>NC_049260.1:80460918-81710918 GCF_011100685.1 Canis lupus familiaris
TAGGCCCCATTATCTCAAAGCTTGACTGTATTTGGTGACAGGACCTTTGAAAAGGTAATTATTATTTTTTTTTTTGAAAAGGTAATTAGAGTTAAATGAGATCATACCCGTCGGAAGGGTCCTAACCCGGACTGACTGGTATCCTAGAAAAGAGGAGATGATTTGGACATACAAAGACACACCAGAAATGTGTACATACAGAGGAAAGATTGCCTAAGGACACAGGAAGGATGTGGCCATCTACAACCAAGGAGAGAGTCCTCAGAAGAAAACAAACCTGCTGACAACTTGATCCCAGACTTCTATCCTCCAGAACTGTCGGAAAATATGTTTATGTTCTTTAAGCCATCCACTCTGGGGCATTTTGTGATGGCAGCCTTAGAACACTAAAATATCAGGTATGGACAGACAAAGCTCCCGCAGAAACATCCTTTTTCTTTTCCATTGGTGCTGTTGTAGTTTTTCTTATTCATTCTAGTTCTATACTTTTGCTATTGAGCTTTGGAGTGAAACCCATCAGAGAACTTTCAGAGGAGAGAAATTAAACTGCAATACTTTAGCCAAAAGTCAGTAATAGGTATCCTGAAGCACTAGAATTCACCCATGAGTTTGCTGAGATGATGGAGCTCATGAAAATGACCACATAAAATTGTGCATAAAGATCTGGGCTCTATGCATAAAACTGTGCATATCTGATCTGATACATATGCATGTATCTGAATCTAAAAGTAATATTAAATGATGTGAGTACTGATCACATAAGGAGACCACTGTCATTATCCCACATTCCTCACTGGTTGGCACATTTTTAATCCAGATATGAAAAACAGCACAAAGGCTTTGAAATGTGACCTGAGACTCGAAAAAAAAGCCAACAAAACTTAGATACGAATTTGTGGCCTGAACCTAAAACAAAGCTAAACTAAGCAAAAAGGAAACACATAAACATTCTCGGTGAGATTTCATGATACAGTCTCTAAAAACAGAATACTAACATGTCCAGATACACTTAAAATTAATTAGTAAATGAAAAACCAGGGAAATGTCCATGAACTCCAGGGGGAAATGCAAGCAACAGGGGCACACACGAAGATGACACAAGTATTGGAAATAGCAGAAAAAGATTTTGAAGCACCTATTACAATCATACCGTGCAAAGTGGTAGCTGTTGGTAACAGAGAAAAAATAATGAATACTATTCTCTAATTTTTCACTATCTACACACACACATATATACAAATATAGGGATACATACATATATACAAATTTATATATATAAATACATGTGTATGTATGTATACACACATATGTGTATAGACACACACGGACACAACACACACACACACACACACACACACACACACACACACGATAACTGTCAAAGGCAAAGCTGCACCATACACTTCCACGTGGTATTAAAACCACCATCAGTCAACTTCAGAGCCACTATATGTACGCAGCCTTTTTGAGTGCCCAGAGAGTTCCACCAAACTTAGAGACAGGTATAGAGGACAACTATGTGTACACAAATGATGCCAAGTTTCTATCACTTTCATTGTGTTTTCATTTTGCCTCAAAAATGAGATTTTCATTACAGACTGTTCTGCAATTTGCCTTTATCATACAACTTGGCATCATTTTACACCCCTTCCCCATGAAGGGATGTGAATATTTACACTCCCTTCAATCTCATTTTCTTAACATGTGTACTGGCATTATATTGTTCAGAGAACAGAGTTTAATCAAAACCTTTTAAGTTTACTGAGGCTCATGTTATGGCCAATATAAGGTCCACCCTGCAGAATATTCCACGTCCTATTGATAAGAATGTGTATTCTGCTGTTGAGTATTCTATAGTTGTCCCTTAGCTATAACTCATTCATAGAGTTGTTTCAATCTCCTAATTTCTGGCTGATCTTCTGCCTAGTTGTTCTTTGTAAAAGTGGGTTGTTGAAGTCTCCAACTATTGATGAATTGTATATTTCTCCCTTCAGTTGTGTCAGTTTTTGTTTCATGTAGTTAGTCACTCTGCTGTTAGGTGCATTCCTGTTTTTAATCATTATATCCTTCCTATGAATTGTCTCTTTAATCATTAGCAACTGTCTTTGGTCAGCAACTCTCTTTGGCCTTAAACTCTACTTTATCTGAAATTATGATAGTCAAAAAAAAGGATATTTTTGCTAATTTTTTGACGGTATGTATTTTTCCATGCTTTTACTTTCAATCTAGTTTGAATCGAAACTGTGTCCCTTGTAGACAGCATATTGTTGGACAGTGGGTTTCTAGATCCACTGTACAGATATGTGACTTTTGAGTGGAAGATTCAGTCCTTTTCATTAAACGTACTTAAAGACAGGATTTATGTTTACCATTTAGCTATTTCTTTTCCATCGATTTTACATCTTTTGTTCCTTTACTCACTTAATATTGCCCATTTTGAAGCTTAAACAGATATTTTTATTTATCCAGTATAATTGTCTTATTATTCAATTTTACTAAATTCTTGAGCTATTTTCTTAATGGCTGCTCTAGAGAGTACAATTGACATTCTATCTTAAAATAATCTATGGAGTAATACCGACTTGATTTCAATCGTAAACAAAAAAAACTTTGTTATCATTTCCTCCTTCTTCAAGTTTATTATTGATACACAAATTATGTATGTACATGTTATAAGTTCATCAATGTAGTTTTATGACTATTTCTTGTATGTCCTGATTCAGATAGGAAAAGAGAAACAATCAAAAGTCCATATGCACTCTCTTTATATATTTACCTATCTAGTTACATTTGCTGGCACTTTTTCTCTTTATGTAAATTAGAGTTGTTGTTTAGGGTTCTCTTATCTCAGCCTGAAAGTTCAGTTTAATATTGCTTGTGGGAAAAACAGAAGATCTAGTTTTTCATTTATATGTAAAGGTCTTCATTTTTCTTCAGTTTTGAAGGATAGATTTGTTTTTGTTTTGGTGTAAAACAATTCCTCATTGACAGTCCTTTTCTTCCCACACCTGAAAAACATCCTCTTACTGGCTTTGGGTCTCCATGATTGTTGATGAGAAACAAGGATCTCTTAAATGTAATGAACTTGTTTTTCTTTTGCTGCTTTCCAAGTCTTCTATTTGTGTTGGGCTTTGAAAGTGTAATTATATTGTGTCTTGGGTTACCTGTCTTTGAGGTTATCCTACTTGGATCTACTGAATTTCTTGAATGTGTAGATTAATGTTTTTCAACTAATTTGGGAAGTTTTGTTGATTATTTCTTCGTAAAGTCTTCCTGCCCATTCCTCTCTCTCCTCTTTCACAGAGACTCCCATTATGTGTATGTTGATATGCTTGAGTTTTGCTCAATAGGCCTCTGACTCTCTGTTCAACCTTATTTTTTTTTCTTTCTATTCCTCAGTCTGGATAATCTCAAATGACCTACCTTCATTTTGCTGACTCTTTCTTTGGTTAGTTCAAATCTGCTATTGAGAGCCAATGGGGGAATTTTTCGTTTCAATTACTGTACTTGAAGCCCAAGAATTTCTATTTTTTTAAGAAAAATAATGTCTCTTATTTTATATATTTGGAGAGATGCTGTTCTCATTTAACTTTGATTATGTGCACGTGCTTTCCTTTAATTATTTGCACATGTTTATAATAGTTGATTTATGAAACAATGATGGCCTATCACCTTATACCTGTCTGGATGGCTAAAATTAAAAAGACAAGAAATAACAAGTGTTTCTGAGGATGTGGAGGAAAAAAGAACCCTCTTGCACTGTTGGTGGGAATGCAAAGTGGTGCAGCCACTGTGGAAAACAGTATGGAGGGTCGCCCAAAATTAAAAATAGAAATACCATATTATACAGTAATTCCCCTTCTGGGTATTTACCCAAAGAAAATGAAAACACTAATTCAGAAAGCTATATGCACCCCCTTTGTTTATTGTTACATTATTTACAATAGCCAAGATATGGAATCAACCCAAGGATCCACTGAAATATCAATGGATAAGGAAAACATCACACACACCCAGAGACACATACACAGAGACACACTCAGGAATATTATGCAGCCAGACAGAGGAATGGGATTGTGTCATTTGTGACAGCATGGATGGACCTAGAGGGTATTATGCTAAGTGAAAGAAGTCAGACTAAGAAAGACAAAGAGAATCTGATTTCAATTATATGTGGAATTTAAAAAACAGAACAAATGCATAAACCAACAAACAAAAAGCAAATGAGACCTATAAATAAAGAGAACATACTGATGGTTGCCAGAGAGGATGGGTAACGTGGGTGAAGGGGAGTAAGAGATACAGGTTTCCAGTTATGGAAGGAATAAGTCATGGGAATAAGAGGCACAGCACAGGGAATGTAATAGCATTTGTAATAGCATTTTATGGTGACAGACAGTAGCTACACCTCTGGTGAGCTGAACATAAGGAAAAGAAGTTGAATCACTATGTTGTTCACCTGAAACTAATGTGACACTGTGTGTCAACTAGACTTAAATAAAAATATGAATTAAACTTAAATAAAAATATGAATTAAAACAAGACAAAATTTAAAAGAATAGTTGATTTAAAGTCTTTGTTGGTAAATCCAATGTCTAGGCTTCATCTAGGAACAGGTTGACTGTTTCTTTCCTTTTTCCTGAGCCATACTTTTTAAGTTGTTTGCCCATTTTGTAGGTTTTAAGAAATAAGTTGTAACTACAAGTAATATATTGTGGAAACTCCATAAATCAGATTATGCCTCCCTCTCCAGGTTCATTGTTATTATTTGTTCCTATTGTTGTTAGTTGACTATAAAGTGACTTTGACTTTGCCTTAATGGTTCATTAAAACCTGGATGCTTTTTCATCTGTGGCCACTGGATTCTCCTCTCTGATGGCTTACTGATGAGCTACTGATCATACAGAGATGTAATTAAATTCCTTGAACCAGTAAACCTTCCAGCCTTTATCAGGGTACTTTGTGTATGTGTTTTTGACATGGCTTCCATGCTCATGCAAGGCAGTTCACAACTCTTGTCAAATCCTTCGGATTCTGCATGTACAGAGCCTTATTCTCACCTAGAGGAGAGGGCTAGTCTTGTCAGGTATCTTCTGAGCACGCACACAGTTCTACACACGCTCATGGCCTCCTAGATCTCAGTTATATGTTGAAACTTTTCAAAGCATCCTATGGATATTTCCTTTCCCAATTTTTCATTTTTCATTTTTTGCATAGCTTCTTATTAGCCCCAACTAGTCGCATTACATTTGGAAGCTGCAGTGATAAATCACTGCCGCGGAATATCTTTTTTCTAATGCCTTGAAGATAGGCCAGTTCACACAAAACAGACTCTTACTGAGAACAAAGGAAGTCATGTCTGAGAACGGAACTCTTTAGAGAACTGCCAGACAGGTCAAACACTGGTAATTCTTTGAGGATGAGATTGTTGGGGGGCTCTGCATCTTTCCGCGTCTCTACTAGGTGCCAGGCTGCAGTTTCACAAGTGGCATAAGTGCAGATCTGTTGGTTTTCAGGGTTTTTTTTTTGGGGGGGGGGGTATTTTTTTAACTGGAGTTCGATTTGCCAACCTATGACACCCAGTGCTCATCCTGTCAAGTGCCCCCCTCAGTGCCTGTTAACCAGCCACCCCATCCCCCCGCCCACCTCCCCTTCCACTACCCCTTGTTTGTTCCCCAGAGTTAGGAGTCTCTCATATTCGGTCACCCTCCCTGATTTTTCCCTAGAGAGAAAATCTCATTTTCTCTCCTTTCCCCTATAATCCCTTTCACTATTTTTTATATTCCCCATATGAGTAAAACCATATAATGTTTGTCCTTCTGTGATGGACTTACTTCACTCAGCATAATACCCTCCAGTTCCATCCACGTTGAAGCAAATGGCGGGTATTCATCATTTCTAATAGCTGAGTAATATTCCATTGTACATATATACCACATCTTCTTTATCCATTCATCTTTTGATGGACACTGAGGCTCCTTCCACAGTTTGGCTATTGTGGACATTGCTGCTATAAACATTGGGGTGCAGGTGTCTCTGTTTTTCGCTGCATCTGTATCTTTGGGGTAAATCCCCAGTAGCGCAATTGCTGGGTTGTAGGGTAGCTCTAATTTTAACTCTTTGAAGATCCTCCACACAGTTTTCCAGAGTGGCTGTACCAGTTCACATTCCCACCAACAGTGTAAGAGGGTTCCCCTTTCTCCACATCCTCTCC
This sequence comes from Canis lupus familiaris, assembly GCF_011100685.1. Taxonomy (NCBI): domain Eukaryota; kingdom Metazoa; phylum Chordata; class Mammalia; order Carnivora; family Canidae; genus Canis; species Canis lupus. The sequence goes on from NC_049260.1 coordinate 80,467,133, forward strand.
AACATTTGTGGTTTCCTGTCTCGTTAATTTTCACCATTCTCACTGGTGTGAGGTGGTATCTCATTGTGGTTTTGATTTGTTGGTTTCCAATGCTACCACAGATCTGGGGTGAAGGGGTTCAGAATAGGCCAAAGTAAAATGCCATAAAGCTTACTTTTCATGATAAAATCTGACCATTTTTCTTGAATTAATATTCTTGGGATGACTGAAAGCCTTTCATTAATTCCCAGGATTCTGAAACATTGATTTTGACAATTTTTTCCAGCGTTCTCATCGCATATATGGAGGAAGTGATATTCAGAGTTCCTTACTTCACCGTTCCAGAAGTGCTACTCTAACTCATTTCTTCATCTCAGTAAGTGCTCCTTCTAGTTGTAGAATTTCCATTTGGATTTGCTTATTCTCCATATAATTGTACCCTACTTTGTTTTATAGATTCCAAAATTATGTTGTCATGTACTTAACATTTTATGATGACTAGTTTCTTTCACTAGAATATCGAAGTCACTCTGAAAGTTTTTTGTCACAAATTCTATTTCCTGTATAGACTTTGCTACATTTATTTTGCTTTGTTCACATATGCTTTCTCTGTATGCTTTCCTTCTTTTTAGAGACTTCTAAAAAGTAGCATTTAGTTGCATGTGTGAATTGTAAAGTCATTCTCCTTGTAAAATCTTCAAACCTTATGAGAAGACTAAAGCCCGGTTTTACCACCTGCCACCTACTTCATTCTTTCTGACTTCATATGTTAGTCCATCAGTAGACAATGGTATATAGTTCAAGACCTTTATTATGTGCATTCACAAGTCCTTGTGTATTATAAGAAATGTGTGTTTTCTTTATGCATATTTGTGCGTTTAAACCAAAAGATATAATTTAGTACTTATTTGGAAACTTAGTTTCATTTGATTTACCTTTCCACGTGTTATATTTGTATGCCTCCTTCTTTTTAATTGATGTGTGATATTCCATTTTCTGGGTAGGGCACAGATTATTTATTCTTTCATACTTTGATAGACACTTTCATTTCATGAAGGGATATTTTCTTGTTACTATAGAAGATAATGTAGTGAATAACCTTGAAAACATCTCCTTATGAGAACAAGACGCTGTGTATATTGAGTACCAGTGAGGATTTTCGATAGGTGATGGAAAATTACCTATTTTACCCTCTTGGAAGTAATAATAGAGGTCTTTGGCAAGGATGGAATGATTCCTGCCTTTTTTTACATAAAACATCTTTCAGTAATTTGCTACAACAAAAGGGACTCGGAAGTTCTTGCCCATGGCAGAGTGTGAAAGTGGGAATCAGTAATAAGTCATGGAGAATTCACAATAATGAACAAGAGAATCCTAAATAACTTATGAATCAAAGAGAAAAAAATCACAATAGAAATTAGAAAATACTCTGATATGGATGAAAAGGAAAATACAAGATATCACCCTTATGGAGTACAAATAAAGATAAAAGTAGTAATAAGTAAAATAGAGCATAGAATAAGAATAGAGGGAATCAATAACCTAAAGCTTTTTTATAAGTAAATTAAACAATGTTGCAGGCCTTTAACTAGATTGACCAAGGGAAACTGGAGAAAGAAGGGATATTTTTAAAGATAAGACAACAGACCCAAAGAGTCATTTCTGCTAAGCCCCACATCATGAATCCAAGACTTAATTACAGCTTCAGCTCTCTTAGAAATGGAAACTTAAACCAGTCCATCAGGGATCACCTAATCAGCACTAGTTAGGTAACCTTCCTGCCATCTCGAAAAGAACAATGACCTTGCCACAAGCAATCCACTTCTTCCTGGTCTAACTCCTTTGGTCCTGCCCCCCTCTGCTTATAAAACTCTTTCAGTTTGCACAGTTCCTTGGAGCTGCTTTCTATCTGCTCCACTGAATCCTGCCTGACTCATGAATCATTGAATAAAGACGATAAGCTCTTTAAAATTCACTCAGTTGAGTTTTATTTTTTGATACTCCCAGTGCTACAAAATTAAGAGGGATTATAAGGTAGTACTATGAAAATGCATATGCCAACAAATTAGATAATCTATATGAAATGTACAAATTACTGGAATGACACAAAGCAATGAGATGGACTCAAAAAGAAATGGGAACTCCGAATTGACTTATAACAAGATATTCACTTGCTAATGAAATAATTACCCACCCCCCACCCCCACCCCCACCCAAAAGCCCAGGACCAGATGGCTTCACTGGGCTACTCTACATTCTTTTGTATTTAAATTCAATTAATTAACATATAATGTATTATTAGTTTCAGAGGTAGAGTTCAGTGATTCATCGGTTGTACATAACACCCACTGCTCATTACATGTCCTCCTATATGTCAGTCACCCTGTTACCCCATTGCCACACCCCCCTCCCCTCCCGAGACCCTCAGTTTGTTTCCTATGGTTAAGAAAGAATTGTACACTACATTTAAAGGGGATTTAACATCCGTCTTTTAAAAAACTCTTCCAAAAGATAGTTGAGGAAGAAACACTTCCCAATTCATACAATAAGTCCAGTACTACCCTGGCACTCATAGAGACAACGTGATGACAAGAAAAAAGAAAAACCCTCACAGATCAAAATTCTTTACAAATATTTATACAAAAATTGTCAAGAAAATATTAGCACTGCTAACTCAGCAACATAAAAAATAATCCTTTATCATGACTCTGTGGAATTTATCCCAAGAATAAAATATCAATTAAAATATGAAAATCAGTCAATGTAATTGTTGGGAAAAGCACTTTTGCACAGTCTGTCAATCCCCGATCCACTGCATAAAAATGGGCCTTGGGACTGTGGTCTAAGATGGTGGAGTAGGAGGATCTTGAGCTCATCACATCCCATGGACACAGTGAGACAAGTACTCCCATGCAACTGACTCTGTAAATGACCTGAAGACTTGTAGAAAGATCTTCCACAGCTAGTCATAGGGAGAAGACCACATTATAAAAGGGTAGGTCAGATGGAGATGCAGTCAGAAACCAAATCCTTGGTGTGACGAACCACCAATGGGAGGCACATTAGAAGTGCAGAAAAGTGAGAGGACCAGACCCCACATCAAGTACTTCTGGCACTGGAGACCCTCACTAGGAAGACAAGACCCCATCATGTCTGGCTTTGACAACCAGCGGGGGTTAACTCCAAAAGCATTAAAAATCAGGAGGACTTAACTTGGAGAGAGTCAAAGGGTGATAGGCAACTGAGTCTCCACCCTTAAAGACCCAGTATACCAAATAACTCAGCATGAGACGCAGCACAGAAGCAGTAGTTTGAAAAGTACCCAGAACATATGGTGAGGAATTATTGTCAAATCTCAGAACATGTGCCAGAGGGGCAGGGATCTGCAAGAGAGATTTCCCCAGGAACTAAAGTGCTGGTGGGTGCTGTATTTCTTCCCCTCCCTCAGCCTAGGTAGCCAGACACTTGCAGGAGCCAGTTCTAACCCTCTCCATCTACCTTGCTAGCATGGCATTCCCTGCCCCAACATTCCCACTCAACCCAGCCTCCTCATCAGGCATCCCTTCAATGTGGCTCCTGCCCCTGCCATACACTGAAGGCAGCCCTAGCCAGGACTAGCACCAAACTAAGGTGATTCTGGCCCAGGAGACAGGGTGAGAAAACCCCACACCCCAGTGAACTCATAGTTTTCCAGCCAGATCTCTTGATAGCACAGGGAGCAAACCCTGCCCCATGTATCCACAACAGGCAATGCAACTCATTGCAACTGGCTAGACTGAAGGTAATCACAGCCCACGCACAACAAGAGGGTGCATGCAGCCTACACAGGGTGTACCCAGGTGTTCCTAGTTCTGGTGATTCGGGAGGTTGTGCTATAGGGAACAACAGGACCTGTTCTACATGAGGCCACTACTTTTGAGACCAGGAGATGTGCCTCATCTCCCTAATACACAGAAACAACCACAGAGAGTTAGACAAAATAGAGCAATATGTTCCAAGTGAAAGGACAATACAAAGTGACAGTGAAAGAGCTAAACAAAACAGATAAGCAATATGCCTGATAGAGTTCAAGATAGTGCTCATAAAGATACTCACTGTACCTGAGAAAAGAGGGATGAACTCAGTGAGAACTTTAGAAAAGAGACTGAGAAACTAAAAAAAAAAAAAGAACCAGTCAGAGCTGAGTATGTAATAACTGAAGTGAAAAAATACACTAAAGGATATCAACAGCAGGTTAGAGGGTGCAGAAGAATGGATGAGTGATCTGGAAGACAGGGTAATGGAAAGGAACCAAGCCAAAGAGCAAAAAGAGCACACAATAATAAAAAATGATTATAACCCAAGGGAGCTCTGGAAACTTAATTAAGCACGATAACTTTTGTATTTTATAAATCCCAGAAGGGGAGGAGAGAGAGGATGGGGAAAATATTATTTGAAGAAAGAATAGCCCCAAACTTCCCAAATCTGGGAAAGGAAAAATACATCAAGGTACAGGAATCACAGAGAGCCCTAACAATATGAACCCAAGGAGTTCCACACCAAGACACATAGTAATTAAAAAGGGAAAAAGTAGCAAAGAGACATAAAGGGAAAAATTGACGTAATAAAATTATAGTAAGGGACTTTAACACTGTACTTCCATCAATGGATGGATAATCAGACAAAATATCATCACAGAAACAGTGGCTTTGAATGACACTTTAGATCTGATGGACCCAACAGATCTATGCATCACATTCCATCCCAAATAGCAGAATACACACTACTTTCAAGTGGACATAAATCTTTTGCTAGGATAACAAGTTTTAATAAATTTAAGAAAGCTGAGGGGTGCGGTGGCTCAGTCAGTTATGTATCTGCCTTCTACTCAGGTCATGATCCCAGGGTCCAGTGACGGAGCCTCGCACTGGGCTCCCTGTTGCATGGCGAGCCCACTTCTCCCTCTCCTTCTGCCACTCCCCCTGCTTGTGCGTGCTCGCTTGCTTTCTCTGTCATATAAATAAATAAAATCTTTAAAAAAAAACAAAGCTGAAATCATATCAAGCATCTGTTCCAATTATGACACTATGAAACTAGAAATCAAATACAAGAAAAAACTGGGAAAAGCCCAAACACGTGGAGGCTAAACAACATGCTATCAAACAACCCATGTGTCAACAAAGAAGTCAAAGAGAAAATTTAAACATACATAGAGACAAATGAAAATGAAAACACAATGATCCAAAATTTGGACCACCCAGCAAAAGCAGTCCTAAAGGGACATTTATAGCAATATAGGCCTATTTCAAGAAACAAGAAAAATATTAAATAACCTAACCTGATTCCTAAAAGAACTAGAAAAAAAAAGAACAAATGGAGGCCAAAGCTAGTAGAGGGGAGGCAATAATAAAGATTAGAGTGGACCTAACTGAAATAGAGACTAAAAACTCACTAGAAATGATCAATGAAACCAAGACCTGGTTCTTCAAAAAGATGATCAAAATTGTTGACTTTTTGCCAGATGCATCATGAAGAGAAGAGAGGACTCAACTAAATAAAATAAAAAATGAAGGAGGAAAAATAACAACCACCACCATAGAGATGCAAAGAATTATAAGAGAATTTTATGAAAACTTGTATGGCAACAATTTGGACAACTTAGAAGAAATGGATGATTTCCTAGAAACATGCAATCTCCCAAAACTGAATAAGGAAGAAATAGGAAATTTAAACAGACTGATTACTAGTAACAAAATTGAGTCAGTAATGAGAAAATTCTCCACATGAAAGTCCAGAACCAGATGGCTTCACAGGAAAATTCTACCAAACATTTAAAAAAGAGTTAATACTTATTCTTCTCAAGCTATTCCAACAAAAATAGAAGGGAAAGGAAAACTTCCAAATCCATTTATTGAGGCCAGCATTACTCTGATTACCAAAGCCAGACAAAAACACTACAAACAACCCCATAACCGTAGGCCGATATATCTGATGAACATAGATGCAAAAATCCTCAAACAAAATATTAGCAAATTAATTCAACAGTACATTAAAAGGACCATTCACCATGGTAAAGTGGGATGTATCCCATGATAAAGTGGGATGAAGCAAAGGTGGTACATTGTTTGCAAATCAATCAATGTGATATACCACATTAATAAGAGGAAGGATAAAAACCATATAATCATCTCAAACATATGACAAAATACATTCGTTCCACAAAGTGGGTCTACAGGATACATAACTCAACATAATAAAGGCCATATATGAAAAACTCACAGCTAAAATCATTCTTTTTTAAAAGATTTTATTTATTTATTCATGATAGAGAAATAGAGAGAGAGAGAGAGAGAGAGAGAGAGGCAGAGGGAGAAGCAGGCTCCATGCTATGAGGGAGCCCGACACAGGACTCGATCCCGGAACTCCAGGACCACTCCCTGGGCCAAAGGCAGCGCCAAACCGCTGAGCCACCCAGGGATCCCCTAAAATCATTCTTAAAGCTGGACAACTGAGTGCTTTTCCTTTAACACAAGGAAGAAAACAAGGATGTCCATCCTCACCACTTTTATTCAACCTAGTACTAAAGTCCTAGCTGCAGCAATTAGACAACAAAAAGAAATAAAACGCAGCCAAGTTAAGGTAGAAGTAAAACTTTCACTACTTGCAGATGACATGATACTCTATATAGAAAACATTACATCTGAAACTGATAATGTACATTATATTGGCTAATTGAATTTAAATAATACAAAATAATATCCTAAAGACTTCACCAAAAAATTGCTAGAAATGATAAATGAATTTGGTAAATTGTAGGATCAAAATCATTGTGCAAAAGTGTGTTGCATTTCTATACACTAATAATGAAGTAGTAGAAAGGTAAATTAAGGAAAAATAATCCTATTCATAATAGTACTAAAACTGATGATACCTAGGAATAAACTTAACCAAATAAGGTAAACGTCTTATATTCTGAGAGGTATAAAACAGTGATGAACAAAACTGAAGACAACAAAAAGACATGGAAAGATATTCCATTTTTATGACTTGGAATAACGAGTATTTTTAAAATGTCTGTACTATATACAGCAATCTACACATTCAATGCAATTCCTATCAAAATATCAACTGTTTTACACAGAACTAGAACAGAAAATCCTAAAATTCGTATATATCTGCAAAAGATCGTGAGTTACTAAAGCTATTTGAAAAAGAAAAGCAAAACTAAAGATATCACAATTCCAGACTTCAAGCTATATTACAAAGCTGTAGTAAACAAAATAGTATGGTACTGGCACAAAAATAGATACATAGATTAATGGAGCAGGATAGAATCACCAGAAATAATCCTACAGTTATGTGGTCGACTAATCTACAAAGGAGGAAAGAATGTTCAATAGGAAAAAGTCTCTTCAACAAACGATGCTGGCAAACAGTTATGTGGTCGACTAATCTACAAAGGAGGAAAGAATGTTCAATAGGAAAAAGTCTCTTCAACAAACGATGCTGGCAAAACTAGTCTGCTACATGCAAAATAATGAAACTGGACCATTTTCTTACACATAAACAAAATGGATTAAAGGCCTAAAAGTGAGATTTGAAAGAATTATTCTAGAAGATTACACAGGCAGTAATTTTTCTGACATCAGCCATAGGCACATTTTATTATACATGTCTCCTGAGGCAAGGCAATCAGAAACAAAAATAAACTATTGGGAACACAGCAAAATAAAAAGTTTCTGTAGAGGGAATGAAACAATCAACAAAACTAAACAGCAACTTAGTGAATGGTAGAAGAAAATCTGCAAATGACATACCCGATATAAAAAACTTATATACCTTATCATAAAAAGCCCACAAATAATCCAATTAAAAAAATAGAAGACCTGAACAGACATTTCTCCAAAGACATACACATGACAACAGACACATGAAAAGATGTTCAACATCACTCATCATCAGGGAAATGTAAATCAAATCTACAATGAGGTATCAACTCACCTTTCAGAATGGCAAAAAAACAGAAAAACAAGAAAGAATATGTGTTCACAAGGGTGTGGAGGAAAAGGAACCTTCCTGCACTGTTGATGGGAAATGCAAACTGGTACAGCAACTGTGAAAAACAGTATGGAGTTTCCTTAAAAAGTAAGAAATAGAACTACACTTTGTTCCAGTAATCACACTACTGGCTATTTTCCAAAGAATATAAAAACAGTAATTTAAAGGGATACACATACCATATGTTTACAGCAGCATTATTTACAATAGCCAAGATATGGAAGAAGCTCAAGTGCTCGTCGGTTTATGAATAGAAAAAGAAGATATGGTACCTACACATGCACACACACACACACACACACACAATGGAATATTATTAAGCCATAAAAAGAATGAAATCTTTCCATTTGCAATGAAATAGATGGAACTATATGTATAAGGCTAAATGAAATAAGTCCGTGAAAGACAAACACTATATGATTCCACTCATTTGTGAAATTTAGGAAACAAAGAAAAGGAGGAAAGGAAAGAAAAGAGAGAAACAAGCCAAGAAACAGCCTCTTAACTATTGAGAAGAAACTGATAGTTACCAGAGAGGAGGTGGGAGGGGAGATGTATGAAATAGGTGATGGGGATTATTTAGTGCACTTATGATATACACTGAGTATTGTATGTAATTATTGAATAACTATATTGCATGCCTGAAACTAATATAACACTGTATATTAACTGTACTGTAATTAAATTTTTTAAATGAAGTACATTGAAATTTTAAAACTGAAAAATTATTTTTTACATAACATAATATATATTAGAACAATATACTTGAACCTTGAAAAATACCTGTAAGTCATATTGACAAACATGGGCATTTTGAAGCAGCAATAATTAACATGATACAAATTAAGTCACTTGGTAAATATGACAAGGCTTCCCAGGGTGTTTTCTGTAAGAGCTTTAAGAACAGCAGATGCTACTGCTAATAAAAAGGAACCCAATTATGAAAGGAAAATATGTCATTTTTATTACTAGAAATTAAAATATGATGAAAGGAGCAAAGAAATCTTACTGAGCAGATTTCTGAACGCTCCCATTTACAAATGAGGATACAAATATCACATTTGAGATATTAACAATCAAACCTTCCTTAATTTGATGAAAGATTCAAGAAACATGTCAGTTTCTCTGAACTCCTATCATTAAGTCATCCTGGTTACAATGAAGCTAGCAAACAAAAGTCAGGGAAAGTACCACACCAATTTCCTCCTCCATCTCCACAGGTGATATCCCAGGAATGTTCTTACTGGATTATCCTAGGTCATCTTCCAACTCTGAGCCAATGGCTCTGACACAGTGGTTCTAAGCCCTTTATTGGAGAAGCCAATGGAGAGTGGGTTAGGACCTGCTCTCATTGCACACGCCAATCATTCAAGTGATGAATATTGGCAATATTTAGTAATGGCTTGTGTACTCCGATTACTAATGTAGCTATAATTGTGATTACCACTAATTTATATAGGTACTATTTGTTATTTACCCCTATTAACTAATTCATTCTATTACCATTTCTATTTGCATCTCAAATCATCTTCCAACTTCCAAATAACATTGATATATTCCCTTAATATGGGTCAGTTGGTGAAAACCCTACAAGTTATGACTTCTCATGCGTCTATATTTCAGAGCTCATGCGTCTATATTTCAGAGCTAAGATCTTAAATGAGCCAACACTGAAACAGTATTCAGTGTGCAGGTCAATTAATCAGGATTAATAACTGAGGAAAAGATCAGACAAATATTAATCAACCTTCCTTGGTCAAAACTGGATGTGGCTATCAGAGGAAGTCCCCAAGCTTGGGCATACCAGGTCTCTGTAGCTGAGGTAATGACTAAAAGGGCTAATGGCTGAGGACTGCCAGCTGACTGAACTCTCAGAAGCTGAAGGAGAAAGTCTGTCTTTGGAAGGGGGTTCTGGGTGGTCCATATTCATGTTTATCATAAGTTCATTATCAAATGATACTCTGGCCAGGTAGGAAACAGCACTTGCATTTGGCTTCCATTTATTGATGAAAAGAGGGATCCTGTCACACTATTTTGTTTTCCATTTTTAGTTACCATGTCCTTTTGTCTGCTATTGTGCTCTCTATGCTTATATCATAGCTTCACTACAATGTATTCAACATGGGCTTCCTGAATCCATGGTGTCATGGCTTCCCTAAATTCAGGGCTATTACCAGAAATTTTCATTTGACTACTATTTTTCCAAAATCCACCCATGTTTCTGCTTCTGGAGTACCTATGAGATGTACTGAATAATGACTTACTATATTCCTTAAGTCTCTTTGCCTCTCTTTCTTCCTATTTTTTTCTTTATCCTTCTAGAGGTATTCTGTATTATTTCTTTCACTTGTGTTCTACTTCACCAATTCTCTATCCAGGCATCTCCTTTGTTGTATAAATTTCTTTAATCTTTTCTTCTAGTGATTACAATGGTTAAGTCGAGAAAACTCATTTAGCACTTTGATAATGAACTATTGCTTCCTTATACGTTCTGTCACACACACACACACACACACACACATCAAACACATTTATTTTTTTATATTGGTATTTGTTAATAATTCTGTAGTGGCTTCCATTCTGATTTCTTGTTCTATTTTGCTGATAGAGGCTTGTTTTTGGATTGTGTGCTTATATTGAAGGAGTTTATCTGCAGCAATCTTGCAAAAGCCTTAATTAAGATTAAGCTCTTCCAGAAAGGACTATTATACAGCTGCCATTTAGATTGGGTTGCCACCAGGTATTATTTGGATCATGCTGATACTGTTAATTTGAACCACAGGGTTTCACTATAACACTCATGAGATTGCAAATCCTCAGAGACTTTTTGCTTTCACTCAGAGCCTAGGACTGGGAATAGAATTTTCCTTGGCATCTCCTATTCTCAATGGAAAAAAGTACAGTTTTCACACAGAATGTAGTCATTCAAGCACCACATCATGCAAAGCTGAATATTTAACGTGATGGGTCGTATTTTGTCAGCCAATGTGGCTAAAGGTAAAAATAGAAAAACCTGAACATTCAAATAGTCTAAGTTAAAATATGTGGCCACCATCAAGGAAAGTCATTTTAATACTATTAAGTTGTACAACTCTTCTCTGACTTGATCGAAGTGACAGGAGGTTTCCACTCACAGGTCTGGACTCATATCCTTCTTATCATGATTAAAAGCATACAACTAATCAAACAAAAAAGCAAGCAGCAAGTAAAGTATAATATGAGATCCTCTTCCATTTTTGAGACTGAGTACCTAGCAAGACTCTTACTAGTTTGGCCTGACACACCTAACTGTGCATTGGGCCCATGGTTAAGTCAGTTGCTGCACATCTTTGACTGGCTTACTCAGAGCTGAGTGTGGCTTGAGTTGCTTTGACTGAATGCCTCGACCATCCTCATGATGCCAATGTGCTAGTCATGAAAGTTTTTATTATCCTCAGGAAAGATTACAGACTCAGAAGGAATAGAATCAGATAAATCTGGAAAGATTACAGACTCGGAAGGAATAGAATCAGATAAATCTGAGCAACCTAGAATAGGAACTCCAGTTACTAATGAGCCTGAAATAGGCTGAACTTTTAGATTTAGCAATTTCTGTACTGAGTTTGGGTTCTCCCTTCAGTTTTTCAATGAATTCTCTAACAAGGATAATGCTGAGTAAGTCTGAGTGGGTACATTTGACTTATTATTCCCCCAGGATTATTGCTTATCATTTGTTATTTAAGCAATAAATCCATTTCTCAATTAATCTTTACTCTTAACCACACCATTAGAGAATTATTAAACACACCATTAGAGAATGAATGCTCACCATATGCTCTTTGTCCTCAATCTTCTTTTGAAGTAATCAAATGTACTCACTTCCTCCTCTTGTCTTCAACATCAACACCCATTTTTCCTCACTATCCCTTGGATTTCATATCTGTCACTCACCCTTGCAATCCCAGTCTTTAATAGTCTATGTGGTGCTATACAATGTTGTTTTACTCATGTACCTATGTAATTTCTGAAATTACAGATAAAAATAGCTTTCAGCTCTCTGCTCCTCCCCTTTCAACAGACAACTGCATCTTCTGGTGCAGTGCCAGCCGCGTCCCTGAGACACGATGGTGAAGGTCGGAGTGAACGGATTTGGCCGTATTGGACGCCTGCTCACCAGGGCTGCTTTTAACTCTGGCAAAGTGGATATTGTCGCCATCAATGACCCCTTCATTGATCTCAACTACATGGTGTACATGTTCCAGTATGATTCTACCCACAGCAAATTCCATGGCACAGTCAAGGCTGAGAACGAGAAACTTGTCATCAACAGGAAGTCCATCTTCATCTTCCAGGAGCGAGATCCTGCCAACATCAAATGGGGTGATGCTGGTGCTGAGTATGTTGTGGAGTCCACTGGGGTCTTCACCACCATGGAGAAGGCTGGGGCTCACTTGAAGGGCGGGGCCAAGAGAGTCATCATCTCTGCTCCTTCTGTTGATGCCCCCATGTTTGTGATGGGTGTGAACCATGAGAAGTATGACAACTTCCTCAAGATTGTCAGCAATGCCTCCTGCATCACCAACTGCTTGGCTCCTCTAGCCAGTCATCCATGACCACTTCGGCATCATGGAGGGCCTCATGACCACCGTCCATGCCATCACTGCCACCCAGAAGACCATGGACGGTCCCTCTGGGAAGCTGTGGCGTGACGGCCGAGGGGCTGCCCAGAACATCATCCTTGTTTCCACTGGCGCCACAAAGGCTGTGGGCAAGGTCATCCCTGAGCTGAACGGGAAGCTCACTGGCATGGCCTTCCGTGTCCCCACCCCCAATGTGTCAGTTGTGGATCTGACCTGCCGCCTGGAGAAAGCTGCCAAATATGATGACATCAAGAAGGTAGTGAAGCAGGCATCAGAGGGCCCCCTCAAGGGCATCCGGGGCTACACTGAGGACCAGGTTGTCTCCTGTGACTTCAACAGAGACACCCACTCTTCCACCTTCGACGCCGGGGCTGGCATTGCCCTCAATGACCACTTCGTCAAGCTCATTTCCTGGTATGATAATGAATTCGGCTACAGCCACCGGGTGGTGGACCTCATGGTCCACAGGGCCTCCAAGGAGTAAGAGCCTCCTGGACCACCAGCCCCAGCAAGAACAAGAGGAAGAGAGAGGCCCTCAGCTGCTGGGGAGTCCCTGCCCCAACTTAATCTCCCAACACACTGAGAATCTCCTGACCTCCAATTTACATCCTAGACCCCGAGGAAGGGGAGGGGCTTGGGGAGCCCTACCTTGTCATGTACCATCAATAAGGTTACTGTACCCAGCCAAAAAAAAATAGCATTCAATTTTGTAGATTTTCCAGATTTATCTCTTTGTTTAGTTGAAAGTATCATCTTTCATAGGGGCATTTACTAATTATTTTAAAAGTACAAATGCCTTTCTTAAAATATTGACCAAATATTAGTCCCTAAAGGAAATCCTAATCAGTTTCTAAGGATTGAAATCAAGTATCTTTTCACCATGATAAAAAGATAGAAAAATTAAAATACAATAAAATTAAGTGGCATTCAAAGAGCCTTGAGTAAAAGAAGGGTGAATGAGGTCACCTTTGTTCTCTAAGGGGAGCCCATATAATCAGTATCATGGAAGAGGTAGCACAATTGCCCATGTATAGCTCTGGTTTCATATCTCAGGGTTTGAATCATGTTGTCCTAACTTCATACCATGTAGTCCTAACTCTCAATACCTCAAATAGGATATTTGGAGATAGGGTCCATAATGAGGCAATCAAGTTAAAATATATTAACATGGGCCCTAACCCAAAATGATTGTTTTCTATATAAAAAGGGAAAACGGGCTCAGAGACATGCGCATGGGGAAGACAACATGAAAAGACGATGGGAGAAATCAATCGTGTAAGAGTTTAGGGACTAGACCAGGAGTACACCTTCCCTTACACATCTCAGAAGGAATCAGCATGACCCGCAGCTACTGATTTGGAATTCTAGCTTCTAGAAATGTAAGACAATACATTTCTGTTCTTTAAGCTCCCCAGTGTGATACTTTGTAATGATAGACCTAGCACACTAACACAGATTTGGGTTCTGGAAGTAGAGTGAAATTATAACAAAGAATAAATAATGTGGAAATGGCTTTGAGGTTGAGTAATGAGTAAAGGTGGCAAGGTTTTGAGGTGTATGACAGAACAAGCCAAGATTTCTTAAGGGACTGTTGGGTGAAATATAGACATTAGACGTACTTCAGGTGAGGGCTCATACAGAAAAGAGGAGAGCTATGGAGAGTCATTCTATCATCTCAGACAATACATATAGCATCATGAAAAATATGTTGCTAGAAATATGAGTATCAAGATACCTCTAGTGAGATAACAGATGGAAATTAGAAACATGTTATTAAAAACTTGCAAAACGGCCATCTTTATTAAAACGTGGCATAGCATTTAGTTGAACTGTGTTCTAGTATTTTATGAAGAATAAAACTTTTACATGATAAAATGGGACAGTAAACTGAGGAGATTTCTAAGCACAGTGTTGAAGGCATGGCCTGCTTTCCCCTTGTTGCTCATTGTAAATGCCAGAGGACAGACATAAATTAGGACAAGTACCATGAAACAAAAAGAAACTAGCATGTGATGATTTGCAATTGTCTTACCCTATCCAGATAGTCTGCTTTTTAAGAAAGGGGACAAGGGTGTGGCTGAAAAACTATCAGGTGGGAGGTTAGGCATGTAAAATGTGGGTAAAATCAAACATCTCATCAGTAGCCAAAGATATGGTTGTTGAAAAGGTGAGTGGAAGACACTCCTGTGTTACAGCTTTAACATCTTGAATTGCAAGGAAAACCAAGTGTTTTATCCTGAAATTTTAATATCAGCAGAACCATGGACAGCAAGTATTGATGGGACAAAATGAAGAAAAACTGTTGTACTACTGGCATTCTATTGACAAGAGGGCCTACAGATGTATCTGGCTGGAAACATGCGTTATCCCCCAGAAAAGGGAAAATGACCCCAAAGAAGATTCAGGGCTTAGCAGAGCTGCCACTGCCACCATGAACTCAGAGGCACAATGCCAAGGGATATAGCCATCTCCTCCTTCATTCCTAAGACCATGGTCATCTCCTGGGCTCCAAATGTTAGGGATACCTAAGGTGTTCAGAAGAATATACTGCAGCAACCTTAGATGGGTGGGAGGCCACCAATTACCATGGCTGAGAATGTGAAGCTGCCACTCCATGGGATCAGAGGTCAGAGCCTAGAGCCAGAGAGGATACTTTTCAATCAATATGATCTAATACAATTTTCACTTGTATGTGGAATTTAAGAAATGAAACAGATGAAATTAAGGGGAAAAAAAGAGGCAAACCATAAAACAGACTCTTAACTATAGAGAACAAACTGAGGGTTGCTGGAGGGGAGGTGGGTGGGGGATGGACTAGATGGGTGACAGGTACTGAAGGAGGGCATTTGTGATGAACACTGGGTGTTATATATAAGTGATGAGTCACTAAATTCTACTACTGAAACTAATATTATACTAAATGTTAACTAACTGGAATTCAAGTAGAAACTTGAAACCAAAAAAATCTTTCCTTACTGGGATCCAAGTTTGCTCCTGACACATGAAACCTTGTCTCCCTTTTCAATTTCTTGATTTTGGAATAGTGAGGTCTATCTTGTGCCTCTCTGGCCATTTTATTTGGGAGCAGATAACTTGTTGACTGTGTTCACACATTCTCACTTGGACAGGAATATTGCTTCAGCATTAATTACAGCTGTAAATGCACCCCTATCTGATGCAGGGTATTTCAATTAGATTTTTCCTCAGCCTTGGTGCTAGAATCAGTGAAGACTTTTGTTGACATTTACAAAGGAAGAATGTATTGTGCACATTGGGACATGAATTTTGGATTTGCAGTGGGTTATTATGAATTGAATTCTGTGCCCTAAAATTGATATGTTGTATTCCTGACCCCCTTCAAATGTGACCTTATTTATTAATAGAGGCCTTACTGAGGGAATTATGTTCAAGTGAAATGATTAGTGTAGGCCTCATCAAGTATTACTGTTGTCCTTGTAAAAGGGGGGAGATTTGGAGTCACAGACACCCAGGAAATGAATATATATTGTGAAACCATGGCTATTTTAAGCCAAAGAGAATGGCCTGTAAAAGATACATGCCTCATAGCCCTGAGACTCACTCAACCATGTAATACACAATGATAAACTTCAAGCATTCAGGATTTTAAGGCAATAAATGATGTTATTTAATTTGACCAGTTCCTGATATTTGGTTTTGCATTCCTAGAAAACTAATTCAATATCCTGAAATGACCATGACTCAAAACATATAAATAATCAAGCAAAGGAAAAACAA
Source organism: Canis lupus familiaris (assembly GCF_011100685.1). Lineage (NCBI taxonomy): Eukaryota > Metazoa > Chordata > Mammalia > Carnivora > Canidae > Canis > Canis lupus. The sequence continues at coordinate 80,483,524 of NC_049260.1, forward strand.
CAGGTAAAAAATACAGCTTCTTTCTCCTCAATCTCCAACACAGAGCAACAAGGAAGTCTCTTATTGGCTTACCTCAGGATATCTCCTCACACATCTGATCAATTATTGTGGCTCAGAAGCTGTAGATCCTTCATTGGCTGACTCAGATAAGTGTGTTGCTTGAACTACACTGACCAGACACTCCCATCATCCCAATGATGAGGTGTTGTTAAGTCATGAAATTTTGAGTTTTTCAAAATCAAAAATTTTTAGCCTGGAACAAACTCAGATAAATCTGAGTGAGAGTGAGTGGCAGTAGTAACTTCAGTTTCTAGGGAGCCTAAATAGGTTTCTTGAATCTTTGGATTTAGAGAATATTGTACTGATTTTGGGTCCTTGCTTTATGCTTTTTAATGAATTACACAATATTAGTAGTGTTAAAACAAGTTTGACTTGGGTATACTTGTGCTATTAATACTATTTTTTCCATGTTGTTGCTTATAATTTGTTAGTGAAGCAGTAGCTATTCCCTTATGTCATCTTCTCAGTAACCACAGCATTAGATCATGATTGTTCACTAGGTACATTTCTCCTCAATCACCCACTGAAGAGAATAATCGGATGTACTCACTTCCTACTCTGCTCAATAGCATCAAACCTCATTTTCTTTTCTGCTTCCCAGATTTCCTATGTCACTCACATTTGCACTCTCAGTCATCCATCTAGAGCCCAATGATGGTGCACTAAATATTGTTTTCCTAGTGCTCCCCCTTAATTATTTAAATTACAAATGCAAGAACCCATAGCCTAGGTATGCACATGTGCATGAGTGCATTCACATGCACATGCACAAACACACACACAAATATCTTAATAAAATACTTAAAATGACTTTTTATACAATACAGATTAATAGAGAAGATGGCAGCAGAGTAGGAAGACCGTAGGCTTGCTTTATCCCATGAATATACCTAGAGAACTATCAAATCAACCTAAATACATCAGAAATAAACCTGAAGACTAGCAGAATAAACTGTGCAACCAAAGGCAGAGAAGAGGCCACATCAAAGAAGGCAGAAAGTGTAGAGACATGGTTTGGGAGAGAAATGGATTGTGCCTACTGCAATAGGGAGGGAGCCACAGTTGCAGAGAAGAGTGAGAGATAGTCTAGCACACAGGGAAGCCCTCATGGGGAAGATGAATCCCCATAGCAATTAGCTTGGAAAGCAAGAGGGAATGAATTTTGCGATCTGTGGCAACCAGCAGGGCAGAAAGCCTGGAGATTTAAAGGTAAGTAGTCTTGGCTCTGGGATAACCCAGACACATCAGGGCTGCTCTTGGAGAAGAGGAAGGGCAAACAGCCCACAGACACACAACATGGAAACAGCAAGTGGAGAGCACTGGGAGCAGAGTGGGGAGGTTATTTACTCATCTTGGAGTGTGTCCCACAGAGGCAGCAATCACAGAAAGAATACTCCAGGAAAAAAAACAAAACAAAACAAAACAAAACAAAAAAACGGCAGGCACCATTTCCCCCTCCCACCCTTCAATATAAGCACAGGGCCACATGTGGGAACCAGCATAGTGATGACACTGCTATCTAATTGCTTAAAGAAAGCCCCCCCATGCTCTAGTGAAACTACCCTTTCTAGTCATGCTTGCCTCAATCCCAGCATGGTGGGCCCTCCTGCCCAGATGACCAGCCCAGACCCTTGCCAGCATCATGTCTCCCAAATTGGTAGTTTTTTGCAGGTCACTGGTTCTGGTGTGAAGACAGCTGTCATTTCACAAGTGGACAAGAGCACACCAACTTATAACTCACCAAATTCAGGCCAGGGACCAAACACTGCCCACAAGAGGCAAAGAGAGCCTCTACAGATGACTGTACTGAAGGATAAAGTGGCTAGGACCCAACAGCAGAGTACACTTTGAAGGCACTCCTTGGAAAGCACCAGATCCTGGGGAATAGGGCACATGACACTGCAAGGCACTACAGGACCTCTTCTTCATAAGACTATTACCCTCAAGAATAAGAGATATAGCTAACTTTCCTAACACAAAGGAAACAGACACAGAGACTTAGGCAAAATGAGAAGACAGAGGAATTTGTTTCAAATAAAATAACAGAAAAAGGCCATAGCCAGAGATCTTAGCAAAACAGATATAAGTAACATGCCTTATAGAAAATTTAAAGTAATGATCATAAAGATAATCACTGGACTTGAGAAAAGAGTGGAAGACATCAGTGAGACCTGTAACACAGAGATAAAGAACATAGCAGAGATAAAGGGCTCAAAAAATGAAATACAAAACATGCAGGCTGGAAGAAGTAAAGGAACAAATTAGTGATCAAGAAGATAGAGTAATGGAAAATAATCAAGCTGAATGACAAAAAACAAAAAGACATTATGAAAAATAAAAATAGACTTAGGGAACTCAATGACTCCACCAACATAGTAATATTCGTATTATAAGAATCCCAGAAGAAGAAGACAGAAAAAAGGGGGCAGAAAATTTATTTCAAGGAATAATATTTGAAATTTTCCCTAATCTGGGGAAGGAAACATATCTAGGTCCAGTAGGCACACAGAACTCCTAAAAAAATCAATAAAAGCAGATTCACACCAAGACAAATTATAATTAAAATTGCAAAATGGGAGCACCTGCGTAGCTCAGTCAGTTACGTGTCCAACTCTGGATTTCAGTTCAAGTCATGATCTTAGGGTACTGAGATTGAGCCCCACACCAGGCTCTGTGCTCAGCAAGGAGTCTGCTTGAGGATTTCTCTCCCTCTCTCCTTTGCCACTACCCTGCTCATGTTCCCTATGTCTCTAAAATAAATAAATATCACTTGCCATCAGGGAAATACAAATCAAAACCACAATGAGATACCACCTCACACCAGTGAGAATGGGGAAAATTAACAAGGCAGGAAACAACAAATGTTGGAGAGGATGTGGAGAAAAGGGAACCCTTATACACTGTTGGTGGGAATGTGAACTGGTGCAGCCACTCTGGAAAACTGTGTGGAGGTTCCTCAAACAGTTAAAAATATACCTGCCCTACGACCCAGCAATTGCACTGCTGGGGATTTACCCCAAAGATACAGATGCAGTGAAATGCCGGGACACCTGCACCCCGATGTTTATAGCAGCAATGGCCACGATAGCCAAACTGTGGAAGGAGCCTCGGTGTCCAACGAAAGATGAATGGATAAAGAAGATGTGGTTTATGTATACAATGGAATATTACTCAGCTATTAGAAATGACAAATACCCACCATTTGCTTCAACATGGATGGAACTGGAGGGTATTATGCTGAGTGAAGTAAGCCAGTCGGAGAAGGACAAACATTATATGTTCTCATTCATTTGGGGAATATAAATAATAGTGAAAGGGAATATAAGGGAAGGGGGAAGAAATGTGTGAGAAATATCAGAAAGGGAGACAGAACGTAAAGACTGCTAACTCTGGGAAACGAACTAGGGGTGTTGGAAGGGGAGGAGGGTGGGGGGTGGGAGTGAATGTGTGACGGGCACTGGGGGTTATTCTGTATGTTAGTAAATTGAACACCAATAAAAAAAAAAAAAGAATGGAGAAGGTAAAAAAAAAATAATAATAAAATAAAATAAAATAAAATAAAATAAATAAATAAATCTTTCTAAATAAAAATAAAATGAAAACACTAATTCTAAAAGATATATTCATCCCTATGTTTTTGCAGCATTATTTACAATAGCCAAGATAAAAGCAGGCAAAATATCCATTGTTGGATGAATGGATAAACATGTAAGACACACACACACACACACAATGGAATATTAGGCTAAATAAGAATGAGATCTTGCTATTTAGGACAACATAGGTAGACATAGAGGGCATTTGCTCTGTGAAATAACTCAGAGAAAGTCATATACTGTATGATTTCACTTATATGTGGAATCTAAAAAACAAACAAACAGAAACAAACTCATAAATACAAAGAAGAAATGTGGTTGTCAGAGAGGAGGGGCTTGGGGGGATGAGTAAAATAGGTGAAGGGGCTTAAGTGGTATAGACTTCCAGTTAAATATAAGTAAGTTATGGAGATGAAAAGTATATCACAAGGAATACAGAAAACAATACTGTAATAACATTGTATGGTGACAGATGGTGTCTACACATCATGCTGAGCACTGAGTAATGTACAGAATTGTTGAATCACTATGTTCTACACCTGAAACTAATAGAACATTTTATACAACTATACTTCAATAAGAAATTTTTAGAATCATAATCCAAATATATGTTGTTTATATGACTCACTTGAAATACAAATATACAAGTAGGCTGAAATTGAAATGGCAGAAAATACTTCCCCTGCAAATAGTAACAAAAAAAGTGATAGGGTAGCTTTATTAAATCAAATAAAAAAGACTTTAAACCAAATAGTTTTCCAATAGGCAAAATGAACACTGGGTATTGATGTAATGAACTATCTACCAACAACATATAACAATTATAAACATATATACACCTAACAACAGAACCTCAAATATAAGAGACAAAATTTGACAGAATTAAGGAGTGAAATAGACCATATAATATCTGGAGACTTCAAACCTACTTCCAAGACTAATTAGAATAACTATTCAAAACATTAATGAGAGAACTTAAACAACAATAAATCAAGAGACCTAACAGGCATACAGAACACTCCATCCAACAGCAGAATATATATTCTTCTAAAGTGCACATGAAACACTCTCCAGGATAGACCATATTGTAGGCCACAAAAGTGTCTACATAATTTTTTAAAGATTTTATTTATTTATTCATAAGAGACACAGAGAGAGAGAGGCACAGACACAGGCAGAGGGAAGAGCAGGCTTCATGCAGGGAGCCTGACGTGGGACTCAATCCCAGGTCCCCAGGATCACACCCTGGGCTGAAGGCGGCACTAAACCACTGAGCCACCAGGGCTGCCCAATAATTTTTTAAAAATCTAAATCATACAAAATACTTTCTTTGATCACAAAAGAAATAACTAGAAATCTACAACAGGACTTAAAATTAAAAATTCACAAATATGTGATAATTAAGCAATATGCTTAAAAAACAATAAGTAAAATAAGATATCACAATGGGAATGAGAAAATGTGTTGAGATGAGTTAAAATTAACAAACAAGATATCAAACCTGATGAGATGTAGCAAAAACTGCTCATTAGGAAATTTAAAGCTACAATTGCCTACACTGAAAACAAGAGAGATCTCAGGTTAATAATCTAACTTTACTCATTAAGGACCAGAAATAGAGCAAATTAAACCAAATATAACAGAAAAAAAGAAATAATGAAGATTAGAGAAGAGGTAATTTAAACAAAGAATAGAAAAATAATGAAGAGAATCAATGTAACCAAATGTTGGTTCTTAGAAAAGATGAACAAAATTGGCAAGCCTTTAGCTAGACTAACAACAAAAATAACAGAGAAGATTCAAATTCTAAATCAAATATATGAGACCATTACCATAAATCTGACACAAATTAAAGGATTATCAGAGAATACTATAAACAAATGTATGCCAACAGATAACAACCTAGATTTAATAGGCAAAGTTCTAGAAACACATGAACAGACTGAGTCAAAAAGAAATGGAAAAACTGAATAGAACAAGTAAAGCCATTGAATTAGTAACCACAAACCTTCAAAGAAAAGCTCAGGATCAGTAGCACCAGATGGTTTCATTGGTGAATTCAACAAACATTTAAAAAGAATGAACATCAATTCGTAAACTCTTCCCAAAAATTAACAAGAGAATACTTTCTAATTCATTCTATGAAGTCAGCATTATCCTGATAAAAGGATAATTATAGACCAACATCCTTTATTAATATAAATGCAAATCCTCAAAAAAATACAAACCAAATCCAGCAGCACATATCAAAAACGAGATTTATCCCAGGAATGTAAGAGTTGTTTGATACGCAAAAATCAATCAGTAGTATACTACATAAATATGCCTACTTTTGCCACTTTTATCCACCATTGGACTGGGAACTCTAGTCAGATATTAGAAAGGAAATAATAGGCATCCTGGTGGGGAAAGATAGAAGTAAAATTATATTTGCATATGACATGATACATGATATATATTTAAAAAACTAAACAATTCATAAAACTATTACAGCTAATAACTGAATTTAGCAAGTTGCAGAATACAAGATACACACAAAAATCAGTTTTATTTCTATACACTAGCAATGTGTGATCCAAAAAGGAAATTCAGAAAGCAATTCCATTTATAATAGCATCAGAAAGAGCAAAATTCTTTTTTAAAAAACAAATATTTGTTTATTTTAGTAAGAGAGAGAGAGTGAGTGAGTGTGGTGGGTAGGGGCAGAGGGAGAGAGAGTCTCAAGCAGACTCCATGCTAAACACAGAGCCTGATGCAGGGCTTAATCTCAGGATCCTGAGATCATGACCTGAGCTGAAACAAAGCTGGAGGCTTAACAGACTACATCAACCACTAGCCCCAGAAAGAACAAAATTCTTAGAATTAAATTTAACCAATGAAGGACAAGACTTGTGCACTGAAAACTGCAAAATACTGCTGAACTAAAGAAGGCCTAAATAAAAGGAAGGACATCTAATTTCATGGATTGGAAAATAATATTATAAAAATCGTAATTGTCCCTAAATTAATCTACAGATTCTATGTAATCCTTATAAAAATCTTGTGGCCATTTTTGTAAAAATGTGCAAGCTGGTACTAAAAGTCATTTGGATTTATAAGTAACCCTAAATATCCAAAAAATTCTTGATAAAGAAAAACAAAAATAGAGGGTTCACATTTAAAATTTTTATGACAAAGCTACAGTAAATTTTAAAAATTCTGACCAAGCTACAGTAATCAAAGCACTATGGTACTGACATAAAGACAAACATATAGGGGATCCCTGGGTGGCGCAGCGGTTTGGCGCCTGCCTTTGGCCCAGGGCATGATCCCGGAAACCCGGGATCGAATCCCACATCGGGCTCCCGGTGCATGGAGCCTGCTTCTGCCTGTCTCTGTCTCTGTCTCTCTCTCTCTCTCTGTGACTATCATAAATAAAAAAATATATAAAAAATAAATAAAAAAAAAGACAAACATATAGATAAATGGAAAAGAATGGGAATTCAGAAGTAAACTCATACATTTATGGTCAACTGGTTTTCAACAAGGGTGCCAGGACCATTTAATCGGAAGAAATAGTCTCTTTAACAAATGGTACTGAGACAACTGCATATCAATGTGTAAAAGAATAAAATTTAACCTTACCTCACACTAAATACAAAAATTAACTCACAACAGGAGAGTTAAACCATGAACTCTTACATGAAAATATAGGAGTAACTGTTCATGGTCTTAGATTTGGCAATGGTTTGTTAGATAAGACACCAAAAGCACAAGCAATAAAAGAATAAATAAAATGGCCTTCATCAAAATTAAAAACTTTACTGTATCAAAGGTCACTATGAAGAGAGTGAAAATGCAACCCACGGAATAGGAGAAAATATTTGCAAATCATATATCCAGTAAGGGTCTATTAGTCAGAATACGTAAACAGCTCTTACAACTCAACAACACCTACTAGAATGGTTGTAACTGTGAAAACAGAAAATAACCAGTGTTGGCATAGCTGTGGAGAAATTAGAATGTTTATGCACTACTGATTGGAATGTAAAATGGTGCAGCCATTGTGGAAAACATTTTGGCTGTTTTTCAATAAGTCAAATATGAAATTACCATATGACCCAGCAATTTATCTCTGAAGTACATGCCCAAAAGAATTATAAATAGGTGTTGAAATAAAAATTTGTATACATGCTCATAGTAAACCTATTCACAATAGCCACAATGTGGAAACAACCAAAAATCCATCAATTAATAGATGCATAAACAAAAGAATTATATCCATACAATGGACTGTCATTCAACCATAAAAAGAGGAATGAAACACTGATCCATGCTACAACAGGGGTAAACCTTTAATTTATGACAAATGAATCCAGATCAAAAGACAATATATTGTAAAAAAAAAAAAAAGATATTGTATGATCCTATTTCTTTGATGTTTCCAGAATAGACAAATCCATAGTAACAGAAATGAGATTAGTGGATGTCAAGTGCTGGGGGAGGAAAATAGGGAGATACAGTACGGGGTTTCATTTTGGGGTGATAAATTATTCTGAAACTAGATAATAGAGTTGTACAACATTGTGGATGTACTAAATGTGCACTTTATACTTTAAAATGGTTAAACTATAAGTTTTATGTTACGTACTTAACCACAGTAAAGCAACTACAGTCTTTTGAAACAAATATAGTCAGCAAAGGAACAGAAGTTAAACAAAGCAAACTTAAATTCTGTTAAAAATAACATACTTTAATTTTTTAAATAAAAATAAATATTAAAATAAACATTAAAATAAAAATAAAAAATTTTTAAGCAGTCTTAGGTTTACAGAAAAAAATTTATTAAAAAATACAGAGTTCCTGTACACTGCCTCTCCCTTGCCCTCAGTTTCCATTATTATTAATATCTTCCATTGGTGTTATACAGTCATTAGAGTTTATGAATCAATATGCTGACAGATTATTATTAACAAAATCCACAGTTTACATTACGTTTCACTCTTTGTGTCTGTACTGTTGTATGGGTTATGCTAAATACATTATGTCATGTGTCCACCTTTACACTATCATATAAAATAGTTTCAGTATTCTGAAATTCAAATGCTTCTGTGCTCTACCTATTCAATCTCACTCGTTTATCCCCCCACCACCTGCCAAGCCCTAGTAACCAATCATCTTTTGTCTCTCTAGTTTTGGTTATTCCAGAATGTCATATAGTTGGAATCCAACAGCTTTTCTGAGTGCTTTATTTTCCTTGGTAATATGCTTTTTATTCTGCAAGACTTGATTTTTATTTTTATTTTCAACTACTATATTTTTTCAACTAATATCTTCTCTTTTAAATTTAAATTTTAGGTAGTTAACAACATACACTGCATTATCAGTTTCTGTAGTAGAATTCAGTGATTCATCACTTACATACAACACCCAGTGCTCATCATAACAAGTGCCTTCAATACCCATCACCCATCTAGTCCCTCCCACACCCACCTCCCTCCATCAACCCCCTAGTCTGTTCTCTATAGAGTTTCATTATTTGTTTCTCTTTCTCTCTTCCCCTCCCCTGTAAGTTCATCCGTTTTGTTTCCTAAATTCCACATATTAGTGATATCGTGTGGTATTTGGAAGTCTTTATTTTTAGAACAAAACTGAGGAGAAGATATAGAGATTGCCCATATATTTCCTGCCCCATGCATGCATACCCTCCCCCATTATCAACATCCCCCACAATAGTAGAATATTTGTTACAACTAATGAACCTACATTGACACTTCATTATCACCCAAAGTCCATGGTTTACCTTAGGAGTCACTCTTGGTATTGTACATTCTACAGATTTGGACAAGTATATACTCACATTTATTCATCACTAAAGCATCATATAGAGTATTTTCACTGCCCTAAAAACACTGTGTTTGCTCTGCCTATTCATCCCTCTTCCCAGTCCCAATCCTGGGCCACTATTGATGTTTTTATTCTCTCCATAGTTTTTCCTTTTCAAGAATGTTATAGTTGGAATCATATGGTATGTAGCCTTTTCAAATTTGCTTCTTTTACTCACTACTATGTGTCAAATTTCCTCCATGTCTTTTCATAGTTTGATAGGTCATTTCTTTCTATCACTGTATAATATATACTTATAGGGATATGCCAGACTGTTTATCCACCTAATAAGGGACATCTTGGTTGCTTCCAAGTCTTGCCAATTAAGAATAAAGTTATTAACATTTGTGTGCAGGTTTTTGCATGGACATAAGCTTTCATCTCCTTTGGGTAAGTATCAAGAGATGATTGCTAGATCATATGGTAAAATTATGTTTAGTTTTACAGGAAACTGCTAAACTGTTTTCCAAACTGGCTGTACCATTTTGCATTCCTGCCAGTAATGAATGAGAGTTCCTGTTGCTCCATATGCGTGTCAGCATTTGGTGTTGTCATAGTTTAGATTTCAGCCACTCTAATGGTGTATAATGGTATCTCCTTTCTGTTTTAATTTGCAATTCCCTTAAGACATTCCCTGAAGACATATGATATTGAGCATCTTTTCATATGCACAGTTGCCAACGTTATATCTTTTCTGGTGAGGTTTTTGTTCAGTCAGATCATTTGTCCATTTTTAATTGAGTCCTTGTTTTCTTATTGATGAGTTATAAAACTTCCTTATGTGTATTGTCTACCATCCCTTTATCATATATATATATATATATATATATATATATATATATATATATATGTTTTGCAGATATTTTCTCCATTCTGTGATCTGTCTTTCTGGTCTTTTAATGGTGTCTTTTACACAGGACAATATTTAATTTTAATGAAGCCTATCAATTTTCTCTTTCTTGGATCCTTCTTATGTTTTTGTAGATAAAATCTCATTGCCAAACCCAAAGTCAACTAGATTTTTTCAAGTGACCCTTATGGGTTTCATAGTCTTGCATTTTACATAGGTCTGGTCTATGATCCATGTTGAGTTAATTTTTCTGAAAAATAGAAGAACTATGTCAAAATTCTATTTTTTCCTTTTCTTTCATCTTTTTTTTTTCTATGTGCATGTCCAGTTGTTCTGGTACTATTTGTTGAAATGACTCTTCTTCCCCCAACCAAATGAATTATCTTTGTCTCTTTGTCAAAGAGCAGTTGACTATATTTTTGTGGATCTATTTCTGCACTCTCCATTCATCCATGGAATAGATCCATTCATCTATTCTTTCACCAGTACTACAGAATTGATTACTGTAACTTTACAGTACAACTTAAACTCAGGTAGTGGGATTCCTTCAACTTTGTTTTCAATATTGTATTGGTTATTCAAGATCTTTTTTGTCTTTCCACATAAACGTTAGAATCAGTTTGTTGATATCCACAAAGTAACTTGCAGGGATTTTGATATGTATTGCACTGAATCTATATATGTCTAGATGTGAAGAACTTACATCATAACAATACTAAGTCTTCCTGTCTATGAACATGGAATATCTTTCCATTTATTTGGATCCTTCAAATAAATGAAAGGCATTATATATCATCATTTTGTAGCTTTCCTCATGCAGATCTTATACATATATTGTAGGTTGTACCTAAGAGCTTTATTTTTTGGTGATAATATAAATGGTGTATGTTTTTAATTTTAAATTCTAATTGTTGACTGTTGGTATGTATATGTTGGTATAATGGCACATATATTAAACTTCTATCCTTTAATCTTGTTATAATCACTTAATAGTTTCATGAGGATGTTGTTAATTCTTTGGAATTTTTATTTCATTTTCTTTTCTTTCTTTTAGTTTTATTTTTTTCTTGCTTATATGTTTTATAATTGCATTAACTAGGACTTCTGTTATGATGTTGATTAGAAATGGTGAAAACATACATTTTGCCTTTCCTGATCTTAGAGGGAAAATATTTAGTTTCCCACCATTAAATATTACGTGAGCTGTATGGATTTTTTTGGTAAATATTCTTTATTAAATTGAGAAATTTCCCTTCTGTTTCAAGTTTCCTGAGGATTTTTTAAAATAAGGAATGGGTATTTATTTGTTGAAATATATTTATGATATATGAAAATATTATTTTTCTTCTTTAGTCTGTTAGTGTAGTGCATTACATTAACTGATTTTGGAATGCTAAACCAGCCTTGCATGCCTACAATAAATATCAATATCACTGGTCATGGTGTATAACTTATACACTACTGGATTCTATTTGTTAGTAATTTTTGAGATTTGAGCATTTATATTCATGTGATATATTGGTATATGTTTTCTAGCTTGTAATATCTTGGTCTGGTTTGAGTATTATGCTAATGTTGGCCTATAGAGTGAGTTAGGAAGTGTTCACTCGGCTTCAAATTCAAAAACAAATTTTCAAAAGTTGGCATTACTTCTTGAAATGTTTGGTAGAATTCACCAGTAAAACCATCTATGCCTGGTGATTTCTGGTTTTGAAGGTTATAAATTATTGATTCAATTTCTTTAATAGACATAATTCTATTCAGATTATCTATTTCTTCTTGTGTGAGTTTTGGTAGATGTGTCTTTCAAGGAATTGGTCAATTTTTTCTAAGTTATCAAATTTGTGAGCAGAGTTGTTCATATTTATTATTATTCTCTTAATATTCATATAGATCTCTAATTATGACTTTTTCTTTTTTTAATTTTTATTTATTTATGATAGTCACAGAGAGAGAGAGAGAGAGAGAGAGAGGCAGAGGCAGAGACACAGGCAGAGGGAGAAGCAGGCTCCATGCATCGGGAGCCCGATGTGGGACTCGATCCCGGGTCTCCAGGATCGCGCTCTGGGCCAAAAGCAGGCGCCAAACTGCTGCGCCACCCAGGGATCCCTAATTATGACTTTTTCATTTGTGATATTAGTAATTTAATAACTGTAGAATATAATAAACTAAAAAGTACCACTGGATGAGTTCACCCGTAAAATGGAGATGACAGATAATAGAATTAGTGACCTTAAGACTAAATAATATAATTTAGTGAAGCTAAGAAACAGAGATACAATAATTTAAAAAAAAACTAACAAGGCCTGAGAGTCCTGAGGGACAATAAGTCTAACATTTGTATTATTTGGAGTCCCAGAAAAAGGAGAGTGGGACTGAAAAAGTATTCAAAGATAAAATGGCTGAAAGCTTCTCAAACATGGAGAAAAAATAAATCAGAAAGTAAAGATACATTACTTACAGAGGAATATTAATTTAAGTGATATCAGATTTCCCCTCTGAAACTATGGAGACTAGAATGAAATGACCAGTTTTATAGACTTATAGACAAATAAATCCCAACTGCAAATTCTATACCTGAATTAAAAATATCCTTAGGGAGCAGCCCCGGTGGCTCAGCGGTTTAGCGCCGCCTTCAGTCCAGGGCCTGATCCTGGAGACCCAGGATCAAGTCCCACGTCGGGCTCCCTGCATGGAGCCTGCTTCTCCCTCTGCCTGTGTCTCTGCCTCTCTCTCTCTCTCTTGCTATGTCTCTCATGCATAAATAAAGGTCTTTAAAAAAATATCCTTAGGAATTAAGGATGGGAAAAATATTCAAATACATAGTAAACTGAGATAATTTGTTGTTAGAAAGTCTCCTTTAAAATATAGCTAAAGGAAGTCCTCTAAATGGAAAAAAATGATAACAAAAGAAGCTTTGAATTTCAGAATTGAAAGAGCATTGGAATGGGTAAAATTATCAGTAAATATACCATACTATCTTTATTATGAGTTTTAAAAATCATATTTGATGGTTGTAGCAAACATAACATCATTTTGATGGAGTGTTCAAATATATAAAGGACAGAATTAATAAAATTATATTTTAAATGTACAGAGAATAAAAAGACTCAATGAAAGCAAAGCCTCAATACTTCATTTAAAGCAGTAAATCACTGGTACTAGTATGATATGATAAATTTTGCCTGTATATTGTAATACCTTGAACAACCAATAAGAAAGAAACAAAAAGAAATATACTAAAAAGGAGTAAATGAAGATTAAATCCTTTTTTATGAAGATTAAATCCTAAAGCATATTCACACAACCTGCAGAAAGGCAAAAAAGAGGAAACAAACAGAAAATAATAAAAGGCAGACATAAAACCTAATAACCAATAAATCATATATCCTTAAAAGTAAATGATCAAAATTCACAAATTACAAGACAGATTGTGAGAATGGATAAAAAAAATCATGATCCAACAATATTCTTTCTGTAAGAAACTCATTCCAAGTACAATGATGTCAGGTAGATAGAAAGTAAAAATATAGAAAGACATACTACATAAGCATTGATTTTAAAGGAATAGCTTTATCAGTTAAAGTAGGCTTCAGGTCAAAGCATTACCAGAGTAAAGAGGGACTTTACATAATGACATAAGGATAAATCTACAAGGAAGACATAAAGAGTTCAATTTTGTATGTACCAAACAACATAGCCTCAAAAAAACAGGACACAAAAATTGATAAAGCTGAAAAGAGAAATATAGATGGTCCCCAATTTATGATGGCTTGATTTATAATTTTTCAACTTTATGCACATTCAGTAGAAACCATATTTTGAATTTTGAATTTTCACCTCTTCCCAGGCTAGCAATATTCTTCCATGATGCTGGGTGGTGGCAGCTTGTTATAGCTCCCAGTCAGGCACACATCACAAGAATAAACAACTGATACACTAATAAATTTTCTGTATCCACATGAGCATTCTGTTTTTCACTTTCAGTACAGTACTCAATAAATTACAAGACATATTCAACATATTATAAAATATGCTTTGTATTACATTATTTTGCAAAACTGTAGGCTGATGTAAGTGCTCTGAGCACATTTAAGATGGACTAAGCTAAGCTATGATGTTTGGGATATTAGGTGTATAAAGTACGTTTTCAACTTACAATGGATTTATTGGAACATAACCCCACCCTGAGTGGAGGAAGGTCTATCTAAACTACTAGAAAATCAGTAAAAATGTAGAAGAATTGAATCACACCATCAATTGGAATAACCTAATCAAAAATGTATATGACAATCCATCGCCAAATAGCAGAATACACATTTTCTCAAGCATCCATGAAATATTCATCAAGATATATCATGTCACAGGCTATAAAACAAACCTTTGAAAAACTGAGCTAATATAGAATATGTCCTGTAAATATAATGTAACTAGTAATAATAACAAGGAGAAAATCTCCAAATACTAGGATATTAATCAACAAATTTCTAAATAATCCAAGAGTCAAAGATGAATACTAAAAAATTCTTAAAAATGGAACTGAATAAAAAATAGAAATACAATAAATATATCAGAATATGTGGGATACAGCCAAAGGACTGCTGAGAAGGAAGTTATATGACCAAATGCTTATATTAAAACAGAAGATCTCAAATCGATATCGTTCCCATATCAATCAAGTAAAACATTTACTCAAAATGTACCCAAAGAAAGAAGACAGAAGGAAATAATAGAGAAATTAAAGAAACAGAGAACTGACTCAAAAAAAAAAACCACAATTAAATTGATAAACCCCTAAAAATGACAGAGATACAAAGAGAGAAAAAAAGGGGGGCGGGGCAAGATGGCAGAGGAGTAGGGTCTCCAAGTCACCTTTCCCCACCAACTTTCCTAGATAACTTTCAAATCATCCTGAAACCTACAAATTTGACCTGAGATTTAAAGAGAGAACAGCCAGAACGCTACAAAGAGAAGGGTTTTCGCTTCTAACAAGGTAGGAAGTCAGAAAATAAAAATAAAAAATAATCAAGTCCTGCGCTTCCCTCAGGACAGGTGGAAGCTGGGAGAGCCCAGGACAGCGAGGACTCTCCTGCCGCCCGGCGGCCCCAAGCTGAGATCAGTGCACCCCTCGCCCCCGGAGCATCTAGACCACTGCGAACTGGGAGAATGCGGTAGTTACTGCCGGGAGCTGACTACAGGGCTGGAGAGCAGGCCACAATCAGCATTGTTGTTCCTCCTGGTGTCACCCTGCACCTGGCAGGAGTCAGGGCAGCTCTCCCAGGTGCACACACTTGAGAATCAGCACAGCAGGCCCCTCCCCCAGAAGACCTTCTAAAAGGACCAGGAAGAGCAAGTTCTCAACCAAGCAGTGACGGAAAGCTCAAGGGAAGTGAAGGGATTTAAAGTATATAGAACCAGAAGATACCCCTCCTTTTTTTTCTTCTTTTCCAGTACAACTCATTTTTATATCAGACTGTAAATTTCCAATATTTTTTCCTCTTTTCCCACCTTAACTACAATATTTTACCACCTCTTCAGTTTTAAGATTCTTCCTTTTTGACTTTCATATTTCTACGATTACAGGACCTAGATACATTTTCCACTTCTACATTCCCTTCAACATACTCAACTTAATTTGGGGACATATACAAGATATGGTATTTTTTGTTTTGTGTTTTTTGTTTTCTCTGCTTATTTTGTTCTACAATGGTGGAAGCTAATACCTTCTAAAACATGACCAGTATGCACCCAGAACCAAGTAGTATACTGTGCTGGTTCATTCTGTGAGATTCCTCATTCCCATTCTGCCCCCCTATTTTATCTCATTTATGTTTTGGTGGTCAATGTTGGGGCCCTCTACAAGTATTTCTGGTTTATATAAATTTGGGACTGATCATCTTCTAATATACAGAACTTAATATACTCATAAAAAAGAGGAACACCCTCTAGAACCACTCTGGTAGACTACATTTTCCATCCACTACAACTTCTCCACCACAATCTCCCAGTCCCCCCTTTTCATCTTCCACTTTTTTTTCTTTTTTCTGTACTGTTTTTTTTTTCTCCTCTTCTTTAGGATTCCTGGCCTTTTATTTTTTACTACTTTGTTTTAAAATTTATTTTTCATTTTAGTGATCCTTTTCTTTTATTTCGTTCTGATCTTGGTTTTCATTTTCTGGTCTCCGACCTTGGCAGAACCATCTAGGGTAAAACTTACTGAGGTCGTGATTGACATTCTTGATGCAGCCTGCTCATACAGCCACACTGCACTGAGCAAAATGACTAGAAAGAAGAACTTACCACTAAAGAAAGATTCAGAAACAGTACTCTCTGCCGCAGACTTACAGAATTTGGATTACAATTCAATATCAGAAAGCCAATTCAGAAGCACAGTCATAAAGCTACTGGTGGCTCTAGAAAAAAATACAGAATTCAAGAGACTTCATGACTGCAGAATTTAGATCTAATCAGGTCAAAATTAAAAATCAATTAAATGAGATGCAATCCAAATTGAAGATCCTAACGATGAGGGTTAATGAGGTAGAAGAGTCAGTGATATAGAAGACAAGGTGATGGCAAGGAAGAAACCTGAGGAAAAAAAGAGAAAAACAATTTAAAAACCATGAGGAAAGGCTAAGGGAAATAAATGACAGCCTCAAAAGGAAAAATCTACATATAAATGGGGTTCCAGAGGGTACTGCTTGGGCCAGAGGGCCAGAAAGCATATTTGAACAAATCATAGCTGAGAACTTCCCTAATTTGGGGAGGCAAACAGGCATTCAGATCCAGGAGATAGAGGTGCCCCCCTAAAATCAATAAAGACCGTTCAATAACAACAAAAACCCATTCAACACCTCAACATTTAATAGTGAAACTTGCAAATCCCAAAAATAAAATCTATAAAGTAGCAAGAGACAAGAGATCCCTAACTTACATGGGGAGAAATATTAGATTAACAGCAGACTTCTCCACAGAGACCTGGCAGGTCAGAAAGGGCTGGCAGGATATATTCAGAGTCCTAAATGAGAAGAACATGCAGCCAAAAATACTTTATCCAGCAAAGCTCTCATTCAGAATAGGAGAGATAAAGCGCTTCCAAGATAGGCAGAAACTGAAAGAATATGTGACCATCAAACCAGCTCTGCAAGAAATATTAAGGGGGACTCTGTAAATGAAAGAGGAAGTCCAAAGAAACAATACACAAAAACAGGGACTGAATAGGTATTATGATGACACTAAATTCATATCATTCAATAGTAACTCTAAACATGAATGGGCTTAATGATCCCATCAAAAATGCAGGATTTCAGACTGGATAAAAAAGCAAGACCCATCTATTTGCTGTCTACAAGAGACTCATTTTAGACCTAAGGACACCTCCAGCCTGAAAATGAAAGGGTGAAGAACCATTTACCATTCCAATGGTCCTCAAAAAAAAGCTGGGGTAGCAATCCTCATGTCAGATAAATTAAGGTTGATCCCAAAAACTCCAGTCAAAGTTGAAGAGGGACACTATATCATACTTAAAGGATCTAGCCAAAAGACCTAACAATCATGAATATTTATGCCCCTACTGTGGGAGCTGCCAAGTATATCAATCAATTAATAACCAAAGTAAAGACATACTTAGATAATAATATACTAATAGTAGGAGACTTCAACACAGCACTTTCTGCAAATGACAGATATTCTAAGCTCACCATCTCCAAAGAAACAAGAGCTTTAAATGATACACTGGAGCAGATGGATTTCACAGATATTTCCAGAACTTTACATCCAAACGCAACTGAATACACGTTCTTCTCAACTGCACATGGAACTTTCTCCAGAATAGACCACATACTGGGTCACAAATCAGGTCTCAACCAATATCAAAAGACTGGGATTGTCCCCTGCATATTTTCAGAGCACAATGCTTTTAAACTAGAACTGAATCACAAGAGGAAATTGGAAGAAATTCAAACACGTGGAGGTTAAAGACCATCCCACTAAAAGATGAATGGGTCAACCAGGAAATTGGAGAAGAATTAAAAAGATTCATGAAAAATAATGAGAATGAAGATACAACCATTCAAAATCTTTGGGATACATCAAAAGCAGTCCTGAGAGGGAAATACATCACAATACAAGCATCCATCAAAAAAACTGGAAAAAGACTCAAATACACAAGCTAACCTCCCACCTAAAGGAACTGGAGAAAAACAGCAATTAAACCTACACCAAGCAGAAGAGAGTTAATAAAGATTTGAGCAGAACTCAAAGAAATAGAGACCAGAAGAACTGTAGAACATATCAAGAAAACCAGGAGTTGGTTCTTTGAAAGAATTAAAAAGATAAATAAACCATTAGCAAGCCTTAATAAACACAAAAAAGAAAAGAGTCAAATTTAAAAAAATCAAGAAGGAAAAAGGAGAGATCACAACCAATACCAAGGAAATACAAACAATTTTAAAAACATATTATGAGCAGCTATACGCCAAGAAATTAGGCAATCTAGAACAAATGGATGCATTTCTGGAAACCACAAACTACCAAATCTGGAACAGGAAGAAACAGAAAACCTGAACAGGCCAATAACCAGGGAGGAAATTGAAGCAGTCATCAAAAACCTCCCAGGACACAAAAGTCCAGGGCCAGATGGCTTCCCAGGGGAAGTCTATCAAACGTTTAAAGAAGAAACAATACCTATTCTACTAAAGCTGTTCCGAGAGATAGAAAGGGATGGAATACTTCCAAACTCATTTTATGAGGCCAGCATCACCTTAATTCCAAAACCAAACAAAGACCCCACCAAAAAGAATTATAGACCAATATCCCTGATGAACACAGATGCAAAAATTCTCAACAAGATATTAGCCAATAGGATCCAACAGTACATTAAGAAGTTTATTCACCATGACCAAGTGGGATTTATCCCCGGGATGCAAGGCTAGTTCAACACTCATAAAACAATCAACATGATAGATCATATCAACAACAGAAAAAAACAAGAACCATATGATCCTCTCAATAGATGCAGAGAAAGAATTTGTTAAAATACAGCATCCATTCCTGATCAAAACTCTTCACAGTGTAGGGATAGGGGGAACATTCCTCAGCATCTTAAAAGACATCTATGAAAAGCCCACAGTGAATATTCTCAATGGGAATAACTGAGAGCCTTTCCCCTAAGATCAGCAACACGACAGGGATATCCACCCTCATGACTATTATTCAACATAGTACTATATGTCCTAGCCTCAGCAATCAGACAACAAAAAGAAATAAAAGGCATTCAAATTGGCAAAGAGAAAGTCAAACTCTCCCTCTTTGCAGATGACATGTTGTTATATGTAGAAAACCCAAAAGACCACCCCAAGATTGCTAGAACTCATACAGCAATTTGGCAGTGTGGCAGGATACTAAATCAATGCCCAGAAATCAGTGGCATTTCTATACACTAACAATGAGACTGAAGAAAGAGAAATGAAGGAGTCAATCCGATTTACAATTACACTTTGGTTAGGTTTATTACTAAGTATCTTATACTTTGTAATAAACCTAACCAAAGAGGTAAAGGATCTATACCCTGAAACCTACAGAACACTTCTGAAAGAAATTGAGGAAGACACAAAGAGATGGAAAAATATTCCATGGTCATGGATTGCAAGAATTAATATTGTGAAAATGTCAATACTACCCAGGGCAATTTACACATTCAATGCAATCCCCATCAAAATACCATGGACTTTCTCCACAGAGTTAGAACAAATAATCCTAAGATTTGTATGGAATCATAAAAGACCCTGAATAGCCAGAGGAATATCGAAAAAGAAAACCAATACCGGGGCATCACAATGCCAGATTTCAAGCCATATTACAAAGCTGTGATCATCAAGACAGTGTGGTACTGGCACAAAAACCGACACCTAGTTCAGTGGAACAGAATACAGAACCCAGAAATGGGCCCTCAATGTTATGGTCTACTAATATTTGAGAAAGTAGGAAAGATTATCCACTGGAAAAAGGACAGTCTCTTCAATATATGTTGCTGGGAAAATTGGACAGCCACCAGCAGAAGAATGAAACTAGACCATTCTCTTGCACCATACACAAAGATAACCTCAAAATGGTTGAAAGATCTAAATGTGAGACAAGATTCCATCAAAATCCTAGAGGAGAACACAGGCAACACCCTTTTTGAACTTGGCCACAGCAACTTCTTGCAAATTACATCTATGAAGGCAAGGGAAACAAAAACAAAAATGAGTTATTGGGACTTCATCAAGATAAAGAGCTTCTGCACAGCAAAAGAAACAGTCACCAAAACTAAAAGACAACCTACAGAATGGGAGAAGATATTTGCAAATGACCTATCAGATAAAGGGCTAGTATCCAGGATCTATAAAGAACTTATGAAACTCAACAGCAAAGAAACAAACAATCCAATCATGAAGTGGCCAAAAGACTTGAACAGTAATTTCACAGAGGAAGACATAGTCATGGCCAACAAGCACATGCAAAAATGCTCCGCATCACTTGCCATCAGGGAAATACAAATCAAAACCACAATGAGATACCACCTCACACCAGTGAGAATGTGGCAAATTAACAAGGCAGGAAACAACAAATGTTGGAGAGGATGTGGTGAAAGGGGCACCCTCTTGCACTGTTGGTGGAAATGTGAACTGGTACAGCCTCTCTGGAAAACTGTGTGGAGGATCCTCAAAGAGTTAAAAATAAAACTATCTTATGACCCGGAAATTGCACTACTTGGGATTTACCCCATAGATACAGATGCAGTTAAACGGCAGGATACCTGCACCCTAATGTTTATAGCAGCAATGTCCACAATAGCCAAACTGTGGAAGGAGCCTCGGTGTCCATCAAAAGAGGAATGGATAAAGAAGATGTGGTATATAACACACACAATGGAATATTACTCAGCCATTAGAAACGAGAAATACCCACCATTTGCTTCAACGTGGTTAGAACTGGAGGGTATTATGCTTAGTGAAATAAGTCAATCAAAGAAGGACACACATTATATGGTTTAACTCCTATGGGGAATATAAATGATAGTGAAAGGGATTATAGGAAAGGAGACAAAATGAGTGGGATAAATCAGAGAGGCTGACAGAATATGAGAGACTCCTAAGTCTGGGAAAGAACAAGGGGTAGTGGAAGCGGAGGTGAGCAGGGGGTTGGGGTGACTGGGTGACAGGCACTGATGGGGGCACTTGATGGGATGAGCACTGGGTGTTAATGCTATATGCTGGCAAATCAAACTCCAGTAAAAAAAAAATACTGATAAAGGGAAAACACAAAACTCCAATATCAGGAGTTAAATAGGATATAGTGCTACAGATTCCATATCCATTATAGGATAATAGTGAAATATTACAAATATATCATGGACATACATTTAGAAACTTAAAAGAAATAGACCAATTCTTTAAAAACCAAGAACTACCTAAATACAACCATGATAAAATAGTTAATCTGAATATCTTTGTAACAATAAAATAGGGATCCCTGGGTGGTGCAGCGGTTTGGCGCCTGCCTTTGGCCCAGGGCGCGATCCTGGAGACCCGGGATCGAATCCCACATCGGGCTCCCGGTGCATGGAGCCTGTTTCTCCCTCTGCCTATGTCTCTGCCTCTCTCTCTCTCTCTCTGACTATCATAAATAAATAAAAATTAAAAAAAAAACAATAAAATAAATTGAGTGCATAATTAAAGAGCTCCTGAGAAGGTAATCCCATACCCAGATGGTCTCAATTATGTAATTCTACCAAGCATTTAGAGAAAAGCTCTGGGGCAGCCCGGGTGGCTCAGCAGTTTGGCCCTGCCTTCGGCTCAGGGTTTCATCCTAGAGACCTGGGATCGAGTCCCATGTTGGGCTCCCTGCATGGAGCCTGCTTCTCCCTCTGCCTATGTCTCTGCCTCCCTCCCTCCCTCTCTCTGTCTGTCTCTGTTTCTCATGAATAAATAAATAAAATCTTTTAAAAAAAGAAAAGCTCTGAGTTTAAAGAGCTTATTCTTGAAAATAGAAGAGGAACACATTCAAACTCATTTTTAAGATCCCTATTACTCTAACATCTAAACCAAAGATAGTATAGAAAAAAATGCAGATCAGTACTGTTCATGATCTTTGATGTATCAATGCTCAATTAAATAATAGAAAATCAAATTTCATAATGTGCAAAAATAATAGTACATCATGGCTACATGAGATTTATTTCAGCTATGCAAGTCTAGATCAACATTTGAAAGCCAGTCAATGTAATGTACCATACCAACGGGATAAAAGAGAAAAATCATGTGATAATATCAGTAGACACAGAAAAAGCCTCTGAAAAAAAACTAATTTTCATTCTAGATAAAAACTTTTAGCAATTTATGAATTTCATCATCAAGATAACATCTACAAGAAACCTACAGATTATATAAACTTAAGGGTGAAATAGTGGCTGCTTTCATCCTAAGATAGGGAATAAGATAAGGATAACTACTCTCACACTTTTTTTTAGGTTTTTATTTATTTATTCGTGAGAGTCACAGAGAGAGAGAGGCAGAGACACAGGCAAAGGGAGAAGCGGACTCCACGCAGGGAGCCCCATATGGGACTGGATCCCGAACTCCAGGACACGCCCCAGGCCGAAGGCGGCACCAAACCGCTGGCCTACTGGGGCTGCCCTACTCTCACACTTCAACATAGTACAAGGGAGAAAAAGGAATAATAGGAGTATAGATTGGAAAAGGGGAAATAAACATGTCCCTCTCTGTGAATGAAATGTAGAAAATCTCATAGAAAATAGGGGGCTAAAAAATTGCTTTTGAAAGGTTGTAAAACACGAAATCAAAACAAAATCATAAAATGAATTTCTATATGCTCACCATGAATATATAGAATAGAAATCAAACTAGGGCAGCCTGGGTGGCTCAGCGGTTTAAGCGCCTGCCTTCGGCCCAAGGCATGATCCTGGCGTCCCTGGATCGAGTCCCACCTCGGGCTCCCTGCATGGAACCTGCTTCTCCCTTTCCCTGTGTTTCTGCCTCTCTCTCTCTGTGTCTCTCTATCTCTCTCTCTCTGTGTCTATCATGAATAAATAAATAAAATCTTAAAAAAAGAAATCAAACTAAATACACAATGCTATTTGTAAAATCTCTAAAGAAAATGAAATATCTATTATTCTAATGCCGGCTGGTACATAGCAATTCCACTCTGGCATTAACCACTTAGAGTTAGGACAGATTCCACAGGTTAAGAACTCAATCCTTCAGAAGACTGCTCACACTTCAGACTCTACACTTTGGGGTATCTAGGTCATCTGCATTTCTGACCAATTCACTATAATGACTCATAGAACTCAGTAATATACTTACAGTTTTATTATAAATGATGCAATGAAGAGGACTAGCCAAATGAAGACACACACATGGCAAGATCTGGGAGGGTCTTGAATGCAGAACTTAGGCACCCCTTACCCATGGAATCAGGGCATGTCATCCTCCCAGCTCACTAATGTGTTCACTAACAAGAAAGATCTACCAAGCTTCAGTGTCTAGAGTTTTTATTGGAGATTCATCATTTAAGTATGATTGACTAAACCATTGGCCACATGATCAAATTCAATCTCCAGATCCCCTCCACTATCTAGAGTTCAGGCTAGCTTAAAGCCCAACCCTGTAATCACATGGCTAGTCCTTCTGTTGCCCAGCCCCCATCTGGAATCATCTTGTAACAATTCAAGAGTTATCCAAGGGTGCTCATGAATAACAATGGCATTCCTATTACTTAGGAAATTCTAAGGATTTTAGAAGCTCCATGCCTAAAATCTGGAGCAAAAACCAAACAAATTTATCATATAATTGGTCACACCCTGATCTATATGGCCACAAGTCCCTTATGACAAAATGGTCATACCTGTCTGAATATCTATATTTGATATAGCATTTATATAACACATAAAGCAATGGTACCAACATGAATATGCCTAACCTTCGTAGAAGCTAATGTAGGGTAAGGACAGAAGACTTTTAACTCAATTTCCCAATATATTTAACTATTAATATCAGTATTATAATCTTATCAATACACCTGAAATATGGCAGATGTAACCACTCACACAGCAAAAAAAGAGTTAAAAAATGTTGGTACATTACTAAAGTTCACTAAGTTATTAATAATTAGCTTAGTCCTTATGACCAAAATGTCTTCCATAGTGAGGCCACAAGATTTACAGGCTTCCATTTGATCTGATCAGTTCCAAAAACAGAAGTGGTTTCAGCAATATATGGCTTTCAGGTATCTGGTATAACTGAACTAAAAGACAATATTATCTCTTGCTTTGAGCTTCTTTCAAAGTATTAATGCATATTGAATTTCCTTGCATAACCCATTGATGCATTCCTTTACCCTCAGCTGTTATTCCTAATCCTCTTCATTTATACTCAAACTTTTCCACCTTTGGAAGGGACATCATTTTGATCATTCCACTGATCCAGATTGCAGGCAGCAATGCTGCTGTAACAAGTACCTACCTATCAGTCCATTCCTATTCACATAGGGTAAGGTTACCTAAGTACAGAACTAGTAGGCTATTTCTACCACTCAGTAGTATAGTTGCACTCACTGTTAATCCCAATTTTGCCAGATGGAACAAAGGTTCAATCCACTCTATCAGGCCCTTAGGGAACTGTCCAAGTGGTAAAAGAATCTGTCAAGTCCTCAGGTAGTTTGTTCCAAAGTTAGTCCTAGAGAAAAAGTCTACTTGCTCATGAATATGCTGAGTAGCCCTCAGAATTCCCCCAGTAGCATATTCCTGCACAACCCACTTGCATTTTAGTATAGAACACTTATGAGCATTGTCTTACCCATTAGAACATTTCTCTGACACCACTTAAAGTATTATGTGTATTTCAGGTGTAAAGATATGTCTGTAAGTCATGGGGCAATTTCAGTTAATATCTGATAACAAGCTAGTAATAGCCCCTTAAATGGAAATTCTTGGGTACAAATTCCTGGTATTTACCACTGGGAAGCCCTTATATGCTACTGTCACAATCCCTAACCTATGCTCTGCACAAGATATTGTACAGAAAAACTTGTCTGTACCAACACTAGCCTCTATGCTATACTGTGTGGGCACAGAAAATCTCATTGGTTCCTATTTACTATGCCCAATAAATGTTTATTGAAGCATATATTTACATATCTTCTATTTTATAATACCAGGTAGAAGAAATGTTCCGGTCAGATTTAATATTCATTCCCATACAACATTCAGGTAAAGGAGATACTATCTCTTCACATAAGTCTGGTTAAACATTCTAATTTTCATCTTAATCCTATCAACTCTTGAATTTTTATATTCTCTCAGTTTAATTGTAGTTCCAGTTAGGGCTTCACCAGGTTTTGATACCACAGCACATGAAATCTCATGTCAAAGAGTCTCAGAAACTTCTCATCTCTACTCTTTGACCATTTTATACACTCATGTGCAAATGGCCTTGGATTCCCAGTAGAAGGCTGAACCAAGGGACCCTGGCTCCTCTTGTCAATTTTTGTTTCTTTATTAATCTGCCTATTACTCCCTACAATTCCAGGTTGAGTTTCTTATTATAATATTGTCTGCCAGTTCTTTTAATTCTTCCAAACTGGGGAAAGCATAGCATACTTTTTTAAGGGGACCAAGCAGTGGCTCCAATTGGTGTGCTTACCTATTAATAGTGTTACATTAAGACACTTGTTTCAACCCCATCAATGTCCACTTTATCTAATTTCTTAAAAACTATCTAAAGATTCTCATCGTGCTAGGATGAGTCCCTTAACTCTCCCCTCTGCCTTTCCCCATTTTCTTATTAAGTAATATAATTTTTCTCTGCATTCGTAAGACCCCTAAGGAAAAGCTGAAATAACAAACCTGATAAGGTTTCTAAGATCGTTACTAGATTTTACAGCAGTAAGATTAAATGGGGTGTCCATGTCCTCCACAAGACTGCTGCCACTTCAGATGACAGTCACATGTGGGGTCCCCAGGTCACCCACCTTCTGACTGGCTATAAATTCAGGGGTTCCATGACAACCTTAGGCTTGAGAGTTTGCTAAAATGGCTCACATAACTCAGTAAAGTGCATTACTTACTACTGCAATTTTATTATAAAGGATACAGTACGAATCAGGAGGACCAGCCAAATGAGGAAACACATAGGGCAAGGTCTTCTAGGAGAAACTGCAGAGATTCTGTACTCTCTCATTCTGGAATCAGAGCATATCCTTTATCGCAGCAAATCAGTGTATTCATCAATCAGGAAGCTGTTCTGAGATTCAATGTCCAGAGATTTTATTGGGGTTTCATTATGTAAGCATGATTGGCTGAATCATTGGCCATGTGATTAAATTCAATTTCCAGGTCAGTCTTCTACCTTGTGGTCAGGATAACTCAAAACCCCAATCCTCTAATTCCACCAGTTCTGGTGACCAGCTGCCATGCTCCATCATCTCACTGCATAAAATCAAGAGTGATTTAAGGAGCTCGTGAATAACAAAGACATTTTTATCACTTGAGAAATTCCAAGGGTTTTACAAGCCCTAAGCCAGGTAATTGGAACAAAGACTAGGCAAAAAAAAAAAAAAAAAATTTATACAACACCTGTGTAAAAATTTAAGAAAAAATGTATAGTCTACATGCTGAAAATTATAAAATTCTTGTGGAAGAAATCAAAGAAGACCGAAATAAATGGAGAGACATATAAACAGATTTATGAGATGGAAGAATCCACATAGTAAAGAAGTCGTTCTCTCCAAAGTGCCTATAGGTTAATGCGATTCCTATACATATACCAGAGAATCTTATACTAAAATCATGAATTTGTGGGCATTTTCATACGTGTGAACCTGTACATATGTGTCAGTAAATAGTGGGCATATTTATATATGTGAACCTGTTAATGTGCATGTGTGACTCAAAGTGTGAGTGTGGGTAAACGATGATATGTGGGGCAGTATTTAACATGGGAGTGGATTTTTAAGCATGTTTGTGTGAATGAATATGGATGTGTGAGCAAACTAACCTGAGTATGATCATGTAGATGAATGAATGTCTCAAAATACTGATGTACGTGAGTGAAAATATGAATGACTTAATTTATGTAAGCATATTTCAGTGTGTGAGTGAATAAGGTTTTTCATGTATGTGATGTATGTAAGCAAATTGGTTTGTGTATTCATGTGTGAGTGAATTTGTAAGCCTGTGTATATGTTAGTGTGTCTATGTGAGTGAACTTGTGAGCACACTCATGTGAGTGAGTGAATGGGTGAGCATATGCATGTGTATCAGTATGCCTGTATGAGACTGAAAGTGTTAGCCTCTTCACAAGTGAAAACGTGTAAATGTGAGTTTATGTTTAAGTGAATGTGCATTTTAGCATGTATGACTAAATTTGTTAGCATGTATAATGGTATTAGCATGTTTGTGTATGTGAATGTACAGGCACATCTACCTGTTGAGTTTGTTAATGTATATTTATAAAAGTGAATATGTGAGCATGGTCATGGGAGTGTATCTATGTGTATGAGTGAACATGGGGAGTTTTATGGTGAAGCATGTTCATTTTTGACCAAATATGTGAGAACGTCTCTGTGGGTTAATATGTGTGTGGGAATGTATGAGTGTATGCCTATGATGAATATGTGTCTGTGTGTGTGAATTTTTGTGCATGCCCATGTAAGTGATTATGTGTGAAAGTGTGACTATAAATAGATGTGACAGTGTATGTGAGTGAATTTATGAGGAGGCTCACATGGGTAAATAGTGAATATGAGAGCAAGTTTGTTGGAGTTAATGATGCATGAGTATATTGTTGTAAGGCACTGAATGTGTAAGCATGTGGATGTGAGTGTATATGTATCTGTGTGTGAATAATTTGTGAGCAAATTTATGTATATGGTTGATAGGGTGATCAATTTATTTTTCTCTTTTTTATTCTTTTTTTTGCAGTTTCAAGTTTTTATTTAATTTCCTGTTAACATACAGTGTAACATTAGTTTCACGTGTAGAATTTAGTGATTCATCACTTACATACAACACCCAGTGCTCATCACAAATGCCTCCTAAATACCCGTCACCTGTATAACCCATCTCCCCCCACCTTCCTTCCCTCCAGCAATCCCCAGTTTGTTCTCCAAAGTTAAAAGTCTGGTTTCTAAAAAATAAAAAAATAAAAATAAAAAAAAGTCTGGTTTCTGGTTTCCCTCTTTCTCTCTTTCCCCCCTCTATGTTCATCTGTTTTATTTGTTTTATTTCATTAATTCCACATATGAGTGAGATCATATGATATTTGTCTTTCTCTGACTTATTTCATTTAGCATAATACAGTCTAGTTCTATCCACATCATTGCAAATAGCAAGATTGCATTCTTTTTAATGGTTGAGTAATATTCCACTGTGTTCATATATTATATATTACATGAGCATGTGAATATTATCCCATTAGAATGGAATTTATAATAGAATTTGTAAGCATGTACCTTAGTATGAGCTTGTTCATGTTTGAGTGTATTTATTTGTGAGTGTATGCATAGGTATGTGACTGTATATATGTGTCTGAGATCATGGAAAGTGTGATCATGTTATTTTGAATGTCTGAGTATGTCCTTATTTGGGGGTGTGTTAATGTATGTGCATAAAGGAATATGTGTGTGTGTGAAAAAAGCATATGTAAATGTGCCTTGTGGATGTGTGAGCAGGTTCATGTGAATGACATGACATAAAATGTGAGCCAGTTAGTGTCAGTGAATAAAGGGTCAGTAAGCAAGCCCATTTTGAGATGACATCTGAATTTGACCATGTTTGAAAGTAGGCTAATGTACAATACTTGCATGTGTAAGTAAATTTTTTTGTGTGAAAGTGTTTACTTGAATTATAATCACGTGTATAGATCTGATCATGTTCACCTGTGAGCTTGCTCACATGTTAATATATTTTTGTGATGGAATTGGGAGCATGTGAGTGTATGTGAAGGTACCTATTGAAGTGTTTGAGTTTCACAGTGAGTATATTTGTGTGTAAGTCAACATGTGAGCATGTTGCTGTTGTTAGCATGGTGGTGTATATGTGTAAATTAATATAGCTTTGAGCATCTGAGCATGTACAATTGTGTTTCCTGTGTGTCAGTTTGTGAGCATGCACATGTGACTGAGGAATTGCTTGAGCATTTCTGTGCATAGTGGGTGTGTTAATGTGTGCATATGAGTGTACCTATGTCCATATATATGAATAAACTTTGAAAATGTGAGTCAATGTGTGATCCTGTTTTATGAATGAGAGAATGTGTAATTCTATGCATGTACATGGGCATACCCACATGTGTATGATGGTATGTGAACCTATTCATGGGTGTTTTGTGTGTAAATTTTTGAGTTTAAGTGAATATTTGTCTGTGCTCATCTGTGAGTGAATTTGTGAGCATCTGCATGTATGTTAGAATGTGGATAGGTGAAAAATGTGTGTTCCTCTGTGTGATCTTATCAATGTGTATGTTTTATGAGACAATGTATAACCATGTTTGTGTGAGTGACTGTGAGTGTATTTATATCCAAGGGTGAACATGTGAGCTTCTTGGTATGAGCATGTACATTCATGAGCCTAGATATAAGCATGTTCCTGTTGTGAGCATATTAATGTGTTTGTAAGTAAATAGGTAAGTGGTTTCATCTGAATGCATAGACTTCTGACCCTGCACGAGAGAATTTATGAACATGCTTATATGACGGAGTGAATGTTTGAGCATGTTTGTGTGAAAGAATGAGTCAGTGTGTGCATGTGAATGTATATTTCCATATGATTTACTTTGTGATTACATGAGTGAGTGAATATGTAATCATAATATCATAAATAAAGGTGTAGGTATGTTTCTGTGAGTGAATGAACATGGGAGTATGTAGGTATTAATGTATGTAAAGGTGTCTATGTATGAGTAAATCTGTAAGTATGTTTGTATGAACTGTGTATGATAATGTTGGTGAAAGTGTAAGCATGAGCATGTATGGGAGCACTATATTCATGGGTACACATGTGTACTTGTTTATGTTTGATAGATGTGATTGTGTTTGAGTGCTTAAGTAAATTCACTGCATGACTTTGTGAACACATACATGGATGTTAGGTTCATATTTGTTTTTTTGGTTTTTTTTAGGTTCATATTTGTTAGTGAATGTGCATCACGCTTTTTCTGTAAGATTGTTAATATGAATGTATACTTGTGTGAATGAAGTTGATAGCATGTGCACATGAATGTGTGCATGAGAAAAACCTGTGAACATATGTGTTAATCAATGTGTGCTGTGTAAATGATTTAGTGAACAAGACTGTACACAATAATTTTTTCTTTTTATAAAATTTGATGAGTATATTTTTCAGCATGTTGTGCACTAATGATCAGGGAGCATATTTTACATAAGAGCATACAATTATGTGACTGTGACCTGATGCATCAGCACATGTAAATGATTATATCTGGGGATGATATTGGTATTTCTGAGGGAATTCTCAAGCATTTTTATGAATGAATGTGTCAGAGTGTAGATACATGTGAGTAAATGTGTGGATGAGTTTGTAGGTGAGTATATTTGAGTGAATAAATGAGAGAATTCTCATGTGTAAGAATGTTAGCATATATTTCTGAAATTGTTAAATGTATGAGTACAAGGGCGCTTGGGTGACTCAGTTGGTTAAGCATCTGACTATTGATTTTGGCTCAGATCATCATCTCAGGGTCTTGAATCAGGCTCAGAGGGGAGTCTGCTTGAGACTCTCTCCCTCTCTATAGCCTTCTGCCCTTCCCCCACTCTCATGCACACACACACACTCTCTGAAATAAATAAATAAATAAATAAATAAATAAATAAATAAATAAATAAATAATAAATAACTTTTTAAAAAATGTGTGAGTATGTCAGGACGCCTGGGTGCCTCAGCAGTTGAGCATCTGCCTTTGGCTCAGGGCGTGATCCTGGAGTCCCAGGATAGAGTCCCACATCAGGCTCCCTGCATGGAGCCTGCTTCTCCCTCTGCCTTTGTCTCTGCCTCTCTCTCTGTGTATCTCATGAATAAACAAATAAAATCTTTTTAAAAATTTGTGAATATTTTTAACTCTTTGAGGAACCTCCACACAGTTTTCCAGAGTGGCTGCACCAGTTCACATTCCCACCCACAGTGTAAGAGGGTTCCCTTTTCTCCGCATCCTCTCCAACATTTGTGGTTTCCTGCCTTGTTAATTTTCCCCATTCTCACTGGTGTGAGGTGGTATCTCATTGTGGTTTTGATTTGTATTTCCCTGATGGCAAGTGATGCAGAGCATTTTCTCATGTGCATGTTGGCCATGTCTATGTGTTCCTCTGTGAGATTTCTGTTCATGTCTTTTGCCTATTTCATGATTGGATTGTTTGTTTCTTTGGTGTTGAGTTTAATAAGTTCTTTATAGATCTTGGAAACTAGCCCTTTATCTGATACTTCATTTGCAAATATCATCTCCCATTCTGTAGGTGGTCTTTTAGTTTTGTTGACAGTATCCTCTGCTGTGCAAAAGCTTCTTATCTTGATGAAGTCCCAATAGTTCATTTTTGCTTTTGTTTCTTTTGCCTTTGTGGATGTATCTTGCAAGAAGTTACTGTGGCTGAGTTCAAAAAGGGTGTTGCCTGTGTTCTCCTCTAGGATTTTGATGGAATCTTGTCTCACATTTAGATCTTTCATCCATTTTGAGTTTATCTTTGTGTATGGTGAAAGAGAGTGGTCTAGTTTCATTCTTCTGCATGTGGATGTCCAATTTTCCCAGCACCATTTATTGAAGAGACTGTCTTTCTTCCAATGGATAGTCTTTCCTCCTGCCCTACGACCCAGCAATTGCACTGCTGGGGGATTTACTCCAAAGATACAGATGCAATGAAAGGCCAGGACACCTGCACCCCGATGTTTATAGCAGCAATGTCCACAATAGCCAAACTGTTCAAGGAGCCTCGGTGTCCATCAAAAGAGGAATGGATAAAGAAGATGTGGTTTATGTATACAATGGAATATTACTCAGCCATTAGAAATGACAAATACCCACTATTTGCTTCAACGTGGATGGAACTGGAGGGTATTATGCTGAGTGAAGTAAGTCAATCAGAGGAGGACAAACATATGTTCTCATTCATTTGGGGAATATAAATAATAGTGAAAGGGAATATAAGGGAAGGGAGAAGAAGTGTGTGGGAAATATCAGAAAGGGAGACAGAACATAAAGACTCCTAACTCTGAGAAATGAACTAGGGGTGGTGGAAGGGGAGGAGGGTGGGGGGTGGGGGTGAATGGGTGACGGGCACTGAGGGGGGCACTTGACGGGATGAGCACTGGGTGTTATTCTGTATGTTGGTAAATTGAGCACCAATAAAAAATAAATTTATTAAAAAAATGTGTGAATATGTCTATGAGTGGGAGTAAATAAATTATCAAGTTCATAAGGATTGGTTAATGAGTAAACCTGCATATGTGGCCATGTACATGTGTGAGACAGAATGTGTTACCCTATGCATGGATGAGTGTTTTACTACAAGTATATTTATGTGATAAAGTGAATTTTTGTGTGTTTTCATCTGTATGAGTAAATTTCTAAGCATGTGTATATATATTACCATGTAGGTGTATATGTGTTTATTTTGTGTGATCTTGTAAAAGTATGAATATACTTGTGTAAAAGAAAGTATAAGCATGTGTATGAGTGAATGTGAGTATATTTATGATATGAGCCTCCTGGCAAGCATGAGGATGTCTGTACATATGTGAGTATATTTACACTGTGAGTATAATTTGCACATTTAACTCTGCATATAAATTCAATGAATATGTCTTGTAAATAAATTTGTGATTATGTGTAAGTGCATGTGATAAAGTTCATGTGAGTGCATGAAGGTATATGCAAGTTTCAAAAGTAAATGATTGATTGTGTGTATATACACAAGCATGTACACCCATAATAATCATTATGTGAACTTGTACATGTTTGAGTATGTTAGCAATAGTTTGAATATTGAAGTAAATATTTGTGTGTGCTCAAGAGTATGCCTAAATTTGTAACTGTATGCATAGATGTTAGCATGTTGATTTGAGTGAGTAATGTGTGGAATATATTTGTGTGAGACAGTTAACATGTTATTACATTTGTGTGAGTGAAATGTGGGCATATGAGTATATCTTGTATGAATCAATGTTTATCTTCTTGGTGAGTGTGAGTGCAAATAAATATATGAGCATGTTCCTGTTTGTGAACCAAGTGTGTACATAAGTGAATACAAGATTGAAGCAGAGTGGATGTATTTGTGTCTCTGTGGAAGTGAAACAGTGAGCATGCTCATGTGACTGGGTGAATGTTTGAGCGTTTGTGTAATATAGTGAATTTATCGGTATGAGCATGAGAGTACCTGATGTATCTATGATTTGGAGTAAATTTGTGAGCAAGTTCATGTGAATGACTGAATGTAGAATGTGTGATCATGCTAATGTAAGTATATTAAAGTGTGAATATATTTTTTCAAAGAGTAAATGAGCATGCGAATGTGAATGTGTGTATATCTAAATATTTTTTTTATTTATTTATGACAGTCACACACAGAGAGAGAAAGAGAGGCAGAAACACAGGCAGAGGGAGAAGCAGGCTCCATGCACCGGGAGCCTGACGTGGGATTCGATCCCAGGTCTCCAGGATCGCGCCCTGGGCCAAAGGCAGGCGCCAAACCGCTGCGTCACCCAGGGATCCCTGAATGTGTATATCTATGTGTGATAGACTTGCCAGTATATTTATTTGAGTAAATTTTAAACATACTAATGTGAATGAGTGCATGTGAGAACATTTGGATATAGGTGAGTATGTATATTCATGAAAATAAATCTGGGAATTTACATATTTGAGAGAGTATTAGGGTGACAGTACTGGAGTGTCAAGTAAATGTTTTGTGTGTCCATTTGTATGCATGAATTTGTGATCATATGCATGGATGTTAGCATATCTGTATGTATCATGTTCATTTGTATGAACTTGTTAAGGTTTGAGTATATTCAGGGATCAGTGAGTGTGAATGGATTTGAATGTATCTACGTACAAATGTTTGAACTTCTTGGTGATTATGAGCATCCTTCTGTGTGAGCATATATGTGAGCATGTTCATGTTTGTGAGCATTATAATATGCATGTGTAAGTGACTGTGTGAATGGGAGTATCTACGTGCATATATTTGTCCTTATGTAAGTGAATTTGTTAGTATGTTCATATGATTCAGTAAACATTTGAGCACATTTCTATAAAAGAGTGTATGTATGTGAATTTGTGAGCATGTTCATATGATCATGTTCACTTAAATAAATGAAGGTGTGACCATATTTGTGTGAGTATGCAGATGTGAATGTATGTATGTTTATATGTATAATTTGTTACTATGTTAATTAAAGTGAATTTAATTATAGTTACATTGAGGTGAGTCAGTGATTGTGTGAGCATGTATATGAATATCAGCATGCACATTTGTGAAAGTGAATATGTGTACTTATCCTTGTCAGGTTGTTTGTGTGAATGTTCAAGTTAACGTTGCTCTGTGTTTATGTGTACATGTGAATTTGTGAGCATGTGCATGGAAGTTACCATGTTTGTATGAGTGAGTGAATGTTTACTAGGTTCATTTTCGTGAACTTGTTAATGTGTGACCATTTGTGTGAGTAATATGTGAGCTTGTGAATGTCAGTAAATCTACTTGAGATTGAAAGTTTCAGCTTCATGATGACTGATATGTCTGTGTGCAATTATGTTTGACCATGTTCCTAATTATGCATATGTAAACTTGTATGTAGAAGTGAATGAGTGATGGGAGCATCTGGGTGTATTTAATTGTGTCACTGTGAGATAATCTATGAGTATACTCATATGATTGAATGAATGAGTGTATCTATGTGGAGATAATGTGTCTGTGTGTGAATGAGTGTATCTGAGTATGCCTATGGAGTGAATCCTTCTAAGCCAGCTGAGAATGCCCCATCCTTCATATTTATTTATTTTTTTTAATTTTTTTTAAACTTTTATTTATTTATGATAGGCACACAGTGAGAGAGAGAGAGAGGCAGAGATACAGGCAGAGGGAGAAGCAGGCTCCATGCACCGGGAGCCCGACGTGGGATTCGATCCCGGGTCTCCAGGACCGCGCCCTGGGCCAAAGGCAGGCGCCAAACCGCTGCGCCACCCAGGGATCCCCCCATCCTTCATATTTAAATCAAGTTTTCCATCCCTCCCCTTGATATATAATCAAGTTTCACCCCTGACCACAGTCCCTCTGGATAC
The DNA here is from genome assembly GCF_011100685.1 of Canis lupus familiaris. NCBI lineage: Eukaryota > Metazoa > Chordata > Mammalia > Carnivora > Canidae > Canis > Canis lupus. Next base: position 80,519,241 of record NC_049260.1, read on the forward strand.
TTGTGTTAGGGCTCTCCAGAGAAATAGAGCCAATAAATATATATAGAGAGAAAGATATAGTTATCTATCTATAGTTATTGATATATGAGATAGATATCTATATCTTTGTGTCTGTATTATAAATATTGGGATAAGACATCTATATATCTATATTAATACATAATATAGAAATAAATATCTAGATTTACATTTTATATAATCTACCTTTATATGTCTTTACATAATATACATTTATAGATATCTTATTGGTTGTTTTTCTTTAGCTATAGATATTTATTATAAGAATTGGCGCAGGTAATTACAGAGGTTGAAACATCCCATAGTTTGCTGTCTGCAAGCTAGAGAGCCAAGAAAGCCAGCAGTATAATTTAGCCTGAGTCCGAAGGCCTTGAAAACCAGGGGAGTAAGTCCCAGTTTGAGTCCAGAGGCCTAAGAATCAGCGGCCTATGGCGTAACTCCTGGTTCAACTCTGAAGGCCCAAGAACGAGCAGTGTCAATGACTAAGAGCAGGAAAAGATGGATGTTCCACCTCAAGGAAAGAGCAAATTAGTAGTTCCTCCATGTTTTTGTCCTATTCAGACCCTAAATGAATTACTGGATGATGCCCACTTACATCGGTTTTGGTGAGGGCAATTTTCTTTACTCAGTTTATCAATTAAAATGCTAATTTCGGGCAACCCAGGTGGCTAGGCGGTTTAGTGCTGCCTTCAGCCCAGGACCTGATCCTGGAGTCCCGGGATTGAGTCCCACATCGGGCTCCCTGCATGGAGCCTGCTTCTCCCTCTGCCTGTGTCTCTGCCTCTCTCTCTCTCTCTCTCTCTCTCTCACTCTGCGTTTCTCATGAATAAATAAATAAAATCTTTAAAAAAAATAAATAAAATGCTAATTTCATCTGAACTCAACTTCACAGACACACCAAGAATGTTTTACCAGCTATATGGGCATTCCCTTAGTCCAATCAAGTGGATGCATAAAATAAACCAACATAATACCTAACCAAGTTCCTCTTAGTAATTTTTTTGAGAGAGAGAGAGAGAGAGAGAGAGAGAGCGCAAAAAAGAAAGAACACAAGCAGAGGAGAGGGGGGAAGGGAGAAGGAGAGGGAAGAGAAGTAGACTCTCTACCAAGCAGGGAGCTGGACACAGGATTCGATCCCAGGACCCAAAACCATGACCCAAGCTGAAGGAAGAAGCTCAACCAACTGAGCTACCTAGGCGCCCAGTAATTTTTTAATCACTAACTCTATCACCCTCTCTACTGGCCATAAATCTTCATCTTTCTCTGCTGTATACAGAGTTGAATTTAATTTTTCCCCTATTACAACAGTCTTGAATAAAGCCTGCCTTGTCTGTTAAGACTCCATATAGTTCAATTGTTTATTGACAATATGGGTTTTAGTATATTATGTGACATAATGTCTATCAAGTCTATCGAAAGATGAATGGATAAAGATGTGGTCTATGTATACAATGGAATATTACTCAGCCATTAGAAATGAAAAATATCTACCATTTGCTTCATCGTGGATGGAACTGGAGGGTATTATGCTGAGTGAAGTAGTCAATCAGAGAAGGACAAACATTATATGGTCTCATTCATTTGGGGAATATAAAAAATAGTGAAAGGGAATAAAGGGGAAAGGAGAAAAAATGAGTGGGAAATATCAGTGAGGGTGACAGAACATGAGACACACCTAACTCTGGGAAATGAACAAGGGGTGGTAGCAAGGGAGGTGGGCGGGGGGTTGGGGTGACTGGGTGACGGGCACTGAGGGGGGCACTTGGTGGGATGAGCACTGGGTGATATGCTATATGTTGGCAAATTGAACTCCAATAAAAAAAAAAGTTCATCACTGTGAGCCAGTTAATATGTGTGCATATTTCTGTGAGATAATGTGAGCGTGTAAGTCTAAGTACATATAAGCATATTTTCTTCTGTGAGCAAACGTTTGAGCATTATTGCAGATATCAGCATATTTGTGTGCAAGTTTCTATGTGAGCATGTTCCTGATTCTAAGAACATAAATGTGTAAGCAAAAGTGTGAGTAAGAACATCCAGAAGCATCTGAGTGTATATATTTGAGTCCCCGTGTGGGTGAATTTGTATGGTCATTAGATTTCAGCATGCTTCTATGAAGCAGTGAATGTGCCAGTATATGCATGTTAATATATATGTTTTTGAATGTGAGTGAACTTGTGGGCATACTTCAGTGTGTTTAGGGAGTGAATGTGTGAGGATGTATATGAATATGAGCATACATCTGTGTGACACTGTATGTGTGAGCATGTTCACAGGTGTTTTATGTATAAATCTGTGTGCTTAAAGTGAATATTTAACTGTTACCATCTGTATAAATGAATTTATAAGTATGTGAATGCATGTTAGCATATTTGTGAGGAGTGAGGGGGTAAATGTGGTTTTTCATGTGTGATATTGTTCTTGTGTGAATATATTTGAATAAGGTAATTTGTGACCATCTGTGTGAAAGTAAATGCAGTGGTTTTTAAGTAAATAAATGAAATTGTGAGCTCATGTGCAATTCATTATATAAGCATATTACTGTTTGTGACAATATTTTGTACAGGTAACTGAATGTGAGTGTGCATGAATAAATGAAGTGAGTATATCTAGAGTGTGAGTCATTTTGTACTTGTTTCTGTTTTTAAGTGAATCTGTGATTATAATCCTGTGAATGAGTGAACATGGGGCCATTTTGTGTACGTGAACTGTGAGCCACCAACTGAATGTATGTTGTTAGTATGTGTATATGTGTGAGTAAATCTGTCAGAATGGGTGTGTGATTTGTAAGCATGTTCATGTGAATGAATGAGCATGTGCATATATGTGAGCTTGTCCATTTGTGAGAGCAAATATGTGAACTTACATCTGAAAGTATTTCAATATTTGAGTATTGCTTCAAATATCTGTGTTCAACTGTATTCTTTTTTAAAAAGATTATTTATTTGAGAGAGAGATAGTGAGAGAGCATAAGCAGGGTAGGGTGGGGAAAGGGAGCAGCAGCCTCCTCACTGAGCAGGAAGCCCAATGTTGGGCTCAATCCCAATATCCTGGGGTCATGACCTGAGCCGAAGGCAGACGCTTACCTGCTCGAGCCAGCCAAACACCCCTCAACTGTGTTCTTAGAGTTGTGGCCATGTGCATGGTGTTAGCATGTTTATGAGATTAAGTGAATGTGTGTCAGTTTCACTGCTGTGAGCTAGTTAACAGGTGACTATAACTATAAGTAAAATATGAATGAACATATGAGTGTAAGTGCATATGAGTATATTTTCTTCTGTGAGTGAGCATCACAGATGTGAGTGTATATGTGAATGAGTTCCTGATTTTCATCATGTTAATATATATGTGTAAGTAAATGTATGATTGGGAGCACCTGAGTATATTATATATTTAAGTCCCTGTGTTAATGAATTGTGGACATGGTCATGTGATTGAGTGAATGCTTGAACATGTCTGCATGAAGGAATGGATGTGTGTGTGTGAATGTGTATGTGTCTTTAAATGTTAGTGACTTTTGGAGCACCTGTGTGGCTCAGTCGTTAAGTGTCTGCCTTTGGCTCAAGTCATGATCCCTGGGTCCTGGGATTGAGCCCCACATTGGGCTCTCTGCTCAGTGGGGAGTCTGCTTCTCCCTCTCCCTCTGCTCCCCACTCATGTGCTAGCTCTTTGTCTCTCAAATAAATGAATAAAATCTTTTAAAAAATGTGAGTGACTTTCTGAGCATATTTGAATGAATGAATAGCTGAGCATGTTTTATAAGTGAATGTGTGAGCATGTGTATACACATGAGCATGTCTTTCTATGACAGTTTAAGTGTGATCCTATCCATAAGTGAGTAGGTTATTGAGTGTAAATTTGTGTTTATTATGTGAATATGTGTTCTCATCTCTATAAATTCATTTGCTAGCATGTGAAAATCCTATTGGTATATTAGTGAGCGCATAATTATGCTCTTCATGTGATCTTGATAATGTTTGATTATATTTGAATAAGGTCATTTGTGAACATGTGTGTGAGTGAATGTGTTTTGAATTAGTGAGATTCTTAATGAGTGTATTGTTGTGCAACTGAATATGAGTATGTTGTGTTTGTGACAATGATAATTTATGTGGGAAAGTTAATGTGGGAATGTGTGTGTTGTAAATGCAATGCGTGTGTCTGCAGTACGGGTGAATTTGTAATCACTTTCAAGTGTCTACATAAAATGCATCATTATGCTTATGGGAGTAACATATGAACTGTTTTGAACAAATGCATGAGCATTTGAATGTGAATATATGTTAATATGCGTATGTGTGAGAATTTGTCAGTGTATGCATTTGAATAAGTAAATTAAAAACATGCTAATATATGAGAGAATGTTTGTGTGAATGTACTTGAACACTATATATTCATAAGAATGAATGTGGGGCAGCCGGGGTGGCTCAGCGGTTTAGTGCCACCTTTGGCCCAGGGCGTGATCCTGGAGACCCAGGATCGAGTCCCACGTCAGGCTCCCTGCCTGGATCCTGTCTCTCTCTCTCTCTCTTTCTCTCTCTGTTTCTCATGAACAAATGAATAAAACCTTTAAACAAAAAGAATGAATGTGTGAACTTAAACATATGAGTTGGTGTTAGGATGACAACATTTGAGTGTTGGCATGAGTATTTGTGTTTTAAAGTGTATGTTTCATGGTGGATATGAGCATGTTTTTGCGTGAGTGTCCATATAAGCATGTCCCTGACTTTCACAATGTTAATATGCGTGTATAACTGAATGTGTGATTGGGAACATCTGAATATATATATTTGAGTTCCTGCGTGAATGAATTTGTGGGCATGATCATGTGATTGAATGAATGTCACCATGTTTGTGTGAAGGACTGAATGTGTCAATGGGTGTGTCTGAATATATATGTTGTCTGTGAATATGAGTGATTTTGTGGGCATATTTCAACGCAGAAATGCTTAAACTTGTTTGTGAATGATGAACATGTGAGTGTGTGTATGTATATATGTCCGTGTAACAATATATGTGTGAGACTGCTCATGGTGTCTTGCTGTAATCAAAATTTTGTGTGTAAATGAGTATTTTGGTATATTCCTTGTACGTATAAATTGTGAACATGGGGATGCCTGGGTGGCTCAGTGGTTGAGCCTTTGGCTCAGGGTGTGATCCTGGAGTCCGGGGATCGAGTCCCACTTGGGCTCTCTGCATGGAGCCTGCTTCTCCCTCTGCCTATGTTTCTGCCTCTCTCTCTGTGTCTTTCATGAATAAATAAAATCTTAAAAAAATAAGTTGTGGACATGTGCAGACATGCCAGCATGTTTGTGTATAACAAATATATAATGGGCCTGTTATCCTGTGTATATGTGAAAATATTTGAGTAAGGCAATGTGTGCAAGTGTGTGTGTAAAGCAATGCATTTTATGTCTTTGTGATTTTTTTAACTTCTTGGTGACTGTAAGCTTGTTTGTGTGCAAGTGATATTTAAGCATGTTTCCACTTGAGACAATGATATTTTACATGTGTAAGTGAATGTGTGATTGTGGATATATAAACTTAATATGTGTGGTGATGGTGTATAAGTGATTTTTTATTATATTTATGCTTGTGAATATGTAATAATTCTTCTATGAGTCACTGAGTTGTGGGCATGTTTATGTGAAGGGATGTGTGAGTGTGAATATATGTGAGTATGTCTACATATATAATCTCTAATGTTCATTAGAGTAATAAATTATAATCATGTTAACATGGGTCAATGTGTGATCCTGTGCATATATGTGAGCATGTACACTTTTGAAAGTGAACATGTGAACTTGTATACAACTTAGAGCATGCTAGTGGAAGAATATTTGAGTGGTGAAGTAAATGTTTGTATTAATATGTATGCATTCAGTTGTAAGCATATGCATGGATGATACCATGTTCATGGGAGTATATGAATGTGTATTGTGTTCATTTTCTGAAAATATGAGTGTATGTGTGTACCGTGTAGGTGAAATGTGATCATGTGACTGACTGTATGTGAGTTTACTCATGTATTAATGCTTGAGCTTTGTGGTGAGTATAAGCATATATGTATGCAAGAATATATGTGAGCACGTTCCTGATTGTAGAGCCTGTTAATATATGTGAAGAGACTGGGTAAAATGGGAGTACTGGAGTGTATTAGTGTATGTGTTATAGTAAACTTGTCTGTCATTTGAGTGAGTAAATTGCAAGTGTGTTAATGTCAGTGAATGTATGAGGATGTACATATATATATGCATATAGATATTTTTAGCATGTACATTTGTGAGTGATGTTTATGCCATCTTATACATGAGTGTGAATGTGACAATTTTAGCATTGAAGTAAATATTTGTGCACTCATGCATGTGTGTGAATTTCTTAACATGTTTGCATGATTCCATCTTGATTTGAGTATATAAATATGTATCATCTTTGCTTCAGCTTGTTAATGTGTAAGTATATTGTGTGAGTAAAATGGGAGCATTTAACTGTAAATACATGTGAGTGTGTATATGTGTGAATTACATTTGAGCTTCATGGTTAGTATATGTGTGAGCAAATAGGGGATTATCTTCCTGATTGTGAACATGTTAATATGCATGTCTAAGGGAAGGGCTGAGTGGGGCATCTGGGTGTACATATTTGAGGCCCCGTGAATCTGTGCACATGCGTATGTGATTGAATGTGTCAGTGTGCACATGATGAATATATCTACAAATGTGTACACTTGTAAGCATGTTTTTGTGGGTGAGTGAATTATGCATGTGTTTAGTGAGTGTTTCAATGTTTCGGCACATGTATGTATGTAAGAATGTGTGTGACAATTTATGTGCGAGTTGATTTATGGGCAAGAATGTTATATAGCATGTAAATTTATGAGCTTAAAGTAGGTATTTTTGTGCACTCATCTGTATGAGTGTGTGAGCATTTGCGTTATGTTAGCATGCTTGTGTGTACTTGAGTGTGTATTTTTTATGTAATCTTGTTAATATGTGAGTAGATTTGAGTGAGGTAATGTATGAGCATGTGTGTTTGTATGTGAGTAGATGTATTTTATGTATGGAGGTGAAGGTTTGAGCTTTTTGGTGAGTGAGCATGTTCTTGTGCCACGAATACATGAACATGTAAATTTCAGTGACAATAATTTGCATGGGTAAGTGAATGTATTTGTGTAACAGCAACAAATGTGTTTGTGTATGAGTTACTTTGTGACCATGCCTGTGTATGTGAGTGGGTGATAATGCTGTGAGTGAATGCAGTGTAGGTATGTTTGTTTAGATGAAACATGTGTGTGTACATGAAGGCGTGAATATATGTATGTCTCCGAGAATTACTAAATTTGTCAATGTGTGTTTTTAGTGAGCAAACTGTGTTACTATGAGCGAACATATGAATGTGTGCATATATGTGAGCACAGTTATACATGAGAGTAAATAAATGAATTATACAGGATAATATGGTAGTGTGACAATATTTGAATGAAATAAATCTATGTGTTCTTTTATACGTATAAATTTGTGAGCATGTGCATGAATGATAGCATATTCATATGAATAAATGTGTATTGTGTTCATTTGCTTGAGCTTATTAATGTATGAGTATATTATTTGAGTGATGGTGAGCATTTGAGTGTATCACAGTATGAACGAATGTTTAAACTTCCTGGTAAGTGTGAGCATCTCTGTGTGTGTCTATGTGAGCATGTTTCTGTTTGAGATTTTGTTAATTTGTTGGTGAAAGTGCATCGATGTGTGTGAACATCTGAGAATATTTATTTGTGTCTTTATGTCAGTGAATTTGTGTGTTCATATGATTGAATTAGTTGAGTGAAAGAATAAATGTCAATGTGCGTATGTCTATATATCTGTGTACTTATGAGCATACTTGAGACTGGACATGTGTTTTGTTAGTGTCTAAACATGTGAGTGTATGTATGTATGTGAGCATTTCTATGTGTGACAACAGGGGTATCAGCCAGTGGGGGGGCTGATAGTATTTTATTGTGTAAATATGTGTGTTTAAAGTGAGTATCTATGTATGACCATCTATATGAGGGCTTCTGTAAGTATATGCATGCATGCTACCATGTTCATGTATAATGAGTGGGTATGTTTGTGTTATCTTGTTAATATGGGAATATATTTGAGTAAGGTAATTTGTTAAGTGTGTATGTAAACAAATGTGCTTTTATGTATTGAGTAAATCTGTGACCCTGGACAGTGTGATCATTTTCATATGCAAGTGAATATGTGAACATGTTCCTGTTTGTGACAATGAATCTGTAATCCTATTCATGTGCATGAGTGAGTATATGATGATGTTCATGAGAGTGAGTGCTGAGCAAGTTTGTTTCACTGTTTGTTTTTATACTGAATGTGAGTGTGCAGTGGAAATGTGAGTATGTCTATGTGTGGGAGTAATCTGGTCACCGTGTATTTTGAGTGAATTTTAAGTGTGCTAATGTGAGCACGTGTGTGTGTTCTTATATGTGAGCATGACCATTCATGAAAATAGATATGTGAACCCATACATGTGAGAGTCTGTTAGTGTGATAATTAATATTTGTGTGAAGTAAATGTTTGTGTATTCAAACACACACCTAAAATTTGTAAGCATATGCATGAATGTTAGTATGTTCACATAAGGCAGTAAATATGTACTGGGTTCATCTGTGCGAGCTTAACTTGTGGAATTCTCACATGAATTTAACATAACCATATGAGTGAAAGTGCTTGTGAGCTTATTTACATGTGACTGAATGTTTGATCTTCACAGTGGATGTGAGCATGTCTATGTGTGTGTATGTATGTGAATCAGCTCCTTATATTGAGTTGTTTAATGCACATGTATAAATGAAGAGGTATATAGGAGCATCTGAGTGTATGTATCTGTTTCCCTGTATGAATAAATTTATAAGCATGCTCATGTGACTAAGAAAATGTTTAAGCAAGTTGTGGGAAGGAATGAATATGTCAGTGTCCATGTGAGTGTATATTTGTTGGAGAAGGTCATCAAGAGGGTGTAACCACTGGCTGACCCACAAGGTAGACTCAAGCAATCATAAGCTCCTTACTTTTTCCCCATCTTTGGAATTTACATGCTACCCACTATTCTTGCACTAGGAACCATTTCAACAATGTGACCTAGAGAGAATGATGTGTTGTTGAGACCATTTAGACTAGATATGTGACTGAACCCCACTTAAGGCCTCTATGTGAACTTTTAAGATTATGGTGGATGGGTACAGAAATCTCCTCTTGCAGCCACTTAAGACAAGCCTCATATATGTTTCCTTGCTTACTAAACCTACAACCTACCAATCTGGAGTGGTCTGCCTCTTTCTTTTATCATTTCTTGTCCTCCCTATCTGGGGGCCTGTTTCAAATTTCACCAGAGGAATCTCCAAGCTTACAAACCAATAATTGGTAAGCCATCCAGGAGACCAAAGAAATGGGTTTTAGGAAAAAGGCATTCACAGGGAAAATCCTGGGTTGGCCTTCAACCTCTGTGTGGATAGGGGTGGCCTGTTAGAGACTTGTGAACCATATGTGAGTATGGGGATGCCCTGAAAACACTAGCTGGTCTAATGCACTTGTTTAAGTAACTACACATAGTGCATTGTGGCAACAACAGGGAAAACAAACAGCTGTGGGCTGGCCTCTACTATGGGCAGTTTGGCTGGCCACTGATGTCCAATTAAAGGCTAAAGCTCAAGTTAGAAAGCTGGAAGAGCCAAGCTTAGAAGAATGTGTCAAGGTCCATGACTCTGCTAGCTTTGAGGCTGACAAAAAGGTTGGAGAGCAAGATATGTTCAAGACCAGCATGCTGTTTTACAAAGCTAGGAGGATTCAAAAATGACATGGATTAAGGTCCCAGCACTTGTGACAAAGCCTGATTGAGATGCTAAGAGGTGGAATTTCTGGAAAGGTGAAAACAAGGGGAGATGTGATGATTGACAGTGATGGAGTAAGTACTCTATGCTGTCTGATCCCTAAAACAAAGGAAAATTTTAAATAGTAATTACCCTAGACTTCTGATAATAGAGAAATATATCTCAAATCTACCAGGAGAAAAACTTGCATTCTCTCTCTGGTCCTTGCAGTTGTAAATTTTACTGTGCCTTTGAAATGTAAACATCCTAGGAAATGCCTACAACACTGTCCACAATTGACTGAGACTGAAGAAAAAAGGGAGAAAGAGGTTTCTTAAAATCCAGACTGTTATGAAGTTCCCTTGCCCAAAATCTAGACCACAGCTTCCATAAGATTACTCAAGGGCAAATACAAACCTTAAAATTTTCTCAAATATTAGTAAAAAGCTTTAGCCACAGGAGTGGGTAACCTCAACTTGTTTCATCTGCCAGAGACACAATTTGAGTTCAGCTGTTATTTATAAAATAGTTTTGTATTGTACCTTGATTCATGGTTCCAGTTTTAGAACAAAAATTATGGGGTCTCTGTGCCTGTCTGGATGTTTATGTGTCACAGAAATAACCAAATTCCCCTGCCAATTGCATTATCATGAACTCTCATCAGATCTCTAACCATGGCTACTTTTATCACTTACAGATAATTGTTTTACTCTAATGCTTTTGCAGAAGCAGTCCTGCACGAGTGCTTCATCTTCAAAGAGATTCATGGAAAAGACTCTGACAAGTACAGGTTTGTAATAAGATCATACCACTGAAGTGAATAAAAATTTACAGAACTCTAATAGAAAAACATGAATTCATAAAACTGCTAACAAGAGAGTGACATGAATGAATTACACAAACTTGAATGAACTGATGGGGAAGATTATAATTTTTATGACTTTTTGTCTGAAACATTGATTCTTTTGTTTTTCCAGATTTAAAAAAAAAACTTCTCTCTCTTAAGCTATCCAAAATTTGCTAATATATACCTTTGTGAACAAAGATGATCCCTACCCGAAACCTCCAGAATTCGTAAACTCCTAGTGAGTACTCTTATTTTCATGGCAATATATCTATTTGCATAAATTCACTAAGAATCTGTTCTTCTTGTAATTGGACACATTTAGAAACACTGGTTCTATTCCCAAGGCTTTGACTGGAATGTTGTATTTGAGAATGTACATAGAATCAAATATGACCAGACAGCTTTAATGAACAGCATATTGTGGTAAGAACCTCTCTTCCTATCAAGGGGTATTGGAGAATATGTTCCATCAACCCACCTCTGCCATGGCTCAAACCCTCACTTTGACTAAATGGTATGCCTGTTTGCATCAGAGGAGCACCCTGTCCACCAGCCCACTGCCTCTAGAAACACAAATGCTACTAGGCCCTATAGAATATGTAAATCCTCCCATGACGTCCACTAAATTCCTGTGGCAGCCGGAGGCCCACCCATAGAGAGAATGAGGAAAATGCCCACTGATACCTGGAATAGACAGGTCTAGTCTCAAGTCAAGGCAACCCATCAGCACAGACTAAAGTCACTATTCAGCCTAACCCTGACACCATCTGGAGAGGAACAGGAATGAACCACAGCCAGGGAGCTGAATTGAGAGCAATATGGCTGGTGATCTTTCCTGAGTCCTGGCTATTAACCCTTTACACTGACAGCTAGGCTGTTCTACAGTGATCAACCCCATGTCTTGAACAATGGGAAGCCAAAGGGTAGATGATCATGAATAAGCCCTTGTGGGATCAGAATATATGGAAAGACAGTTGGATTTGCCTGCAAGAATCTGAAGCAGTCCTCACTGTTTCCCATGTCCCAGATCATAAGGTGCTGACAGGCCCTGACAATCATGAATCTGATGCTCCAGCCTGGGTACAAGCTCTAGCAACTTGCCCTTCAGCAGACATGGTAGATTGGGTGCACAGAAAGTGGCCACCGTAGTGCCCAAGTGAGATGGTGTATTGCCAAGGATGATGGATTGCCCTTCAAATGCAGTGACTTGGTTAATGCAGTAACAGCATGTCCTACATGTTCTAAACAATGCCCAAGGCAACTGCCAAAGGCATCTGGGGCCATCCCTTAAGAGTTCTTAACCAGTGAAGGATTGGAAAATTGATTATATTGGCCCCCTCTGAGTGAAGGTTCTATATATGCTTTAGTTTGTGTGGACACTGCATCTGGCCTAACCCAAGCTTTCCCCTACAGCCATGCAAATAAGGCTATTACCATTAGGGGATTAGAAAAGCTAAGTGCCATATATGGATACCATCATTGAACAGACAATGATGGGGGGCATATTTCAAAGGTCCTGATGGGCAAGACTGGACCAAAGAACATGACACTGAATGAAGGTTCCATTTCCCCTATAACCTGCAAGTAATAGGATTGACAGAAAGGAAAAATAGAATATTAAAGCAGCAGATTAAATTACTAACAGGTAAAACCGCCTTGACCAGGAAGACTAAAGTACTATCCTAGGTCTTCATACATTTGAATGATCACCCAGTAGGGCCGATTGCCCCATATGCCAGACTGGAGACTCCTACCAAGAAACCCAATACCAGAAAGGTATGTAAGTTGCAGAAAACAGCTACTGCTCCAACTTTCACCATAGATCGTCATTCCATGCTGCTGAGAATACCAAGACCCATCACACCTGGGAAAGGCATTACCTACTGGAATTTGCAATGAGGTGTTCCACTGAAATGGGTGACTTATTTTGCAGCCCTGAGAAGGAACTACTCAATTTGCAACCCTGAGTGAGAAGGAACTACTCAATCTCCACTGGGATCCTATTATCTACATACCTGGATTAGAACACACACCATTAAAAGAAGGGAAAGAGCAGGAGTCCTGGTCAGAAATATCCCATCCCTAGTCCATTTCCTCACCCATGACAGTGCAATCTCCCCTAGCCAACATGTATGGTACTCATATATGGTGTATACTACCAGATAAAATTCTTTTTTTAATATTTTATTTATTTATTCATAGAGACACAGAGAGAGAGAGAGAGGCAGAGACACAGGCAGAGGGAGAAGCAGGCTCCATGCACCGGGAGCCCGACGTGGGACTCGATCCCAGGTCTCCAGGATCACACCCCAGGCTGCAGGCGGAGCTAAATCGCTGCACCACGGGGGGCTGCCCCCAGGTAAAATTCCTAATGCTGGGGCCACATTAACACCTAAGGATCAGTCAGTCCACAAATGTGATTCTTATAGAAGGAGAAGACTCCTAATCAAGATTCTATTAAATATTTGTCTTTTCAACCTTAGACTTCTGCTGCTCTGGTATTCAGTCATGGGATGGGCCCTGATGGAAATACCTTTCTGCAGTGGGGCCCACTCACGTGACCAGCAAAGGAGTCAATCCAAACGTAGGGTATGTAAGCAGTTAAAACTCCTTAGGATGGCTTTAGACATTGCTACTGCCTCATAGGAGAGACATTTACAAAAAGAGAGAGAGAGAGAGAGAGAGAGAGCCATGTACCATTACCCAAACAGAATGTTGTATGTTCATGCTCAATGAATCTGCTAACTCATCATCTTTATTTTTTTAATATTTTATTTATTTATTTATGAGAGAGAGAGAGAGAGAGAGAGAGAAAGGCAGAGACACAGGCAGAGGGAGAAGCAGGTCCCATGTGGGGAGCCTGACGTGGGACTCCATCCCAGGTCTCCAGGATCACGCGCTGGGCTGAAGGCGGTGCTAAACCACTGAGCCACCTGGGCTGCCCTCATCATCTTTATTGAATCACATGAGGCCACAAGTGAATGCCTTGAGTGATCCAGCCTTCAGCCTAGGGGAACTAATAAATCTGTGATTTGGATCATGGGGCTCTTGGTGGGAAAATCTGTTACTTATTGGGAATCATTATATTAATCTATCATTTCCCTTGCATGTGCTTATAATATTGCTGTGATATCTGCCTCCAGTGAGTCCAGATAGCCACCCAATGAGCCACCTCTTACTAAGAAAAGCTCTTGGTGATCACTTAGGGCACAAGGTAAAAGAAGGGGACATACAAGATTGTAAGAGCCAGGGGGTGCCTAAGTGGCTCATTTGGTTAAGTGTTTGCCTTCTGCTCAGGTCATGATCCCAGGGTCCTGGGATTGAGTCCTCCATTGGGCTCCCTGCTCAGTGGGGAGCCTGCTTCTCCCTCTCCCTCTGCCTCTTCTCCCTGCTTGTGCTCTCTCTCTCTCTCTTAAATAAATAAATAAATAAATAAACAAACAAACAAATAAATAAATAAATCTTGGAAAAAAAAAAAGATTGTAAGAGCCAGTCATGAAGGACAGAATGTTGAAGGAAATCATCAAGAGGATGTAACTGCATGTGGACCTGTGAGCTGGACCTGTACAATCAGAGGCTCCTTATTCCCTCCCTTGTCCTTGAAATGTATATTCTGCTCACCTTTACCCACTAGAAGCCATTTCAAGGATATAACCTTGAGAAATTCATGTATTGTTGAGACCATCTGGACCGCCTATGTGACTGAACACCATTAAGGACTCCATAGAAATTCAAGATTCTGGCAGGCAGGTGTGGAGATCTACTCGTCTTGTGGCCACCCAAGACAAGCCTTGTATGTAAGTTCCCTTGCTTATTAAAATTGCCACCTACTAACCTGGAGTGGTCTGCCTCTTCCTCTGGTCTTTGCCCTCCCTGTACAGTGGCTGGTTTCAAATTTCACCCAGAGAACTCCTGAGGTTGTCTGAGTGTATGTAGGTATATGAGTGAAATGCTTATCATGCTTGTGTGAGCCAAAGAGTGAGCTTTTCTTATGAGTGCATGTTTGAACATTTGTACATATGTGAGCATAAATATAACAGTTATGCATGAGCCCATTCATAGGTGAAGGTGTTCTATCATGAGTAAAGTTGTGCTTAAGTATTTGTGTACACTTACATGTATGAGTGAATTCGTAATCATAAAGACACATATTAGTGTGTTTGTGTGTAGTGAGTATGTGAGTAGATTTGGGGGTATGATTCTTATTAGCATGACTATATTTGTGTAAAGTCATGTATGAGTATATGTGTGTCATTGAATGCAAGTGTTTTATGTGTTTGAATTTGTGAGCTTCCTGTTGAGTGACTATGATCACATGCAAGTGAACATATGAAAATATTGCTTTTTGTGACAATGATAATTAATGTGTGAGTGTGTGTATATAAATCTGAGTATCTGAGTGAATGTGTAACAATGTTCATTTGAATGAGTGAGGTATGAGTATATTTGTATGAGTGAATGTGTGCATATAAACAGGAATATTTGAGAAAGTAAACATACAAACCTGAACATATGAGAGTAGGTTAGTGTAATGATATTTGAGTGCTGGGGTATGTGTTTGTGAGTGTTCAAATGTAGGCTGAATTTATGGCCACGTGCAAGGATATTAGCATGTTTATATGAGCAAGTGTCACTGCTGTAAAATAGTTAATGTGAGTATATTTGGATGAGTGAAATGTTAGCATCTGAACATATAAGCACATGTGAGTGTATTTTCTTCTGTGAGTGAATCTTTGTGCTTTGTGAAGGAGGGAGCATGTTTGTGTGTTATCCCTTTAAGCATATTCCTGGTTATGAAGTGGTGATGTATACATGGTAAGTGTCTGTGAGACTGGCAGCATCTGAGTTCATATGTTTGTGTCCCTGTGTGAATTTGAGGGTATGTTCACTTAAGTGAATGTTTAAGCATGTTTGTATGGAGTGCATTTATTAGTGTGAGAATGTATATTATGTCTACATATTTGAGTGTATTTGTGAGCATGTTCATGTGAATGAGTGAAGGTGTGAGTATATTTGTGTGAATGAGTGAATGTTATGAGCATGTGGTGTGCATGTATGACTGTATACACACGTGTAATTTGCCAGTATGTTCCTTTGAGTAAATTGTTAACATGTTAATATGAGTGAATGTGTGAGCATGTGCATATATGTGAGCATATACATTTGTGAACTTTTTCATGTTTTACAGTGTGTTATGTAATGATTTTTGAGTGCTGAAGTAAATGGGTATGTTCAAGTATATGGAATTTGGGAGCACATACATAAGTGTTAGCATGTTTGTATTAATGAATATTAATAACATGGGTTTTTGTGAGCTTGTTAATATGTGATTGTACTATACATGTAATGTAAATGTGTAAGTGAATCTTTGTGTGAATGTTTGAGTTCATGGTGAACGTGGTGTGCTTGGGTGAGAAACGTATTTCTGTTTGTGTGTTAATGTGCCTATGTAAGTGAATGGGTGAGAATGAGCACATAGTGTATATGACTGTGTCTCTAAGTATGAGTTTATGAGAATGTACATGTTAAGTCAGTGATTGTATGAGTGTGTCCATGTTTTTGAGTGTGCTAATGCATATAAGTAAGGGAATGTGTTCATGTTAGATATATGAGTGTGTCTTCTACATGAAAGAATTTGTGAATATGCATGATGGTGGTAGTATATGTACATGTGTCTACATGTGTACTAAAATTGAGCATGTCTGTGTTAGTGAATATGTGAGCATTAATTTGTGTTTTAGTGAAATTGTGAATGTGATCATGGGTGAGAATAGGTGAGTATGAGTGAACATGAGGATGTTTGTACATGTGAATATGTAAATATGATTGTAGGACTAGACATGCAATTTGTATAAATACTCACAGGTAAGAATGTCTATATATGCAAAAGATTTTGCAAATGTTTGTGTGTATAATTAAATGTGTTATTGTGTGAGTTTGTGATGTTAAGTATGCTCAAATGTGTGACTGAATATATAAGTATGTCCCTGTTTGTGTGTTTATATGCATGTGTGAGAGAAAATGTGATTGAGTAAATGTGAGCATATGTGAGTGTGTCCTGTGTGGGAATGAATTCGTGGGCATGTTTGTGTGAGTGAATGAACATGTGAGCATGAGGATGTGTGTCTATGTGTTAGTAAACCTGTAAGCATGTTGTGAGTGAATGTGGTTTCATCTTTAAGCTTGTTAATGTGTGTATTCATGTGAGTGTGCAAGCTTTTGTTAAGTATGAGTATGTTCATGTACAAGTGAACATATGAGCATGCTCCTTCTATACTCATGCTAATTTGTGTAAGTTAAAGTGTGAATATGTACATGTGAGTATAAATAAGTCTGTCTGATATGTGAGTGATATTTTATGAGCATGTTTATGTGAGTGAATGTCTCAGCATGTCTGTGAGAGGGTGCATGAAATTATATGCCTGTGTGACTATGTGAGTTAATATGTCACTGTGCATTGAGTAAAATGTTAACATGTTATTGCTAGTAACTGTGAGTACTTGCATGTATATTATCTACATGTGCTTGAGTAAATTCATAAGTTTGTGTGTTTGAGCACAAACAGATATATGACTGAATAGTAAACAAGTTTTTATAGTTAGTATGTTGATATGCACCTGTGACTGGATGTGTGAATATTTACAAGTGATTATATGTGAGTGTCTATGTATGTGAGTGAATTTTTTTTTGAAGCAGTTTCCACGCTAAGGCTTGAATTCACATGGGGCTTGAATTCATGACTCTGAGATCCAGACCTAAGCATATTGATATCAAGAGTCAGATGCTTAACTGACTGAGCCACCCAGGCACCCCATGTGACTGAATTTTTAAGCAGGTTTGTACGTGAATAAGTGTCTGTGAACATAAATTCAAGAATGCACATGCACATGAGTAAATGTATCAGTATTAATACATGTGAGTGACTAGTTGAATAACTTTGTGTATATATGCTTATATATATTATGCAAATATATATATATTTGGGTAAATTAGTGAATGTGTATTTCATGTGTGTAACCATGTTAATTTGAGTATATTTGAGTGAGTGAGTGAGTGAGTGAGTGAATGGACGAGGGAACATGTGCATGAGAGTGAATAAGTGTACCCATCAGTGTGAGTAAACCTCTGAGCATGATCATGTCAGTGAATAAATGTGTGGGTGCATGTAGGCAAGCACACCCATGCGTGATATTGATGTGTAGGCCTGTTCACAAATAAGTGTGTCAGTTTGTTTTTTTTTAAATCTTTTTTTTTTTTTAATTTTTATTTATTTATGATAGTCACAGAGAGAGAGAGAGGCAGAGACACAGGCAGAGGGAGAAGCAGGCTCCATGCACCGGGAGCCTGATGTGGGATTCGATCCCGGGTCTCCAGGATCGCGCCCTGGGCCAAAGGCAGGCGCCAAACCGCTGCGCCACCCAGGGATCCCAAGTGTGTCAGTTTGAATATATTTGAGTGGTTAAGTAAATGTTTGTACCTGTTCATGCGTATGAATAAATTTGTGAATTTGTACATGGATGTAGGCATGTTAATTTGTGTTAATGTATAAGCATTCTTATTTGCATGAGATTGTTAATGTGAGTAAATATGTATGAATGAATATGTGAACATGTGCTTGGGAGTTTTTGTGTTCCTGTGTATTCCTTGCACTTTGAAATTGCAAGCTTCTTGATGAGTGTGAAAATGTTTACTTGCAAGTGAATGGGTGAACATTCCTGTCTGTGAGTGTGTTAATTTGCATGTGTGAGAGATTTCAGTGTCTTCAAATGTGCAGGATCTGTCCATGTGTGTAAGTGAGCATGTATTAGTGTGTCTTTAAGTTGGAATAAATTTGTGAACATTTGGGCATTTTTGTGTATGTGAGTGAATGTGTAAGTCTGTTTGTCTATGTGAGCATCTTAATGGAAAAACACATTCCTATGAATAAATGTGTGAATGTGTGTTTGGAAGTATGTTCTTTTGCAAGTGAATGTATGAGCATGCATGGGTTTGTGTGTTTGTGTGCACATGTGAGGGAATGTGTATATGTGACATATATGACTGTGTCTTGTCTATGAGTGATATTATAATCATGTTCATGTGACTAAATGTGAGCCTATTTGAGTGAATACATGTGTAAACATATCATTTTATGTGTCACTGAGTATGCATTTGTAAGTATGTTTATATCTGAGTGACTATATGAGCAATTTTATCCATGAAAGCATTAATGTGTGATGTGCATTCATGTGAATGAATTTGTATGCAAGTGAAAGTGTGTCTAATATGTGAGGATAATCATTTCCATGAGTAAATGTGTGAGCATGTTCATGTAAGGAAGAAGGTTCTCTAGTAAGTCAATATGTGAGTATGTTTTTTTTAAAAAAATGTCTATTCACATCTTTTACTCATTTTTAGAGACCTTTTTTAAGTAGGCTCCATATCCAATGTGGGACTTCAACTCATGACCCTGAGATTAAGAGTTACATGTTCTATCAACTGAGCCATCCAGGTACCCAAATATGTCAGTATTCTTACATGTGTAAATACAATTGTACATGGTCAAGTTCTTAGGTGTGTGTTAATCAGCATCAACACATGAATATATGTGAATATGTCTATGTGTACGAGTAAATCTGTATGATGTTAAGAGTGAATAAATGTACAAGTATATCCTTAATTGAGGATGTTAATATGTGAGTGAATGTGTGAATATAGTCAAGTGTATGAGGGATTGTTTGTGTGTGAGTACATGTGTAAAGATGTTCATGTATGATTGAATGAGTGTGAGTTTGGGTAGCATGATAATGTAAGTTTATTTGTAGGTGAGTGAATATGTATTTTTCTGTTTGTGAGGTTAACATGTGTGTATTAGTGAATTTGTGGGTGTGCATTTAAGCAAATACAAGTGTGCCAGTGTGTAAGTGAACATGTGAGCAAACTCATGTGATTGAATGAATATGTGAGCACATGAGTGTGAGTGCTTATGAGTGGTTTATGAATATGCTGTGTGTGAATAAAATTGTGATCATGTTCATGAGTGAATAAATTGACATGAGAGTTTATAAACGTGTGTGAATGTATCTTATGAGCATGTTTGAGTCAATTTGTGGGCATCTTTGTGTATGTGAGCATATATGTGTATCAATAAATAGTGAATATATTTATATATGAGCATGTTATTATGCAAGTTTGTGAATATACTTATATGCAAATAATTTGAGGGTACCTATGTGTGTGAATGAATTTATAAGCATGTTTGTGTGAGTAAATGGATGAGTACGTGACCATGTTTAAGTATAGTCATATGTGTGAGTGAATTGATGTGTGTGAAAGAATGCATGAATAACTATTGATAGGATATTTAGCAAGTGAGTGATTAAGCACTATTATATATGTGAACATTCAAGTTTAAGAATATTCATGTAGTAAGTGCTTGTGTGTTCATGGTTATGAGCGAATTATGATCATGTGCATAGATCTTAGCAAGTTTCTGTGGGTAAGTTAATGTATAAGTAGGGTCATTTGTGTGAACTTGTCAGTACGTGTGAGGAATGTCTGAGAGTATGCATGTGAGTGTATGAGTGAATGTGTGAGCATGTTCTTGTGCGTGTTAATGTGTATTTATAAGTGTGAGGGTGTACATGTGAGCACGTATGAGGGAATGTGAGAGTGAGTACATGTATGTGAAATGTCCGTGGCACTGGAGAATTGTGTCTAGCATGGTTTGTGGCGGGGGGGGAAGTACTTGGAGGGTTCAGCTGCTAAGTAAAACTCTGGAATTTGGGGCCAAACCCAAGTACAGGAAACATTCTCCAGGGTCAGACAAGGGGAAGCCATCTGATTTTCTCACCAGGCTTCCTCTGCTGCTTTCTGTTCCTATAAGGGTGATTTTGTGTGGCTTGGTACAATTGCAGGTGGTATTAATAGAAGCATATAATGATACAAACAAGCTTGCATATTAGCCACCTTGCATTCAACACCTGGGTCAGATAAAATGGTATGGACTCAGCCCAAAGTGCCCACATATTTGTGTGCGATTATTCTCTAGATATTATTGTTGGATATGGATGGTTAGGGAAATAGCATCATTTTGATAAATGAGGTTATGGTGAAGCTTGGCCAGAGAGAGGTGTATGCTATGTGTACTAAAATCAGATTGGCATAACTAAGCCCAGAATGTGATTAAACTTGCCATCTTATGTATTGCTATGACTAAGGTAATATGCAGGTCTGGTCTGGTGAACAACTGCACGCTCTTCCTTGTTCAGATTGGCGTAATTGTTGTTTGAGTTCCCTGCCAGTAACAATTAGCACCACTGTGTTCCCATGTGCACGAGGTAAGCTTAGCAGATGCTCTTGGCAGTTTGGAAAAAGTTGTTAATTTAGCAATGCACTAAATTGGATTGTGGAGTGTGCGCATATAGGATTCTCACAGGTGGGCCAAATTATTTCTAAGTAGACATCAACTGTATTGTATATCTGGCCCAATTCTATACCTGTTTATCAGTGTTGGTGTATTTCACTGGGAGACTACCACCTGCTTCACTGCTTCCATTCTAGTGGAAATTTTTCTTGGACAGACATTTGTATAGCTTTAACAGCCTCAGAAGTAGCCTCCTGGGAAGTGGTCATGTGACTATACCAATAGCTTTCCTCCCAGGTTAGCTAGCTTTGCTGCTGGGCTTCTCATTACTTTCTCCCACAGGGTGTGATGTATATGCTTTCACAAGATCCCCCAGAAGAGTAACATTGGGTGTCAGTCTCCCTTAAATATTTCCCCAAGCCCTTGGTAATGATGACTTTGGTAGGCCTGGAAAATTTTGTAATGGTTGTAAACACGTAGTTGTCGATTTGGATAGAGAAAGTGCCACATAGAGAGTGATTAGATTTCTACATGGGATCAGATATATTTTTTCATAAGAAATGTCTTTGCTGTAACCACCCAAAGCTATGATTGTTTACTGTAGGCAGTCAGCCTTGAAGTTGTTGAAAGGCTTGCTCTCACTGAGCATAATGTCAATCTTGACATTGGCATTGTGAGATTAGGTTTAGGGAAGAATTCCCAAACTAGCTGCAGCCCCTGACATTTTAGGCATGCTTTGTCCCAGGTAATATTGTTGTATACATTTCCTTCTTTGTATATACTGATTAGCAACCAAGGAGAAAATCCTTGGTAAGGTGACCTTGGCCACCTGTTTAATGCAATTCTTTTCTGCCTCAATAAGTAATGCCTGCACTGGAAAGAGAGCAAGAGAGAGCAAGACAGAGTAAGAGAAAGCAAGAGAGGGCATTATAATAATAAGAAAAGTGATAAAAAAAATTGTGAAGGCATATATTTTTGGCAGGGTTTATATATGTCATTATTATCAAAGGTTGAGAGCTCTAATTTTATCTTTGTAATCCTTACAGTTTGTTGGTATTGGCTCTGGATTACTGCATTTTTAACCTGACTGCAACAATGACAAGTGTCCTGGTTATAATACCGGGAGCATATTATCTCTGGGCATTCCTTAAATGAGACTTGATAGGTAGTGGCCCATTGCTCTATTTGTTTGGTGGCACTAGTTAATAACAGTGGGTCTTGCCCAACTTGAAATAAAAGTAGGCCTACAGGGTTTAGGAGGCATCAATGAGTCATACAGTATGTAAGAGTCCAGCTGAGCCAGAATGGGTATTGCTAGTAACAGTAGATAGAGATAGGAGAAGGAGTGCTAGCCTCAGTGCTGGTGTCTGTGGTCATGTTAGTATGACTGACGAACCTAAATAGCCAACATCATGGTTCCCATTGTCCCAAGTCTGACATATGTAGTGTATCTCCCTGTGGTGTGTCTGGCATGTTGTTTCCAGAGAGACCTGATCAAAAGAAGTGTGTAGATTACCCAGGCTTGGGTGAACAACATATAATCAACATTGGTAAGGGTAGAAACTTCTCAGGTAAAGAGGGGGCACAGTAACAAAGAAGAGTAAAGCTTAAAGTCAGAGGTCGGGATCCCTGGGTGGCGCAGCGGTTTAGCGCCTGCCTTTGGCCCGGGGCACGATACTGTAGACCCAGGATCAAATCCCACGTCGGGCTCCCTGCATGGAGCCTGCTTCTCCCTCTGCCTGTGTCTCTGTCCCTCTCTCTCTCTCTCTCTCTGTGTGACTATCATGAATAAATAAATAAAATCTTTAAAAAAAAAAGTCAGAGGTCATCTGTGGCCAGAAGTAGGGGACCTGACTCTCCTCTAGGTATCGTTCAATTGGGAACCACCCCAATTGCTGTGATGTTAAATATGGTGTGATTATGTCACAGGAGCATGAATTTAATATAATTTGGACTATGAGCAGTATTTTTGAGCACTGCAAGGACCACTGGCCTCCAAGTTTTCTCAATAGGCCTTGATTTAAAATTCTATTATGGGGATGCCTGGTGGCTCAGTGGTTGAGCATCCGCCTTTGGCTCAGGGCGTGTTCCCAGGGTCCTGGGATCGAGTCCCACACTGGGCTCCCCGCGGGGAACCTGCTTCTCCCTCTGCCTGTCTTTACATCTCTCTGTATGTCTCTCATGAATAAATAAAATATTTAAAAAAAAAAAAGTCCATTATGTCTTTCTGCAATACCATGCTGTAGGATGAAAGGGTAGGTGAAAAGCCCCAAAATGTTGTTTTGTTAAGCCCATTGTTTGCTTGCTCTGCAGCAAAACAGGACTCCTAGTCTGGCTGTTTTACTTGTGGCAGTCCCAAAAGCTGTAAAACCTGTTCTGTTAACCCCTCGATAACATTAGCAGAGGTTGGTACCTTGCATGGGTAAACAAACAGAAGGCCTGGACATTTCAGCAAATTAACATCAGTGGAAAGGGATGTGGCTTCTTTCCACGGAGCTGTGATGCTCTAGTAGGGCTGGGCTTAGCTCAATCCAGTAGATATTATTTCCAACATACTAAAGAGGCCTCCAATGCTGATCCAAATTTACTGGGAGCTTTTTCTATCACACAAGGGCTGTGGTGAGAAAACAACTATTTTGGGTCACTATCTGGCCACTTTGGAGTATAACAACCCTGGTCACAACCAGAGTTGACATTTAAAGGCTAGAGCTTAGGGTTCCCACCACAAGCTCCCATTTGGCTTTTCCCAGGGCACCTTTTAAAATAACCGTTCAGAGTTGAGCCCACACAAAAAGTTGGTGACCTCTGCCCCAAGTATGTTACGAGGTGTTTGCTACCCTATTCTCGACCTTTTGCTTAATCTTGAACCTGGGACAGACGACTGCCCTTCCCCTGGTTAGTTTTGCTCCCCACCCTACCCCTGTCTCCTTTCTGGGATCTGTAAGTAATAAATCGCGCGACCTGACCTCCTTCTTCCTTCGTGCGAGTATATTGAAACCGTACCTTCAGTGGAAGATGACCTTTGGGCTTTCACTTTCCTTGAGCAGTGTGACTCTCAGACTCAAGTCAAAGATGTTTGTCACTGGAGTGGCAACTATTGGAAGTCTAGTGAGCCTTTATTCAAACTGAAGCCTTTGCTGGAAAGAGCCACCTACCTTACGGACTGAGATTCCTATAATGTCCTTGTGTTGGAAGGCCTGGAGCTGGTATATTAAATTAAGAATATGCAGTTTATGAGCTGCTGGACAAGGAGGCACAAGCCATCCACATGGGGTTGTCACTTATACAAGTGCCCGGGGAAAAGGCATTCATCCATTTGGTCAAGAGGCTCCCAGAAGTGCCTAAACCTTCTGATTGTAAGTTCTGTGCTCAGAGCATTAGTGGGAGAGCTGAAGGGATAGCCTCCTTTCATTTATCTAGGGTCTGCTCTTAATCATCCCCCCACCGCCGCCAAAAGTGGAAGACTTATGGATGATTCAGTAGGCAGGGGCCAGCAAATATCTGAGGCTACAAATGTGCTGGCACCAGAATCCAAACATTCTTACCATTCTTACAAAATTTTTGGCCTCCTTCACCAGTATGGGTAGTTGGAGCCCTATGAACTCTTCTTTTAGCAGATTGGTAAAACCAGTAGCCCAAGATTTTAACAGACTAGGAGGGGCCTTGTATCTTATGGGGGGCAACTGCTCATTCTCTCTCAGTGACATGTACACTTGGGGTTGGGAGAGCCTATGAGATAGTCTTGGCCAGGTCTAATGAGGAGGATGTCACTGATATAATGGGGAGTTCTGGGGTCTGGGAATGGGCAGGGAAGAAATCTAGGTCCTGTCTACAAATTCTGTATACAATCACAGGGCTATTGATGTACCCCACAGACAACTAGGGAAAGTTATACTGCTGATCTTCAAGGTGAAAGCAAACCATGATTTACTACTCTCCTATAAAATGTTTAACGAACAGGTGCTATTAGCCCAATCTGATTCCGAAGCACCTACCAATGTTATCTGGAATGTCATTCATTAAAATGATGTCGTGGAGCTACTCTAATCCAGGTAACAGCCTTGTGGTACTCATTATACAGACAGCATCCTCTCATTAATAGTGGCTTTAAGTGCAGGCCACATGGGGGAACTAAGTTAGCTATGACAAGCCATGATCCTTCAGTGCTTTGGCTTAGCCAGGACTGTGACATATTAACCGCACACATGGGGAGGGGAAAGTTAAATGCTTCCCACTGGCTAGTGCCCACAAGTAGCGTGGAAGCCTTAGACTTGTCTCATGAGGTTGCCTGCTCACTGAAGAAGTCTATTCCAATCATGAGAAAAGATATACTCTTGGAGAGGACAACCAGGTAAGAAGCTTTTTTAAGCAAAACTGAGCCAATTTTAATAGTTAAGCAGATAATTAACCCTTTAGTTAATCCTCTCAAGCTGGTCCTATTCTAGTGAGATCCCTTTAAAGTTTGAGTGCTTCCTGGAGTTAGGAGATTTTGGCACCTGTGTCTATCAAAGCCAGCCAGTATTGTTAATATTTTGGAGCCCAAACTATAGCTAATGTGGTAAAAGGCAACTGTCTGCTGGAAGGGACCTACTCTGACATCACCAGACCCTGATGTGCCACTCGCAGAGATCAGAGTAGGCAGGGAAGGCAGGGCTATCTCTGAAGGAGAAGCCTGCCCAGATTGCAATCTAATTCTAGTAAGTATTTTAACTGTTCCATGGATTTGTCAGAGATCATCTAATTTGGGATTCCCCTTGTCCCTTAGCAGCCAATACAACCTCTCTTGTTCATCTCAGGGCCCCACATTTAGAAGGGAGCTGGCTATAGGTGGTTTGTTTTGCCTAGGAAAGGGGAAGTCTCACTGTTGATAATAATTTTGATTTAGGCCAGGTAGGGTACTGTTTGCAGAATGAACAGGCCGCACTTGATTCTGAGTTTTTCTTTTATAAGTTTCTGTTAAATCCAGGGTGGCTATGTCCTCCTGAATTGTCTTAGCACTAAACCATCACTGCCCATAAAGAGAACTTACAGTTTTCAGGAGCACCCCTTCCCCTGAGAAACAACTAACTGGGTGGACGCAGGACTTAATTCAGCTGAGGCCATCTACTGCCTGTTAAGTTCATTTTAACATCCCCAGCTAATGGAGCATTCATCCATTTGGTCAAGAGGCTCCCAGAAGTGCCTAAAGTGAGGTCTAAAATAGGGTAGGCAGCATTCCAAGAAACAAAAATCCATAGGGGCTTTAGGCCTCATAATGACCCTGGGCAATCTCTCAAGTGAAAACATTATATATCAGGAGTCCAAAGTCTCCTCTGGGGTCATTCCCCACTTGTGCACTAGTAGTGTGGGATCTCTTAGTAGAGACACCATTTTTCCATTCCATATTATGGTGGTCAATTGTTTAATTTCAGCCCTTGCTAGGTGGAACTCAATTCCTACGAAGTAAGTTCTGTAGAGCCAGACAGCCCTTTTGCCATTTGGTTCTTGAGCTAGGTCCTTAAGGAGAGACTGGGTCTCAGGATAAATGAGACAATGTACTTCCTCCTCCAATCTAGAACTGACCTCACCTTTTTAGCCCTCCCCTTTTGTCTTTTCTGTTTTAATGACTTTTGTGTTAGTGGCAAAGCAGAGGGTAAACAATCCTCATTATTATAATGATGCTATTGTGCTGTCTCTTCTTGTAGAGGGCACCAGTCCTCTTTCTCAGGGTCCTCCCATCTGTCTCAACCTCCCAGGGAATGAAAACTCTAACCTTCTCTCTAGGTGGTGGTCTGGGGGAAAGCAATCATGAACAGAGCCTAACACGTGTCTCACGGTTTGGAACACGGAGTTAGTAGGACAGCCACATACTTTGGAGCCCTGGGAGGAGCTGGAATATAAACTTTCTTGCATTTAGTCACTTTAAGTGATGCTTTATCTGGCTCAGCTCAGGGATTAGGTCTCCCTATCCTTCAGGTGAGTAACTAGAATGATACCATGTGCAACAAATCTGAATGAGACATCAGCACAGGCAGGCTACCTGTTTACAAACGTGTCCAAAGAGACCAGCCTCAGCCTAACATCTTATTGAATCCTTTATCTGCCACAGTGGTCCCCAGGGACAAGGGTGTCCTCTCATCTCAGAGTACCCCAAATCACCAGGCCAGCTGCAGGGAGCTTCTCCTGCTGAAGACTCTTATGGGGTTAGAGGGAGCCCACTGTCAGTCCAGAGGCATACACTCCTCTCATTTTCCTCTTGAAACCAACAGGTCTTGCAGCATCCAGTTCCTGCCTACTGAAGGGCCCAGGTGGGCCAGTTCCTTAGGGAACTCAGTGCCTCCAACCCCAAAAGTCAGTTGTAATGACATAGGTTGGCTCAAATGCTGGTGCTACTGCCTGGTTAGGCTAAAAGAAAGTCACACACAAGGAGAGACCACAGAAAATATAGAATAATACAGCAAAGAAAAATCTCATGCCAAACTGACATGGAGGCATTCCAAATTTCGAGTCTCAACCAGTTAAGGCGGTCCAGGATCATTTTGCCACCTAACTGTCCTACTGACTCGTGGACCTTATATTGATTTCCTAACCATCCCCCAAATCCTCCCCTATCCCTACCACCACTAGTAACAAGTGCTAGGGATTTGGAGGTCAATCTCAGAAAAAGATATGACCAAAAGTTGGCAGTAGTACAAGATGACCTTTTCTTTTGGAGGAAGAATTCACAGGTGTGCATGTGGGTGGGGAGGAGAGTCTCTTAGAACAGGAGACCTTCCAGAGGATGCCATGTGGGAGCTACCTCTAAAAAGGAGAGGAAGGCAAGGGAATTCCCAGGAAAGAACAAGATCAGAGTAGGGACTTATGTGTCTAGGCAACGCAATTGAGCAATATGAGGAGTCTGAGGATCAGAGAATGCTGAAGGGCAGCACTGGCTTGATGTCTTTTATAGCTACAGGATTTATCTTATCTATGGCTAGCAGATGTTGGGTGCAGTTTTGCATTCTCATGCTCACAAACATACACTCACATTCACTTACACATCCATATTAACATGCTCACATGTTCACTAGAATACACATTTCCTCACACTCATCACAATTTACACATTCATTCACACAGGTACACTCATATGCATATTCTCATGTATTCCTCACAAAAATACACTCACACATTAACCAGCTCTGGACACAGTTATACATTCATTCACATAGGCTTTGTGTGCAAAGCAGGCAAGCTCTAAATGGCTAAACATCTACTTACTTGGGATATATTGAAAACAATTTCACGTGCAAAAACTTGAGATTGGTGCTGGCTGGCCTTTGAGTTCATGGGTTCTAAACTGTGAAAAAATAATCGACATAGGGCTGATAAACAGAGGTCACCTTTGGCTCCTTTATATAACAATGTCCACATTGGAGTGAATATGTAAGCCTGTTCAAATACAAGTGTGTTAATACGAGTATATTTATGTGATTAGGTAACTGTGCATGTCATGAGTATGAGTGAATAGGTGACCATGTGCAAGGATACTAGTGTATTTGTGTGTATGTGAGTGAACTTATAAGTATGCTCATTTGTATGGTATTTTAAAAATATTAGTATATTTGAATCAATGAATTTGTGAGCATTTGTATATATATGTGAATGACTGTGTGAGCTTCCTCATGAACGTGAGCATGTCTTTGTGTCAATAAATGTGTGGGCACATTCCTATTTGTGAGTGTGTTCATGCACATGTATAAGTGAATGTGTGTGCATGTAAGCATCTGTGAGTGTGACTGTCACTGAATTTGTGAATGCATTCAACTGAGTGAATGTGTGAGCAAGTTTTGGAGAGTGGTGAGTGAGTGTGTGACCAGGTTTGTGCAAGTGAAGATGACTGTGCATAAATAAGCATATGTGTGTGGGAGTAAATGTGGAAACCTAATCAAGTATGAGTTTGCATGTTTAAGTGAGTAGGACTATTCAAATGTATAAGTGGTTTTGTAAGCCTGTGCCTAAATGTTAGCATAGTCATGTGTGTGAGTAAATGTGTTTATGTGAACATGTTAAAGTTTGAATATATTTCTGTGAGTTAATGTGTGAGCATGGGCTCATGAGTATATGTTAGCATATCTATGCGTGTGAGTAAATGTGTGAGCTTTGTGGTATGTGCAAACTCATTTGTGAGAACATAGGAGCTTGATACTGTTGTGTGTTAACATGTGTAAGTTAGGAAATGTGTGAGTACATAACTGTGAACCTATGTGAGTGCATCTACGTGAGTGCTGTTTGAATGAATGCATGTGTAAGCATGTTTTGTTTGAATGAATGCATGTGTAAGCATGCCTGTGTGAATGAATATAACTGTCCACTTGTGTGAGCTTGTTAATGTGTGAGTGTATTTTTGTGAGGAATATATGAGAATATGCATGTGTCTGTATCTGTGTGAATGTGGAAGCTCTGTGATGTGTGAGCAAATGTGTATTCGAGTGAATGTGTGGGCATGTTAACATGTATATGTAAGTGAATGTGAGTGTATACTTGTGACCATGAGTGTATGTGAATTTGTAAGCATGTTCACGTGTGAGTGAATGTGAACCTTTGAGTAAATGTATGAGCATGACTATGAGTGTGTCTATGCAAGGAAATCTGTAAACAAGTCTGTATAAGTCTGTGAATACGTTTTAATGTTAGGGAATTTTTTAGTGTGTTTGTGATGAATATACTTGTGAATGTGAGTGAATTGTGACCAGTGTTTGTATATGTGAGCATGTTAGTGTGTGAATGTGTGCAAATAAATTATATGTACAGGTGTCTATGTGAGGAATTTGCGACCATGTTTGTGTCTGTGTGGTTGAATGTCTGTGCATGTGAGTGTGTGAAAATCTTAAGGATGAGTATGTTCATGCCTATCAGTAAATGTGTGAGTGACACAGGATACATGAGGCGTATCTGGGTGTGTGAGTGAATTTATAAATATGTTAATTTGCATATATATGTGTGTTCAAATGAATGTATGTGTGTGTGTCTATTAAGGGGAGTAAATCTGTTGGCATGTTCACGTTACCAAACGTGTAATTGTGTGGATATGTGTGAGCATGTCTGTGTGTGAGTGAATTGAGCCTGTTCATGTGAGAGTGTTAAAGTCAATTTGTGTTTGTGTTCATGTATATCAGTTAATTTGTAAGAGACAGTATGACATTAGCATGCTTATCTGTGAGGATGTAACCATGTTCATTCATGTGAGCTAGTTAATGTGTAGATTTCTGTGAGTACATGAGTGTGTGTATGTGAAAATATCTTTGTGAATGTTGATCATGTCCATATACATAAATGTGTTAATGAGTGTATATGTGAGAATGTGGGACGGTTTCTTGTATGTATATGTGAATATGCTCATGTTTGTGTGCAAGTGATTTTGAGTATACATTTGAATATGCTCATGTGTTTGAATGTGTAAGCATAAGTGTGTATTCATGTGTGAGTATGAGGGAATGTGTGCTTTGTATTTATATGTTTGAGTGAATGTGAAAAAATATTTGTATCTGAGTAAATGCATGAGGATGTAGATACATGTGTATATTATTGAAATGCATGTTGAGTAAATATAGGAGCCTATGTATGTAAGTTAATGAATATCAAACATGTTTGGTGGGCAGGTTAATGTGTAGGTTTTTTGGTGTGAGTGAATGTGAGCATGTTTGCGTGTGACTTGATGTGTGTTCATTTGTGTGGAAGTAATACTGTGTGTTAATGTGTAAGTCTGAGGGTGACAGGCACTAAGGGGGACACTTGACAGGATGAGCACTGGGTGTTATGCTATATGTTGGCAAATTGAACCCCAATAAAAAAATGTATAAGTTTGAATGAATGTGAATTTGTGAGTATATGTAGGTTTTTGCATGATTGTGTGAGTGAATATGATCCTGTCTGTATGTGAATATGTGTTCATATTCATATGTGTGAGTGTGTATTGGGGGTAAGTAAATGTGTTAATGCATGTGTGTATGTTTATGAGCATGTCAGCTACATGACTGTAAACTTATTCATGCATGTGTAATTGTGTGAGTGCATGTGAGCATGTCTGTGTGTGTGAATGTGGGTGAATGTTGGGAGTAAGTGTGTGTAATTGTGTCCATGTGTGAGTAAATGTATGAGAATGTGTGTATGTATGAATGTGAGTGAAAATGGCAGTGTGCTATTATGAGTGAGATACTGTGTGAACATATTTGTGTATCTAGAAAAGTTAGTTTGTGAGTGAATGAACATACTCATGTACATGAACATATGTGAATGAAAGTGTGAACATGTTCATGTTTTGAACATGTTAATATGCAAGTTTGAGTGAAAGTTTGTTTCTGTATGAATGAATGATTTTTTTGTTCATGTCTATGAGTGAATTTGTGAGCATGTGCATGAATGTGAGCATGTTCGTGTGTGAGTTCATACATGAGCAAGTTGGCATGTGTTTGTATGTTAATGTATGAGTATTTTTCCTGTCTGTAATTGAATGCATAAGCAAGTTCATGTACATGAGCATGAAAATGTACAATTTTAACTGAAGTTGTAAGTGTATGAGTGTGTCTACCTGTGTGAGTTAATTTTTGCGCAAGTTCATGTGAGTGAATGTATGAATATGTTTGTGATCATGTTAATGTCTTAGTGTATGCATGAATGTGAGCATTTTATGTGAGAATGTGTGTACATTTATAGGAATATTTTCCTTTGTATAGTAAATTCATGAGGTTTTTGTATGACTATGTGAATAGTGTGAATATGCTCATTAAGCAAATGTGTGAACATGGGTACACATGTAAGCAAACACGTAACTATATATGTCACTGTATTATAATGTGTTAATGTGCATGCTGATTTGGGTTCATGTATATGACTAAATATGGGACTGCATTCACATGTGAATATATAAACACACATGAGTAAATATAGAAGCAAGTCTGTGTGTTGGAACATGTGCGTGTCAGTGAAAATGTTAACATTTGCATACATGTATGAGAATATCCTGTGATTGTAATGATTGTATCTATATGTGAGTTCATGTGGCAATGTGCTCAGAAATGTGACTAAATGCATGAGTATGTCCACATGGGAGTGATTAAGAATATTTGTATGACTGTCCACATGCAAGTGTGAATGAATATATAATTTTATGTGTTTGTGTTTAAAGAATGTATCAGTGTGTTCCTGTGTCTGTGAGGGAATATCAGAGCATGAGTGTGTGCACATTTGTGTGCAAGTGTCTGTGTTTGTGTTATGTCATTGTGTCTGAGTGTGAGCATATTCTTGTGTGTGACTGAATAAACATGCTTATTCATATAAGTATGTATGAATATGTGAACTTTTTCATGTGTGAACTTGTTCATATATGATTTGTGAATATAGACATGTGTGACCACATTTGTTTCAGTGAACATAAAGTCTGTCCAACTGTGTGAGCATTTTCGTGTGAGTGACTGTGAGTGTATGGGTCTGTGTGTAAATGTACTAGCATGATCATATGTGAGAAACATGTGAGCATGTTAATGTGAAAATGTAAGAGCATTGCACAAGTGTGCATCAACGAATGTGTAAACACATGAGTATGTTCGTGTGAGTGAGTAAGAATGCCTGTGTGTGTTATTTTAATGTGCAAGCGTAACTGGATGTATCAGCCTATGTTTGAGTAGGTTCCTTCCTCCTGGAGCTTTTTTTTAGTTCCCTATTTTCACTGGTGGGATTCAAATATGATCATGGATTTAAAAGTATACAGTGAATGGTAAGGTGCCGTGCATGAATAAATTTTTCTTCTCTATTGGCACAAAGCTGCCTATAACTAGCTCTATAGCAATGCCACATTATGCTCTATGCATTACATCACACTGCTGCTATGGAAATATGCACAACCATTGTGATTCAGCCTGCTGGCTTCACTGTAGGCTGATGGCCCAGAAGCTGAGCAGAAAAGAGAGAAATGTGTTACTCCAAGCCCTGTGCTTCCAAAAGCAAAGTGCTATTGGAAATAATTGTCTGGATGACAATGGAGAAGTAAATGGGCCTCTGAGATGAGGTACGGCCCAGACTCTAGCATTTAAGGCTATTGTGAACAAGTCTCAGCAAAGTGCTGTGTAGTAACAGGGGTTTATATAGATGCAGATTTTTTATCACAGCCTTTCAGGCCCTCCCCCCAACACCCCCAAGTGCCTTTGGAGGATGGAAGCAGCATTATGCATTTAATGAAGTGAACAGGGCCAGGCAGCCAGGGCCCCTCAGTAATCCCAGGGTCATACAACTCATTCTATTCAGTGCCATGTAGGCAATTCTATCCCTTCTGGTGGGATTCTGGTGGCAATTCTATCCCTTCTGGAGACCCTAAAAGGCCAGCATAGAGCTTTATCCAAGGGCTCCCAGCTAAAAGAGCAAGGGGGAGCTGAAATGCAGTCCACATTTACCTTACCAAGCCATGTGCCCTGGCACAGAGCATCAGTCCAGAAAAAGGAAAACTTTTTCTACTTCAACTACCCAAAAAGTCCACCTTATGTGCTAGCAGTGATCAGTACAGGAACTTAGCTAAAGTGTCCCCACATCTCTAAAAGGATCACTGAAAGAGAAGTGTTATGGACTACATATTTGTGTGCCCTCCAACATTCCTATGTTGAAGGCCTAACCCCCAACAGGATCGTATTTGGAGGTAGAGCCTGTAAGAGATCATTAGGCCTTAATGAGGCCATGAGGGTGGGCTTCCCATGATGGGAATTGTGCCTATAGAAGATGAAAAAGAAACATGAGAACTCTTTCTTCCTCCACCATGTACACACACAGCAAGAAGGCAGCAGTCTGCAAGGTAGGATGAAAGCTCTAACTCAGAACCAAATTAGCCAGCATCTTGATCTTGGATATCTCAAACTCCAAAAGTATAAGAAATGTCTTGTCGTTGCCCCCCAGTCTACAGTATTTGTTATAGTAGCCAGAACTAAGACAGGGCATCCCCAGCTAAAGCGCCTCAAACCCATCTTCAGAGTGATGGCCTCAGCCCCATATCCCTTCACTGTCCTCCCTGATGAGCTCAGGGAGGCAAGAAAGGTGGCAGGTGTAACCACTCAAAGAACAGATGAACAAAGGAGTGATAATAAGGTCTCATTTGTACCTTCACTTCACAATATGGCGGTGCCCATGTCATGCCAGGAGCTGGGCTGTGTGAAGCCCTTAGGGAGCTGCTGTTCACAACACGTGGCTTCCAGTCTCTTGCTTGGAGGGAAGCAGCTTTGTTAGCTTTCCCTAGCGCCTGCTCCTCCTCCTCTTCTCAACGCTCCTTCCTTATTAAGGAAGTAACAAAGCTCCTATTTAAAACTAAGCATGTCCCAGTACTAACACCTCTGCTTATGGACTTGTGGAGAAAGACAAATGCATTAATCCCTGAAAATCTACCTCAATGCAGACGCAAAGAGAGATTTGACTCTGAGTCTATTGGGAGGTCTCATAGGGAGATCTAGGGATCCCTAAACACTGAAGCCCTCAGCCTAATTTCCTTGAAGCCTGGCTTGATAAGAGGAACAGGTGTGAGGGAAGGTGGCTCTCATGGGGGTAGGTGCTACTGCCTGGATCCTGCTTGCCACTGATGACCTCATGGACATGGAGATGGGCTTGGGCTCAACCTGCCTTTGAAGCAGGTGATGGTTTTGAATGGGTTTTAAGGGCTATTGATACATCAACTACTATTTATCACTGGGAAGCATTTTCCTTCTTATCCTCACTATTCTTCTGTACCCTCATCCCTCTTTGTTTCCATTCTAGTTTCTCTGCTCATCTCTGTCCAGTGTCAGCTTTCCTCTTGCTGTATCTTTCCTCCTTGGATTACATGCATTTCAAAATGTAATCTAGTATGTTCACTCCTTGATTCTGGGAGTCTTACTCTCTTCTAGAATCAAGATGTAAATATCTACCCAGGCCCTCTTTTCTTCCAGTGAAACACTCCCCTCAGCAACTTTAACCTTGCCTTGTAGGTACTTACAAATAGGCCATTAGCAGGTGTTCACCTTCCTCTTCTCCTGCTCCCCTGAGCTGAGCTCTCTCCCTAGAGCATGCTAAGGTCGCTGACCAGGTCAAGGGAGTCTATCTCCTTGGAGGAACACCTTGCGCCATCATGTTAGGCTTTGTTCTCTGCTTCCTCCATCCCTGCTGCCCACTCCATTGCATCTGAAGTTGCCTCATCTACTGGCCTCCCCACTCCCCACATACATATACAATAGCCGAAGGCCTAGGGCCTGCAGTGTCCCCTTCTGTCTAAAAAAGGTCTTGCATTGTTCTTGCACTTTCCCCCTTCATTTACTGTTTGACCAAATCAGGCAAGGATCCACCTTTTCTCTCATGCCCCAGGCCTGCATGCTGAGAAAGCTTAATATAACCCACCCCCTACCTCCCACCCCCACTGCCACTTAGGCATTGGGTGGTAAACAGATCAGAGTCTATTTGAAGGTGGGGTGCCTCGGAGATAATGCAGACTATCCACACCTGAAAATCCCCAGAGGTTGGCCCTGGATGCCTGCTGATATATAACTACCTTACCTTAAAACAGAAGAAGAATGTGCATGGTAAGAAATGCTCATTGGTTAGCTTTAGCTAAAATGCAAGAGAACAAGGAAAGAAAGAAATGTGGTAGCTACTCCCTGGACACCCACCACTGTTTGGTCCAGTTGATCCAAACATCGGTATCATGCAAGAGGGAGCTGGCTGTGCTCTAAAACCTGAATTCGCATATACCCAGCCCTCCCTCCCTCAAGAGTTTTGTCCTCCTCCCTAGGGAATCCACCTAGGAGAGGCACTGCTATCCTTATAGGGTAAAGTTGTTGAAAGAGCTTGCCTTCTGTCCTCTCCACTCCAGGTTCCAGGGAGCAATGGAGCCGAGGGTAATCAATCAAGTGACCCACCTCCAAAGTTCAGGGCCTATGGCAACGGCCTTGGTTTTCAAGGTAGCTCCCATGCCAAACATAGGAGCCCTACTAATCTATCTTTTAGGTGCCAAATCCTCACAATTATGGGTTCTTTAGGGTTGAGACAATGAGCACTCAAAAAAGCTCTAACTTATTTGCGCAAATGTGAACCCTTGGCATTAATCCTTTAGAATCGGCATCTAGTTCATACTCCTATAGAACCTCTATTGAATGTACCCTTTCTTTTGTCGGTCATTGGTTCAGGTTTCCTGGGTGTCCCCTGGGCCAGAGAACATTCCTCCTGTTCTGTGGATATGGGATAGGTTTTCTGTCACCACTCATGGGCTTCTTGGGAGTTTGTGCTTCAGCTTCATTGTGATTTCTCATCTATATTCTCAAGGTTTGAGTGCTAGACCAAAGAGTTTGAATTTTATGTGAAAGTTAAAGAAAGCCATCCAAAACTCCTACAGAAATCAGGCTAGATTCATAAAGATCATACTGACGATAGTGTGTTGAATGGAGAGGAGGGGCAAGCACTGGCATTGGGGAGACCAGAGGTTGGGAAGAAATTGTTGCAATAATTCAGCAGCAAGATTCCCAAGGCCTGATCTTGGGGGCCCATAATCTATGGAGAGATGAGATGTTTTTTAGAGGTAAAGCCAATAAAACTTGGTGAGAGTTGAAGGCTTAGGGGACAGAGAGACAAGCACTTGCAGCCTAGACAGGCAAAGCAGACTAGATAGAGAAGGTCATGTGCTCAGTTTTTAACAAACTGAGTAGGGTGAGTGCCCAGGGTGCAAAGAATGTGTGTTCAAGTGCCCTCCCCATAGAGCATGACAGAAAATTCCAGCTAGAAAAGCATAGGGCCCTATGGCCTACACACTTATTTCTGTGGGTAGTGCTCCTCTAGGTCACACTAGGGAATGCACCTCAGCTATGATACCCTCACTAGGAAGTGTGGAGAGAGCAGAAGGCCTTCTGTACATGAAGCCAGAGAAGTGGGAGGAACTCCAAGGTCAGAGCAAAAGGCTTGAAGATTGGCATCCCAAAAGTGCTCCACTGCAGGTCAAGAAAGTGGGATCTAGAGAGGCAGAAGTGTAGAGCCTGAAGGCATGCCACTGGTCAGCTTACTTGGTAGGACTGGTTTGCTGTACCTCAGCCCTAGTCAACCTAATGCACAAATCTCAATTGTGTATAAGTGGCTTACCTCCAAAATTTGGACTCAGATGAACATCCTATCGTGTCAGCATCCTGTCCCAAAACTTCTGAACCAACTTCATTTGTAGTTTTTGCTGAAACAGAGAAGTCACTGGTTATCAGTAAATGCCACATTGTTTATCAGACAACCAACAGCAGAGGTTGCCCCAGTTGCAAATTTTCCAGGGCCTTCCCCTTCTCCTGTACACATGCCAACATGTATAGTCCTATGTGTACACACCCTCTCTCCCACCCACCTCTCTTCCCACAGTGGGTTAGCCAGAAGTCACATAGCAATAAGGTGGACTTCTCCTTCTTCCCCTCAGCTTTTATTCACAAGGTGGGACACAAATACCCTCCAGTTCCATCCATGTCGAAGCAAATGGTGGGTATTTGTCGTTTCTAATGGCTGAGTAATATTCCATTGTATATATAGACCATATCTTCTTTATCCATTCATCGTTTTTGATGGACACTGAGGCTCCTTCCACAGTTTGGCTATTATGGACATTGCTGCTATAAACATCGGGGTGCAGGTGTCCCGACGTTTCATAACATCTGTATCTTTGGGGTAAATCCCCACAATCTTGCTCTTGTACACCTGTTTTTAGGGTATACAGCATATGACCTGAAGAACCTTTTGATTCCCACCAAACAAAGCCATTTCAGATTATTGGGCCTCAGGGCTGTCTTCTCATTCATTCTGGGCCTGGTATGTCTCTCACTAATCATGTGCATCCTGCCTGGAGATATCTTGGGTGAGTACGAGTAAGTACCTAGCTGTAGCCCTGCAGAAAACTGGAGTGATATTGATTTATAAGAAATATATATTTGATCATCTGAAAGACGATGACCAAATATATATTTCTTATATATATATCTTGTCTTCCTCCTCAGTTCCTGGCTCACAGATCCCAAAACTCTTGCAATTTCCTAAGTGTTGAGACTGATAGAGGTGTCTCTCATTATGTGAATGAGGTGACTTTGGGAAGTACCTAAAGACAGGGGCTATTTTTTTTCATTTTTTATTTTTTTCACATGTCATTTCTTAGTTTGCATATTTGTGTTTTTTTAATTTTTTATTGGAGTTCGATTTGCCAACATACACCATAACACCCAATGCTCATCCCGCCAAGTGCCCCCTGCCAGTGCCCATCACCCAGTCACCCCAACCCCTCAACCACCTCCCCTTCCACCACCCCTTGTTCATTTCCCAGAGTTAGGTAAGACACGGGCTATTTACCAGGAGAACCAACCATGTGATTAGAGGGCTGAAACTTCCAGTCCCACTCCCCTGACCTCTCCCCTGAGGGGAAAAAGGCTGGTGATTGAATCAACAGCCACTGGCCAATGATTCACACCTATACAATGAAGCTGCCATAAAACCCCAAAAGGACAGGGTTTGAGAGTTTCTGGGTTGGTGAGCATGTGGAGATTTGGAGAGAGTAGAGTGCATGCAGAGGGCGTGGAATCTTTGCTACCCTTTCCCCATGCATCTCTTTCCTTTAGCTGTTCCTGAGTTATATCCTTTTATATCTAGTAAGTAAAATGTTTCTCTGAGTTCTGTGAACCTCTCTAGCAAATGAATCAAACCCTAGGAGATGGCAGTGGTAATGTCTCCATTATAGGCAATCAGTTAGGAGTGCAGGTAACAACCTGGACTTGCAACTGGCACCTGGTGTGGAGGGAGGGCAGTCTTGTGGGACTGAACACTTCACTTCAGTAATCTCATGCAGTATCCAGGTAGACTGGTGTCAGAATTGAGTTGAACTCTCAGACACCCTGCTGGCATCCAAGAATTGCCTGTTAAAATGGTGGGGGTAGGGAGGAACCATCCTGGATGTTGGGATTGGGCCCAAGAACCTTATTTACCTGGCCTTTCCAAAGGGTTCTGAGATGTTCACCCAAGGCACCTGAGACCTTCAATGAGGCCATTTCTCTCTCCCCGCAAAAGGGGCTTGTGAAAGAGAATAGGCCCTGAGCATCACTATGACACGGGATCCTTCACATGTTGGCCAAGGAACATCAGTGCCTACAAATATGTGGGGGGGTGTTGAGGGGGTGGCTCACTAGCACACTCTGGTATATGAGATTGTGGACAATGCAGAGCTGCTGTCTGGAAACTTGCCTGAATACCATTTCTTCCCCATGGTTACATGTTCATTTCTGGTTTGCCATTTAAAACCTTATTCCAGATTATCTTCAGTCACAAAATTACGTTTTGCAATATTCCAAAGTATGTGCATGAATTCTTCCTGAATTGAAGCAATGTATTCCCACCTGTTTCTTTTTTAAAAAAGATTTTATTTATTTATTCATGAGAGACACAGAGAGAGAGAGAGAGAAGCAGAGACACAGGCAGAGGGAGAAGCAGGCTCCATGCAGGGAGCCCAATGTGGGACTCGATCTCGGGTGTCCAGGATCAGGACCTGGGCCGAAGGCAGGCGCCAAACCACTGAGCCACCCGGGCTACCCTTCCAACCTGTTTCTAATTATATGTTACCCATGTGCCAGTGCTCAGGGTCTTGTGACTACAACAAATACATATTTCTGTATGGTCTGCATGCAATAGTTGACTATTTAACAACTCTTCAGACCTAAACTTAAATCAAACAGACAAAACACCTGTATCTTCAAAAGTTTCACAAGAGTAAGTACAAAACTATACCCATCTCAGGCCACATGAATGTACTTCCATAGATTACACCCTCTGGGCTCCAATGAAGCAGAGTCAATAATTTCCACTGCTAGCATTAAATAGGGTCCCCAGGCTTTCAATACAGACACACACACACACACACACACACACAACTGAAAGTGGGCTAAAATCTGTACTCAAATAGGTATTTCTCACATCTATGTTTTGTGTCTTGCCCATTGCTCTAAACCCCTATTTTGATCACTTCCTATTCACCCCATTAAGGAAGAAGGATTATTTCCTATGTTGTGAGGATGGCCAAACACACAACACC
The DNA here is from genome assembly GCF_011100685.1 of Canis lupus familiaris. NCBI lineage: Eukaryota > Metazoa > Chordata > Mammalia > Carnivora > Canidae > Canis > Canis lupus. The sequence continues at coordinate 80,559,376 of NC_049260.1, forward strand.
TGACACCAGACAAACACAATGACAACAATGTATCAGTCACATATACTCACAGCCTGAGAAAGGAGGACACAACACACCAGAGAAGCACTCTCAAGTTACACTCAGGAACAGATTGAACAACCAGAGTCTGTAGGAGGTGGCCTTTGTAGTGTTGAGGACAGAGTACCTCTGGTTCCCAGGGGAGGATGTTATTGGCTTATTTGAATAAATCCACAGCTGGCAGGGAACAGAAAGCCTCTAGCTAGAGATAACCAGGAACTACACCTGGTCTGTTTAGTAAGGAGGGTTGTTTGGCTAAGAAACCTTGTCCGCAGGCACAGAATAGGGAGGAGAAGTTGTGGTTAGACCATTTGAGGTTCTTCTAATTTTATCAGATGTCAAAACAACATATAACATTAATTTTAGGGATCCCTGGGTGGCGCAGTGGTTTGGCGCCTGCCTTTGGCCCAGGGCGTGATCCTGGAGACCCGGGATCGAATCCCACGTCGGGCTCCCGGTGCATGGAGCCTGCTTCTCCCTCTGCCTGTGTCTCTGCCTCTCTCTCTGTGTGTGACTATCATAAATAAATAAAAATTTAAAAAAAAACATTAATTTTAGTCCCTGTACCATAATTGACCTCTTGATGCCTTCACATCAGTTTAAACCTTGATGCTAACTGAGACTTTCAGGGAGTAGTGATGCCTCCATAAGAAATGGAATAGGCAACCCCCAAAAGGAAGAGCGCCACATGGTGAGGTGGTCATCGAAAAACATGAACTTTAAGGTGCCCTCCATCATGGCTAATAAAGGCAACTGTGTGGCACTGGTGTAGTGAGTCCTTAGGGAACATGAATTTAGGCTAATCAATGCTTATAATAATGCCTGTAACAATGCCTGTAGAGGGGGGCTATTTACCACTTTTGTAACTTAAGTAGGAGTTCTTTGAGGAGCCAATGACATCCATCAATTAAACAAGCAGCTTGGAGCCAGCAGGGGAGGTCTGAGTTCCATTTACCACCTTTTTCAAGAGCCCCACATTGTGTATTCTGAGAATTAAAATGAGTGCTTTGGTCATAACAATAAGATCTTGGACTCCAAAGGGCATAAGGAGCTTCCTGTTTGAAGCCCTTACACTGTGACCTTAATACAGTTGATCCTCATTATTTGCAGGTTCTATATCTGCAAATTTTTCTACCTGCTAAAACGTATTTGTAACCACAAAATCAATGCTAAGCTTATTTTGTGATTATTTACAAACATGTGCAGTGCAGTATGGCAAAAAAAAAAAAAATTGAGTCATCCAACCCACAAGTTCTCGGCTAGGTTTAGACAAAGCTGCATTCCAGATTCTCACTGCACCTCTCATACAGTAAACAAGTGACCTTTGAACAGTACGTTTAGCGCCATGTTGTTCACAGGTGTGCTTTGTGTTAGGGATTTCACTATTTAAATTGGCCCCCAAGTGTAATGCTGACCTACTGTCGAGTTTTTCTGAGCACAAGAAGGCTGCAATGTGCCTAATGGCAAGAAATACACAGTTTAGGCAGCAATTATAGTGCTCTTATCAGTGAGTTCAATGTAAATATCAACAATATATTAAATATCAATGTAAATGAATCAACAGAAGATACAAAATAAGATGTCTTTAAACGGAAACACATGTAAAACAAGTTTACGTTTGACTAGTTGATGAAAATGCTGTTGTGACCAGAGGCTCATAGGAACCTAACTCTCTATTTCGCCTAGGAGCAACCGTCTCCTCTTCACTAATTCTGTGTTCATGGCGACTTTTACAGGACATAGAATAACAAAGAATTGACTGTGTATATAGAGACATCTGTTATCCTGTGAATTAGAGCTAGGGCTGTCATAACTAAATATCACAGACTAGGTGGCTTAAACTATAGAAATTTATTTTCCTCACAATTCTATAGACTAGAAATCCAATATCAAGAGGCCAGCAGAGGAGGGTCAAGATGGCGGAAGAGTAGGGTCTCCAAATCACCTGTCCCCACCAAATTACCTATATAACCTTCAAAACACCCTAAAAATCTATGAATTCGGCCTGAGATTTAAAGAGAGAACACCTGGAATGCTACAGTGAGAAGAGTTCACGCTTCTATCAAGGCAGGAAGACGAGGAAAAAAGAAATAAAGAAACAAAAGGCATCCAAGGGGGAGGGGCCCCGCGAGGAGCCGGGCTAAGGCCGGGGCGAGTGTCCCCAGGACAGGAGAGCCCCGTCCCGGAGAAGCAGGAGCTGCACCAATCTTCCCGGGCGGAAAGGGGCTCCCAGGGAGTTGGAGCAGGACCCAGGAGGGAGGGGATGCCCTCGGGCTCCCTGGGACACTAACAGAGCAGCTGTGCCCCGGGGAGAGTGCACGGAGCTCCCTAAAGGGCTGCAGCGTGCACACTCATTGGCCCGGGAGCAGTTCCGAGGGGCTTGGGCAGCGGTTCCGCAGAGAGGGGGCTGCGTGTCCTGGAAGCAGTTTGGAGGTGGCTCCGGCAGAGGAAGAGGCTCCGTGCAGAGGGAGCTGCACGGCTCTGGGAGCAGCTTGGAGGGGCTCAGGGGGCGGCTCCGGAGAGGCGGCTGCGCAGCCGGGAGCGCGAATCCAACAGGGCAGGCCCCGGAGCACAGGGCGCCCAGACACAGCCCAGGATCTGGCCTCCCCTGGGACAGGCAGAGGCCAGGAGGGCCCAGGACAGCAAGGACGCTCCTGCCCCAAGCTGAGCAGATCACCAGCCCGCCCCGGAGCCTCCAGGCCCTGCAGACAGAGAGCTCCGTATTTACTGCGGGGGCTGAATCCAGGGCTGGAAAGCTGGCCGCAGCCACTGTGCTTGTTCCTCCTGGGGCCTCACGGGGTAAACAACCCCCACTGAGCCCTGCACCAGGCAGGGGGCAGAGCAGCTCCCCCAAGTGCTCACAACTGAAAATCAGCACAACAGGCCCCTCCTCCAGAAGACCAGCAAGACGGACAAATTACAGGGGAAGTCAAGGGAATTAAAGTATAAAGAAACAGAAGATACTCCCCCGTGGGTTTTTTTTTTTTTCATTTTGATTTCTGTTTGCTTCCCCCACCCTTTTTCTTTCCTTTCTTTCTTTTTCTTTTTCTTCTCTTTTTTTTCTTTTTTTCTTCCTTTTTTCTTTTTCTCTTTCCTTCTTTCTCTCCTCTCTTTTTCTCCTTTTCCCAATACAACTTGTTTTTGGCCACTCTGCACTGAGCAAAATGACTAGAAGGAAAACCTCACCTCAAAAGAAAGAATCAGAAACAGTCCTCTCTCCCACAGAGTTACAAAATCTGGATTACAATTCAATGTCAGAAAGCCAATTCAGAAGCACTAGTATACAGCTACTGGTGGCTCTAGAAAAAAGCATAAAGGACTCAAGAGACTTCATGACTGCAGAATTTAGATCTAATCAGGCAGAAATTAAAAATCAATTGAATGAGATGCAATCCAAACTAGAAGTCCTAACGACGAGGGTTAACGAGGTGGAAGAACGAGTGAGTGACATAGAAGACAAGTTGATGGCAAAGAGGGAAACTGAGGAGAAAAGAGACAAACAATTAAAAGACCATGAAGATAGATTAAGGGAAATAAACGACAGCCTGAGGAAGAAAAACCTACGTTTAATTGGGTTTCCCGAGGGCCCCGAAAGGGCCAGAGGGCCAGAATATTTATTTGAACAAATAATAGCTGAAAACTTTCCTAATCTGGGAAGGGAAACAGGCATTCAGATCCAGGAAATAGAGAAATCCCCCCCTAAAATGAATAAAAACCATTCAACACCTCAACATTTAATAGTTAAGCTTGCAAATGCCAAAGATAAAGAGAAGATCCTTAAAGCAGCAAGAGACAAGAAATACCTGACTTTATGGGGAGGAGTATTAGGGTAACAGCAGACCTCTCCACAGAGACCTGGCAGGATATATTCAGGGTCCTAAATGAGAAGAACATGCAACCAAGAATATTTTATCCAGCAAGGCTCTCATTCAAAATGGAAGGAGAGATAAAGAGCTTCCAAGACAGGCAGGAACTTAAAGAATATGTGACCTCCAAACCAGCTCTGCAAGAAATTTTAAGGGAGACTCTTAAAATTCCCCTTTAAGAAGTTCAGTGGAACAATCCACAAAAACAAGGACTGAATAGATATGATGATGACACTAAACTCATATCTCTCAATAGTAACTCTGAATGTGAACGGGCTTAATGACCCCATCAAAAGGCACGCAGGGTGTCAGACTGGATAAAAAAAGCAGGACCCATCTAATTGCTGTCTACAAGAGACTCATTTTAGACAGAAGGATACCTACAGCCTGAAAATACAAGGTTGGAGAACCATTTACCATTCAAATGATCCTCAAAAGAAAGCAGGGGTAACCATCCTTATATCAAATAAACTAACATTTACCCCGAAGACTGTAGTGAGAGATGAAGTGGGACACTATATCATACTTAAAGGATCTATCCAACAAGAGGACTTAACAATCCTCAATATATATGCCCCGAATGTGGGAGCTGCCAAATATATAAATCAATTAATAACCAAAGTGAAGAAATAATTAGATAATAATACACTTATACTTGGTGACTTCAATCTAGTGCTTTCTACACTTGATAGGTCTTCTAAGCACAATATCTCCAAAGAAACAAGAGCTTTAAATGATACACTGGACCAGATGGATTTCACAGATATCTACAGAACTTTACATCCAAAGGCAACTGAATACACATTCTTCTCCAGTGCACATGGAACTTTCTCCAGAATAGACCACATACTGGGTCACAAATCGGGTCTGAACCGATACCAAAAGATTGGGATCGTCCCCTGCATATTCTCAGACCATATTGCCTTGAAATTAGAACGAAATCACAACAAGAACTTTGGAAGGACCTCAAACACATGGAGGTTACAGACCATCCTGCTAAAAGATGAAAGGGTCAACCAGGAAATTAAGGAAGAATTAAAAAGATTCATGGAAACTAATGAGAATGAAGATACAACCATTCAAAATCCTTGGGAAGCAGCAAAAGCAGTCCTGAGGGGGAAATAAATCGCAATACAAGCATCCACTCAAAAACTGGAAAGAACTCAAATACAAAAGCTAACCTTACACCTAAAGGAGCTAGAGAAAAAACAGCAAATAGATCCTCCACCCAGCAGAAGAAGAGAGTTAATAAATATTCGAGCAGAACTCAACGAAATCGAGACCAGAAGAACTGTGGAACAGATCAACAGAACCAGGAGTTGGTTCTTTGAAAGAATTAATAAGATAGATAAACCATTAGCCAGCCTTATTAAAAAGAAGAGAGAGAAGACTCAAATTAATAAAATCATGAATGAGAAAGGAGAGATCACTACCAACACCAAAGAAATACAAACGATTTTAAAAACATATTATGAACAGCTATACGCCAATAAATTAGGCAATCTAGAAGAAATGGACGCATTCCTGGAAAGCCACAAACTACCAAAACTGGAACAGAAAGAAATAGAAAACCTAAACAGGCCAATAACCAGGGAGGAAATTGAAGCAGTCATCAAAAACCTCCCATCCAAGACACAAAAGTCCAGGGCCAGATGGCTTCCGAGGGGAATTCGATCAAACGTTTAAAGAAGAAATCATACCTATTCTCCTAAAGCTGATTGGAAAGATAGAAAGAGATGGAGTACTTCCAAATTCATTCTATGAGGCAGCATCACCTTAATTCCAAAACCAGACAAAGACCCCACCAAAAAGGAGAATTACAGACCAATATCCCTGATGAACATGGATGCAAAAATTCTCAACAAGATACTAGCTAATAGGATCCAACAGCACATTAAGAAAATTATTCACCATGACCAAGTAGGATTTATCCCCGGGACACAAGGCTGGTTCAACACTCGTAAAACACTCAGTGTGATTCATCATATCAGCAAGAGAAAAACCAAGAACCATATGATCCTCTCATTAGATGCAGAGAAAGCATTTGACAAAATTCAGCATACATTCCTGATCAAAACTCTTCAGAATGTAGGGATAGAGGGAACATTCCTCAACATCTTAAAAGTCATCGATGAAAAGCCCACAGGAAATATCATTCTCAATGGGGAAGCACTAGGAGCCTTTCCCCTAAGATCAGGAACAAGACAGGGATGTCCACTCTCACCACTGCTATTCAACATAGTCCTGGAAGTCCTAGCCTCAGCAATCAGACAACAAAAAGACATTAAAGGCATTCAAATTGGCAAAGAAGAAGTCAAACTCTCCCTCTTCGCCGATGACATGATACTCTACATAGAAAACCCAAAAGCCTCCACCCCAAGATTGCTGGAACTCATACAGCAATTTGGTAGCGTGGCAGGATACAAAATCAATGCCCAGAAATCAGTGGCATTTCTCTACACTAACAAGGAGACTGAAGAAAGAGAAATTAAGGAGTCAATCCCATTTACAATTGTACCCAAAAGCATAAGATACCTAGGAATAAACCTAACCAAAGAGGTCAAGGATCTATACCCTAAAAACCATAGAACACTTCTGAAAGAGATTGAGGAAGACACAAAGAGATGGAAAAATATTCCATGCTCATGGATTGGCAGAATTAATATTGTGAAAATGTCAATGTTACCCAGGGCAATTTACACGTTTAATGCAATCCCTATCAAAATACCATGGACTGGGGATCCCTGGGTGGCGCAGCGGTTTGGCACCTGCCTTTGGCCCAGGGCGCGATCCTGGAGACCCGGGATCGAATCCCACATCGGGCTCCCGGTGCATGGAGCCTGCTTCTCCCTCTGCCTGTGTCTCTGCCTCTCTCTCTCTCTGTGACTAGCATAAATAAATAAAAATTAAAAAAAATACCATGGACTTTCTTCAGAGAGTTAGAACAAATCATTTTAAGATTTGTGTGGAATCAGAAAAGACCCCGAATAGCCAGGGGAATTTTATAAAAGAAAACCATAGCTGGGGGCATCACAATGCCAGATTTCAGGTTGTACTACAAAGCTGTGGTCATCAAGACAGTGTGGTACTGGCACAAAAACAGACACATAGATCAGTGGAACAGAATAGAGAACCCAGAAGTGGACCCTCAACTATATGGTCAACTAATATTCAATAAAGGAGGAAAGGCTATCCATTGGAATAAAGACAGTCTCTTCAATAAATGGTGCTGGGAAAATTGGACATCCACATGCAGAAGAATGAAACTAGACCACTCTCTTTCACCATTCACAAAGATAAACTCAAAGTGGATGAAAGATCTAAATGTGAGACAAGATTCCATCAAAATCCTAGAGAAGAACACAGGCAACACACTTTTTGAACTCGGCCACAGTAACTTCTTGCAAGATACATCCAGGAAGGCAAAAGAAACAAAAGTAAAAATGAACTATTGGGACTTCATCAAGATAAGAAGCCTTTGCACAGCAAAGGATACAGTCAACAAAACTAAAAGACAACCTACAGAATGGGAGAAGATATTTGCAAATGACATATCAGATAAAGGGCTAGTTTCCAAGATCTGTAAAGAACTTACCAAACTCAACCCCAAAGAAACAAACAATCCAATCATGAAATGGGCAAAAGACATGAAGAGAGAGAAGACATAGACATGGCCAACATGCATATGAGAAAATGCTCTGCATCACTTGCCATCAGGGAAATACAAATCAAAACCACAATGAGATACCACCTCACACCAGTGAGAATGGGGAAAATTAACAAGGCAGGAAACCACAAATGTTGGAGAGGATGTGGAGAACAGGGAACCCTCTTACACTGTGGGTGGGAATGTGAACTGGTGCAGCCACTCTGAAAACTGTGTGGAGGTTCCTCAAATAGTTAAAAATAGACCTGCCCTACAACCAGCACTGTTGGGGATTACCCCAAAGATACAGATGCAATGAAACGCCAGGACACCTGTACCCTGATGTTTATAGCAGCAATGTCCACAATAGCCAAACTGTGGAAGGAGCCTCGGTGTCCATCGAAAGATGAATGGATAAAGAAGATGTGGTTTATGTATACAATGGAATATTAGTCAGCCATTAGAAATGACAAATACCCACCATTTGCTTCAACGTGGATGGATCTGGAGGGTATTATGCTCTGTGAAGTAAGTCAATCGGAGAAGGACAAACATTATATGTTCTCATTCATTTGGGGAATATAAATAATAGTGAAAGGGAATAGAAGGGAAGGGAGAAGAAATGTGTGGGAAATATCAGAAAGGGAGACAGAACATGAAAGACTCCTAACTCTGGGAAACGAACTAGGGGTGTTGGAAGGGGAGGAGGGCGGGGGGTGGGGGTGAATGGGTGACGGGCACTGAGGGGAGCACTGGACGGGATGAGCACTGGGTGTTATTCTGTATGTTGGTAAATTGAACACCAATAAAAAATAAATTTATTAAAAAAAAGAAACCCATTTACTCACTAAATAACCATTTACTATAAAAGGGTATGATTCAGGAACAGCCAGATTGAAGGGATGCATGGGGCAAAGTATGTGGGAAGGGGTGGGGAGCTTCCAAGAAGATCTTTGTAGGCATGCCATTCTGCCAAAATCACATGTTCACCAACTCAGAAGCTCTCCAAACCTTAATTTCTGTTCTTCATAGAGGCTTCACTACATTGGCATAATTGGTTAAACCATTTGGCACTGGCTATTGATTCAACCTCCAGCCAGCCCCTCTTTCCTTTTTTGGAGGTCTGGTGGGAGACTGGAAGTTCCAGCCCTCTAACCTTAACCTGATTGGTCCTTGGGGCAAGTACTCCCTATCCTTAGGTTACCCAAGGGCTTTCCAAAAGTCAACTAATTAACATAACAAAAGATAATATTAAAGCCTTTACCATAAGAAATTCCAAGGGTTTTAGGTGCTGTGAGCCAGAACCCATGGACAAAGACCAAGTATCTATGAGAAATACATTTTGATCATCTGAAAGACCAAACACCTATTTCTTACCAATCACAATATCACACTCACCTGTACTCAGGTATGTTGCACTATTTTTTTCTCTTTCATTCTTTTGTCTTTTCACTGGATATACTCTGTTCTAGAGTGTTCCTCTCTACTCTGCTCAGATTTATAAATTTCTTCAGCCAGAATCAGAATCATTAGGGTTAGGGCCATCATTTATATGATGACCATTGTTTTAATAGCCTCTTCACCCCATTGATGAGGGAGGAAGTCCCACCCTAGAGTTATAGGGATGGCTAAATACATCATTTAACTCCTATGTCAACAGTTGCTTTGTTGACACCAGATCGGGGTTTTGTATTGGGAGAACAGCTTAATATTAAATGCTTTAGCTCCTTTTCTCACCAATTCATGGGCCATAAGCCACCATGGATGTGCACTTCAATAGTCTTGGTTGTCAGGAAAGAGTACAGGCAGCAAGGGAAGCAACAATATAGGAAATACACAAGCTCCACACCCTTTCCCCAGCAGTGACTATTAAGGCACCCAGGGGTGTCATGCTTGATTAGTTCTCTGTGTGGTAGGAGCCCCCTTCCTATCTGCAAATATAATAAAGGGCCATCCCAGAGTTATGCAATCACAATGACCACATGGCTCGCTGCCCCAAGTAACCAGTAGTGGTCACCAGTTTAGAAGAAGTGGTCACTGCCTAATAAGCCACTAACCCAACCACTAGTATGAAAGACTCAAGTGCAGATGCTGTGTTATTGCCACTTTTATAGGTGGGAGCCTCAGAGATCCTCAGGCACACACAGCCCAAACTCAAAGACACTTCACACTGAGATCCGGTCAGTTAACTACAATTCTTATCCCAAGGAGAGAGTGTTTTAGGGAAGAAGAAATGGCAACACTCAACAAAACAACACAGTGCCACCAAGGCCAGAGCACAAGCCCACCAGCAATTGGTGGTCCCATCTCAGGCAGCCTTCACTGTATCACAGAACAATTAGTCAAGGACTAGTGAGTAAAAGCTGACCAGCTCCCCCTTGATTGTGGTTGGATCATCATGTGTGTGATGACAATTGTTTTAATCACCTCCTCTTCACCCCTTTGATGAGTGAGGAAGTCCCACCCTAGAGTTATGGGGATGGCTAAACACATACCACCCAACTCTAGAAAGAAAAGATCAACAGTCACGTACATTCACAGTCTAAAAGAAGAGGACACTGCATACCATGCAGGACACGTGAGGGCTGTGCTCGGAAATAACATTATAAGAAGGCTTTGTAGTAAGAGGGTGAGGTACCCCCTGCTTCTTGAGAGAGCATGTGATTGGCTTGTTTGAATTACTGTGCAGATGACAGGGAACTGAAACCACTACTCAGGGATGATACAAAGGAACACTTCTAGTCCATTTGATAAGGAGGGTTCTTTGGCTAGGGGACCCTATCTGGTGAGGGAGGAAGCAAAGTATGAAAAGGAACTTGTGACTAGCTCATTCAAGGTCCTCTTGATTTTACAAGATGTCAGTGCAGCACAAAAGAGTAATTTTAGCCTTCACCTCTGTGAAAATAAAGGAAACCGCACTGCAAATTTAGACAGGGAGCCCCAAAAGGAGATCTCTCAAGTACATACCTCTCATTGCAGCCTATATAACAGGGGTAGAAGGAAAATAATTATTTTGACAAGGGAGGACACTTTTCACATAGGAATTTATCTCCTGCCTTTAAGAATAGGAAGATCTCTCCCTGTCCCAGCAATAAACCACTACCACCACCTGCAGCCAATGAGAACCTCCCACCTCAAACTCTTATTCTTCTCCACTAAACTTTTTTTTCAGAACCCTCCCCAATTTCCTCCTAACACCTAATAAATGCTGACCTTTCTTTTGTCTCTTCATATTTGCCTGTGGCTTGCCATAGCTTGTTTGTCCCAAATGTCAATTCCTCTGCTATTCCCAATAAACTCACTCTTTTTTTAAAGATTTATTTATTTATTCATGAGAGACAGAGAGAGAGAGAGAGAGAGAGAGGCCGAGACATAGGCAGAGGGAGAAGCAGGCTCCCTGTAGGGAGCCTCATGTGGAACTCAATCCCAGGACTCCAGGATCACAACCTGAGTCACCCAAGTGTCCCCAATAAACTCATTCTTTTCCTTAAATAAAATTGCTCTTTGCTGTTTAAAGTTGATATTACTTGGTGTTCAGAAGTGGGATCCTAAGGAAGCAAACCCTGGAAGATAACAGCTCAGAATCAAGCAAGGTAGCCACACAGATTCCTTGGTGCTTGGCAAGTCTCCATCTACTTCTGGTTCAGGAAGTCTCTTGGATTTTGAGCTCCCTCCTTTGGGATGAACTCATTGCCTTTACTCAGAATCTATTTAGAGGCTCCATCCTTTCTGATGAGTCCTCACTTGTTTTTTCCAAATCTCTGATTTTGAATAATAGGATCCCAATCTTCTAAACCTTCTCAAGAGGGTCCTTCTTCTGGGATTCTGGCTGGTTTTATATTTAAAACTATGATTCCCTCCTCATGCACATTTGTTTACTACCTGGACCAACTTAACCAAAATTAATTTAGAACTTCAATGGCCATTATAGGGAATTTCTGACCTCCCCCAAACTTGTTTTTCTCAGATCCAAATTAGAAAGCTGTGAACTGGGGGTGCTAGCTCCCTGTTTAACCTCCAACTCTTGATTTTTGGCTCAGGTCATGATCTCAGGGTCATGAGATTGATCCCAGCTTGCATAAGATTCTCTCCCTTAGAAGACATGTGTGGGAAATATCAGAAAGGGAGACAGAACATAAAGACTCCAAACTCTGGGAAACAAACTAGGGGTGGTGGAAGGGGAGGAGGGCGGGGGGTGGGGGTGAATGGGTGACAGGCACTGAGGGGGGCACTTGACGGGATGAGCACTGGGTGTTATTCTGTATGTTGGTAAATTGAACACCAATAAAAAAATTTATTATTAAAAAAAAATTCTCTCCCTTTCCCTCTGCCACTTCCCCCCACAAGTGTGCTCTCTTAAAAAAAAAACGTGAGACTAAAATTAATTAGACTACTTGGTAAGGAGGGCACTTGTCATGATGAGCACAGGGTGACATATGGAAGTGCTGAATCACTATATTGTACATCTGAAACTAATATAATGCTAATATAATGCTGTTTAGGGTTTTTGGGTTTCTTTAAGATTTTATTTATTTATTCCTGAGAGACACAGGGAGAAGCTCTGACGTGGGACTCCATCCCCGGACCAGGATCATGCCATGAACCAAAGGCAGATGCTCAACTACTGAGCCACCCAAGGGTCCCTATGATGCTGTTTGTTAACTAACTGGAATTAAAACAAAAACTAAAAAGAAATAGACTACATGGGATGCCTATTTTAATTGGTACCTGGAGGCTGCCAAATATGTACAGGACTCAAAAATCGCCTCTTTACAAAGTACCGTTTCCAAATTAACTGAGATAAAAAACAAAACAAAACAACAACAACAAAAAACAAGAGGCAAAAAAAGCTTCTGAGGCCTGTTCCTCCTCTCCTCTGTCCTCTTTGTCTCAGGTGCTCTCTTGCTCTTGTCCCCCTCCTTCTTGGTCTATGGGCAAGCCACACCTATTTTATACTAAGCCCCCTGCCCCACCTTCTTCCTCTTTCCCTCCCAGACTGGCTCTACCTTCTTTAATACTCTCCCTTCCTCATTCTAATCCTCACTAAACTTCCTTTTTTGAATCTCTCCCTGTTTCCTCCTCTCCCAAAACTATTAAAACCTGCCCTTTACAAGTAAAGCCCTCAAGGATCCAAATTCTACACCCCTGGACCACCTGGAGGCTCAGTCAGTTAAGTGTCTGCCTTTGGCTCAGGTCATGATCTCAGGGTCCTGGGATTTAGCCCAGCATCCAGCTTCCTGCTCAACAGGGAGTCTGCTTCTCCCTCTCCCTCTCCTCACCTCCACTTGTGTGTGCTTCTTTCTCTCTCAAATAAAATCTTTTAAAAAAATTCTAGGCCAGCCCAGGTGGCTCGGCGGTTTAGCGCCGCCTTCAGCCCAGGGCCTGATCCTGGAAACCTTAGATCGAGTCCCATGTCAGGTTTCCTGCATGGAACCTGCTTCTCCCTCTGCCTATGTCTCTGCTTCTCTCTAAGTAAATAAAATCTTTAAAAAATTCTAAATCCTGAATTTCTTAGTTCCCTGGACTAAAGCAGAATTATAAGCCATAGTCAAAGACTTTCCCAAAGTGACTGAGGATCCTCATAGATTCGCTGAGGAATTTATGAGTTACTCAAATTTACCAATGCAGTTTCTCAGATTTGTATCAGTTCATGTGCTCATCAGTGAGAGCCAGACCTAACTCCAGATAACACTGCCAACCAACATAATCCTGAACAATCTCTAGAACTATAAATGGGGCACTGTCCCCCTGACTTGTTATATGATCAAGCTCTTGACACTGCTAAACGACTTTACCAGCCTATTCTTAGGGCCTTCCCAAAATCTGTCGATTGGAATATGATTCAGGTTTGTTCCCAGGAGCCCAATGAGCCCATGCATAATTATTACAGCTGGCTCCAAATTGTTTTCAGAGAAAATTCTGGTCTTCTTTTAAATGTCAAATCCATGGGAGTAGCTTTTAACTCTATGGTCATGAATGGGCTGAACCGGGATCTTTAGTTTCTAGTTAAAAAGGACTAAGATAGAATAGGAGACCACGTCCACTCTGGATTCATTTAATTTAGCAAATCCACTCACCCACACCCTAGATGATTCAACTAAAAGGAAGACCACTAAAGCCCCCAGTTTACAACTCCAACAAATGAAGGCCCGTAAACAAAACCCAAACCCTCCTGATCTTTATCATTATTACAAAAAGCCAGAGCATGGGGCGGGGGGAGGCTGTTACAAGCTTAAGGGCTCTGAGTGCCTTTAGCCCTTTAATCAACCTTTAACCAACCCTCTTCCTAACTCCCAGTGATGGAACTCCAAGGAACTACAGGGGCTTTTCCTGATCCTGATCTTAATCAGCTTGGGAAAACAACTCTCCAGGTTAGGAATGAATCTCTCTGTCATTATTGACACCGGAGCTATCCCTTCTTCAGTGCTCAACATCACTTTTATCAAATAACCCCTCTCTTGAGTATGAAAATGGTTCAAATGGGAGGGAGGTGTCAAACCTCAACAGGTTCCTGTCTCTAAACCCATCTCCTTTTGTTGAGGCCCTCTGAGAGATACCCACCCTTCCTCCTTAATTTCTCTGCCTCTATTCACTTATTGGACTGAGATTTCTCAGAGAAACACCATGCTAGAATTTCTTTCTGTCCAACGGGGGAAATAAATTCTATGATTTGACAGCAACAACCAAAATAGCCAACAAGGTGAAGCAAATGAACTTTTAATGCCATTAAGGTGTTCCATCTGTAATGACACTAGAGCTAGTTGTAAGGACACTCATCATCTATCCCCTTTTCACAGGAGGACAGCACCCATCTGTTGAAACTTTCAGCATGAAAGGGACACCAGGTCTCCCAAGGAAAAAGTGCAGTTTGTTCAAACTCAACTTGGTTATTTACGGCATCTAATCTCAGAACAAGGGCTACACCTAGATCCAAGTAGGCTTCAGAGCGTCCTGAACTTCCCCAAACCCAAAACTAAGTGCCAATTACAAGGCCTCTCAACCCAACCAAGGTGGGTTGGTGGTCTAGTATCAGAAATGGATTTCAAACTTTCTCTCATGGCTCAGCCTTTACATATATTACTAAAGAACACCAAACCTAACCCCATTAATTGGAAAGCTCAGGATGTCCTAGCATTTAATAACTTAAAAGAGGGATGCCTGGGTAGCTTAGTAGGTTAAGCATCTGCCTTTGGCTCAGGTCATGATTCTGGGATCCTGGGATTGAGTTCTGTGTCAGGCTTCCTGTACAGTGGGAGTCTGCTTTTGCTTCTCCCTCTGTCTGCTCCCCACTGCTTGTGCGCAAGTAAAAAAAAAAAAAAAAAGAAGAAGAAAGAAAACTTTAAAAGAAAGCTTAATAAATCCCCTTGCCCTTGGACATCCCAATTACCAGCTTCCTTTTTTCCCTTTTACGTCTGAAAAGGAAGGGAATGCCCTTGGGGTATTTGATCAAAAACACAGGGACCACCATCATCCCCTAGAGTAAAACAGCCAATAGCTAGACCTTGTGGAATAAGGATACTTCCCTTGCCTCTGAGCCATTCCTGCCACTGCCCTTTTAGTTAAGGCAACTAAAGCCCCCTCTAACCATCTTTGTGCCCAACGAAATAGAAGCCTTCCTAAATTCTAATGTCTGTGGATGGGGGTCTGTCCAGGATCTCAGAACAATAAACAATATCGTTGTCCCTCATCATCCTGTTGTTCCCAATCCTCATATTCTATTCATGCTCCATCCCTACCTAAATATCACACTCAACACCTTTCAACCGGCCATCTCACCAACTCTGAAATTCCCATGCTAACAGCTCCTTACGTAACTTTTTCTTACTGTAATAACCTTTACTACTCTTCTTCCCTCCTCAAGGACAATACTCCAAAAGATACTGTTTGACAGATCACCTCCTGACTCCCTGTGATGACTTGCAGGAAACTCCTTTCTATGATACTAATTTGTCATGGTTCACTGGCAGTTCTTATTTGAAAGGTGGAATGACAAATAGGGTGCTGGATACATAATTCCAACTCCCTCTAAAGTAACTGAAGCAGTATCTTTGCCTTTGGCTATATATAGCACAAGCTGAGCTATACTCACCCACAAGTACCAAAAAGACTCTCTTCAACCCCACTGAAAAGACCCCTACCAGGTACTGCTAACCAACTCCTGTGCTGCCAAATTCCAAGGAAGAGACTTTTGGATTCCTCTGTCACATCTAAAGAAAGCACCAAACCCTGACTGGCCCCACCCACCAACTGGTGACCAGAAAATAAAGGAATTGAAGCTGATGGCTGCTGAAGGAAACAGCTTCCTTAAGATGAAGAACCAGGCATGTATATACCTTCTTTCCCTTGCTTGTGCTCACTGTTTGCCTTCTCTTTCTGGGAAATCATACTACCTCAGTTAAATCCTTCCATCTTTGACAGCCATACAATCTTCACTCCCCCAGGTTCTTTTCCTTATCTCTGATTGGTCTCCCTGTACCCAAGGCAAATACAAATAAGTTTATTCCTCTTTGCAAGGTTTTTAGAAGAGACCCCTTTAGAAAAAGATGGAACTCTCCAGAATGTCATCCCAACTCCTCCGACCCATGCCTTGAAAGAGTAAATCAAGAAACTTTCAGTTAAGGAATCTATCAATAACCAGACCTTAGCTAAAGTCTTCTATGCTCCACCTGGTTTTGTTTGCAATGGACAGCATTTCCTATGAGTATGTGAATGCTTAAATAGCTGGCGGCTTGGAAGTCAATGTTATTGGCACATTTAATAGCGTTCCTGTTAACATCTGTAACAAATCAAAAGACTTCCCATCAGTCTGTCTCATTAGGCCCCCAAAGCCACCTTCAATGGGAACTTCAAGGGGGCATACATGACTCCTGGTTTGCTTCCATAGGGAGAGCTTTATTCCTTGGGTTGGACTAAGTGTCAGTGAACACAGGACCAGATATCCGCCCCCCAACATTAGGAGAGCTAGCCAATTCCACAATCAATTTCAAAGCAATAGCATCCACCAACTATCACTTGATTCATTGACTAACATAGTTTTGGACAATCGTATAGCCCTTGATTATCTACTGGCTGAACAATGTGTTTGTGCAGTAGCAAATGCCACCTGTTACACAAGGATACCTCTGGAGAAGTAGAAATTCAATTTTGTAAGATCAGGCAACATGTATACTGGTTACAACAAATCTCACCTAATGACCCCTGGTTTTTTGACTTACATAGCTGGGTTTGGGGTCTTGGTTTGGAACTATCATATAAATTGGTTTGTCATATTACTTCTAATTCTACTTGTATAATTATTTTTTAAAACTTTACCTGTTGCTTGTCAAACCTCTGCAGAAGTATTACATCAAATAGGGTGATGCAAGCTCAGCGCTTTGAGATGATCTCCAATATTTATGACCTTGATAAGACATAGACTTTAGATGGGAAGTGAGAATTCTCCCTCTTATCTTCCTTACTCCTCAAATGTGTCTTCAATGGTTTCCAATCATTATGCACATTCCCTCCAATGTGGGCCAACAACAACCAGGAAAGATCCTTTCTGGTCCCCAGGGACAAACCGCTACATTTGAAAATTCTGACTCTTGGTCAGCAACACTTTCAAGGCAAGATCTTGATCAAAAGGTGTAAATGTGAAAATAAATAAAGGAAACATCATTTAAAATGGAGTCAAGAAGCCCCAGAGGGGGACCTCTCAAGTACACATCTTTCACTGCAACCTATATACCCAGCAGGAAGAAGATAATTACATTGACAAGAGAGGGCTCCTGTTTTTAAGAAAAGGAAGATTCCTCCCTGCCCCAGCAACAACACACTGATCACCACCTGCAGCCAATGAGAAACCCTCTCCATCCTCAACACCCCCCCATCTTTTCCAAACTCTGTCCAGAATCCTCCCCAATTCCTTCCTCAAACCTAATAAAAGCTGACCTTCCCTTTGTCTCTTCAGACTTGCCTACGATTTGCCATAGCTTGCTCGTCACAAATTGCAATTCCTCTGTTATTCCCAAATAATCTCATTCTTCTACTTAAATAAAACTGCCCTTTGTGCTCCGTTTGAAGTTAACATCCCACAACCCTCACCCCGCCCCCCGCCCACCACACACGTGCAGGGGCCATTGCCATTGATAGCAAACTGCCAGGCTGGGACCTCAGTTCCTGGGGATGGATGGGTGGACCCTAGGGGGTGTTATCCCTACCCCCTGCTATTTGGGCACACACTAAAACTGGGTGCTATCAGGTGCCACTGTAGCATATGGACTGAAACAAAGGGGTCCATCTCAATTGGCCACCCTCATTACCACCACCAAACCCTTCAGGGGCTCAGGGGCAGGGTGCATAGGCAGTGGCTCAGAAGCCCGTGTCCAAGTGTCCCCCAAGCCCAGTCCTACCAAGAGACCGCCCACTCGCCCCTCCCGCTGGCTCACGGTAGCCTAGCGACCAGCTTACCAATAAAAGAGGGTCCAAGACGACGCTGGGAACATCGGAGGAGGATTCCTTACAGGTCAAAGTGGAATTTTGAGGAGGGGAAAGGGGGGCGTCGCCCTCCAGGAACCGGGTCCTGAAAAGCAGTAGGAGGACAGTGGCTCCCAGCAAGCCCGGGATAGCATAGCTGAGACCGACGGCGAATCACGAGAGAAGGCTGAGGCTCAGGAAAAAGACCGAGGGAGGTAAGCGAGAAGCTCGAGGCGAGAGGGAGCTGAGGGGAGGGAGGCGCGGGGAGGGGACGCTAGCTCTTGGGCAAAGAGTCACCCCTAAGAGCTGAGCATAGAGGGCCAGGGGATCAGAAGCTGCGGGCGTCGGCCAGGAGTCCAGAGCCCCGCGCAGCGGGAGGAGCAGCCATGCAGGAGCTCTACTCCAAGCTGCTCCCGCAGGACGCGCCCGCTTCTTTGAATTGCGTTTGGTCTGAGGCCAGTCCCATCTGCAGCTGGGTTGGCAGGGAGCCAGATGCGCTGACGGCTCCGCCCATTCCATGGCTACTCCAGCCTAGCCAATGGCTCAGATGCCAGGAGCCATACAAAAGGACGAGCAATCCCGCCACCTTCCCCAACTAGGGCGCAGCCCAATCCTCTGCTTTTTCTGCAGCCTCTCCTGGGCCAGCTCTAGCACCTCTGCAGCTGGAGGGGTGGGCCGAAGTCAGATGCTTGACCTGCACCCCCCCCCCCCCGCCCCGGGCGCGCCCCACCCCCTCCTTGCAAAACTGCAAAATTTGCTTTTCTCTTAGAACAGAACGAACAAGGGGTGGTAGAAAGGGAGGTGGGTGGGGGGGTGGGGGTGACTGGGTGACGGGCACTGAGGGGGGCACTTGATGGTATGAGCACTGGGTGTTATTCTATATATCGGCAAATTGAACACCAATAAAAAATAATTTTAAAAAAAAGAACAGATTGTGCCTAAGAGTTTGCTTTTTTGTGGCGAAGGGAGTGCAGTGATTTGACTGCCCTGGCTGAATCTGCGTTCTGAAAGAGCTAGACACTAGGGAATCCAGGAGGTACTAGACTGCTGGTCATTCCCAGATGCTTGAGCCTCCAATAAACCTCAGGGCTTCGCCTCTGGGTAGACTGGGAGGAGGATCAGCAAGTAAGTTTTATGACAGGGCCCTGGCCACAGCAGGAGTGACCCTTCAGTAGGACACAAATTGGAGCACCCTGCCCCCCAAACTAGAGTGTACAGCATCGGAGTGTTCTTGGCTGACACCATAGAACTGGAAAAGAAGGCAAAAATAAGTATATCTTAAGGGGAGTTAGCCGGGGAGAGCAGGCCATTCTAATGTTTCAGCATTCTTGGCCCCATTATATGGAAAAGCGTGGCATGTTGACTAGAGGGCATTTATTCTTTCCACCATCCTGAACATACTCTTGTGGGATAGAAAGGTATCATGGACTGAGGAAATGCTTCTGTCCTTCCCATCTTCGGTCCAATTTGAAACAAGTTTAGAAAGAGGCAGAGGCCACATAGGCCAGATGGGCAACCAACAACTAGAACTCAGTCACCTCCCAAGGCATGCCATTTAAAAGTGTTGAAATCATAACAGATTTCAAGTTTGCTCTTGGTTAACTAGAACATTCCAACAGAAACATTGTTCCCTTTCTCTTTCCTTCAGTATTTGGTAAATGAGATGGAACTGTTTGTGCCCAGCATATGGGAAAGTTTCAGTTGTGTGGAACTCCTGGGGGTGGCTGAGTGTTTGACCCAGCTAAAGATATAACCCTTTACCCTACCTCAACCACCCACACTTTTTTTTACCATTTAAAAATCACTTTACAATATATCTCATAATTTCCTGCCATCTTGTAATCAGCAGAGCACCCTAGCACCTTTGTTATTCCTCTCCTTTTCTCCTTCTTTTTCCTTCCATTGCAGCAAACGCTTCCTTCCCACATGGGTGCAAGATTAGAAAAAAAAAAAAGGTGGAAGTATCTATATATCACTAACCATCACATAGAGGAGTGGGTCAGTCAAGCTCACTCCTCCTACTCTTAATCTTTCATCCCTTGTCCCTGGTCACTCAGGCATCCTTGGGGAGACAATTCTTGCTTACCAAAAATGTAACAGCTATTCCAGGTAATTTTGCCCAACCCCCTAAATTGTACAAGTCGGACACTGAAGCCTAGAGCAGGAAGAGAGGTTGGCCCAAGGTTACATAGTGGCAAAGGCTAAAACTAGAATCCTATTTCTGGGTTGGCCTAGTTCCAGAACTGTTGTTTCAGCTTAGTTGGTCATAACTGGTATTTCAGACAACTGCCAGCAGATGGGAGTATATTTGTTTGCAAGTGGGATGTCCAAGCACCCTAGAACAAATTCCAGTCGGTGCCACATTTGTCAAAGGAAGCAAGTCAAGTCTGAATTATTTTTCTCCCTAAGTGTCCTTGTGACTGTAATGAGTGCTGAAAACTTGATGGCAATAGTTAATTCACTTCCAGAGCTTACATTCCAGACTCACATGACAAATAGCCAAAAAGGTAAGAAAAAATACATAAAAGCCAGTAAAATCTGTATGGGTTGAGGTTTTGTCTAGTTAATTTATTAGAATATACAGAGATATCCAGACTAAATGCACTTAAACCTGAATATGGGATGACGGTGTAAAGTATGATCCCATATTCCTACACTTAGGAGTTAGCTCATCTGTGTTCTGACCTGGCTGTGACACATTACAGTGAGTATTCCAGTTTGGCTGCAGTGTTAAGGTGAGTTGGGAGGTAAGACAAGAGGTAAAAAAGGTAAAAATCAAAAGAATAGGTAGTGCCTGGCCTAGTGAGTCCACAGTAAATACTTATTCAGTGAATAAGTAAAGCAAAAAAGAGTTTTAGATCTGATTGGCCAAACTAAAGAATTTGATTTCTGTTTTACATTCGATGGTATGCTTTTGAAGCATTTGTGCAGGGGAAATGACACGATAAGGAAGAAATTTACAGTTACTTTATGAAGGAGAAAAAGAAACTGGAAGGAAGAGAGAGGGGATAAGGAGAGCAGTTAGGAGGATATTGTACTTTGGCTTCTGGTAGTGGCAGACCAAGCAGTTTGGATTAGCCATCCCAAGTAAGGACAACTAAAAAAACAAAAACAACAACAACAACAAAAAAAAACTAGATGAAATATAACAAGAAATTACCCTCATTAAGAACTAGTAAGTGAGGACACATGAGTGGCTCAGTGGCTGAGCGTCTGTGTTCGGCACAGGGCGTGATCCTGGGGTTCAGGATGCAGTCCCAAATCGGGCTCCCCACAGAGAGCCTACTTCTCCCTCTGCCTATGTCGCTGCTTCTCTATGTGTGTCTCTCATAAATAAATAAATAAATAAATAAATAATTCAAATCTTAAAAGAACTAAAAATGATGAGGCTAAAATCTAGAAGACAAGGACCTAGGTAGAAATGCCCACCATTCAAATCCACTTATGCCCATGGGCATTTGCTGAATCCAGAAGAAAGTGAGCTGTGGTTTTGATAACCTCATGGACAAAGGGGATGAAAAGTTGAAGCCCACATCCCAAATGAGTAAATCTAATGAGCTACTCAGCCACTTTAAGCTGAAACTATGTGGCTACCCCTTCAGGATAATGGTGAACCAGAAGCCTAGATCACCCATCACAAGGGTGATCCAAGGAACTCCGTTTGAATTTAGATTAAAGTGGTCTTGGGCAGGTACTATTGCCAGGCATTTGTCAACAGCAAGCGAAAAATACTCTCTGCAGAAAGATTCTGTCTTCCTAGGCCTGGAATCTGTTTCCCCAATAATTTTTCAATAATATATCTGCAAATAGTGATAAGTATACACACAAAGAAAAATGCACTGTAAAAGCCAGAAGAAAAAATAGACCATGAAAACAAATTCACAAATACTTCAGATACCAGAATTATGAGATGCAGACTATGGTTTACTGTAGTTCAAAAAATAAAAGATGAGCTTTGAAATTATCTGAAAGGAACAGAAAAATCATAAAAGGCCACACAGTCAATTTGAAAAATCATCAAATAGGATATCTAGAACTAAAAAATATAATGATTGAGAATTTAGTGAATGTGTTTAACAGAAGAATAAACACAAGTGTTAGACAAGGATAAGTACAATGAAGAAAATAAATTTGAGAGAATTTTTTAAGTTTTTGTTTTTATTATATTTGGTTAGCATACAGTGTTATATTAGTTTCAGGTGTAAAATATAGTGATTCATTAATTCCATACAACACCCAGTGCTCATCATGACAAGTGTGCTCCTTTTTTTTTTTTTTTAATTTTTTTTTACAAGTGTGCTCCTTAATCCCCGTCACCTATTTCTCCCATAACCCCACCCACCTCCCCTCTGGTAACCATCAGTTTGTTCTCTAGAGTTAGGAATCTGTCTGTTCCTTGGTTTGCCTCTCTCTCTCTCTTTTTCCCTTTACTTTTTTGTTTCTTAAATTCCACAGATGAGTGAAGTCATACGGTATTTCTTTTTCTCTGACCGATTTCACTTAGCATAATACTCTCTAGCTCCATTCGTGTCATTGCAAATTGGCAAGATTTCCCTCTTTTTGTGGCTGAGTAGTATTTCATTGCATGTATATCCAACCTCTTTATTCATTCATCTATCCCTGGACACTTGGGCTGCTTCCATAATTTGGTTATTGCAGATAATGCTGCTATAGACATGGGAGTACGTTTATCCCTTCGAATTAGTGTTTTTGTATTCTTTGGGTAAATACCCAGTCATATGCTTCCTGGATAATACAGTACTACTATTTTTAACTTTTTAGGAACCTCCATACTGTTTTCCAGAGTGACTGCAACAGTTTGTATTCTCTCCAACAGTACAAGATGGTTCCTTTTTCTCCACATCCTCATCAACACCTGTTGTTTCTTGTATTCTTGATTTAGCCATTCTGACAAGGGTGAGGTGATATCTCACTGTAGTTTTGATTTCCATTACCCTGATGATGAGCATCTTTTCATGTGTCTGTTAGTCATCTGGATGTCTTCTTCAGAGAAATGTCTGTTCCTGGGATGCCTGGGTGGCTTGGCGATTGAGCGTCTGCTTTTGGCTCAGGGCGTGATCCCTGTCCTGGGATTGGGTCCCACATTGGGCTACCTGCGGGGAGCCTGCTTCTCCCTCTGCCTGTGTCTCTGCCTCTCTCTGTGTATCTCTCATGAATAAATAAAAAAATATTTAAAAAGGAGAAATGTCTGTTCATGTCTTCTGTCTATATTTTAATTGGACTTTTTTTGTTTTTTGGATGTTGATTTGTAGAAGTTCTTTATATATTTTGGATATTAACCCCTTATTGAATATGTCATTTGCAAATATCTTTTCCTATTATGTAGGTTGCCTTTTAGTTTAGTTGATTATTAACTTTGCTGTGCAGAAGCTTCTTAATTTGTTGTAGTCCTAAGAGTTTCTTTTTGCATTTGTTTCCCTTGCCTCAGGACACATATCTAGAAAAAAGTTGCTGTGGCCAATGTCAAAGAAGATACTGCCTATGTTCTCTTCTAGGATTTTTATGCTTTCAGGTCTCACATTTAGGTATTTGATCTATTTTGAATTTATTTTTGTATATGATTTAAGAAAGTGGTCCAGTTTTCATTCTTTTGCATGTCACTGTGCAGTTTTCTCAACACCATTTGTTAAAGAGACTGTCTTTTTCTTTCCTGCTTTGTCAAAGATTAATTGACCATGCAGTCGTGGGTTTATTTCTGGATTTTCTATTCTGTTCCATTGATCTGTATGCCTACTTTCCTGCCAGTACCATACTGTTTTGATTACTACAGCTTTGTAATATTACTTGAAGTCCAGAATTGTGATGCCTCTAGCTTTGCTTTTCTTTTTCAAGATTGCTTCAGCTATTCAGGGTTTTTGTGGCTCCATGTAAAGTCTAGAATTGTTTATTCTAGTTCTGTGAAAAATGTTGATATTTTGATAGGAGTTGCATTAATTGTAGATTGCTTTGGGTAATATAAACATTTTAACAATATTCTTCCAATAGATGAACATGGAATATATTTCCATTTCTGAATTGTCTTCAGTTTCTTTCATCAGTGTTTTATAGTTTTCAGAATACAGGCCTTTCAGCTCTTTGGTGAGGTTTATTCCTAGGTATCTTATTACTTTTGCCACAATTATAAATGGGATTGTTTTCTTAATTTTTCTTTCTGCTGCTTCATCATTGAGGCATAGAGATGCAACAGATTTCTGTACGATGATTTTTGTATCCTGGTAGTTTATTGAGTTCATTTATCAGTTCTAGTAGTTTTTTGGTGGAGTTTTGGGGTTCTCTATAAATAGTGTCATGTAATCTGCAAATAGTGAAAGTTTGACTTTTTTCCTTGCCAATTTGGATTACTTTTATTTCATTTTTTTGTCCAATTGCTGTGGCTAGGACTTCCAGTACTGTGTTAAATAATAGTGCTGAGAGTGGACATCCTTGTCTTGTTCCTGACCTTAGGGGAAAAGCTCTCAGTTTCTCCCCCTTGAGGATGATGTTAGCCATGAGTTTTCATATATGGCCTTTATTATGTTGAGGCATGTTCCCTCTAGAACTACATTGCAGAGGGGTTTTATCATGAATGGATGTTGTACTTTGTCAAATGCTTTCTCTGTGTTTGTTAAAATGATTAGATGGTTCTTATCTTTTCACTTATTGATGTGATATATCACATTGATTTACCGATATTGAGTACCCTTGTAAGCTAGGAATAAATCCCACTTGATTGTGGTGAATGATTTTTTAATATGTTGTTGGATTTGGCTTGCCAATATTTTGTTGTGGATTTTTGCATCTATGCTCATCAGGGATATTGGCCTCTAGTTCTCTTTTTTAGTGGAATCTTTATCTAGCTTTGGTATCAGGGTAATGCTGGCCTCATAAAATGAGCTTGGAAGTTTTCCTTCCTTTTCTCTCTTTCTTTTTGGAATAGTTTTAGGAGAATGTGTATTAATTCTTCTATATTTCTTTGGTAGAATTTGCCTGTGAAGCTATCTGGTCCTGGATTTCTGTGTGTTGGGAGTTTTTTGATTACTGATTTAATTATATTGCTGGTAATAGATTTTTCAAATTTTCTATTTCTGTTTCAGTTTTGGTAGTTTATTTCTAGGAATTTATCCATTTCTTCTAGGTTTTCCAATTTGCTGGCATATAGTTTTTCATAATATTCTCTTATAATTGTGTTTCTGTGGTGTTGATTGATATTTCTCCTCTTTTGTGATTTTATTTATTTGAGTCCTTCCCTTTTTTTCTTCATATGACTGGCTAGAAGTTTATCAATATTATTGATTTTTTTTCAAAGAACCAGCTCTTGGTTTCATTGATCTTTCCTATTTTTTTTACTGTCTATATCATTTATTTCTGCACTAATTTTTATTATTTCCTTTCTTATGGTTTTAGGTTTTGTTTGTTGTTTCTTTTTTAGCTCCTTTAGGTATAAGGTTAGGGTATTTGAGTTTTTCTTGCTTCTTAAAATAGGCCTATATTGCTATATACTTCCCACTTAGGACTGCTTTTGCTGCATCCCAAAGGTTTTGGATTATTATGTTTTCATTTTCATTTGTTTCCATGTACTTTTTATTTTTTTTTATTTTTTAAAAGATTTTATTTATTTATTCATGAGAGACACAACGAGAGAGATAGGCAGAAACACAGGCAGAGGGAGAAGCAGGCTCCATGCAGGGAGCCCAGAGTGGGACTCAATCCCAGGACTCCAGGATCACGCCCTGGGCCAAAGGCAGGCACTAAACCTCTGAGCCACCCAGGGATCCCCTGTTTCCATGTAGTTTTTAATTTATTCTTTGATTTCCTGATTGATTTTCCTGATTGATCCATTCATGGTTTAGTAGCATGTTATTTAACCTCCATATGTTTGTGGTCTTTCTAGATTTTTTTCTTGTGGTTGACTTCTAGTTTCATAGCAGTGTGATCAGAAAACATGCATGGTATGACTTTGATCTTCTTGCATTTGTTGAGGCTTATTTTCTGGCCTAATAGGTGATCTACCCTGGAGAATGTTCTGTGTGCACTTGAAAAGAATGTGTGTTCTTCTGTCTTAGGATGGAATGTTCTGAATATATCTGTTAAATGCATCTGGTCTAGTGTGTCATTCAAAGCCAGATTCCATGTTGACTTTCTGTTTAAATTATCTGTCCATTGATATAAATGAGATGTTAAAGTCCCCTACTATTACTGTATTATTACCAGTCAGTTCCTTTGTTTGTTAACTGTTTTAGGTATTTGGGTGCTCTAATGTTGGATGCATAAAAATTTGGAATTGTTGTATCTTCTTGGAGTGTTCCTTTCGTGTTTTAGATAGTTTCCTTCTTTGTTTTTTGTTACAATCTTTGTTTAAAGTGTATTTTGTCTGATATAAGTATTGCTAGTCTGGCTTTATTTTGACATCCATTTGCATGATAGATGTTTCTCTATCCCCTTACTTTTAATCTACAGGTGTCTTTAGGTCTAAAAGGAGTCTCTTGTTGGCAGCATATAGATAGGTCTTTTTTTTTAAATCTATTCTGTCACCCTGTGTATTTTGATTAGAGGATTTAGTCCATTTATGTTCAAAGTAATTATTGATAAATATATACTAATGACCATTTTTTTATTTGTTTTGTGGTTGTTTCTGAAAATTTTCTCTGATCATTTCTTGTTTTCTTTTTCTCTTTTATGTTTTGCTGATTTTCTTTTTTTTTTTTGCTGATTTTCTTTAATGATATATTTGGATTTGTATCTCTTTATTCTTTGCATATTCATTAGTGTTTTTTGATACATGGTTGCCATTAGGTTTGTATATAACCTCTTCTGCATATAGTAGTCTAAATTAAGTTGATGATCATGTAAGTTTGAACCCATTCTTTTCACCTCTCCTCCCCACTGTTAGTATATATTATTATATTTTACATCCTTTTTTTGTGAGTTCCTTCAGTGATTTTTTATAGAAATATTTATTTTTACTGCTTTTGTGTTTCCTACCTTTATACTGTCACTTTTGAGTTTTCCTCTTAAAGTGTCCCCTTTAATATTTCTTGTAGGACTGGGTTAGTGGTCATGAACTCCTTTAGTTTTTGTTTGTCTGGGAAACTCTTTATTTCTCTTTCTTTTCCAAATGCTAGCCTTGCTGGATAGAGGGTTTGTAGATGCAGATTTTTCCCATTCAGCACTTTGAATATACCATGCCACTCCCTTAAGAGAGAATTATTAAATTGAAAGATAGGAAAAAAAATATAAATAAATAAATTGAAAGATAGATTAGAAGAAATCATACAGAATTCTTCCTGGTGAAACAGATTATGGGGGGGGAGATAATGTATGACAAGAGACCCAAAGAATAGAGTGAGAATGTCTACAAGTACATTTAATTTGAGTCTTAAAAGAACAAGAAAGAAAAATAGGGAAGGTGATGGCCAAAAGTTTTCCAGAGCCAATGAAAGGCAATATTCCATGGACTCTAGAAGCCTATTGCATCCTAGGCAGGAATAAATAAAAATAAACCCACTCCTAAATACATCATAGTGAAAGTGGTGGTGGGGGAGAGAAAGAAGGTTATGTTAATGATCCAACTTAGAGATAATGAAGTCTTAGCCTTAGGCAGGAACAGAACAGATTGAGACAAGCAGATGTGCCCTTAGACTCTGGCCTTTAAAATGCACTTGACGGGATGAGCACTGGGTGTTATTCTGTATGTTGGCAAATTGAACACCAATAAAAAAATAAATTTATTATTAAAAAAAGAAAAAAATGCCTTTTTCTCAAAAGTACCATGAAAGGCTATTTATAAAGATATTATCCATTTCATTCCTAATGAATTAAATTCATTTGTTAACAAATCTATTTGTTGAAGCTGCCTGACTCCTAGGAGCTGTTCTCAGTTTTATTTTCATGCATGGAAGACCATCATCTCATAAGTTTGTATCCCTTATCTCATGGACTATATAAAAATGGTGAATATTCTTCACAGAAATTGTGATGGTTAATTTTATGTGTCAACTGGAGTGGGCTAAGGGCTATCCTGATAGCTGGTAAAACCTCATTTCTGGGTATGTCTGTGAGGGAGTCTCTGGAAGAGATAAGCAGTTGAATCAGTAGACTGAGTAAAGAAGATGGCCCTCACCAATACAGGGGAGC
The DNA here is from genome assembly GCF_011100685.1 of Canis lupus familiaris. Taxonomy (NCBI): domain Eukaryota; kingdom Metazoa; phylum Chordata; class Mammalia; order Carnivora; family Canidae; genus Canis; species Canis lupus. The sequence continues at coordinate 80,587,516 of NC_049260.1, forward strand.
AACATCTAATTCATTGATGGCCTGAAAAGAAGGAAAAGATGGAGGAAGACTGAATTCATTTTCTTCATCCATCTCCTGCTTTCAGACATTGATGCTTCTGGTTCAACTTTCAGATCCAGACTGAGACTTAGACCATTAGCTCCTGATTCTCAGGCCTTTGGATTCTATTTTTTTTAATAAATTTATTTTTTATTGGTGTTCAATTTGTCAACATACAGAATAAACCCAGTGCTCATCCCGTCAAGTGCAGGCCTTTGGATTCTAAATTACATCACCAGCTTTCCTGGTTCTCCAGCTTACAGACAGCAGTTTGTGGGATTTCTTGGCCTCTATAATGTATGGTTTTCCTATAATGAATACATATCTACCTAGTTACCTACCTTCATATGTACTATATATATACATATATATATATATATTTTTTTTTAAGTTTGGCACTGATTTAGTTAAAATACTAGGTTTACATATTATTTTAGCATTTTCATATTCAATGTCTTCATTGGGCATTTATAAAAAGATAAAAAAGAGAAGTAATTTAAGATTATTACAAAGTTAATTAAATTAAATGAAATCTTCAAATACTCTTAATTTCCTTTATTACACAGTTTGGCCTTTGGTGAAACTTTTTCCCTTTTCTATCACAAGGTAAAATATTTCTTGCTATAATTCAGACCAGCTGCAATTTGCAATTGTGCCAGAAAACCGCTCTTGCACTGGTTGCTATTAGATAATGTATTTTACATAGATTAGCCTAACTTAAGAGTCAGGAGGAAAATCTTTCTTCCATTTCATTTTTTTTTCTCTTGTTCTGAATGATAAGTAACTGTCAGTGTGTGGCTGCCTCTTTTCAAGGCATGTGTGAAGCTGTCACCATGCTACATCTGCAGGACAATCCAGATGTTACACAATATGAAATCCAGGTCTCAGCGTTGTGATGATTGTCAAGTGAGGACAACCCAACTGTATGCCCCAGTCTCAGTAAAGTGACAATTTTTGGAGAGTAGAAGAAGGCCACTATCTTTCAATTATTTTAAACCACTATTTTTTTCTCTGTTAAGTTGGCACTAAGAATATTTAAAAATCTATCCTGGAAGGTACCGAACAATACCTCATGATCCGATTTCATTAGTATTTACAGAGACAGAAAAAGGAAATATTCTTTACTATTACGGAGGTTTTGTCTAATTCACAGCTATCAAAGATGAGGAATTCTGATCTGAGGACAGTGTACATGCCACGCTGGCATCACAGCCTGTTTATGCAGGTAATGGCTGGTTTAGGACACCTCTGAACTGTCACGTACCATGTGAATTAATGAGGCCATACAGGTCTAAGTTCCTTAAAAAGGCCTCTCTCTATATATATAGTCGGTTCTATTTCTCTGAAGAGCCCTAATACAAAAATAAAATGCTAGTAGCAGCTGAGCTCTGAGGATGGAGAAATGTGCTTTTATATGACTTTTTAAGAGAAAGAAGAATAAAAGTGAATCTATGTAGAAATTCTTCTACTTATCTCCCCCATCCAACTTTCACTGTTTCTAAGGAAAAGTATATAGAATAGAAATTTTTTGTTGTTGTTGTTCCCAGGGTGTTTTATAACAACCTTCAATCTTGACCATATGCATTTATTCACTGGACTACCTATGCTCAGCCCACATAGAATTCCTGCAGGGGTTTATATTTGTAAGAGACCTAAAAATACAATGGGCTTTATTTCAAGGGAGTGAGGTCTCTACTCGTTACTACAGCTGTTCATGCAACTAATGAATGGCTGCTTGTCAGCAATGTGATAGAGGCAACTCTGTTCCATATGGAAAGTCATATCAGAGACTCTATGGTCCCCTGAATTTCTGAAATTTCCTGATGACAATCTAAGCCAAAATAACTGTTTATGAATTCTTCTGGGAAGAATTTCAATTATTTTCCTCAAAATCCTTCATTCATTGCTTGAGGAACAAGCAGCCTTATGGACCCACAAGGCCCCTCCTCAAGCACCCAAGGAATACTGCTTCCCCAAGAGAAGGTATTACGCAGGCAGGAAAGCCTAACCCCAAGCCAAGTAGAGAGCTGTCCAACAGCAAAGACATTAACCTGTCTTCATTCATAGTATGCAATATGCACCATCAATCTGGACCAAGTGTCACAAAGCCTGTAGAAACCTATCTTTTAACATCTATATTATCTTTTAGCAGTATCTCCCTCCCTTACAATTGTAGGGCAGGGGCAGGAGAAATGTTCCAGTAACTCTAAGGTATTCCTCTACAAATCTGAAGATCTAGTACCACAGCCTCTCAATCTCCGTTTCCTCATCTGAAATACGGAGGTGATAATAATGGAACAACCCTGACAGAAGGGAATCCCCCTGTGTCCCAACTTCCGGGTTCATTTCCTCCACGCCAGGAGGTTTCTCAATTGCCCATCTGGAAAGGCTGTTGTCACTACCACTTTTAGCCACCAGGGGTCCTCAGTTCTCATGGTTTAACTGGAATGTGCACTTATAATATGTTTCCCTTTTTTTTTTTTTAAGATTTTATTTATTTATTCATGGGAGACACAGAGAGAAAGGCAGAGATACAGGCAGAGGGAGAAGCAGGCTCCATACAGGGAGCATCGTGTGGGACTCGATCCCAGCAGTATGGGATCATGACCTGAGCCAAAGGCAGACGCTCAACTGCTGAGCTACCCAGGTGCCCCTGTTTCCCTTCTTTTTAATTGAAGTATAATTGACCTAGAACATTATATTAGCTTCAGGTGTACAATCCAATAATTCGGTATTTGTATACACTGTGAAATGGTCACCTGAATTCAGGCAAGTCAGACTGATATTTACAAACCATTCTTCAGAAAACCTCCGTGGGGGATCCCTGGGTGGCTCAGTGGTTTAGCACCAGACTTTGGCCTGGGGCATGGTCCTGGGGTCCTGGATCGAGTCCTCTGTCGGGCTCCCTGTGTGGAGCCTGCTTCTCCCTCTGCCTGTCTCTCTCTCTCTCTCTCTCTCTCTCTCTCTCATTAATAAATAAATAAAATCTTAAAAAAAAAGAAAAAGAAAACCGCCGTGTAACAGGGGAATAAAGCATAGGCGACAGAGACCCTACTAAGGGATGTTTTATTTATTTTTATTTTTATTTTTTAGTTTCAGGGGTAGAGTTTAGTGATTTATCAGTTGCATATAATACCTAGTGCTCATTACATCAAGTGCCTTCCTTAATGCCCGTCACCCAGTTACCCCATCCCCTCACCACCATCCCCTCCAGCAACGCTCAGTTTTTTTTCCCTATGGTTAAGAGTCTCTTATGGTTTGCCTCCCTCTCTGACTTAGTCTTATTTTATGTTTCCCTCCCTTCCCCTATTATACTGTTTTGCTTCTTAAATTCCAAATATGAGTAAAACCATATAATTGTCTTTCTCTGAATGACTTATTTCACTTAGTGTAATACCCTCTAGTTTCATCCATGTCAGTGCAAATGGTAAGATTTCTTTTTTTTTAAGATTTCTTTTTTGATGGCTGAGTAGTATTCCATTTTGTGTGTGTGTGTGTGTGTGTGTGTGTGTGTGTACCACATCTTCATCCATCCGCTGGTGGACATCTGGGCTCTTTCCATATTTTGGCTATTGTGGACATTACTGCTGTAAACATTGGGGTGCAGATGCCCCTGTGGATCACTATGTCTGTATCCTTTGGGTAAATACCTAGTCCTGCAATTGCTGGATTATAGGAAGGAGGTTCTAATGCAGTACTGGATAGACCTCTACCACTGTAGTGGGGGCCCAGCTGCCACTATCTTCCCTACCCTTCAGAGGGGCTGCTGATGGCCTGCCTGTAGTCACCCCTGCCTCTGCTCCTGTTCCCAGGGTGTGAGAATCAGGGGTCCTATACAAATGGCAATTGGTAGCCCCTGGAGTTGTACAGGGCCCAGCCTGTGTGTCCATATCCCACCAGCACTCTAGCTTCTATTCCGTACTGTGTGGACTCAGGCAGTCTTACGAGTTTCCATTTAGCATGTCCAATGAGCATTGCTTGAAGTATGAATTTGCATGCCTTCTGTCTTATGGTACTAGGCAGAGGAAATGTTCCCCAGTCAGATACAGTGTCCATCCCCATAATACAATCAGATAAAAAAAGACATAACCTCTTCACATAAAGCCTATTCAAACATACCAATTCTCCTACAACTTTTACCTTGATTCCATTAACCCTTACATTCCTAACTGTAGCCCCCATTAGGACTTCATTAAGAGGTTTGGGTTTTACAATACTAGGTAGGGAAAGTGTCCCCAGTATGACATAAGACCCATTCCCTGAAAATATTCAGGTAAAGGAGATACTTCTTTACATAAAGGCTGCTTAAACATTTCAACTTTCATAATCTTGTTGACTAATATGTTTAATGTTTTTAATGTTTTAATTTTTAATGTTTATCTCAATTTAACTATAGCCTGTGTCTGGGCTTCACCAGTGGATTTTGGTACCACAATGCATGAGGCTCCTATGTCAATGAGTCTTGAAAACCTCTTTTCCATCCTTTTGATCATTTTGTCCACTTTTGTGCAAAAAGGCTTTGAGTTTCCAATGAGGGGTTGAGCCAAGTGACCCTAGCCCTTTTTGTAAGTCTTTAGCTTGATTAAAATGCCTAACCACTGTCACAACCAATTGTTGATTTCTCATTATAAACTCAGCCTTTAAGCTTTTTATAAATTTTCAAACTGGGATAAATAGACTGGACTTGTTAAGAGAATTTTAATGTTGGTGGACCAGCAAGGGGGCCTTTTGGCCCTCCCAACCTTTGGTAGTGTTATATTAAAACCTTGGTTTTAACTTTATCAAGGTCCATCCCATCTCTTAACCATCTAAAGATTTTGATGCTGCAGGACAAATCCTGTGACTCTCCCCTTTCTTTTTCCTCTTTGTTTCGCTTCTATCAATATCTGTATTATTCACCTTATTCCATAATAACCTTATTCCATAGTTTAAAATTTTCCACTTTTTTGGGAAATCACTTGACCCTCCCCTTGCCTCATTCTATTCTCTTGTTAACTAACCTAATATTTTTATTAGCATCTGTAATACCCATCAGGGGAAGGTGAGATAGCAAGTTCTTAAACTATCCCTCAGTTTTTTTAAATTTTTATTTATTTATGATAGTCACAGAGAGAGAGAGAGAGAGGCAGAGACACAGGCAGAGGGAGAAGCAGGCTCCATGCACCGGGAGCCCGACGTGGGACTCGATCCCGGGTCTCCAGGATCGCGCCCTGGGCCAAAGGCAGGCGCTAAACTGCTGTGCCACCCAGGGATCCCTATCCCTCAGTTTTGTAGCAGTAAGAAGTTTTGGGGTGCCCATGTGAAAGAGGCCACCTTAACCACAGCATTTACCATGACCTCAGTAACTGGCATATTCAGTGGGTAAAATATTCCAACTTTCACAAAACCAGTCCACATGGCTTGCATACAAAGCATATCAGCAGCTTCATCTGGGGGTATTCAGCTTTGCATTCACAGGGGGTGGATCCCCTTTCTCAGGATAAACAGATCTTACAATGGCTTTTATCCAGTCCTGCAGAATAGCTGTTCCCTTGGGAATAACCTCCTGGATGTCTGAATCACATATAGCCATCATCTGTGAACGTTCAGTAGTGAACCATGTGGGCCCTGCATCAACCCACAATAGGCTCTTCTGTTGCCTGGTGAACTGGGGAAACCCCTGGCCCTAAGGCCTCAACCCAGCCTATCCCAAAGATGTCCCCAAAGGCTCTTGGTCCCTTCAGGGAGATAGAATTCAGGGACAGACACAACACAGTAGACAAGTGACATAACTGGGAAAGTTTATTAAAGCAAAAGTATACTCTCAAGATGTGAGAGCTGGCAAACTTGAAAAAGAGACAGAGAGAGATATGCAAGCCCTGGGGTTTAGGTCTCTATCTTTTATTGACAGTTGTTCACAAGGGAGTGAAATATTAATCACTTCAGGCAGGGATTTCTTGGAAGCAGAGTTTCATGCTTTTTCTTCCTTATTTGGCCTGGATTATCCTGTCATGGAAACCACCCCCCTCCCATCTTGGTTCAATCCAGCTTCCTGTGGAATGCTGCCAAGAACCAGGCCTCTGACTTTCCAGTAGCAGGCAATGACTTCCTTTTTTGCTGATCTCCAGGTTTCCTGTTAGAACCTAACTTCCTCTAGCACTTCCAATCTGCAGCACTCACAGGCAAAGACACAGGCCCCAAATTAGTCATTCTCATTATCCATTTCAGTAAAGGTTCCTTAGGAAGCTGATTATACCGATCCACAAAATGAAACCACTCCTTCACACTATATCCTCTTGAGGCAGGAAGGAAGGGAGACTCAGGAGACACAATGACCAAAGTAAAGCCATTTTGGTCTTAGGCTGACCTTTAACCTAAAAGTCAGCAGGTTATAAAATGAATCACAATATCCAACTCATGGAAGACCACAACACTCCACTCCCTCTGGCAGTAAAGGCCACAAAGCCTGGACTTTCTTAAAATTGCTCCCTGTGGGTAATTTCATAGCCCTAAGACAATAAAACAACTAACTGCCCAATGTAAATGATAAACCGAAAGTTAATAAGTAAGGCCATCCCTATACAGTTAGCTAATTTTAAAGACTTATAAAACCCTTCCTTAGACAGAAAGGGGGGTTCTTCTTCCTCATCTGGGAGGAAAGACCACTATCTTTCTATGAAGTAGGTCCTTTCTTTAAAAAAAAAGTTTTTTTAATTTATTCATGAGAGACACACACAGAGAGAGAGAGAGGCAGAGATACAGGCAGAGGGAGAAGCAGGCTCCATGCAGGAAGCCCGATGTGGGACTCAATCCCAGGACCCCAGGATCACACCCTGAGCCAAAGGCAGACACTCAACTGCTGAGCCACCCAGGTGTCCCTGAAGTAGGTCTTTTCTTACTTCTAGACTTAAAAAATCTTTGTCCCTTACTCTAAATGGCTTGTTCTTGAATTTTTTCTCATGCACAGGCAAGAATCCTCTTGGAGAGGAGCCTGAGGCTCTCTCTCCTGGGGTCTTGGCCAACCAGACATCGCTCTGGTTTCAGTAGTTTCTTGGTTTTGTTGTCCCTCAACATTGACTACTTTCTTGGTGACCAGAGATCATGGAGGGACTTTGTTTTGTCCTTACATAATTTTTCTCTTGGCTTTGAAGCTAATGGCCAATGCCCCAACTGACTGAAATCTGAGCCTGGTCTAGCATCAATATGGACACAGTACTCCCTTTTAATTTCATTTTAGGTATTACAAATAACAGCCAAGGGATCTAATATTTTCCTTTTTCTTATTAGTTTGCATTTTCTTATGCATCTAGTGAACCAACTACCAAGGAGTTGGCTCCATGTCTAATTTCCATTGGTAACTGATTACAGCACAGCTGCTACTCCATACCAGATGTAACCATGTAGAGTCACCCAGGAGTCAAAAGTTCTTTATCCTCCACCCTTTCATCCTTTCTTTTCCCAAACCACATGTTTCCATGACCCAGCAAATCTCACTTCATTGACACCAACTATATTAGAGAAGCCCTAGTTTTCCCTCCTGTTGTCTCCTTTTCTGTTCATACAAAACACTACTGCCACATTCACAACACTTCTGCCACCAGATGTGTGTGTCTGGGGTGGGGTTTCCTACATCCAAGCAGTTCTGCAACACCAGCTGCGTGTCCTACACTGTTGATTTTCTCAAATGGCTACTCCCTGAGCAACAATCTCTTACAAATATTCAGTTTTCCTTCTTCTTCCAAAATCCCATCCTTTTTTAAAGAAGAAAATCCAGTATTATATATTCTTCTAGCAAAGCCACCTATGAGTACATGCATTGTGTGGCTCCCTTAGAATCCTCTGTGTATGTGTCTTATTTCCCTTAGAAGTCTGTAAGCTTCATTTCTTACATAAGTAGCTGCATTTTCTCCATATTGTCTTATTTTAAAAACAAACTCTCTGCCCACCATTTTTTAATCCCTTGAATTCCTATCCCATTTAACAAATAAACAGATAAACCCAATTAGGGTTTGTGTGGCTTACACTGAAAAGTAATTTTAACACCCGACATCCTAAATGACAAATTACAGAAGTCATTTTAGGTACTAATTGACATTGTAGAAGTCTGAGTGGGGGAAAAAATCAGGCTACAATTGATCAATTCCACTGAACTGAATGATGCCTCCTTAATCAGCAATGAGCTGCATTTGCTCTGCTGCTACAGCTTTCTCTTTTTCAGAAATGTCAAACCCATGGGGGATGGTTGCTTGAACTATATATTTAATTTATTTCTTAGCTTGTGAGCCTAACTTAAGCCACTGGTTTGTTCTTGGATATTATGGGATTTTAAAGAAATGAGCCTTTTTCTAGCTTGTTCTTCAAGATGTGGGCATATTAGATCTATTTAATCCCTTGAATTTACGGAGTGGGCTCACATAGAAAGCAGAGGTGAGTATAACATTATTTGGGCAGCATCAATTTCCATAAAATAAGATGACAGGAACCCAGCACAGTTCTTCTAACAGCTTCCATGTTCCTGATGTTGTTTTATGAGAACATTGCTCATTTCAGTGATTTGGTTCCCCTAGACTTTGTTCCTCCCACATGAAGTATAGTGAGTTGAAGTGGAACATAAAGGGTCAACATACATTAGTAGACAAACAAGTCACCAAGGCTCTGTTTGTTAGTACCAGCATGACTGAAGTAGGGGAAAGGGCATTTGGAACAGACTGCAAACACGGTCAAGTGCATAAACCTATTCCAAAAGCTATTAGGTCTGGAAAAGCTTCACTGTAGACCTGTGGATCCTATTTAGGAGGCAGCTGTTCGATTGAAGTCAGAGTGACCCTTCTTATGTTCCATTAAATGCAGACATGTTAAGAGAGCTTCTTTCCACTGAAATTATTATGGTACTCCATTTATTCAGAATTTCACTTTGGTTTTATTTTTTAAAGGTAGAAATGCTTGTTTTCATCTTGAGGATTATGTTTGGAACTCACTTTGCAAAACATGCTCTCTAACCCAGCTCACTAGTCAGAAAATGACCACCCTACTCCAGAGGACTAACAATAATAATTTAATCCTCACTGCAGCCCTGTAAAGTAGGCATTCTCATTCTTCCCATTTTCCAGCCAAGAGGGAAGATGACATAGTGGAAGTCAGAGCTTAGACTCTCAAAGCAACCTGCCTAGGTTTGAATCCCAGCTCTGCCACTCACTAGCCATATGATCTTAAGCTACCTAACTTCTGTGCCTCAGCTTCCTGATCTTGAGAGTGAGATAATATTAGGACTTCCTTATAGGGTAAAGTGAGTTAAATTCATATAAAACACCTAAAACTGCTGCTGAGCACACAGTCCATTCTCAAAGAATGGAATACCTTCCAGAGTTAGGGGGCCAGTTGATAGGACAAGGGAGAAGGAAAAATATGGATCACCAAAGTAAGCTAGAAGGAAAAAATGTGGGTCTCCTTGGAGCAGGCTGGCCTTAATCATAGTTCCAGAGATGAGTTGTGTGACTCTGGTTGGAAGCAGGGGAAGGTGTGTAGAAGGATTAGACAATCCTGCAGACCAGGAGGAGCTAGTATCTAGGATGTGTCCCAAACGTGTCTGACCTAGCCTGCACCTCCTGGAATCCAGGATGGGAGAAAAGGCACTTCCCTACACAGGCTTCATGAAGAGCATAGAACCCTCGAGAAGTATACAAAGTACCAAGCTCAATGAATCCCAATAAACTAATTTTTAAATGACTACTTTACCCTCTTAATTTAGAAGTGGCAATTTACAAAGCAACTGACTATTCATCATAGTTTTTCTTTTTTTGTATATTTTTTATTGGAGTTCAATTTGCCAACATATAGCATAACACCCAGTTCTCATCCCATCGAGTGCCCCCATCAGTGCCTGTCACCCAGTCACCCCAATCCCCCGCCCACCTCCCTTTCCATCACCCCTTGTTCGTTTCCCAGAGTTAGGTGTCTCCCATGTTCTGTCACCCTCACTGATATTTCCCACTCTTTTTCTCTCCTTTCCCCTTTATTCCCTTTCACTATTTTTTTATAATCCCCAAATGAATGAGACCATATAATGTTTGTCCTCCGATTGACTTACTTCACTCAGCATAATACCCTCCAGTTCCATCCATCATAGTTTTCCTTTGGAAGATTTAAAGCACAGTTTCTGGCTTACCCGGTAGGAATGTCAAACACCTCAGTTATACTGAACTACTTTGTCATTTTACCTTGTCATTTATAATAATTGGACTTGGTGTTTTATTTGTTGCCACAGAATTCAAGTGTTTCAAATATAATTTTGCCCAAAGTCTGCAGTCCACACCAAACTTACTGATGTAAGATGCCCTTTACCTTGCAGTTACGTGGCAGGTAGTTTCTATAGCAGTCACTTCAGCATTTATATCTTTCTGTCAGCAGCTTTGTATGCTTGGAGTCATCACTCCCCATGGATAACAAAGGGGAAATTTAGCTGAACATGATGTGTGTTGGCTTGAGTACGGCTCAGTCCCCTGCCCCTCTCTTGGATTCCAAATTCTGACCACCCAAGTGGTTTCACAGTGCACACTGGGAGATGTAGACCCACCTGACAACACTGGCAATAAGCAAAGAGTCCTAAGGGGCACTTGGTACAGAGAAAAATTCACCAGGCCACTGAGGTGGTGCATTCCAGGTGATCTAGTATTCATTCATTAGTATAACAAAATTTACTAAGAGAGCCCCATGTGACAGGCACTGTGCCATGCATAGCCAGACAAAGTTCTGCCCCTGGGATTTGTTTAGTAAAAATAAAGATGATGAAACAAGGGATTCCATTACAGCATAATACTCTGGTATACGTAAGAAGAGCCCCTAAACCTGACTTGAGGTTTTGTAAAGAAGATTGGGTGGCTGGGCAGGGGGAGGAAAGAAGCATTAATCTTCACACTTTGTTTCTCTTTTCCCCAACCCTGTCCCACTCTATAAGCAAGTCCTGTATTCTGAGTAAAATACAAATTTAACCACTTCTCAGCACCTTTATCTTTTTTGCTCTGGTCCAAGCCACCATCATCTCTCAGATGGACAGCTACAATAGCCTCCTAACTGGCTTCCCCACTTCTGGTTTTGTGTCCTCTGGCAAATATAGGTTAGTTCAAATGACCCCCATTCCAAACCCAATCAAGGAAAACCTTACTGAATGATAGAGGTTCGAATGCTAATCTACATTTTCTGAACTTCTGTCCTTATGGCTTGGATTCCACAAATAACTTAGCCTCTGCCAAAGCAGATAAACTTGCATGAGATTTTAAAGGGGATATGAGGTGTAGTCTGTGCTTCTGTGATTTCTGGTTTCTGCTGATGATCATAGTCTTGGAAGCTTTTGCTTCTTCTGCAGCAGCAATAATAGAGGTCCTGAGGGTTTTGTGGGTATCAAAAGGCAAAGCATGGGACATATGGTTCGTTTATTAGAAATGGAGAATGAGGCGATATGATCTTGAAGCTAAAGTTTGTGATGATCTCAGCAGAGCCAGAGTAGTCTTAGAGCCAGCTATTATGGCAATGGATTCTTCACTCTCCACACCCCCAATCCCCGATAATACCAGTTATGTGATATTATTCAGGAAAATAGCTCTGAAATTTTGGTTCTTTCAACACCTTTGCAAGTATTTCTGCTTAAATACATTAAAGTGGTTTCTACCATCTCTCATAGAACTCTCCATCTCACTCTCTGCACAGAAGGTAAGAAGATCCTATAACCTCCTTGCTCAAAACCTTTCATTGGCTTCCATTCCACTTATAATAAAAAACAAATTCATAATTTCCTTCCACCCTAACCTGTATGACTTTGCCAAAGCTCTCCTTGCCCTCTTGCTGTTCCTCAAACACATCAAGAGCACTCTTGCCTCAGGGCTTGCTTGATGTTTACTGTTCCTCCTACCTGGTATATTCTTCCCTCAGATAGGTGGATGGCTCAACTTTTCACTTCATTACAGTCATCTCTTTCCAATCTAAGTGTAACCCATATATACTCTCTATGTTTACTTTCCATGTTTACTTTCTGAAGAGCATGCTTTGCTCTCTGAGATCATCTTGTTTAATTTTTTTCATACAACATCTGTACATAAGTTCCACAAGGATAGAAACTTTGTCTTACTTTTTTCAGTGGATCCTTGGGAAAAGCAGTAACCTATACAAATTAAAAAATGCCTAGGAATTCAAAGGAAGGATGAAGAAATAGAAGAGACTGGGCATTTTTTAGTACTGCTGAGATGTCTGTGGAGTTTTAGAAAGCAAAGCACCAAAAACTGAAAAATCCAATCACTTGAGAACAGTGGTAATTTCTGAAGAATATTCTTGCAATTGTGAGATAGAAATACTCAAGCAATATGAAGAACAGCCAGACCTGTGTCTGAAGTGGGTATCATTATGTCATTGGAATCTAATTAGAAGGCTGGTTCATGATCTTCACTGCAGCCTATTTGGGATTTTGTCTACAAAAGCATGCGCTATGTCTGGTCTGCTCATCTGGGGAGTAATAAAACAGGATGTTGAGGTTTGGATTGTCTGAGGAGGCAAAACTGCACTCTGAAAGCCTCTGCTGTGTGTTTGGCCCAGCATTGCACATTCTGGGATAGGAGTAAGAAAGAGAAAGACACAATCCCTACCTGCAAAGAAGGAAGAGAGATGAAATACTCTACAGTGAGTGTCAAGGAGCTAAGAGGACCAACCTGTAGGGATCACATAAGATGGATGCTCTGGAGAGGGAAGAGACCAGAGGACAGAGAATCAGAATCCATGACATTTAGTGAATAGGAGACCTTGAAGTATTTTAGAACAGGAGCATAAGTCAAATAAAGTTGACCAGATATTTTTATCCATAAAACTGAAACCAAAGGAAGTAGTAAGCACTGCAGTGTTGGTTTCCTATGTCCCTAGAGCACCTGCATTAGACTCTCCAGGGGTATTTGACCACATGCTGCATCACCTACTAGGAGTGACCCCAAAGATTTTGCAATTTGACAGTCTCCCTGAGAAATGATTTTTATGTATGCTATGATTTCAGGGCCACTAGTATAGATTACTGATATCTGTCAAGTGAAAAAATTCTGGAATGGGTCCGTTCTCATGAATGAAAGCAGATTTACTCCCATTGTGTGTGTGTGTGTGTGTGTGTGTGTGTGTGTGTGTGTTTTAAAAGGCAGAGTAAATTACATGTAAAGGGAATCCTGTTATATCCTCTTTTCATCAGATTGTAATATGATATGTGACATCCTTTACCCCACTCCACTACTTCCATCTCTACCAAAACACACATACATGTCCAGAACCTGCTGTAATGCATGGAAGAACATGTTTGTCCTCAAAATCAACATTATAAAGAGATTCAAATTTGGGAGTATGACCCTGCTGAGGAATATTTAAGCTGTTTTTATGAAACACAACAAACCTAAAAAGTGCATGAAACATAACTATTACAGTATAAAGAAATATTATAATGTGGGCATTCATATAAGCACTACCTGAGTCAAATAAAACATGACCAGCCTCCAAAAGTCCCTCATGCTTTTTCTTTACATCCTCTCTTATTTTACATACTTTTATCATCTATTTATGCATAATTGTTTTTGAACTTTATAAAAATGGGCTCATAGAGTATAATATATATTCCTATGTGTCCCTTTTTTTTTTGCTTAATATACTGTCCATAAGATTCATCCAAATTATACGTAGCCAAGTTTGTTCATCTTCTTTGCTATATAATATCCTATTTATGGACATATCACTTCAAATACTCATTCAACTACTTTTAGAATTTCGGTTGTGTTCAAATTGCAACAGTTTGGAACTGTTACAAACAATGCAGCTCGGAGTTTTCTTGCCACATTTTCTGGTGTGCATGCACATGGGATTTTCTAAGTTAAGCACCTAGTGCTGATACTGCTGAATCTGTGGTAAGTGGATTTTAAATTTTGGGAAATACTGAATATTCCCTTTATTCAGATCTAAATATTTCTTGTTTTTAATGTATATTTTTATTGGAGTTCGATTTGCCAACGTATAGTATAACACATAGTGCTCATCCCGTCAAAAGCCCCACTCAGTACCTGTCACCCAGTCACCCCATCCCCATGTCCACCTCTTCTTCCACTACCCCTTATTAATTTCCCAGAGTTAGGAGTCTCTCAATTTCTGTCACCCTACCTGATTTTTCCCACTCATTTTCTCTCCTTTCCTCTATAATCCCTTACACTATTTTTTATATTCCCCATATGAGTGAAACCATATAATGATTGTCATTCTCCGATTGACTGACTACACTCAGCATAATACCCTCCAGGTCCATCCACGTCGAAGCATTGAGGGTTATTCATCATTTTTAATGGCTGACTAATATTCCTTTGTATACATATACCACATCTTCTTTATCCATTCATCTTTCGATGGACACTGAGGCTCCTTCCACAGTTTGGCTATTGTGAACATTGCTGCTGTAAACATTGGGGTGCAGGTGTCTTGAATTTTCACTGCATCTGTATCTTTGGGGTAAATCCCCAGTAGTGCAATTGCTGAGTTGTAGGGTAACTCTATTTTTAACTCTTTGAGGAACCTCCACACACTTTTCCAGAGAGGCTGTACCAGTTCACATTCCCACCAGAGGGTTCCCCTTTCTCCACATCCTCTCCAACATTTGTGGTTTCCTGTCTTGTTAATTTTCCCCATTCTCACTGGTGTGAGGTGGTATCTCATTGTGGTTTTGATTTGTAGTTCCCTGATGGCAAGTGATGCGGAGCATTTTCTCATGTGCTTGTTGGCCATGAGTATGTCTTCTTTGGTGAAATTTCTGTTCATGTCTTTTGCCTGTTTCATGATTGGATTGTTTATTTCCTGGGTGTTGAGTTTAATAAGTTCTTTATAGATCTTGGATACTAGCCCTTTATCTTATAGATCATTTGCAAATATCTTTTCCCATTCTGTAGGTTGGCTTTTAGTTTAGGTGACTGTTTCTTTTGCTGTACAGAAGTTTTTATCCTGATTAAGTCCCAATAGTTCATTTTTGCTTTTATTTCCCTTGCATTCATAGATGTATCTTGCCAGAAGTTGCTGTGGCCAAGTTCAAAAAGGGTGTTGCCTGTGTTCTCTAGGATTTTGATGGAACCTTGTCTCACATTTAGATCTTTCATCCATTTTGAATTTATCTTTGCATATGCTATAAGAGAATGGTCTAGTTTCATTATTCTGCATGTGGATGTCCAATTTTCCCAGCACCATTTATTGAAGAGCCTGTGTTTTTTCCAGTGGATAGTCTCTCCTGCTTTGTCGAATATTAGTTGCCGATAGACTTGAGGGCCCATTTCTGGGTTCTCTATTCTGTTCCACTGATCTATGTGTCTGTTTTTGTGCCAGTACCATACTGTCTTTTTTTAATTTTTTAATATTTATTTATGATAGTCACACAGAGAGAGAGAGAGAGAGAGGCAGAGACATAGGCAGAAGGAGAAGTAGGCTCCATGCACTGGAAGCCCGACATGGGATTCGATCCCGGGTCTCCAGGATCGCGCCCTGGGCCAAAGGCAGGCGCTAAACCGCTGCGCCACCCAGGGTTTAAATCTGGCATTGTGATGCCCCGGCATTGGTTTTCTTTTTCGATATTCCTCTGGCTATTCAGGGTCTTTTATGATTCCATACAAATCTTAGGATTATTTGTTCTAACTCTGTGGAGAAAGTCCATGGTATTTTGATAGGGATTGCATTGAATGTGTAAATTGCCCTGGGTAGCATTGTCATTTTCACAATATTAATTCTTGCAATCCATGAGCATAGAATATTTTTTCCATCTCTTTGTGTCTTCCTCAATTTCTTTCAGAAGTGTTCTGTAGGTTTTAGGGTATAGATCCTTTACCTCTTTGGTTAGGTTTATTCCTAAGTATCTTATGCTTTTGGGTGCAATTGTAAATGGGATTGACTCCTTCATTTCTCTTTCTTCAGTCTCATTGTTAGTGTATAGAAATGCCACTGACTTCAGGGCATTGATTTAGTATCCTGCCACACTGCCGAATTGCTGTATGAGTTCTAGCAATCTTGGGGTGGAGTATTTTGGGTTTTCTATGTACAAGAATATGTCATCTGCAAAGAGGGAGAGTTTGACTTCCTCTTTGCCAATTTGAATGCCTTTAATTTCTTTTTGTTGTCTGATTGTTGAAGCTAGGACATCTAGTACTATGTTGAATAACACCCATGAAGGTGGATATCCCTGTCATGTTCCTGATCTTAGGGGAAAGGCTCTCAGTTTTTCCCATTGTGAAGGATATTCACTGGGGGCTTTTCATAAATGGTTTTTAAGATATTGAGGAATGTTCCCCCTATCCTACACTTTGAAGAGTTTTGTTCAGGAATGGATGCTGTATTTTGTCAAATGCTTTCTCTGCATCTATTGAGAGGATCATATGGTTCTTGTTTTTTCTCTTGTTGATGTACTCTATCACGTTGATTGTTTTACGAGTGTTAAACCAGCCTTGCATCCCGAGGATAAATCCCACTTGGTCATTGTGAATAATCTTCTTAATGTATTGTTGGATCCTATCGGCTATTATCTTGTTGAGAATTTTTGCACCTGTGTTCATCAGGGATATTGGTCTGTAATTCTCCTTTTGGTGGGGTCTTTGTCTGGTTTTGGAATCAAGGTAATGCTGGCCTCATAAAACAAGATTGGAAGTATTCCGTTCTTTTCCATCCTTAGAAACAGCTTTAGTAGAATAGGTATTATTTCTTCTTTAAATGTTTGATAGACTTCCCCTGGGAAGCCATCTGGCCTTGGATTTTTGTGTTAGGAGGTTTTTTTTAATATTTTATTTATTTATTCGAGAGAGAGAGAGACAGAGACACAGGCAGAGGGAGAAGCAGGATCCATGCAGGGAGCCTGATGTGGGACTCAATCCCGAGTCTCCAGGATCAGGCCCTGGGCTGAACGTGGCACTAAACCGCTGAGCCACCCGGGCTGCCCTTAGGAGGTGTTTGATGACTGTTTCACTCTCCTCCCTGGTTATTGGCCTGTTCAGGTTTTCTATATCTTCCTGTTCCAGTTGTAATTTGTGGCTTTCCAGAATTGGTCCATTTCTTTTAGAATGCCTATTTATAGGTGTATAGACGCTCATAATAGGTTTTTAAAATTGATTCTATTTCCTTGGTATTGGTTGTGATCTCTCCTCTTTAATTCATGATTTTATAAATTTCAGTCTTTTTTTCTTCTTAATAAGGCTGGCTAGGGGTTAATTTGTCTAATTAATTCTTTCAAAGAACCAACTCCTGCTTTTGTTGATCTATTCTACAGTTCTCGTTTCTAAATTTCATTGAGTTCTGCTCAAATCTTTATTATGTCTCTTCTTCTGCTTGGTGTAAGTTTTGTTTGCTGTTTTTTTCTCCAGTTCCTTTAGGTGCAAGGTTAACTTGTGTATTTGAGATTTCTTCCAATTTTTTGAGGGTTGCATGTATTGTGATGTATTTCCCTCTTAGGACTGCTTTTGCTGTATCCCAAAGATTTAAAAGGTTGTATCTTTATTTTCATTAGTTTCCATGAATCTTTTTAATTCTTCTCTAATTTCCGGGTTGACCTTTCTTTTAGTAGGATGCTCTTTAACTTCATCATGTTTGAGCTTCTTCCAAATTTCTTCTTTTGATTGAGTTCTAATTTCAAAGCATTGTGGTCTGAAAATATGGAGGGAACAATCCCAATCTTTTGGTATCAATTGAGACCTGATTTGTGACCCAGTATGTGGTCTATTCTGGAGAAAGTTCCATGTGCACTTGAAAAGAATGTGTATTCAGTTGCATCTGGATGCACGCTCTGTATATATCTGTGAAACCTATTTGGTTCAGTGTATCATTCAAGGCCCTTGTTTCGTTGATGATGCTCTTCTTAGAAGATCTGTCATTTGCAGAAAATGCCATGCTGAAGTCTCAAACTATTAGTGTATTATTATCTAAGTATGTCTTAACTTTGGTTATTAATTGATTGATGTACTTGGCAGCTCCCAATTTAGGGGTATAAATATTCATGATTGTTAGGCCCTCTTGTTGGATAGATCCTTTAAGTATGATATAGTGTGTCTCTCTTCATCTCTTACTACAGTCTTTGGGATAAACTTTAATTTATCTGATATGAGGATTGCTATCCCTGCTTTCTTTTGAGGACAAATTGAATGGTATATGGTTCTCCAACCTTTGATTTTCAGGCTGTAGGTGTCCTTAGATCCACAATGAGTCTCTTGTAGACAGCAAATATATGGGTCTTCCTTTTTTATATAGTCTGAAACCCTGCATCTTTTGATGGCTTCGTTAAGCCCATTCACATTCAGAGTAACTATTGAAAGATATGACTTTAGTGTCATCATAATACCTATTCAGTCCCTGTTTTTGTGGATTATTTCTTTGGACTTCCTCTTTCTTTTACAGAGTCCCCCTTAATTTTTCTTGGAGAGCTGGTTTGGTGGTCACATATTCTTTCAGTTTCTGCCTATCTTGGAAACTCTTTATCTCTCCTTCTATTCTGAATGAGAGCCTTGCTGGATAAAGTATTCTTGGCTGCATGTTCTTCTCATTTAGGACCCTGAGTATATCCTGCCAGCCCTTTCTGGCCTGCCAGGTCTCTGTGGAGAAGTCTGCTGTTAATCTAATATTTCTCCCCATATAAGTTAGGAATCTCTTGTCTCTTGCTACTTTAAGAATTTTCTCTTTATCTTTGGAATTTGCAAGTTTCACTATTAAATATCAAGGTCTTGAACGGGTTTTATTGATTTTTTTTGGGGGGGGAGACCTCTCTAAATCCTGGATCTGAATGCCTGTTTCCCTCCCCAAATTAGGAAAGTTCTCAGATATGATTTGTTCAATAATGCTTTCTGACCTGCTGTCCCTCTTGGCATTTTCTGGAACCCCAATTATACATTTATTCTTCCTTCTGAGGCTATCATTTTTTTCACTTAACCTTGCTCATGGTCCTTTAATTGTTTTTTCTCTTTTTTTCCTCAGGTTCCTTCCTTGCCATCAACTTGTCTTCTATGTCACTCACTCTTTCTTCCACTTCATTAACCCTTGTCAGTAGGACCTCCTGTTTGGATTGCATCTCATTTAATTTATTTTATATTTTGGCCTGATTAGATCTAAATTGTGCAGTCATGAAGTCTCTTGAATCTTTTAAGAGCTACTAGTAGCTTTCCAATTGTGCTTCTGAATTGGCTTTCTGACATCGAATTGTAATCCAAATTCTGTAACTCTGTGACACAGAGTACTGTTTCTGATTCTTTCTTTTGTGGTGAGTTATTCTTTCTAGTCATTTTGCTTAGTGCAGATTGGCTGTATGTGTGGGCTGTCAAGAATATCAATCACCACCTAAGTAAATTTCACCCTAGATGATTCTGATGAGGTCAGAAACCAGAAAATGAAAACAAAGATCAGAACAAAATAAAACAAAAGGATGACTAAAGTGAAAAACAAATTTTAAAATAAAGTAGTAAAAAATAAAAGGTCAGGAATTCCAAGGAAGAAGAAAAAAAGAGAAAAAAGCAAAAGTAAAGAGGAAAAAAAGAAAAAAAGTGAAGAAAAAATGGGGGGTACTGAGAGATGGTGGTGAAGAAGTTGTTGTGGAGGAAGAATGTAGTCTGAGGGGTCCTAGAGGGTGATCATCTTGGTTCCAAATATATTAAGTTCTGTATGTTAGAAGATGCTCAGTCCCAAATTTATATAAACCAGCAATACTTGTAGAAAACTCCAACATTGAACACCAAAATATAAACGAGATAAAAGAGGGGGGCATGATGGGAATGAACCAGCACAGTTTTCCACTTGGTTCTGGGTGTATGCTGGTCATGTTTTAGAAGGTATTAAATTCCACCATTGTAGAACAAAATGAGGCAGAGAAAACAAAAAACACAAAACCAAAAAACGTATCTCATGTATCTCCCAAAACTAAATTGAGTATGTTGAAGGGAATCTAGAAGTGGAAAATATATCTAAGACATGTAATTGTAGAAATATGAAAGTCAAAAAGGGAGAAACTTAAAAGTGAAGAGGTGGTAAAATATTGTAGTTAAGGTGGGAAAAGAGAAAAATATTGGAGATTTTTAGTCTGATATAAAAACGAGTTGCACTGGAAAAGGGAGAAAATTGGGGGGTGGGATACCCTCTAGTTCTATATACTCTAAAACCCTCGACTTCCCCCTGGAGCTTTGTAGCGTTGCTTGGTCAAGAACTTGCTCTTCCCCTGTTCTTCCAGCGGGTCTTCTGGGGGCAGGGCCTGCTGTGCTGATTCTCAGGTGTGTGCACCTGGGGGATCTGCCCCGCCCTGCCGGGTGCCGGGATCACAGGAAGCCGTTGACCCTGTGAGGCCTCTGTTCCCTGGTGGCCCCACCCCTCCCAGGCACAGGGTGAAACAAAGAGGAAAAACAACACTGGCGGTGGCCAGGTCTCCAGCTCTGGAGTCAGCTCCCCATAGTAACTACCACAGTCTCCCAGTCCGCACTGGCCTGGATGCTGGCAGTGGGGGGGGGGGGGGGGGAGGGAGGGGGCGGGTTGCTGATCTGCACAGCTTGGGGGTGCCCAGTGGCAGGAGCGTCCTCGCTGTCCTGTGCCCTCGCCACCTCCGCCTGTCCCGGGGAGAGGGCAGGATCCTAGGCTGTGTCTGCCCGGCGCCCTGGGCTCCAGGGCCTGTGCTGCTGGAATCGCGCACCCGGGCCTGCGGCTCCTGAAGGCACGGTGCAGACCCCTCCTCCCAGACTGCCCCCTGACTAACTGGCTTCTCCACGAGGCCACACCAGGTGCGCCCTCCAGCCCTTTACCCAGCTTGGCCCACAGTCTATGGTGCACTCTCCCCCACAGGCGCACTTCCTCTATTAGTGACTCCCGGAAACTGGAGGTTTCCCTGCCCCTCCTGTGATTCTGCCCGATTTCCCTGCTGAGCACTTTTCCATCCATGAAGAATCCAGTGTGGATTTTTAAAGTTCCGCTTCTCCAGGGCTGGGCTTTCCTGTCCCGGAGGCTGTCACTGCTCTGCTTTAGGCCAGCTCCTCGCAGTGCCCTTCCCCGACTTGATTCTTTTTTATTTTATTTTTTTCCAGCTTTCTACCTTGTTAGAGGCAAAAACCCTTCTCTCTGTAGCGTTCCTGTTCTCTATTTTTTAAAGAGATTTTATTTATTTATTCATGAAAGACACACAGAGAGAGGCAGGGACACAGGCAGAGGGAGAAGCAGGCTCCATGCAAGGAGCCCGAAGCGGGACTCGATCCCAGGACTCCAGGATCACTCCCTGAGCTGAAGGCAGGCGCCAAATCGCTGAGCCACCCAGGGATCCCCCACTGTTCTCTCTTTAAATCTCAGGTCAGATTCATAGGTGTTCAGGATATTTTGAATGTTATCTGGGTAAATTGGTGGGACCAGGTGAGTTGAGGACCTGTACTCCTATTTCTTGGTTTCCTTCAAGAGTTAGTTAGTAATGTGCTATTTTGTTTCTAAAAATTGGAGTTTTTTTAAAAAGCTATCTTTGTGTTATTGCAATCTGCATAAACATTGTGCAGTTTTTATATTGACCTTTTGGAGTTTATTGAGGCTTCCCTTTTCTTAATTATTTAATGGTCTATTTCTATAAATACTCAATGTACTCAGAAGAATTTATACTTTCTGTTGAGTGTAAAGTTTTATATTATATAAAAGCTCCAATTAATAATAGTGTTTAGACCTTTGATATCAGTGCTTATTTTAATTTGATTAAACTTTCAGATTCTGACAGTAGTGGGTTAAAATCTCAACCTATAATTGTTGATGTATCTATCATTCCCTACAGTCTTAAAATTTGTTGTCACCTAATAACATAGGCTAAAACACAAGACCAAAAGGTGACATAACTATGAGGAGAAATTACCAATTATAGTTGGATAATGCACTTCTCTCAGTAATTGATAGAACAAGCTGGAAAAAAATTAGTAAGTGTAGAGAAGATATAAATAAGATGATTAACAAATTTGACCTAATAAAGATATACATCTAGGTTCATTTATATCCATACCTGCATTTATAACTATAGCTACTAAGTAAATGGAAAGTAAATTTTTTTCTAAGCACATATGTATTTTTAAAAATTGACCATATCATGTCCAGAAAGAAAGTGTCAACAAATTGCAAAGGATTGAATCCACCCATGTCACATTCTCTGACCACAGTGGAATTAATCTTGAAATCATTAACAAAATGCCAACATGAAAACTTCCTATATGTTTGAAAACGAAGAGCCATTTTTAAATAATTGATTGATAAAAGAAAGGATCATACAGGAATTTGAAAATAATTTGAACTGAAAATCAATGAAAATACTGGATAACATAATTTGTGGGATGTAGTTGAAGTATAAATTAGAGGAAAAAGAAGAAAGCCTGAAAATTAATGACCTAAGAAGTTAGAGAAAGGATAGCAGCATTGACTCAAGAAGCAGGATGAGTTAGTTCTGGAGATCTAATGTACAGCATCTTGACCATAGTTAATAATAATGTTGTATTGTATAATTGGAATTTGCTAAGAGAGTGGATCTTAAGTGTTTTAACCACACACAAAAAAATAGTATTTTGTGAGGTGATGTATATGTTGATTAGCTTGATTAGCTTAAACATTTCTCTCTCTCTCTCTCTCTCTCTATATATATGTATATTTAAACATCATGTTGCACAGCTTAAATGCATACAATTTTTATTTGTCAATTTTATCTCAATAAAGCTGAGGAGAAAAAATAATTAGAATATGAAAACTAAATCTTATATTGGTGTTAAAATTATGAAGTATGTAAAAATAAATCTAATATAAAATATACAAGACCTCCACAAAGAAAATGATGGAACTTTATTGGGGGTCATGAAATAAGACTGAAATAAATCAGGTTATATCAAATTCATAGACTGAAAGATTCAATAATATAAATATGTTATACTATTCCAATTGATAATATAATGCATTTGCAATCAAATTCTAACAGATCCTATGTTGCGGAGTTTGTCAGTCTAACTCTAAAATGTCTTTGGAAAAATCGAAGTACCAAAAAAAGTCAAGATACTCCTAAGGAAGAAGATGATAGAAGAATCACTCTACCAAATAGTAAGTCTCCATATAAGGCTAAGTAATTAAGACAGTCAAGTTCTATCACAAGAATAGATAAATACATTAATGGAACAAAACGGAGAACCCAGAAACATCTTCACTTCAACCTCTGCTCTGTTACTTTCATTTTTAGTCCTTAACTGTTACCTTGCTGTTTACTGAGGACATTAGCTTACCCTGAAGTCCTCTCCAGTGGAGATTCTTTTCTCTCATACACCATCTATATTAGGGCCAGAAGAAATACAGGTCTTCCTCACTCTTACATTGCTTCTAGACCATTCCTCATTATCTCTGTCCCTTGAGATTTATGCCACCTCTTGTAACTCCTTTATGCTATTTATCATCCACTGACAATAGCCATCCACTGGTCTTTGCCCATCTTACCATCCCCCAGATGACTCCAACGTCTACATCAACCATTCGGCAACTTAATATTCTCATTTCCAATGAACTTCTCTGCATCATACTAACTGCAATGTCCCACAGACATACTCCAAACTTTCTCTTTACCCAAAACTACTCTACCTCTGACATCTAAAATTAAAATACCCCAGTCTTAGGGTGCCTGGGTGGCTCAGTCAGTTCAGTGGCTGCCTTCAGCTTGAGTCAAGATCCCAGGGTCCTGAGATCAAGCCCTGTATTGGGTTCCCTGCTCAGCAGGAAGCCTGCTTCTCCCTCTTCCTCTGTTCCTCACCCTCCACTGCTGACTCATTTGCTTTCTTTCTTTCTCAAATGAATAAAACCTTTAAAAAATATCCCAGTCTTGGACCACAACCTCCTAGCTATTTTTCCCTCTCATTCTTTTACTCCTTCTATTCATATTCTTTTATCCCAGTGAGACCTCCTATTCCTCAACCTCTCTAATTTCTGCCCATCTGTCTTCTACTTCGTTTCTTACCATTGATTTGGTTTTGGAATATTCTCCCCTTTATCTTCTCTTCCTGTCCACACTCAAATTTCCCAAGTTGGCAATACCTCTATTACCACTCATTCCCCTATGGTTTCAACACTTCCTGCATCCCCACATCTAGTCATGGCTTAAATCTCATCAATTGTTGATTTTCAATTCTAGGAACTTCTCAACATGCTTTCTACCACTATTTTAGTTTAGGCCTTCAGCACCTTTCACATAAATAATTACTATAGTCAACACTCTATCCTTGCCCCTCTCTGATCCTTTCTTCACATTGCTTCCAGAGTCACATACTGAAAACACAAACCACTTCCCAAATTAGAACACTTTGATGGCTTCTTTTAGTCATAAATATGAAATCTAACCTATTATCCCTGGGAACTGAGACCCTTGCCTGCCTCTTTACCCTCACCTCCTGCCACTCCCCCTAAGAAAATAAATCCCTTGTTGCACTCACATTGAAACATTGGCAAGTACCAAAATACTCTCTCATACCTCTATGACTTTCTCTGAATATATTGTTCTTTCTACCTGGAGATCCCTTTTATACATCACAACGTTGCTCTCTAAGTATCTCCTCATCTTTTAAAACTCAGCTTACTTCATACTCCTGTGTACTGACTTTGCAGTATCATGGCACTTAGTCAACTGAACTTTGGTCATTGCTCTAATAGTTCATAGGCTTTGAGCTAACCATTGCACTTTTTGCTAGCTACTAGACATTGAGCAACTTTGAGGTCAGGGACTATGTCTTTTTCTTTCTACCCCTAAGAACAATATTAGGGCCAGGTATATAGTAGATGCCCTTGTAGTAAGTTTTACTTGGTTGAGTGAAGAAATAAACCACTTTATCACCTCTCTTGGATTTCAACATGTTTCTAATGATGCCTCAGAAAAAGTAATACAATGGACTCCCAAGATTTAGGTAATTTGTTTAGTATAAGATCAATCTAAAAGCAGTGCAAAAACCCCTTTATACTTCAGATTAGCTGTGAGACAACCAGATTGCTGCAAATTCTGTGCAGAGACCTGTTGTCTAAATGTAGCTTAGCAAGAGAACACACCAAAATGAATCTTTGAATTATCAGTCTTCAGAGGTCAAGAAATACATTTGAATTTAACATGAAAAAAAAAAAAACTCTTGAAAATAAGACCAGCTGGGATACATGATGACCAACTTTAAGGAGGTCTGTTCAGTTTGGTACCTAAGCAAGTCAAGTCCCTTGTACTTTAGAGGACAACACTGAATAATACATATACAAAGTAGCATCAATGTCATTGACTTCCCTTAGCCTCCCACTGAAGTGTCCCAAAGTCCAGCCTCAGTGAAAGACAAAGTTAGTAGCCTTCAGTGCACCTGCAAACAGACTTGCAAGGCAGTCTGTAAAGCTAAAGTGTCCAGAAAGAGCATGTTAAAGAATTATAGTTACCCCTTGCCATTACTCTTGTTGTACATGTACCCAGAATACAGAGTAGGGCAAGAGTAGGGCAGAAGTTGGCAACTTTTCCTTAGGGCCTAGTTTTCAAGTATTTTTGCCATTTCTCCCAAACCAGATTGTTAAAGGCAGTAGTTTTTTGTTTTTGTTTTTGTTTTTTGGTGAGATGCAAAGGAGCATCTAAAAGTAAAACAGAGCAGCGAGAAGCTGCTTTCTGCCTTCTGCTCTTAGTTCAGACCCTAACTCAGGTTGAAGGCTCCCTATTTAGAGCTCCACATTTCACTGGGCAACTAACCTGCATCCAGTCCAAAAGCCCTGGCATGTGGAGTATGTGGCTTCTGTCCTGATCTTTCACCATAGCTTCCTCCAGATCTACCTGATGGCCATCATGGACAGGACAGGCAGGACAGCAACAGGAGTAAGCGTGAGCACCCAGGAAAGACCCAAAGGGAGAGCTTGTCTGGGCACCAGCCAGCAAATATCAACCCTGCCAGGACAGGTAGGGAAGAGCCCATCTCTCTGACCCCTTGTGGCCCTTCCCTCCTCCAGCCTCTTAGATACCCATAACATAGGCCTGGATGGAAGGACAATACCTGATGGATGAGGGCCAGGGTTGGAGGCTGGAAAATCATAGGCTCCAGAAGCTAGAGATTCTTGAGATCAACTATGGTGGGGTGCTGCTGTGCTCAGAGGGTTTGGTGGTGGGAGAGGCCAAGAGAGGAGCAGTCAGAGAACTGTCTTGGATGTCCTACTTACTGGTACATCTCCAGTACTTAGAAGGTGAATGGTGCATAGTAGGTACAGAGTAAAGTAACTAAGTGTTGACTAACTGAATGAATGGACAAATACATGAATTAGGAAATGACTGTAAGAAAGGGTAATTCTTCAACAGTAAAGATGGAACAGAGAGCAGAGAAAGGGCAGAGCTTTTTGAGGACTACTTACTTGATAGGTTGGTATTATTAGGTATACAGAACTAGTAACCCCTTTTTGTGGACCTTTTTTATGTGGGTCTTCAATGTCAGCCTTATTTTGTTGTATACTGTGGAGTCATCAAAACTTTCCTCACAGGAATTTGGCCTAATTAATCAGAGTTGGGTTTGGAGAAGATTAATTCAGCAACAACATGAAGGGTGGATCTGTGGGAGGTGGGGAAGAGACAGATAGGAGGGAGTTAGGAGACCAGGGCAAAAGTTCAGGCAAGAAGTAATGAAGGTAATGACATCAAGAATTGGTGACAATGTGGAACAAGTAGAAATCTCATCCAGTACAACCACTTTTGAAGATATTTGCCATTACCTAGTAAAATTAAACTTGGACAGTCTCTATTTCATTTCTGAGTCTATATTCTAGATCAGGGCTTCATAACCTCAGCAATGGTGACATTATGGGACTGATAATTCTAGGATATAAAAGGTTGTCCTGTGCATTGTAGGATGTTAAGTAGCATCCCTGGCCTCTACTCACTGGATGTCAGAAGCACACCCTCATCCTCACTGTCAGGATGTCACCTGTCAGTTATGACAACCAAAAATGTTTCTAGACATTACCAAATGTCCCCTGAGGGGGGAAAAAAACCCTCATTTGAGAACCACTACTCTAAATAAACTCTTGTACATGGGCATCAGGGATATGCGTGAGATGGTTCATAGCACCATAATTTAGCATAAAAACTAAAAATAATCCACATGTTCATCAACAGGAAAAGCATAAAAACTAAAAATAATCCACATGTTCATCAACAGGAAAATATATTATAGCATTTTTATAAAACCAATTCATATGAAAATAGACCCTACAACTGCACACAAGATGGATAAATTTCACAAACAACTTGTTGGAGGAGGGAGAAAGAAGCAAACAACTAGTACATATCATATAATTATGTATAAAGTCCAAAAATTGACCAAAATGACACATCACTTAAAGGACCATACCTGTGCAGTGAACATATAAAGAAAGTAAGTGAATTATTAACAAAATTCAGGACAGTTGGGGCACCTGTGTGGCTCAGATGGTTAAGCATCTGCCTTCAGCTCAGGTCACGATCTCCGGGTCCTGAGATTGAGCCCCACGTCAGGCTCCCAGCTCAACAGGGAGTCTGCTTCTGCCTCTGCCTGTCCCCCTGCTCATTCTCTCTCTCTCTCTCTCTCTCCCCCCCTCCCCTCTCCCCTCTCCCCTCTGTGTCTCAAATGAATAAATAAAACCATCTTTTAAAAAAATTTCAGGATAGTAATTACCTCTGGGAAGGAATGAAGGGGATAAATCAGGGAGGGCACAGGTGGGCTTCAAAGGCATTGATCATATTCAAGTTCTCAATCTTGGTGATGGGTATACATACAGATTTTTCTGTTATTATAATATATACTTTACATATATGGTATATTACCTTGTGTATACTCAGTTCATAATTTGTAAGGAAGTGATGAGTCTAAAGTAAGGCAAGAAAAAATGGAACTTTTTGGTGCCTTTTAAAGATAGTTTTGAGCTCTTTTTTTTCACAAATTTGATGATGAAAATCAGTTCTCTCTTATCTTCTAAATATACATAATCCATTGCTTAGACTTCTGAGTAATATAAATTTCATCCCTCAAAACTGATCCCACTGTATGGTATAATTCACAGGACTTGATAATGGCATATTTACCAAAACTCCATAGTCTGAGAATTCTGTCCTGTTAGACCTCTAAAACATATGTTCATCTGTATTTCTTAAAGTCATAAGCATCTGAAAATAGGGGACTTAGAGTAAAAGTGATTCTTCATCTCTTACTTTAGGATTAGCAGCATATCTCCAACTGGTACAGAAACCTGTTTCCAACTCTGGCCCCCACCCTACCCCACTTTTTTTTTCTCCCAGTGGCCCCCTCCTGGTAGTGGAATAAAAGGGAAGTTTTTTTTTAACAAATCCTTTCAGAAGAACTAAGCCATAACAAAGGAAAATATCAAAACATCTTAACCTTTCCTAAGTGAGGCAGAGTGGGGCAAGATAGACTTTTCCCTAGAAGAAGCACAGTTTTCAAGGTTGAAGGACTCAGTGAGAACATATCTCACACATGTGGAAATAGAAAAACCTACAAACATCCAGAGAAGCAGGAAATGCAGGAAATGTCCTGGCCTGATTTAGACATGAGCTCTCAGAGACTCAGAGAAGCACATGATCTAGACAAAGGTTTATTAAAACCATCTTCTGAGATATACATCCCTTGAGAGATAGTTATAATAGAGCTATAGCAAACTCCTCAGAGCAGCAACTCTAACTTCTTCACATGGATGGAGGAGAGGAAGTGGGATCCAAAGAGAGGATATGTCTTGACCTAGATACTCCAGCCAAACAGAGGCAGAGGGGGCTACAGTCCTTATCTCCTATCCCCAACTCAATGTTTTTTTGTTGTTCCAGAGGTTAAGAATTACCGAAAGAGCCAGGAACATTGTCATTTCAAAGACTAGAGCTAGAAGTACCATTAAAAATCATTTGGTAAGATTATTTCTTTACATTGGTGGGAAAACAGACCCAGAGAAGAGAACTGATCTGTAACACTCATAAAACTGAAGCTAGAACTTGGTCCACAGACTTTAAATACTTAGCACTACTTTAAGGCTTTTAACTTAAAAAAAAAAAAAAGCTCTGTTTTTAATGCCAATCCATTTACCAGTCGGATTCTTAGTTACAAGTGACAAAAATACCTCTCAAACTGACTTAAGCCCGAAGAAAATTATTGGCTTAAATAACTGGAAATTCCCAAGGTAGATCCAGTAGTTCAAATGATGTTCACTCATTTTCTTCTCTCTTCCCTTTTTCAGTTCTACTTTATTCCTAGGTCTCATTCTCTCAATTATGGGTGGGACTCTTCTGTGTAGATAAGACTTACATGAAACAACTTCAGCAACTCAAACAGAACAGTAACTTCAACTGCTGTATATCTCAGGTAAGGGTTTTGATAAACCCTTGTCATAGATCCTTGCCATCATAGAGGCATTTCCTCCATTAAAGTGGTTTTCACCATTTTGTTCTCCACATGCTCTTGCCATGGAAAGGGCGAATGCCAATTCATTGTGAAATGAGTGTTTCTTTCCTTTGGTAAGGCAAAAATTACTTTTTCCCCACTCATAACTGGCTTTAAAGGCAAAAGGAAATGATAGATTGGAATGTAGGAGAACAAGAAGTATCGCCTCCTATTCAGTGCATGAATAGGCAAGTTACTTCATCATTCAAGTAGAGTAACCTCCCCTTTACCCTCACATTTTCTCATCAGAACAATGAGTTTAAGAATCTTTGGGGGCAAAAAAGAAATATTTGGGGGCTTTGTATGGTGGGATTCGCTCACGCAGCAGCAGTGGTAGCCAAGGCCCCTTGGTTCTGTAGCATGTGATGGTCAGGCCACCTCTGCCATTGCCTCCACTGTGGTGCAGGGCCAATTGTGTGGGTAGGTGGAGGCATAGGAGCTGTCCTCACTTATTTAAAAAAAAAAAGAAGGGGAAGGAGAGGAAGAAGAATCATCTTTGTGCAATTCATTTATTGCAAATGGTTGTGATGACCATGACTGCCATACTGTTCAACTCAGGGAAAGAGTGGCAGTCCCATTAAAATTTGAATACCAGGATGATGAAGGTAGTACTGGTTAATGTATGACTGGATGTGGTGGCTCTGATTGTGATAATTCAATAAGGTAGTGAATATGAAAGCATGTTGTAACCTGTAAAATTTGTGAAAATATCAAAGGCATTTATTCTGCCCTCAAGAGGCTTATATTCAAGTTCAGTCAGAGAAGAGAAGCAAAATTACAAAGGGATTTTTTTATACACATGGATTTGTCACAGGGATTTAACTATTGCTGACATTGGTTAAGAGTTTCTGTAGGGCTATTGTCTTTGCACCTGATCTTGTACCTTAAAGCCCACAGGCAGCAGGAAAGGGAAGATGAATGCAAGGTTGAGGAGAGCAAGAACATGATGGAAACCACAGGCATGCTCTGGAGCTCACAAGGATGAACTGAATTTATGTCCATTCTTGTTGCCTCTAACCTTGGTGGCATAAATATTGTGGAGACATCAGGGCCCTTTGTTATTAAACTAAACACACATCCTAGTACAGAAGTTAGAGATGCTGAAATAGGATCCAGGGGAATATAGAGTGGCTGCAGGCCTAACTTCAGCCTTACACCAACAAGGCAAGACAGTAGATGAATGACAATGTTTGTGAGCTCAAGAATGGCTGCTGCTTCCCTATGCTCTGCAAATCTCCCATAAGAATCTCTCTTGTGAGGGAGCCTGTGTGGCTCAGATGGTTAGGCATCTGCCTTTGGCTCAGGTCATGATCCCAGCCTGGGATTGAGCCCTGTGTCGAGCTCCCTGCTTAGCAGGGAATTGGCTTCTCCCCCTCTCTGCCCCTCTCATCACTCATTTTCTCCCTCTCTCTCTCAAATGAATAAATCTTAAAAAAAAAAAAAAAAAGAATCTCTCTTGTGGCCCATCCTAATCTACAGAAAAGGGAATTCTGGGAAATGTAGCTTAGTTTACCCAACTTGCCACTTTACAAAGCCAAGTGCTATGTAGAGATACTGGTGGGAAATACTGTCTGATTGGAAAAAGGAAGAAATTCCAGGCACAGGTTGAATAAGGACATGGATGTGAGGTATGGATATTTTGAGAATCAACAGGTAGCCCAGTTTTTCAGGCATTTGAGCTCCAGGAATAGGCAGACACGAAGCTGAAAAGGAAGATTGGGGCAATATTAAGTGCCTCTTGAATGCCAGGTAATGAAACTACTATCATAAGGAATAGACAAATGACTGAAAGTTGGTAGGCAGATGAGTGACATTTTTGAAAATTTAATCTGTCAGCAAGTATAAGTTAGATCAGACAAGAGGGAGACTGTAGCAGGAAAGAAGCTTAGTGCCAGAGGACTTGGATTTATTTTGTTTCATCCCAGCCTCCAAACACTGGAGAGCCATGGGAGAGGATAAGAACTACTCAACTGCCCCATGGCACACAATCGCCAGCTCTACCATTCTGTGTGATCTTTCAGTTCCTCGGGCTCTACTCACAAATTAATACTCTCTCAAATATCCCTCCCGGTGCCCAAGAGGTCTTTTGCAACCATTAGTGGTTATTCTGAAAATGAGAGAGTCAAGGTTTTCCTGAGAGGATGGGTACCCAGGGATATCTCAAGGGGTTGTTAGATGCTGGCTACATGTCTGGGCCAATTAAGCTCTGTTCTTGGAGGCACAGATGGACACATTTACACATTAGGGGAAAAAAGTTGAAAGAATAAGCCTCCTATTGGCTTGAGACTTTACAATAGCTCTTCACTCCCATCTCAGCAGGTGGTAGAGAGCAAACACCTCCCTGTCAGGTCCACCACACTTAGTGTGTAATTGGAAAGTTCAAAGAGCACTACACCCAGGCTCTAGCCCTGGAGCTTAGAGTCAGGGCCACAGGTAATCAGTCCTGTATCTAACCTTACTAAATGTGGGGACCTGGGCAATGACTGTTCCTCTCAGGGCCTCAGTTTCTTCATGCACATAGTTGAAGTAATGACAGTCCCTGTGCTGTCTGACAGAGCTGCAGTAAAAGCACCATGAGATGACAGATGTAAAAGTACTTGGCTAACTATTAAGAGCTTTGCTCAGAGGACAAATCATCATTGTGTTTATTTTAAAAGAATCTTTACTGGCCTAAGCAATGCTATGGTCCCAGCAGTGCTTAAGAAACAATTCCTGGTGCTACTGCTGTACCTGAGCATTTATTTGACTTACGAGAAAAGAAAAAAAAGCTTAATTAGGGATGCGTCTGGATGGCTCAGTCGGTTGAGTGTCTGCCTTCATCTCAGGTCACAATCCCAGGGTCCTGGGATCGAGCCCACATCGGGCTTTCTGCTCAGTGGCGAGACTGCCTCTCCCTCTTCCTCTGTGATCTCTCTTATTCTTATTCTCTCTCAAATAAATAAAGGCTTTTTAAAAAAGTTTAATTAGGAAAAGAGACTGGGTAACGTATTGTGAAATAAAGGTCACACAACAGCCATCCATGAGGGGACGTGCGGAAGAGGGATTGCTCCCTCTTCATCAACGCTTCACTTTCTCTTCAACATCTGTATCTCACAGCCCACTCCCTGAACCTCTCTCCATTTCCCTTTTCCTCTAAATTTGCTCTCATTCTCTCTCATTTCTGTTTTTGCTTGTTTACTCAACTCTCTCCTTTGCCTTCCTTTGTCTGTCTCCGCATTTTGCCCTCTGTCTCGCTTTGTCCCTGTCTCTTTCTCTGCTTCCCCACCCCCATTGCTCTCATACAGTTTTAAAAACAATTTTCTCTGCTAAGAGGTTCAGGAAAGAGAGCCTTCCAGTCAGTGTTGCTAGGTAACCCGATATCACATGGCCAGCCTCATATTTTTTGTCTGCTTCTTCAGAACTCTGCTACTCAGATACAGCAGTTCTGAAAAAAGAATGGGTCTGGTTGGCTCACTTGCAGTTGGCCAAAGGTGTCGGCTTTACTCTGGGATATCTAAGTTGCTGAAAACATTAGGGGGAAAAAAGCTAAGGAAATAAGAACTATTACAGGATGGCATGCATTCCTCCAGAGCAAGGGGTTCTTAATTTGGTATCCATGGAACTCCCAGATACACTGTGGAGAAACCACAGGGGCGAAAACTCCTTTGAAAAGTCATGCAAAAATCAAATATTGATATTTCTTTGTGGTGGTGGTGGTTGTTGTGAATGTTTCATAGCTTTTTCTTTTTAATTCTCAAAGGGATCAAGGCTTTCAAGGGAGTTTTTTTAAAGATTTTATTTATTTATTCATGAGAGACACACAGAGAGAAAGGCAGAGACATATGCAGAGGGATAAGCAGGCTCCATGCAGGGAGCCCGATGTAGGACTTAACGCCCTGACTCGAAGGCAGATGCTCAACCACTGAGCCACCCAGGCATCCCTCAAGGGAGTTTTTACATGGATTTATAGCTCCTACCAGTTTGTGCTGAATGTCTTCCATTGCCCCCCTACGCCGACCCCTGATCTGACCTGTATGGGGTGCTTCAGTGAGCCCTCTCACCTTAAGGTTTCAAGCTGGTTTCCACCAGGAGGAGGCATCCTCAGGAGATCAGAGGTAAGGTTGAAGGAGAGTGAGAACAGAGTAGTAATCTCCCTGGCTACTCCTCTGCTAGCCTACCAGGGATTTGTTTCACCCCTATACTGAAATTCACAACTGTCAGGCAGTCCTCGCCATATGGCTACCATCTCCCTTTTGGTTCCAGTAAATGCACCCTCATCCCTTCAGACCTAGGGAAAGTATGGTTTCCCTAGGAACCAACCTTGTTGGTTTCCTTAAGCCCTGCCCACACCTCAGTAACTAGTCCATTTATTAAACGTTCCGCAATTATCCAATTTGAGAGAGCCCTATGTTTTCTGCTGGAACCCTGACTAATAAATGGAGTCACATAAAATTAAAAGGTGAAGGCTAATAATAGGGATTCAGAAGTTATCAGAAAATAACAAGTATTTGAGTAGGTATAGCCATTTTCAAAACCTAGCTGTAATGGCTAGAGCATTCTGTTTCAGATGACTTCATGTTATTCCATCAGAACTACTAGTAATAGAAAGAGCATGACTATTTCAGGGTTCCTAACCCTGACATAACAATTCCAGTGTATCAACTGATGGTATTGGCCGCTACAGCAATAACCACTTGAGATTAAGAGCAAATCTTGTGGGTATTCCCTAGGAGATCTCAAGATAGTTCTTTATCAGCCCACTTTGCTCAGGCATCCAGAAATTTATGAGGGGCTTGGGTTGCTGAATGGCTATAGCCAGGTGGTGTTCCTGCTAGACACTTAATCAGTGAGCAATAGGCTCCTTGAAGCATGTCTCTCATTAAAGTCACTGATTTGATTTTTCTCTGGTGAAACTTTTGTTTTTTCCCTTCTGACTCCATAACTTTCCATGTGGTCTCTCCCCTCTTCACTCCCCAGCCTGTGCAATCCAGATAGGAGAAGAAAAGAAAACTGGGTTACACATGCTTCCAAATTTTCTCTTTCTTACCCCTGAACTTATAGCTTTTGAAAAATCCAAGAGCCAATATTCTGACACTTTTCTTCTCTGGTTACATTCTGACAACTTGCCTTGAAGCCATGAATGACTCATGTCTAGCATTTTGGCTGAGGTTCTAGAGGGCAAAATTCAATGAAGCAGGAAAGAGAAAAATACTTTGGCTAAGGTTCTGACACGTTTACTTGTCTCAAAAATTTCTGGAATGAGGTGAAGACCACCTTATTTTTTTTTAAAACCACCTTATTATTGGCTATAGGTGACATGAGCATCCTGTGTCCTTTAGAAGTAGAAGCCCCTTACCTTTTTTACTGAATTGGGAAGCTTTTTGAAAAAGACTATGAGGGGTGATTTTATTCACAAAGAACAATATTTTTAAAAAGAAGTCAAGAATTTTTGGACTTCGCTAGTGTGGGAATGTCTCATTTGTAACTGAGGACACTATTTGAGAAATTGTCTGCAACCCATTAAACAAAATTATATGACTCAGAGATTCCACTGAGCCAATTTCACATTTTAATTTTTCTGATTTTACATTCAACTGGTCATTCTAGAGATATTATGGTAAAGTTTGTAGCTACTAGTCATGTTCACCTAAAGTAATGGAAAATACCAAGAATTTGCCCTGACAGACAGTAATGGGCTAGTTTACAATATCCCTTCAAATTTTGTTGAAAAAGGAAAGAAAACTACTTAGCACAAATAGCTTGGTGCTGTATGCAAAGATTCCATGTCTCAATAAATTGTTACCTTCCCCATATTGCCTTTGTTTACCTAGACTTGATTATAGACTCTGGAGATTTTCACTTTGTGAACCATCTGGTATATTAAAAATGTTTGAATAATTCTGAGTTGGGTGGAAGCACATATCCATTTGTAACAGCAAATTGGCTGACTGTCATGATCAATATGGAAGAATATGTTTCTTCATTATTTTCCATTATTTAAGCATCTCAGCTGATGATGTATGTGTATGTTTTGGGAACAGAGATGATAAGGGTAGAGGTAAGGGAAACAAATATATCAACTCTTTCTGAAATGTGCTTACATCACAACTAGTGATTGTGTTATTTGGGCACTCCAGAAATTATACACTAGGTTAGAGCTGTATAAGTACAAGAACTTTATAAGAGGGCATCTGTGAAAAATAAAATGAAGGATGAAGCAAAACTGGGTAGAAGAAACCTTAGATATTAGTGCACATGTGACAAAGTCTCAGTCAATCCAATGGGGAGCTATGGAGCAAACATTTCCCATTAGATGAATTCTGCATTGGGCAGAAATGGCCAAGCTTTTGGTAGTTATTGTCTGGGGTCTGCTCAGGAAGAATGTGGTTTTGGCTCAAAAGCTGAGATGGATCCTGATAGTGCTAATAGGTGAAGGCTTTTGGCTTAACTTCACTTTTTTTGCAGCTAAATGGCAAATTCTTCCTTGAAGGGAGATCCAAACAATACTCTTCCCTGGCTGACACAGAGATCCACTGGGTTTAGTGGCAGAAGTGTCTTGGCCTTTTTTATTCTGAAAATATTCCTATCATTCACCTTATTTTACACTTGACCCTGTGGTCACTGAATTACATGAATGACATATATAGGAGCTCAAGTTTTCAGGTAAGTCACATGCTCCTTATGCAGGCTTTGGTATAAAGACCTAGATGAGTCATTTGGTAGTGAGGATAATGAACACAGAGTAGGATTCTGCTCCAAATAGTGACAGTGGCCAAGAATCTCGAGAACTGTGGAGAATGTAAGATTTAAAATATCTCTGGAAGGAGCACTCCAAAAATTGGGAGGGTAGCAGGTCCATAAATGGAGCCACCCAAACAGATGCTCTCCTATAGTCACAAAAAGCACCTGAGCCACAGAATAATGTCTTATAAACCTGACATCTACAGAACAGGCTGGGGCCTCAGGAACACTCAAGACCAATATGAATTCTCTCTTTTCAAGTCAAAGTATTTAAACTCATATTAATATAGGATTTTCATCCCTACTGAAGGATGGCTTTTATCCTAAACATCTACCCCATGACACACTAAGGCCTTAGGACTCCAGAACAGCACAGAGCAAAATCTTAGTAATAATATGGTTCCTTGGAAGGCCATTTGTGTAACCTCTAGGAGCCTTCATTTCTACCTATTTGGTTCCAGAGTTACAAGCTTCTGTGGTATATACATCTGAAGTAAAGGCACTTCAAGGGGAACTACTCCTATGCCTACTTCCTCAATTTAATACAGCTAGTGTTATTGTTAACCTCCTCTAATTCTAGGGTATGATAATTTGCATGGGCTCATGCCTCATAATCTAAATGACTTTTAACCTGGCATAGAGGAATTTGGTCAATTCATTCCATTTAATATAAGAATTGATAAGAACTCTCTGGTATACTGACTGGATTGATAATATTAATGATACCTAGAAATTATAGAGCATTTACTGTTTGCTGGGAACTGTGTTCGGAGCTTTGCATGAATTTTTTTCATTTAATCCTCCAACCATATATGGTATGCACAATTATTATTCATATTTTATATATGAGATACCAGAGACACAGAGATTAGATAACTTCCCCCCATACATACCACCAGGTAAGATGTAGAGCTCTGGCTCATCTCATGCTTTTAGTAACTACAGTTGATCCGTGAACAATGCAGGGGTTAGGAGTACTGACCTCCACACAGCTGAAAATCCATGTATAACTTGACTCTCCAAAAACTTAACTACTAACAGCCCACTGTTGACAAGAAGCCTGACCAATAATGTAAATTCAAGTGACACATACTTTGTATGTTATGTGTATTATATACTGTATTCTTACAATATAGTAGGCTAGGAAAAAGAAAATGTAGTATATGGGGGAAAGATCTGCCTATAAGTGGACCTATGCAGTTTAACACCATGTTGTTCAAGGATCAACTGTACTCTATAGTATAACCTGCTTCCTCAGATGCAGTGTTTGTAGATCATCTCATCTATATAGAATGCATCTCCCTTTCAAAAGATGCAGGAAATAGTAAAGGACAAAAAGTAAATAATTCAGATAAAAGTCATTCAATTTAGAAGTTCAATTCTGGCTCTAGTGGGGCAGAAGGATATTTTGACAGCTGCAAAAACTGGAGGTAGCAGTAAGAATTGAGCAAAATAACTAGAGAATGATATGGTGGTGGTAGGTGCAGGTAAGGGAATACTCATGGAGGTGTATACCTTAACCTACCAGGACACTACAAAGAATAATCTGGAAGGCAAGTCATCTTACTCCCTACCTAGACCTAGAGAGAGTGTTATGCCAAATCATGGTCAGCAATGGGACAGGGATACATCAAAGGCCCTAGTACTGTGAGCCTACCTATGCATAAAACTATTGCAGACCCCAATTCCAGCCAAACTAAGAGTTAAGTCTGGGGGAGTTAAGAAAGTGAAGGAGTAAACAAATGCTGTAGGTACAAGTTAGTCAGAAGGTAGGAGACCCAGAAAGTCAGAGTCCACAAGAACAACACCAGCAAACAAATTGAATGTTGTTCCAAGATAGAAGTTGTTTTGTCTTTTTGCAGTTGCAGCCTATCTTCTGGATCAAGCCCCCTGAATCCAGCATATGTGAATGATAGTTAGAAGTCAATAAGCCCACCCCTGAGTACGGAAAGATACACCGAGATTCTCTCATGCCTAGATATAGTAGGATTACCAATGATATTTGCTTTCATTCAAACATATCTACTCTGATTTTTGTCATATTTATGTCAAAGAAAAAAGCAAATCAGTACTTTTTAATTTTATATCAGGCAGGAATCAGCCAACATATCAATGTCAACACTGTTTCTTTTAAGGTTTTATTTATTTTTGTGAGAGAGAGTGAGAGCACGAGTTGGGGGGGAGGGGCAGGGGAAGAAGCTCACTCTCCACTGAGCAGGGAGCCTGATGCAGGGCTCGAGCCCAGAACCCTAAGATCATGACCTGAGCCAAAGGTAGATGGTTAACTGACTGAGCCATCCAGGTGCCCCAACACTGGTCTTGGTTTTGAGTGGATTAATCTTTAATAAGAATGATAAAAGTGAAATTTTGAGAACGAATAAAGAGGTGATATATCTTTATCTATATATAATAGAATATTAGTCATAAAAAGAATGAGATCTTGCCACTTATGATAACATAGATGGACCTAGAGGGTATTATGCTGAGTGAAATAAGTCAGACAGAGAGATGAACACTGTATGATTTCACTCATATGTAGGATCTAAAAATGAACAAATAAGAAAAGCAGAAATAGACCTGTAAATATGAGAACAAACGATGGCTGTTAGGAGGCTGGGGGCTGGGCAAAATGGGTGAAGGGAAGTGGGAGATACAGGCTTTCAGCCATGGAAAGAATGAATCACAGGTATAAAAGATACATCATAAGGAATATAGTCAATGTTATTGGAATAACATCGTGTGGTGACAGATGGTAGCTACACTTGTGGTAAATAGCATAATGTGTAGAGTTGTCTAATCACTATGTTGTACACCTGAAATTAATGTAACATCGTGTGTCAACTATACCTCACCTTAGAAAAGTGCAATTTTGATTTTGCCAAAATTGAGTTAATGATGTTAAGAAGTTGAATAATAGACCCAGAGGAAAAATAAAATATCTCCCCAAATGTAAATTTGAGACAACAAAGGCCTTAAGGTAGGAATCAGAGTTAGATTCATGAGAAAGATTTTGTTGCAAAACATAATTTGAATATAAATATAGCTAGATGGAGTATTAGAGTTGAGGTCCTTGGAAGAGCTTTGGGAAAGTACAGGCTAGGCGTTGTTTAACTCAGAGCAAGCTTTTGGAAGCAAGTGAAGAAAAACACCTTTTCTCAAACTACACTCTTGCCAGAAAATAGAGTCTAGCCTCCCTAGTCGCTCTCTTACTTGGATCTGATCATCATAACCATCCAAAAAGCTCAGGAATCAGACAAAGAAGCTGACTTTGTGTTTTTGGAACTAAATGATGCCAAATAACAGGTTCTGATAATTTTACTGAATACTTCTTTCACCACCTCTTCCTTGTCCTCCCTCTTTTCCCTTTCTCTAGCCTTTTCTACTTGACTTTTTAGTTATGAATCTCGGAGTAGTTAATACATTCTATTTCAAATTGCTTTTGGCTTCCTGGTACTGACTGCTTTTATTTTATTCTTTTTAGATTTTATTTATTTATGAGAGAGAGAGACAGAGACAGAGACACAGGCAGAGGGAGAAGAGCGGGCTCCATGCAGGGAGCCAGACACAGGACTGGATCCCAGGTCTCCAGGATCACACCCCGGGCTGAAGGTGGCGCTAAACCACTGGGCCACCGGGGCTGCCCTAGTGACTGCTTTTAGGAGACATTTTTCTTTCCAAATATGTTCAGTCAGGAAATATTTTTAGAAAAAAGCGTGGATTAAATGTTGGGGGCGGGGGAGTCCAACAGTGTTCTGACCTCCTTTGCGCCATTTAATAATTAACACTTGATAAGCTCTTTGTATTTCTTTTTTTAAAGATTTTATTTATTCATGAGAGACACACAGAGAGAAGCAGGCTCACCGTGGTGAGCCCAGTGCAGGACTCGATCACAGGACACCAGGATCATGCCCTGAGCTAAAGGCAGACACCCAACCACTGAGCCACCCAGGCATCCCCTTTGTGTTTCTTCTACTGATTCTGGACCTGGCCCTACCAGAGCCCTGTTCATTTCACTTCCTACTAGATTTTGACCATATTAAGGGCAAAATCTGTATCTTACTCATTTCCATTGTGTCAGCCCCTAAAGCAGTAGTAAATGCTTAGCAAAGTATTGTTGAGTAAATACTAACATGGTCCTACTCCATCATAATATTTCTGTCCTTGAAATGATCAACTGATAAATTTTAATTAATTTTTAGATGATTAACTTTGGCTTTACTACTGTGCTAAAGACTTTGCTGTCATGAAACCCACAGAAAATAAGGGAAGTCAAATAGGCTATCTATTGCATTATGGTAAGATAACTGCTACAGTGATATGAGAGCAAGTAGGAACAGAACTCTACTAGGCATAAAATGTCAGAAAATGTAGATGATATTTGAGTCCTAAAGAATGAACAGAATTGTTTAGTCAGGCAAAACAAGAAAGAGCTAAGCAGAGGGAGCACAAATGCAGGGAGAGAGAATGGAAGCTTCAGGGAATGGCCTGTCATGAAAGATGACTGGTAAGTAGAACATGGAATAGAAAGATGAGACCAGAAAGGTAGTTAGGGCTTAGATAATGCAATGCATTATGGGGGAATTCAGCTTTATTGTGTGTGCAGTAGGAAGTGACATGAATTTGTAACTTATGATTCTGGTGTCCACAATAGAGGACACACTGAAGGGAGCTGAACTAATCACAGACAACTAGGTAGGAAGCGATTGCAGTAATTCAGGTGAAAAATGGCGACTTGAACAAAAATTGTGGCAATTAATATGGAAATGAAGAAATTAGCTCAAGAGAGACTTAGTACTTCATCCAACAATAGCAGAATACACATTCTTCTCAAACGCATGAAATATTCACCAAGATAGAGCACATTCTGGGCCATAAGACACACCTTAGCAAATTGTAAAAAATATGAATTGTATAATGTTTATTCTCAGACAACAATGGAATGAAATTAGAAATCAATAATAGAAAGATAACTGGAAAATCCCCAAATGTGTGCAAATTAAATGACACATTAAGCAGATAAGACAAGTCAAAGAAATCTCAAGAGAAATTAAATAATATTTGAAATAAATTAAAATGAAAATGCAACATACCACAAGTTGTGGGATACAGTGAAAGCAGTGCTTAAAGAGAAATTTATAGCAATGAATGCATATTTTAGAAAGGAATAAATAGGTGATGGGGCTTAAGGAGTGTACTTGTCATGATGAGCACAGGGTGATGTACAGAAGTGCTGAATCACTATATTATACAACTGAAACTAATATAGCACTCTCTGTTGACTAATGAGAATTAAATAAATTAAGTAAAAACTTTTTTAAAAGATCTAAAAGCAATGTTTCCATTTTAAGAAACTAGAAAAAGAAGGGCAAATAAAACCCACAGTAAGCAGAAGAAAGAAATTAGAGCAGAAATTAATGAAATTTCAAAGGGAATGTAGAAACTTTGGGGATGATAGATATGTTCACTGTTTTAAATGTGGTGATGGTTTTATAGGTGTGTTCATAAGTCGGAACTTAAATGAAATTGCACACTTAAATATGTGCAGTTAGTTGTATGTCAATTGTATCGCGATGAATCTATTTTAAAAGCAGTTGGTTTTTAAAAGGTGTACATACTTTAAAAAACAGAATCTTACAGCTTAGTACTCGGAACAAACTTACAAATTTGTGTTGATCTTCACTTGATCTTATCTTTTCAACCTCAGGTTAACTTCCATCAATCCACTGCTAACTTTTACAGATGGATACTCCCACCCCTGCAATTCTGCTTCTGTGAACAGTCTTTCTGATTTACAATTTTTTTTCCTCAATACCCAAGAATCTAGAATTATTATAGAAGAATAAAAGTTCATTACCACACAGAATGGATACAAGCATAACCTGTAGAGTCTTTTATTTTGTAATGATGACATCAGAAATCCAAGTGAAAACTGGTTTAAATGCTACATATAAAACGACCAGAAATGTATGCATTGGAGAACACGTTTTATTAACACATATGATTCACTTCTAGTACACTCATTTGATCCATTTTAATCCACCTAATTTATTTTAAAGCTGATATCATAACCACTGCACTCTGAGTATTATAATGGCTTTTGACCAAAAGCAATACAATGCTGATATGATTAGAATATCAGAAAATCCTTGGGACGCCTGGGTGGCTCAGTGGTTGAGCTTCTGCCTTTGGCTCAGGGAGTGATCCCAGAGTCCCAGGATCGAGTTCCAATCTGGCTCCCTGCATGGAGCCTGCTTCTCCTCCCTCCACCTATGTCTCTGCCTCTCTCTGTGTCTCTCATGAATAAATAAATAAAATCTTTTAAAAAAAAGAATATCAGAAAAACCTTCTAATAAAGAAAATAATTAAATAGCAGAGCTGTCAAAGATGCTCAGTAAGAGCGAACTGAGTGGGGGATCCCTAGGTGGCTCAGTGATTTAGCGCCTGCCTTGGGCCCAGGGTGTGATCCTGGAGCCCCGGGATCGAGTCCCACATCAGGCTCCCAGCATGGAGCCTGCTTCTCCCTCTGCCTGTGTCTCTGCTTCTCTCTCTCTGTCTCTCATGAATAAATAAATAAAATTTAAAAAAAAAGAGTGAACTGAGTGACAGAGTCCTTTCCTGCCATGAGTTTTTAGGATTCTATGACAGCTTACATGACATAGGTTCTTAACCTGGAGTCTGATCATCCTGTGAAAGTACAGGCAAAATTATGTGCTCCCTTCTTTTGTAAAATCTGCCCAGATCATACCTTCTCTTCCAATTCTAGATCATTCATGGACTTTCCTCTTATATGCTTTAAGAAAATGAGGAGAGAGAGAGAGAGAGAGCGAGAGAGAGAGAGAGAGAGAATCAGAGAGACAAAGAGGGACAGAGACAGAGAGGCGGGTGCTTCTAATCTGAAGATGCAACTATGGCACTGAACTTAAAATTAGCAGCCCTGGCCCTGGTTCTGATTAGTCCAGTTTCCTTCCCCTCTCCCTTTTTAAAAAGATTTTATTTATTCATGAGAGAAACACAGGGAGGCAGAGACATAGGCAGAGGGAGAAGCAAGCTCCCTGTGAGGAGCACGATCTGGAACTCAATCCCAGGACTCCCTGATCACACCCTGAGATGAAGGCAGATGCTTAGCCACGGAGTCACCCAGACATTCTTCCTTCCCCTTTTTAAGTCTGTTTTACTATTACTTCAACTTAAAGATTGAATTAGATAACTTGATGCTTGGGACACTTCAAGTTCCAACTTCCTAGGGGTCTATGTACTAATGCAGTTCTTGACTTACCCTTGACTTTTACCTAAGTTTTCAGCATTTCCTTCTTTTCAGCCAAGGTTCTACATCAGGGTGATGCTATATTGGCTTCTAGCTTTAGTCAGTGCCACTGTCCAGCATAGCAAAGAAAAGACTTTAACAATGAAAAGTGCCACTGATTTTCCCTCAAGGCTGTGGGCTCTGAGGCATCTTGTCTCTTCCACCTTCTCTAATAGAGGCTGAAACTTGGATCCCATGATGGCATGCTCCACAGCCATATTCCACCCCTAGTGCTTAATCAATTCA
Source organism: Canis lupus familiaris (assembly GCF_011100685.1). Taxonomy (NCBI): domain Eukaryota; kingdom Metazoa; phylum Chordata; class Mammalia; order Carnivora; family Canidae; genus Canis; species Canis lupus. Next base: position 80,631,256 of record NC_049260.1, read on the forward strand.
TCATTTATCAAGATGTGGTCACTCTTGTCATAAAACATGAGTGCAATAAGAACACCCGTAGAAATTACCTTGTCCATTGTCTTCTCCACCACACCATTGTTTTCCAGATATGTGTGAGGATTAGAAAAAGGAAAGGATACAGAAAACCACACATGGAGTCCACAGATCAGGATTAGAACCTAGAGATTCTGATTTTGTGTTTAATGCTGTTTCTAAAGCACTTCTTTTGTTAATCATACTGTGAGGCATTAAGCCTTATTTTAACTTGGCTATTCATTCTTTCATTTAAATGCAAGCAATGAACACTTACTATATGCTAAACACTGCTTGGTGCTAGAAAAAACACTGAGAGGAACAAGTCATTTCTGTCCTGCTGTTTATCCTGGCTGTCAGTTAAAGGTTGTTTCTTAATAGTACTGACTTGGTCTTAATGCAATGGAACAGGTTATCATCATTACCATTATCTCCACCTTCAGGCACCCACCCACCTGCACTGACCTAACCAAGACCCAATATGCTTTGAAACAGAGGCAACACATAGCATTAAACAACATTTTATTGATTTGCTTCAATGTACAAGTATTCATTGAGCATCTGCTGATTCGATCTTAATCTTATTCCTAAGAATCTAATACAGTCTAAAGATAGAATTAATTATCAAAAGAGAAAGCTCAGGTTCCTGCTGAGTCATTCTGTGAATGTTCACTATGAGACGCAATACTTTATTAACCACTGAACATCCCTCTCAATGGTCCTTTGTGTATTGCATCTTATTTTCACAATCGTATATTGGGGAGAAGAGTCCAAAGACAGTGGCACACTAAGGAATGGGCACATGTAAGAAGAACCAAGTTTAGTAGATTAAGGAAACAGGAGGCACTTTGAAAACTCTCCAGGTTTTGGTGTGCAGCAGGTCAAGGCCAGGAATAAATTAATAACAAAGGACAAGCAAGTTCCTAAGAGTTGGGAGGACTGCAAGTTGTGCAATGAAAGTAAAGGTGGGAAGCAGTCAATTGTAATGAGCCTTGGTTTAGCATAGTCTTATCTGGCAAGAGAGAAAAGGGAGGGAGGAGCAGGTAAGTCAGGAAGAGTTGGTTAGAGGAGTTAAACCTCCAAATTTAACCTATATATGTTCAAATAACCTATATACTTTCAACTATTCAAACATCCTATATGCATTCAAATATTCAAAGGATGTGAAGTCCTTCTCCGATTTACTTAACTTCTCTCAGCATAATACCCTCCAGTTCTATCCCCATTGAAGCAAATGGTGGGTATTTGTCGTTTCTAATGGCTGAGTAATATTCCATTGTATACATATACCAGGAAACATCAGTGAAGGTGACAGAATGTGAGAGAATCCTAACTCTGGGAATTGAACAAGGGGTAGTGGAAGGGGTGGTGGGTGGGGGGATGGGGTGACTGGGTGACGGGCACTGAGGGGGGCACTTGATGGGATGAGCACTGGGTGATATGCTATATGTTGGCAAATTGAACTCCAATAAAAAAATATACAAAAAAACCCCCAAAGGATGTGAAGTCAGGGAAAAGTGGAGTTGATGTTGATGCTGCCTATTAATAAATTAATGACTAAGGTTGAGCATGAGGTGAAGACACAATCCAGATGTCATTTCATTTATTCTCATTCCTGAGATCCCATAGTCTTGTGAGAATTTCCAAGCATGATTCCTGTGGTTAAAGGTGAGCATTAAAAAAAATCAGGATGAAATTCACATAACATAAAGCTAACCATTTTATTTTTTTAAGCTAACCATTTTAATGTATACAATTCAGTGTCATTATATATACACACTGTTGTGCAATCATCCCTTCTATCTAGTTCCAAAACATTTTCATCACTCTCAAAGGAGATTCCATAGCCATTAAAAAGAGACAACCTTCTCCCAGTCCCCAGCAGCTACTAATCTGCTTTCCATATCTATGAGTTTGCCCATTCTGAACATTTCTTATAAATGGAAGCATATAATATGCATCCTTTTGTCTCTAGCTTCTTTCTTCATTTGCTTAGCATGATGTTTTCTAAGTTCATTCATGTCATAGCATGTAACAGTACTCATTCCTTTTTGTGGTTGGTACTTTTCCATTTGATGGATACAACAAATATTGCGGTTTCCACCTTTTGACTATTGTCAATAGTGATGCTATGAACATTCCTGTACACACATTTGATTGCCTGTTTTTAGTTTTTTAAGATATGCAGCTAGTAGTAAAATTTCTGAGTCATTTGGAAACTAGATGTTTGACTTTTTGTTAAGCCATTTGCCACAGTGGCTGCACCCACTTCATATTCCCACCAGCAAATGTATGAGAGTTTCAGTATCTCTAAGTTTCTGCCAACACTTGTTCTTGTCTGCCTTTGTTATGGTAGCCAATCTCTTGTGTGTGAGGTGGTATTGCCTTGTGGTTTTTTTTATTTTTTACTTTATTTTTTTATTTTTTTATTTATGATAGTCATACAGAGAGAGAGAGAGAGAGGCAGAGACATAGGCAGAGGGAGAAGCAGGCTCCATGCACCGGGAGCCCGACGTGGGATTCTATCCTGGGTCTCCAGGATCGTGCCCTGGGCCAAAGGCAGGCGCCAAACCGCTGCGCCACCCAGGGATCCCTGCCTTGTGGTTTTGATTGCATTTCCCTAGTGGCTAATGATATTGAGCATCTTTTCATGTGTTTATGTCTGAGGGACATTTACTGTTAATATCATTTATTCTGGTAAATGAGCCATACTTTCTTGTTACTTTCAATAAAATGAAAATTTTATTTTTTCATTTTTAAAATGAAAATTTTAAAATTAAAACTAGATGTTTTGAATATAATAATGTAATAACTCAAAAAATCAGATTTTCCTCTTAGGATTTGTATGTTGTTGATTGCTGTGTGTTGAGGTTGCTTGTTGGTTTCATGATTCTTCTAAACTAGTTTTTAAAAGACTGTCATGTGAGGTTTTTAAAGTATTTGTTCCATTAGCTTGTGGTCAGCTGGTAATTTGGCAGGAATTTTCTTAAATTCCTGGAATTCATAAAAATAATTTAAAAAAATACCTTTCTTGTCTTTGTAGATTGGTTTTGTGTTGGAGCACTCTTTAAATGCTTAGCCAATCCATTTATAATCCTATCTTAGCCTTCACTTTCTGCTTGTGATGAGCCTAAAATCAGCCATTGGTGAAAGCTGAGGGCCTTCTCCAGACTTGTCTAAACATACATGATGCTCTGGGCATGCATGTGGCTTTTTAGATTCCCCATTATATGTGAAAGATTTTCAAAGCCCTTATTTCCCCAAGTAACTCTCCAGAGCTTATTTTCCCAGGATTTTGATATGTTTACTGTTTATTCAGACTATAATCTTTTGCCCCATGTACCAATGGCTTGTTCACTACCTTTCAGTAGTGATATAGTAGGCTGGGAGGCGGGAGTCAGGGTAGATACAGGCTGCCTTCTTTAATGCTGGCATCATACCAAGAAGCAAAGTGGGGCCAGGCCAAATTTAAAGGCCACAACAAAGCTCTTCTACCATATTTGTCCCCTTTTCTGAATTCAGCATTCACTTGATTACTGTATTCAAGTGATAATATTCCAGAAGTTCTGACATAGTTTACTCTGACAGTTTTGCTTATTTTGTTGATGTTTCTGTGGAGACACAGGCTATTGGACCCCTCTTAGGCTCCCATGTTTGCTGAGCAAAGTGGGTTATTTTACAAACAGTATAGCTATGGTCCCTGAACTCAAGCCACAGACTTCATCTAGTGCTTGCCCTAACATAGTGATCTTTTGCAGCACTGGGGGCAAGCTGATGGCAATGGACTTACCTGATGCATTCACACCCTACTTAATGGCAGCAAAATGAGCCTTTTAAAACTGAACTCCCACTGGAAGAAGTAGCTCTCTGTAGCAGTTAAGCGGAGGGACTTTGGATCCAGACTGCCTGGCTTTGCAATCTGGCTCTTCCATGTACTAGCTGTGTAGCCTTAGAGAACTTTCCTAATATTTTTGCCTTAGTTTACTCATTTGAACAATGGGGATAGTAATGGCACCTAACTGCCAGAGAAATGTTGTAAGGATTAAATGCATTAATACTTGTAAAGTATTCAACAGACTCTGACACGAAGTCTATACATGTGTTTGCTAGTACTGTTGTATCATTTCTCCACTTAAAACCCTATAATGGAAAAAAAAAACCCTATAATGGTTTTGCATTTTTTTTCTCAAAGTAAAAACCAAATCTCTTCCAATGGTTTTTAAGGCCACATAGAATCTGGCCTCCTCATCACCTCTCTGACTTCATTTCCTACTACTTTTCTGCTTGCTCACTCAGCTCTAGTCAACCTGTCCTCAAATGCTTCAGGATGGCTCCAGCACAGAAGCCTTGTCACTGGCTGGTGCTTCTTCCTGAAGCATTCTTCCTAAAGGTATCCTCAATTAGGAACTCCCTCACCTCCTTCCTTGGACTTCTTTGACATGCTTACTCATCCTTCCTTCATACAAAAGCCCACCTCTTGCTACACTCTTACTCTAATGCAAAACATTTTATCATTTGTTTGTATCCCTGTCATGTATTGTTAACATATGATAGTAATGAAATTTCTCATTACTCTCTAGTACATTATTGCTTCATTGTGGCCTTTACTAACAGATAGAGTGAAAAAAAATTCACCAGCACAGAACCTTTACATCAGGTGTTGGGGGATGTGTTGATCTTCTCCAGCAAGCACTCTGTGATGGAGAATCTCCTTTGGATAGAAATGACAGCCAGAATTACCAACATTGACTTGGGCTTTCTGAAATCAATAGGAATAGTGTAACCCCAATAAGACAGGAACCAAGAGGCAATATTTAATCAACAAGAAAAGGTAGATGAAGCTACTATAATAAGGGGCAGAGCTGAAGCAATAATCAGAACACTCTTATCCACAAGAACAATATGAAGGGCTGTATCAGTGCCCTTAGCTCTGTATTACAATCTGGTTCTCAGGGACCTTGATTGCCTCTTCATTTCACAAGATACCACTTCCACTTCATTCCACAGGACACTGTCCCATTAGATTGATGTTATCGTGCCGATTAGAGCTGATGAACAGGATGTAGCAACTATCCTAAACACCATGGTAGGATGTATGCATGCCAGAGGGCAGGAAATGAACCCCACAAAAATTCAAAGGCAATCTTCCTTGGTGAATTTTCTAGGGATCTAGAGGTCTAAGGCATATTGAAATCTCCCTTCCAAAGGGAAGGACAAATTACCACATCGCCTCAGCTACTATTAAGAAATAGGCACAATGACTAGTGGGCTTCTTTTGATTCTGAGGGATATATATATATATATATATATATATATATATATATATATACCTTATTTGGGAATACAACTCCTGCCTATTTACTGAATAATCTAAAGGCTTCCAAATTTTATCAGGGCCCAGAATAAGAGGAGACAATGGGCCCAGGCTGCCATGCAAGCAGCTCTACCCCTTGGTCAATATAGCTCAGCAAATCCAGTGTCACTTAAAGTGACTGTGGCAAACCAGGATGCTATGTGGAGCATTTTTAGGCTCCTAGAGGTGATACATTTGCTTATATTTTCTTCTTATTCCCGTGGCAAATAGTTAACTAGGATAGGTACCCTTACCTAGATAATTGTGCTGTACTAGCTGTTACACCTCCAACCTTTTTACTTTTTCTCAGAGTGAACCAATGTAAGGTTAGTCTCATTTTGGAAATTCCCCCATTAATACTTTCTTACAAAAGTTAGCAATAAAACTCTATGTTCAAATAAAGAGTTTAAGGATAAAAAAAAAGAGTTTAAGGATATCTAAATGCCAAGAGGCACATTCTGACAAGTTCCCAGCTTTTTTGTGGCATCTTTGGTCTTTGCTTTATGAAAACATAAAATTACAAAAACAGAAACTGTTCTGTTATGCATCTCAGTCCATATGTAATCAAGAGAGAAATCAAATAGGATATTAACAGCTTAGAAAAGGAAAATATTCTTAAGGAGGATTGTGCTGATCATAAATGGGCTCCATACAGATGTGCCTGAACAAGATGATGGCTGATAGCCTCCAGCTGGCTATTTTCACAGGGAAGAAGTGGTCTTAAGTGGATTTGTGTACACAATATGTGCACTGAAACTAAGTGGGAGAGCGTGTCAGTGTGGTCAGGTCTAAGCAGAGGGGCAGAATGGTTGGTGGTTATACTTTAGCCTTGCTTAGGGACTATATCCATAGGTCCAAGCCCCATAGAATTATGAGCTATAGAATCTAGCTACAGGGCCCATTTAAAAACAAGATGCAGAACTTTATTTTTTGTCCTTAGGCAAAAAAATGTGACAGGAAGCAAGGAAGGAGAAGGAATAATAGCCCAAATATTCAAACTGGACCCCCAGTAACATTTGTAACATTTAAAGGTTTCAGGGTAAGGGTTCAGTTGGGGCCATCTTGCCATATACAAATGTTTAAGTCAACCAATAAGCTGTTAAATAAAATCTTATCTCCAATAACATGAAAAATTCACCTTTTTAAGATCTGAAAGGCCAATTTCAGATTTAGAATACTGGGTGTACTTTAATAGTATATTTTTCTTATTTAGTTTATCAAGAGAATTTAAAAACACAAATCTGTCAGTCATAAGTGTAAGTCTGGAATAGTTTGTTGTGTGAAGTTCAAGACTATCTACCTGGATACCTGGGGTGTCCAGGGCTGCCCTTTGCTGGGTCTGGTGTAGAAGGAAGTCACAGGGCAGGGGATTATACAAGAACATGAATTCCAGAATTCTGGAATTATTGGAAGTCAGTTTAGGGTCTGTCTTCCATACTTAAGAGTACTCAAAGTTCTATTCTAGTGATACTAAAGGAGAGTAAGCCCTCCCACTTCGGGTCCCTGGTCCATACCTCAATCCCCAGAACTCAGCTTACCCCCTCTTCTCTCTGCACCCTGAGCATCCTTCCTCATCAAGGGACACTTTACATGCATTTATGTGGATAATGTAGCCCACTTGTCCCCTCTTCCCTGCATATAACCATCACCTCTTTGTTACCAATCAGTCCCGTAGTACAACACTGACAATGTCACTGAATCCTCAGAAGCAGACAGTGAAAAGGAGCACCCAGGCGTCTTGGAGCTTGAGACATGAGGCCATTTGGGGAACAAATTCAGGGCCCCAGGTTCCATGTAGCATAATTAGGGTTGGGGCATGAACTCTGAGTATTCACACACAAAAAAGGTTTATCTCAAAAGGAGTTGTGTGGATTTTGTCTAATGTGAACCCCCTAAGATTCCTAAGCCCACATAAGGGCTCTTAATATATGTTAACTGTAACTATAGTTAATATAAAATATAGTATATAAAATATAATATTATAGTATATATAAAATATAATCAGTTATACAACTATACTTATATAGTTATATAAATTATATATTATATAGTTTTTTTAAAGATTTTATTTGTTTATTCATGAAAGACACAGAGAGAGGCAGAAACACAGGCAGAGGGAGAAGCAGGCTCCATGCAGGGAGCCGGACACAGACTCAATCCTGGGTCTCCAGGATCAGGCCCCGGGCTGAAGGCGGCGCTAAACTGCTGAGCCACCTGGGCTGCCCAATTATATAGTCATTTGTATAGTTAATATCTTAACTATATTAAGACAGAAATACATATATGTAAGTATATACACATATATCTATATGTATATTTATATATATTTAACACCACCAGCATGGCATGAACCAACAGAAACTAGGAGAGGCATGAAACAAACTGTCCCTCAGAGCCTCCAGAAGGAACCAGTCCTGCTGACACCTTGATATCAGACTTTTGGCCTCCAGAACTATGAAAGAATACATTTGTCTTGTTTTAAGCCAACTGGTTTGTGATGTCTTTTTTTTCTTTTTTTTGGCAGCCCTATAAAGGTAACACATCCCTCCAAGACGTCTTTGCATGTTAGGCCCCTCAATTCAGATTTTACCATCTTGTTCAGTTTACCTGCAGCAGTACCAAGTCAGTGAAATAAGGCTGGCCCTACTGTAGGTGAAGGTTGTTTTCCCACATTGCTCTAAACCAGTGGTTCTTAAAACTTTAGTGTACTTCAGAAGCAGCTGAAGGACTTGTAAAACCCTGATGGCTAGCAGCCTACCTTCAGAATTTCTGATTCAATAGGTCTGAAGTAGGGTCTGAGAATTTGTATTTCTAACGAGTTCTCAAGTGATGTTGATGCTGCTGGTCCATGGCATGTCAATAGCACAATTTGGTCTCCAGGCAAGCTAGGTTGTCCACTGGTTTCTTTCAATAAAATGCAGTAGAAGCTAGACTACCATCCCTGCCATTACATAAAATGTTTATAAGTTATATCTTAATTGATTTGAGACTGCAATAAAATAATTTAAAATAGGCTTACCAAACAGTTGAAAGAGATTCCTCTCAAAGACTGTAAAGTAGGCCAAAACAAATAGAAAAGACAGAAAGATCCAAGTCAGTGTCATTTCTGTAACAAAAACCCTGCAACTTATTTATTTCAAGCAAGCTTTTGTTTTTAATGTAAACAAATGCTGTCAAATATATCTGTAAAAGGTAAGAGTAAAGCCAGATGTCAGTTAATATCATTTTGGGGTATTAATTTTGAAACAAAACTAGTGGTTTGGACTACTGAAAACTAGAATATCTTTGAAGAATAAATTCATTTCTTCTTTCAACATCCATTTCTTTCTACGCCTTTCAACTGTAGGATGGAATAAGAGTCAATTAACAATTGTACACCACTAACATGCACCAGTAATGTTCTAATGTAAGAGTCAATCCTATGTACATCTGTTGTCTCAACAAGGAGAATATGAAATGGTTTCTTGTTGTAACCCAGACCCTTAATACCAGGGTGCACATGCTTCAATCATTTGATCACACCAATCTCAACTCTCTCTTGCCCACCACAATAAATGCTTGTTTTTTTTTTCTTTAGAGGCCCTTCTGTAATTTAAATAAATATTTCTACCTTAGAAGCCTGTGCTTTTTCTGCAGATCATACATCCCTTATGCTCCCAGAATTCCAGTTTCTGTATCTTTAAAATGAGAATGAGGCTGTTATCAAACATCAATAGCTGTGAAAATTTGGAAAGAGAGATAGAAAGAGAGGGAGAGGGAAAGAAGGAGAGAGAAAGAGATGAAAGGATGGGAGAAATAAAAGCTAAGACTTAATTACCAATTCAGTGATAAACAATCTTACTATGATGAAATTTCTTCTCTTTTGAATAGCATATGAAATAAAAAAAACCTAAATTGAACTAATATTTGTGAGTTACTAATGAAATCATTAACTTTTTACTACTTTTGTAAGGAGTCATCTTCTCAAAGCATTGTTACTATAGGAGACAATGTTTCTTGACCAAGTGATGAAGGTACAGTTAGTACATGGTGTATCTGCTTTAGCTACTTCTTCTGGTGACCATTTTCTAAAAACAAAATTGATCTCTAATATAATGTCTAATAAATGTCCTATCTGTAGTAGTCTTAAAACTACAGGACAAAGGACTTGCAGCTACCAATGCAGTACATTTTAGCATATCCTGCCTTTTCTACGATCTAGCATATAAGCATATTGTTAACATTGAACTGTTTTTTCAGAACTAAATTTCAACAATTTTTTATTTACAAAAATTTTTAAAAACGTAAAGCTGTCAGTAACAAGTATATGTCAGAAATGGTTAATACTCAAGGCTCTGCACTACTACTTGGATTCTACACAGCTGTCCTCTGCTGACTTCACAGCCATTTTGAGTCTTCCTTCTGGTTCTTCATTTTCATCCTCTTCCTCTTCCATCTCCTCACCCCCAGCTTCTTGGGCCTCTTCATCAGAGTTCTTATCCTGATGTTCAGTTGCTTCTTTAGTGAAGAATGATGTGGAATTTGGGACCAGAAGGTGACAGAAAAAAATATCACAATTTAAAATCAATAGTGGCATCCTGTATTCTGCATCAGGAGTATCTGTAGAATAGAAATATGTTTTTTAAAAAAGAATAGCTGGAAATATTCCTACTGATTGATAACATTTCCATGGCCCTCAGCTTTCTGCTGTTTGATCATTTTCTTAGTGATGTTTTCTCCGTATTTCCAGTAGATCTCAATCCCTGTACTGCTAATTATTTCTGGCCCTTGTGAGAAGGGATCAGAGTCACTTGGTCCTCACTGCATTTTGTACGTTTTTCTCAGAACTTCATTGGAAAATATGTGTTTGACTTAAAGACAAATTCTATCATGAAGTACATTTGTTCCTCAACCCCTGAAAAGTGCTCCACTACCATTTCATCATTTTCTCATATTATCTTACCAAGAGTTTACATTTTTAAAAGCTATCAACCAAAAATGAGGTATACCAGTTGTTTGCCCTTTTCCTGCTGGCTCACTTTCCATTTCCTCCCACACACCCTCCTGAACACCTACTTCCTACTGACATTCACCTTCTTTGGGCTCATGAATTGCATTGATGATCTCAGATCTCAGCTCTCTTATCAAACAGAGGCTGGTAAAAATTATACTTTTTCTCAAGAGTATAAAAGCCTTTATAGAATTGGATAAATTCAACCTGAAGTTTTTTGAGAACACTGACCTGTTGCTTGTGAGGCAAGCACTAAGAGTGGCCTGAAAGTAAGCCAGCTGTACCAACAGAGGCTACAAGAGCCTGAAGATGTTGCCTCCATTCGCCACCTCCATCTCCTTGGGTGCATAATCCCCTACTTTCCCAGAAAGTGGGAGCATCAGCCAGTACTTCACCCTCTCAGACCTTGACCTCCACTGGTTCCTCTGCTTTCTGGGAAGTAGCCATCTCTGTGTGTTCCTCCAGCTCCCAGGGTCAGGTTACCTCTACCAAGTACCTTCCCTCCTGGATCTTGGCTCCTGGTATGTGATTGGACCTCTTCTGGGTCCTCCACCTCCCGAGGCACCAGTCCTTCTCCGGGGTCCTCGGGCTCCCCGGAGCATCACCTGACCACCATGCAACCTGTGTGGGGCTGAGCCAGGATATGGTTGTTATCATGGACATGATAGGAAAGGGAATGGGTCACAGGTCTGAATAGGGGCCAAAATTGTACAATGGGGAACTCACAGATGCCAGAGACAATTTCAGCAACTTCCTTACCATTTTCATCTTCTTCTTTGTTCCCATAATTCTCATCCTCTTCCTCATAGCTGTTGTGCTCCTCTTCATTTTCCTCCTCCTCCTCATATTTCTCCTCTTCCTCATTCTCCTCTTCTCTGCCCCCATCCTCATCCCCTCCCTCTTCTCCCTCTTCTTCTTCCTCCTCTTCCTCCTCCTCTTCCTCTTCCTCAATTTCTTCTTCTTCCTCCTCCTCCGCCTCCACTTCTACAGGCTGTACATCCCAGTTTTCCTGGACTATAGGTTCGGCAGCGCCCTGCCACCCTCCTCCTCCCAAAGGGCTCGAACTGCCTGGAAATACCTAGGGGCTGCAGCCCTTGAGACTCCAGCCCCCCATTCTGCAGGCACTGCACCACTCCTGATGGATCCAGGATCCTGGCCCATCTCACCACTGGATCCCTTCTGCTCACCTGGGATTGGGCCTTGATTCTCTATAACAGACATGGCAGAAGAGATACAGCAGTTGGTGCCACAACTGAAGAAATGATCTAACTGCTTGACAAAGGTGGTGAAGATGGCGGTTGCCAGATTGCTGCTGAGCTGAGGCTGTTGGCAGGAGTGCCTGCTGGGAGGTGGTGGGGGCAGCAGAGAAGATGGTGGCAAAGAATAGAACGGTCTACTGTGCCTGTGGAGGTCCTGCGACAGGAAGGGCGGGGGGGGTGGGGCTCTAAGGAGCAGCCAATTGAGGCTGCATCTGAGGCAGTGTTGGACAAGGTGGGAACTAATTTGTTGGATGGCTGACAGGAGGCAGAATTTCAAAAGGTCAACAGAAGACTGTTTCCCCTATTGCAAGCTCTAAGCTCATTTGCTGAAAGGTAAGAATTGACATGCCTAGTGTCCAATGATTTTCAAGACCCTTAGTTTCTAGAGTTTGGGTCCTTCCTCCCTTCCTTTCCAGACCTCAGAGTCCTGGATTACCTTTTAAGTCCATGTATGTTCTATCCTTTTAATTCTACTATTTCCAGCAAAACTAAAGTGTTCCAGTGTAGAGGCACTCTGCTGCATAGGGTTAATTATTCCCTGAGATGCATTTCAAGATGACTTGTGCCAATAGGGGACAGGTTCATAAAAACTTTATAGTTGAGATCTCAGCAATTGTAAAACCCTACCAGATGAGAAGGAAAAGAGAATTTGGACATTTTAACATTATTAAAGCTATTTAGAAAAAATATACAATTGAAATGAACGCAGTCAGAACAGAGTTGAAGAGATGTTAAAAACCAGAGCTAGATGGTGTTTAATGAACAGTGCTAAATTTACTTCAAGCCTCCAAAGAATGAACTCCTTTTGAAGGACCAGGCTTTTAAAGGACCAAGCATGAAGGCAGTCTTCCTAGAATGATTTCTGAGTCAACAATCTTAAGACGTTTTGTTGCATTCAGCCCCACTTAGCCAAGATCTGAAGTGTAAATAATTCTTAAAATTATGAAGAAATCAACACCCATTTTAAACTGATTCCATTTACTGTTGTTACCAGGCAAGAAGCACTAAAAAAGAATTCCTGATGAATCATTTGGGTTCAGACATACTTCTCCCTATCCTAATTATGTAGCAACAACTCATATCTCTGCATGGTAATCAGAGTCAACTTGCCCCAATACTATATAAACTTTCTTTGCCTGCTGATCCACTACCATGAAGACTAAAGTGACCAGGTGGGAGTTGTAGCTTCAAGTTCAGTAGAACCCAACCTGGTTACCTTACCAGAAGCAGTCTCTATTGGAACCCAGAACATTGGCTGTGGCAGACCCTAAAGTTTAATAGACATTTCCTTCTTGTAAATATTCTTGCTAAATGATTCTATTCCATGATAAAACTGTGTATCCTAATTGTCATATAAACCAGAAGGTAACCATGATGTTTGAACTGTTGACAGCTTCCTGTGGTCATCAAAATGTGAAAATTGATTTTCCCAGTGAGAGCCTTAATCCATACTTCAGCCACTTACACCCCTTTCCAAAATAAAGATTGAATAGACATTATTAAAGACAAGAAGCTCAACACGATGTAGTGTGGAGTGAAAGACCTCATATAATGGGTTAGGTAGGTAGTCAGTATAGGGTGGGTAGCAGATTTGGTTTCCTTTCAAAAACACAAACCACTGAGATTCTAGTCTTATAATTTAACTTCCTTGGAGACTAGCATAACTGATACTACATTAAGTAGCAGTCTCAAAGATAACATAGCCCCAAATATACACCCATCATTAGGTTGACTCTAGGGTTTGACAGAGAAGGAAAATAAGTCTCAAAGATGGACAAAATGCAAAGAGGCTGCCTCTCTCCACTTCCAAACAAAAACCACAAACTGAATGGTGAGTCACCTAAAATCCCTACTATCAAACCCTGATATTAATCAGTTTTTTGGCAGTCCATACCTCCGCTCAATATCTCATTTCCAGGCATAATACACTACATTCTGTTAGTGTAAAAATTTGTCACATCAATTGAAAGATTATCCTTTTCATTCATAGGCACATTAAGTTTATCCTCAGAGTCGTAGGCTTAAAATAGCACTATTATTCCTCAAGATGCTAGAAATGTATGAATGAATGAAGTGGTAGAAAAATATTAAATAATGATAGATATGATTTTAATGAAAAAGCAATATCTGAGTAATATATGGAAATAAGTTTCTAATCGTGATAAATATCCTTCAAGTAGCAAAGTGGGGATTTTCTGGTAATAACAATCCCTTGGGCTTCCATGAATCCAGGAATGTCTGTGCAGATGGAGTGCCCAGGGAATCTTGGTCACCTTGGAATAATATTAGAAAGTATATAGAAAGGAAACATAGTGAGCTGTTTCCAAATTCAATAATTCATAGCTATTTCCAAAGGCAATCTTTGGAACAATGTACATGAGGATGGTAGCAAAATAAAAATGATTCTTGGAAAGACATCTATTTTTGACAAAGTGATCTATGCTCTACTGAACATAGAAATTATGGAAATTATGTTCCTAAAGCAAAGGAAACCCCTGCATACTGCCAATAAGTAGGGATGCTCAGATATAGTTATCTTAGAATGGTCATAAGCAATGACTCAAAAAATCAAATGTATGTAAGGCTGATGAGGACCTGATAAACACATCATTACTGGGGAAAGTAAAATAGCCTCTGTAATATTGGATTATTTAGAATAGAAAGACAGAGCCGTAGTATGACACAGCTTTCTTGGATTAAAAAGCAAAGTGGAAGAACCTTCTATGTTCATTTCTAAGGACTCTACTACAAGAAGAAGCCATCCTATTTCCCAGATGACACACAGGAGAAGGCCACACTGGATCAGAATTAAACCTGAAACTAAAATTAATGAAGGTCATCATTAGGTTCTTAGTGATGAAAAATAGAAGACAAATATTAAGAATCATTATTGACCCTCTATAGTTTGCCAAGAGAGCAATATAGTGGAGTGGTTGCATGTTTAATGATTCTGTCAGGAAAAAAAGACAGATGTGGGTTTCAGTGTCAGAGTTGAAACTTATAAACTATATAACTTAGTGTAATCTTTACCTTCTATAAATGTATATTTCTTATCTGTTGAAAAGGAATAATATTAATGCTAACACCATAGAGTTGATGAAAGTACATAATATAACATACAGAGAGAATAGCCCTGAACATTCTTTTAAATAAAGTAATGGCAGAAAGTTTTAAAAATCAATAATCTAATTGTGCACATTAAGAAGCCTAGATAAAGAAGAGCAAATTAATACCAGAGTAATGTGGGATCCCTGGGTGGCGCAGCGGTTTAGCGCCTGCCTTTGGCCCGGGGCGCGATCCTGGAAACCCAGGATTGAATCCCACGTCGGACTCCCGGTGCATGGAGCCTGCTTCTCCCTCTGCCTGTGTCTCTGCCTCTCTCTCTCTCTCTCTCTCTCTCTCTCTGTGTGTGTGTGTGACTATCATAAATAATAAATAAAAAATTTGAAAGAAAAAAAAATACCAGAGTAATGTAAAAAAGACATTATAGAGCTAATAAGAAGCATATTATCAGTTTTCTGATAAGCTAACATTATTTGTTTTCTTGAGAACATAAATAAAATTCATTAAGCCCTGCTTGACTAATTAAGAAAGACAGAAAATACTAATTACCAATATCAAGAATGAAGGAGGGGATATTTCTACAGATTCTTTAAACACTCAAATAATAAAAACAGAATATAGGAACAATTTTATGCCAATAAATTTTGATAACATAAAGACATAGAAAATAACATAAAGACATGGAAAACAGAATTTTAGAAAACTAACACAAGGATTGGAAATCTTATCAGTGATGTATCTACAAAAATTTGAATTTCTAATTTTAGAAATGTTTCCTGGTAATGGTACAGGGAGATGGAACTGGGGTAGAGCCCAGTGGACTTCCCAGGTAGGAGAGATGGAGCTAAGTATTTGAAGAAACCAGGGTGACTACAGATTGTAGAACAAAATACACAAGAAGAGAAATCTCCACAAAGAGAAGCTACTAATTCTTTAGAAAGTCCCTTGAATATTAAAAATAGTAACCAGAACATGTACATAAAACTAACCCAGGCTGGTGGGGGAAAAAATGGAGGTATAAGAGGATGCTTTCCAGGCAAAGGGAGTAAATGCCTGTTCCCACAAGCCGGACTGGAATTTCTTATAATTCACTGGTTATTCAGCTGAATCCACAGGAAAGTCTTGCTTCAGTAAGAAGAAATGATTAGCCCTAGATGGAGAATAGCTCCGAATCCACCCTACAGAATCACAAAAGCAATTTATGAAATAAACTATTTCCAAGTAACTTAAATGTAACTTAGAGCAAATCCAAGAATATGTACAGAAATTTGAAAATATCCACCACCCACCAAAATAAATTACACAACAGACATCCATTTAATAATTAAATAGACATTCAATGGTCCAGTAAAACACGATCCATAATGAGAATAATGAATACCTCCAAACCAACTCAGAATTGACATTAGAATTGTTTATCTATATTCTGTATGTTCAATTAGATAGAGATATGGAAGATATTTTTTAAAATGAAAATGGAAGATCTGGGATCCCTGGGTGGCGCAGCGGTTTAGCGCCTGCCTTTGGCCCAGGGCGCGATCCTGGAAACCCGGGATCGAATCCCACGTCGGGCTCCCGTTGCATGGAGCCTGCTTCTCCCTCTGCCTGTGTCTCTGCGCCTCTCTCTCTCTCTCTGTGTGACTATCATAAATAAATAAATAAATAAATAAATAAATAAATAAATAAATAAAAGAAAATGGAAGATCTATAGATGAAAACTATCATGTTTGAGATTAAAAATGCAATGGATCCCTAATCAAAATCCCAGCAAGTTATTTTGTGACTATCAACGAAATGATCCCAATTTTATATGGAGAGGCAACACAATCTTGAAGAACAAAGTTGGAGGGCTGACACTACCAAACTTCAAAACTGTATAGTTTCAGTACTCAAAAGCCTACGGTATTGATGAAGGAATGGACAAAGGATCAGTGGAACAGATAGACAATAGACACCCATACATATAGTGAACTAACATTTGACAAAGGACCAAAAGCAATACAATGGAGAAAAGATAAAGTCTTTTTCAAAAAATGGTGCTGGAACAACTGGACACTCAAATGCAAATAATAATAATAATAATAATAATAATAATAATAATAATAAATGAACCTAGATTAAAAATTAACTCAGAGGCACCAGGGTGGCTCAGTGCTTGAGCATCTGCCTTTGGCTCGGGTTGTGATCCTGAGGTTCTGGAATCAAGTCCTGCATCAGGCTCCCCACAGGGAGTCTGCTTCTCCCTCTGCTTATGTCTCTGCCTCTCTGTATCTCTCGTGAATAAATAAAATATTTTTTAAAAAATTAACTCAAAGTTAATCATAGAACTAAAAGAGCTGAGCAGATCAGCGGACCCACCCCCGGAGCATCCAGGCGCCTGCAGACAGAGAGCTCTGTAGTTACTGCGGGAGCTGAATCCAGGGCTCCAGAGCTGGCCGCCCCCACTGTGGTTGTTCCTCCTGGGGCCTCAGGGGGTAAACAACCCACACTGAGCCCTGCACCAGGCAGGGGACAGAGCAGCGCCCCCAAGTGCTAACACCTAAAAATCAGCACAACAGACCCCTCCCCCAGAAGACCAACTAGATAGACAAGTTCCAGGGTAAATCAAGGGACTTAAAGTATATGGAAACAGAAGATACTCCCCCTTGGCTCTTTTTTTTTTTTTTTTTGCTTTTTAATTTCTGTTTGCTTCCACCACCTTTATTTTCCTTTCTTTCTTTTTCTTTCATTTTCATCTCTTTTTTTCTTTTTTCTTTTTTCTTTTTCTCTTTTCTTTCCTTCTTTCTCTCCTCTTTTTTTCTCCTTTTCCCAATAAAACTTGTTTTTAGCCACTCTGCACTGAGCAAAATGACTAGAAGGAAAACCTCACCTCAAAAGAAAGAATCAGAAACAGTCCTCTCTCCCACAGAGTTACAAAATCTGGATTACAATTCAATGTCAGAAAGCCAATTCAGAAGCACTATTATACAGCTACTGGTGGCTCTAGAAAAAAGCATAAAGGACTCAAGAGACTTCACGACTGCAGAATTTAGAGCTAATCAGGCAGAAATTAAAAATCAATTGAATGAGATGCAATCCAAACTAGAAGTCCTAACGATGAGGGTTAACGAGGTGGAAGAACGAGTGAGTGACATAGAAGACAAGTTGATGGCAAAGAGGGAAACTGAGGAGAAAAGAGACAAACAATTAAAAGACCATGAAGACAGATTAAGGGAAATAAACGACAGCCTGAGGAAGAAAAACCTATGTTTAATTGGGGTTCCCGAGGGCGCCAAAAGGGACAGAGGGCCAGAATATTTATTTGAACAAATCATAGCTGAAAACTTTCCTAATCTGGGAAGGGAAACAGGCATTCAGATCCAGGAAATAGAGAAATCCCCCCTAAAATGAATAAAAACCGTTCAACACCTCGACATTTAATAGTTAAGCTTGCAAATGCCAAAGATAAAGAGAAGACCCTTAAAGCAGCAAGAGACAAGCAATCCCTGACTTTTATGGGGAGGAGTATTAGGGTAACCGCAGACCTCTCCACAGAGACCTGGCAGGCCAGAAAGGGCTGGCAGGATATATTCAGGGTCCTAAATGAAAGAACATGCAACCAAGAATACTTTATCCAGCAAGGCTCTCATTCAGAATGGAAGGAGAGATAAAGAGCTTCCAAGACAGGCAGGAACTTAAAGAATATGTGACCTCCAAACCAGCTCTGCAAGAAATTTTAAGGGGGACTCTTAAAATTCCCCTTTAAGAAGAAGTTCAGTGGAACAATCCACAAAAACAAGGACTGAATAGATATCATGATGACACTAAACTCATATCTTTCAATAGTAACTCTGAACGTGAACGGGCTTAATGACCCCATCAAAAGGCACCCAGGGTGTCAGACTGGATTAAAATAGCAGGACCCATCTATTTGCTGTCTATAAGAGACTCATTTTAGACAGAAGGACACCTACAGCCTGAAAATACAAGGTTGGAGTACCATTTACCATTCAAATGGTCCTCAAAAGAAAGCAGGAGTAGCCATCCTTATATCAAATAAACTAAAATTTACCCCGAAGACTAGTGAGAGATGAAGAGGGACACTATATCATACTTAAAGGATCTATCCAACAAGAGGACTTAACAATCCTCAATATATATGCCCCGAATGTGGGAGCTGCCAAATATATAAATCAATTAATAACCAAAGTGAAGAAATACTGAGAATTTAATAATACACTTATACTTGGTGACTTCAATCTAGCTCTTTCTATACTCGATAGGTCTTCTAAGCACAACATCTCCAAAGAAACAAGAGCTTTAAATTATACACTGGACCAGATTGTTTTCACAGATATCTACAGAACTTTACATCCAAACTCAACTGAATACACATTCTTCTCAAGGGCACATGGAACTTTCTCCAGAATAGACCACATACTGGGTCACAAATCGGGTCTGAACCGATGCCAAAAGATTGGGATTGTCCCCTGCATATTCTCAGACCATAATGCCTTGAAATTAGAACTAAATCACAACAAGAAGTTTGGAAGGACCTCAAACACGTGGAGGTTAAGGACCATCCTGCTGAAAGATGAAAGGGTCAACCAGGAAATTAAGGAAGAATTAAAAAGATTCATGGAAACTAATGAGAATGAAGATACAACCGTTCAAAATCTTTGGGATGCAGCAAAAGCAGTCCTAAGGGGGAAATACATCGCAATACAAGCATCCATTCAAAAACTGGAAAGAACTCAAATACAAAAGCTAACCTTACACCTAAAGGAGCTAGAGAAAAAACAACAAATAGATCCTACACCCAGGAGAAGAAGAGAGTTAATAAAGATTCAAGCAGAACTCAACGAAATCGAGACCAGAAGAACTGTGGAACAGATCAACAGAACCAGGAGTTGGTTCTTTGAAAGAATTAATAAGATAGATAAACCATTAGCCAGCCTTATTAAAAAGAAGAGAGAGAAGACTCAAATTAATAAAATCATGAATGAGAAAGGAGAGATCACTACCAACACCAAGGAAATACAAACGATTTTAAAAACATATTGTGAACAGCTATACGCCAATAAATTAGGCAATCTAGAAGAAATGGACGCATTCCTGGAAAGCCACAAACTACCAAAACTGGAACAGGAAGAAATAGAAAACCTGAACAGACCAATAACCAGGGAGGAAATTGAAGCAGTCATCACAAACCTCCCAAGACACAAGAGTCCAGGGCCAGATGGCTTCCCAGGGGAATTCCATCAAACGTTTAAAGAAGAAATCATACCTATTCTCCTAAAGCTGATTGGAAAGATAGAAAGAGATGGAGTACTTCCAAATTCGTTCTATGAGGCCAGCATCACCTTAATTCCAAAACCAGACAAAGACCCCACCAAAAAGGAGAATTACAGACCAATATCCCTGATGAACATGGATGCAAAAATTCTCAACAAGATACTAGCCAATAGGATCCAACAGTACATTAAGAAAATTATTCACCATGACCAAGTAGGATTTATCCCTGGGACACAAGGCTGGTTCAACACTCGTAAAACACTCAGTGTGATTCATCATATCAGCAAGAGAAAAACCAAGAACCATATGATCCTCTCATTAGATGCAGAGAAAGCATTTGACAAAATACAGCATCCATTCCTGATCAAAACTCGTCAGAGTGTAGGGATAGAGGGAACATTCCTCAACATCTTAAAAGCCATCTATGAAAAGCCCACAGCAAATATCATTCTCAATGGGGAAGCACTGGGAGCCTTTCCCCTAAGATCAGGAACAAGACAGGGATGTCCACTCTCACCACTGCTATTCAACATAGTACTGGAAGTCCTAGCCTCAGCAATCAGACAACAAAAAGACATTAAAGGCATTCAAATTGGCAAAGAAGAAGTCAAACTCTCCCTCTTCGCCGATGACAGGGGTGGTGGAAGAGGAGGAGGGCGGAGGGTGGGGGTGAATGTGTGACGGGCACTGAGGGGGGCACTTGACGGGATGAGCACTGGGTGTTATTCTGTATGTTGGTAAATTGAACACCAATAAATAAATTTATTATTAAAAAATAAAAAATAAAATGAAGGACAATAGAATAAAAGCTGGGAGGGGAGATGTGAAAGTGTACTACTGTGAGGCTATTATATGTGATGTAGTAAAATATCACTTGAATGTAGACCATGTTAAGTTAAAGATACATACTATAATCTCTAAAGCAGCCGCTATAATAACAAAACAGAGTTATAGCTAAGAAATCAACAAAGGAGGTAAAATAAAATCATAAATATAATCTGAAAAAAAGGCAGAATAAAAGTAAAATGGGAATAAGGATCGGTTTGGACATTACAACCAAGAACAGGATAATAGACTTAACTATATCAATAACTACATGAAGGTTAATGATCTATACACTCCAACTAAAATGCAGGATTGTCAGATTGCATAAAAAAGCAAGACCCCGCTACATGCTGCCTACAAAAAATACTTTATATACCTTATATATGAAAAAACAAGTTAAAAGAATGAAAAACTACATACCAAGCTAAAATTAATTTTTTAAAAAGCATAAATGGCTATTATAATATCAGATGAAGATTTCAGAGCAAATAATACTACCAGGAATAACAAAGGTTATTTTGTAATAAAAAACGGATCAGTTAATGAAGAAGACATAAGAATTCTAAACATTTATGTCCTTAATAAACAATTCAACACACATGACCTTGCACCATTTCTTATTTATACATTTGATAGAATTTACCATTGAAATCATCTGGTCTTGGAGTTTTCCTTATGGTGATATTAATCTACTAACTAAATGTTTTTTTAGATGAAGGATTATTCATTTCATACAAATCTTGAGTGATTGGGCAGTGTCTTTAAAATATTTGCACATTTTCTTTAAGTTATTGAACTTATGGACATAAAATTTTCATAATATTCTATTACATTCCACCTGGACTCTACTTTTTACTTATCTACTCATTTATATATCTAACCCACCCATTAATCCATTTTGTTTTCTTTTTTTAATTTTTATTTATTCATAGAGACACACAGAGAGAGAGAGAGAGGCAGAGACACAGGCAGAAGGAGAAGCAGGCTCCAAGCAGAGAGCCCGACGCGGGACTCGAACCCGGATCTCCAGGATCAGCCCTGGGCTGAAGGCTGTGCTAAATCGCTGCGCCACCGGGGCTGCCCCATTTTATTTTCAAAGTACATTGTGCATATCAGTAAACTTTTTTGTAAGTACTTCAGCATGCATGTCATTAGCTAGAATTTAATATTTGTTTAGTTTTTCTATTGTAAAATTTACAAAAAATGAAAATGAAAAACTCTGTACTAGATGTTTGCTGAGAATAACTGTATGTATATACCTGTGTAACATGAACACTTAAGACAAAAACATTGCCTTCCAAAAACCAAACAAAAACACTACCTTAACTTCATAATGCTCCTACATGTTCTTTTTTTGTTAAATGCTCTTTCAACTTGCAGAGGCAATCGCTGTTTTTTTTCCCACTGAAGCTTACTTATGCTTATGAAATTAAATTTTAACATAAATAAAAATATTACATACAAAGATATACTTATGGAATTACTACTTTATCCTTGAACCTCAATTAACTGTCTTTGATACCTCTTGGTTTATGCATACACTGCTTTGAAACCCACTCCCCTAAAATGCAAATTGTGCTTCATTGCATCACTAATTAAAATCTCTAAATTATTTCTATTTTTTAAAATATTTAATTAATTTATTTATTCATGAGAGACACATAGAGGTGGAGACACAGACGGTGGGAGAAGCAAGCTCGTTACAGGGAGCCTAATGTGGGACTAGATCCCAGATCCCGGGATCACTCCCTGAGCTGAAGGCAGATGCTCAACCGCTGAGCCACCCAGGCGTCCCTAAATGATTTCTATTTTAAAAAAGAACTTCTTTGTGAATTTATGGTCTTAGTGGGGTCATATTTTGGTAGTGGATATTGCTGACATTAGTGATTTATTTCTATTAATTATGTTTTAAAAGAAATACAAAGTAACAGGATCCCTGGGTGGCGCAGCGGTTTGGTGCCTGCCTTTGGCCCAGGGCGCGATCCTGGAGACCCGGGATCGAGTCCCACGTTGGGCTCCCGGTGCATGGAGCCTGCTTCTCCCTCTGCCTGTGTCTCTGCCTCTCTCTCTGTGACTATCATAAATAAATAAAAAAAATTTAAAAAAAAAGAAATACAAAGTAACTAAAGCGCTTATTGTTATTTTCCTAGTACAATGTATACTTTAGGAAGAAGGAGTAGGTGAGGGATACATAAGGTCTTCAGCTGTACATTTCACATTATGCTATAGAAAACCGGAGACTCAGTCACATTTCTCCTTTAGCAACTGGCTCCCTGTTAGGTACCATAGTGAGGTAACACTGAGAAGGGGTTTGCAACTTCCTGTCTGCTTCCTGTGCCTCTCAGTTTCACCCCAACAAAGGTTTTCATTTAACTAGGGCCATGTGGTTTCTGTAAGGACACCAATTTTGCAGTTTTTCTGACTTTTCTAAAAGTCATTGCACGCGAATGACTTTTCTCTCCTCAGAGATCTGAACCCAACCCAGGGGACGCTCTGCTGAGATCCTAAGGCTCAGCACTACCTGAGCAACTCATCCTCCATAGAGGTTGAGTGCCAGGTATGCATCAAGGTCCCTGCTCAGCACATTTAAAAACCACCACTAACTAGGTAGCCCCCTTTCCACAGAGGTCTGAGTCCCAGCACTGAGAGGCCCTTCTTCCATATTATGGTTCTCCAGAAACCCGAGGTCTTCCCTTGGTTTACCCAGCTCTAAGGGTGCAAGCTCTCTCCTATTATTTTCTTATTTTGTTTATTAATGTTATTTTCTTTCATTTTCTTCATGGTAAATGTATTCTTTAATTCTCATCCTCTATTTCACAAATTCCCCCATTTGCTTCCCCTCTGATAAACATTGGTTTGTTCTCTATAGTTAAGAATCTCGTTCTTGCTTTGTCTCTTCTTTTCCTTGGCTCATTTGTTCCTTAAATTCCACATATAAGTGAAATCATATGGTGTTTGTCTTTCTCTGACTTTTTCCGCTCAGTATTATACTCGTAGTTCTATCCATGTTGTTGCAAATGGCAAGATTTCATTCCTTTTGAGAGCTAAATAATATATATATGACACCACACCTTTATCCATTCATCAATCAATGGACACATGGGCTGCTTCCATAATTTGGCTATTGTAAATAACGCTGCCATAAACATAGGGATGCATATATTATTTTGAGTCAATGTTTCTATATTTTTTGGGTAAATAACCAAGTAGTGTGATTACTGGATCATAGGGTAGTTCTATTTTTAATTTTTTGAGGAAACTCCATACTCTTTTTCACAATGGCTGCACCAATTTTCATCCTCACCAGCAGTGCAAGAGAGTTCCTTTTTCTGCATATCCTTGCCAACAATTGTTTATTCCATACAAATTTTTTTATCTTATGTGGTTCCATACAAATCTTAGGATTATTTGTTCTAGTTCTGTGAAAAATACTGTTGGTATTTTGATAGAGATTTCAGTAGGGATGTAGATTGCTTTGGGTAGAATAGACATTTTCACAATATTTGTTCTTCCAACTCATGAGCATAGAATATCTTTCCATTTCTCTACATCACCTTGAACTTCTTTCATCAGTGTTTTATAGTTTTCAGAGTACAGGTCTTTCACCTCTTTCGTTAAGTTTATTCTGAGATATTTTATTTTTGGTGTGATTATAAATGGGATTCTTTTTCTTAATTTTACTTTCTGCTGCTTCATGATTAGTGTATAGCAATGCAGCAGATTTCTGTACATTGATTTTGTATCATACGACTTTACTGAATTCATTTATCAGTTCTAGTATTGTTTCGGTGGAGTCTGAGGTTTTCTCTATTTAGTATCATGTCATCTGCAAATAGCAAGAGTTCTACTTCTTCCTTACCAATTTGGATGTTTTTTATTCCCTCTTCTTGTCTCATTCCTGTGATGAAGATTTCCAGTACTATGTTAAATAAAAGTGGTGAGGGGTACGTGGGTGGCTTAGTTGGTAAGTGTCTGCCTTTGGCTCAGGTCATGATCCAAGGGTCCTAGGATTGAGCCCCGCCTCGGGATTCCTGCTCAGTGTTAAGACTGCTTTTCCCTTTCCTCCCTTCTCATGTTCTCTCTCGTTATTTCTGTCTCTCTGTTGCTCTCAAATAAATAAAACAATTTAGAAAGAAAGAAGGAAAGAAAGAAAGAAGAAAGAAAGAAAGAAAAAGAAAGAAGACAGAGAAAGAAAGAGACACAACAGACAAGCAAGCCATACACGAAACACAGAAGACAGACAGCAGCACAAGAAAGAAAGAAAGCAAGAAAAAGGAAAAAAGAAAGAAAGAAAGAAAGAAAGACAGACAGACAGACAGAAAGAAAGAAAGAAAGAAAGAAAGAAAGAAAGAAAGAAAGATAGTAGTGAGAGTGGACATCTTTGCCTTGCTCCTGACCTTAGGTGGAAAGCTCTCAGTTTTTCACCAGAGTATGGTGTTGGCTGTGGGGTTTTTATATAAGGTCTTTATTATGAGATATGTTCCCTTTAGACCTACTTTGCAGACGGTTTTTATTATGAATGAATGGTGTACTTTACTAAATGCTTCTTCTGTATCTATTGAAGTGAACATAGAGTCTTTATCCTTTTTTCTTATTGATGTGACATATCACATTGGTTGTTTTGTGAATATTAAACCACCCTTGCATCCCAGAAATAAATACCCCTTGATCGTGATGTATGATTTTTTATTATATTGTTGGATTCAGTTTGCTGAATTTGTTGAGGATTTTTGCATCTTCCTTAATGAGGGATATTGGCCTGTAGTTCTGTTTTTGTGATGTCTTTATCTGGTTTAGCAATCAAGGTGATACTGGCCTTATCGATGAATTTGGAAGTTCTCCTTCCTCTTGTATTTTTTGAAATAGCTTTAAGAATGAGTATTAACTCTTCCTTAAATGTTTGGTAGAATTCCCTTGTGAAGCTATCTGGTCCTGGACTTTTGTTTTGGGGGAGTTTTTTTATTACTGATCCAACTTCCTTTTGGATTATTGGTTCATTCAAATTTTCTATTTCTTCCCACCTTAGTTTTGGTAGGTTATATGTCTCTAGGAATTTATCCACTTCTAAGTTGTCAAATTTATTGGCATATAGATTTTCATAATATTGTCTTACGCTTGTTTGTATTTCTGTGGTGTTAGTTGTTATTTCTCCTCTTTCATTAGTAATTTTATTTATTTGGGTACTGTCTCTTTTTTTAATGAGTCTTACTAGAGGTTTACCAATTTTGTTGATATTTCAAAGAATCAGCTCCTGGTTTCATTGATCTGTTCTATTGTTGTTTTTTTTTTCAGTTTCTCTATCATTTATTTCTGTTCTAATCTTTATTATTTCCTGCCTTTTCATGGTTTTTGGTTTTGTGTGTTCTTTTCCTAGCTCCTTAAGGTATAAGGTTAAGGTTGTTTGAGACTTTTCTTGCTTCTTGAGACAGGCCTGTGTGGCTATAAACTTCCATCTTAGAACCACTTTTGCTGCATCCCAAAGATTTTGGACTATTGTGTTTTCATTTTGGTGTCATTCTTTCACAGGGGCCATCCTAATCTTCTCTGTATCATTCCAATTTTAGTGTATGTGCTGCTAAACAATTTTACTTCTTCTTATATTTTTTGGTTGACCATTGTTGAGGGGCATGTTGTTGAACCTATATGTATTTGTGCTCTTTCAATATTTTTTTCTTGTAATTGATTTCTAGTTTCATAATATTGTGATTAGAAAAGACACACAGGGGGCACCTGGGTGGCTCAGTGGTTGAGCATCTGCCTTTGGCTCAGGTTGTGATTCTGGGGTCCTGGGATTGAATCCTACATTGGGCTTTTGGCAGGGAGGCTTCCTTCTTCTTCTGCCTATGTCTCTGCCTCTCTCTCTCTGTCTCTTATGAATAAATAAATAGAATATTTTTTTAAAAGAAAAGAAAAGATGCACAGGATGAATTATGTGATCTGCTCTGGAAAATGTTCTGTGTGCACTTGAAAAGAATGTGTATTCTGCTATTTTAGGATGGAATGTTCTGAATATATCTGTTAAATCCATCTGGTCTAGTGTGTCATTCAAGGCCACACTTGATTTTCTGTTTGTGGACGATCTGTTAAAATTCCCTACTATTGTATTACTATTAATTATTTCTTTTATATTTGTTATTAACTGTTTTATGTATTTAGTGCTTCCATGTTGGGTGCATAAATATTTATAATTTTTATAACCTCTTGTTGAATTGTCCCATTTATCATTACATAGTATTCTTCTTTGTTTCTTGTTATAGTCTTTGTTTTAAAATCTACCTTGTTGGGGTGCCTGGGTGGCTCAGATGGTTAAGAGTCTGCCTTTGCTCAGGTCATGATCTCAGGGTCCTGGGATTGAGTCCCATGTTGGGATCCCTGCCCAGCGGGGTGTCTGCTTCTCCCTCTCACTCTGCCTCTCCCCCTGCTCATACTCACATGCCCTCCCTAAAATAAATAAATAAAATCTTTTAAAACTTTTTAAAAAAAATCTATCTTGTCTGATATAAGTATTGCTACTTTCCTTTCTTTTGGCATCCATTTATGTCATAAATGTTTCTCCATCCCCTCACTTTCCATCTGCAGGTGTCTTTTGGTCTGAAATGAGTCTCTTGTGGGCAACATATAGATGGGTCTTGTTTTTAATCCATTCTATCATCCTATGTCTTTTGATTAGAGCATTTAATCCATTTACCCACAGAGTAATTACTGATAAGTGTGTATTTATTGTTGTTTTGTTACTTGTTTTATGATTGTTTCTATAGATTTTCTCTGATCCTTCTTTTACTGTCTTTTATGATTTGTTGACTTTCTTTAGTGATATACTTGGATCCCTTTCTCTTTATTCTTTGCATACTTCATGGTTGATTCATGGTTACCATTAGGTTTGTATATAACATCTTCTGCATATAGAAGTCATTTTTTTGCATATAGAAGTCTTAATTAAGTTTATGGCTGCTTAAGTTTAAACCCATTCTTTAGTCCACTCCCTCCCACATTTTGGCTATATGGTTTCATATTTTACATTTTCTTATTTTATGAATCTTTTGACTGATTTTTACATAAATATTTTTACTGCTTTTTTTAACTTTTCATATTTTTCACTTCTGGTCTTCTGTCCCCCTTAATATTTCTTGTAGGGCTGGTCTAGTGGTCATAAACCCCTTTAGTTTTTGTCTGAGAAACTATCTCTCCCTCTATTCTGAATGATAGCCTTGCTGGATAGCACATTCTTGGCTGCAGGGTTTTCCCTTTCAGTACTTTGAATATATCATGCCATTCTAGTCTGGCCCACAAAGTTTCTGCTAAAAAATCTCCTGATAGCCTCATCAAGTTTCTCTTGTATGTAACTGCCTTTTTTTCCTGCTGCTTTTTGTCATTTTAATTACTATGTATCTTGGTGTAGACTTGTTTGGGTTGAAGTTTGGGGGGGGGAATCTCTGTGCCTCCTAGATCTGGATCTCTGCTTCCTTCTCCAGATTAGGGAAGTTTTCAGTTATTATTTCTTCAAATAAATATTCTGCCCCCTTATCTAAGCTTCTTCTTTTGATATCCCTACAATGTAGATGTTATTACACTTGATGGAATCACTGTTTTCTGTAAGACCATTTTCAATTTCCTTACTTTTCTTTCCCCTCCTTTGCTCAGCTTGGTTATTTTCCATTACTCTGTCTTCTAGGTCAGTAGTTTGTTCCCCTGCTTCATCTAGCGTGCTATATCTTCCAAGAAGTGTATATTTTTAGAATATTTTATTTATTTATTTAAGAGAGAGAGAATGCAAATGAGGAGAGGGGCAGGAGAGGGAGAGAATCTCAAGCAGACTCCACACTGAGCACAGAGCCTGATGAAGGGCTGAGTCCCACTACCCCCAAGATCATGACCTGGGCCCAAACCAAGAGTTGGACACTCAATCAAGTGGGCCACCCACGCACACCACTGTGAAGTATATTTTTAATTTTATTTTATTGTGTTCTTAATCTCTGATTGGCTCTTTTTTTATCTCTGTGTTAAGGGTTTCAATGAAGTCTTCCACTCTGTTCTCCAGTCCAGAATATCTTTATGATCATTACTTTAAATTCTCTATCTGGCATATTACTTATATATGTTTCACTTTAATCTCTTGCTGTGGTTTGGGCCTATTCTTTCATTTGGGGGGTGTTTCTCATCTCCTTATTTTGTCTGACTTTCTGTGTCTGTATATGTGTTCAAGAACATCAGCTGTTTCTCTTGCTCTTAACAGTAATAGCCTTGTGAAGAAGTGGTCCTGTAGTGCCCTGCAGTGCAGTATTCCCTGTTCCCTAGGTCCTGGTGCTTCAATGCATGTCTCCTATGTATGTTGTGTGTACTCTGTTGTTGAGTCTTGACCTTTTTTCCCTTGAGTAGAGTTGTCTGTAGAGGTTCTCTTTACCTATTGTGTGCAGCAGGGGTCAGCACTTTTTAACAAGGTGTTTGATGGCTTGCTTACAAAATGAGACCCACTACCACTGCAGCCAGAACTGAGGCCCCATAAGAAGCATGGGTCAGGAGGCATGGTAATGCTGAGGCTTGCACTGGTCTTCTGGGGGAGGGGACCACAGTGCAGGGACTCAGGTGAGCAACTGGGAAGGGTGGATTAGGGGAAGCATAGGGTAGAGAGTCTCTTGTAACCAAGTTAGGTATGGAGTGTTGGCTCTGTGCTGGTTTCCGAAGGTGGCCATTGTTTATGCTGGGAAGTAGGGGAGGGAAATGGCACCTGCCAGCTCCTTTATTCCTGGAATGGTCTCCCTGTAATCCTTATGTCTCTAGGCCATGCTCTGAAATGAGCAAATCACTCTGCCTCCTGTCTGTCCTCATCTCTTTTTCAAACTCCTGGTTCTACAAGGTATCTGCACAGGATATTTGTTGTGCTATCTATTGGGTTCTCCCAGAGCCAAACCCTCTGATTTTTCAAATTCCAAGCTTTAAGTTCTGCTGGCTTTAAGAACTCATGAAAATCCACCCCTTCTTACTTTCAAAGGCAAATATTAGAGAGATTCGTCTTCCCTGTTCCTGGGCTCCCTGGTATTAAAGTTTGTTTTCTGTCCATGTCTGTAACCACCAACTGCCCTCCTACCTTGTTTGGCCCCAGTCAGTTTTGCTCCCAGATCATGTTTCACCCTTCCTGTGTTCTTCAATGTGGCCTCTTCCCTGCTTTTAGCTATGGGATTTGTTCTATCAGTCTTTGAGTCATTTCCTAGGTTCTTTATTCTGATATGGATGTTATCTAGTTGTATCCATGGGACAAGGTGAGCTTAGGATCTTCCTACTTTGCCATCTCTCTTCCACTCTTCTTGGTACCTCATTGTTCTGTTTTAGCATTTTTAATCTTTTTTTAATTTATTTTTTTATTGGTGTTCAATTTACCAACATACAGAATAACCCCCAGTGCCCGTCACCCATTCACTCCCATCCCCCGCCCTCCTCCCCTTTTACCACCCCTAGTTCGTTTCCCAGAGTTAGCAGTCTTTACGTTCTGTCTCCCTTTCTGATATTTCCCACACACTTCTTCTCCCTTCCCTTATATTCCCTTTCACTATTATTTATATTCCCCAAATGAATGAGAACATATAATGTTTGTCCTTCTCCGACTGACTTATTTCACTCAGCATAATACCCTCCAGTT
Source organism: Canis lupus familiaris (assembly GCF_011100685.1). Classification (NCBI taxonomy): domain Eukaryota; kingdom Metazoa; phylum Chordata; class Mammalia; order Carnivora; family Canidae; genus Canis; species Canis lupus. Next base: position 80,661,687 of record NC_049260.1, read on the forward strand.
CCATCCACATTGAAGCAAATGGTGGGTATTTGTCATTTCTAATAGCTGAGTAATATTCCATTGTATACATAAACCACATCTTCTTTATCCACTCATCTTTCGATGGACACCGAGGCTCCTTCCACAGTTTGGCTATTGTGGCCATTGCTGCTATAAACATCAGGGTGCAGGTGTCCCGGAGTTTCATTGCATCTGTATCTTTGGGGTAAATCCCCAACAGTGCAATTGCTGGGTCGTAGGGCAGGTCTATTTTTAACTCTTTGAGGAACATCCGCACAGTTTTCCAGAGTGGCTGCACCAGTTCACATTCCCACCAACAGTGTACGAGGGTTCCCATTTCTCCACATCCTCTCCAACATTTGTTGTCTCCTGCCTTGTTAATTTTCCCCATTCTCACTGATGTGAGGTGGTATCTCATTGTGGTTTTGATTTGTATTTCCCTAATGGCAAGTGATGCAGAGCATTTTCTCATGTGCATTTTGGCCATGTCTATGTCTTCCTCTGTGAGATTTCTGTTCATGTCTTTTGCCCATTTCATGATTGGATTGTTTGTTTCTTTGCTGCTGAGTTTAATAAGTTCTTTATAGATCTTGGAAACTAGCCCTTTATCTGATACGTCATTTGCAAATATCTTCTCCCATTCTGTAGGTTGTCTTTTAGTTTTGTTGACTGTATCCTTTGCTGTGCAAAGGCTTCTTATCTTGATGAAGTCCCAATAGTTCATTTTTACTTTTGTTTCTTTTGCCTTCCTGGATGTATCTTGCAAGAAGTTACTGTGGCCGAGTTCAAAAAGGGTGTTGCCTGTGTTCTTCTCTAGGATTTTGATGGAATCTTGTCTCACATTTAGATCTTTCATCCATTTTGAGTTTATCTTTGTGTATGGTGAAAGAGAGTGGTCTAGTTTCATTCTTCAGCATGTGGATGTCCAATTTTCCCAGCACCATTTAGTGAAGAGACTGTCTTTCTTTCAATGGATAGTCTTTCCTACTTTATCTAATATTAGTTGACCATAAAGTTCAGGGTCCACTTCTGGGTTCTCTATTCTGTTCCATTGATCTATGTGTCTGTTTTTGTGCCAGTACCACACTGTCTTGATGACCACAGCTTTGTAGTACAACCTGAAATCTGGCATTGTGATGCCCCAGATATGGTTTTCTTTTTTAAAATTCCCCTGGCTATTCGGGGTCTTTTCTGATTCCACACAAATCTTAAAATAATTTGTTCTAACTCTCTGAAGAAAGTCCATGGTATTTTAATAGGGATTGCATTAAACGTGTAAATTGCCCTGGGTAACATTGACATTTTCACAATATTAATTCTGCCAATCCATGAGCATGGAATATTTTTCCATCTCTTTGTGTCTTCCTCAATTTCATTCAGACGTGTTCTATAGTTTTTAGGGTATAGATCCTTTACCTCTTTGGTTAGGTTTATTCCTAGGTATCTTATGCTTTTGGGTGCAATTGTAAATGGGATTGACTCCTTATTTTCTCTTTCTTCAGTCTAATTGTTAGTGTATAGAAATGCCACTGATTTCTGGGCATTGATTTTGTATCCTGCCACGCTACCAAATTGCTGTATGAGTTCCAGCAATCTTGGGGTGGAGTCTTTTGGGTTTCTTATGTAGAGTATCATGTCATCGGCGAAGAGGGAGAGTTTGACTTCTTCTTTGCCAATTTGAATGCCTTTAATGTCTTTTTGTTGTCTGATTGCTGAGGCTAGGACTTCCAGTACTATGTTGAATAGAGGTGGTGCGAGTGGACATCCCTGTCTTGTTCCTGATCTTAGGGGAGAGGCTCCCAGTGCTTCCCCATTGAGAATGATATTTGCTGTGGGCTTTTCATAGATGGCTTTTAAGATGTTGAGGAATGTTCCCTCTATCCCTACACTCTGAAGAGTTTTGATCAGGAATGGATGCTGTATTTTGTCAAATGCTTTCTCTGCATCTAATGAGAGGATCATATGGTTCTTGGTTTTTCTCTTGCTGATATGATGAATCACACTGAGTGTTTTACGAGTGTTGAACCAGCCTTGTGTCCCGGGGATAAATCCTACTTGGTCATGGTGAATAATTTTCTTAATGTACTGTTGGATCCTATTGGCTAGTATCTTGTTGAGAATTTTTGCATCCATGTTCATCAGGGATATTGGTCTGTAATTCTCCTTTTTGGTGGGGTCTTTGTCTGGTTTTGGAATTAAGGTGATGCTGGCCTCATAGAACGAATTTGGAAGTACTCCATCTCTTTCTATCTTTCCAATCAGCTTTAGGAGAATAGGTATGATTTCTTCTTTAAACGTTTGATGGAATTCCCCTGGGAAGCCATCTGGCCCTGGACTCTTGTGTCTTGGGAGGTTTTTGATGACTGCTTCAATTTCCTCCCTGGTTATTGGTCTGTTCAGGTTTTCTATTTCTTCCTGTTCCAGTTTTGGTAGTTTGTGGCTTTCCAGGAATGCGTCCATTTCTTCTAGATTGCCTAATTTATTGGCGTATAGCTGTTCACAATATGTTTTTAAAATCGTTTGTATTTCCTTGGTGTTGGTAGTGATCTCTCCTTTCTCATTCATGATTTTATTAATTTGAGTCTTCTCTCTCTTCTTTTTAATAAGGCTGGCTAATGGTTTATCTATCTTATTAATTCTTTCAAAGAACCAACTCCTGGTTCTGTTGATCTGTTCCACAGTTCTTCTGGTCTCGATTTCGTTGAGTTCTGCTTGAATCTTTATTAACTCTCTTCTTCTCCTGGGTGTAGGATCTATTTGTTGTTTTTTCTCTAGCTCCTTTAGGTGTAAGGTTAGCTTTTGTATTTGAGTTCTTTCCAGTTTTTGAATGGATGCTTGTATTGCGATGTATTTCCCCCTTAGGACTGCTTTTGCTGCATCCCAAAGATTTTGAACGGTTGTATCTTCATTCTCATTAGTTTCCATGAATCTTTTTAATTCTTCCTTAATTTCCTGGTTGACCCTTTCATCTTTCAGCAGGATGGTCCTTAACCTCCACGTGTTTGAGGTCCTTCCAAACTTCTTGTTGTGATTTAGTTCTAATTTCAAGGCATTATGGTCTGAGAATATGCAGGGGACAATCCCAATCTTTTGGCATCGGTTCAGACCCGATTTGTGACCCAGTATGTGGTCTATTCTGGAGAAAGTTCCATGTGCCCTTGAGAAGAATGTGTATTCAGTTGAGTTTGGATGTAAAGTTCTGTAGATATCTGTGAAAACAATCTGGTCCAGTGTATAATTTAAAGCTCTTGTTTCTTTGGAGATGTTGTTCTTAGAAGACCTATCGAGTATAGAAAGAGCTAGATTGAAGTCACCAAGTATAAGTGTATTATTATCTCAGTATTTCTTCACTTTGGTTATTAATTGATTTATATATTTGGCAGCTCCCACATTCGGGGCATATATATTGAGGATTGTTAAGTCCTCTTGTTGGATAGATCCTTTAAGTATGATATAGTGTCCCTCTTCATCTCTCACTACAGTCTTCGGGGTAAATTTTAGTTTATCTGATATAAGGATGGCTACTCCTGCTTTCTTTTGAGGACCATTTGAATGGTAAATGGTTCTCCAACCTTTTATTTTCAGGCTGTAGGTGTCCTTCTGTCTAAAATGAGTCTCTTGTAGACTAGCATTTTTAATCTTATAGTAATTGTTATTTTTTTTTTGTAATTGTTAAATCAAATAACTATTAAAATGTATTTTAAATAAGTGTTGTGGTTTCTTATTTCGTGACTGGACATGATACACATACACTTTTTATTCTAATCACTTTCACAGTTTTCTCTTTTCTTTGGTTTTGGCAGCATCACTATGATATACCTAGTTGTGGTTTTCCTGATATTTATTTAGCTTAGGGTTTGTATCTTTTCTTCAATCTGTGACTTTTTAATTTTCATTACTCACAGAAAATTCTAGGCCATTGTATCCTCAGGTGTTGCTTTTGTCCAATTCTTTCTTCCTTTTTATATTATAACTCCTGTTTCACATTTGTTGGCCGTCTTCACTGTGTCCCATACATCTCATTTGCTCTTTGTTGTTTTTTTTTTAGTTTTTTCTCTTCTTGATTTATCTCTATATATTCTACCCTGACTTAACTTCCAGTTCATTTAAATTTCCTGTGTCTATTCCATGTTTTACCCACTTAAAAAGTTCTAAATTTTATTAACCTTTGCTTTTAGTTCTAGAATTCCATTTGGAATTTGAGAATAATCTCTGTAGTTCTATCAAATTCATTTTACAGATTTAAAACTTAGGTACATTAATGTTTCATAATGAATACTTTTCTTTTATCATAATGAAATATCTTTCCAAGTTCCTTGGAAGGCTAATATCTTTGCAAATGTGCTATTTTCTTGTATTAAATTAGCTAACACTTGATTTATTTTTGTTCTCAAATGACAATATATCTTTATCTGTTATCATTGTTTTTTGAATATTTTTAATTTTTTTGCGAGGTAATTGTAAATTTACAGATAGTTATAAGAAATTACATAGTATGATCCCTGTATCCTTTGCTCAATTTCCCTCAATGGTAACAATTTGTACAACTGTAAAATAATATCACAACCAGGAAATTAACATTGATGCAGTCTATTAGTTTATTCAAAATTCAAAAGTTTTTCATATATACATTTGTGTGTATTTAGTTTAATACAGTATATCACAGGTGTGGATTGACATATCTACCATCACAGTCAAGATACAGAAAAGTTTCATCACCATAAGGATCCCTGAAGCAGTTCTCTTATGGCTACATCTACTACCTTCATACTCCACCATTACCCTTAACCACTGACAACCACTAATCAGCTCTCCATTTCTAGAATTCTGTCATTTTGGAAATGTTTTCTTTTTTCTTTTTTTAAGGATTTATTTATTTATTTTAGAGAGAGAGAGTGAGCAGGACTGGCAGAGGGAGAGAGAGAATCCCAAGCAGACTGTGCTGAGCAGGACATGGGGCTCAATCCCACAAGCATGAGATCATGACCTGAGCTGATACCAAGAATTGGATGCTTAACCAATTATGATACCCAGGTGCTCCTAAAGAATGTTTTCTAAATAGAACTCTATGTATGTAACTTTTTAGGATTGGCATAATTTTCTGGAGATTCATCTAGATTGTTGCACATATCAGTAATTGTTGCTATTTATTACTGGATAATATCAGTTCATTTAACCATTTACCCACCAAGGGACATCTGGGCTAATTCCAGTTTGGGGCTATTACAAATAAAGCTATAATGAACATTGATATAAAGTTTTTGTTTGTGTAAACTTAGGTTTCCATTTCTATGAGACAAATGCTTAGGAGTGCAATTGCTGGGTCATATGGCAGTTGCATATTTAGTTTTATAAGAAACTGCCAAATTGTTTTTCAGAGTGGCTGAACTATTTAACATTCGCACTAGTAATGTCTGATGACGTTTCTATGATGTCACTGTTTTTTAAATTTTAGCTATACTGATAAATGAGTAGTGATATTCATCATGGCTTTAATTTACATTTTCTTAATGGCCAACTATGTTTAACATCTTTCCAAGTGCTTATTTGCCATCTGTACATCCCTTTTAGTGAAATATCTTTTCACATCTTTTACCCATTTTCTAATTGTATTTTTTGTGTATTTGCTGTTTTGAAGGTTCTTTATGTAGTCTTGATACAAGTCTTTTGTTGAATATGAGGTTGCAAATAATTTATCCCTGTCTGTAGCTTATATTTCATCTTCTCAACAGGGTCTTTTGCAGAGCAATAGTTTTAAATTTGTATTAGGTCCTGCTAATTAATTTTTCTTTTGCTCTTGGCACCTTGCATAAGACCTATTTGCCCAGTCTATATCCCCAAAAAAACATTCTCCTGGGTTTTTTTTAAAGATTTTATTTATTCATTCATGAGAGACACAGAGAGAGAAAGGCAGTGACACAGGCAGAGGGAGAAGCAGGCTCCATGCAGGGAGCCTGATGTGGGATTCTGGGATCATGACCTGAGCCAAAAGCAGACACTCAACCACTGAGCCACCCAGGCATCCCCATTCTCCTGTTTTTTAAAGGTTTTGTAGCTTTGCATTTTACATTGGGTTAATTTGTGTGTAAGCTATGAATTTTAGTTTTAGGGGTTTTGTTTTGTTGTTGCATATATATATGTCCAATTGCTCCAGCATCATTTGTTGAGAAGATATCCTTCCATTGAAATATTTTTGCACCTTTGTCAGCAATCAGTTGGCATATTTGTATAAGGTTATTTCCAGGTCCTCTTTCTGTTCCACAGATCTCTCCACCAATATCATATTGTCTAGATTACTGTACCTATATATTAATCCTTAATATTGTTACTCAAATTATTCAAGATTAGGCTATTGGGAGCTCTTTCAGTTGGCTCCTGTGTCCTTTGACATATCCCCATAGGGCTGTTTTTGAGCACTTCTTAATTTTTTGGCACTACAAGATATTCCAGGCTCATCTTTGCATTACCTAACACATCCCCTCAACCAGACATTTCTCTAAGGACTCTTGATATTTTTATTAGAGAGTTTCATTAGAAGTAAAAATATGAATGTTGGACGTGCTTATATTACTGGAGTGTCATTTCATCTAGGCCTTCTCAGCAGTCAGGGCTTAGAAATCTGTGTGTATATGCTAACCAAAGTATACACACATATCTATAGTTATTTCTATATTTATCCATCTGTATATTTAGCTAAACATGAGTTTGTACTGATGTTTCCAACTCTGATACATAATCAGAGAAAAGAACAGAACAGAAAAGAACAGTTTTCTTTCTTTCCAGTCTGCATAATTTTAATTATTTATCTTATTTTACTAGGACTTCCAATATGATTTTGCATATGAGGGATAAGAGAAGACATTCTTGTCTTGTTCCCAATCTTTAGGGAAAAGACTTCCATCTTGTCCTGTTAAATATAACATTAGCTATTGGAGTTTTTCTTAACATTTATTTATTTTTTTAAAGATTTTATTATTTATTCATGAGAGACACACACAGAGAGAGGCAGAGACACAGGCAGAGGGAGAAGCAGGCTCCATGCAGGGAGCCCGACGTGGGACTCGATCCCGAGTCTCCAGGATCACACCCTGGGCAGAAGGCGGCGCTAAACCGCTGAGACACCCGGGCTGCCCATATTTATTTATTTTAGAGAGACATACAGGAGCACAGTGGGGAGAAGCAGAGGGAGGGGGAGAGAGAGTCTTAAGAGAGTCCATGCTGAGCACAGAGCCTGACTCGGGGCTCAATCTCATGACCTTGAGATTATAATCTGAGCTGAAACAAAGAGCTGGATGCTTAAACTGAGCCACTCAGTTACCCCTAAAATTTTTATTTTTTAATGAAAGGTATATTCTTTAAAATTCCAGTAGTGGGGCACCTGGGTGGTGTGGTTGGTAAGCATCCAACTCTTGGTTTCAGCTTAGGTCATAATCTCAGGGTCGAGATCAAGCCTAATATCGAGCCCTGTGCTCAGCATGGAGTCTGCTTAAGATTCTTTCTCCCTCTCCCTCTCCCTCTCTCTCTCTTTCTCTCTCTCTCTCAAAAGAAAAAAAATACACACACATACATATGTGTGTGTGTATATAAATATCACTACTAACATGAAGATATATATATATATATATATATATATATATATATATATATATATATATATAATTACTAACATGAGGACATTCCCTCCATTCCTGAGTTTTGGAGTGTTGTGTTTTGTCAAATGCCTTTTCAGCAGCTATTAAAATAATCATATCCTTTTTTTTCTCAATCTATTAATGCATCACACTGACTGACTTACAAATGTCAAACCTGCTTTGCATTCCTGGAATGAATCCCCCTTGGTTAGCCATATTATCTGTTTAATACATTGCTAGATTTAAGTACTAATCTGTTGTTAGTTATTTTTGTGTCTATCTCATGAGATATTGGTCTGTGGTATTTTTCTTTAAATATCTTTATTTTCGGGCAGCCCGGGTGGCTCAGCGGTTTAGCGCTGCCTTCAGCCCAGGGTGTGATCCTGGAGACCCAGGATCGAGTCCCACGTCGGGCTCCCTGCATGGAGCCTGCTTCTCCCTCTGCTTCTCTTTCCTCTCTGTGTTTCTCATAAATAAATAAATAAAATCTAAAAAATCTTTATTTTTGGTATTAAGGTGAAACTCAACTCATAGACATGTTGGAAAGTGTTCCTTCTTCTATTTTCTGGAATTGATTGAGAAAAATCAGTATTATTTCTTTCTTAAAGGTTTGGTAGAATTTCCCAGTAAAACCATCTGAGTTAAGAATGGTGATTTATCTTTTTAAAATGTTTTTATCTAGTAATTCAATTTTAATAGTTACAAGGCTTTTAGGGTTATCCATTTATCTTTAAGTGAATTTTGGTAGTTTGTGTCTTTTAAAAGTATTGCTTTGATGGCAGGGCATTGGGGAAGGGAAGTATAATCTTCTGATAAAGTCTGATTCTCTAAGTGGGCCTGTGTCTCAGAGTCAGGGCTTTCAGAAATGTTTCTGTCTTTCCTCCAGGGGTATAGCTTTTTTTCCCATTTGTTCCTACTATCTCCTTTGGCTCAGTGGCCCCGATCTATTTCCTTAAAACCCTGTCTTCTATTGACTATATTTTTCTCCCTCTTAGGTGAAACATGAAGACAGAAAGCCTGAAAAGGGCCAGAATGGAGAGTTCTCTTCCTCCAGGTAGGATAAATTTTCAGTTCACTCTGGTGAGTCTTTTTTTTTTTTAATCTTTTTATTGGAGTTCAATTTGCCAACATATGGCATAACATCCAGTGCTCTTCCCAAGTGCCCCCCTCAGTGCCCACCACCCAGTCACCCCAACCCCCCACCCACCTCCCCTTCCACTACCCCTTGTTCATTTCCCAGAGTTAGGTGTCTCTCATGTTTTGTGGTGAGTCTTTCTGCTGGAAAATAGGCTTATGTTATGGAGAAGAGCCTGGGATGTTTTACAATTCTTACTTTTCCCTTCTGCCTTGTAGGGATAAGGCTCCACACAGGAGAACATGATAGGGAACCTGGTAGGTTCCTGAAAGAAAAGTCCATGAAAATGTGTGGAATCTTCTATGAACGCAGCCTCATGGAGTTCCTTACTCTCACGTTAACACACATTCAGCCTCCAGCAATTCATTAAATTTGCTGGTAAATAAGTGGTTTTACTGCTTATGGCATCCAGCTACTTCTGCTCCAAGTTAGCGTATCTCAGATGCTATATATCTCAGAATGTACCTTTCTCCCAGATTTCAGTGTGGTGTCTTGCCCTATGACACCAGTTATCTGATGAGTCAAGGAAAATGATTGATTTCAGTTTGTCCACTGTTTTCCTATTGTGAAAATGGGAGTGATGACTTCCAAGCTCTTTACTTGTTAGGGTTAAAAACAGAAGTCCTCTTATTATCCTTTTTATGGCTTCAGACTCCATAATTATATGCACAATTTCATTCCTGATATTGATTTGAATTTTTATCATCTTTTAAGAAATAACATTTAATTTCATATATATAACAAATAACTTATGAAAATTTGCAATATTATATAATAATAATGTCCCAGTTCACTGCTTTCATCCATTCTAGTCCTCAACTGCCTTTATTTGTAACTCTTTCATTAGATTTGTGCATATTCTTCTATACATGTATTTGCAGTTATATCTTAATATCATTTGCTACATAAAAGGGGATGTTAAATTATATTATTACAAAAATTTTGTAATTTTTCTTTAAACATTATTTTTTCCCAATCTATGATAATACATTTGGATCTGACTCATTATTTTTGATAGATGCATACTATTCGATTTTGGCAATAGACCATAGATTTATTCATTTCCTTTTAATGGATTTCTTGTTTCTTTCTAGATTTTTTTAAATGACAAAAGATAATGAAAAAGTTCCCTGGAAGCATGGGCAGTCCCTTGTTTTTGAGCACAATTAAGGGATCTCTATAAGTGACAAAACAATTACTTGCCTAGTACCTTTACCTGAAATTTGATAATCATGAAAAATACTCTTACCATTTTAATCTGATACACCATTACTAAAATCATTACAGTGATATAGTCTTTATGGAAATCTCATCTTGAATTCTGGTTTTATGGATATTTAAGGGGTAAAGAAGCTTCTTTCAATAAAAGTTTACCTGCTGCAACTTTAGGCAGGAATATAAGTTCTGCTGAGGAAATGGTCTGTGAAAGGATGAGGATTCACATTGGAATTTTTAGAAATCCATCCAAATAAAAATTAGCGTATGAGGCTTTTTATCAAGTACAAATGTTGTTTTGTACAACTTTTGTTATTTCTTGAGAAGTGCCCTGGAAAGTTTCTTTATGGATGCAAATGTTCTGTAAATTATTTATTGTTCAGGGAAGAATTGAGAGATGGCCCTCCACATGGGAATAGGTTTTCATATTTTTGGACAAATAGTAAAATTAGACCAAGTAAAACAAGTCTAAAATTTTCCTTTTCCTTTAGAAACCTGTGGAAATTTCATGATTTAAAGGCACCCATTGCCATTTAATTATTATATATTTCTAACATTCCCAAAAGGCAAGACCTCTTTGAAGATAACAGTGTAATTTTGCTGAAGAACATAAGAGAAAACTTGTATAGTTGTAAATTGCAAAATGTATAGTTATAAATTATATTATAAATCTGTATAGCTATAACTTGGATAGTTATAATTTAATCTGTAATTTAGTGTCATCTGAATAGATTTTGAAATATTTTTAAAAGATTTTATTCATTTATTTACACAGAAGAAAGAGAGCACAAGCAGGGGTATCAGCAGGCAGAGGCAGAGGGAGAAGCAGGCTCCCTACTGAGCAGGGATTCTGATGCAGGGCTTGATCCCAAGACCCTGGAGTCATGACCTGAGCTGAGGGCAGATGCTCAACCAGTTGAGGCTGGTTTTGAAATATTTTTCAGGTGCCCCGATTTTGAAATATTTTTAATCTAAGTTTAACAAGGCTGTTCATCCATCTAGTGAAGGAAAGTTGCAAAGTTATTATGTAGTTTTAAAAGAATATGAACTTAGACTTTCTTACAATATAGGTATTTGTTTATTCTTATTTTTATGAAATACTTGCCTTGAGGAAGACATTCCAAAGCTTATAGCTCACAAGAAGGTATGTTACTATTTAGCAAAAGATGATAAATACTGGTATCAATAGGGGCACCTGGGTGGCTCAGGGGTTGAGCATCTACCTTCGGCTAAGGTCGTGATCCCAGGGTCCTGTGATCGAGTTCCCACATCAGGCTTCCCACAGGGAGCCTGCTTCTCCCTCTGCCTGTCTCTGCCTCTCTCTGTCTCTCATGAATAAATAAATAAAATCTTTTAAAAATATATTGGTATCAATATCTATCTATCTATCTATCTATCTATCTATCTATCATCTATCATCTATCTCTAGCATCTAAGTATCTATCCATAGTTTGAGTAAAGAAAATGGTGTTCCTAGTGACATAGAATATAAGATGGAGGATATTTGGAAGACTGTAGGCAAATATGTGCTTCAAATGGAAGCAATGATAGAGTGAGAAGACAGGATAATTCAGTCTTTTTATCTTACAGACGTTTCTGATATTTTCTGCACATGTATTACTTTTGTAATCAGAAAAATAACTGAAATTAAAAATTTAAAATATGAACTAATTTACAAAGATTATGTAGACCCATATGAACAAGTGAAGATGTTTTAAAATGCTGTTTAGCTCACTAGAAGAACCATTTTTAATTTTTTAAATTTTTTTTAAATTTATTTATGATAGGCACACAGTGAGAGAGACAGGCAGAGACACAGGCAGAGGAAGAAGCAGGCTCCATGCACCGGGACCCCGACGTGGGATTCGATCCCGGGTCTCCAGGATCGCGCCCTGGGCCAAAGGCAGGCGCTAAACCGCTGCGCCACCCCGGGATCCCAAGAACCATTTTTAAACAGTATGTGAATATGTATTTGAATAAAATAAAAATCTGCAAGTATATAAACCTGAATTTTAACACTGACCATCTCTCTGTCATGGAATTTTTAATGATACAGTGTATATTTCCTTGATAGTCTTCAATATCTTATTTGATTTTTAGTGAGCAATTGTACAATCAAAAAAAAGTTGAAAATAGCATGTCTTTTGTTAACCCACATATGCACTATGTAGCCATGTCTTTACATGAGGGTGAAGTTTTTCATGGGCTGGAGAGTACTTCCTACTGTGACTGCTTTCCTGACCTACTGGGTTATCAATACCTGGATGTTCAAGTCACAGAGCTACCTTCAGTTAGGAGGTACCACTTATTCATGTATTAATATTATCTCAGGAGAAAGAAAAAATAGGGGAATAGAGATACATTTTTGTCAGTTTTCGAAGTGTAATTTATGTACAATAAACCATACAAATTCAAAGTATAGAGTTCATTGAGTTTTGAAAAATATATACCTCCATTTAACCACCACCAAATTTAAGATAGAGAACGTTTCCATCAACCTCAGAAGTTCCCTTTTGCCTCTATGCAGTCAATACTGCCTCTACCCACCCTAGGCAAACAGTAATATGATTTTGGTTATTATAGAGTAGTTTATATTTTCTAAAACTCTAAAAGAAGTCTAAAAGTGTGGAATTAGTGAGTCATGTGGTAAAATTATGTTTACATTTCTAATGAAAAGCTCAAACATACAAACCACACCACTATATTTCATCCCTGGAAAACAATTGCAGCTAGAGAATGAACCTGTATATCTGATTACTACTGATCCTTTTCTCAATTCAATTTGGCTACAGGTTTAATTCTAGTCTAGTCCAGACCTTCTCCTATGTATCACACTGGGTACAAGATAACTGCTTCTTCCTGTACATTTCCTGATTATAGATCCTGTTTCTACATCCTTTGCCTAATAACAGCAGAAGTTCCCACTGAAAAATAGACTATATTTTCTCATCCATTGATTTTGAGTTTGTCCATTTTGTTGCATTGGCCAATGAGATGTGAGTGGTGGTGGCATGATCAGAGACCTGAAAAAGCACTTTGCATTTCAACCTTAATTCTTGCTCTTTGGCATCACTGTGAGAATATGCCAAGACTAACATAACAGGGCATAAAAGACAAGTGCACCAGAGCCAGGCAATCCTAGGTTTCTGAAATGAGGCCTATCCAAATCAGCCAACAGCCAAACAACACACATCCATGCAAGTGAGCCCAGCCATAATTAGGAAAACTGCCCAGGTGAATCCAGACTAAAATGCACACCTGCAGACTCATATTCTAAATATTCTCATATTCTCATATTGATATATGTCACTGAGGTCTGTTGGGTTTTTTTAATATAGCATTATTATGGCAATAGACAAGGAATGTAATGCTAAAATTGATATACCTTAAAAAATGATACTAGAATTAGGTCTCTTAGGGTAATGTGAACCTAAGATTAACAAAATGAATTTTAAATAAGGGAGATGAAGACCTCCCAACCCATCACTACATTCCATACTCAGATTAATAAAGTCAGAGAAAATTGGGCAGACCCGGTGGCCCAGTGGTTTAGCGCCGCCTTTGGCACAGGGTGTGATCCTGGGGGCCCGGGATTGAGTCCCACGTCGGGCTCCCTGCATGGAGCCTACTTCTCCCCCTGCCTGTGTCTCTGCCTCTCTCTCTCCATGAATAAATAAATGCAATTTTTAATAATAATAATAATAATAATAAAAGTCAGAGAAAATAGATGCAGTATAAAACATCTTATCTAGTGTTATGAGGAAACTAGTCTCATGACTGGGAAGTCCAAAAATGAGAACCCCTATTTTTCTGTATCCATAGCAGGTGAACATATTCTATCAGTTATTACTCCTTTATGGACTAGGAATCTGGTCTTTCTTATAGAACACAGGTAGGAGGCCTTAACCAGACTCTATACATTCCAATGATAAGCATTTTAAACATTAAACCTCTCTCTCACAATTTAGCCCCCCAAAAAGTAGAAAATACAAACATGTGTTCAAGGCAGAGCTGCAGCCAGCATTGCTAATTAGTAAGAAATTAGATCCTAGAACATCACTCAGCTACAACCACCATGCCTGTATGCAAACCTTCCTGAGTACACAGGAAGTTCCACCAGCCTTGGCTAAAGAGGAGTATGTATTTAAGTTAATGTATGATGTTTTATGGTTGTGATTTTTGCCCAAAATATTTAATGTATATATTTCTGCAACTTAAAAAAAATTACATAGGGGTACCTGGGTGTCTCAGTGGTTGAGTGTCTGCCTTCAGCTCAGGTCATGATCCCAGGGTCCTGGGATCGAGTCTTGCATCAAGCTCCCTACAGGGAGTCTGCTTCTCCCTCTGCCTATGTCTCTGCATCTCTTCTGTCTCTCATGAATAAATAAAATCTTAAAAAAAATTTTACAAGGAGGCCTGGGTGGCTCAGTGGTTGAGCATCTGCTTTTGGCTCAGGGCATGATCCCGGATCCTGGGATCAAGTCCCACATCGGGCTCTCAGTGGAGAGCCTGCTTCTCCCTCTGCCTGTGTCTCTGACTCTCTGTGTCTCTCATGAATAAATAAATCCTAAAAAAATAAAATAAATAAAAATAAATAAAAAATTTTACATAACATCACATGATTCTATATCACTTTATAGCATTCAACCTATATGGTTTTTATTATTCTTTTAATAGTTACTTGGTTATTATCATGTCAATACAATGCAGATCACCATAGAAAAATTATAAAATAATGATAAAATTTTAATAAAAATATTTAGAACCACGTTTATCCAGAGATATCCACTGCTAATTTTATAGTGTATATCTATCCAAGTGTATCATATATGTGTATATACATATAGGGAATTCAACCTAATGGCTTTGGAAGCAGCATTATTGCAGTTAATATTCTTGTATATGTTTCTGTATATTATGCTGTGTACTGTTTACTCACCTGCTATATGAAAATACATTTAACTTAGTATCTTCTCTCTTCTAAGAAAACAAAAAGCAGATTAGTGCACTTGCTTACCAGAGGTAAGACTGTGGCAGAGACAGACAAATGACAAACAAATGTCAAAGGAAGCAAATTGAAGAGGAGTAAAATGAAAGGCAGTTAGATAACTAAACATACCCATATACAGACAGCACTCTCCAGCCTATAGAAAATATCCTGTCACCTAAACGTGTGTGTGTGTGTGTGTGTGTGTGTGTGTGTGTGTAATAAAACTGTATAGGCTATTTTCAGCTCTATTTTAGTTAAAAAAAAAACTGGTCAATAAATAATTTTAAAAGATGCTAAAAATTAAGAAAATATACATCCTCAGTGGTCAATTAAGATAATATTTGGATCTATGAACTTCTGAATTTTAGTATTTTATAGGAAAATTGTTATTTTGAACTTACCAATCTATTTTACAGATTCATCATAATTTGAGTATCATTTTGAAGAATATATGTTCATCTTTTAAGCTTATAAGTTGCAGTTGCTTTTCTGATTAAATGGTAATAAATTGTGGAGATATAAAAGCAAGAAAATGACAAAATGAGAATTTTATTTTTTTAATATTTTATTTATTTATTCATGAGAGACACAGAGAGTCAGAGACATAGGTAGAGGGGGAAGTTGCCTCCCTGCGGAGACCCCAATGTGGGACTCGATCCCAGGACCCTAGGATCACAACCTGAGCCAAAGGCAGATGCTCAACCGCTGATCCACCCAGGTGTCCCCAAAATGAAAATTTATTTTATTTTTTTTTGAAAATTTTAAATTATCATGTCTGCTCACTCTAAGCCTTCTCAAGACAAAGTTTTAAAAATATGTTGTGCAAATTAGTGCATACATTGTTTTATATTTTGTGCCAATAGGAAAGAAAAATGTATCTTTTTCTCTCATTCAATTTCATTATAGACATCGATAGATTAAAAAACCAATAATAGTGAAGTGATTATAACTTTAACATATTTAGATACAATTAGCATAACAAAATTAACTTATTTTAAGTGTAAAATTCAATAATTTCAGATTAAAGTTAAAAAATTTTATGACCCTCACCACAATTTATTCATTCTATCCAATTTTAGAAAATTTCCAACACCTCAAAAGGATCTCCTGTTGCCATTTGCAGTACCCCCCTGCTTCCTATCTCAGACCCAGCCAAACATTATGTACCTTCTATGTCTGTGATTTGCCTTTACTTGATATTTTGTATCATTTGAAACATACAATACATGACCTTTTTCACTGACTTTTTTACTTGGCAAAATGTGTTCATAGTTCATCTACATCATAGCATGAATTTGTACTTCATTCTTTATATGGTCTAATCATATTTCACTGTATAGATAGAACACACTTTATTTACCCATTTATCAATAGAGGGATATTTGGGTTATTAAATTTACTCCTAAATATTTTATTTGTAATATATTATTATATAGAGAACTGATTTCTTCATTTTATTTTGTTTTTCTTTGTTGTTGTTGCTAATCTAAAAATCACAACAGATTTTTATATATTGATCTCATATTCTGTAATCTTACTGAACTCAACCTTAATAATGTATTTTGGATTATTTGGGACTTTTTATTATTTAAGACCATGTATTCTGCAAATAGAAATAGTTTTATTCCTTCCTTTTCAATATGCATACCTTTTTTCCTCTTTCTTGGCTGATTGCCTTGGCTAGAACTTCCGGTATATTGTTTAATAGAAGTGGCAAGAGCAGGCCTACTTGTCTGCTCTTGATCGTAAGAGGAAAGCTTTCAATCTTTCACCAATAAGTATGATGCCAGCTGTAACTTGTTTCCAGTCTCTCATTTATCACTGTCCTTTCTTGCTTTTTGTCCAGTATGTTGAAAATCATTATTTTATATTTTTTCTGATGATTTTGGTTGTTTCACAGGAATGTGTGGTAGGCTGAATTAGGGACCTTCAAATATCTCCATATCCTAACCCGCAGAATCTGTGAATATATTACCTTCTGTCAAAAAAAAAAAAAAGACTATGGGTGTGATTAAGTTATGGATCTTGGGTAGAGAGATTATCCTGCAATATTTGGGTCACCCCTATGTAATTACAAGTGTTCTTATAAGAGAGAAGGCGATATGAAGATGGAATTAGAGAAAGATTTGAAGATGCTACCCTCTTGGCTTTGGAGATGAAGGAAAGAGTCATAAGCCAAGGAAGGAAATATATACAGCTCTAGAAGCAGTAAAAGACAAATTCTTCCCTAGAGCCTCTGGGGGAGCATGGCCTTCCCAGCACCTTGGTTTCATCCTGATGAAACCCATTTCAGACTTCTGATCTCCAGAACTGTAAGATGATAAATATGTGTTGTTTTAAACCACTATATTGGTGGTAATGTGTTACAGCATCAATAGAACATTAATACAGAAGGTAAATTTTGTTTCTGTTACTCCATCATCTGTGGAAAACAGAAACCAGTAATATTCATTCTGCATAAATTCTTCTTAAGAAAAAAGAAGAGGCAAAAACAATTCCCACCTCATTACATGAAGCCAGCATTACCCTGAAATCAAGAAAGAAAAGTCATGACATGAAATAGAAACTATAGCCCAATATGACTCATTAATTTAAATATGTTTTAGCAAATTAAAGCAGCAATACATAACAAGAATAATACACTATGATCAAGTAGAGTTCATCCTACGAACAGAAGTTTGGTTAACTTGCTTCTTTTCCTCCAGATACATGTCTCCAGGTGGCACTCCTTATGAGCATAGCCTAATAGTGAACTGGGTAGCAAATTAGAAACAGAGTTCACAGGGTCAAATCAGAAATGTAAGAGCTGAAAGATTTAAACAGGCATTATACCAACTGCTTACTAAAGCATAGATAATACAAAGGAAACAACAATAAGTACTTTGAATAGCATGCCTTTCTTAATAAATAGGAAAAAACATAATAAATAGGAAACATAATTCATAAATAGGAAAGAAAACTGTTACATTGACAAAATCACAATAAAAATGCAACCACTGAAACTAAAAGCTTTAAGGCACTTGTACTTTATGCATACAGTAATGAAGAGCCATTCACAGATTTTAATTAGTTATGTAATAAGTTAAAATTTTTCCTTTATAGCTATAATTTTCCCAAGTGGTGTTCAGATAACTAGGAGGTGTGCAAATGATCCACTGGAGTCCAGGGGGGAAATGCATTAGTATTTCTATTATATTCATTGTGTCTCACAATTCATTTTCTTCAAAATTTGCACATTCATAACTTCCCCAAATGTCCTTAATATATGAAGAAATATTATAAATGAAGATACATCTTTTAGAGGTACTGCAAAATATTTGATGGAGAGCAATGCATAGTCAAACCATTTTATTACTTTGGCTTTACAGAATCTGAGATGGCAGAGCCCTCAACACTACGGGGTGTCATCTGAGGACACAGAAACAAGGGAGGAAATGGACTAACTAGTGACTCAGCCTCTTTAGCCTGTTCTCAGCAGTGGCTGCTAGCCTCCCCTCAAAATGGGAGAAATCAGCCTTTATATTTGCAAGCATATATTTGTTCTCCCCCCCCCAATACTGTTACTTATACACACACACTCATGGTGATGGGAGACACCCAAATTATCTTATTTTTTTTCAAATTATCTTATTTTGATGCAAGTATCACATGCTTTCTGCCTGTAAACATCCAAGTTAAATGTTTTTTGTTTTTTTTTTTTTTTTTGCCCAGGGTAAGATAACATAGTTCAGGTGTCATAGAAACCAAAAAGTACATTATGTTTCTGTGGTTGACATTAGTTTTCTACGGCAACTGGATAGGGCAAATTCATCCTCAGAGGCAAAATTGTAATCTCTACCTCAGACACTTGGACACTTGAGCCTCCCAATCCAATAAATGAATGACTAAATGTTAGAGGAAACACCAGAAACTTATTCCTGGGATATGCATTGGAGGGAAAATATTTCTATACAATGGTTTAGGGAATCAGATTAAATAAAAAAGTTGACAAGTTCAGCTTTCCTAACAAGCACATATCTGTGTTCCAGCCCTAACTCAGCGTACTTTTACTAGATGTTTATAATATATGCTGGGTCTAAAGGAGATCTCATAGGTGACCCAGTCCTAATCCCACTCGCATTTTCACATGGCACCTAATGATGCAAATTCTCAATAAGAGGGGAAATCTAGGCATATCAGAGACATTTTCATATCCCTAAATTAAGTGCCTCAGGTGTGAATTACTTGGCAGAAGGGATCAGAATACTTCTGTCTACCTGCAACTAAAACCCTCACTCATAAACACACAATCAAGGGTTACTTGGAACTCCAAATACCAAAAGCTGTTTTACAGATGTTCCTGTCAGCACATACCTTTGCCAAAGATCTCTGCCTCTGGGGAATTTGTAGTGCATCTCAGTCATCATAGAAATTAGATTGTCACATAAATCATAAGATTAACTTCTCCATCCTCTGGCACCTTAAATTATCTTTAGAGCCAGAGCCTAAAACCATAATCCTGTCACTCAAAATATCCATATGCTTAGGGGCACTTGGGTGCTTAGTCTGTACAGCAGCCAATTCTTGATTTCAGCTCAGGTCATGATCTCAGGGTCCTGGGATTGAGCCCCGTGTCAGGCTCCCTATTCAGCAGGGAGTCTACTTGAGAATTCTCCATCTCCCTCTGCCCTGCTACTGCTCATGCTCTCTCTCTAAAATAAATGAATTTTTAAAATATCCATATGCTTTAAAGAAAAGAAATATTTACAGGATTTGTCATTATATTAAGTTAGGTCATGACAAAAAACCTGACAAATCAAAGCTGCCACAAAAGGAGGAATAACAAGGATGTCTGGATGGCTCAGTTGCTTAGGCATCTGACATGATTCTGACTCAGGTCATGATCTCAGAATCATGGGGTTGAGCCCCACTTTGGGCTCTGTGCTCAGCACGGAGTCTACTTGAGATTCTCTTCCTCTCCCTCCACCCCTTCCCCTGCTCTTGTATTGTCTGTCTGTCTGTCTCTCTCTCTCAAATAAGTAAATATTTTAAAGGAGGAACAACAATAAACAATGGTATATTCAGAAATTAAATTCTATGTATCTATTATAAAATGAGGGCAATTTATTTATTAATCATGAGAAACACAGAGAGAGAGGCTGAGACACAGGCAGAGGGAGAAGCAGGCTCCACGCAGGGAGCCCAATGTGGGACTCAATCCCGAGACTCCGGGATCACGCCCTGAGCCAAAGGCAGACACTCAACTGCTGAGCCACCCAGGCGTCCCAAAAAATGAGGGCAATTTAAATGTGCTAACATAGAAAAATAAAATCAAGTTACAGTTACTGTTGAAAACAGTATGGAGATTCCTCAAAAAATCAAAAATAGAAATAACATATGATCCAATAGGTCCACTACTGGGTAGTTACCCAAAGAAAATGAAAACATTAATTTGAAAAGATAAATGAACCTATATGTTGATTGCAGCATTATTTACAATAGCCAAAATATGGAGGTAAGCTCAGTGTCTATTAATAGATGAATGGATTAAAATTTGGTATATATATTGGAATGTAATAGTAAGGAATTGAGTGGAATATTACACAACCATAAAAAGGATGAGATCATGCCTTTTGCAACAAACATGGATGGACCTACAGGGCATTACACTAAGTGCAGTAAGTCGTATTGAGAAAAAATACCATATGATTTCACTCATATGTGGAATCAAAAACAAACAAATAAACAAACAAGCAAACAAACAAGCAAACAAAAAGCCAAAGGGGTGGAAGGGAGCAAAATGGGGGAAAGGGAGCGGGAGGTACAGACTTCCACTTAAGGAATGAATGAGTCATGGGAATAAAAGGTACAACATAGATAATATAGTCAATAGTATTGTGGTAGCATTGTATGGTAACATAGACATATGGTAGCCACACTTGCGAGCACAGCATAATTATAGAGAAGGTGAATCCCTATGTTGGACACCTGAAACTAATGTAACATTGTGTGACAATTATACTCAAATAGAAATTTTTTAAAAAATCAAGTTACAGTCTCCACACCTGGATGGCTGAGATGATTAAGCATCTGCCTTTGGCTCAGGTCATGATCCCAGGGTCCTGGGATTGAGCCCTGCGTCCAGCTCCTTGCTCATCAGGGAGTATGCTTCTCCCTCTCCCTTTACCTCTCCCCCTGCCATCAGGCACGCACACACACACACACATACTCTCTCTCTCTCTCTCTCTCTCTCTCTCTCTCTCTCAAATAAATAAATAAAATATTTTAAATTTTTTGAGAAATTGAGTTACAGAAATAAGTTATAAAATGCATGAAGCATTATAAAACACATTGTCAAAGATGCTGTACATTTCTTCTTAAAACATAATTATTGGTAAATGCACAGATAAAAGCATTTAAAGGGTATATACTAAACTATTGAAATAGTTGCATATGAAGGCAGGAGAGTAGCACTATAGGAGGTTTAGTGCAATGAAACTTGATAATTCCTTTAATTTTAAATATTTCACAAGGAAAACCAATTGATGTTTTACGAATGCTACTAAATATTACAGGCATACCTCATTTTATTGTGTTTGGCTCTATTGCATTTTACAGATTCTATATTTTATATAAAGTGAAGATTTGTGGCAACTCTGCATCAAGCAAGTCTATTGATGCCACTTTTCCAAGAGTATTGGCTCACTTTGTGTCTTTGTCACATTTTGGTAATTCTCACAATATTTCAAGCTTATTCATTATTATATTTGTTATGGTGATCTGTGATCAGTGATTATGACTCACTGAAAGCTCAGATGATTAGCATTTTTTAGCAGTATTGTTTAATTAAGGCATGTACAGGCAGCCTGGGTGGCTCAGCGGTTTAGCACCACCTTCAGCCCAGGACCTGATCCTGGAGACCTGGGATCGAGTCCCGCATCAGGCTTCCTGCATGGAGCCTGCTTCTCCCTCTGCCCATGTCTCTGTGTGTGTGTGTGTGTGTGTGTGTGTGTGTGTCTCATGAATAAATAAATAAAATCTTAAAAAGGCATGTACATTTTTTAGACATAATGCTAATGCACACAATACAGTATAGTGTAAACATAACTTTTATAAGCACTGAGAAAACAAAAAATTCATTTGACTTGCTTTATTGTAATATTTGCTTTATTGCAATGATCTGAAACTGAACCTCCAATATCTCCAAGGTATGCCTGTACTCTTTTGTCTTTTTTATAAACAACAGAAATTTACTTCTCACAGTGTTGGAGGCTGGGAAGCCAAGATCATGGCACTAGCAGCTTTAGTGTCTGATAAGAGCCTGCTGCTTCATTGACAGCCATCTTCTCACTGTAACTTCACATGGCAGAAGGGGTATGCCTGTACTTATAAAAGCACTATACAAAGACAGGAAAAAATAAATCTGGCATCTGTGAAAGAAAGAACCAAACAAGTGTAGTGATTTTAATATCAGATAAAATAACATTCAAGGGGAATAGATTTAAATGGACTTACAGGACTATTTTGAAATATAAAAGGAACTACTCATAACAAATTTTTAAGCACCCCCCAAAATATTAATTTTAATTAATATTAAATTAATTTTTAAGCACCCCCAAAATATTAATTTTAATTCTAGCAGAATCTGCTAGAACTACAACAAATTAAAAATCCATGCATATGTAAGAATGTAAAACACCACTCTTAAAAGTGAATTGGTTAATACATACATTTTGGAGAGCCAGAGAGTGGACTGTTTGAGGTTGAACTGTGTCCCCCAAAATGATAACCCATGCTGCCTGCAAGTTTAACTTTACTTAAAAGTAGGGTCTTTGCAGATATAATCAAGTTAAGATGATTAGAGTGGGCCGTAGTCTAATATAACTGGTGTTCTCATAAGAAGAGGAGGAGCACCTGGGTGGCACAGTTAGATAAGCATCCAACTCTTAGTTTCAGCTTGAGTAGTGGTCTCAGGGTCATGAAATTGGGTGCTGCTTTGGGCTCTGTGCTCAGTGTGGAGTCTGCTTGAGTCTCTCTCCCTCTCCCTCCCCCCCCCACTCATGTGCTCTTGCTCTCTCTCCCCCTCTCTCTCTCAAAAATAGATACATAAACCTTTAAAAAAGAGGAGGAAAAAAAAGAGGAGGAGTTAGTTAGAGAACAGAGAAACATTCAGGAAGAATGCCAGGTGACCATGGAGGCAGAAATTAGAGTTGTGCTGCACAAACCAAAGAATGCCTGGTGCTGTCAGAAGCCAGAAAAAGCAAGAAAGGATTTTCCTCTGGAGCCTTGAGAAGGAGCATAGCCCCACTAACACCTTAATTTCAGACTTCTAGCCACTAGAGCTGAGAGACAATAAATTTCTGGTTTTAACCCACTCAGTTTGTGGTTTCAGTGGTTCTGGAAAACTAATACAATGCTCTCTACCAAATTGAGAAAGTTCCTTCTATTTCACTTTTTCTGAGAGTTTTATTTCTCATCATGAAATGTTTTTGTTTCTTTCTTCATTGATTGATAGGATCACATAATCTTCACTTTTTAGCCTGTTAGTATGATGGATTAAAATGGCAAAATTTTAAACATCAAACCAACATTGCATCTCTGGAATAAACCCCATCGTGTATAATTATTTTTCTACATTGCTAAATTATATATGCTAACATTTTATAAAGAATTTTCATCAGTATTCATATTGGATATTGGTATATAGTTTTCTTTTTTGTATGCTGTCATTGGCTTTCCTATTAGTATAATATTAGCTTCATAAAATAAATTGAGAAGTGTTCCCTCCACTTCTATTTTTTGGAAGAGATTGTATATAATTTGTATTAATTCTTTTTTAAACATTTAGCAGAATTCTCCAATGAAATTGTCTTGGCCTGGAGGTTTCTTATTTGGGAGGCTTTTATTTTTTTTTAATATTTATTTACTTACTTATGATAGACATAGAGAGAGAGAGAGGCAGAGAGGCAGAGACACAGGAGGAGGGAGAAGCAGGCTCAATGCCAGGAGCCCGACGTGGGACTCGATTCCGGGATTCCAGGATCGTGCCCTGGGCGAAAGGCAGGGGCCAAACCGCTGAGCCACCCAGGGATCCCCTGGGCGGCTTTTAAAATAGACTTTATTTGTTGTGATGAGCACTGGGTGTTAAATGGAACTGTTGAATCACCATATTGTACACCTGAAACTAATATTACACTGAATGTTAACTAACAGGAATTGAAATAAAAATTGGGAAAAATAAAAAAAATAGTAAAGCTATTTCAATTCCAGTTAGCTAACATACAGTGTAATATTAGTTTCAGATGCACAATATAGTGATTCAATACTTCCATACAGCACCCGGTGCTCATCACAAGTGCACTCCTTCATACTCACCACCTATTTAACCCATTTCCCCCACCCACCTCCATTCCTGTAACCCTCAGTTTGTTCTCTATAGTTAAGAGTCTGTTTCTTGGTTTGCCTCTCTTATTCCCCCCATGTTCATTTGCTTTGTTTTCTAGATTCCACATACGACTGAAATCATATAGTATTTGTCTTTTTTCTGACTGAGTTCACTTAGGATTGTGCTCTCTAGCTCCATGATGCCTGAGTAATATTCCATTGTCTATATTATACCACAACTGCTTTACTTATTTATCAATCCATGGAAATTTGGGCTCTTTCCACAATTTGGCTTTTGTTGATATTGCTGCTATAAACATCTGGGTGTATATTTCCCTTCAAATCAGTATTTTTGTATCATTTGGGTAAATACTAAATAGAGCAACTGCTGGATCATAGGGTAGTTCTATTTTTAACTCTTTGAGGAACCTGCATACTGTTTTCCAGAGTGGTTGCATCAGTTTCTATTCCCACTAACAGTGCAGAGGGTTCTCCTTTCTCCACCTCTTTACCAGCACCTGTTGTTTCTTGTGTTGTTGATTTTAGTCATTCTGACTCACATGGGGTGATATCCCCTTGTAGTTTTGATTTTTATATAATAAATTTTTTATTAGTGTTCAATTTGCGAACATACAGAATAACACCCAGTGCTCATCCTGTCAAGTGCCCCCTTCAGTGCCCGTCACCCATTCATCCCCACCCCCCGCCCTCCTCCCCTTCAACCACCCCTAGTTCGCTTCCCAGAGTAAGGAGTCTTTATGTTCTGTCTCCCTTTCTGATATTTCCCACACACTTCTTCTCCCTTCCCTTATATTCCCTTTCACTATTATTTATATTCCCCAAATGAATGAGAACATATAATGTTTGTCCTTCTCCGACTGACTTATTTCACTCAGCATAATACCCTCCAGTTCCATCCACATTGAAGCAAATGGTGGGTATTTGTCGTTTCTAATGGCTGAGTAATATTCCATTGTATACATAAACCACATCTTCTTTATCCATTCATCTTTCGATGGACACCGAGGCTCCTTCCACAGTTTGGCTATTGTGGACATTGCTGCTAGAAACATCAGGGTGCAGGTGTCCCGGAGTTTCATTGCATCTGTCTTTGGGGTAAATCCCCAACAGTGCAATTGCTAGGTCATAGGGCAAGTCTATTTTTAACTCTTTGAGGAGCCTCCAGTTTTCCAGAGTGGCTGTACCAGTTCACATTCCCACCCACAGTGTAAGAGGGTTCCCTTTTCTCCACATCCTCTCCAACATGTGTGGTTTCCTGCCTTGTTAATTTTCCCCATTCTCACTGGTGTGAGGTGGTATCTCATTGTGGTTTTGATTTGTATTTCCCTGATGGCAAGTGATGCAGAGCATTTTCTCATGTGCATTTTGGCCATGTCTATGTCTTCCTCTGTGAGATTTCTGTTCAAGTCTTTTGCCCATTTCATGATTGGATTGTTTGTTTCTTTGCTGTTGAGTTTAAGAAGTTCTTTATAGATCTTGGAAACTAGCCCTTTATCTGATACGTCATTTGCAAATATCTTCTCCCATTCTGTAGGTTGTCTTTTAGTTTTGTGGACTGTATCCTTTGCTGTGCAAAAGCTTCTTATCTTGATGAAGTCCCAATAGTTCATTTTTGCTTTTGTTTCTTTTGCCTTTGTGGATGTATCTTGCAAGAAGTTACTGTGGCTGAGTTCAAAAGCGGTGTTGCCTGTGTTCTCCTCTAGGATTTTGACGGAATCTTGTCTCACATTTAGATCTTTCATCCATTTTGAGTTTATCTTTCTGTATGGTGCAAGAAGTGGTCTGGTTTCATTCTTCTGCATGTGGCTGTCCAATTTTCCCAGCACCATTTATTGAAGAGACTGTCTTTCTTCCAATGGATAGTCTTTCCTCCTTTATCGAATATTAGTTGACCATAAAGTTCAGGGTCCACTTCTGGGTTCTCTATTCTGTTCCATTGATCTATGTGTCTGTTTTTGTGCCAGTACCACACTGTTGAGGACCAGAGCTTTGTAGTACAACCTGAAATCTGGCATTGTGATGACCCCAGCTTTGGTTTTCTTTTTTAAAATTCCCCTGGCTATTCAGGGTCTTTTCTGATTCCACACAAATCTTAAAATAATCTGTTCTAACTCTCTGAAGAAAGTCCATGGTATTTTGATAGGGATTGCATTAAACGTGTAAATTGCCCTGGGTAACATTGACATTTTCACAATATTAATTCTGCCAATCCATGAGCATGGAATATTTTTAAATCTCTTTGTGTCTTCCTCAATTTCTTTCAGAAGTGTTCTATAGTTTTGAGGGTATAGATCCTTTACCTCTTTGGTTAGGTTTATTCCTAGGTATCTTATGCTTTTGGGTGCAATTGTAAATGGGATTGACTCCTTAATTTCTCTTTCTTCAGTCTCAGTGTCAGTGTATAGAAATGCCATCGATTTCTGGGCATTGATTTTGTATCCTGCACGCTGCCAAATTGCTGTACGAATTCTATCAATCTTGGGGTGGAGTCTTTTGGGTTTTCTATGTAGAGTATCATGTCATCGGCGAAGAGGGAGAGTTTGACTTCTTCTTTGCCAATTTGAATGCCTTTAATGTCTTTTTGTTGTCTGATTGCTGAGGCTAGGACTTCCAGTACTATGTTGAATAGCAGTGGTGAGAGTGGACATCCCTGTCTTGTTCCTGATCTTAGGGGAAAGGCTCCCAGTGCTTCCCCATTGAGAATGATATTTGCTGTGGGCTTTTGGTAGATGGCTTTTAAGATGTTGAGGAATGTTCCCTCTATCCCTACACTCTGAAGAGTTTTGATCAGGAATGGATACTGTATTTTGTCAAATGCTTTCCCTGCATCTAATGAGAGGATCATATGGTTCTTGGTTTTTCTCTTGCTGATATGATGAATCACATTGATTGTTTTACGAGTCAACACTCGTAGAAACCAGCCTTGTGTCCGGGGATAAATCCTACTTGGTCATGGTGAATAATTTTCTTAATGTATTGTTGGATCCTATTGGCTAGTATCTTGTTGAGAATTTTTGCATCCATGTTCATCAGGGATATTGGAACTTTCTCCAGAATAGACCACATACTGGGTCACAAATAGGGTCTGAACCGATACCAAAAGATTGGGATCGTCCCCTGCATATTCTCAGACCATAATGCCTTGAAATTAGAACTAAATCACAACAAGAAGTTTGGAAGGACCTCAAACACGTGGAGGTTAAGGACCATCCTGATGAAAGATGAAAGGGTCAACCAGGAAATTAAGGAAGAATTAAAAAGATTCATGGAAACTAATGAGAATGAAGATACAACCATTCAAAATCTTTGGGATGCAGCAAAAGCAGTCCTAAGGGGGAAATACATCGCAATACAAGCATCCATTCAAAAACTGGAAAGAACTCAAATACAAAAGCTAACCTTACACCTAAAGGAGCTAGAGAAAAAACAGCAAATAGATCCTACACCCAGGAGAAGAAGAGAGTTAATAAAGATTCGAGCAGAACTCAACGAAATCGAGACCAGAAGAACTGTAGAACAGATCAACAAAACCAGGAGTTGGTTCTTTGAAAGAATTAATAAGATAGATAAACCATTAGCCAGCCTTATTAAAAAGAAAAGAGAGAAGACTCAAATTAATAAAATCATGAATGAGAAAGGAGAGATCACTACCAACACCAAGGAAATACAAACGATTTTAAAAACAGCTATACGCCAATAAATTAGGCAATCTAGAAGAAATGGACGCATTCCTGGAAAGCCACAAACTACCAAAACTGGAATAAGAAGAAATAGAAAACCTGAACAGGCCAATAACCAGGGAGGAAATTGAAGCAGTCATCAAAAACCTCCCAAGACACAAGAGTCCAGGGCCAGATGGCTTCCCAGGGGAATTCTATCAAACGTTTAAAGAAGAAACCATACCTATTCTCCTAAAGCTGTTTGGAAAGATAGAAAGAGATGGAGTATTTCCAAATTCGTTCTATGAGGCCAGCATCACCTTAATTCCAAAACCAGACAAAGACCCCACCAAAAAGGAGAATTACAGACCAATATCCCTGTAGTTTTTATTTTTATTTCCCTGCTGATGAGTTATGTTGAGCCCCTTTCCATGTGTCTGTTAGCCATGTATGTCTTTCTTGGAAGAATGTCTCCTATCATTTTTTACTGGATTGTTTTTTGGATGTTCAGTTGTTGTATAAGTTCTTTATATATTTTGGATACTAACCCTTTATCAGAAATGTCATTTGCAAATATCTTCTCCCATTCAATAGATTGCCTTTTAGTTTTGTTGATTGCTTCCTTCACTGTGCAAAAGCTTTTTATCTTGCTGAAGTCTTAATAGTGTGTTTTTCCTTTTGTTTCCTTGCCTCAGGAGATATATCTAGAAAGAAGTCACTACAGCCGATGTAGAGGTTACTGCCTGTGTTCTCCTCTAGGATTTTAATGACTTCAGGTATCGCATTTAGTTTTTTAACCCATTTTAAATTTATTTTTGTGTATGGTGCAAGAAAGTGGTCCATTTTCATTATTTTGCATGTTGCTGCCCAGTTTTCCCAACAGCACTTGTTGAAGAGTTGGCTTTTTTCCATTGAATATTCTTTCCTGTTTTGCCAAAGTTTAGTTGACCCTATAGTTGTGGATCCATTCCTGGGTTTTCTATTATGTTCTATTGATCTATGTGTCTCTTTTTGTGCCTGTACCATACTATCTTGATGACTACAGCTTTATAATATAACTTGAAGTCTGGAATTGTGATGCCTCCAGCTTTGCTTTGCTTTTTCAGGATTGCTTTGTCTATTCAAGGTCTTTCATGGTTCCATACAAATTTTAGGGTTGTTTGTTCTAGCTCTGGGAAAAATGCTGATGGTATTTCGATAGGGATTGCATTAAATGTGTAGATTTCTTTGGATAGTATAGACATTTTAACAATGTTTATTCTTCCAGTCCATGAGCATTGAATGTTTTTTCCATTTATTTGTGTCTTCTTCAATTTCTTTCATGAGTGTTCTGTAGTTCTCAGAGTACAGATCATTTACCTCTTTGATTAGGTTTATCTCTAGGTATCGTATGGTTTTTGGTGCAATTGTAAAAGGGATCAATTCTTTGATTTCTCTTTCTGCTGCTTCATTATTGTATAGAAATGCAAGAGATTTCTGTATGTTGATTTTGTATCCTGTACTTTGCTGAATTTGTATATCAGTTCTAACAATTTTGGTGGAGTCTTTTGGGTTTTCTAAGTAGAGTATCATGTCTTCTGCATATAGTGAAAGCTTGACTTCTTTCTTGCCAATTTGGTTGCCTTTTATTTCTTTTTGTTTTCTGATTGCCAACGCGGGGATTTCTAGTACTAAGATAAATAACAATGGTGAGAGTTGACATCCCTGTCTTATTCCTGACTGTAGAGGTAAAGCTCTCAGTTTTTTCCCTACTGAGAATATCAGCTGTGGATTTTTCATATATGGCCTTTATGATGTTGAGGTATGTTCTAACTGTACTTTGTTGAAGGTTTTTATCGTGAATGGATGTTGTACTTTGTCAAATGTTTTTTCTGCATCTATTGAAAGGATCATATGGTTCTTATCCTTTATATTATTAATGTGGTATATCACATTGGTTGATTTGCAAATATTGAACCACCCTTACAACCCAGGAATAAATCCTACTTGATTGTAGTAAGTGATTCTTTTAAAATGCTGTTGGGTTCAATTTGCTACTACTTGGTGGAGAATTTTTGCCTCCATGTTCATCAGGGATATTGGCCTATGGTGCTCTTTTTTAGTGGCGTCTTTGTCTTGCTTGGAATCAAGGTAATCCTGACCTCATAGAATGAATTTGAAAGTTTTCCTTCCATTTCTATTTTTCTGGAATAATTTGTGAAGAATAGGTATTAATTCTTTTTTAACGATTTGGTAGAATTCACTTGTGAAGACATCTGGACCTGGACTTTTGTTTGTTAGGAGTTTTTGGATTACTGGTTCAATTTCTCTGCTGATTATTGGACTATTTAAATTTTCTATTTCTTCTGGTTTCAGTTTTGGTAGTTTATTTATTTCTAGGAATGTATCCACTTCTTCCAGTTTGCCAAATTTGTTGGCATATAATTTTTCATAATATTCTCTTATAAATGTTAATTTTTCTGTGGCGTTGGTTGTTATTTCTCCTCTTTCATTTGCAGTTTTACTTATTTGGGTCCTTTATTCTTTTTTTAATAAGTCTAACTAGACTTATTAACTAGAGGTTTATCAGGTTTTTGTCCCAAAGAACCAGCTCCTGGCTTCATTGATCTGTTCTACTGTTTTTAGTTTCTATATCATTTATTTCTTCTCCAATCTTTATTATTCCCTTTCTTCTGCTCCTTTAGGCTTCATTTGTTGTTATTTTTCTAGCTCCCTAGTTGTTGTTTTTTTGACTTTTTAAAATTTTTTTTATTGGAGTTCAATTTGCCAACATATAGCATAACAATAGCTCCCTAGTTGTAAGTTTAGGTTGTTTATTTGATTTTTCTTGCTTCCTGAGGTAGGCCTGTATTGCTATATACTTCCCTCTTAGGGATGGTTTTGCTGCATCCTAAAGTTTTTGACCATCGTGTTTTCAAAAATACAGAATGCTTCACAAATTTGCATGTGATCCTTGCACAGGGACTATGCTAGTCTTATCTGTATTGTTCCAATTTCAGTATATGTACTGCCTAAGCAAGCATTCAATAAAAATTTGTTAAAGAAAGAAAGGAAAGTAGACTTTAAGAATGGCTGTACATTTACTTTAAAGTTGTGAAGGGTTGTGCAGAGTTCCCATGTATCCCTTTACATGGTTTCTCTGATCATTAACAGCTTATGTTATTAATGTACATTCTTTGTAATTAATGAACTAATATTAATAATTTTTAAACTAAAGTACACAGCTTATTAAAATTTCCTTGATTTTTACCTGATGTGTTTCTGCTCCAGGACCCCATCCAGGATACTACATCACATTTATTGTTTTGTCTCCTTAGGCTCCTCTTGGCAGTGAAAATTCCTCAGACTTTTCATATTGATGGTGAGCTTGGCAGTTTTAATGCATATTGGTAAAATAATTTTTGGAATACCATTCTATTGGAATTTTTATAATTCTTAAACCATGAATAAACTAGG
This sequence comes from Canis lupus familiaris, assembly GCF_011100685.1. Classification (NCBI taxonomy): domain Eukaryota; kingdom Metazoa; phylum Chordata; class Mammalia; order Carnivora; family Canidae; genus Canis; species Canis lupus. Next base: position 80,693,157 of record NC_049260.1, read on the forward strand.
ATTACAGTTTGTTTTTCTTTTTTGAGGGATAAAACATAGATAAATTGCCATTTTAATCACTTTGTATCAACAATAAATACTCTCAACACTGACTTATTACTATTGGTACTGACATTGATCTCTTAGCTTAGGTAGAATTTGTCAGATTTCTCCACTGGGAAGTTGATCTTTTCCCCACCTTCCTTAACATATTGTATTTTGGAAAAGGAATTCACTTCACTCAGCAACCTATGCTTAAGGTGTAGGGATTTATGCTCTACTTCTTTTAGTGCAAAGTATCTATACAAATCATTTAGAATTTTTATGCAAGAAAAATTATGTTCATTGAACGTACTTATTATGACAGTTATTTTGAATTCTTTGTCTGGTAACTCATATATCTCCATTTCTTTAGTATGAGTTTCTGGAGATTTATTCTGTTTCTTTGTATGTCTTGTTATCTTTTGTTGGGACTTGGGCATTTGAAAAAAACATTCACTTCACCCAGTCTTTATAGTCTGGCTTTATATAAGGATGACCTTCACCAATAAGCCCACCTTGACATTCTGGAGACCTCTCAAGCCTTATCTGAGGATGCATCTCTTCTGCGTTTATATGTGTAATCTCATAGTTGAAGAGGTTTCTCTGTTTCTACTAAGAAACTTCCCCTGATGTCTCTTCGTAGTCCTAGAGCTTTGGTAGTGTTGTAGCAAGCTGTAGCACATGAGCTCTACCTAGTGTCTATCTTCAGTACTGTAGATTATTTGGCATTAGACCATGAAGTGATCTTCTTTGCAGCAGCCCTTAGCCTGGTACCAATTTCTGTCAGTGTTTTGACTCATTTAAGAGAATCCCAGTCCCTGATGCAACCTCCTGAAGACCCAGAATGTTGGATATACATTCCACTCTTCTCTTTCCCCTCCCTGGAAAGAAGCCAGGTGTTGGAAGTTTTCTCACTATCACCCTGTGCTATACTAGAGGTGGAAGCTTTGGTAACTACCACCAGTTTTCTGACTATCTTCAATGTGTTTCTTCTTAGACATTTGCTGGCCTGTAGTACAGGAACTTCTTAACTGGTTTTCATGAAAGCAATTGGTCTGTGCAATGATATGTTCATGTCTCCATGGGGTAAGGAGGATCTGGTGCTTTCTATTCCGCCATCTTGGTGACAGTACTCCACTAAAATTCCTTTTAATATAGATTTGGGGATATTTATTGGAATTTCACTGAATTTTATAGATCATTTTGAGGAGAATGTATAACCTCATAAGCTTTTTCTCATCTCATACATCAGGTATTCATGGTTTATTCATAATACTTAAATGGCAATAATTACAACCTTGAAAATTATGAAACTGCCCTCTCATTTCTTAAAGAAATGGAAAAGTTTAGACTTTTCCCTTATATTCTAAATATAAATCTGTGAACAAATTCAAGTAACTATTCCAATTAACAAGTTTTTCACAATAAGAGCTCAGTTTTGCCATTCTTTCATTAAAAACAAACCACTGCAGAGAATATCAATTCTACCAAAGTGAAATTGCCCCACTCCACCCAAGACCTGCCCATAAAAAAAAATATCTCTGGACAAACACAACAGAAAAATCATAGGAAAACTCTGAAAGGAATTAAAATAAGGCAGACTACAAAGGTACCTCTAGATTTGAGGAACAACACCGTAGTAAGTTCCTTGGATTTCCTTGTTGCCTTTCATATATCCCAGACAGGGCACTTCATAAGCCCGGAAAGCCCACCAAAAGGCAGATTTTTTTAAAAACCTCCAAAAATACCTATTCTCCTTAGTGAAAGGACTGCATAGAGTGACATAAAAATAGAAAACCTTTTTGGCAATATCTGCCCTATTCCAGCCAAACACCAATGGTAAAACAGAACCCCTCCCACCATGGTTTTAGTAAGTCAGAGTAGCCCAGTAGGTCCCATCCTGCCCTCGCCTCACAGAAGTAGAAATCAGCACTCAACTTTCCCCACCTGTCTCTGGCAGTATCAGAGGGGCACAGCAGGGAACTAATCTTCCATTCCCCATTTGGCAGAAGCTGGCAGTGTCCCAGCAATGGTAGTATTAGCAGGTTCCAGAAGCCATTTGATTCTCTACCCTACAGAGTATTAGTGAGACTGAACAAAGTGATACAAGTTGAAGCCATTTGGCAGTCCACTGTACCCCAGTAGGAAGCTGAGCCTCCCCCCTTAATCCAGCAGTCTCATCCAGCATCAGCAAGACTACAGAAGGTCATGTAACATGAGGTGGAGCTAGTCAGTATTCTGCCCATCCTCTGCCAAGATCAGTTTGGAACTGTTCCCTCTTTTTTAATTTTTTAGAAGCATTTAAGAAAAATTGGTATTAATTCTCTAACAGTTTGGGAGAACACCAATGAAGCTACCTGATTCTGGATTTGTCTTTGTTTTTGATTACTCAATCAGTCTCCTTGTTCATTGTTGCTTTCTTCAGATTTTCCCTTTATTCATGATTTAGTCCTGGATAGGTTGTATGTTCCTATGATTTTATACATTTCTAAGATATTATCCAATTTGTTGGCATTTAATTGCTCACAATAACCTTTAATGATCCTCTTCATTTCTGTGGCATCAGTTGTTATGTCCTCTTTTGCATTTCTGATCTTATTTACTTGAATCATCTCTTTTTTTGTTAGTCAAACTAAGAGTTTGTCAATTTTGTTTTATCTTTCCAAAAAAACTTAGTTGGTTGATTTTTTCTGTTGTTTTTCTATTTCATTTATTTCTGTTCTGATCTTTTTTTTTAAAGATTTTATTTATTAATTCATGATAGTCACACAGAGAGAGAGAGAGAGGCAGAGACACAGGCAGAGGGAGAAGCAGGCTCCATGCACCGGGAGCCCGACATGGGACTCGATCCCGGGTCTCCAGGATCGCGCCCCGGGCCAAAGGCAGGCGCCAAACCGCTGCGCCACCCAGGGATCCCTCTGTTCTGATCTTTATTATTTACTTTCTCCTGATAACTGTGGGCTTAGTTTGTTCTTTTTTTTTTCTAGTTCCTTGAGGTGTGAAATTGTGTTGCTTATTTGAGAGCTTTTCCCTTTTTTAATGTAGATATTTATTACTATACAATTCCTTTTCGGTGGGGTCTTTGTCTGGTTTTACAATTCCCTCTTAGTATTGCTTTTGCTGCATCCCAGAAATTTGGCTGAGTGAAAAGGCAATTTAAAGAATGTGAGAAAGATGAATGGATAAAAAAGATGTGGTTTATGTATACAATGGAATATTACTCAGCCATTAGAAATGACAAATACCCACCATTTGCTTCAGCGTGGATGGAACTGGAGGGTATTATGCTGAGTGAAATAAATCAGTCGGAGAAGGACAAACATTATATGGTCTCATTCATTTGGGGAATATAAATAATAGTGAAAGGGAATAAAAGGGAAGGGAGAAGAAATGGGTAGGAAATATCAGAAAGGGAGACAGAACATGAAGACTCCTAACTCTGGGAAACGAACTAGGGGTGGTGGAAGGGGAAGAGGGCGGGGGGTGGGGGTGAATGGGTGACAGGCACTGAGGGGGGCACTTGACAGGATGAGCACTGGGTGTTATTCTGTATGTTGGCAAATTGAACACCAATAAAAAATAAACGTATTATTAAAAAAATAAAAAATAAAGAATGTGAGATATTTGCAAACAATATATCTGATAAAAGTTTAATATCCAGAATATATAGGGAGCTCTTACAACTCAATAGGAAAAAATACAGTAGTTTCCCCTTACCTACAGTTTCACTTTCAGTTACCTGTAATCAATTGCTGTCCAGAAGCAGATGATGCACCTTCTAACATATTATCAAAAGACCAACAGTAGCCTAATACTGCATCACAAGGCCTACACCATTCACCTCACTTTATTTTGTCACATAGGCCTTTTATCATTTCACATCATCACAAGAAGATATTTTGAGACAGAGTACATTCCCTTCATGTTTATTACAGTATATTGGTATCATTGTTCTAGTTTATTATTAGTGGCTGGTCTCTTACCTTGCTTAATTTATAAGTTAAACTTTATATAAGTATGTATGTATGTATGTATGGGAAAAACATAGTATATTTGGGTTCAGTACTATCTCAAGTTTCAGGTATCCACTGGGAGTCTTGGAATATATAAGGGAAGATATTGTAACACAATTTAGAAATGGAAAAAGAACTCAAATAGACATCTCTTTAAAGAAGAAATCCAAATGATCAACAGGTATATGAAAAAAGTGCTCATCATCACTAATAATGAGGGAAAAGTAAATCAAAACCACAATTAAATATCATCTTACTCCTGTTAGGATTACTATCTTAAAAAAGAGATAATAAGTGTTGGCAAGGATATAAAGAAACTCTTGTACAATGATGCCAATGCTATATAAAACAGTATGAAGGTTTCTCAAAAAATCAAAAATAGAACTACCATATGGTCCAGAAATCCCACTTCTGTGTATTTATGTGAAAAAAATGAAATCAGGATTTTGAAAAGTTATCTGCACTCACATGTTCATTGCAGTATAATTCACAATAGTCAAGAAGTGGAAACAATATAAATGTCCACTGACAGAAGAATAAATCAAGAAAATGTGGTGTATACATACATAAAATGAAATTATATTTATCCTTAAAAGAAAAGGAAAGAAATCCTACCATTTGGGACAACATGGATGGACCTCGAGGACATTAAGGTGAAATAGCCAATCACAGAGGCACCTGGGTAGTTCAGTCAGTTTAGCATCTGCCTTAGGCTCAGGTCATGATCCCAGGGTCCTGGGATCGAGCCCTGCATCAGGCTTCCTGCTCAATAGAGAGCCTACTTCTCCCTCTGCCTCTGCTACTCCCCCTGCCTGTGCTCTCTTGCGCTTGCTCTCTCTCTCTCACTCTCTCTCTCTCTCAAATAAATAAATAAAATATTGTTTAAAAAGAGAAATATCCAGTCACAGAAGGACAATTCCACTTATATGAAGTATCTGAAATCATCAATTCATAGAAACAGAAAGTAAAATGGTTGTTTTCAGAGTTTGGGGGAAGGAGAAATGGGGTGTTGCTGTACAACAAGTATGAAGTTTTAATTAAGCAAGATGAATTAATTCTACAGATCTGCTGTACAACATTGTACGGACAGTTAACAATACTGTATTGTGTACTTAAGTTCATAAGAGAGTAGATATCATGTTGTGCTCTTAACACAATAAAAAAAAAACCTGGAGAGGAATTCTTTGCTGTCAGTAATTAGTTTAAATGTAAATAGATTAAGCTCTTAAATAAAAGGTTGAAACTAGCCGTTGGGTTTTTAAAGAACATGATCCAATTATATTCAGTTTAGAAGACACACACTATGGATATCTTTAAAATAAAAAGATAGAAAAAATTGGGGGGAAAATAGTAACAAAAGAGAGCTGAGGTGGCTATACTAACATCAGACAAAAACTTTAAAAGATGGTAAAAACAAGAAAAGGATATTACTTATTCATAGAAGTGTCAATCAGAATGATACAGCAATTAGAAACATATGTCACATAAAAACAAAGCCCCAAAATATAGGAAGCAAAAATTGACACAATTGAAGGGAGAAATAGTTAATTCTATAATTATAGTTGGGGGCTTCAATATCCCACTTTCAAAAATGCAAAGAATAACTATATAGAAGATCAAAAAGGAAATAGAGGCCTTGAACAATACAATAAACCAATTAGATTTAATCAACACATGCAGGACACCCCACTCAACAATATCAGAATACACATTCTTCTTGGTGTACATGAAACATTCTCCAGGGTAGACCATATGTTAGTCCACATAACAATAAATCTTAAAAGTGAAATTATATTCAGTATTTTCTTTGACAACAATGGGAGAAAACTAGGGATCAATAACAAAGAAACCTGGGAAATGTGCAAATACATACAAATTTTAAAATACTCAAAAAAATGGGTCAAAGGTAAAAGCACAATTGATATTAGAAAAAACATTAAAATGAATGCAAATGGAAACAAAACATACTAAAATTTATGAGGTATAGTGAAAGCAGTGCTCAGCCGGAAATTTATGGCTATAAATGTCTATATGTAAAAATAAGAAAAATCCCAAATCAATAACCCAACTTGACAGCTTAATGAGATAGAAAATGAAGAGTAAATAAACCCAAAACTAGAAGGAAATAATAAATATTAGAGCAGAGATAAATTCTAGATAATGTAAAAACAATAAAGAGAATCAACAAAACCAATAGTTGGTTCTTTGAAAAGATAAACAAAATTAATAAATCATTATCTAGACTGACCAAGAAAAAAGAGAGGACTTAAGGACTAAAACCAGAAAGTGAAAGTGAGAACATGTTATAGCTGAATTGTGTCATACCAAAATTTATATGTTTTAGTTCTAGCCCCTATTACCTCAGAACGTTGACTGTATTTTGAGACACAGTCTTTTTTTTTAATTTATTTTTATTGGTGTTCAATTTACTAACATACAGAATAACCCCCAGTGCCCGTCACCCATTCACTCCCACCCCCCGCCCTCCTCCCCTTCCACCACCCCTAGTTCGTTTCCCAGAGTTAGCAGTCTTTACGTTCTGTCTCCCTTTCTGATATTTCCCACACATTTCTTCCCCCTTCCCTTATATTCCCTTTCACTATTATTTATATTCCCCAAATGAATGAGAAGATATAATGTTTGTCCTTCTCCGACTGGCTTACTTCACTCAGCATAATACCCTCCAGTTCCATCCACGTTGAAGCAAATGGTGGGTATTTGTCATTTCTAATAGCTGAGTAATATTCCAATGTATACATAAACCACATCTTCTTTATCCATTCATCTTCCGATGGACACCGAGGCTCCTTCCACAGTTTGGCTATCGTGGCCATTGCTGCTATAAACATCGGGGTGCAGGTGTCCCGGCGTTTCATTGCATTTGTATCTTTGGGGTAAATCCCCAACAGTGCAATTGCTGGGTCGTAGGGCAGGTATATTTTTAACTGTTTGAGGAACCTCCACACAGTTTTCCAGAGTGGCTGCACCAGTTCACATTCCCACCAACAGTGTATGAGGGTTCCCTTTTCTCCACATCCTCTCCAACATTTGTAGTTTCCTGCCTTGTTAATTTTCCCCATTCTCACTGGTGTGAGGTGGTATCTCATTGTGGTTTTGATTTGTATTTCCCTGATGGCAAGTGATGCAGAGCATTTTCTCATGTGCATGTTGGCCATGTCTATGTCTTCCTCTGTGAGATTTCTGTTCATGTCTTTTGCCCATTTCATGATTGGATTGTTTGTTTCTTTGGTGTTGAGTTTAATAAGTTCTTTATAGATCTTGGAAACTAGCCCTTTATCTGATACATCATTTGCAAATATCTTCTCCCATTCTGTAGGTTGTCTTTTAGTTTTGTTGACTGTATCCTTTGCTGTGCAAAAGCTTCTTATCTTGATGAAGTCCCAATAGTTCATTTTTGCTTTTGTTTCTTTTGCCTTCATGGATGTATCTTGCAAGAAGTTACTATGGCCGAGTTCAAAAAGGGTGTTGCCTGTGTTCTTCTCTAGGATTTGGATGGAATCTTGTCTCACATTTAGATCTTTCATCCATTTTGAGTTTATCTTTGTGTCTGGTGAAAGAGAGTGGTCTAGTTTCATTCTTCTGCATGTGGCTGTCCAATTTTCCCAGCACCATTTATTGAAGAGACTGTCTTTCTTCCAATGGATAGTCTTTCCTCCTTTATCGAATATTAGTTGCCCATAAAGTTCAGGGTCCACTTCTGGATTCTCTATTCTGTTCCACTGATCTATGTGTCTGTTTTTGTGCCAGTACCACACTGTCTTGATGACCACAGCTTTGTAGTACAACCTGAAATCTGGCATTGTGATGCCCCCAGATATGGTTTTCTTTTTTAAAATTCCCCTGGCTATTCGGGGTCTTTTCTGATTCCACACAAATCTTAAAATAATTTGTTCTAACTCTCTGAAGAAAGTCCATGGTATTTTGATAGGGATTGCATTAAACGTGTAAATTGCCCTGGGTAACATTGACATTTTCACAATATTAATTCTGCCAATCCATGAGCATGGAATATTTTTCCATCTCTTAGTGTCTTCCTCAATTTCTTTCAGAAGTGTTCTATAGTTTTGAGGGTATAGATCCTTTACATCTTTGGTTAGGTTTATTCCTAGGTATCTTATGCTTTTGGGTGCAATTGTAAATGGGATGGACTCCTTAATTTCTCTTTCTTCAGTCTCATTGTTAGTGTATAGAAATGCCACTGACTTCTGGGCATTGATTTTGTATCCTGCCACGCTACCGAATTGCTGTATGAGTTCTAGCAATCTTGGGGTGGAGACTTTTGGGTTTTCTATGTAGAGTATCATGTCATCGGCGAAGAGGGAGAGTTTGACTTCTTCTTTGCCAATTTGAATGCCTTTAATGTCTTTTTGTTGTCTGATTGCTGAGGCTAGGACTTCCAGTACTATGTTGAATAGCAGTGGTGAGAGTGGACATCCCTGTCTTGTTCCTGATCTTAGGGGAAAGGCTCCCAGTGCTTCCCCATTGAGAATGATATTTGCTGTGGGCTTTTCATAGATGGCTTTTAAGATGTCGAGGAATGTTCCCTCTATCCCTACACTCTGAAGAGTTTTGATCAGGAATGGATGCTGTATTTTGTCAAATGCTTTCTCTGCATCTAATGAGAGGATCATATGGTTCTTGGTTTTTCTCTTGCTGATATGATGAATCACATTGATTGTTTTACGGGTGTTGAGCCAGCCTTGTGTCCCAGGGATAAATCCTACTTGGTCATGGTGAATAATTTTCTTAATGTACTGTTGGATCCTATTGGCCAGTATCTTGTTGAGAATTTTTGCATCCATGTTCATCAGGGATATTGGTCTGTAATTCTCCTTTTTGGTGGGGTCTTTGTCTGGTTTTGGAATTAAGGTGATGCTGGCCTCATAGAACGAATTTGGAAGTACTCCATCTCTTTCTATCTTTCCAAACAGCTTTAGGAGAATAGGTATGGTTTCTTCTTTAAACGTTTGATAAAATTCCCCTGGGAAACCATCTGGCCCTGGACTCTTGTGTCTTGGGAGGTTTGTGATGACTGCTTCAATTTCCTCCCTGGTTATTGGCCTGTTCAGGTTTTCTATTTCTTCCTGTTCCAGTTTTGGTAGTTTGTGGCTTTCCAGGAATGCATCCATTTCTTCTAGATTGCCTAATTTATTGGCGTATAGCTGTTCATAATATGTTTTTAAAATCGTTTGTATTTCCTTGGTGTTGGTAGTGATCTCTCCTTTCTCATTCATGATTTTATTAATTTGAGTCTTCTCTCTCTTCTTTTTAATAAGGCTGGCTAATGGTTTATCTATCTTGTTAATTCTTTCAAAGAACCAACTCCTGGTTTTGTTGATCTGTTCCACAGTTGTTCTGGTCTCGATTTCGTTGAGTTCTGCTCGAATCTTTATTAACTCCCTTCTTCTCTTGGGTGTAGGATCTATTTGCTGTTTTTTCTCTAGCTCCTTTAGGTGTAAGGTTAGCTTTTGTATTTGAGTTCATTCCAATTTTTGAATGGATGCTTGTATTGCGATGTATTTCCCCCTTAGGACTGCTTTTGCTGCATCCCAAAGATTTTGAACGGTTGTATCTTCATTCTCATTAGTTTCCATGAATCTTTTTAATTCTTCCTTAATTTCCTGGTTGACCCTTTCATCTTTCAGCAGGATGGTCCTTAACCTCCACGTGTTTGAGGTCCTTCCAAACTTCTTGTTGTGATTTAGTTCTAATTTCAAGGCATTATGGTCTGAGAATATGCAGGGACAATCCCAATCTTTTGGTATCGATTCAGACCCGATTTGTGACCCAATATGTGGTCTATTCTGGAGAAAGTTCCATGTGCACTTGAGAAGAATGTGTATTCAGTTGAGTTTGGATGTAAAGTTCTGTAGATAGCTGTGAAATCCATCTGGTCCAGTGTATAATTTAAAGCTCTCGTTTCTTTGGAGATGTTGTGCTTAGAAGACCTATCGAGTATAGAAAGAGCTAGATTGAAGTCACCAAGTATAAGTGAATTATTATCTAAATATTTCTTCACTTTGGTTAATAATTGATTGATATTTTTGGCAGCTCCCACATTCGGGGCATATATATTGAGGATTGTTAAGCCCTCTTGTTGAATAGATCCTTTAAGTATGATATAGTGTCCCTCTTCATCTCTCACTACAGTCTTTGGGGTAAATTTTAGTTTATCTGATATAAGGATGGCTACCCCTGCTTTCTTTTGAGGACCATTCGAATGGTAAATGGTTCTCCAACCTTTTATTTTCAGGCTGGAGGTGTCCTTCTGTCTAAAATGAGTCTCTTGTAGACAGAAAATAGATGGGTCCTGCTTTTTTATCCAGTCTGAAACCCTGCGCCTTTTGATGGGGTCATTAAGCCCGTTCACATTCAGAGTTACTATTGAGAGATATGAGTTTAGTGTCATCATGATATCTATTCAGTCCTTGTTTTTCTGGACTGTTCCACTGAACTACTTCTTAAAGGGGAATTTTAAGAGTCCCCCTTAAAATTTCTTGCAGAGCTGGTTTGGAGGTCACATATTCTTTTAGTTGCTGCCTGTCTTGGAAGCTCTTTATCTCTCCTTCCATTTTGAATGAGAGCCTTGCTGGATAAAGTATTCTTGGTTGCATGTTCTTTTCATTTAGGACCCTGAATATATCCTGCCAGCCCTTTCTGGCCTGCCAGGTCTCTGTGGAGAGGTCTGCTGTTACCCTAATACTCCTCCCCATAAAAGTCAGGGATTTCTTGTCTCTTGCTGCTTTAAGGATCTTCTCTTTATCTTTGGAATTTGCAAGCTTCACTATTAAATGTCGAGGTGTCGAACGGTTTTTATTGATTTTAGGGGGGATCTCTCTATTTCCTGGATCTGAATGCCTGTTTCCCTTCCCAGATTAGGAACGTTTTCAGCTAGAATTTGTTCAAATACATATTCTGGCCCTCTGTCCCTTTCAGCGCCCTCGGGAACCCCAATTAAACATAGGTTTTTCTTTCTCAGGCTGTCGTTTATTTCCCTTAATCTATCCTCATGGTCTTTTAATTGTTTGTCTCTTTTTTCCTCAGTTTCCCTCTTTGCTATCAACTTGTCTTCTATGTCACTCACTCGTTCTTCCACCTCGTTAACCCTCGTCTTTAGGACTTCTAGTTTGGATTGCATCTCATTCAATTGATTTTTAATTTCTGCCTGATTAGCTCTAAATTCTGCAGTCATGAAGTCTCTTGAGTCCTTTATACTTTTTTCTAGAGCCACCAGTAGCTGTATAATAGTGCTTCTGAATTGGCTTTCTGACATTGAATTGTAATCCAGATTTTGTAACTCTGTGGGAGAGAGGACTGTTTCTGATTCTTTCTTTTGAGGTGAGGTTTTCCTTCTAGTCATTTTGCTCAGTGTAGAGTGGCCAAAAGCAAGTTGTATTGGGAAAAAGAGAAAAAGAGAGGAGAGAAAGAAGGAAAGAAAAGAGAAAGAGAAAAAAAGGGAAGAAGAAAAAACGAAAAAAAAAAGAAAGGTAAAAAAAAGGGTGGGGTAAGGAAACAAATCAACAAGCAAAACAAAACAAAACAAAACAAAACAAAACAAAAAAAAAGGAACCACCGGGGAGTATCTTCTGATTCTGTGTACTTTAAGTCCCTTGGCTTCTCCTGGAAGTTGTCAGTCTAGCTGGTGTTCTGGGGGAGGGACCTGTTGTGCTGATTTTCAGGTGTTAGCAGTTGGGGGAGCTGCTGTGCCCCTGCCTGGTGCAGGGCTCAGTGGGGGTTGTTTACCCCGTGAGGCCCCAGGATGAACAGCTCCAGTGGCGGGGCAGCTCTGGAAACCTGGATTCAGCTCCGGCAGGAACTCCGGAGGTCTCCGTCTGCAGGGCCTGGAGGCTCCGGGGCGGGGCCGCTGATCTGCTCAGCTCGGGGCAGGAGCGTCCTTGCTGTCCTGGGCCCTCCCGGCCTCTGCCTGTCCCGGGGGGAGGCCGGATCCTGGGCTGTGTCCCGGCGCCCTGTGCTCCGGGGCCTGCGCTGTTGGATTCGCGCTCCCGGGCCGCGCAACCCCCTCCGCGGAGCTGCCGCCCGAGCCCCTCCGAGCTGCCCCTGGAACCGCGCAGCCCTCTCCGCACGGAGCCTCTTCCTCCGCCCGAGCCCCTCCGAGCTGCTCCCGGGGCCGTGCAGCCCCCTCCGCGGAGCCGCCCCCGAGCCCCCCGAGCTGCTCCCGCCCCGCAGCCCCCTCCGCGGAGCCGCTGCCTGAGCCCCTCTGAGCTGTTCCGGGTCCCGCGTGCGCGCTGCAGCCCTTAGGGAGCTCGGCACACTCTCCTGGGCGCGCAGGTGTCTGTTAGTGTCCCGGGGAGCCCGAGGGCATCCTCGCCCTCCTGGGTCCTGCTCCAACTCCCTGCGAGCCCCTTTCCGCCCGGGAAGGTTGGTGCAGCTCCCGCTTCTCCGGGACGGGGCTCTCCTGTCCTGGGGACACTCGCCCCGGCCTCAGCCCGGCTCCTCGCGGGGCCCCTCCCCCTTGGATGCCTTTTGTTTCTTTATTTCTTTTTCCCCGTCTTCCTACCTTGATAGAAGCGCGAACTCTTCTCACTGTAGCATTCCAGCTGGTCTCTCTTTAAATCTCAGGCCGAATTCATAGATTTTCAGGATGATTGGAAGGTTTTCTAGGTAATTTGGTGGAGACAGGTGATTTGTAGACCCTTCTCTTCCGCCATCTTGCTCCTCCCCGAGACACAGTCTTTAAAGAGTTAATTAATTTAAATGAAATCATTGGAGTGGGCCTTAATCCGGTATTATTGGTGTCCTTATAAGAAGGGAAAATTAGAGTGCAGCTGCACATGCACAGGAGACCATATGAAGACAAAAGGAGAAGGTGGCCATTTACAAGCCAGAAAGAGAGGGCTCGGAATGAAATTAATCTTGCCAACAACCTGATGTTGGATTTCTAGCCTCCAGAACAGCGAGGAAATACGTTTCTGTTTAACCCACACAGTCTGTGTTATGGCAGACCTCGCAAACTAATAAAGAGCATTGCTACAAACCTTACAGAAATAAAAAAGTATCATAACAGAAGAGTATGAACAATTATATGCCAACATATTTGAAAAGCTAGAAGAATGGACAAATGTCTAGAAACACAAAAATTACCAAAACTGCTTCAAGAAGAAACAGAAAATCTGAATAGATCTATAACAGATAAAGAGATTGAATCTATAATCAAAAGCCTCCCAACAAAGAAAACCCCAAGATAAGATAGGCTTCATTGGTTAAGTTCTACCAAACATTTAAAGAAGAGTTAATACATTCTCAAACTTCATCAAAATATCGAAGAAGAAGGAATACAACCTAATATTCTATGGGACCAGCATTACAAAAGCAAGATCAAATCATCACATTATGGGGCACCTGGGTGGCTCAGTGGTTGAGTGTCCACCTTTGGCCCAGGTCGTGATCCCGGGGTCCTAGGATTGAATCCCACATCAGGCTCCCCACAGGGAGTCTGCTTCTCCCTCTGCCTATGTCTCTGCCTCTCTTTCTATGTCTCTCATGAATAAATAAATAAAATCTTTTTAAAAATCATATTAAAAGAAAAATATAAACCAATATCCTTTATAAAAATAGATGCAGGGATCCCTAGGTGGCGCAGCGGTTTGCCGCCTGCCTTTGGCCCAGGGCGCGATCCTGGAGTCCTGGGATCGAATCCCACGTCGGGCTCCCAGTGCATGGAGCCTGCTTCTCCCTCTGCCTGTGTCTCTGCCTCTCTCTCTCTGTGTGCGTGACTATCATAAATAAATAAAAATTAAAAAAATAGATGCAAAAATCATCAACAATATACTAGCAAACCAAATCCAGGAGCATATTAAGAGTATTATACAAATGATCAAGTGGGATTTGTTCCAGGAATGAAATAGTAGTTCGACATAAGAAAATAAATCAATGTAATATATCATGTTAATAAAAGGAATGGGAAAAACATAGGATCAATTCAATTAATTCAGAAAAAGGATTTGACAAAACCTAACACCATTTCATGATAAAAGCACTCAACAAACTAGAAATAGAATGTAAGTACCTCAACATGAAAAAAGAAATTTAATTTACAAAAACCCACAACATTATACTCATTGGTGAAAGAATGAAGGAGTTCCAGTTGTGATAGGAACAACACAAGAATGACCGCATTCACTGCTTCTATTCAACACTGTGCAGGAGATTCTAGCCAGAGAGATTCGGCAATAAACAGAAATAAGCAACTAAGTTTAAAAGGAAGAATAAAAATTATCTCTATTCCATATCTCTATTTTATCTCAAATGATCTTTTACACAGAAAATACCAGAGTCAACAAAAAACTCAGAGCAATAAACACATAGAGCAAAGTTGCAGGATGTGAGATCAATACACAATTATCAGCCGTATTTCTATACACTAGTGAAGAACCACAGAAAAAGGAAATTGACAAAACAGTTCTCTCCAAAGAAGATATACAAATGGCCAACAAGTACATGAAAAGATGCTCAATGTCATTAGTCATTTAAGAAATGAAAATCAAAATTGTAGTGAGTTACCACTTTATAACCACTAGGATGACTATAATGAAAAAATGGAAAATATTAAGTGTTGGAGAGAATATGAAGGATTTGAAATACGTGTAATTGCTGGTCAGAATGTAAAATGGTTTAGTATCCATGGAAAAAAAGTGTAGTGTTCCTCAAAAATATAAAATTACCATGTGACTTAGCAATTCCACTCCTGAGTATACACCAAGAGAATTGAAAACAGGTATTCAGACAAACCTTGTACATAAATGCTCATGACAGCACTATTCACAATAGGCAAAAGGTGGATATTAACAACCCAAATGTCTATCAATGGATTAATGACCAAACAAAACATAGTGCAACCATACTGTGGAATGTTATTAAGCCATAAAAATAATGGAGTACTGATACTTGCTACAACATAGATAAGCCCCAAAAACATTATGCTAAGTGAAAAAAGGCAGACACAAAAGGCTACATATTGGATGATTCCATTTATATGAAATATCTGTAATAAGTAAACCTATAAAGACAGAAATCTGATCATTAGTTGCCAGGGGCTGGAGGGAGAAGAAAATTTGGAGTGACTGCTAATATGTATGTGGTTTTCTTTTGTGATGATGAAATTACATTGAAACTAGGTAGAGGTGATGGTTGCACAGACTGTGGATGTACTAAGTGCCACTGAACTGTATACTTTAAAATGGTTAATTCTATGTTATAAGAATTTGACCTCGGGACGCCTGGGTGGTCCCGCAGTTGAGTGTCTGCCTTTGGCTCAAGGCATGATCCCAGGGTCTGGGGATCGAGTCCCACCTTGGGCTCCTGCAGGAGACCTGCTTCTCCCTCTGCCTATGTCTCTGCCTCTCTCTGTGTGTCTCTCATGAATAAATAAATAAAATCTTTAAAAAAAGAATTTCACCTCAATAAAAACAAAAAAAATCAGCAAATCAGATTAGGAGCTTTATTAAGAAATTTGTATTAACAAATTTGAGACTAAATGGGAGCCATTTAAAGGTTATAATAAGTGGTGTGACAAGACAAAATTCATACTTTAAAGTAGCAGTTTCCAAAGTAGAGTGAGAATGATCCAGGACATGCACAAGGAGATCCACTAAAGCTAAAGAAGAAGATGTTAACATTTTTAATTATATTTATCTTTATTCCTTTATAATCTTCACATTTGGTGTGCTTCAAATGTGAGAATATTACTTCCTTATTATGTGTGTGTGTGTGCATGTATGTGTGTGTGTATATTTCAGGGCTGCATGATGAGAAATGTTTGGAGACCACAACCTAATTGTCATCTGAAGACACAGAAAGTGAAAAATAATGATTACTCAGCCACTTCATTCTCCTCCATTCAACAGGTTCTAAAAGCCTCTCTCACAAAACAGGACTATGCAGACATCTTTTTTACCAGTTAAATCCTTTGTCCCCCAACCACACAGATGCATATACATATAACACATAAACACATATACACACAAAATAAAAATCAAAAGTTAAGGTAGATACCAAAAAGAACTGATATTGGTACAGGTGTTCTAACCATGTTGCATTGAAATATTGTTCCTACTTTCAAGACATACTGGCATATCCCAAATGATATAGAAACCAGAATGTTATCATAATGTTTTGTTGGATGTCAGCTGTGTATGGCAATCAGAAAATACTAATTCATCCTCAAAGACCAGGACTTAATCTATACTTTAGCCACACAAATCCATCCCAATATAATGAATGAATGAAAAAATAAAATCTAAGAGACCATGGCAATCGCTCACCAATGAATATGCATTGGAGAGAGAGAGGACATTTTAAACACTGGGATATGGAGGTAGTAAAGGATGGTTAACAGGTTGGTGTTTTTAATGTGAGACAGAGATATTGAGTCCAGTCCTATTTAGGAACACCTTACAACCTAACATAATAGACTGCCAGACTGTGATGCATCTCAAATTCTAAGCAGCCATCACCATTTAGGTGGCACAGATTACTTTGAAATACAAAGATGGAGAGAATAAGAATATGTATGAGATATGCCTAATGTCTTCAACTGAGTGCCTCAAGTTTGAATCTCTGGGGATCCCTGGGTGGCACAGCGGTTTGGCGCCTGCCTTTGGCCCGGGGCGCGATCCTGGAGACCCGGGATCGAGTCCCACATCGGGCTCCCTGCATGGAGCCTGCTTCTCCCTCTGCCTGTGTCTCTGCCTCTCTCTCTCTCTGTGTGACTGTCATGAATAAATAAATAAAATCTTAAAAAAAAAAGTTTGAATCTCTGCCTAGAAGGTTCTGGTCCCCTGAATCTACCCTACAACAAACACACACACTCAATTCTATGAAGATCGGGTCACTTGATGTTTCTTTTTTTTTAATTTATCTATTCATGAGAGACACACACACAGAGAGAGAGAGAGAGAGAGAGAGAGAGAGAGAGAGAGGCAGGGACACAGGCAGAGGGAGAAGCAGGCTCCATGCTGGGAGCCCCATGCGGAATTCGATCCTGGGTCTCCAGGATCACATCCTGCACTGAAGGCCGTGCTAAACCCCTGAGCCACCCAGGCTTCCCGGGTCACTTGATATTTCTGATATCATCCTGGTATACAGTGGGTCCTGTCAGTGCATAACTCTGCTCAGTATTTCTACTGCAAGACAAACAATACTGCGACTCCACTTAATACAGTTGTTAGTCACCTGGAGCCTTTTGTTGGGGCCCTAAATTTATTCTCAGAGGTATAACCTTAGGAACACCTCAATTGCTCACATGTTTCACAATGCCAAAACTGAATGAATTAGTGAGTGAGTTATGACAGAAAATGTCAAAATGTGCATGCAGTAGTTTCTTTTTTTTAAATATTTTATTTAGGGCAGCCCTGGTGACACAGCGGTTCAGCGCCGCCTGCAGCCTGGGGTGTGATCCTGGAGACGTGGGATCGAGTCCCACATCAGGCTCCCTGTATGGAGCCTGCTTCTCCCTCTGCCTGTGTCTCTGCCTCTCTCTCTCTCTCTCTCTCTCTCTCTCTCTCTCTGTGTCTATGAAAAATATTTTATTTATTTATTCATGAGAGACACACACACAGAGAGAGAGAGAGAGACAGAGACAGAGACACAGGCAGAGGGAGAAGCAGGCTCCAAGCAGGGAGCCTGACATAGGACTTGATCCCGGGACTCCAGGATCACGCTCTGGGCCGAAGGTAGGCACTAAACCACTGAGCCACCCAAGGATCTCCCGCATGCAGTAGTTTGTTGTGGCTGGCATAATAAATTATCTCAAACTTGGTGGCTTAAAACAGTAACAATTTATTCTCTCAGGGTTCTATAGGCCAGAAGTCCAAAATAAAGGTGTCAATAGGGCTATTTTCTCCAAAGTGTCTAGAGGGGAATCCTTCCTTATCTCTTCCAGCTTCTGGTAGTACCAGGCATTACTTGGCCTATGGCTGCCTAACTTCAATCTTTGCTTCCATTTTCACAAGGCCTTCTCCTCTTATGTTTTTCATAAGGCTATCATTCGATTTAAGACCCACATAGGTAACCCAGGATAATCTCTTCTCAAGACTCTATTATGTCTACAAAACCTTTTTCCAAATATGGTAATATTCACAAGATGCAGGTATTAAGATATGAATACATTTTTGGGGGGACCACCACCAAACACACAACATTGTGTATAGAAATTAATCTGCTAAGAAAGCTAAACCAGAGTAATACATGGGAATCAGAGTTTCTTGTCATAAAGAAAGTGGAGATTAAAAAAAAGAAAAGAGGGAAGGAAGGAAAAAAGGAAGGGAAGGGGAAGATGGAGGAAAGATGGGAAGGAGGGGAGATTTTCTGATCCCAGCAGTCCCCAAGTCTGTCATGAGGCCAGGGAGGTTGGTTCAAGTGGAATATCCAAGGACTCTTGACCACTTTGGAATAATATAAGGAGCAGAGAACATAGTGAGAATGAGTCCCTTGGGTTCAGAGAAAGGCAATCCAGACACTCAAGCACTGACATAGCCCATTTTTTGTGGCAATCAGAAATTACTAATCCATCCTCAGTGGCAGTTGGAAAATAATATAGATCATATGCAGAAAAGTCTGACCTTTACTATTTCCGAATAGACTACACTAGACCAGTGTATGTGAAAATGGTTTTGAGAGAAAAATAATTCCTTTAGATAGAAGAGATGAGATCTGATATGTCTCATTGGGGAAATTGAACTCCACAGGAAATGCTGAAACTTACACCTTAACAATGGCTAATGATGTCAGAGACTATAGTAAAAAAAAAAAAGTTTTTTTAATAAAATTAAGTAGATGGGATGCCTGGGAGGCTCAGTGTTTGAGCATCTGCCTTCAGCTCTGGGCACGATCCCAGAGTCCAGGGATCTAATCCTACATCAAGCTCCCTACGTGGAGCCTGATTCTCCCTCTACCTATGTCTCTGCCTCTCTCTCTGTGTCTCTCATTAATAAATAAATAAATCTTAAAAAAAAAACTATTTCCGAAAACCTGTAAGTACAATGATCCAAGTAGACCAGTCTGAAATTAATGAGAAGGATATAGAGGTAAGGTGTTGTAGCAAAAGGTAAATACACAAAATTCAATAGGTCTCTTATCCACAAACAAAAATCACTCAGCATATATGATGAAAATACAAACATAGTAAAAACAGGAGCAATAATATGATTGCTAGGCATAACTTCATTGTATCTTTTCCAGACATCTAAGAAGAGGCAGCATTTCCTAAAGAACAACAACCTGGACTGCATAATTTATTAGGTACCTATACCAAGGGATGAGCAAAGTCTTATCAGGCAGCATACATCATACAGACCTGTGGAATATTTTATTTAATTCTCATAGTCCCTTATTGTGTAAAGTTATTATGCATTTGCAGCACGTGGTTGTTTTCTGTTTGAACGAGGCTGTATATTTAAAATACTTTTGTTACCTGAAATGTGAAAAATACACATAAGTGATTATATTGTCACCACAATTATTTCCATACCCACCAACCCAAATTCATTATTGACAGTGATATCCTATTCAGAAATTACTTAAAAATATTTTTTGAAAAGTTCTTATTATTAGTGAAGATTAACACCCACGTTGCATCTCCAATGTTTAGTGCTTCTATCTCTCTATTGTGTCTGGAGTCCATGTGGCTACCATGGCCCAAATGTATCAACTAAAAGCAAAATTGTTCCCATTGCTGACAACCAGACTACATATCTAATAAAAAGTGATTATTAAATGTGTTCTTATTTTTACTAATCAAGGTAGTAGTAGTAATATCTTTTGTACTACCATTAATACTATGAAAAGAAGAAAGAAAAAGAGTAGTTATATTGCAGAACTGGTGACTTACCAAGCATACAGTGTTTTAGGAGCTTTTAGGTGGATTATCTCTTAACCCTCAATAAACCTGTATCACTGAATCTTGTACTAACTGAAAAACACAGGTTTATCATGAGGATTAGGCAACATGAGTAGATACTTTTGAAACTTGAAAAGTAACAGATAAATTAATAAACAGATTAATTATTTAAACAGATAAATTATATTATCACAATGCAAAATTCTGTACCTAAAAAAATTATTCTGACATGTTCATTTCCTATTTACAACCTACTTAATCACCAGGATGTATGCTTTCTTTTCTGCTTCTATTAGCGATAGTTCACCTCCATTATTTAGTTGTTTTCCTTTAAACCAAAAAGTCTCCAGTATTGATGCTTTAGCTGGAGGATTAGAAAAACTTACAGGGGATGGCAGGAGAGCACTTTCAATCCATTATGGGAAAGGAGAGTCTTCAGAATTGAGATGATCCCTTGCAACTCACTGATTATTATGATATAGAATGAGGCTTTATTTACTATAACTCACAAAATATAAAGCTATCATTCTCTACCTAGAAATATGTGAAATACAGTGACAACCATGCACAGTTAAAGCTGAGAGGAAATTAGAGAACATTTAAATATTGGAGAATGATAATCCTGATTTTAACTAAGAGAGAGCAATGGAATATATAGTGTTTTTTCTTGCATTTGCCTAGGCTGACTAATGATGTGGGTGAACAATAGTTTTCTTTAAAAACTCTATTAGGGAAATTAATTCTTTCCTTAAATTATAAATGAGTTAACACTACTCATTGTGGGACCATGAAAAATATCAATTAATCTCTAAAAATCACCATTGATTCCCTTTTCCAAATATATTATCACTTTGACAACTATGATTTAATGTCTTTGTTTGATATTAACCAAGTGATATCCAACTAGACTATCCATGAAAAGGATACACTAGTTGAGACACATAAGATGCACTGAGAACAATAATGCAATTCTGAAAACAATAGGTTGAAGACCAACTTAATGATAAAATGTTCAATAGAACATGTAATGGAGCAATCTGGAAGTATTCTAAATTCTAACTAAAAAGCACCATTTAATTATCTCATATACTATATAGAGAGAGGTTGAAATATACGACCTGCATATATAACTTGCCATTTCATGGGTATTTGTGGATGGTCCAAGGAGAAAAGATGTTGCATAATCATGGAGCATAGTATGCACCATCAAGATGTAAAATTGAATATTGGCCTGTATATGTTTGTATGCATGTGAACGATGATATTAAAAGATAATCAGAATCTTAAAATTAACACATAGAGTGAAAGGCCTGTAGGAGAGATTACTAAATATTTCCTTACTGGTCAATAATTATGCTGAAATATTGTTGCATTTAATATGGAAATTAAATAGAACACCATGCACATATTTGACCAACTTGTTACAAGGTGTTTAATAAATCATTTAGTCCATGAGAATTTCTCACATGTTAACAGGTGATCAAAGGACTTACTATCATCATGAGTAACATAGGTTGTATTAAGAGCAATAGTAACAAGGATGATAATTATAAAAAGGGGGAAAAGGATGTTAAATATCTAAAAAGGATAAACATTTGCTAAATGCTTCCTTAGTATTTTTTGCATGTAGTATGCTTAGGGACTTCCTGTAGATAAATTCATTTCATCAGCACAACAAATGCGTGGCATGGAAATCACTATTAATCTGTAACATGTTTGTTGTGAAGATCAAATGAGGTGACAAATTAAAATATTTTAGAAATCCAAAATGGGAAATCAGCAAGAACCATTATGTCATAATTGCATAGCATCCCATATCTAACAAAATAGTTATGTGTGCATTTATTGATTACAAACTACCTATCTGAAAGGAAGTAAGTTCTGTAAGTGCTTCTTGTTAAAATTAACACCCACCTGTTCATAACTAGACACAGAAATGCACAAACATACACATGCACTGACATATCTACACAAAATATTTTAGCTTCTTCTATTAATGGTTGATATATGTTTGTTGGATCATAGGCAAGGTTTTAAAATAAGGGTACATGGCAATTAATTTTGTTAATTCAAAGCTCTGCAATGTAGGACATTCTCCACATTTTATGTAAGACAATGAGTTATATAATGAGAACAATAGAGTCTTCACTGAAAGTTTGATTAGGATATGGAAAAAATGGAAACAAATTTATTCCATTCACCTTATGTAGGATGTTTAAAAGGAATTCTGTATTTTTCAAGGTTCTCATTCTTTAAAAAGATTAGAAATATTTAATATTATATTAATATTAAATTATTACTATCAACATTTATTTAATGATTAGGCTGAAGACTTTGGTAACCAATTGTGTATTATTCCATTGAATCTTCAGAAATCCCCAATAATGTAAAATTTTTGTTAATTTTAATTCATAATCTTCTTTTGAAGATTGAATGAGGTAAAATATGTAATATATTCCTTTTTTTAAAGATTTTATTTATTCATGAGATACTCAGAGAGAGAGAGAGAGGCAGAAACACAGGCAGAGGGAGAAGCAGGCCCCATGCAGGGAGCCTGACATGGGACTCAATCCCGGGACTCCAGGATCACACCCTGGGCTGAAGGCAGTGCTAAACCACTGAGCCACCCTTGCTGCCCTATGTAATACATTCCTGATACTATATTTGTTTCTGTACCAATTAAATCAAAATTATTAGTGAAATGATTATTTCCTTTTCAAAAACCACTAATATATACACTCAATACTCTTTTCTATTACTGGAAATAAATACTGCTATTTTGTACCCCTAGCTTAATAGCCAATGGCTGACTGGAATTCAGGTGGCTTCCAAGGGCCAGTTGTATGGTAGCAAAGTTGCTTCAGTCACTGCAACTGGTATTAGTTACTAGGGTGTCTTAGTCAGCTTGGGCTGCCATAACAAATATCATAGACTGGGTAGATTAAATGACAGAATTCATTTCTCACAGTTCTGTACTCCAGGGAGTCTAAAATCATGATAGATTTTTCATTCTGAGGCCTCTTCTCTTGGCTTGCAGATAACTGCCATCTCACTGTGTACTCACATGACCTCTTCTCATGTGCAAAGAGAGAGGATGGAGGAGAGAGCAAGATCTCTGGTCTATCTTCTTATAAGGGCACTAATCCCATCAGACCAGAGACTTGTCCTCATGAGTTTATCTCATTGTACCTCTGAAAGGCCCATCTTCAAATATCATCACATTGGAGGTTAGTGCTTCAACATACGAATTTTCAGAGGACACAAACATAACACCGGCAATATGTAAGTAGGCTCCATGTGAAGTCTTTACTTAATGACAGCCTCCTAGATGAACCACTAAAAGAAGCCTGACAAGTAGCATTGGCAATATTAGGCACCAAAGTATATAATGGACTGGGTGTGCATTCTTTTAAAATGACTAAGAACACAATGGAACAAAATGACCAAGTGATTTGGATCTCAAATTTAAAAATCAAGGTTTCTATTGGCAACAATTAACTCTTCCCACAAGCCATTGTTTATGGTTTCCAAAAGTTTATTTTAAAATTAACTGCCTATATCTATATATTTACTTACCTGTCTAGTGATATATTCATCTTGGCATGGCTCATATTCAGGTTTGGTAGAACCCGTAAAGTGTCCCCTGGTGGAAGCATTTACTCTTAAGAAACAAAACGTCTAAACTAGCAGAGCCTGAGCATGTAGAAACAAGAAACACAAATTTTGGAAGTGAATGATTGTGTTGGCCCCAATACATATGTATTCTAGCTATTAGGAACCTTATACCACATGAGGCGCCTGGCTGGTTCAGTTGGAAGAGCATGTGACTCTTGATCTAAGGGTCATGAGTTCAAGCACCACGTTGGGTGTGGAGATTACTAAAATAAAATAAAAACAAACTTAAAATAAAGGAATACAGTACCACATATAAGTTGTTGAGATATGAGTATATATTCCACATTCTGGAGGACAGTATTCCAACTCTACCGCTGTTCTCCTTTTGATGTCCTACCTGAGACTTTCACAGGCCATTCAATGTATTGGGCCAACTGATGCTGGATTTGTGTTGTATTATCAAACCAGTGGTCATGTATCTGTTGCCACACCTTCTTCACTATAAAATAGTCCCTTGAATCAGGCATTTTGTATGCTTTAAATTGTGATATCAGCAGAAATACTGAGGGCAGAGAAAACAAGCTAAACCCATATCTGGAGAAGGTGTCAATTTTGTTAAAGACAAATCATACCCTCCTCTATGGTAGAGTGGTCTGAAATCATTAACTAGCCACAGAGATTCTGGCTGTTCTCAGTGAGTACTCCGTGCTTTTTGAACCCATGTATTGCCTCCTTCTCTACCATTGTAACTACTCCACTCCGTACATACATTGTGCAGATATTGGGGTGGACCAAGGAGAGAAGCTGGCTGACATGCACAGAACAAGTCAAAGATAAGGTTGTGCAAATGTAATTTGGAGATCCAAATGTGTCTGCCATACCTGGACTCAAAGGTGGTCTTTGCTAAATGGAGTTGCCATTCTCTCATCCATGACCTTGCCAGAAGCAACAGCAGCAGGAAGATGTCCTCCATATCACTTCTACCTCACAAGTAATCTAACAAGTCTGTCTAATTGATAGAACCTAATTCACTATCAGAGCTCTAACTATAATTGGGAAGGTAGAACAGAGGTTCAGTTAATCAATCCACAATATCTACTCTTTATTAGAAATTTATGTACTTTTACACAAAATGAAATTAGTCTATTATTCTTAGTTATCTTTACTAGGTTTGTGTTAATATTTTTCTAGCTTCTTAAAATTAACTTAATATCTATGCATGTTTGTGTATGCCTGGATTAATTTGTATAGCATAAGAGATGCCTATTCTTTGAAGATGTTTGGGAGATATTTAACAATCTTTCTAATTTCTTTTTATACTTAATATTTTTATAATAATAACAATTGTTTCACATCTGTGAGAGGAATAGTATAGGCCATGCCATGATAACAAATAAACCAAACAACTCAATATGATCAAATGGTTGCATAGGGCATTTCTCCTTCATATGGTAACTCTTAAGTTGCTTTGAGTTGTAGCACTGCTATCTCCACCTAAGACATCCTCTTTTACCACAAAAAAGGAAGAAAATACATAAAAGCAATTAAATGTTCCTGTCACTTGTCCTCACAACCCATTGGCCAGCATTAGTCATATGGCTCTATTTACATCTGGAGATGGTAAATGTGATCTTCTATATGACTGAGGGGTAGACGAGAAATTGATAATGGTGAACACTAATAATCTCCATCATAGTCTCCCAAATGTTTGCTTCATTCTTCTTTCCAAAGGGAAAACATACTTACCTCCTCCCCAAAGAAGACTGTTAAGAAAGCCAAGAAGTCCCTCAATCTGCCATCTACAAGCTTGGAAACCAGGAAAATCAGTGGTGTAATTCAAATAGTCTGAAGGCCTAAGAACTGGGGGCTGATGGTGTAATTCCCAGTCTGAATCTGAGAGCCTGAGAACCAGAGTATTGATATACAAAGGCAGGAGAAAATAAATGTTTCAGCCTAAGCAGAGAGAATGAATCGCCCTTCACCTTTTTGCTCTGTTAATGCTCTCAATAGATTGATGGATGCCCACCCACATTGGTGAGAGCAATCTACTCAGTCTACTTATGCAAATGCTGATCTCTTCTGGAGACATCCTCACAGACACATCCAAAAACAATGTTTTACCAGCTATCTGGGCATCTCTTAGCCCAGTCCAGCTGACACATAAAGTGAACCATCACACCAATCAAAACCAGCAGCAATCAACAAACACTACTACCACTCCCCTGAGCAGTATTAACATTTTTTTTAGTCTCTTCATCTATATTTCCCTACTAGCATTATTATCCAAACTCTTCCCTTATACTTGCAAATTCCCTAATCATTTGTGCTAAGTCTATTACAGCTTCATCTTGCCATTAAAAATTCCTACCATGAAACCACTTAGCCAACGTCACACTTCACGTTTTTGTTATATCAATACCACACTTTCAGTACCAGTTTCTGTATTAATCAGGCAGGTTAAGCTAGCCTGTGGTAACAGTCCTACAGTTTCAGTAGTTTAACACAACAAAAGCATGCTTCTGATTCACACAAATTACATTGTGGATTCAGGAACTTCTCCAGAATATCTTCTCTCTGTATGGTAACTGAGTAATCAAGGTACTTTAAACTTGAAGCTCTAGTATCTCAACGCAAGGCCTCCTCAGTTGCTGCAGCTAGAGAAGAGAGGTGGCAAGAGAGTTGCACATTAGCAATTAAATATTTCTTTTTTTAAGATTTTATTTATTTATTCATGAGAGACACAGAGGGAGAAGCAGGCTCCATGCAGGGAACCTGACATAGGACTTGATCCTGGGTCTCCAGGATCACACCCTAGGCTGAAGGTGGTGCTAAACCACTGAGCCACCCAGGCTGCCCTAGATATTTCTTTTTTAAATTCTTAACTTTAATTCCAATTAGTTAACATACAGGATTATATTAGTTTCAGGTGTACAATATAGTGATTGAACAATTCCATACATCACCGTGTGCTCATTATGACAAGTGCCTTCCATAATCCCCATCACCTATTTAACCTATCTTCCCATCCCCCTCCCTTCTGGTAACCATCAATCATCAGGTTGTCCTTTATAGTTGAGTCTATTTTTTTTTATTTTTCTCTCTTTCTCACTGTTTCCTTTTGCTTGTTTGCTTTGTTTCTTGAATTCCACATGAGTGAAATCACATGGTATTTGTCTTTCTCCAAATGCCTAATTTTGCTTAGCCTTACACTCTCTAGCTCCATCTATGTCATTGCAAATGGCAATATTTCATTCTTTTTTATGAATGAATAATATTCCATCACACACACACACACACACACACACACACACACCACCTCTTCTTTATTCATCCATCAATCAGTGGACACTTGGTCAGCTTCCATAATTTGACTATTGTAGATAACACTGCTAGAGACATAGGGGCTCATGTATCACTTTTAATTAGTGTTTTTGTATTCTTTGGGTAAATACCCAGTAGTGTGATTGCTGGATCATAGGGTAGTTCTATTTTTAACTTTCTGAGGAAGTTCCATACTGTTTTCCACAATGGTTGCACCAGTTTGCATTCCTACCAACCATATAATAGGGTTCCTTATTCTCCACATCCTTACCTGTTTCTTGTTTTGTTGATTTTAGCCAATCTAACAGGTGTGAGGTGATATCTCACTGTTTTAATTTGCATTTCCCTGATTGTAAGTGCTGATGAACATCTTAGCAATTAAATATTTCAACCTGAAAACAAAAAATATAATTTCTGTTCATAGCCTATTGTCCAGAATTAGTTACTGGCCCTAATTACGAGAGGGCTAGGAAGAATACCCTTCCAATGTGCATAAAATGGAGAGGGACCAGGTACTGTTGAACTCCAGTAATGTATATCTCAGATACTATTGGAAATATTATAGCTTATAGGTAAAGAGTACAACTGGAGTTCACAAGCCCTAAATTTAAGCCCTAGCTTTGCTATTTGCTACCTAACAACTGGCTTAAGCCCCGAGCCTTGGTTTGAAGTACAGATAATAATAGCTATCTAATTGGATAATTATTTGTTTTAAATGATATTATGTGTGTATACATTGCTTAGCACAGCTCCTGGCACACAGGAAGCATTCAACTTATTGTTCTACAAACTGCGTGGTGCATAAAGACATTGTGATCCACTAAGCTGTGATCATGACCAGTAAAATTTGCTGCAGATAATCTCAGGGACATCATGGCAGTACCACTTGTAATATACACATTATGACAGTTTTCAGTTATTTGCCAGTCTTTAGCAGACTTGGAAAATACTGACACTGTCACACTCCCCACAATAAATTAGAGTGAAGACCATGATGACAGCAAAGTATTGACAAGAAGAAAATTAATGTGACAGAGGCTATTTCATTTTGCTAAAATATCAAATTTTGTAGAACAGTGGTCATTTACTATAATCAGGAGCTACTCCAAAATTACATGGTGAAATAGAAATTCAAAAAAGAAACACATAGCAAAAGCAAGTAAATGACCCTGAAGAGCCCCTCAAAAGAGCTATTTGTAACATCCTTTTTATCTGGCTTCTGCAAATGCTATTACAACACCTCCTGAGTAATTTTATCTAACTTCATCAGTCATCAGTGAGGATTTTTTAATAAATAAAATTTCATAATTCTTATTACTGAAATGATATTTTGGCCCTTCTAGGGAAATAAGTGTGTATTACAAATATAGATTTTTCTGCGAAATGACTCATAAGTTAAACACATTTTATTTGTTCATGGCACTAAATACTCAGGATTTATTAAGCAGTATGTTATTTTTCCTACTTTTAGATACTAAATTTATTGTAAGTTTTAAGCTTATAATAAATGATATATTCATATCAGACAAAAGCTTTTCAAATATGTATATTTTTTTCAATCTGTGATCAAATGTTCTTTAAGAATTATAAAATTTTTTAAAAAGAATTATAAAATTAGCATGTGTTCACTGAAAACAGTGGAAAAAAATGATCTTATCATAAATATGTATATTTATACACACACACACACACACCCCTTTTCCTTCCAAACTCCAGAAATCTACTATGAATTATTCTATACTTTTATCAATATTATGTGTGTGTATGTATTTTACTTGGTGTATCATGAATATCTCTCTAAGTCATTGATATAGATATAACTTATTCTCCTCTGGTAGCTGAATACTCTATTATGAATACACAACAATTTGTTCAGGCTTCCGCCCAGTGAATATTAGTTTCCAATATATTCTGTTATAGACAATGCTTCACTAAGCAATCTTGTATGATCCAGCAATTCCACTTTTGGGTATTTATCTGAAGAAAACTAAAACATTAATTTGAAAAGTTATGTGTATTCATATGTTCATTGCAGCATTATTTACAATAGCCAAGATATAGAAGCAACCTAAGTGTCCATTGGTAGAAGAATGGCTAAAGAAGATGTGGTATGTATCTACAATGGAGTATGGCTCAGTCATAAAAAAAATGAAATCTTACCATTTGCAACAACATGGATGGAGCTACAGGGTATTATGCTAAGTTAAATAAATGAAAGAAAGGCAAATACCATATGATTTCACTTATATGTGGAATCTAAAAGTTGAAACAAATGAACCAAAAAAGCAAAACAGAAACAGACTCATAGATACAGAGAACAATCTGGTGGTTGCCAGACGGGAGGTGGTAAGGGTTAGGCAAAATAGAAGAAGGGGATTAAAATGTATAGACTTCCAGTTACACAACAAATAAGACGCGAGGTTGTAATGTACAGCATAGGAAATAAAGTTAATAATACTGTGATAGGGGATCCCTGGGTGGCTCAGCGGTTTAGCGCCTGCCTTTGGCCCAGGGCGCGATCCTGGAGTCCCGGGATCGAGTCCCACATCGGGCTCCCGGCATGGAGCCTGCTTCTCCCTCCTCCTGTGTCTCTGCCTCTCTCTCTCTCTCTCCTCTCTCTCTTTCTATCATAAATAATAAATAAATCTTAAAAAAATAATACTGTGATAACTTTGTATGGTGACAGATGGTTAGCTAGATTTATTTTGGTGATCACTTTGTAATGTGTAGAGATGTTGAATCACTGTGTTGTATATGTGAAACTAACAATATTGTGTATCAACTATACTTCAATAAAAATAAAAGCGTTCTTATGCTTATATCCTGTATCAATAAAAATACGCATTTCACAGTGACAGAGTAGAAGAGAGGAAAAGAGAGTTACATTTCTCTTGGTACAGAATCTGAAGTGAAAAATATCTGGGATAATATATACCCAAGCTATTTATGGATAATATCTTGAAAAAGGGCCTAGGAGTGGGGTCACAGGGAAATTAAATATTATTTTACAGCTGTTCCCTGATATTTGCTTGTCTAAAACATACACTACCTTTATACTCAGAAAAGTAAATGAAATGAAAAATTTAGAGATTTGCAGAAATTATTCCTTTTGCAACTAATTATTAAAGTAACGATATAGGCAGTATGAAAGTAGAAGGATGTTAAGTATGCTGTGGAGGGTTTTTAAAAATTATTTTCAAATAGTTTATTTAAAAAATGTATCAACAGGGACACCTGGGTGGCTCAGTGGTTGAGCATCTGTCTTTGGCTCAGGTCATGATCCCAGGGTCCTGGGATCAATTCCTGTATCAGTCTCCCCAGTGGGAGCCTGCTTCTTCCTCTGCCTATGTCTCTGCCTCTTTCTGTGTGTCTCTCATGAATAAATAAATAAAATCTTTTTTTAAAGTGTATCAACAGTATATTAGTTCCTGGGGCTGCCATAACAAAATACCACAAACAAGGTGGCTTGAAACACAAGAAATTTATTCACAATCTTGAAGGCTAGAACTCCAAGATCAAGGTGTCAGCAGATCCATACTCTCTCTGAAGGTTGTAGGGGAGAAACCCTTCCTTGCCTCTTCTAGCCTCTGGTAGTTATTGGCAACTAATGAATTCCTTTGCTTGTAAATGCATCATTCCAATCCCTGCTTCTATCTTCACGTGGCCTTCTCCCCTTTGTGGCTTTGTCTTACCATGGTATTTCTCTTTCTGTATCTATATCTCTCCTCTTCTCTCCTTATAAGGACACTAGTCATATTCAATTAGGATCCTAAGCCAGTATGATCTCATCTTAACTTGATTATATCAGCTAAGGTCCTATTTCCACATAAGGTCACATTGATAGGTAACAGAGTTCAGGACTTCAACATGTCTTTTGGGGAGATACAATTCAGGCCACAGCAATAGAATAATAATGTGGAAGTTTATAGACCTAAATATTAATACCAAATGTCTCTGGGTTATATATATTTCATTCTTTGTAATTTTCAGCATATTTTAAGATTATTCAATGAACATTTATAAAAACTAACATTTATAAAGTTGAAATGGCCTATTACATTTTGTTACACACACACACACACACACACACACACACACACACACACAGAGCCTTATCCTTAGGTGAAGATGGAATTTTCCATGGAGCTAGTTTGGTTAGTAGAGTGCTGCCTATGTACTTGATATCAAGAGTTGTCTGACTCCTTGGAGTGTGTTTCTCTTAACATCTCTCTCTTCAGATAACAGTATTATAATCAGAGTAAAAGGAACTGAAAATGTTACATCCCATTTTGTTAGACACACCACATCTCACACATGAACACATATACATCCTTGTCTTTAGTTAAGAACACAATTTTCCATGGCTGAGCAGTGCAGCCTATACATCTTTTGTCTCTAGTTGCCTGACTAACCTGGGGGTGTCTTCCTTGTCATCTACTTATGTAGATGACTAGCTCTGGACAACCAGTGCTTTTATGCTTTCTAAGGGGAGAAGAGAGATTGTGGAGGGGAGAAAGAGAATGAGGAAGAGAGAAAAGATATAAAATTTTATTTTCTCACTGGTTATGATACTGTAAGAATTCTTTTTTTTAAGATTTTATTTATTTATTCATGAGAGACACAGAGAGAGAGAGGCAGAGACACAGAGGGAGAAGCAGGTTCCATGCAGGGAGCCCGATGTGCGACTCGATCCCAGGACTCTGGGATCATGCCCTGAGCCGAAGGCAGACACTCAACCACTGAGCCACCCAGGCGTCCTGATACTGTATGAATTCTTTACCTGTATACATATATACCTACATACAATGGAATACTAAAGTAGCCTTATAAAATGATTAAAGTTGAACTCCTTGAAGTGATGTGGAGTGATACCAAATTATATGAAAGAAAGAAATTTAAAAATAGCATGGTTCAATGATTCCTCTTTCGGAAAAAAGAAATGATGCGAAAAACTGACCCCATTGTGTTACACACCCCTCTCCTTATTTTTCACTTATGGTAGAGAAACCATTCTTGAATCCAAAAAGACTGCATTATAGACATAGTGGTTTAGTTGAATGGTGGTTTAGACTCTGATTCCTTGCTAGTTAGCAATGCAAGCTGCAGTTATGACTTCAACACTTTTGTAATTTCTACTTTTCTAATAGATTTGGAGGAAGAGTGAGAATTAGTGATTTGAAATGTAGCTTATGACACAATTCATAGCATGGTTAGGACTACCTTCAAAGATTCTACCACAAAGATGGTAGGGTGTGAGTAATGAGTGATAGGAAGAGAAGGCCCACCTGCTGTAAATATAGATCGACATGGGTTCTGATTTGGTTGTCCCCACTTCCCAGCTGTGTGACCTGGGGTGTGAGCCCAATAGTATTCAGTTTCTTGCCCCCTTGCAACATTGTGCTAGGTCTTTTTTCTAATTTATATATCCAAATAGATGAAAAATGAAATCTCTTTATTATTTATATTTGGATTTAATTAATTGTTAATGAGGTTGAGTGTTTTTGAGTAGGGCAGGGGAGGGCTGTTTGGTTTTTACATAACCATCAGTCATTTTTATTTTGTTTGTGGGAGTGTCACTTCCACTCGAATTTCATTGGCCAAAGTCAATCTATGGCAATGCCTAAATCCAAGGAAGTTGAGAACAATCAAACCACATACCTAGAGTGAGAATCGGAAATACTAGGCAAACAAAGATATTGACAACTATAGATAGATTTCCAGAAGTGGAATTGCTTGGTCAATGACAGGCATATTTGAAATTTACGTAAATATAACTTTCAGTGTTCAAAAAGGATACAGCAATCAAATTTCAATAAAAATGTGCAAGAGTACCTATTTCCACACAACCTTTCCAGCTCTGGATACTATCAATTTTTTAAAAATATTTTTAGTGAAATACAACATACCTACAGTATATGTATGTTCAATGTACAGCTTGATATTTTGTTTACAAAATAAACACACCCATGGAAACAACTCCCAGATCAAGATATAAAACATCACCTGCACTCCTCCATGTCCCTCTCTGTCATTATTAGCTCCACAATGTAAACTACTATTTTGACTTATATCACCATAGATGAGTTCACCATAGATGAGTTTTGCCTATTTCTGAACTTTATATAAAATGGAATCATACATGCATATTCCTTTATATCTAACTTCCTTTGTTCAATATTATATTTGTGAAGTGTATCCCATGTTGTTTGTGATAGTACTTCACTCATTTCCAATGATTCTATGATTTTGTTGGATCAATATATAACATCATTAGTTTATTGCTGATAGGCATTTGGGTGATCTACTATTTTGGACTATTACAAGTAACATTGCTATGAACATTCTCATACTTTTATTTTGGTTCACATATATATGCATTTCTGTTGTGCTTATGTACCTGATTGGAATTACTGGGTAATATGGTAAGCTCTAATATGTATAGCCCATCAGTTTTCCAGAGTAATTCTATCAATTTATGTTTCCACCAGCAATGTATTAGTTCCCACATCCTTGCTAACATGTCTACTTTTTTAATTTTACCATTCATCAATGAATGTAGACTATTATCTGATTGTGATTTTTATTTATTTATTTATGATAGTCACACAGAGAGAGAGAGAGAAGCAGAGACACAGGCAGAGGGAGAAGCAGGCTCCATGCACCGGGAACCCGACGTGGGACTGCATCCCGGGTCTCCAGGATCGCTCCCTGGGCCAAAGGCAGGCGCTAAACCGCTGCGCCACCCAGGGATCCCTGATTGTGATTTTAATTTGCATTTACTTGATAACTAACAAAATTGAATGCTTATTTATTGTCTTATTGTCCATTTGGAGATTGGATTTTTGATACAGGTCTTCAAAATTTGTCATTAAAAATAATTGGGTTGCCTCCTTCTGTCACTCCTGGTGTTGCTGTGTGTTCATTAGGTATGGACCTAGTACCTCTTTTGTGAAGCAACAGCTGGGGAGACTGGCGCTCACCGTGGCTGCTGAAAAGACCAAGGAAGGAGTCAAAACTGAGAACAGCGACCATATTAATTTTGAAGGTGGCAGGTCAGGATGGTTCTGTGGTACAGTTTAAGAGGCATACACCACTTAGTAAACTAATGAAAGTCTGTTGTGAATGATAGGGTTTGTCAGTGAGGCAGATCAGATTCCTATTTGATGGGCAGCCAATCAATGAAACAGACACACCTGCACAGCTGGAAATGGAGGCTGAAGATATAACTGGTATGTTCCAGAAGCAGACAGGATGTGTACATTACAAAGGGGACCTGCTACCTTACTCTAGAACTGTTTCTCCAGACCGAGAAGACATTCTAAATTAGAAAACTGCAATTCGGGAGGCACCTGAGTGACTCAGTCAGTTAAGCATCTGACCCTTGAATTTGGCTCAGGTCGTGATCTCAGGGTCATGAGACCCTGCATCTGGCTCCATGCTGGGTGTGGAGCCCACTTGAGATTCTCTCTCCCTCTCCCCATGTCCCTATCCCCTCTCTTTCTCTATCCCTCTCTTAAAAAAAAAAAGAAAGAAAGAAAGAAAGAAAACCGCAATTTGGTTCCACTACATCCTGCCTACTGCAGTATAGTTTTCTCTATTCTTTCATGTTCCCCTTCCCTATTCCTTTATTGTACATATAGTAACTGCACGTGTACAAGCATATTGCATTTTTTAACTAAATGGCCAGTGGTATGTTTTGATCAACATCAAATGGAAATGGGATGGAAAAAAAAAAAAAGGAAATGGGATGGAGAAAAATACTAGTTCTGCAAAAATACACTTTGTCCATTAAGTGACATTCTCATTTGGCTCTCATCTTTATATTCCAGTAAGTTGTTTTGTTCTCACTATTTAACAAAAAAGAACAACATAAAATCCTTGCATACTTGTTCAGTTGGAGAATTTTAATGTTTTTCATTTACCACTGTGAAACCAAGGACAATTTTATAACTTTTTTGTATGTAGCTATTACATACAGGGCAATCTGTCCTTAAGTAGGGATAAAAAAATAAATCCTAGATAGTTTTCCCTTCAAGTCAAGCATCTTGTTGTTTAAATAAACTTGTTTAAAATAAAAATAATAGTAATTAGGTTGCCTTTATCCTTATTGATTTGTTGTTCTGTAATTCTGAATATAAGTCCTTTCTCAGATATAACTATTGAAAATTTTTTTCCCATTCTGTGACTTGTCTTTCACTCTCTTAATAATGTCTTAATTTTAATAAAGTAGAATTTTTTTGTTTAGAGTTAGTGCTTTTTGTGTCCTTTTTATTTTTTTGTGTCTTTTTTTAAAGATTTTATTTACTTATTCATGAGAGCCACAGAGAGAGAGGCAGAGACACAGGCAGAGGGAGAATCAAGCTCCATGCAGGGAGCCCGACGTGAGACTCAATCCGGGGTCTCCAGGATCATACCCTGGACTGAAGGCAGCGCTAGACTGCTGAGCCACCCGGGCTGCCCTTTTTGTGTCCTTTTTAAAGGATACTTGACTGTACCGAAGTTGCTAAGACATTACCCTATATTACCTTCAATAACTTTCATGTGTTTCACTTTTGATGTATGGTCCATTTGGAATTAAATTTTGTATATAGTTTGAAATAGATGCAAAGAATCATTTGGATTTAATTGGTAACCCAATTGGTCCAGATCCACTTACCAAAGAAAACGGTTTCTCCCCTACTACATCACAATGGATTTTTTAAACCATAACTTGAATGACAGTAGACAGGTAGATCTCTTTTCAGACTCTACTATACCATTGTTCAATTTTTCTATATTTGAAACAATAGAACGCTGGTTAAATTATTATAGCTCTGTAAAATAATGTGATTTCTATAAATCAAACTTTTTTCTAGAAGGTTTTTAATACTATTGTCACTTGCAATTCTATGTAAAATTTAGAATTCATCTGTCAATTTCCATTTTAAAAAGCTTACTGGGATTATTATTTGAATAAGAAATCATATTAGGGAAAATTAACATCTTTAGAATATAGTCTTCCAGTCTATGGCCCGTGTGCAATTCTCTTTTTACTTGGGTCTTTGTTAATTTCTCTCAATGTCTTTGTGGGTTTTTTTGTAAAAGTATTGCACATTTTTTGTTAATTTTAATCCTCAATATTTGACAATTTTTTAAATTAATGCCAATGATACTGTTTTTCATTTTATATTCTGCTTGTCACTAACATATAGTAACCATTTTTGTATGCTGTGATGGTTAATTTTATGTGTCAGGTTGACTGGATTACAGGGTGCCTAGATATTTGGCCAAACATTATTTCTGGGTGTGTCTGTGAGGGAATTTCTGAATGAAATTAGCATTTAAATAGGTGGACTCATGAAGTAGTTTGCCCTCCCTCCTGTGGCTTGGCATCATCCAGTCTGTTGAGGGCCTGAATACAACAACAAAAAGACAGAGGAAGAATCTAGCCCTTCCTGCCTGATTGCTTGAGCTGGGATATCAGTCTTCTCCTGCTGTCCTGGATCTTCATTCTCAGGCCTTCAGACTGACTTAATTACACCACTGGCTTTCTTGGATCTCTAG
The DNA here is from genome assembly GCF_011100685.1 of Canis lupus familiaris. NCBI lineage: Eukaryota > Metazoa > Chordata > Mammalia > Carnivora > Canidae > Canis > Canis lupus. The sequence goes on from NC_049260.1 coordinate 80,729,547, forward strand.
CCTGCAGATGGCAGATTGTGGAACATCACAACCTCCCTAATTATGTAAGCCAAGTCCTTATAATAAATCTCCTCCTATGAATATCCTATTGGTTCTGTTTCTTTAGAGAACCCTATCCAATACATATAATGATCTTATATCTGGCAAACTTGATAAATATATTTATGAATTCTGATAAGTTTTTTGTAAATACTTTTAGAATTTCCAAACACACAACCATGTCATCTCTAAATAATGAGACACTTATTTCTTCCTTTCCAATCTTTGTAAGCTCCATTTCTTTCTTATTTTCTAAAATATCCAGTTCAAGGTTGATTAGAAATAGTAATACAACCAGGTCTCGTTTCTGATCTTAAAGGGAAAGCTTTCAATATTTTACTATTAACATGCCTTGTGTTGGGTATGTTCTAAAACCCTATATCAGATTAAGAAATTTTTTTCTATTCCTAGTTTTCCAAGATCTTTTCACATGAATAGGTGTTGAATTTTACCAAAGACTTTTTCTGCCTCTGCTGTGATGATCATATATTCTTTTCTGTTAATGTGATGAATTACATTATTGCCTTTTAAATGTTAAACATTCTGGGATGCCTGGGTAGCTCAGCAGTTGAGCATCTGCCTTTGGCTCAGGGCAGGGTCCCGGATCAAGTCCGGCATCCGGCTCCTTGCAGGGGGCCTGCTTCTCCCTCTGCCTCTGTCTCTGCCTCTCTTCCTCTCTGTGTCTCTCATGAATAAATAAATAAAATATTTTTTTAAAAAGTTAAACCATTCTTTCATTCCTAGAATAAATTCAACTTGGTTATCATGTACTATCCTCCTAATTCCTGGATTTATATTGCTATTATTTTGTGTAGGAGCTTTGCATCTACATTCACAAAAGATTTAGTCGGTGGTATGCCTTTCTTACAATATCCTTGATAAATAGCCCAGGAACAATTTGAAAAGAATGTGTATTCTACATTTATTACATACAATGTTCTAAATATGTTAGGATATATTTGTTAGTCTTGTACATGCTTCTATACCATAACTTCTTTTGTCTGCTTATTTTAAATCTCCACACATGTTTGTAGATTTATCTATTTATGTTTGGAGTTCAGCTTTCACTTAATACATTTTGGAGCTATTTTATTTTGTGCATACCACTTAAGGTTTTCTCTAACTTGTTTAATTGATCCTTTAATCATTGTGATATATCTAATATCTCTCATAGTGCTTTTTGCCTTAAAGTCTAATTTGTCTTTTATTAATTTAACTATAGCTGCCTCATTTTGGTTCATGTTTGCATGTTATAACTTTTTCAACGCTTACTTTCAAACTTTCTATGTCTTATTTAAGGTATGTCTAAGTCACACATAGTTGTAATTTTTTAAGCCAAGCCTGACAATCTTTGTTTTTCATTGGAGTACATACTCCATTTATATTTAATGTGATTACAGGGAAATTTGGGTTTTAATCTACCATTTTACTACGTGTTTTCTATTTGCCTTCTCTTCTTTATTCTGTTTTTTTTTTCAATCAAGTTGCTTATTACTTCATTTTTAACACTCTTATAACTTCTCTGCGATACTTTTTTTTTTTTAACCAGTAGTTTAGTTTCTCACAATTACAACATCCTTCTGGCTTATTAATATAGTGCTTTTACCACTTTCCAGACAAGGAACCTTATAACACTTCAACTCGATTTACACTTTCCCATCTTTTGTGTTATTATTGTGTATTTTAATTGTACAAAAAATTTTAAACTCCAAAAGATACTATTGTTTTTCTTTTGAATGGACAATATTTATGTAGATTGTCTATATTAACTTTTTTAGTGTTCTTGATTCCTTAAATTACCTTGTTTCCATTTGGGATCATTTTCCTTTTGCCTAAATAACTCCCTTTAGTATTTCTTTTAGTGCATGTCTGATAGTTATAAATCCTCTCAATTTTTGTGTTTCCCTTAAACCTTTTTGATTCACCTTCATTTTGAAATAATTTTTGCTTGGTTGAAACATATGTTGCTCAGCACTTTGGAGATGCCAGGTCATTTTCTCCTTTCATTATTTCTTTTGAAAATTCAGTTGTCAAGATTATTGTTGCTCCTGCAAAGATAATGTGTCTTTGTTCTCTAGTTACTTTAAAATTTTTCTCTTTGTTTCTGGTATCCATCAGTTTTACTTTGATGTACCTATGTCTAGTTTTCTTCCCCACTATATTAGTTTTCTACTGTTGCCATAAACATTACTGTAAACGTAGTGACTTAAGACAACACAAATTTGTTACCTTATACTTCTGTAGGTCAGAAGTCCCGTATGTGTCTTAGTGGCTAATTTAAAGTTGTCAGCAGGGATCAGTTTCATTCTGGAGGCTCTGGGGCAAATCCATTTTTTACTCATTCAAGCTGTTGACAGAATTCAATTTTTTGTGTTTACAGGACTGAGGGCCAGTATTCTTGCAAGCTGTAAGCTGAGGGTCATTTCCAAATTCTAGAGGCCATCTTCATTCCTTGGTTTCTGACCCCCAACTCCATCTTTAAAGCCAACAATGATTGGTCAAGTCCTCCTTTCACATCTCTCACTCCTGCTTTCCTCTTCCACTTTTAAGGGCCCACCTAGATCCAGGGCACTCTTATCTTAAATTCAGTTGATCAACAACATTAATTTCATATACAACTTTACTTCTTCTACCATGTAACATAACAACATACACACAGTTCTGAGGATTGGGATGTGAACATTTTGGGGGGATGAATTAGTCTGCCTGCCATAGTCATTATGCTGCTTTAAATTCATACAGCATATAGAACATGTAGCTTGAGAACTTTCTTCAGTTGCAAAAAAAAAAAATCACTTTCTGGATACTAGACCTATTACTATTCTGTCCAGTAATCCTCTCTTCTGTTCTGTTTAATCTTTGTAAAATTTATCCACGGACTCCTTAATTTCAGCTTTTTGATTAATTATTGAATTTTCATTTAATTTTATAATTTTTATATCTCTGGTGAAATTATCATTATTTATTTATTGAACACATTACTCATAGTTACTTTAAAGACCATTTTGTTTACTCCAACTTTTTAATCATCTATGATTTTGTTTCTGTTGTTGTTTTTATTTTTTTCATTGGTCCTATTTCCTAACATATCTGAAATTTCTTTATTGAATGCTAGACTTTGTGCATAGAAAATTGTAGTGGTTCTGAATGATACCTTCCTCAGGAGAAGATAAAATGTTTTTCCCTAAACAACAGACAAAGTAGGAATAGATTATCTTAACGTAGTTGAGGCTGGTCTATTGCCAGTTTAACCCTACTCACATGGTACAACACTTCCTAGGGCTCAACTAAAAACCTAGGTTGTTTACTAGAGAGTACTTTGGAGATTCCTGAATTCTTATTTTTGCCTTCCCAGCACTCTGTGATATTATGGCTCTATTTAGCTTTGTAGCATTTTTAGCAGCTACTTTATACTTGGTTTCTTTGCCTCTCACCCTGAACAGGCACAGGTTAAAAGTTAGGTAATGCCTCAAGAGAAAATTTCATTATCTTGCCATTTGTGATAACATAGATAAACCTTGAGAGCATTATGCTAAGTGAAGCAAATTAGAGAAGGACAAATCCTGTATAATATCCCTTATATGTGTAATCTACAAAAGCCAAAATCATAGAAGCCAGGGCTGCGGACTGTGGGGTGGGATAAATAAGGTTGGTCAAAAACTACAAACTTCCAGTTATAAGAGGAATAAGTACTGAAGATCTAATGTGCAGTATGATGATTATAGTTAATACTGTAATGAATACTTGCAAGTTGCTAGGATAGCAAAACTTAAGTGTTCTCAGCATAACAACATCAACAAAAAAATGGAGCTGTGAGGTAAGGTTGTGTTAAACAACTTTATTGTAATCATTTCACAATACATATGTGCATCAAATCACATTGTACATCTTAAGCTTAAACAATGTTATATGTCAATTATATCTCAATAAAGATGGAAAAATGTAAGTGGGTTAATATCTGCAATTCAAAATTCCAGCTACCATTTTTGCAGAATTTGATAAGCTGATCCTAAAATTCCTATGGAAATGTATGGGGCCCAGAATAGTTAAAACAATCTTAGAAAAGGGGAACAAAGTCAGAGCACTCAAACTTCCCAATCTCAAAACTTACTACAAAGACACAGCTATCAAGACTGTGGGGCGCTGGCATAAGAATAGATCTATACATCAGGGGAATAGTATTGAGAGTCCAGAAATAAACCTTAAAATTGTGGTTGATTGATTTTTTTGACAAGAGTGGCAAGATAACTCAATGGGGAAAGAAGTCTTTTCAACAAATGATGGAACACCTAGATCCACAGACCAAACATGAAGTTGGACATTTACCTCATATCACATAAAAAAATAAACTCAGTATGGAACACAGACCTAAATATAACCACAGAAAACTATTAAACTTTTAGTTAAAAAACATAAGAGTAAGTCTTTGGGACCTTGCATTAGGCAATGGTTTCTTAGATATGACACCAAACGCACAAGCAAGAAAAAAATATATATATTAAAATTTTTTATTCTTTGAAGGACTCCATCAAGGAAGTGAAAAGACAACCCACACAATCAGAGAAAATTTCTGCAAATCACATATCTGGTAAGTGGCTTGTATCCAGAATACATAAAATATATAAAGACCTCTTATGACTCAATAATAAAAAGATAACTCAATTTAAAAATAAGCAAAGGAAAAAAAAATAAAAAAATAAAAATAAGCAAAGGATCTGAATTGACATTGCTCTAAAGAAAATACAAAAATTGTCAATAATAAGCACATTAAAAGATGCTCAAAATTATTAGTCATTATAGAAAGGTAAATGAAAATCACAGTGAAATAGGATGGCTATTTTCACAGCCAATAGGATGGCTACAATAAATCAAGACAGAAAATAACAAATGTTAGCAAGGATGTGGAAGAACTGAAACTCTTGTATATTGCTGGTGGGGATGTAAAATGGCACAACACTTTAGAATAGAGTTTGGCAGTTCCTCAAAAAGTTAAAAATAGAGTTGCCATATGAACCAGCAATTTCAGTCCTAGGTATTTATACAGGAGATCTGAAAACATATGTCCCCACAAATTCTCATGCATTAATATTCATAATGGCCTTATTCACAATAGCAAAAGGTGGAAACAATTCAAATGTCCATCAACTGAGAAATGAATCAACATAAGGTAGTATAGCTACAACACGAAATATTATTCAGCAAAAACAAATAATGAAGTATGCTACAATGTGGATGAAACTTGAAACCATTATGCTAAGTGAAAGAATCCAGGCACAAAGTATGTTTCCCTTTATATGAAATGTCTAGAATAGGCAAAGTCATAGTGACACAACAAAATAGATTAGTGTTTGCAGTGACTGGGGCAGAAAGCTGGAATTGGGAATGGCTGCTAGTATGTACATGGCTTCTTTATGGGATGATAAAATGTTCTAAAGTTAGATTACGGTGATGGTTGTAGAATTCTTTGAGTATACCAGAAGCAAGGGAATTTTCTACTTTAAATGAGTGAATTGTACATCCTGTGAATTATATTTCAATAAAGTTGTTATTTTCCGAATAAATTAACATGGCCATTCTTAGGTAAATAGCCTACGGAGAACCAACTTTCTGGCCCACATCTATTTCCAGTAAGGCAACCCAGTGTACACACAAGTGTTTGTATTTTCAGAATGTCATCAAATTTTAGCCACACATTTCGACAAACAGAAATTCTTGAGAGGAGAAACCTAAACACTGAAGCATGCTAGATACCACAAATGAGGATAAGCAGGACTAAATTAATCTGTAGAATCCTGGGAGTTTACTCGCAGTCTCACTTTCTCAATCAGGGAAACAAAGACCTAATAAATTAAAAATGATCAAATCCATATTCTAAAATCCAAATCTCTTATGGATACATAATATTGAGATTCAGAAGAAAAGCTAACACACTGAGATCTATCTAAAAACAGAGGATTTGAATACACAGAAGAGAAGGGGGAAGAGCATCAATTAACTATTGTGCATCTAATATGTACGTAGGATAAGCAAAGGTATGGGGACAAATAGGAGCCTTTATTTGAGATCCTGAGGGGCAAAAGGAGCCTAAAACCACTGTTATGGTGAGCTTGTGTTAGAGAATTTTATATATCTCTTGATATATAGATGTCTATATCTATATCCAACAAATAAATCAGAACATACCGGATATCAGATAGAAAGGTAACAGGAATGTTCTTGATTCCAGTGAGGTAGAGGGTATTGTAAACTATGCAGATTCATCCTTGTATACAGAAGATATTTCGTTAATAAACTCATCAAGAACAGCCTTAAAATTGAAAGATGTTGGAAAAGGGCAGCACTGAGCTGGAGGTTGTAGTGCTCTGGTTGCCAGGCAGCCACCCTCAGGCCCTCTTTTGTTACCGTGGTGATGTTTAGAGAGCTTACCTAAATACTCTTTGAGATAGCATCCGAACTCTCCACATCCCTTTAACACCAACTAGTCATGCCACTTCTTTTTCTTCCTCCCCCACATCTCTACCCACACTGTCATAATCTTACGAATTAGATGAACCTACAAGTGCACTTCCAATGCCCGATGCCACAGGCTGGGAAATGATGTTGGCTTGCCTACCTAATGCAAATAAATGAAAGGATGGTGAAATGAATGAGAAGATTAAGCAAGATTATTCAAATGAAAATAACAAAAATTATAATAAAATAAGGTTTTTCAAATAAATTGATATGTTTGGGGATAACTTAGGATCCGTTCAGCTTTATGTCATGGAAAGGAGATTGCTTGGTAATCAGGAGACTTGGATAGTAGTTCTGATTCCCTGTCACTTTATCACTGGGTGATCTTGGTCATGTTAGTTCCCTTTTCAGGGCCTCAATTTCTTCATTTGTAGTAAAAGGAGGTTGGACTGGAGCAGTTGTTTTTAAGCTTTTCTGGCCACAATCTAGAGTAAGAAAAACATTCACAACTCAGTATACAAACACACACACACACACACACACACACACACACACCAACAAATCTGAAACAAAAATTTTACAAAACCATCCTTACTGCCACTTTGTGTGATGTACTCTGACATTCTCTATTCTATTCTTTTTCATTCTTTTAAAGATTTTATGTATTTATTCATGAGAGATACAGAGAGAGAGGCAGAGACAGAAGCAAGCTCCACGCAGGGAGCCCTATGTGGGAGTCAATCCTGAGACTCCAGGATCATACCCTGACCCAAAGAAAGATGCTCAACCGCTGAACCACCCAGGCGTCCCCCTTTTCCATATTTTTAATTGCTGGTTGTTCCTCAGTAAATTGACTTCATGCCCTCAATAATGCCTCACAATGCAGTCTGAAGAACACCACACTAGTGGCTATCTAATGGCTCTACAGTTCTACCATTCTATGATTTTATGTTATGTCATTATCTTCTTTGTAGAATAATATTAACAATCCGCAGCATTCATTAAACCCTTAGTGTGTGCCAGACACTGTTTTAAGCACTTTACCCATATGAACTTACTTAATTTTTTAACAACTTTGACTACTTTCATTAGCCCAATTTTAAAGATGAGGAAAATTAATGTGGCTATTATCTGCACACTGAATTTAGTAGACTACCAAAATTAATTTCATGATGTATTTTAAGTGTTTCAAATATCGTAGAATATCATCATTTAATAAAAGAAAATATTAGCTCGCCTGCTTTTACTATTTTATGCTTTTGGCAGGAGCACTATAACAGATCATCCAGATCTGAGGGGAGGAAAAAAATCAATAACCTAAACAATACACATTATTGGCTTTAAAAGTCGTTTACTAACTCTATTGTGTAAGTAACCCTGAAACAGACACTTATAATGCCACGTCGGGGAACATTTATACGTAGGCATGATAACTACCCAAGTAGACACCTTAATTCTTAGGGACAGGCAATATCAGTAGATTGTCAGTAGAACAATGTAAGACTCCAAATGTATGCCCATAGTCATAGTACATCTTTATTGTGTGTAGTAACCTGCCTCCTTAGCGCAGTAGGCAGCACGTCAGTCTCATATTGTGTGTAGTATTGTAAAAAACAAAAGCAAAAAAAAATGGGTGCTATTTTTCCTGATTCCACTAATTAACTACTGAGCATCACTATCAATATTCATCTTTTATGAATTAGCTGGAAGGACATAGAATATGAATACAATACTATTATGCATAAACTTCACTGAGTATATTGTTTAGGGGGTGCTGATAGAGCAGAACAAAAAATTTCAAACCAGTCCTCCTTGGATAAATAATAGAGATACTTGATATTTAATGTCCCTTGCAGTAAATCCAATAAAAATCTCAAACTTCATTTATTCATTTAACAATTAGTCTTGAGAAAAAAAAATTACTCTTGAGCACCTACTATATGCTACATACTTATTTTTGCACTGGAGATTCAGCAGTGAACATAATAAAGTACCAACACTCAGGGAGCTTGATTATTTTGTGTTTTGTAAATTTGGATTTTTGTTCATTGTATTTGTTTATAGAGAGGCACACTTACGTATATTCCATTTGGTGGGGAGGTAGTAGGAATTACATGTTTCATTCATTTAAAATATTTGAGTGCCTTTTATGCGTGGCAGTCATGAAAGAACTATACAAAACAAAAAGGATAAATCAGGTTTTGCTTTTTAAAAAGCTTACAGTCTAGTAAAATTAGTGGTTCCTAACTAGGGGCAATATTGTCCCCCAGGGGGCATTTGTCCATGTCTAGAGATATTTTTGGTTGTCATGACTTGGGTGGGGGCAGGTGTCTGGTTGGTAGAGGCCAAGAATGCTGCTAAACATCCTCCAGTGTACAAGACATCCCCACAACAAATAATTTTGTGTCCCAAAATGTCAAGAGTGTCCATGTTGAGAAACCCTGAGTTAGAGGGTCAAACTACATACATTAGAAGTTTTGTTTTTAATTACAAGGTATTAGATGATGAATGCTAAATGAGTGATACAAAGTGATACTGATGAGAAATCATTCTAGAATGAATTGGTTATGGGAGTCCTCATGAAGGAAGTGGGGCTCAATCTCCTCGAAGCAGAGGAAAGCCCATAGAGCCCTGCTACCTCTCTGCCTTTATCTCCTACCACTCTCCCCCTCACCCTTGCACTCATGTCAATGGCTTTTATATCTCCTTGAAAACGCAAGCATTCTTTTAGCTCATGGAATCTGCTTTTGCTGTTCCCTCGGATTCAAATGCATTTTCCCAAGATATCCATCACTTCTTGTAAGTCTCCACTCTGTTCAATCTCTTAATAGAGAGCCCTTCCCTAATCATCATACTCTTCTATATAAAATATTAACTCCTGGCCCCTCTATTACCTTTCCCCTTATTATGTTTTTTGGTCTCCATAGCAAGATTGTACCTGGCCCAGGGCAGATACTCAAGAAATATGTGTATAATGAATAATTTGTTAGATATTAATAATGTCAGGGTTTTTCAGTCCAAGCAAATGAGAAGAAGCTTGACTAAAGGAGCCTGACTACTATTATTCCCAATGGCCTAGAACAGTGCCCGTCTCATAGTGGGGACTTCATAAATACTTAATAAGTAACAATGAAATAGAGAGTAAAAGAAGATTAGTATAATCAAAACAAGCCTATAACCATCTTTGAAAAGTATTCTTAGGACAATTACTACATTCTTTCATTTTATCACACTTCACTTTACTGCACTTCTCAAGTATTCTGTGTTTCACAAGTTTGAAGGTTCAAGACTTCAGTGGAGAAAGTAACTTCAGATGTGGTGGAAATAGCAAGAGAACTAGAATTAGAAGTAGAGCCTGAAGATGTGATAGAATTGCTGCAATCTCATGATAAAACTTTCAGGGATGGGGAGTTGCTTCTTATGGAAAGATGATGTGAAGAACGTTGAAATGACAACTAGTTTCTTGAGATGGAGTCTACTCCTGGTGAAGATGATGCGAAGAATGTTGAAATGACAACAAAGGATTTAGAATATGATATAAACTTAGTTGATAAAGCAGAAGCATGGTTTGACAGGATTGATTCCAATTTTGAAAAAAGTTCCACTGTGGGTAAAATGCTATCAAACAGCATCTCATGCTATTGAGAAATCATTTGTGAAAGGAAGAGTTAATCAAACTTCATCATTTTCTTATTTTAAGAAGTTGCCCTAGCCATCCGAACCTTCAGCATCCATTAACCTCAGCTATCAACACTGAGGCAACCAGCAAAATGATTATGACTTCCTGAAAGCCCGGATCATGATTAGCGTTTTTAGCGATACTTTTAAGGTATGTTCAATGTTCTTTTTAGATTTAATGCTATTGCACACCTAGTAGACTGCAGTGTAGTATTATCATAACTTTTGCATGCATTGGGAAACCCAAAAATGCATTAGACTTGCTTTATGGTGATATTCATATTGCAGTGGTCTGGAACCAAACCCAAGTATCTCAGAAATATGCCCGTATACTAGAACACCTGGGTACATATAACACATGGTATATTTTTAATTCGGACTAGTCTGATCAACTTCTTCACTTTACATTCTTTCCGTATATGTTCTTTATAGTTTAGAAACGCAGTTTCTGACATTCTGCATCTTAGCTGTCTGTTAAGCCAGGTATTGTATGAAACATAAGTACATTTTAAGAATTCTAACCTAAAGGCAGCTCTTTACCAAGCCGGTTCTATAATTTTCTGTTTTCATTTGCACTTAATCACTAATTCACCAACCCTCCACTCAGGGAATCACTACAGACAATTATGCTAATGCTTATAGCAATAGCAACTAACGTTTATGGAGGGCTTTCTGTGCTGGGGACTCTCCTGAAGGCTGTGCATACATTATCTAGGGTTTCTTCGTTCATACTATAAGAGACCTGTGGTATGGCATCCATGTATATTCATGAACTCAAATTTACTTTCCGTAACTGGCCCAAGGCCCAAACTCCCAAACACCTGAGCTAGGACTACTCATACCTTGCTTCCATCCTCTCTCTCTTTTCCATTGCCTCTCAGCACTCTCCTTTCTAAAAGAGCCACGGGTGCTTCTCCCCTCCCTCATCCTGCGACGTTTTGGGAACCATGGCGACCAAAGCTGTCGCCCCCCCCCCCTTTCTTCCCCTGGCGACCCTGCTGGCACCAGGTGGGAGGATCTGCTACGTAACCGCGCGTGTGACTGCCTAGTAACAGTGCCTGCGAGTTGGAAGCGCGCGGAGAGAGGGGTGGGGCGAGAGAGCTGACGACGGCTCGCGGAACGTCTTTGCAGCCTCGCTTCGGAGGCGGAGCCTCGTCAGTCAGCGGGAGCAGAGTAGCGAGCATTGCCTGAGCGCGCCGTTTCGTAGTCCTCAGCCTTGGACCCGGCAGACTAGCTTTGGGTAGTGAAGAGAGTACGCAGCTACCCCCACCATGTCTGGTGAGTTAGGTCAGCCTCAGGCCGGCCCCTCACATGCTGGGCTGGATTTTCCGAATCCTGACAGAAATCGGGCTGGGGTCCCCGGAGGCGTGATCCGAAGGGCCGGGAGCCAGGGGCGCAGGTCCTGGATCCAGAAGGTTCTTGAGCAGATAACCGACTCCCCCCTGCAGTGGGTCACCCCGTCGGAGGTGGTACCTGTCGCTGTGCTGGCCGTCCAGAGGTACCTGTTAGAGGATGAGCCACGCGACACCATACCCAAACCTCCCCTTTACTGCTATGATGTGACGATTTCGGACGGGGTGTACCAGGAGAAGTGCTACCTGGACCCCAGCCTGAACTTCCTCGTATATAAAAATATCCTCAAGGTGGGCATAGAAATGAAAATTTCCAGGGTCTCGTGTCTTTACAACGAGAAAAGGTTAGGCCAGGGGATCCTGTGCATAGATAACGTCCACTGTGGGGAGGCCTTAGAGGCTATTTCTTTAGAAACTCCATTCAGAAATAGTGCGCACGAGGAGGTACCGGAGAGGCCTTTAAGAGGCGGGAAGAGTCATTACCTGGCCCTGTGGAATAACGAAGATCCGTATGGAGATATTTGGCTAACCAACAAGCAACCCGAGGAACACAATTTCAACAGTAAGTAATTGGAGGGAATTGCGGAGGGGTTAAAAAAATAGTTTTTGGGAGGTAATGACGGAGGGGTTAAAAAATTAGTTAATGGGAAGGGAAACGAGGATGCTTTGGTATTGTTTATTTCAAGCCGTGAGTGGCAATAAACAAATGCTCTTGAATGTCGAATTGGCGCTCGCTTAATGAAATTTGCACAGCCCGTGTCTTGCTTTGATTATTCCAGTGGCCATCAGGAAGTGTCTGAATACATCTCAGATTTAATCTGGTATACATACTGTGTGTGCGTTTGCCCACGGTGGAATCATCTTCTTTTCGTTCCCCTTCTAGTTGTGGAAATAGTACTTTCTGTGTTGCTTTGCGAGTGTATAGATTTGAATTCGGCATAAAAATCGTTCAAAAAAGGATGCTCCGTGATTTATTCCTTAATAATTCGCATTAATGAAACGCCATTTTTATGTCTTTGAGTGTAGCAGTTATGTAAATATTGCTTTTTTGAATGTGTGATTTTTGTGGGCAGGCTTGGAATTTTCATTTTTATGTTTCTTATTATGTATCACAGACAATACTAACCTGAGAAGTTTAATTCTCCTGTACCAGAAGTAGGAAGTTAATCTGAAAATGCCTGTTCGTCATCAGCAACTGCTGTCCAATATATTTTATCAGAGATGGAAGGGGAATGATAGTACTACAGGCATGTAAGCATGTGCAATGGGGACCAAATAAAATGCAAAGAAAATAAAAGCGAAAGTCCTAGAGGAAGAAAGATGATAATTTTCTACATTTACTGCTTTTCAGGGTTTTTTTCTCTTTTTACATTGCAGTCATAATATTAGCTCATATATAATCTTGGTATGACGTGTATCAGCAACAGGCTTGAAACTGAAAAGACAACTGGATCAAAAATATACAATTAAAGTAATATCCAGATATAGGGAAAAAATGTTGTAGAAAGGTGTGGAAAAGGTTGATTTAAATAACTTAAGTTTTAAAAGCAAGATAGCCATTTCAGGGATGAAATAATGGAATGATTTTTATCTCAAGCATGGAATAAAGCAGTACTGCATTACTACTCTTAAGTGTTCATCATTTTTATTTTTAGGATTGGATACATAAATGAAAAATTGATATCTAGAAGAATTAAGAGGGGAATAATAATTTATAAAAATATATTTCATTTTTCTGACTATGAAAGTAGTATTTATTCATTATTAAAAACATATTTTTATTACAAAAGGCAATGTCCAGGTGCTAAAAAATCCAAGCTATGTATTTAAATTATATTGTTGGCTAGCAAGAAAAAGAGCATTACAGACTGAAAAGCAAATACTTATTGAACACCTACTGTGGGCAAGATAATATTAAAAGCACTTTATTTGTGCTTTTAAAGCACATAAACATAAGAAAGTATATTGTATTAAAAAATGTAAGACCCAAATATAGTAGAATTTTGATGACAAAATCTAGAAGTAGGTATATATTGGTGTTCTTTCAGGTTTGCTGTATGTTTGAAATTTTTAATAATAAAATGTTGGGGTGGAGTGAAAGACCCCTTTACCCCCTCCTATGCTTTCAACTTTCCTCTCAAAACTCCAAACGTTCAGCAGTTTGGTGTGTATCCCTGAAAAAAAAATTCTGTGGCATGGCATGATTTGCTGTTTACGCTTATCTCAAGCATCTTTAATATACTTCTGCACATATTTCCACAGCATGGGTGTACCCATGTATCAATTTTAGGCAATTACTGGTTTTTCAGTTTAGATCCCGCACTGAACATCGTTAGGACATACACATACTTGTGGATTGTATTCAGGAATTTCTGTTAAATGGATAGATAGATCCCTAGAAGTGAAATTGCCCGGTTAAAGAGTATTTAAATTTTTTGTTTTATTGGATATTGACTAATAATCTTCTGAAAAGGTTTTACTAATTTACATTCCCATTACTCCATATCATACTGATTTTAAATTATATCTTTTGAATTTTCTGATTTCTTTGCTAATGACTATTGAGTATTTGGTATATATTGCAAATTACATTTTCACACTCTCTTTTCCCTTAACTTGGTTTATGGCCCATTATGGGCTTTCCAAAACTTTTCTCTTAAGACATGATCTGTACAATGTGTTAAAGTCTTAAAAATATAGCTTGAAATACAAAAAGAAATACACCTTAAAAATATTAAACCATCCCCCCAGTTCAAGATACAAAGCATTTTAAGCACCTCAGAAGTCTCCCTAATGCCCTCTCCTGGTCAATATCCGACTCCAAAGGCAACCAATATTGTGATCTCAAAGACAGCTTTTCAAAATGGAAGTTAGGTCATGCCATACTCCTGTCTGAATCTCACCAGTGGCTCTCCATTGCACTTAGAGACAATCCGGACCTCCTATCAGGATGCGCAAGGCCCTGTGATGTGGGCACACTTTCTTTAAATAGCCAGATAGTACATCTTTTTGCCTTTGTCAGACATGTAGCCTCCATTCACAGCTATTCAACTTGGCCAGAGTATAGCTAAAGCAGCCATAGGCAGTATGTAAATGAATAGGTTTGGCTGTTTTATAGAATTTTATTTACAAAACCTGGCAGCAAGCCAGATTTAGCTCAGGGGCTATATAGTTTGCAGACCCCTGCCCTATGGCATCCCCTTGTGTCTTTAACCCCTCTCCACCATTTGATTTCCAAAATACCGGTCCTTTTTCATCTTAAACCTCCTTGCTCTTTCCTGCCTCTAGTATGATGTTCCTGCTTTTTCCTCTTTCTGGAAAGTTCCTTCCCATCTTCAGGTTTCAACTCAAATATATAAAACATGTTAGAAAAGAGCTGTTTATGGGGGATCCATGGGTGGCTCAGCAGTTTAGCGCCTGCCTTCGGCCCAGGGCGTGATCCTGGAGCCCTGGGATCAAGTCCCACATCAGGTTCCCTGCATGGAGCTGCCTTCTCCCTCTCCCTCTGCCTGTGTCTCTGCCTCTCTCTCCTCTCCCTCTCTGTCTCTCATGAATAAATAAATAAAAATCTAAAAAGAAGAGAAAAGAGCTGCTTAAATATGTATTCCCTCCCCATTTATTTTTATTACATCACTGTGGAAATGGTCTTCATAGAATAAATAACACTCTGAAATTATTATTTATCTTGTTTTCTTTTTCCTGCCACTGATTTCTAAGATCCATGAGGGCAAGGAGTCTGTTTTTTTCACTGCTGTGGGGCATTTTTCCTATACCCAGAACAGTGTCTGCCATGTGGTAGGCATTCAATAACGGTTTATTGAATAATAAACATAAGAAATGCATAAAATAAGTTACATTAATGGATTTTCTAACATTGAACCACTTCTATATCTCTACTTGGTCATGGTTGTTATATTTACCTCTGTATATTTAAGGTGAATTTGTTCCATGGATTTTATTTTTTTAGGGGGCTTACTTTTTTTAAAAAGGATTTTATTTATTTATTCATAAGAGACACAGAGAGAGAGGCAAAGAGAAAAGCAGGCTCCATGCAGGAAACACAATGTGGGACTCGATCCCAGGACTCCGGGATCATGTGCTGCGCCAAAGGCAGACGCTCAACTGTTGAGCCACCTAGCCGTCCCTAGGGGGCTTACTATTTTAACCTGACATTGATATCAGATTAATTAATATTAGCCTAGTAGAATTAGTTGGGAAATTTGCCTGTTTTTCTGTACTTACAGACATCATTTATTCATTGAAGGTTTGGTAGAATTTATTTTTTTCTTTTTGTTTTTTTAAATTTTTATTTATTTATGATAGTCACAGAGAGAGAGAGAGAGGCAGAGACACAGGCAGAGGGAGAAGCAGGCTCCATGCACCGGGAGCCCGACGTGGGATTCGATCCTGGGTCTCCAGGATCGCGCCCTGGGCCAAAGGCAGGCACTAAACCGCTGAGCCACCCAGGGATCCCGGTTTGGTAGAATTTAACCAAAAAACTATTTGAACCTAGGGCCTTGGGCCAGGATTGGGGGTTGAGAGAATGAATCCTTTTCAATTTCTCATAGAAAAAATGATGAGGGCAGCCCTGGTAGCTCAGCGGTTTAGTGCTGCCTTCAGCCCAGGACCTGATCCTGGAGACCTGGGATCGAGTCCCACGTCAGGCTCCCTGCATGGAGCCTGCTTCTGTCTCTGCCTGTGTCTCTGCCTCTCTCTCTCTCTCTCTGGAATAAATAAAATACTTAAAAAAAAGAAAAGAAAAAGTGATAAAATCAATAACACTTCTTGAGTCCATTTTGAGAGTTGATATTTTACTAGGAAATTTCATCTCACTTAGATCTCAGATTTGTATGCAGTAATCTCTATTTTTAAATTTTAGTCTATATTTTAAAAATATTTTAGTCTTGTTTCATCCCTTTTACATTTCTAATGTTTATGTGCTTACCCTTTTTTATGGTCCGCCTTGCCAGAGGCTTATCTGCTTTATTAGTATTTAAAAAAAGACTTGGCTTTACTAATTAAGTCAATGTTGGGGAGATGTTTTCTACTTTATTAACACTATCATCTTTTTTTAAAAAAGATTGTATTTATTCACGAGAGGCAAAGAGAGGAGAGAGAGAGAGAGAGAGGCACAGAGACACAGGCAGGGGGAGAAGCAGGCCCCATGCTGGGAACCCAACGTGGGACTCCATCCCGGGTCTCCAGGATCACACCCTGGGCTGAAGGTGGCACTAAACTGCTGAGCCACACGGGCTGCCCTTTTAATTTTTTTTATTTCCTTTGTTCATTTTTTTTTTGTACTACCTTCTTGAGTTGAATGCTTAGTTCACTTAGTTCCTTGTTTCTTTCTTCCAAAAGCTTTTAAAATTCCAAAATTTCCCATGGATACTGCTTTGGCTGCTTACACCAGGTTTTGAAGTATAGAGATTTTATTTTTACTCATTTCTCATATTTTCTGATTTTAAATTTGAGTTTCTCTTTAACCCTCAAAATTTTAGAAAAAGCTTACTTATTAGATATGAAGTCTATTATAACAAGTTTTAAATTTTTTTAAAGATTTTATTTATTTATTTTGAGAGCGTGTGTGTGTGTGTGTGTGTGTGTGCACAAGTGGTGGGGTGGGAGGGGCAGAGGGAGAGGAAGAAGCAGACTCCCTGCTGAGCAGGGAATCTTGATCCCAGGACCCCAGATCACCACCTGAGTCAAAGGCAGATGCTTAATCGAGTCACCCAGGTGCCCCTATAACAAGTTTTAAATTTTTAATTAAAATATTCCATATTCTTATTTTAAAATCTATTTTTATTTGCCCATTTCTCTGAGAGGAATATTGGCTTTTCTTTATGACAGTGGTTTTGTTCATTTCTCCTTTTATTTCTAAAAGTTTATTTAAATGTTACTATAAAGTGTAGGTATCTTTCTCCATCCCTTTATTTCTATTTTGTTTTACATTTGTCATTTTAAAGAAATATATAGCTAAGATTTTCGCTTTTTGACCCACACCAATTCTTTTTAAGAGATTAATTTAATCCAATTAAATTTAAAGTTATTAATGATGTTTTTGTATCTGTTCTTACAGAAATACTTTGTTTACTATATGCCATGCTTTATTTTTTTTTACTTTTCCAAGATTCCAAGATTTAAATTCTTTTTTTCTTCTAGTGCTTTTAGAAGTTATACATTAATGTGTATTCTCCTAAAGGTTACTCTTAATGTTTTAACAAAATTATTAAGCTTTGATTTTTGTGTCAATCTCCAGAATTATTCACAATTTATAAGATCTTCCTCTTGAACAATACAAGATATTTAGGACTCTACTTGGCCACGATGCAATTTGGCATGTTGCTGTATTGGATTTGAAAGTATTTGATTAAGGATATTTGCCATCGTGAATGATTTGGATTTATAGATTTTTTTTCCCTTTGTACTACTTTTGTCATAATTTTCCAGGATTTATCTGTGTTTATAAAATGAATTGTTAGAACCTGGTGCCATTTTTGGAGGTCATTATTTGTGAGCTTTTTCACTTTCTTCCACAGTTATTGACCTATCATTCCAGTTTTCTTCAGCTCCTAAAGGCAATATTGATAATTCATATTTTCCTAGGAGATTATCAATTTCACTGATATTTTCAAACTTAGTGATATATAATCATATATAATAATATTTTTCTCTAGGTTTATAGTTGATCACATTTCAAACATCTTTTTCTGTCTTCACAGTTGCACTTGTCAGAGGTCTACCTTTTCATTAAATTTTCCAAGGAATTGTATTTAATGGTTCTATGTTTTTCTAATACATTATTTTTAGCTCTTATCTTTATTCCTTTTTGCATTCTTTGGGTTTATTCTTTTGCAGTAGTTTTCATTGTGTGGTTCAAGGACCTCTAGAAGTGTTCCCAAGACCTTTTCAAGGGATTCACATCAAAACTATTTTCATAATAATAATACTAAGACTTCATTTGCCTTTTATTACTTTAATTCCCTGAAAATATACAGTGCAGTCTTCCAGAGGCTACAGAACATCTAACACCGAATTGGACTGAATGCCAAAGAAAAATGAGTATCCACCTGTCTTCTATTAAGCTAGACACTAAAAAAAATTTATAAAAATGCAAACCAGTGCCACTCCTCTCACTAAATTTTTTATTTTGGAAATATATATATATTACATATAAGTAAAGGGACCAGTTTTCAATCGGGTAATTAGGGATAACATCACTGAGAAAGTGACCTTTGAGCAAAACTTGAAGGAGAGGAGGAGGGAAGTCACTCTGGTATCTAAGAAGACATTCCAGACAGAGGGAACAGCAAGTGCAAAGGCCCTGGTATCGGACTATGTCTGGCATGTTTGGGAAATACAGAACTTACACATATGAAACTACAGTGAGGGCAATACAGAAAAATGTAATAAAACCATTCCATAAATTAAATATGCAAGTGCTTGGTAGTGGGAAAATACTCCATGGCATTGAGGTTTTCCCACAAAATTTCTTAAGGGAGATGAATTTATTGAAGTGTCATTAACATATGGTGTTATATTGGTTTCAGGTGTACAATATAATGATTTAACTATACAATTTATTTCTCAGTGCTCATCAGAATATGTGTTCTCTTAATCCCTTTTATCTATTTTACCCATCCCTCTACCTAGGGGGAGATGAGTTTAGATCCAAGTCTTTCAGGAAGTAATCATCCAGTTTGACAAGGCAGAGGGCAGTCAAAATAGAATAGTATGTTAGTTAATATAGATATTTACCTTCGTTCCAGGCACATAGTAAGGTGTGTGTGTGAATATATATATATGTATGTGTGTGTATATATATATATATATATATATATGGTATTTTTTATTATAAGGTGTGTGTGTGAATATATATATATGTATGTGTGTATATATATATATATATATATATATATATATATATATATGGTATTTTTTTAGAGAAAAGAGAATGCACGCACATGAGAGAGTTGGGGGGACAGTAGGAAGGGAGAGAGAGAATCTTAAGCCAGTTAAGCAGGCTTCATGCCCAGCACCCCTGAGATCATGACCTGAGCTGAAATCAAGAGTTGGCTGCTTAACTGACTGAGCTACCCAGGCACCCCTACATATTAGCTATTATTATTAAGGATGGCACGTACTAATAAGTTTTGTATGTGAGAAGTATATAGACTGGCTATATACTGGTAAGAAGGATTTGCTTTGGGGATGATCTGGATACTATTTAACTATTAAAACAATTTTAAATTACCATGACATATTAAGTAGGATTTTTTTATATTCTATTTTTTTTATTCTAGATACCAAAATAATTTCCCTTTCTCACCTTGAAATGACCTGGGCTAACAGAAGGAATTTTCCTGCATTGCTTGTGAGAATCTTGCATAAATCAAAACTGCGATACTATGGAAAACCTGATAAAAAGATGATTGAGCCATACCAGGTATAAGTAATGACAAGATTCTACATGTTAATGAAATGGTTATAGATTATAGCTTACAGACTTGACTCCATATTGGGATAATTTATGTTCAAATAATATTTTATAAGTTTAATAAATTTTAAAATGTGCATAAATGCATATTTCAAGGTATTTTTCTATGTAATTTCTTATACTGTGTTGGTACCTTTTAGTTCCCTGATTCAGCTGGTCTCCTCACACTTTTTATGTATCTTCAACCTTTTCTTCTCTACTGTGTTTTCTGCACCAGCATATAGACATACTCTACTCTCTAATTTTAAAAAAAGAAAAAAATCTCCTTTGACCCCAGGACTCCTCTATTCCCTCTCTTCTCTTCTGGCAAGCTCCTTGAAGAAGTAGTCTCTACTAGATGTTTTCACTTTCTTACCTCCCATTTACTTTTCAACACAATTAGTTTGACTTTTTTTCTTCAGCTGGTCACTCACTAGAGACCCCTAGAGACCTTCTGATTGTCAAATCTAGCTGATACTTTTCTGTTATCTTGACTCTCTGTGTCATATAATGCTAATGAGAACTACCTTCTTGATTTCTGTCCTGTTTGGTTGTTTTTTTTACTTAACATTTCACCATATTTTCACATGTTATCAAGAATTATTTTAGGAGTCTTTTAAGCTTTCATTATAACAGTTATACATACTTTGAGGGAATTTGGGAAATGCAGAGAGCTATATAAATAAAGCTGATAAATAATATCACCCCAAATTCTACCAGAGCCACTATTAATATTAAAGTGTTATATTCCCTTTTTTGTATGTATATATCATGTCTACATACATTCATAGCGTATATATGCATATATCTATGTCCTATGTATGTTACATATATCACATCTGTATGTATATATGTGCATATCATATTGCATGACTATGTCATATATTAAATTATCTTACAAAATGGAAATCATATTGTATGTACAATTTTGTGGGGCTTGGGGGATTTTTTTAAAAGATATTATTCATTTATTTGAGAGAGAGAGAGCAGAGTTGGGGGAGAGAGAAAGCGGACTCCCCACTGGTCAGGGAGCCTGATGTGGGACTCATTCCCAGGACCCAGGAACCCAGGACCATGGCCTGAGCCACTTAACAGACTGAGCCACCCAGGTGTCCCTTGTACATACAATTTTGTATTACTTAACATTTCCTTAAGTATTTTCTGTTACTAAAAATCCTTCATTCATAAATTTCAATAGCTGCAGATTGTATCATAACTCATTCAGTCATTTCCCTATAGTTTTGCTTTCTCATTCTTTTTTTTTTTTGCTTTCTCATTCTTAAAATTGAAATTCCCTGTAGATAAAAGTAACAAATATGCATATGCTTTTTCACTCTTTTTTTTCTAGACATTTTTGGAAGTTGCTGACAGTTCAGGCACGGTGTCAGTGATTATGTGGAATGCCCTGTGTCCTGAGTGGTATAAAAGTTTGAGGGTTGGTTTAGTCCTTCTGCTTCAGGATTATTCTGTTAAAAAGAGTTATCCATTCAGGATGCAGCCTCTCCCTGTGGATCCGCAGATCAAACTAATTTCTACAATGGGTTAAGTATTCAATAAATGTATTGTTCTATGGCTTTTTGTTTGTATAAATTTGCAAAATACCATACCAGCCAAAGACTCTTAAAAATTGCCAAATCTGTTAGAACCTGGTAAACCTTTAAATTCCTTTATCTTTAAAAATTTTAAGCGCTCACTAAATATTGCATTTATTAAGAAGAAATAATGTGAGATATTTATTGTTGTTTAATGATGAGCTCCAACTTAGGATGTACTTATTTTTGTTTTATGTTTTGTCTTACAATACTAAATTAATGACTTTAATATACTTTTCTGTTACTATAAGATGCTATTCAAAAGGCTTTTGTTAGCATTTTATTTTGGAATAATTTCAAACTTGGGTAAAAGTTGAAAGAATAATACAAAGAACTCCCATATACCCTCTACATGGATTCAGCAGTTGTTAATATTTACCTTTACTTTATCATTTCCCACATTCTATATTTGTCCTCTGAAACATCTGAGAGTAAGTGGCAGCCATCACACATCACCCTTTACCTCAGAACACTTCAGTAATATTTCAATGTGTATTTCTTTTTAAAAATATTTTATTTATTTATTCATGAGATACACAGAGAGAGAGGGAGAGGCAGAGACATAGACAAAGGAAGAAGCAGGCTCCCTGCAGGGAGTCCCATGTGGGACTCGATCCCATGACCGCAGGATCATGACCTGAGCCAAAGGCAGACACTCAACTGCTGACCCACTCAGGCATCCCTCAGTGTGTATTTCTGAGAGCAAAAACATTCTATTCTATAATCACAGTACAGTTAACAAAATCAGGAAATTTAAAATTGACAGATTGCTGATATCTAACCTGTAGTCAATATTCAGATGCAATTGAATTCCTGCAGTTTTGAAAAGGCTTTTCCTAATTAGCATTGAAATCAAAGTTTTGACATCTTGGTATCATCCTAAGTAGTTTGGGGGCATTAAAATTATTAAGTGATTGCTTTCAGATGTGACCATTTTTTGCCTCTCCATTTTGCAAAATTGCAGATCATACCACTCAACAAGTTTAAGTATTGTTTTGGGCTCATACAGTTTTTTTTACTAGACCTGTATTTCTATGTATTCTAAATTCTCTACTAATAAATTAAGCTTAATTACTTGGACAATATGCAAATAACATAGCCTTTGTCAACTGTTTTCTTAAATATATGTTGATTTAGGAAAAGCTCATGTGACTCTTTATTAAAACCTTAAAGATTTGGTGGACATCAGTCATGTCTTGCTGGATGAACAAGTTATGACCTAGTAGTTTGGTACAATTAGTCCACTATCTCATTGCTATTTATTATAGAAAGATGAGAAATTAAGCTGATAACTGATGTTGGGACTTACTTGAGAAAATACAGTAAAAACTGGCAAAAAATAAGCTAATTTGCAACATGTATCATTACGTCTGTCAATTTGTAAATTCTTTCCACAACCAAGCATATCTAGGTGAAAAATTAATAAAAATTGAGACATTTGTCAATAACAGATAAGGTAGGTAAATTTATTGATGCCACATAATAAATCACTGGCATAGTACGAAGTCAAACCTAGTTCTTCTGATATCGAACCTAGCGTTCTTTTCATGAGGTACACTGTTTTCCTGGTGTAAAGAGAATTAATTTAAATCACAATTTTACATGGCTGTGGATAAATCTAGAAATATGTCTGGTACTAATAGCTGTTTCTAAACCTTAAAAACATGGAAAGTAGAACAATAGACAGCATGTAGTCAATAGATAAACAACTACTAAAACTTAACACAAATTGAATCAAGCAGTATGCTACCTCTGCTATATAGAACTACAGTGCCAGATTTTCATAATAGAAACTCTCCTTAAGATATGAGAGGCTGTCTGTACTTTCAGGAAAATAATTGCAAATACAGAATTTTTTTTATTTTTTTAAAGATTATTTATTTATTTATTTATTTATTCATTCATTCATGATAGACACAGAGAGAGGGGCAGAGACACAGGAGGAGGGAGAAGCAGGCTCCATGCCGGGAGCCTAACACAGGACTCGATCCCGGGACTCCTGGATCATGCCTTGGACCAAAGGCAGGCGCTAAACCGCTGAGCCACCCAGGGATCCCCAGAAATTATTTTTTAAAATGAGAGGCTTTGATGAGAATATACTGAAAATGTTTCTGTTAGTCTTTAAAACAGTTTTACTTTTTATCAGTGTTAGCATCAGTCCACCCCATACCATTTTGATTAGTAAGAGGATTTTTTCTCTTTATCAAGGGACATAGAGCTATTTCTACAAAGGCAATGTAATACCTGTCATAAATACACAGCTCTGCCTTTACAGAGTGAAAGCAAACAGAGATAATATGTAAAGAATGGGCATGGCTGTGTTATAGTAGAACTTTACTTACAAAAACAAGCAACCATCTGCAGGCTATAGTTTGCTGAGCCTACACATATATTGCAGATCTCAACCCTGGCTGGACATCAGTATCACTTGGGGAGCCTGAAAGAACCATAGGCATACAAGGTTCAGAGATACTGATTTAATTACTCTGAGGAGGGAACCAAGACATTGGTGCATCTTTAAAACTCCTCAGGTGATTCTAATGTACAGCTAGAATTGAGAACTGCTCATTTATGACCTTTATTTTTTTTTCATTTATGACCTTTAAAAAGCTCAGATGGATTAATGATCTTTTGGAGAGAAACGAAGACAGTTTTGTAAACCATGCTAGACACAGGAGTTACAAAGTAATACAGAGTTCTACCCTTAAAAAACTGGTCTAACAGAGTAATATATTACACTGTCTGTTAACTAACCAGAATTTAAATAAAAACTTGAAAAAATTAGTTTAATGGTACAGATCAGTAAAATCAATGGATTATAATAAAATAAAAATTAATGACAGTAAACATTAAGAAGATATGATGAACATAAGGGGAGAGAAAATAAAAATGCAGTTGACGAAAAAAATGAATGGTCAGGAGGGTGGGAGAATGGGTTGGGTAGGAGAAAATGTGAGTGGGGGTTACAATAACAGGGTAGTTTAAATGTTATGAATAGGATAAATGAGAAATGAGTATATATTGGGGGCCAGGGTTGGTCAGTAGGGGAAGAAACGTTTGTGGTACCATCACTGCCTTCTAGGTGTTCATGTTGAAAGACAAACTATTAGAGTAATTGATCTTTATTTATTTTTTCATATTTATATGTGTAGTTCCCAGTTATAGACACAAAGACACGTAATTTTTTTGAAGACCAAATAAATGGAAGCCTATAAAGGTGAAATTTCTCTTGTATGTCCTATGTTTATAGGACATATTTGCTGGTAATACATGATTTTTATGTTGCCATTTTGCATATCATTCTGTACTACCTTTTATTGAATAGTATTCAACTAGCATACGCAAATAAACATTTTTAAATCTTGAGATTTTTCAGACTGTATTGTATAATACCTATTGAGATAGTAGCATAAAGTGTTTGGGGTTTTGGTGGGAAGGAGCTATTTATTTCATTCAAAATCCTAGCATTTTGGAGATGGAAGGGAATTTAAATATAATCAAGTGACTATGTGAAAGTGTTCTGTGAAATGCAAGCTATTTTGTAGGTGCAAGGTAATATCATGGAATATAAACTTTCCTCACTTGTATATGAAAAGGCTGAAACTCATAAAAGTAAAGTGAATTTTCTAGTCACATGGCTGCTAATAGGAAGGATGAGAAATCAGGTACGTCATCTTGTTTTGTTAGAGAGAGCACACTCTCATGTTGAGAAGTGTGGGGAGGAGCAGAGGGAAGGGAAAGAGAGAATTCCCAGCAGGCTCCATGCCCAGAGCAGAGCCTGATGCATGACTTGATCCCAGGACCCTAAGATCATGACCCAAGCCAAAATCAAGAGCTGGACACCCAACCGACTGAACCACCCAGGCGCCCTATCATCATCCTGTTTTAATCTTTGTTTGTTAAACATCAAGTTCTTAGAAAATATTACCTACGGCATAAAAGAAAATGGAAAGCCAAGAAAGCGGGATGCCTGGGTGGCTCAGTAGTTTAGCTCCTGCCTTTGGCCCAGGGTGTGATCCCGGAGTCCTGGAATCGAGTCCTGTATCAGGCTCCCTGCATGGAGCCTGCTTCTCCCTCTGCCTATGTCTCTGCCTCTCTCTGTGTATGTCTCTCGTGAATAAATAAATAAAATCTTAAAAAAGAGAGAGAAATCCCAGATAGCTCTATAACTACTAAAGAAATTGAATCAAAGGTTTAAAATCTTTTCACCAAGGAAATACCAGGTATATATCATTTTATGAGGCAAATTCTACCAAAAATTCAAGGAATATATCATTCTAAAACTATTCCAGAGAATAAACTAAGAGGGCATACTTTCCGACTTACTCTTTGCTACCAATATAACCTTCACAATCAAAACCAAAGAGGGCAGCCTGGGTGACTCAGTGATTTAGTGCCTGCCTTCAGCCCAGGGCGTGATCCTGGAGACTCGGGATCAAGTCCCACATTGGGCTCCCTGCATGGAGCCTGCTTCTCCCTCTGCCTGTGTCTCTGCCTCTCTCTCTCTCTCTCTCTCTCTCTCTCTCGAATAAATAAAATCTCCAAAAAAAACAAGAATAGTATGAAAGGGAAAAATTAAAGGCTAGCTTCAGCTGTGAAAATATATACAGATATTCTAAATAGAATAGCAAATTGAATTCAGTTATATGTAAAAAATGATCACATACAATGACTAAATTGCATGGTCTCCAGCAATGCAAATTTGATTTTACATATGAAAAGCTATAATGTCACTCATTACATTAACAGATTAAAGAAGAAAATGGTCATCCTAATAGAGGCAAAAGAGGCATTTACTGAAATTTTACATCCATTCATAAATTTAAAAAAGAAAATAGCAAGAGAAGGAATGTTCCTTAACCTGATAAAGGGTGTTAACAAAACAAAACAACAAACATCTCTAAGGAAAATTCAGTAACATTTTTTAAGATGGAGAACATGGATATCTCCTATTCCTATTTTTATTTAATGTTATACTAACTGCTCTAGCCAGTGTGAGAACAAAATGCATTAAAATCATAAGGACTTTATTTTTTAAGATTTTATTTATTTATTTTAGAAAGAGAACACACAAGGAGAGGGGAGAGGGGGAGTATCCCAAGTAGACTCTGTATTAAGGGCAGAGCCCAACATGGGGCTCAATCTCATGACGCTGAGATGATGACTTGAGCCGAAAGCAAGAGTCAGACACTTAACTGACTGAGCCACCCAAATGCCCCCAAATCATAAGGATTTTAAAGAAAAACACAAAGCTGTAATTCACAAATTAGATTTTCTACAAAGAAAATCAAAATAATACAAATTAAAAATAATAAGACATTGGTACAGCTAGCTATAAGACCAATATACAAAAGTAAATAGATTTTGTATACTGCAGTAACAGAAATTATGATTTTATTTTATTTATTTTTTTTCAGAAATTATGATTTTAAAAATGTAACTTACCTGTCAATAACTATAAGTTATCTAGAAATAAATCTAATAGAAAATATGTAAGACCTGTTTGGAGAAGATTATAATACTTTATTGAAAGACATTTCAGAATCTCTAAATAAGTGGAGAAATATCCTATGTTCCCAGGTAGGAAGTTAGTCTCAATTTTATAAGTATGTCAAGTACTCCTAAACTGATCTGCAGATTCAGTGCTATTCTGTAAGATTTTTTTTCTGGAGCCGACAAACTGATTCTAAAATTTATATGGAGACACATAATTATTAAGAATAGTCCAGACAATTCTGAAGAAAAATAATAGGGGGTTGCAGAGGGAGTGAAGACTTTGTCCTACAAATGTCATGGGTTAGTTTTTTAAGATTTTTTTAAATTTCCTGATTCATGAGAGAGAGAGGCAGAGACAGGCAGAGGGAGAAGCAGGCTCCCTGTGGGGAGCCCAGTGTGGGACTCGATCCCAGGACCCTGGGATCACAACCTGAGCCAAAGGGAGACGCTCAACCACTGAGCCACCTAGGTGCCTCTGTCATGAGTTATTGCAAAGAATTTATGGCCATGTATTATTGGTATAGGAATAGACAAACTGACCAGCAAATCACAGTACAGTCAAGAAATAACCCTAAACACAAAATTTTGATATGACAGATGTGCTATACAGATCATCAAGGAAGGAAGAACTATTTGGTAAATAGTATTGGAACAAATAAGCATATATTTGAGAAAAAAATGACATCATATCTCTATCTCGTACCGTATAAAGAGTCAATTCCAGATATAGCAAATGTAAAAGGCAAAACTTTTAGAAGAACTTATAAGAAATATGCATTTGACCTTGGGATAAGGAAGGATTTCTTGATAGGACACAGGAAATATCATTTATAAATGAATGACTAATAAACCCAACTACATTGAAATTCATCAAAAGACACTGTAAAAAAGAATGAAAAGCAATTGACACATGAGTGTATATATTTACAATAATCAACAAAGTATTAGTATCTAGTATATATAAAAATTCCTTCAAATAAAAAGTCCAATAGAAAAGTGGGCAAAAGACACAGCATGTATTTCACAAAAGAAGATGCATGAAAAAAAGAAGATGCATGAGAGGCGGCTCGGTGGTGCAGTTGGTTAAGCGTCCAACTCTTGATTTTGGCCCAGGGCATGGTCTCAGGGTCATGAGATCAAGCCCTGCTTTGGGCTCCATGCTTAGTGCAGAGTCATCTTAAGACTCCCTCTCCCACTGCTCCCTTCCCTCCCCCACTCTAACATAAATAAAACAAATCTTTAAAAATAAAAAAAAATTAAAAGAGGGTGCATGAATGAATCGTGAGTATATGAAATGCCATTCAACATAATTAGTAATAAAGGTAGTACAAAATAAGACCACAACATACTGTCATTTTGTGTCACTAAATTGACAAAAACTAACTTTGATAGTAGCAAAATTTGGAGAGAATGCTGATCAATGGGAATTCTTACACATTACTGGTAGAACTATAAATAGGTTAATTACTTGAAAGTAGTTTGGAATTAGCCTGTAGAGTGGCACTTTTGCACGTTTTACAATCCAGGGTTTCCCTCTGTATAATACCCTAGAAAATGAATGCCTGTGTGCACAAGGAGACATGTACAAAAAAGTTCATAGTGACACTTTTTGTAACAGCAAAAACAGGAAATAATCCAGATGTCCATCAATGCGATAGTGGGTAAACAGAATTGTAATATATCAACACCCTGGAACATTATTCAGCAATGATAACAAGAAAAAAAAGCACTACATGCAGCTACATGGAGAAATTTTAGGATCATAATGTTAAGTGAAAAAAGTAGCCCTAGAATACTGAATATGGTATGAGTTCATCCATATAAAGTTAAAAAACAAAACCAAACAGTATTTTGTTTGGACAAAAACATATAAATGATAAAAACCTTTCTTTTAATTAAGAAAATGATAAAATACAAAATCTAAGAACCGTCTAACCTTTGGTGGAGAGATGATAAGTAGATACATTAATGTAGGAATAAGTAGAAGAAAGCTACTGATAATAGTCTGGTTCTTAGAGTTAGTGGTGGGTTCAAAAAAGTTCAGTTTAATATTTTGCCATGTAATTTGTACCCATGTATATTATTTTATCTGTATTAAATGTCATATATTAAAGTAATATATTTGTTTTTCAGAAATCTGCCTGAATCTTCGAGATCCTCCAACTAACATAATTATCATTCCAGAGAAGCAGGTGAAACCTGAATGGAGATTGCCAAAATTAAATCACCGCTTTATCACAAGGTAGAATGCTCATGTAAAATACCTTAAACATTCATTTTTAACATTAGCCACCAAAATGGTATTATTATTGCTCAAAATCTACCCCAATTATGCTGTATCAATTATATAAAGATATATTTTCACAGCCATAATTTTAGAATGTTTTTTCACTGTTTAAAGATACAATTTAACAATTTTGCTTTTTTTAGGTCAGAACTGGATGATATGCCAGAAAATCATATCTGTGATGTTATTGGCATTTTAGTTTTTGTAGGAAGGGTCCAGCGGTCAAAAAAGAAAGGTAAGCTTTTAAAATAGAAAGCCATAAAATATATTTCAGTGAATAGTCCTGCGTTCATTTATGCATAAGTATTTACTTTCATTTATTCTAATATCCTACCCATATAGAAAACCGTGAAGATTTTTGGTCGTATCGCTGGATTCACATTGCTGATGGCACTTCAGAACAACCATTTATAGTAGAGCTGTTTTCTACATCTCAGCCAGAAATCTTTGAAAATATTTACCCAAGTACTCAATCCAGTATTTGCGATTTTTTTTTACTTTTGGAAGGGGAGGGGGTGCATGAACTTAAAATGTTACAGTGTACTGACTTACAGAGTGGCATGATACTGAATCAGCAAATTTAAGCGGTATGATAGCATGTTTACATTTTTTCTGTAATAATATTGTATTTGGTATTACAGCTATCACCACCTCTGGTTGTCTATTCAGAATTAATTTGGGATTGAAACTAGTTTTTCAGAAAACAGATGCTCTTATCAATTCTCATTATTAGCATTTCAGGCATCAAACCTTAACATTCAGTGAAACTAAAACATAGGCAGTCAGTTCCCTTTGTATCCATTTCAAAATTGACTAAGTAGACTGCAAAAAAGGATAATGAAAACTTTACTAATGTAGAATTGATTGGTAGAGGATTGACAGACTGTGTAACTAAATAATGACAGTGATAGTATGATTTCATTTGAGTATTGAATCAATATTACATTGGTGATGTTCAACCAGCTGGGCAATATTTTAGTTACTTTGTAATTGACCTCCCCCCCTTGCATTTATTCAGACATAGAGGCATTTTCTTCCACTAATTTTATTCATTTGAAAACCTTTAAAAAAAGAAAAGAAAAGAAAACCTTTAGGTCTGCCTTACTATATATTTTATACAAGTTAGTCTTCAGATCTATTATGATAAGAAAAAAGTATATTTAATTCTTTTTAACAACTTCAGTGAATTTTTCCTTATATCAACTTGTAGCATAAAACTATTATAGCTTAGTGTGCTATTTTACTATTTTTCAAATGATTATATGAATAAAATACTGATATTTAAATGTTTGCCAACATTGGGAATACTCCCAATCTTGACCATATGTAATTTTTAAAATCAGCAACAAGGTAAAAATTGTAGAACATCAGGATACTTACAGACCATGTAAAGAGCTGTTGTGCCACCCCTTTATTAGTTATTGCAAAACAGCATTCCACACCATTCAGATATCACCTTATTAGACTGTATCGTCTGCTTGTGAGATTAAAATTTTATAATATATCTGAACGGAAGTAAACCTCACCCAACTATTGAGGGAGAGGGCAGAAAGAGTTTTGCCCCAAACCACGGCATGGGCTTCCAAGGCGAGTGGGGCTATGATTTTTCATGTAACTTCTCTCAGAGCATAAATGATTGATAGTGATGACTTTTGATGATAATTCCATTACTTCGTTTTAGGTGGGTTTTACGGCCAAGGCCGTCTCTCTTTGTAGCCACTTCAAACAACAAGCTGACACAAGTTTTAGATAATTTTTTCACAGAGACATTGCCAAGTATACATGTTCTGTTTCTTCGGACAATGTGAAATACATCTTTCAAAGAAAGATTTATACGGACCCTGGTGAGATTTATTCTAGTATAGTAGTTGACAGCAGTCACAATTTATGTTCATATTTTGGCCAAAGTGAAAAAATT
Source organism: Canis lupus familiaris (assembly GCF_011100685.1). NCBI lineage: Eukaryota > Metazoa > Chordata > Mammalia > Carnivora > Canidae > Canis > Canis lupus. The sequence continues at coordinate 80,760,835 of NC_049260.1, forward strand.
ATCAAATGAATAGTGAGTATTAAGGGGGCTTCAGGCCTATGAATGGGAACATGACCAAGTGTCTTCTGGGATAATATCAGAATCCTTTGGTAGTAGGGTATCTTTTTTACTTTTGATTAAGGAAAGTGAAAAACTAAGAACTAATATTGAGTGTTTATTATTTATCAGATATTCATAAACGTTATGTCATTTTGTACTCCTAGTTGCCTTCTTAAAAGTTGATGTTTTTACAGATTTACAGGTGAGGAAACAAAGATCCAGAGGAGTTAAGTAATTTCTTGGATGTCAAACAGCTAGAAGGTGTCAGGTCGGAATGTCTGATTTTTAACAGTCATGAAATGAGAATTAGAAGTTTCTTTAATATTCCTTATCAACGTCTTCAACCATGAATAATGACATATTTGTACAGTTTTTGAAATAAAGGAATGGTAATGTAAATTAAGAATTATCCTTAGTCATTTCAACGGATTTCCTTTATTTTTGTTGCTATAAAATAAAGAATTAGGAAATGTTAGATATAGTAAGTGAATGTATACTTATTATCATACTCTAGGGAAATATTTATCTCAAATGAGAACTTACCATTATTGTGAGATTACAAGTATTTACATTTATTCCTTCATTTCCTAGTTCAAAAGACCATAACTGTTTTGGCATGTCAATGAGTTAAAATTTAAAGACTGTTGTTGGCTTAATGAAACTTTACCTAACTAATTGATAGATGGTTGAAAACAGTTCAACCAGGTGAATAGAAAAGAAAGAGTTGTATAAGCCCTGTCATGGATCCTTAAAGTCCAATTAAGATAAACACATGTAAAAGCAAATTCAACTTAATAGTGTATACTTCTATCTGGTGGGAGTCAGAGTAATTCAGTGATCAGTGTTAGATTGGGTTAATCAATAAAAACATCCTGGAGAAACTAAGCTTTTATTCTCTGTAGGAAATGTCTGTTCACACTCAGCTGTATGCCTGATTAGAAAGACTTGCAGTCTTCAACTGTACAGCAGGCAGTAACTTCAGTTAGGTGCAGCGATTGTACTTTCTGAAGGAAAAGTGAGTGTTAGATCCTTTATCTAAAGGAAAAGCTAGGTGTTGGATCCTTGTTTCTCCAAGTGTGGTCAAAGGATTGGCAAACTAGTACCATCTAAGGCTTATTAAGAAGTAAAGGATCTCAGGCCCCATTCTCTAACTACTGAATCTGTATTTGCACTTTAACAATTGTCCCAGGTGAGTTCTATGTTCATTAAACTTTGAGAAGCACTGTGTTTGATCTTGATCTTGGTATGCCCTCTTCAAATGGCAGAAGTTCTTTCATAACGGTTTTCATTTTCTACAGTGACATATTTCGTGTGTACACAGTTGAAAGTTGTCAGGAATGATGCTCAAGTACCTAAACTACTTTACCTGACCACTACAAATGAGAGTCGAGTGTTTATTACTGGTGAGCCATTTCTTTGAATATACTTTATTGGAGATGTAATATATTTTCTATTCATTAAATTACCTTTTGCATTACAACATTCAACCACAAGATAGCTTTATTATGACCTCCTTCATTGCTATAAGAATGTTTGAACAAAGAATATTTAGCCTATGAAATGTATTGCTTCTAGATTATTTATGACCAAAGCAATGATTTTGTGACTCAATGGAGAATTGCATTGATGTCCTTTGGTTAACTTTAATTCCTACGTGATGTAAGGTAATAATCATAAATTACTTTGATAGATTGAAGACTTTAGGTCCTATATCACAATATGGATATGATTAACAATATTTTTAAATACTAACTAAAAATGTGCATCAGATTTTGGTTCCTGATCTCAATATTTTACTTATATAGTAAGAAGAGCCTCATTAGTTATCTACAAGCACATTATTTTTCTCTGTTCTTTCTGGTAACGGGGTCAAAACAATGAAGATAAAAGTTTGCAGATGAATGAAGAAAGGGTGTGGAGTGGTATATCCACTTAAATACTACCATGTTGATAATCAAGAAATTTGTCAATAGAAGAGTCCTAGGAAGGATGTAACACACATCTTGGTCAATACTTCGTTTTATAAATACTAACAATATCAGATGTAAATGGCACTGTTAAATATGTTTTAAGAACATGGATTTAAATGCTGAGCTGTATTATAGGCGATTCAGTTCAAACATGATGCCATACCTTTAGGTTAATACATGATTTAAAAATCAATTTTGCAAGAAGATACCAACCATTTTGATAGAAAACTCCAGAAGATTAATTTTCTTTTCATTTTTACCTTTCAGTATCCTGTAGACAGCTACAGTTTAGCCCACTTAAACTCTAATATGTCTGATTTCCTTCTCGACATAGGATTGGTTTACTGTCTTTGATAATTTTTGTATATACATTAAATGTAATCTGTCACACAGTGAATAAATGAACTTCTTTTCTTGGTGACATAGGAGGCTATTTTGATATTAAACTGTTTCTATACAAAAAAATCCATACAGTTTATTACAGTGAGTTCTCTCTCTCTCTCTCTCTCTCTCTCTCTCTTTGGTTTTACTCTTTTTGCAAAAAGGTCATAGAGGCCAGCCATATACCAACGACACCAAGGTAAAAAACTTTATTCATTGGATTAAAACAAGGACCGATTCTGAGGAAGTGAAGAACACTGTTATTGGTGGATATTACCCCTATCCACCAGTGCCAGAGACATTTTCGAAGTATAGTAGTTCTGTCAAAGGTACTAATGTAATTACTAGTTATGTATGATATGTTTATGTACTGTATGGGTGATATATATCATGAGCTAACGTGTAGCAACACTCACCGATAAAAACTTTGTCTTTATAAAGATCTAAAATTACGTGTCATGCCTCCTAAATGTTAGTATTTGGATTTTGTTAGACTAGAAGAAGGGAGAACATAGATGATCACTAACTGGACATCATATCTTGATCTGATGTTACTGAGATTAAATCTGACATTAGTAGATCCCAACTCCTATGACATTACATTCAGAGACTAAAGATATCAAGGAGGTACTGGGTCATTTGAAATCAAGATACTGACACTATATTATGCTACTCTTGTGGGATTATATATATTGGATATTACACAATTGAGCGCTACCTTTAAATATAAATGACACCAAAATAAATGAGATGTAGAATAAGTACTGATGTGAGGCCTAACATTAACTTATTTTAGAATTAAGATATGATGGTTGAAGAATTTAATATAAGTATATTCTTTTTTTAAAAAAAAAAAGCTGTGGGTTAATTGCATGGTTTTGGGGTAAAAACCAGAAACTTTGAAACACTGACCTACCACCATCTAAATATTGGCATCTTCTTGTACTTCATAATACCAGCAATATGTAGTATGTGGTCATATATATTAAAATATGTGTTTCTGTGCAGTGGCTAAGCAACACTTTATAGTTTGAAATATGATGTGTAAATTACAGGTGACCCTTGAACAACACAGCTTTGAACTATATGTTTCAATAAATATATATAGGGTACTGTAAATATATTTTCTTATGATTTTCTTAACGTTTTCTTTTCTCGAGATTAGTGTAAGAATATAGGATATAATATATATACGTAATATGTGGTAATCAACTGTTTATATTGTCCATAATGCTTCTGATCAACGGTAGGCTATTAGTAAAGTTCTTGGGGAGTCAAAAGTCATACATGGATTTCCGACTGCAAGGGGTTTGTTGCCCCTAACCCCCCTGTTGTTCAGCGGTCAACTGTACATCCAATATGCAAAATTTCTGTTTCAATTTAAGACTCCAGACTAGAGGACTGTAGCCTAACTTAACTGATAAATATATTCTGCCTATTTTACAAAAACGACAAGGGGATGATGCCAAGCATAAACCTAAGTTTCACAAATTCAAGTTATGTAGCAAGCTTATGATTTCATGTTGTGAAATGACATTGCAAATCTAATTCTTATTTTTATCATTTCAGTTCTTAAAACTTACAATTTCCCTGGAATTATTCTTTTGCAGTTGAGTCGCTCTTGACAGCTATAAGTGAAGTGAGGAAGGAGATTGAAGACTTGCAGTATAGGGAACAAAAGCGCATTGCCATTCAGGGGATAATTACTGTTATAAAGTATATCCCCCATGCCAGTGCAAGTGAAAATGCCTCAACATCAGAAACACTTCGGGTATGGTGCCAGAGAATTAATAATATATCTCTGAATGCACTGTGATCATAATTACAATTGATACCTTGTACATGTTATTCAGAACTCATTTGTATTGCCGCTTAATGGTGAAAACCTCAGAGGAAAAAAAGATTTATGTTTTTCATTTGTTTCCTTTTTCTGTCATTTATTTTGAAGCAGGCTGGGCTGAAGGTCACAGCCTCTGATATTCCCCAAGGCTTTCAAAATTTGGTGTCTTGTTTTTGCTTTCTGCATAATTTGAGCCTGTTGTGATTTTTTTACTTACATACCCAGGTGGTATATATGTTTATATTTTCTCCATTCCTTTTCTCCAGGCCAGAACTATACGAACACTTCTGACAGTGTGGTAGTTTCACCTAGATTTTTTAAGATGTAGCAATGACTCTTGGAGGATAAAAGCTCTCATAGAAAAGACCACTACTGGAATCTAGGCACAATCAAGACAAATTTTTTTTTCGTGCATTTTTCCTTTGAAAAAATTATTTCTAAGATTTCTGTTCATATGAAAATAAGCATGTAATCCAACTTTTCAGTTCTACTAGTATAAGAAGGACTTTCGTTTATCTCCCTTAAAAATATTTTAATACCAGATGCATTAGTATAAATATAATTCTATCTATAAATCAGCTTTAAAAAGCACTTTTATGATTGCAAAAATGTTATAACTCTTAAGATTATGAAAAATGGATAAACTAAAATTATAGTCTTTTAAGAAAAATAATTTTTGTGCATTTGTTTAAAATGTCTTCTCTAAATTTTTGGTTTTAGAGCACTAACCAACCCTCAACATCCCAAGCAGCTAGAAGAGAAAATCAAAGTCAGGAAAGAGATAATAACAAACGGCATCAAGATGATGATCCTGTGAGCTCTCAGTGTTTTCAAACTACCTATACAAGTTTGAGCCCTACCAAGAAGAAAAGAATTCTGCAAGGGCCATATGCCAAACTGTAAGTCATTTGTATTAAGTATACACATAGCATATTAATCGTTTTCTTTCTATCCTGTAAAAATGACCAATTCTACTAGAAGCAGTATTAGTTTTCTATGCTGCTAAATTCCAAGATCAGAGTATTGGCACAGCGGGTTCCTTCTGAGAACTACGAGGCAGAATCCCTTCCATGCCTCTCCCCTAGCTTCTTGTGGTTTGTGGCAATCTTTGGCATTCCTTGTCTTCTAGAAGCATCATTTCAATCTCTGCCTTAATATTCACATGACATTTTCTCTTTATGCATACCTGTGTTCAAATTTTCCCTTCCTATGAGGACAGCAGCCATATTAAGTTAGGGACCTACTCTGGAGTACTGCTCTACTCCAGTAAGACCTCGTCTCAATGAAATATGTCTTAAGTGACCATCCAAATAAGTCTGATTCTGAGGGTTATTGAAGAGGTAATTGGTTATATACTGGTAGTCCTATTGACATTTAGTAGGGACATGATTCAGCCCATAACAGTCTGCGATCTAGCCCCTAAAAATTCATGTCCTTCTCACAAGTAAAATACGTTGAACCCATCAGAACATCCCAGAAAGTGTTAACATCAACTCTAATCCAAACTGTTATCTGAACATTATCTAAATCATATTTGGTTGAAATGCAGCGTGATTCATCCTGGGGCAAAATTCTTTACATGTATGAACCTGTAACATTAGACCTGTTATCTTTCCAAAACACAATGATGGGACAGAAATAGAATAAGCATTCTTATTTTGAAAGGGAGAAATTAGAAAGCAAGGGTATCATGGGTCAAAAGCAAGTTCAAAACCTAGCAGGACCAGTTCCATTTGATGTCCAGATCATGTGATTGAACTTATTCTTCAGCCTCCCTCTCTGTAATAGTATTTCAACCTTTGAATCATATGCTTGATGTATCTGATAACAGTTCCCATCTTCAAGGTGTCTAGTGGCTCACTGTGAGTTACCTCATTAGCATAATGAAGGCACTCCTGTTACTGTGGAAATTTGAGAGTTTTTGAACCAGGAAACAGATAAAGACGATATGTTCTTTATTGTTCCATAGTTCTTAAGTTCAGCTGTTTTGTTTTTCCGCTCTAGAAAGCCCATCTGATTCTTTTGTTTGTTTTCTTTCTTTTTTTAAATTTTTTATTGGAGTCCAATGTGCCAACATATAGCATAACACCCAGTGCCCATCCCGCCAAGTGCCCCCCTCATTGCCCATCACCCAGTCACCCCAACTCCCGGCCCACCTCCCCTTCCACTACCCCTTGTTCATTTCCCAGAGTTAGGTGTCTCTCATGTTTTGTCACCCTCATTGATATTTTCACTCATTTTCTCTCCGTTCCCTTTATTCCCTTTAACTAATTTTTATATTCCCCAAATGAATGAGACCATATAATGTTAGTCCTTTTCCGATTGACTTATTTCACTCAGCATAATACCCTCCAGGTCCCTCCACGTCGAAGCAAATAGTGAGTATTTGTCATTTCTAATGACTGAGAAATATTCCCTTGTATACATAGACCACGTCTTCTTTATCCACTCATCTTTCGATGGACACCGAGGCTCCTTCCACATTTGGGCTATTGTGGACATTGCTACTATAAACATTGGGGTGCAGGTGTCCCAGCGTTTCACTGCATCTGTATCTTTGGGGTGAATCCACAGCAGGGCAATTGCTGGGTCGTAGGGCAGATCTATTTTTAACTCTTTGAGGAACCTCCACACAGTTTTCCAGGGTGGCTGCACCAGTTCACATTCCCACCAACAGAGCAAGAGGGTTCCCATTTCTCCACATCCCCTCCAACATTTGTTGTTTCCTGCCTTGTTAGTTTTCCCCATTCTCACTGGTGTGAGGTGGTATCTCATTGTGGTTTTGATTTGTATTTCCCTGATGGCAAGTGATGCAGAGCATTTTCTCATGTGCATGTTGGCCATGTCTATGTCTTCCTCTGTGAGATTTCTGTTCATGTCTTTTGCCCATTTCATGATTGGATTGTTTGTTTCTTTGCTGCTGAGTTTAATAAGTTCTTTACAGATCTTGGAAACTAGCCCTTTATCTGATACGTCATTTGCAAATATCTTCTCCCATTCTGTAGGTTGTCTTTTAGTTTTGTTGACTGTTTCTTTTACTGTGCAAAAGCTTCTTATCTTGATGAAGTCCCAATAATTCATTTTAGCTTTTGTTTCTCTTGCCTTCATAGATGTATTGTGCAAGAAGTTGCTGTGGACAAGTTCAAAAAGGCTGTTGCCTGTGTTCTCCTGTAGGACTTTGACGGAACTGTGTCTCACATTTAGATCTTTCATCCATTTTGAGTTTATCTTTCTGTATGGTGTAAGAGAATGGTCTAGTTTCATTCTTCTGCATGTAGCTGTCCAATTTTCTCAGCACCATTTATTGAAGAGACTGTCCTTTTTCCAGTGGATAGTCTTTCCTGTTTTGCCGAATATTACTTGACCATAAAGTTGAAGGTCTACTTCTGGATTCTCTATCCTGTTCCATTGATCTATGTGTCTGTTTTTGTGCCAGTACCACACTGTCTTGATGACCACAGCTTTGTAGTACAACCTGAAATCTGGCATTGTGATGCCCCCAGCTATGGTTTTCTTTTTTAATATTCCCCTGGCTATTCGGGGTCTTTTCTGATTCCACACAAATCTTAAAATAATTTGTTCCAGCTCTCTGAAGAAAGTCCATGGTATTTTGATAGGGATTGCATTAAATGTGTAAATTGCCCTGGGTAGCATTGACATTTTCACAATATTAATTCTTCCAATCCATGGGCATGGAATATTTTTCCATCTCTTTGTGTCTTCTTCAATTTCTTTCAGAAGTGTTCTGTAGTATTTAGGGTATAGATCCTTTACATCTTTGGTTAGGTTTATTCCTAGGTATCTTATGCTTTTGGGTGCAATTGTAAATGGGATTGACTCCTTAATTTCTCTTTCTTCAGTCTCATTGTTAGCATATAGAAATGCCACTGATTTCTGGGCATTGATTTTGTATCCTGCCACGTTGCCGAGTTGCTGTATGAGTTCTAGCAATCTTGGGGGTGGAGTTTTGGGTTTTCTATATACAGTATCATGTCGTCTGGGAAGAGGGATAGTTTGACTTCTTCTTTGCCAATTTGAATACCTTTCATTTTTTTGTTGTTGTTGCTTGATTGCTGAGGCTAGGACTTCTAGTACTATGTTGAATAGCAGTGGTGAGAGTGGACATCCCTGTCTTGTTCCTGATCTTAGGGGAAAGGCTCCCCAGTGTTTCCCCATTAAGAATGATATTTGCTGTGGTCTTTTTGTAGGTAGCTTTTAAGATGCTGAGGAATGTTCCCCCTATCCCTACACTCTGAAGAGTTTTGATCAGGAATGGATGCTGTATTTTGTCAAATGCTTTCTCTGCATCTATTGAGAGGATCATATGGTTCTTTTTTCTCTTGCTGTTATGATCAATCACATTGATTGCTTTATGAGTGTTGAACCAGCCTTGCATCCGGGGATAAATCTCACTTGGTCATGGTGAATAATCTTCTTAATGTACTGTTGGATCCTATTGGCTAATATCTTGTTGAGAATTTTTGCATCTGTGTTCATCAGGGATATTGGTCTATAATTCTCCTTTTTGATGGGGTCTTTGTCTGGTTTTGGAATTAAGGTGATGCTGGCCTCAAAGAACGAGTTTGGAAGTACTCCATCTCTTTCTTTCAGAACAGCTTTAGTAGAATAGGTATGGTTTCTTCTTTTTTAGATATTCACTTTTGGCGTTGTATATCCATTTTATCCATCTAGATCACCTGTTGATCTGCTTCTGTTGGTATAATAATAGGAAATATGACCATTTAAGAGTTTGTATTAACTAACCTTTTAATTAAATAGTAGCTAGTGAACCATGGTGCTCTCTGTTAGATACTAAGATAATAGTCAAAGTCCATCTACTCATTGAAAAATTAGCACTGAGAAATAAAATATAAACAACAAACATTAAAACTTCTTCAGTTCATTCCCTTGGTAATATTTACTCTATAAAGAGAAAATGAATCACACCATAGTTAGATGAATACTTAAAAATCATTTTTAAAAAAATCATTTTCAGTTCTCCTCCTAAGAAAAGCAGAAGGCACTATAGTGTTGTAAATACATTAAGTGCATTAGATAATGATTGCTACCTGAAAGTATTTAATAATTTTAATTAATGATCACAAAGACTTCAGCTTTTTTCATCACTGTAAATTATTGCTAACTTGCTTATATTAGCAACTTCTCAAAAAAACCTCTATATTATCTTTTTTGTACAGTTATCTTCTGCTTTTCTTAGGTAGAAGGTACTGAAAATACTCTTTCATTTAATTGTATAGAGAATTTCAGTATACAATGTAAAATTATTTATATTACATCCTTTGATCCTCAATATCTCTGTGAGGAAGGCACAGGATAATTATTTCAATTTTATAAAAGAGGAATCAGAAAAGATAAAAATAGGATTTATCATGTATGTATGTATATTAAGTACTTTTAATGTCTCTGCATGAAAGACATTTTTTAAGACCTCAATAATGTTAACTATAATCCTGTTCTATAGATGAGGGGATGATATTCTGTAGAATCTGTATGACTTTTACCTAAGGTCAATAAGTTGATAAAAAGGGGAAGATTACAGCTTACAGTCTCTGACATAATTTTTATAATATTCTGCCACTAACCAGTATATGCTTCTTTTAGCTCTCTTTTCCCTTTCTTCCTCAGTTATTTTTCTGTACTTATCTTTTCACTTTTCATATTTTTTTCAGTTTCCTCAGTTGATACCCATAGACATTGTATACCATCACTTCTGTCATTTAGCCCCTTTAAAACATTTAAGTCATACCAATGGATGATTACATATTCCAGTAAAAATCTCCTAAGTCACTTTTTAAAAGTTCTGTACAATGTAATGGTGCTGTTAGGGTTTTAAAAACTATTTCTTCTGATTTGTTTCAGATGGAAGAAGCCACTTTCAAATCCTATGTATTAAAAGGTAGATACATGCTGTGTAAGGATCTTAAAATATATGTAACTTAAGTATTTTTTAGTTAGTTAGATTTCTTTCACAGTTGTTTTCAGCTTTCTCATTTCTAGAAATACCATGTTTTCAATGATTGAAAAAAGTTAAAATTACAACTATAAAATACATTTTTATTTCCTGGAATTTAAAGGTAAATAAATGGATGAATTCCTCCTTCATGAAAGCTACTTCTTTTTAGTTCATTAATAACTCATTAGGAGGGACGCCTGGGTGGCTCAGAATTTGAGCATCTGCCTTTGGCTCAGGGTGTGATCCTGGAGTTCAGGATCAAGTTCTGCATATCAGACTCCCCTCAGGGAGTCTGCTTCTCCTTCTGCCTATGTCTCTACCTCTCTCTCTCTCTGTGTCCCTCATGAGTAAATAAAATCTTTTAAAAAATAACTCATTAGCAAAATAAATACTACCGTTATAAGAAAAAAATTCATTGATAAAATAAGTTGAGCAATATGTAGCATTCGACAATATGACATTCTGTTTTACTTTATGCTTTTAGTTTTAGAAATACAACAGTAGAAAAAACTCATCACAAAAATATGCTGATACCCCACAAGATGGAAATCTTTCCTTCTAAAAGTAGGCTCCTCCTTAGTCTCAAAATAAGACACTTCCCTTTTCCTCCATTTATTTCAGTTCAGTAAAATCATTGGATAGATATTATATTATTATATATAGGTACAAAATTAAAGTCTATACTTTTGTAGATTTTATAGCAGAGCTAATAGCAGAATCTGTTGAAAGAGACTCATAAAACTAATTTCAATACAGTGATGAATTTTAGGATAGAAATTTATTCATGGTGCTGCTATGACAGCATTTACCAGGAGCACTGAGCTTTGACTAGAAATCAAGGATGGCTTCTAGGAAATAATGCTTGAGTTAAATTTCAAAGAAGAAATACGAGTTTGAAGCAGCATGAGACTTATAGAAAACTTTGAAATGAGGCTGGCGGGGGTTGGGGTGACTGGGTGATGGGCACTGAGGGAGGCACTTGGTGGGATGAGCACTGGGTGTTATGCTATATGTTGGCAAATTGAACTCCAATAATGAAATGAGGTTGGAGAGTTAGGCCAGATAGTTTCCCAGAATATTTGAACAAAACAAACATGAAAACAGGCCACTGAATGAATTTTTAAATTCCTATCCAAGAGAATGAAAAAAATCTATAGATATATGTTTGTATATACACACACACATCTTTAGTTGATATTTAATAGAGTTAAATACTTCCTTTTGTGGAGTACTCTTTATTAAAAGAACATTAAATCTGCAATAGTATTTAGGGTGCCTGGGTGGCTCAGTTGTATAAGCATTGGATTCCGGGTTTTGGCTCAGGTCATGATCTCAGGGTGGTGAGATCAAAACCTGTGTCTGCCTCTGCACTGAGCCAGAGTCTGCTTGGGATTCTTTCCTTCTTCCTCTCCCTCCCCATCTGCCTCTCTTCCTGTTCGCTTGCTTGCTTGCTCTTTCCTTCAAATAAATAAATAAAAATCTTTTTAAAAGAATCTATTGCAGTATTTGAATTAGGTTATAAATGCATATTTGTTCATAATTTGTATATATTTTCCTTGAATTTTTAATGCATTACTTTAAGAAGATAAACCTATATATTCTGTAAATGTACTTACTGAATCAGAGTAAATTCTGAATGGATCCAATTAGTTTTTTCATTCAAGTGTCTTTTTATAACTCTTGGTTATCTTTTTTCCATCTTTTGTAGAATTCCTGTACCTCAACCAGAAACTTCTGCACAGACAAAAGGAAATAAACCAGACATGCCAAGCATTTTCCAACGTATGTTACTTTGATGATTATTATTTATGAAATTTTTATGGAACATTATTATATACAGATTACTGTTTGATTTTATTCCTCATTTTTCTGCCACGCCTGTCTCTAGCATGATATAAGTACTTTAAATAGATATATAGCTAATTATTTTTGTTTTTTTAAAACTTATATTAGCTTCAGTCTTTGTCAAAATTACTGGTGCCAATTTTAAAGCAATTTGGTATCATCACCAAAGCGAAAGTAAATATAAACAAACCTATACTTACCAATTTGTTTATTTGATAGTACATCCCTTCAAATATAGGATTTTTTAATTAGCATAAAAATAAGGTAGGAAGTTTAATTTTTATCTGAAAGTAAATATAGGTAAAGCTTAAAAGATAGTTGTAGTTCCTTTCTTTGCTATTGTGTTGACCGGTTTGAATATTGTGTTCATTTCTGAAGAAATTTCATAGGACAATTAAGTTCCTTAGAGTGATTGGTTTAAATGTGATCTTATAAGGAGTCATCTCTCTGGACTAGGCTTGTTAATACTTTATGTCTTTCTTGCTTTTTGAGTTATTCTTATTTTGGAGTTGACTTCTTGTCAATATGGCAGATCAAGAACCCACAAACTGATCTGAAGTCTACATCCCCCAAAAAAGTAAAACATAAAAAATAAGGGTGAAATCATTGTAATATAAATATATGACCAAACACAGGACAAGAATGAAAAATCTTTAGGTGCCAGAAACAAAAGAATTTAAATTTAGCAGTAAGTAGAACTAAAACTAAGACTTTTCTCAGGCATTTCAGAACTAGATAGAGGCATAAATGATTGTGGGCTGAGGTGTAATAACCATATGGAAAGGAGGGAGCAGATCACAAGTCTTCTGCATGCAAAGTAGAACTAATATAGAGTTGGGAGGTTATGAAGGACCAGAGAATGTAGGCCCATCAGTGTGGGGAAGTATCAAGGAGCTTCCTGTATCCTCTGGGCAATGGTTAGGAAAAAGTCCCACCTGAGAGAAGTTGGAATCCCAGACCTGCAACATGCAGGTGTGGTCACCATTCAATTGACTCTAATGGTGAGGACACTGAGCCCAAGGGGTTAACAGTAAACATCTGGTCTGAAATCAGTGAAACCCTTAAAGTCTTGACAAAGGTGAATGTGAAACTGCCTCAGGGAGAGGCATTTTACAATCTAGCATATTTGGGACTCCCATAAAAAATGTCTACAGAAGATGAATTCATGTTTAAAAAAATTACAGACTTCCCAAGAAAATGAACTTCTTTGAGACAATGTGATCAGATGTAATATGTAAGAAATTTTAAAGCCTAGAAACTAGAAATACTAAGCCAATCAGAAAGAGGCTTTAAAAGAAATATTTGTTTAAAAAGTTGAAGAATGAATAGATACTCTAAGTTAAATATATAAATATATATTAAATTTAATTTAATTTCACATACAATTTTTAAGTTAAATATATTAGTTATATATTAAATATAACATATTAATAATATAAAATAAATATATATTATAGATAAAATAAATATATATGAAATATAATGTATTAAAGTTAAATACATTAAATTCAATGTATTACATTATATATAAATTAAATGTTTAATATTTTATTATTTATTAAATTTAATATATATTTAATATATATTTAATTTAATATATATTTAATATATATTAAATTTAATTTAATATAGTTAATATATGCTTTGAAGAGAAAGCAAATGCAGATGAAGAAAGAATTAGTACATTTGGAAGATAGATACAAAGGAAATCACACTAGAGACAGGTAAAGAGGTTGGAAAGGTAAAAAAGAAGTTGGGAGACTTCTTGGTGGATAGGGTGAGAAGGGGACTATCTAATAAAAGTTCCAGGAGTACAGACTGGAGATAATCAGGAAGAAGCAATATTTGAGGAGGTACATTTTCAAAATTAAGGGTATACATGAATCATTAGATTGAAGGATCAGAAAGAATCCTAAGCAGAAAAATTAAATAAACTATATGCAGACCTATCATAGTGAACCTGCACAGCATCACAGATAATAAATATCTTAAAAGCTGCCAGGAAAAAAATGCCTATTTATTTACAAAAGAAATATAATTAGACTAGAAGATTTCTTGTCAGCACCAATAGATGCCTTAAATAATGGAATAATGTCTTCAAAATGCTGAAAGAAAATATCTTCCAACATAGAATTCTGCATTTAACTAAATGAACTTTGAGGAAAAAATAAATATATTTTTTAGATATTCAGAGACTGTGAGTTATTATTCATATTGTCTCAATGAGTGAGTTACTAAAGAATTTTTAAAGAAGCAAAATGAAACCCAAAAGAACTATCAAAATACAAGAAGAAATGGTGAGCAAAGAAGTAGGTAAAATATTGGTAAATATAAATAAAAACAGGCAGTACAAATTAATAGCCATGATAAATAATTTCATGGGATTTGAAATAAAGTAAAACTAAAATACTACTTAAAATAAGATGATCAGGGGATGCCTGAGTGGCTCAGTAGGTTAAGCATCTGGCTTTAGCTGACATCATGATCTGGGAACCCTGGGATCAGGCCCCTCATCTGGCTCCCTGCTCAGCGGAGAGCCTCCTTCTCCCTGCAGCAACCCCTTGCTTGTTCGTTCTCTCTCTCTCTCTCTCTCTCTCAAATAAATAAATAAATAAATAAATAAATAAATAAAATCTTTAAGAAAAATAAAATAAGATGGGTGGGAAGATGAGAATTAAAGCATTCTTAGGTCATTGTATATTTATGGAGGAAGGTAGTGGTTGATGAACTATAGGCTCTGTAAATTCAAATATCAAAATTAACATTTTAAGGGCATGCTAAAAGAATAGGTATAGAGTGTATAACTTTCAAAGCAGCACAGAGAAAAGGAAAATTGTGAAAATGTTATCAGAACAGTAGAAGGTAGAAAAAATGGAAGAGGGGATCCCTGGTGGCTCAGCGGTTTACCCCTTGCCTTCAACGTGGGGCGTGATCCTGGAGTCCCAGGATTGAGTCCCACATCAGGTACCCTGCATGGAGACTGCTTCTCCCTCTTCCTGTGTCTCTGCCTCTCTCTCTCTGTGTCTCTCATGAATAAATAAAATCTTTTAAAAAATGTAAGAAAGGAAAGAAAAAGCATGATTAAAAAAATACAACTGAAATGATTCTAAATACATCAATAATTTCAATGAATGCAATGTTAAACTCAGTTATCAGTTTTAAAATTAATATAGTTGTATGCTACTTATAAGAGACACACTTAAGCAAATTTATATTGAAAGGTTGAAAATAATGGAATGGCAAAAAATATACCTGACTTATACTAAAGAAAAGGTGGTAGAGCAATATATATTTTTTAAAGCTTTATTTTTTTTTCATGAGACACACAGAGGGAGAGGCAGAGACATAGGCAGAGGGAGAAGTAGGCTCTTCACAGGAGCCCAATGTGGAACTCGATCCCGGACCCCGGGATCACGACCTGAGACAAAGGCAGCCACCTAACTGCTGAGTCACCGAGGCATCCCAGAAGAGGTGGTATAGCAATATTAATATGAGATAAAGTATGATGCAAAACTATAAGTAAAGATAAAGAAAG
This sequence comes from Canis lupus familiaris, assembly GCF_011100685.1. Classification (NCBI taxonomy): domain Eukaryota; kingdom Metazoa; phylum Chordata; class Mammalia; order Carnivora; family Canidae; genus Canis; species Canis lupus. The sequence continues at coordinate 80,776,419 of NC_049260.1, forward strand.
CAGTATAGAATGATAAAAATTACACTCCACCCAGAAGATAATAACAACCAGGAATGTATACAACGAATAATATAACCTCAAAATGTAAATAACCCTGTAGATTTAAAAGGAGCAATTGACAAATTTATAGTCATAGAACACTCCTCTCTTAAAGTAATAGAACAAGGAGACAAAAAGTTATTAAATAGTCAGGCATACATATATTGATGAAAAACAGTAATTTAAAAAACAATCTTAAAAGAAACCAAAAGGAAAAGTTAAAAAAGACGTATTATATAGAGGAACAAAGACAAATATAACAGATTTCTCTTCAGAAAGTGTATTATCCAAAAGACAATGAAAAGACCTGTAAATCTAGAGTTCTATACACAGAAAACATCTTTTGAAAATAGACAAAATAGGGACGCCTGGGTGGCTCAGTGGTTGAGCATCTGCCTTTGGCTCAGAATGTGATCCCGGGGGTCTGGGATCAAGTTCCACATCGGGCTCCTTGCAGGGAGCCTGCTTCTCCTTCTGCCTGTATCTCTTATGAATAAATAAATAAAATTTTAAAAAGAAAGAAAATAGACAAAATATAGATCAAAACAGAAGCTGAGAGAATTCACCTCCACCAAACCTGCACAATGAAAAATAATAAAGGAAGCTCTTCAGGCAGAAAATAATAATATATGGAAATTTAGATCTAAATAAAGGAAAGTAAAGCACCAGAAATAGTAAATGAATGGGCAAAATAAAATATATTTTCCCTAGTTTAATCTCTGTTAAATGAAAAATAATAACGTAAACTTTGTGGTTTATACAGAAGTAAAATGTATGACAACAAGAGCATAAAAACAAGAAAGGATATGGAGGTATACCATTACAAAGTTCTTACACTATATGCAGGAAGTGGCATAACATCACTTGGATGGAGACTACAATAAATTAAAATTATATATTATAAATCCTGTAGCAACCACTAAAAAAAGCATAGCTAATAAGTCATGAGGTAAATGGAATTATTTTTTTAAATAGTCATTTACAAGAGAAGGCAGGAGAAGAGAAAAAGGGATATAAAGAACAAATGAGTCAAATAGAAAAAAATAACAAAATAACAAATTTAAGCCCTATCCTATTGTTAATTACATTAAAGTAAATAGTATGAACACTCCAATAAAAAAAGCAGAGATTATCATATTGGATGAAAAAGTAAGACTCAGCTATATACCACCTAAGAGAGACCCACTTTAGGGGTGTCTGGGTGGTTCAGTTAGTTAAGCATCTGCCTTCAGCTTAGGTTTTGATCCTGCGGTCCTGGGATACAGCCCCAAGTTGGGCTCCCTGCTCAGCAAGAAGCCTGGTTCTCCCTCTCCCTCTGCTCCTCTCACACCCCTCTCCCGCTCATTTTCTCCCCCTGCCTCCCTCTTTTTCTCTCTCTCAAATAATAAATAAAATCTTTAAAAAATAATAAAAGAAACTCACTTTAAATTTAAAGACACAATATAAAAAGATGGAAAATATGCAGTATGTAAAAAAATAAAAAGCTGGAGCAGCTATACTTACATCATCAAAGTAGATTTAAGAGCAGGGAATAAAGAAGAAAATTGCATTCTTTACAGTTGTTTAAGAAAACATGCCAACCCTAAACGTGTAGGCACCTCACAGTAAAGCTTCAAAGTGCATGAAAACTGATACATTGAGAGAAGAAACAGACAAATTCATGACTTCAGCATCCTTTCTCAGCAATTGATAGGAAAAACTAGACAGTAAATCAGTAAGAATATAGAATACGTTAACAGTATCAACCAACGTGACCTAATTGATATCTATAAAACATTCTACCTAACAATGGCAGAATACATATTCTTTTCAGTATACATAGAATATTTACCAAGATAAACCAGTGTGTCCATAAAACACGTCTCAATAAGTTTAAAAGAATCTGATGGAGAAAAGGAAACTTAAATAGATGGAAGGAAATTCTGTATGTCATCAATTCCAGGATATCCGTTTTTGCATATTTTAACATATCTACAATTGGGATGCGTGTTCCAAAATGAATTATACGTCATGATTTCATTGGTAAATTTTTTTTTCCTTAGTGGCACATGAAATAATGGTGTGTTTTACAATTTACAGCATTTTTTATTTCGTTTTATTTTTAAAGATATTTTTAAAAGATTTTATTTATTTATTCACGAGACAGAGAGAGAGAGAGAGGCGGAGACACAGGCAGAGGGAGAATCAGGCTCCATGCAGGGAACCTGACGTGGGACTCGATCCTGGGATTCCAGGATCACGCCCTGGGCGGAAGGCAGGTGCTAAATCGCTGTGCCACTGGGGCTGCCCTATTTACCACTTATTTTAATCAAAATCTGAGAATATCTATACTTTGAGTCCTATTAAGAGAGTAGTATTTCTTAATCTTAATTCTACTCCTTCATACCTGGCAAGCAGGACACATTCCTTGTCATTGGTTCTGGTGTAGCAATAAGTCTCCCTTAGAAAGTTAAGGGACACTGAAGGTTTTATTTTTAAGAAACTCCACCTAATGTGGGGCTTGAACTCACAACTCCAAGATCGAGTCGCATGCTCTCCTAACTGAGCCAGCCAGGTGCCCCTACATGATTTTAGATTCAATAAAATATGAGAATAAAATTAAAAACAAATTAATGAAATAAAAAACAAAGAGAATAGTGGAATCTAAAGTTGGTTCTTTTAAAAGATTTACACAATAGAGAATCCTCTGGCAATACTGACCAAGAATAAAAAAGAAGACTACAAATAAACAGTTGTAGAAAAGAAAGAGCATAAAACTTATAACCATTTTAAAACTACAAGAGAGTATTATAATTTAATTTGTACACATTTCAAAAACATCCAAAGCCAAATCACTTACTGTTCTTAGATACATATATAGGAATCTACTCTGGAATGGGAAGTTATGTAGCTAATTAATATTAGTTGTCTCTAGGGAAGGAAGGAAGAGAATAGGACCAGGAAGAGTAAAAAAAAAAGATCTAAACCTTATCTTCAGTGTTCTATGTTTCATTCTTTTATTCATATTTTATATGAAGCATCCTAATATGAGCAAACCAAATGCAAATAACTAATGAGACAATGGGAAAAATTTGAACAAAATTTTGATATTTTAAAATTATTATTAATAATGTGTTACATCATGCTTATTTTCTTTTTTTCTGCTTATTTTCTTGTTTTAATTAGTCCTTATCTTTTAAATATACACACTGAATTCTTTTTTTTTTTTAAATTTTTATTTATTTATTTATTTATTTATGATAGCCACACAGAGAGAGAGAGAGAGAGAGAGGCAGAGACACAGGCAGAGGGATAAGCAGGCTCCATGCACTGGGAGCCCGATGTGGGATTCGATCCCGGGTCTCCAGGATCGCGCCCTGGGCCAAAGTCAGGCGCCAAACCACTGCGCCACCCAGGGATCCCTACACACTGAATTCTTTATAAGTGAAATGATATCTCAAAGATTGGCTTTAAAATAGAGCAGTAGAGTTAAGAGTAACATAGTATATACATGAAAGAAGATTGGCCAAGTGGTGATAAATGTTAAAACTGGGTGATAGATACATGGCAGTTCATTGACTCTCCTATTTACTTTTGATGTTTTAAAAATTCCATGATAAAAAATTTTAAAACATGAAAATATTTGAAGCAAAGATGATGAAATATAAGTCTGAAAATGTGTGATTCTAGGGGTTGGATATACTGGTATTTACTGTGGTATTCTATGTATTTTTCCAATTTTTCTATCTAAAGAAAGTAAAAGGTAAGTTTAAAACACTATAGTGTACAGATAATACCTGAACTAATTCTTACAAGTTGAATAGAGTTTTGTCAAATTAACCAAGTATCTATAAGCCTACAACAGTTTTAGCACAGGTACAGAGATAGATATTTCATGGAAATCTCAAGGAACCACCAACTGTTGATGTATTACTAGAGTATAAAGTGTAAGGCAAAGACCTAGGACATGCCCTCTTTGTCTTTTTCACTCTTAGTACACAGTAGTTTCCTTATTCCCAGTCCCTAGCTGTGGTCACACAGAACATACTAGTTTTCATTTTGTGCCTGCTTGTGCAGAGCTCAAATGTAAAAAATTTGTATGTCCTGAGGAGTACTAAATCATACACCATGAATGTAATTTTGACCATAACTGCTTTGACTACCATTTTAAATCTAGTTCTTAAAAAAAGCATGAACTAGTTTTTATTCATTAATTCTGAATAGAATATGGTTTTTAATATAAGTGAATTTGAGGTTTTTTGTTCCAGTAATAGAAATGGAATAAGATCTATTGGTATATATTGTAATAGTTTAAAAAAAAAAGACAACTAGACAGTGAAAGTTGATACTGTATTGATTTAACAGGAATCCTGTGTACAATTTAAAATATTTTAAAATGTCACTGTGAATTTCCTATTGTCTTTTTGTAATCCTTTAACAAAGAATTTCCCCTAAGCATGTAGCTACTAATAGTATTGATAGTCTTAAGAACTAATTTAGAAGATTGACATTTTAAGCAAGTTAAAGTGCTTAGGAAACTTGTAGAATAAGATTGAGGAAACAGCTAGCACAAATGAGAGATCAGATTTTAATGATCAACTGCTGTAATGATCTTCATTTTGGTATTATTCTAGATCATTGCTGCTCCTATGGTCTGAGGACCAGTATGTAGTTGGCATCACTAGGCATCTTGTTAAAAATGTAGGATTTCAGAGCCTCTTTCGATCTATTGAATCATAGTCTGCTTTTTAACAAGATCGTCAAGTGATTTTTATGCACGTTAAAGTTTGAGAAGAGAGTATCAAAGTACAAATTACCTAATATTTAGAATTCTTAGTGTCTCACAATCCTAGATCAAGTATGTTAGGTACTAAATATCGTAATCTTCATTGTTTTTAACAGCCAATGATTTTTTTAATAGTGTCCATGATACTTATTAGATCCTTTAATTCTAAATTTTTAATGATTTTCATTTATTTTTACAATAAAATGTAACATTTTATATTTTTCTTGTTAACTATAAATGGAGTCAGCTACAGATGCCTACAATTTTAATGAAAAGGGTACCACCCTTTTATACAATGCAGAACAAATCTGCATGTGTATATTCTTTTAAAAACTCTGAAGGTTTACTTAGTGGAGTGGATCTGAATTTTTGCTTCAAATAATTTGTAACAGTTGATTTTCTGGGATGCAAAGCTATGTTAACAGTAAAATTATTTTATAGTACCTTTGATACTGTTTCAAGTGAGGATTATACATTTGAAAATTTTTATAGCAATTATTAATATTGGATAATGCTAATCCCTTTACTCTCTTCCCATTCATCTTTCCATACTGAGTTGAAGTCATGTTTGTAGGTTGTTTTCTTATGAAAATCTTAGATGTAGCCATTTGGTCACAGATCTCCTACATATCCAGAATAATACCCTTTACCACAAGAAGAATTCTGCCCCAGAATGGGTCCTTACACCCCATACTTCGAAGGATCTGAACAGAAATTGTAGTTCTATTCCACAGTTTACCCAACCTCTTACTCTTCAAATACCCAACTACTGGGATATTCTAGTGAAGCTGGGCCCCAGCATTTGCCTTTGGAATGAAGTAGGGAGAGAAACAAAGTAGAATTTTCAAGAGGATCCAGGACAGTTGAGCACCCTGGAATCCCTTGTACACCACCATGGAACTTTTTAAGGCAGCTCTGTAGACTTGAGGGGTAGAAATCCTCAGTCCTTAAATGATGACAATTTGTTTTGAAAAAGCAATATTTCATGGCCATTTTCAATTATGAATCAACTGCTTAGCAAACATTACTTACATAAAAACAAGTTGAATTAAAGGGAAATATATTTTTTAAACCAAAATAGATAAAAACGATCTCAGTTTTAAGGGATTATGCCTATTTTGGAAGAAAAAATTAAAATGTTAAAACTTTTACATTTAAATTATAAGAGAAAAAATGTACTCTGAAACATAATTTTAAACAAATATTTAAAATAAGGCTGTTTAACATTTGAGTCCATAGGCACAATAAATTTACACTTTATTAAAGGGAAGCACATCAAGGAATCTATGGTAAATAATGTGACTGAAAAAATGTTTTTAAAAAATCCATTTAAAAGAAGGATAATAATTTGATGGGTATATAAATTAAGCATTGTAGATAGAAATTAATGTAAAATAGTATCAACCCAACCTTTGGGTGAAAAGTAAAAACTCACTATTTCTTTAATTAGCATGAATTTATACTTTTAGATTAGTTGCTTAGTAAAATTATACTCAGTGCTTTGACTTATTCACATTTATGTTTAATTTTGTTAAATTCTTTATCAGAACATAAATATGTTGTCTTCTGTACTTTGTAACTTGTGCATATCTAAAGAGACTAGCAGTGAACATTTTGGAAGATGTTTTTGTGTGTTTTTTTTTTATAGTAGAGTTCTACAGTATTTGTGTCTTGATATGAAGTTTCTATTAGTAAACTCAAGATCTTATTTTGCATACCTTTGCTTCCTCTAATGTGGAGTTTTTTGTGTACCTCTTATCTTCTAATTATATAGTGATACTAATCTTTTCATAGTAAATATACTTGTTTCTAATTGTATTCCTAGAGTTTACATTCCTGAAGAATAAACTCTGACTTTGCAAAAAAAAAAAAAAAAGTGTAAGGCAGGGAGTAGTATAATGGCTAAAGAAATGTTGAAGATCACTGTTAACAGAGGACCTAGTATGCCATATGAAGAAACTTGAACTTTATTCTCTAGACATTAAGGAAGAGATTTTTTGGAAGACATTAAGCAATGGTGTGGCATAATTTGATTTGCATTTTAATAGTTTACTCTGATGGCTATGTGGGGGACAGGTTTAAGTAAAACTACTCTAGGGATGCCTGGGTGGCTCAGTGGTTGAGCGTCTGCCTCCAGCTCAGGGGGTGATCCTGGGGTCCTGGGATAGAGTACTGCATCGGGTTCCCCACAGAGAGCCTGCTTCTCCCTTTACCTATGTCTCTGCCTCTCTCTCTGAGTCTCTCATGAATAAATAAATAAGTTCTTAAAAAAAAGAAAACAACTCTAGAGTCAAAGACACCAATAAATGATAAAGGCCAGGAATAGAGCAGTGGTCATAAAAAGAGTAGAAGAGATGAGAGAAAAACTTGAAAATACAATCAGCCATATCTAGGTATTGATTAAAACTGAGTAGGGCAGTAAGAAGAGTCAAGGATGCCTCATTTACCTACTCTTTATCTTAATTTAATGGATTCAGTATTCCAGTTGGGCAGTTGTGTTAGTTTGCCAGAGCTGCCATAAAATGCCACAAACTGGGTGGCTTAAACAAAAGAAATTTGGTTTTATTTCACAGTTCTGAAAGCCACAAGTAGAAGATCAAGATATTAGCAGGTTTGGGTTCTCCTGAGGCCTCACACTATGGCTTTCAGATGACCGGTTTTTTGTGCTGTGTTCTCACCTGGTTGTCTGTGTGTACACATCCCTCGTGTCTCTGTATATCCAAATTTTTTATAAGGATACCAGTCAGATTAGATTTGGGCTGACACTAGTAGCTTCAGTTTAACTTAATCGCCTCTATAAAGGCTCTATTTTCTTTAGAGTTTAATTCTAAGGTACTGGGGGTTAAGGATTCAAAACGTAAATTTGAGGGTAACATAATTCAGCTCATAGCAGCAGTGTCATTAAGAGAAGGATTACATTTTTATTATGAAAAATTTCACATATATATAGAAATGAACAAAATAGTATAATGAACCCTCATTTTAAAATACAGGTTTTATTTTCACATATCCCAAGAGGAGGGAAATCACCAGGGTCAGTCAGGAGGCAGAGTGAGTGACAGGAAAACAAGATCATGAGCCATCATTGTGGCTTTTGTGGGAACAAGTGAACAAGGCAGATGAGCAGATTTAAGATTGACTAGTTTTAATAATTTCAGTAAGCTCTGGGGTGTAAGGTCTGACTCTAGTCTGATCCCTGTCCCCTGGGTGATTAGGATAGGGGATTAGGGATCCCTGGGTGGCGCAGCGGTTTGGCGCCTGCCTTTGGCCCAGGGCGCGATCCTGGAGACCCAGGATCGAATCCCACGTCAGGCTCCCGGTGCATGGAGCCTGCTTCTCCCTCTGCCTGTGTCTCTGCCTCTCTCTCTCACTGTGTGCCTATCATAAAAAAAAAAAAAAAAAAAAAAAAAAAAAAAGGATAGGGGATTAGTGGCTTAAAGTATGAGACCCTGATAAAGGTGTTGGGGTGTAGTCTCTGGGTTGGTTGGTTTGCATATGCAAGGTGCAGCTCCGAGGCAAGTTGTTTACGCTAAGAATTGGCTAGACCTGGGAGGGGCAGTCCATCTTGGGTCAGCAAAGCCCCAGATGTCAAAGCATCAGAACACATGGTTAAGACAAAACTACATGATCTCACTTATATAGAGAATCTAAAAAAGTCAGACTCATACAGACAGTGAGTAGAATGGTGGTTTCTAGGGGCGGGGACGTTGGGAAAATGGAGAGATGTTGGTCAAAGAATACAATGTTGTATTTATGGAGGATAAGAAGGTCCAAAGATTTAATAGACAGCATAATAACTGTCATTAATACTATATCGAATACTGGAAATACACTAGGAGTAGATTTCAGGTGCCCATCATGTATGTGAGGAGATGATACATTAATTAGCTTAACTGTAATAACCATTAGTATTACTGTGTATATGTATATCAAATCATTATGTTACAAAATTTGAGTATATGTTTTATTTAAATATAAAATTAAATATTAAAGATGGAAACAAAGAAAATTTATGAACTATCTGAGGATGGAGAGAAAATATTAAGATATATATCTGACAAAGGACTGGTATGTAAGACATAATGAACTGCTAATGTGCAAAATTAAAAATGCAAACTAACCCAACTAAACATAGACAAAAGATGATTCTAACAGACACTTAAAAAACAGATTTATGAGTACCCAGAAAGGATATGAAAATGCATTCAACATCACTAGTCATCAGGAAAATTCAAATTAGTACCACAATAAGGTACACCTACACACCCACCAGAATGGCTAACATTCAAAATCTGATAATTGCAAATGTTGGTGAGGATGTGGAACAACTAGAAGTCTTACATACCATTAGTGTGAATTTAAAATGATACAACCACATTGGACAAAGTTCTAGCTGGCAGTTATAAAGCAAAATGTACACCTATATTTGGACACAGATATTTTACTTCAAGAGAGATTAAAAACCCTCTATTCACAAAATGCTTATAAAGAATGTTATTAGTAGATTTACTTATAATAGCCCAAACTGGAAAAAAGCCTGATTGTTCATCAATGGGAGAATGAATAAACACACTGTGATATATTCATGAGGTAGAATACTATTCAATAAAAAGGAACTAACTACTGACACACATAACAGAGCAGATGAAACTCTGAAATATTATGAAGAGTTAAAGAAATATTACACAAAAGAATACATACTGTATGAATTGATTTATATTAAGATCCAGAACAAGAAAAAGTAATCTGTGGTAGAAAAATCAAAAAAGTAGTTGCCTTAGTATAGAAGTTGAAGTGATATATCAGATTGACTGGAAAGGGACACAAAGAAAATTTTGGGTGATGGCAATGCTCTATATCTTGAGGGATTTTGATTACCTAAGTATATATATTTGTCAAGTGCATTTCATTGTAAGATTTGTGCATTTCATTGTAAATGTTACATGAAAATATTTTAAACAAATATTAAACTGGATAATGATATGTATGCTGAGCCACCTATCAAAAAGGAAACAGAAGTCTGCAATTTATTTGAAAAGAATACAAATAAAAAAATACAAATAAAAATAAATAATTAATTAATTTTTTTTAAAAAGACTACAAATAAGATGGATTAATGGATGAATAGAGATGGACATAGCCCGTGCATTAAAATGGGAGAATTTAAATAGTGGATAAATAGTGTTCTTGTAAAATTATTCTAATTTTGTTTTATATTTGAAATTTTTCATAACTCGATGGGGAAAAAACAGTATGAAAAAATATAGTATGAAAAAAAATCACTTGGGTAGTACACCCATGTTATCCATCGCCCAGTTCCTAATAGTTATCAAGTATTGGCCAATTGTGTTTCATCTACACTTATGCTCACTCACCCTATTATTTGGACATATATTATATCACTTCATCTGTAAAAATTTCAGTATATCTCTAAAAGATAAAGACTATTTTAATATGACAATATCATTATCATAACTTTAAAAATCAGCAAAATTTCTTAATATCATCAAATATCCACCTTCCATTCCAATTTCCATTGTCTCATAAATGTCATTAAAAACTTTTTTTCATTTATTTGAATTGGGATCCAAATAAGGTCCTCCTATTATAAGTGACTGATAAATCTCTTACAGATCCTTTTTAAAAATTTTTGTTTAAATTTTAGTTAACATAGAGTGCAATATAGCTTTCAGGAGTAGAACTAAGTAATTCATCACTTATACAACACCCATTGCTCATCACAAGTGCCCTCTTTAATACCCATCTAGCCCATCCCCTACCCACCTCCCTCCATTAACCCTCAGTTTGTTCTCTGTCATTAAGAGTCTCTTATGGTTTGTTTCCCTCTCCCTTTTTCCCCCCCTTCCCATATGTTCATCTGTTTTGTTTCTTAAATTCCACATATGAATGAGATCATATGGCATTTGTCTTTAACTTATTTCACTTAGCATAATACATTCTACCTCTATCCATGTCATTGAAAATGGCAATATTTCATTCTTTTTGGTGGCTGAGTAATATTCCATCATATATATGTACCACATCTTCTACATATTTGTTCTTTATGTCTATTTATTTCACTTAGCATGTTTTCAAGGTTCAGGCATGTTGTGCATATCAGAACTTCATTCCAAAAAGGAGTAAAATATGGTCGAATAATATTCACACATACATATATATGCCAATATAAATGTGTGTATATATATTATACATGCCACATTTTGTTAATCAATTTGTCTTTTGGTGGACACTTGTTTCCACCTTTTAACTGTTGTGAATAGTGCTGCTATGAACACTGGCGAACAGGTATTTGTTTAGGTCCCTGTTTTTTATTCTTTTGAGTATGTACCTAGAAGTAGAATTACTGGGTCATATGATAATTCTTTGTTAAATTTTGAGAAACTGCCAAACTATTTTCTGTAGCAGTTGCAGCATTTTACATTCTCATGAGGAATGTATGAGGGTTCTAAGTTCTCTAAGTCCTTGCCAAAACTTCTTTTTTTCTTTTTTTGTTTTATACCCATTCTGGTCAGTGAGAAGTGCTATATCATTGTCATTTTGATTTGTATTTCCCTAATGACTAATAATGTTGAACATCTTTTCAAGGGCTTTTTAGGCATTTATATGTCTTCATTAAAGAGACATTCATTGACTTCCTTTGCTTGTTTTTTAATTCAGTTGTTTGTCTTTTTGTTGTTGGATTTGGGGAGTTATTCTGCATATTAAATCCCTATCAGATATATGATTTGCAAATGTTGTCTTCCATTTTATAGGTTTCCTTTTCATTTCCCTGGTAATGTCCTTTGATGCACAAATAGGGTGGGGTTTTTTGCACATATCAATGTTTACTTATGACAATTAAACAATAAAATAGTGACAGAATAAAAATTCCTAAACTTCTGTAATAAGAGACATTTGAATCCATTATCCACATTGGCACCAAAGCAATCTTTTCAAAACACTATAACCAGTTCATATTTCTTGCTTAAAACATTTCACGAGGGGACGCCTGGGTGGCTCAGTGGTTGGGCGTCTGCCTTCAGTTCAGGGTGTGATCCCAGTGTCCCGGAATCGAGTCCCGCCTCGGGCTCCCTGCATGGAGCCTGCTTCTCCCTCTGCCTGTGTCTCTGCCTCTGTGTGTGTGTGTGTGTGTGTGTGTGTGTGTGTGTGTGTGTGTCTCATGAATAAATAAATAAAATCTTAAAAAAAAACACATTTCACGAGCTTCCTACAATTTGTAAAATAAAGTCCAGCTCATCAGCAAGGTAAAATACATCCTTCTTGGTTTACTCTTACTTATTTTAATGAAGTATAATTTGTCAGGTTTTCTTTCTTTACATACTTTATCAATGCTTCATTAAATATTTCTTTCAACCTCATGATTTTAATGTCATATCTAATATTCCATTGTCAAATCTAAGATCACGAAGATGTACTCCTGTTTACTTCTATGTGTTTTATGGTTTTAGCTTGTATATTCAGGTTGTTGGTCCTAAATATAAGAATATAACCTAAATATGTTGTTTTGAGTTAATTTCCTATATAGTGTGAAACAGAGATCCAGCTTTATTCTTTGGTATGTGGAAATTTAGTTGTCTCTATCCTACTTGTTGAAAAGAGTATTCTTTCTCCATTGAATTGACTTGGTACCCTCATTGAAAATCAAATGAACATAGATGTATGTGTTTCTTCCTGTGCTCTCTCATTTCTTTTCCATTGTTCTACAAGTATGTCCCTCTGCCAACCAAGATCACGGTATTTTGATTATTGTAGCTTTGTATTAAGTTTTAAAATTGGGATGTGGGATCCCTGGGTGGCGCAGCGGTTTGGTGCCTGCCTTTGGCCCAGGGCGCGATCCTGGAGACCCGGGATCAAGTCCCACATCAGGCTCCCGGTGCATGGATCCTGCTTCTCCCTCTGCCTATGTCTCTGCCTCTCTCTCTCTCTCTGTGTGTGACTATCATAAATAAATAAAAATTTAATAAATAAATAAATAAATAAATAAATAAATAAATAAATAAAATAAAATTGGGATGTGTGAGTCCTTCGACTTTGTTTTTTTTCTTTTTATTACAGATTGTTTTAGCATTCAGGACTCCTTGTAATTCCATATGAATTTAAGGATCAGTTTTTACCATTTCTACAAATTAGGCTTTTGAAATTTTGATAGTGATTGTGTTGAATATGTAGATCACTTCAAACAGTATCGATATCTTAATAATATTAAGGTTTCCAGGCCATGAACATGTGATATCGTTCTTTTCATTTAGGTATTCTTTACTTTATTTCAGCAATATTTTATAGTTTTTAGTACACAAGTCTTTTACCTTATTGCTCAAACTTATTCCTAGATATTTTATTCTTTTAGTAGCTATTATAATTGGAATTGCTTTCTTAATTTCCTATTCAGATTGTTTATTGTTGGTTTATAGAAAATCACCTGACTAATGAGTGTTGATCTTGTAACCTGCAAATACAGTGATTTGGTTTATTAGGCCTAGTTGCTTTCCTGCAGATTCTTGAAGATTTTGTATACATGGGATTATGTCATATGCATACAGAGGTCATTTTCTTTCTTTTTAATATGGATTCATTTTATTTCTTTTCTTATCGAATTTCTTTGAATAGAACTTATAGTAAAATGATGAATAGCAGTGGTGAAAATGGACATCCCCGTCTTGTTTCTGTACTTAGGAGGAAAGCTTTCAGTACTTTGTCATTGAGTATTGGTGTTCAATTTGCCAACATACAGAATAACACCCAGTGCTCATTGAGTATTATGTTAGCTGTGTAGTTTTTATAAAAGCCTATTATCATATTGAGGAAATTCCCCTGCACTGCTAGTTTTCTCGATTGTTTTTTTTTATAATGAACAGGTGTTGAATTTTGTCAGATGCCTTTTTTAAAAGTTTTTATTTAAATAATAGTTAACATACATTGTAATATTAGTTTCAGTTGTACAATACAGTGATTTAGCACTTCCACACAACACCTGATTCTCATCACAAGTGCACTCCTTAATACCTGTCTTATTTCACCCATCCCCTCCACCTCCCCTCTAATAGCCATTAGTTTGTTCTCCGTAGTTAAGAGTCTCTCTCAAGGTTTGCCTCTCACTCTTTTTTCCCCTTTGCTACTTTGTTTTGTTTCTTAAATTCCACATATGAGTGAAACCATATTGTATTTATATTTCTCTGACTAACTTATTTCTTTTAGGCTAATACTCTCTAGCTCCATGTCATTGCAAATAGCAAGATTTCATTCTTTTTAATGGTTGAGTAATACTCCATTGATATATAGATACACACACACCTTCCTTATGCATTCATCAGTCGATGGACACTTGGGCTGTTGCCATAATTTGGATATTGTAGATAATGCTGCTATAAATATCAGGGTACATGTAACCCTTTGAATTAGTATTTGTGTATTCTTTGGGTAAATACCTAGTAGTGCAATTGCTGGATCATAGGGTAGTTCTATTTTTAACTTTTTAAAATAAATTTATTTTTTATTGGTGTTCATTTTGTCAACATATAGAATAACACCCAGTGCTCATCCCGTCAAGTGCCCACCTCAGTGCCCATCACCCATTCACCCCCACCCCCCACCCACCTCCCCTTCCACCACCCCTAGTTTGTTTCCCAGAGTTAGGAGTCTTGCATGTTCTGTGTCCCTTTCTGATATTTCCCACTTATTTTTAACTTTTGAGGAACCTCCACACTGTTTTCCACAGTAGCTGTACCAGTTTGCATTCCCTCCAACAGTATAACAGGGTTCCCCTTTCTCCACATCATCATCAACATCTGTTGTTTCTTCTGTAATTGATTTTAACTGTTTCTACAGGTAAGAGGTGATATCTCATTGTGGTTTAAATTTCATTTTAAAAAAAGATTTATTTATTTATTCATGAGAGACACAGAGAGAGGCAGAGACAGGCAGAGAGAGAAGTAGGCTCCCATGAAGCAGGGAGCCCAATGTGAGAGTAGATCCCATGACCCCAGGATCACACCCTGAGCTAAAGGCAGACATTCACCCACTGAGCCACCCAGGAATCCCATGGTTTTAATTTCTAATTCCCTGATGATGAGTAATTCTGAGCATCTTTTCATGTCTGTTGGCTGTCTCTGTGTCTTCTTTGAAAAATGTTTATTTGTGTCTTTGCCCAATTTTTAATTGGATTAATCTTTTTGGGGTATTGAGTCGTATGAGTTCTTTATATATTTTGGATACTAACCCTTTATCAGATATGTCATTTACAAATATCTTCTCCCATTCCATAGGTTGCCTTTTGTTGGTTGTTTCCTTCATGGCGCAGAAGCTTTTTATTTTGATGAAGTCCCAATAGTTTATTTTTTCTTTTATTTCCCTTGCCTGTACAGTTGAGGTCAAAGAGGTTGCTACGTGTGTTCTCCTCTAGGATTCTTATGGTTTCAGATCTCATATTTAGGTCTTTAATCCATTTGGATTTATTTTTGTGTATGGTGTGAGAAAATAGTCCCGTTTCATTCTTTTGCACGTTCCTGTTCACTTTTCCCATTAGCATTTGTTAAAGAGACTGTCTTTTTCCAATTGGATATTCTTTCCTGATTTGTCAAAGATTAATTGACCATATAGTTGTGGGTTCATGCCTGGGTTTTCTATCCTGCTCTATTGATCTATGTGTCTATTTTTGTGTCCATACCATACTGTTTTGATCACTACAGCTTTGTAATATAAATTGAGGCCTGGAATTGTGATGCCTTCAGCTTTGCTCTTCTTTTTCAAGGTTGCTTTGGCAGTTCAGAATATTTGTGATTCCGTACAAATCTTAGGATTATTTTTTCTAGTTCTGTGAAAAATGAGGGTGGTATTTTGATAGGGATTGCATTAAATCTGTAGATTACTTGGATAGTATAGACATTTTAAATATATTTCGTCTTCTAATCCATGATCATGGAATGTCTTTCAATTTCTTTTTTCCTCTTTGGTTTATTTCATCAGTGTTTTATAGTTTTCAGAGTAGGTCTTTCACTTCTTTGGTTAGGTTTATTCCTATGTATCTTACTGTTTTGGTGCAATTACAAATGGAATTAATTCCTGATTTCTCTTTCTGCTGCTTCATTATTGGTGTATACAAATGCAACAAATTTCTGTATGTTGATTTTTTATCCTGCTAATTTACTTTACACATTTACTGAATGTGTTTATCAGTTCTTGTAGTTTTTTGGTGGAATCTTTCTGGATTTCCATATAGAGTATCATGTCATCTGAAAATAGTGAAAGTTTACTTCTTCCTTGCCAAATTGGATGCCTTTTATTTCTTTTTATTGTCTGATTGATGTGGCTAGGACATCCAACAGTATGTTAAATAACAGTGGTGAGAGTAGACCTGCCTCGTGCCTGGCCATAGAAGAAAAGCTCTGAGTTTTTACCATTGAAGATGATAGTTAGCTGTGAGTTTTTCATATATGGCCTGTATGATGTTAACATATGTTCCCTGTAAACCTACTTTGTGTTTTTAATATGCATGGTTGTTATACTTTGTCATATGCCGTTTTTCATATATTGAAAGGACTATACGGTTCTTCTCCTTTCTCTTATTAATGTGGTGTATCACTTTGAGTGATTTGTAAATAATGAGCCACCCTTGCAACCCAGAAATAAATCCCACTTGATCATGGAAATGATTTTTTAATGCACTGTTAGATTCAGTTTTCTAGTGTTTATTGAGAAGTTTTGCATCATGTTCATGAAGGATATTGACCTGTATCTCTCTTTTTTAGTGGAATCTTTATCTGGTTTCAGTATCAGGGTAATGTTGGCCTCATAGAATGAGTTTGGAAGTTTTCCTTCCTTTTCTATTTTTTTGGAATAGTTTGAGAAGAATAGGTATTAATTCTTCTTTGAATGTTTGGTAGAATTCACCTATGAACCCATCTGGTCCTAGACTTTTGTTTCTTGAGAGATTTTTTTTTAAATTTTCATTTATTTATGATAGTCACAGAGAGAGAGAGAGAGAGAGAGAGAGAGAGAGGCAGAGACATAGGCAGAGGGAGAAGCAGGCTCCATGCACCGGGAGCCCGACGTGGGATTCGATCCCGGGTCTCCAGGATCGTGCCCTGGGCCAAAGGCAGGCGCTAAACCGCTGCGCCACCCAGGGATCCCTCTTGAGAGATTTTTGATTATTGATTCAACTTTGCTGGTTATTGGTCTGTTCAGCTATTTCCTCCTGTTTTCATACTGATAGTTTATTTTTTAAAGATTTTATTTATTTATTTATTTATTTATTTATTTATTTATTCATGAGACACACACACACAAAGAGGCAGAGACACAGGCAGAGGGAGAAGAAGGCTCCTTGCAGGGAGCCCAATGTGGGACTTGATCCCAGGACCAGAATCACCCCTGAGCCAAAGGCAGACGCTCAACTGCTAAGCCACCCAGGCATCTCTGTATTGGTAGTTTATATGTTTGCATGAATGTATCCATTTCTTCCAGGTTGTGCAATTTGTTACAGTTTTTCATAGTATTCTCCTGTAATTATTTGTATTTTTGTGGTGTTATTTTTCCTTTCTCATTTGTGATTTTATTTGGGTCCTTTCTGTACTCTTTCTGATAAGTCTGGCTAGAGGTTTATCAGTTTTATTAATTTTTTCAATAAACCAACTCCTGGTTTCATTGATCTGTTCTACTGGGGTTTGTTTGTTTGTGTATCATTTATTTCTGCTCTAATCTTTATTATGTCCTTCCTTCTCCTGGCTTTAGGCTTAATTTGTTCTTTTTCTAGCTCCTTTAGGTGTAAGCTTAGGTTGTTGATTTGAGATTTTCCTTGCTTTTTGAAGTAGGCCTGTATTGCTATATAGTTCTCTCTTTGGATAGATTTTGCTATATTCCAGAGGCTTTGGACCATTGTGTTTTCATTTTCACTTGTTTTCCTGTATTTTTTTATTTCTTTTGTGATTTCCTGGTTGACTCATTCATTGTTTAGTATATGTTATTTAACCTCCATGTATTTGTGGTCTTTCCAAAATTTTATTGTGGAAATTCATAATGTTCATAATGTTGTGATCAAAAGCTTCATAATGTTGTGATCAAAAGAGGTACATGGTGGGGTGCCTGGGTGGCTCAGTGGTTGAGCGTCTGCCTTTGGCTCAAGGTGTGGTCCTGCAGTCCCAGGATCGAGCCCACATCAAGCTCCCCTTGAGGAACCTGCTTCTCCCTCTGCCTGTGTCTCTGCCTCTCTGTGTGTGTGTCTCTCATGAATAAATAGATAAAATCTTTTAAAAAAAAGAAATACATGGTATGATTTCAATCTTTTTGTATTTGTTGAGGCCTGATTTGTGGTCTAATATGTGATTTATTATGGAGAATGTCACATGTACACTTGAACAGAATGTGTATTCTGTTGTTTTAGGCTGGGATGTTCTGAATATATCTGTTAAGTCCAGTGTGTCATTCAAAGCCATTGTTTCCTTCTTGATTTTCTGTTTAGATAATTTGTTCACTGATGTAAGTGGGGTAATTAAAGTCTCCTTCTATTATCATATTATTATCAGTTCCTTTATTATTAATTGTTTCATATAGATGGGTGATCCCATGATGGGTGCATGTTTAGAATTGTTATGTCTTCTTGTTGTATTATCCCCTTTATTATGTACACTGCCCTTCTTCATTTCTTTTTACAATCTTTGGTTTAAAATCTAGTTTTTCTGAGATAAGTATGGCTACTCTATCTTTTGACATCCATTTGCATGATAAATGTTTCTTCATACCTTCACTTTCAATCTGCAAGTGTCTTTAGGTCTAAAATGAATCTCTTGTAGGCAGCATATAGGTGGGTTTTATTTTTTTATACATTCTGACACCCTATGTCTTTTGATTAGAGCACTTGGTGCATTTATATTCAGAACAACTTTTGACAATTACGTATTAAATGCCATCTTATTACTTGTTTTGTCATTGTTCCTGGAAATATCCTCTGTTCCTTTCTTGTATGTCACTTTTGATCTTTCCCTTCCACTCAGAGTCCCCTTTAATATTCTTTCAGCACTCATTTAGTGGTCCCAAACTCCTTTAGGTTTTGTTTGCCTGGGAAACTCTTTATTTCTCCTTCTATTCTGAAAGATAGCCTTACTGAATAGAGTAGTCTTGGCTGCAGATTTTTCCCATTCAGTACTTTGAATATATTATGCCAATCCCTTCTTGTTTGCCAAGTTTCAATTGAGAAATCTACAGCTAACCTTATGGGTTTTCCCTTGTAAGTTAAGGACTTTTTTTTATCTTGTTGCTTTTAAGATTTTTTTTCTGTATCACTATAATTTGCCAACTTAAGTATAATATGTCTTTTTTAAAAGATTTTATTTATCTATTCATGAGAGACAGAGACAGAGAGAGAGAGAGGCAGAGACATATGCAGATGCAGAAGGAGGCTCCACACAATAAGCCCAATGCACGACTCAATCCTGGACAGTAGGATCACCCCCTGAGCCGAAGGCAGACACTCAACCACTGAGCCACCCAGGCATCCCAAGTATAATATGTCTTTGTGTTGGCCTGCTTTTGTTGATTTTGATGGGTTTTCTTGTGCCTCCTGGATCTAGATGTCTGTTTCTTTCCCCAGATTAGGGAAGTTTTCAGGTATTACTTCTTTAAATAAATTTTCTTTCCCCTTTTCTCTCTCTTCTTCTGGGACTCCTATAATACAAATGTTAGTACATTTGACTGAGTCGCTGAGTCAGCGACTCTTCTCTCTTTTATTAAGCTTCATTATTTTCCATTACTTTGTCTTCAAGGTCACTAATTCATTCCTCTGCTTCTTCCAGCCTAATGCTCATTGCATCAAGCCTGTTTTCAATCTCATTTATTACATTCATCTCAGGTTGATTCTTTTTAAACTCTTTTTTTCCCTGTGGTAAGAGTATCACTGATGTCTTTTATTCTCTTCTCAAGCTCAGTGGGTGTTCTTATGATTGTTGTGTTAACTTTTCCATTAGGCATGTTACTTATATCTGTTTCACTTAGATCTCTGGCCATGGCCTTATCTTGTTCCATCATTTGGGGTAGATTACTCCATTTTGGCGTTTTATCTAAGTCTCTGCCTTCTCTGTGCATTAGAAAAGCCAGTCATGTCTCCTGCTCTCTCTTTAATGTGGCCTCTTCTCTCCCTTTAGTTGTGGAGTTTGTTCTATCAGTTTTCAGGTCTATTTCTGGGGTATTTAGGATGATTTTATGGTTGTCTAGATGTGTTCACGGGACAAGATGTGCCTAGGGTCCT
Organism: Canis lupus familiaris; assembly: GCF_011100685.1. Lineage (NCBI taxonomy): Eukaryota > Metazoa > Chordata > Mammalia > Carnivora > Canidae > Canis > Canis lupus. The sequence goes on from NC_049260.1 coordinate 80,796,479, forward strand.
CCTACTCAGCTGCCATCTTCTTCTAACTTTCTGGATTATTTGTCTTGCCAGAACTTACCAGAAGCCTTCCTGGTTTCTGATAATTTAAGCCATCCTAGGACAGAATGTCTGTTCAGCTAGGAAATGTGCTCCTCCACATTTGCCTTCTGACACAAGCTCTCAGATGCCTTGTTTGGCATCAAATAAGATGATTATAATCATCTTATATTTCCTTCATTCTATTCATATAATAAGTACTTCCTTCATTCTATTGATGTGATGTATTATATTTACTGATCTTTTTTGTTGAACTACCCCTCCATTTCTTGGCTAGATTGCACCTGGCCATAGTGTATAACCTTTAAAGAAGTTATTGGAATTGGTTTGCTAGTATTTTGTTGAGTATTTATGCATCTATATTAATAAGAGATGTTAGTGTTTTCTTTTCTAGTGATGTGTTTATCTGACCTTGGTATCAGGGTAATACTGGCCTCATAAAATGTGTTAGGAAGTGTTCTCTCATCTATTTTTTGGAAGATTTTGGAGATGGATTGGCATTAATTCTTTATTGTTTGATAGAACTCACCACTGAAGCCATCTGATGTTGGACTTCACATGTTTGGAGGATTTTTCAGTGCTCATTCAATCTCTTGTTATAGGTCTGTGGAGATTTTCTATTTTCTTCTTGAGTGAGTTTAGGTGATTTATTTCTAGGAATTTCTCTATTTCATCTAGGTTATCTAATTTGTTGGCATATGAATGTTCATAGTATTCTATTATAATACTTTCTATTTCTGTAATGAATCCCACTTTCATTACTGATGTTAATTATTTGTGTTTTCTCTCTTTTTGGGGGGAGTCAGTCTGGGTAAAGATGATCAATTCTGTTGATCTTTCAAAGGATGAACTTTTGGTTTCATAGATTCTATTATTTTTCTATTCTCCATTTAGTTTATGTCTATGTCTGCTTTAAGCATCATTTCCTTCTCTTGAGTTTAGTTTTCTATATTTCTCATTCCTCAAAGTATAATATTAGGTAGTTGAATTGAGGTCTTCTTTAATACTACCCTTTCAGCTATAAATTTCCCTCTGATAGCTATTTTCACTGTAGTCCATAAGTTTTATGTTGTATTTTTGTTTTCACTCATCTCAAGATATTTTATAATTTCTCTTGTGATTTCTTCTTGACCTGGATTTAAAGAAATCCACATTTGATGCAGGTTTGCCATGTAGCTTCTGCCCATCTTCAGGTCAGAGGTTAGAGCCATAATGGTAGGTAACCCAGACTGTATACACATACATAAACATGTGCAGACATATATACACACACAGAAAAGTATATTGTTTAATTTCCACATATTTATGAATTCCTCAGTTTTCCTTCAATTATTAACTTCCATTTTCATCCCATTGTGGTCACAGAACATACTTTGTGTCGGCAAGGATATGGAGAAAAGGATCTTATGTGCTGTTGGTGGGAATGTAAATTATACATTGATATAGCCATTTAAAAAACAGTATACAGATCCTTTAAAGTACTGAAAATAGATCAGCCTACCATATGCTCTCTCTATATATATATAGATATAGATATAGATATAGATATAGATATAGATATAGATATAGATATAGATATAGTTATATCTGACTGAATATACATGTATATATATGACTGATATACATATATGACAGATAGATAGATGATAGATAGATAGATAGATAGATAGATAGATAGAGACATAGATATATCTCCAAAGGGAATAAAAACAGTATCATGGATATCTGTATTCCCATGTCTATTGCAGCATTATCACAGTAGTCAATATGGTAGCAACTTTCTTGTCCATCAACTGATGAATGGGAAAAAAAATTGATCTATTTGTCCGTCTGTGTATATATAATGGAATAGCATTCAGCCATAAAATAGAAGGAAATTTTGCTATTCTGACAATGCAGATAAACCTGGAGGACATTGTGCTAAGTGAAATAATCCACACATAGAAACACAAAGATTGTATGATCTTATTTGTATGTAGAATCTAAAAAAATAGTACTCAGAAAACCTGAGAGATTAGAGGGTGCCAGGAGCTGAGGATCGTGTGAAACAGAGAGAAGTTGGTCATTGCATACAAACTTGCAGTTATAAGATGAATAACTTCTAGGGAATCTAATGTACAACGCATAATGGTTATAGTTAATAGTACTATATTTAATACTTTAAATTTGCTAAGAGTAGACTTTACGTGTAACTGCAAAAAAGGTAACTATGAGGAAATAAATATTAATTAGCTTAATTATGGTAATCATTTCACAGTCTTTCTTTCTCTCTCTCTCTCTATATATATATATATAACTATCACATTGTACACTGTAAATATATACAAGTTTTGTCAGTTGTTACTCAATAAACATGAAAAAATAAAAACAAACAAGATACTTTGTATAGTTTCAGTCTTTATAAATTTATTGAGGCATATTTTGTGGCATGATACACAGTTTATCCTGGTGATATTTCATGTGGTTTTGATAAGAATGTGTATTACATTGTTGTTGAATAAAGTGTTCCATATATGTTATAGTTTTATAATGTTCACACCTGTCTTTCCTTATTCCCCTTCTGTTTAGATATTCATCCATTATTCAAACTGCCGTATTGAATTCACTCACTATTATCATAGAACTGTTTCTTCTTTTAGTTCTGTAAAAGTGTTTTTCCACATAATTTGGGACTGTGTTTTTAGGTGCAAATTAATTTGTAGTCGTTATATCTTTTTGATAAATAGACTCTTATCAGCATATAACATTCTTCCTTCTCTCTTGTAACAGTTTTTTTTCTTTAATTCTGCTTTGATATTAGTATGGCCCTCCAGCTCCCTTTTGGTTACTATTTGCATAAAGCAGATTTTTTCTATTGTTTTACTTTCAATTTACTTATGTCTTTGAATGTCTTATAGAAAGGATCTATTTTTTAAAAAAAGAAAGCATCTATTTGCCTGTTTTCCCACTTGCCAATCTCTGCCTTTTGTAGAATTTAATCCACTTATATTTAATCTAATTATTGATGCAAAAGGACATATTTCTGCCATTTGTTGTTTTCTGTTTCTCTTATACCTTTGTTGCCCTTTGTTTCCTCTGTTACTGCTTTCTTTTTTGTTCAGTAGATTTTTTTTTTATGACTGGTTTGATTTCCTTCACATTTATTTTTGTATATATTTTTAGTTATTATATTTGTGGTTGCCATGAGGGTTAAATTTTACATCATAAATTTATAACAATGTAGTTTAAATTGATACCAACTTAAGTTCAAAAGCATATAAAAATTGTGCTCCTATACAGCTCTCACATTCCCCCATTTATGTTCTTGTTATTTCAGATTACATCTGTATACATTGTGTGCTCTATAACATGGATTTATAATCATTTTGTATATTGTTTTATAGGTATTTGTTTTTATGTAGAAAATAAAAAGTAGAGATACAGACTAAAAATACAATTATCTTGGCTTTTATATTGGCCCATGTAGTTATTTTTAATAGAAATCTTTATTTCTAAATGAAGCAAGTTACTGCCTAACGACCTTTCATATCAATTTGAAGGACTGCTGTTAACATTTCTTATAGGGTAGATAGATCTAGTGGTAATAAACACCTCCAGCTTCTGTTAATTTTCTAATGTCTTAATTTCTCCCTCATTTTTGAAGGACAGTTTTGCTGGATATAGAATCGTATGCTTACACTTTTTTGTTTTCCTTAGCAATTTAGATATATCATCCACTGCCTTTGTTTTCTTTGGATATAGAATCTTTGGTTGATGGGTTTTTTTCCAATACTTTGAGAGATTCACACAAGAAAGGTTATAACCAAACTGATGAGAAGCAAAAAAAAGAGGCACCATGAAAGTAGCAAGAAAAAAGTGACTCCTCATGAGTAAGGAAGTCTCGTTAAGATTAATGGCAGATTTCTCATCAGAAACCACAAAGCTAAAAGTCAGTGGGATTTCAAATTTAGTTTTTCCTACTTGGAATTTGTTGAGCTTTATGGATGTGTACATTCATAACTTTCATCCGATTTGGGGATATTTTTTGCCATTATTTTTGTTCTTTTTCTCTCATCTCCTTCAGAGACTTGTATAATGTGAATATTGATCTGGTTGATGGTGTCCAACCAGTCCCTTACACTCTACTTTTCATTCTTTTCTTTCATTCTGCTCCTCAAACTAGATAATTTCAATTGAAATACTTTCAGATTTGCTAATTATATCTTCTGCCTGCTCAAATCTTTTGACTCCTCTAGTGAATTTTTCATTTCAGTTATTGAGCTTTTCAGCTCTAGAATTTCTATTAGATTACTTTCTATAATTTCTTTATCTTTGTTGATATTCTCAATTTTTTCATACATTATTTTCCTGGTTTCTTTTAGATCTTTGCTCATGTTTTCCTCTCGCCCTTTGAACATACTTAAGATAGTTGTTTTATTTTTTTAGTTTTTTAAAATATTTTATTTATTCACTCATGAGAGACACACAGAGAGAGGGAGAGAGAGGCAGAGACACAGGCAGAGGGAGGGAGCCCGATGTGGGACTCAATCCCGGGTCTCCAGGATCATGCCCTGGACTGAAGGTGGCACTAAACCGCTGAGCCACCGGGGCTGCCCAAGATAGTTGTTTTAAAGTGTTTGTCTCAAACATCCAAAGTTCAGACTTCTTCAGAGACTGTTTCTATCAATTTATTTTGTTCCTTTGAAAGGACCATACTTTCCTATTTGTATAATTTTGATTTCTTTGCAAAAACTAGAAATAAAAATATTAAAATATGGTAACTGGAAATTCTCCTCCTCGGGATTTGCCAGGGTTTTTAATTTTTTAAATATTTTATTTATTTAAGAGACACAGAGAGAGTGAGCAAGAGAGAGAGCACAAGCAAGGTGAGAGGCAGAAGGAGAAGCAGGCTCCTCACTGAGCAGGGAGCCCAATGTAGGGCTTGATCCCAGGACCCTGAGATCATGACCTGAGCTAAAGGCAGACATTTAACCCAATGAGCCACCCAAGTACCCCAGGGCTTTTAATTTTTTAAGTTGTAGTAGTCCATTTGTCTAGTGACATTTCCCAGAATTTTTTCAGGCTGTTTCTTGTTGCATGTGATCATTGAAATTTCTTTTACTTAGCATGTATTAAGTTATTTTTTTGGCAAGTGTTTCTTTAAATAACAGGAACTGATAACTGAGATACTAGCCCTTCCAATCTTTGCAGACTGGCTCTATATTTAGGCTCTCCTTCAATACTTAGATAGACTTCTTACACCTAGCCTAGGAATCAGCCCAGGGAGAAATGTTACGATCTCAGGTTTTTCTTGCATATGCATCTTACCCTGAGTGTGCACTTGGCTTTCTAAATTTCCAAAGATACAGGAATGCTTTTGAATACATCAATTTCTCAACAGAACTTTTGCCCCTGGCTTTTCCTGTCTGGCCTTAGGGCATTTATGTCTCAACTGTAATCTAATGCCCCAGATGTCTTTGGGTTGTTTGTCTACCTTCTAATGTTTTGCAGCAACGACCAATGCTATTCCAGCCTGCTTGAGTTCCAAATGAGGTGGAACAGAGACAGGAGTCTTGTATCAGTCCTTTAGAAAACTTCCAGAGAGGTTAGAACAGACCTCCACAAAAATTTGTGAATAGTATCTGCTCTGCTCCCTCTAGAACCTAGAACTAGGGTCCCATACTAGGAATGCAGGTTGCCTTCTTCAAAGGCAACCTTGCTGGGGAGAGGGGGGACAAAGGCAAGTAAAAATGCCGTAAAGTTTTCCTACTTCTTGATTCAGCCTTCGCTTTGTTGCTGTAAACTTTGAATTGTTTCTAGATTTCTGACAAGGAGGTCATTTCCGACAGTTTCTGCATATCTTTTAATGTTTCTGGGGGGGTGGGGGATGGGAGCTTTCAGTTGCCTATTCTACCATTTTGGCCAAATCATAAAGTTTTGTTGTTTCTTGATATTGTTGGTGGCTGCTGATAATAAATGCTTAGGTCCATTAATTCATAAGACACTGCAAATTGGTCATGACCTAATTCTATCATTCCTTCTTCATTTAGTAGCTGAAACACCTTTATAAGGAGAAATTTCTTCTGATTTATTATTTGGTTAATAAGATATACAGTTCATTGAGGAAAAGCAGAATAGATGCTTGATTCTTTCTCTTTATCAATTTTTAAAATTGAAATTGGATCCCTAGAATTTTCCAAATCACCAATTACTTGTTTGTTTTAGGTATTTTTCATAATGTTATGAACTCATGGATTTAAGTATATTTGATGTGTTTTTCCATTGTAATTACCAACCTCATTATTGTCACGCTATCTCATCTTTGGCTAGTAGGAAACTTGAAATTTCCTTATGAATCCTTTTGATATAATTCTAATGGTTTGCAATAGCTTTTTGATACCTGGTTTGACAAAGTATATCCATGCTCATTGTGAACATTTTCTGCTACAGACATGGAATCAGCTATTTCTCCACAGAGCTCTGGTATTTAGGCATTATGGGTGTCGATTGATACTGGTCTAGTTATTATTTCTAGGCCTTTGCAGTGGACAGAACTAGAAAATGTACTCAGCTGACTGGTTGGTTGCTTAGTTAAGACAAAATATCTTATGATTTCATTTTTATATTTTCAATTCACATTCTCAACTACAGAATTTTGACTTCGGAGATAAAGATAGAAGAGGCATTTTTCCACTCCCAAGAATCCTGGTTCTGAAGGCCCTGGAAATTACAGGATCAGAATATTATATAATTTGTTTGCATTCACTCACCACATATAAAAACAGTTTCAGAATAATCACTTCAACATTTGCATCCACAATATTACTATAAATAATTAAGGTTTATTTTGTTAGTTTGTTTTGCAGTATGCCCACTAGGAATACATTAATTATTATTCTTTAAAGCCACTTGTGTTATTTCTCTTTGTATGGTTATACTATCCACTCGATACACATTTAGGTTCATTCCTTTTATTTTGATGCTTAGGTTCATTTCTTTTATTACTTTCTTTAAATAAACACTTAATTTTCTAAATTATTTCCATGGTTCAATAGTCAAATATAGAAAAAGAATATATATTTAAAGAAATTTAGCTTTTATCCCTGCTCCTTTCACCTGTCCTTCTTGCCCACTGTAGGTGACTTTTTAATTTACCCTATCATATATTTTTCCATTGTTTGTTTTATAATATAAGCAGATATGTTTGTATTTCAAAGAGAGAGAATGAGTCATGCTCCTCTTTCTTATATAAATATGATACTACTACTTTTGAGAATAATTTGACAATACCAAATATGTTATACCCTCTGACCTATGTGTTGGGTACACAAGGGACATGCTCTAAGATGTTTATTGGAGCTATTGTAAATGATGTGACAATGAAGATAAGGATGTATGTATCTTTTCAAGTTAGTGTTTTTGTATTCTTTGGATAAGTACCCAGAAGTGGAACAGTTAGATCTATATGGTAAATCTATTCTTAATTTAAAAACAAAACAACCTCCATGCTTTTTCCCTACCAGCTACACTAATTTATATTGCCATCAACAGTGTATGAGGCCTCCCTTCTCCCCACATCCTCTCCAATAGTTATTTCTTGTCTTTTTGATAATAGCCATTCTCACAGGTATAAGGTGATATTTTGTTGTGCTTTAGATTTGTATTTTCCTAATAATTAGTGATGTTGAGCTTCTTTTCATGTGCCTGTTGGCCGTCTATAGGTCTTCTTTAGAAAAATATCTATTTAGATCCTCTGCCCTTTTGTTAATCAGGTTTTTTTTAATTGTTGAGTTGTAGGAGTTCTTTCTGTATTTTAGATATTAATCCCTTATCAGATATATGCAAATATCTCCTCCCATTGACAGGGTTGCCATTTGTTTTAATGATGGTTTGTTTCCTTTGCTATGCAAAAACTTTTTAGTATGATATAATCCCATTTTTGTTTTGTTTTGTTTCCCTTGCCTTTGGAGTCAGATTCAGAAACACATCTCTAAGTCTGATGTCTTAGTGCCTTAGGAGCTTACTGCCTATGTATTATTCTAGGAATTTTATGGTTTCAGGTCTTACATCCATGTCTTTAATGCAGTTTGAGGTAATTTTTTTAAAGATTTATTTATTCATGAGAGACACACAGAGAGAGAGGCAGAGACACAGGCAGAGGGAGAAGCAGGCTCCCTGCAGGGAGTCCAATGTGGGACTCGATCCCAGATCCCAGGATCACGACCTGAACCGAAGGCAGGCGCCCTACCACTGAGCCATCCAGGTGTCCCTTGAGTTAATTTTTGAGTATGGTATAAGTTAGTGGTTAGTCTCATCTTTTTTGCATGTGGCTATCCAGTTTTCTCAGCACCATTTATTGAACAACTGTCCTTTCTCCATTGTGTGTTCTCAGCTTCTTTGTCATAAAAGAATTGTCCATATATGTGTGAGTTTCTTTCTGGGCTCTCAGTTCTATTCCATTGATCTGTGGGCCTGTTTTTATGCCAGTATCATACTGCTTACATTACTATATAGCTTTGCAGTATATTTAGAAATCTGCCAGTATGATATCTCTAACTTTGTTATTCTTTCTAAAGATTGCCCTGGCTGTTTGAGGTCTTTAGTGGTTCCATACAGATTTTAGAATTACTTGTTCTAGTTCTGTGGAAAATTCCATTGGGATTTCGATGGAGATTGCACTGAATCTGTAGATTGCTTTGAGTAGTATGGACATTTTAACAATATTAATTTTTCTAGTCCATGAACACAGAATATCTTTCCCTTTGTTTGTGTCATCTTCAGTTGCTTTCATCAGTGTCTAATAGTACAGTTCTTTCACAGCCTTGGTTAAATTTATGTTTGGTATTTTATTTTATTCTTTTCAGTACAGTTGTAAATGGGATTGCTTTCTTAAATTCTCTTTCTGATAGTTATTAGTGTATAGAAATAACACACATTTCTGTATTTTGATTTTGTATACTGCATCTTTACTGAATTTGTTTTTTAGTTGTAAAAGGTGTTTTTAGTGTAAAAGGTGTTTTTTAGGAATATATATATATAATATATATATTTATATATATAATATATATATTTATATATATTTATTTTCTTGCTTTATTGCTGTGGTTAGAACTCCCAATACTCTATTGAAGAACAGTGATGACAGAGGATATCTTTGTCTTATTCCTGATCTTAGAGAAAATGCTTTCAATTTTTCACTGTTGAGTATGACAGTAACAGTATTGTTGAGATCACAAAACATTACAGGTAGCCTCTGACTTACACACTTTTTTTAAAACTGTATTTTATACTTGCTACTGAGTGAAAAATACCCTGTTCTTTTCTAGCCTTGTAGATCTTGCACCAAGATGGAGTGAGTGGATGCAAGGGGAGGAAGAGGCAAAGAAAATAACTCCTCACCCTCCCAAATGCTTCCATACATCCCTGACCATCACTTTTATCCATATAACAAAATTCTCAGAGTAGATTTTGTGAAGAAACAAAATCACCATTCCTACATACATACATTTATATGTTTTTTTTTACCTCATAACCTTAATGTGATCTTCTACTGAAGATTTTCCCCACTAAACATGTCTCTTCTCACCAGAAATTGGGTAAAATGAATCATTAAAATAAGTTATTATAATTATGTAATCATATATATGTATGTGCATATATACATACCAACAAGCCCATAATTTTGCTAGGTAATTAACCTGTATCTTTGTTGTGCATTAGGCTTAAAAACATAATGTGTCTTATATTATAATTTTAGTAGTATTCAACTAAAAATAAAAGAATTCCAGTTCATAATTTTCCATCATATTTTTAGAAAAACCTAAACTCTAGATGTATATATGTCTCCTAATTATTGCCTTTGAAATCTTGTTGTTCACTAACAATGACTGACAATATCTCTTGTATTGAATTCATGCCCATTTGTAGTAATTGTGAACATGTAATCAGGGTATTTTCAGAGGAATTTTTCAAATAAACATTTGTACCTTGCCAGTCCTTGATAAGAACACTCAAAGCATAGCAGATATTCTGACTTATTCCTGACAGGGTCAGTCATAGAAGATTTTTCCAGTAAGGTAGGTATAATAACTTAGTTTTTAAAAAATTGGAATAGCTTATAACTTTCCTTTGCATGTTCTTTTAGAACAAGTAAGTCAGGAATGTTCACTATAACTTGAGTCATTGTAAGAGCTACTTGTTCTAATTAAGTGCTTTTACTAGTTTGGGGAATGGAGATTTGTTTTAGAAGATAAACAAGGAAAAAAAGAAGATAAAAAAAGATTAAATCATTCTACAGTTCTCAGTTTAATACTATTAACTGAGTTTTCCTCTTGGCTCTGATTGATACCATTCTTTTTCATGTGTCATCACATTTCTTATTTTTGTTATCAAGCATTATCATAGAATTTAAGTGTGTTCATCAACTGAATTTTGAACTAAACTCTTTTGTAATATTGCATTATTTTGAATTTTTGGTGAGTAAGAAGTATATATTAAACTTCATCATCTCTTACAACTCAGTCTAGTACTTTACCCCATAAGAAATTTTTAGTAAGTTTCTGGCTAGGTTTAAAAAACTAAGAAAGTAGTCTGGGAATAAGGTATGTTTTAAAAGCAGGAGTGGTATATTAACCACATTGAATCTTTGCTGTTGAAATCCCCTTCAGTCTTAGCAAAGTTTTTTTAATGCTAGGATAATAATAAACACCAAGGCATATACCACGTGCAAGGAAACAATTTAGCAACCTTGGTAAACTCTGAAACAGAGGTGCTGTCAGTTTGTCTCAGCTAGCAGAACTGACAACATGAGAGTCTTGTTCCAAAATCTATTTTTTTCTGATTCTGCCATGTGTCTTCAGTTCTCAGGGCATATTATTCAATTAAAATATTATTTTACCAAATTCCTTAGCACAGTGTCTGGAATATATATAACAAATGTTCAGTAATTATTTGCTGAATGAATAAATGTCATAATGTGTAGGGAAGAAATTATATTCTGCTTCAGAAAATAAATGTGTTAGATAAACTGTACATAAGTGATAAATTGACTTGATGATAAAAAACTAATCAAAAATTGAAGAGGGGGGATTCCTGGGTGGCTCAGCGGTTTAGTGCCTGCCTTTGGCCCAGGGCGTGATCCCAGGATTGAGTCCCACATCGGGCTCCCTGCATGGAGCCTGCTTCTCCCTCTGCCTGTGTCTCTGCCTCTCTCTCTCTCTCTCTGTCTCTAATGAATAAATAAATAAATAATCTTTAAAGAAAAACAAAAAACAAAAATTGAAGAGGTCTTCTTGAAGGAGAGTTATATCAATGAAATAGACTGTATTTTGTATCTGTTCAGGCTACTTTTAGCGAAGATTAACAAAATTTTATCAGAAGCTTAAATTCCACCAATGGTGAGAGGTGGTCCCATGACTAACAATTATGAATTTGAATTAACTTGAATTTGTCACTGAATATAAAAGGAATATATGTTTATTTAAGGGAGTCTGGAAAATACAGAAAAAAGTATAAGGAAGGTAATTACAAATCTTAATAATTCCAGCAACACAGAAAAATAATATCTATTTTTAATATTTTAGAGGAAAAGCTTATTTTGAAAATGAATGTAGTCCTCTCTTCACTTCAATAAGAATTACCTTTTGGACATTCAATTTACTTTTTAAATCATTTATTTTTTTATTGGAGTTCATTTATTTTTGCAAATAATAAACTGATATTTATTTAGTTCATTATAATATAAAACATTAGAAACATAGAGAATTAAAGTTTTTCCTTTCATTGTAAAAATGTTACCAACAGTAGTTTGAACAGCATTTGCCTTTTTTTTTTTCATCACATGACTTACATTACGAAGCAAGTCGTTTTTCTATGCCTTTGCCTTTGTGAATTGTTATATTCCTTTCTAAGTTTGGATCAGCTTCCAACATTTTATCCTTTGCACTTTCAATGTTATGAAATATCTCTGAGAGTTCTCTTAATGTGAATTTTTTTCTTGGCATCACCTCCTCCAGGACATCTTCATCCTATTTGTCACAACCACTTTTCTCATTTATGTTGATAATTTCACTTTCAGTAGGTTCCTTTGGCTGCATATCTAAAGTCCCTCAAATTGGCAGCAGGATTGGAATTCCCACCATCAGCTTTTTCTTCTAGAATTCTATTTATCTTTAATTCACATTTCTCCTCCAACGTTATCACTTTGTTTCTTTTTGACACTTTCATCCTTTTTAGCCAATTCCCCCTTTCAATGATCCATTTTTGTAAAATGTCATGTAGGTTTATTGCTGAGAAGCAAAGAGGCAACACAACTACACACTTTCTCATCTCTGCATGAACTGAGTAACAGATACACCATGACTTTGAAAGAACTGATTGGTCACTGATCATAGTGATTTGTGGATTGAAAGACTATTAGTGAAGTTTGCACTTCTTGCACTTACAATTAATATATTGTGCTAACTGAAATTTAGATCATATCATTGGGACTCTGGTGTTCTATAACTAAATTATGATAATTGACATTTGTGCATACGGGAACTTGTGCATATAAAGTGAGGACTGTCAGTATAGAATTTTAGAGCTTCTATAACTTCCTGGTTATCTCTTATAACATTAAAAAAATGCCTCTTTTTGGGACGCCTGGGTGGCTCAGTGGTTGAGCATCTGCCTTAGGCTCAGGGCGTGATCCCAAGTCTGGGATTGAATCCTGCATTGGGCTCTCTGTGAGGAGCCTGCCTCTCCCTCTGTCTATGTCTCTGCCTCTCTCTCTGTCACTGTGTCTCATGAAGAAATAAATAAAATCCCTAAAAAGTCTCTTTTTATCTCTAAAAATATTCCTGCTTTATTGTAAACTTTGCCTGATATTAGTATAGCTATACCTTTTGTTTATGTTTGAATATTGTGTCTTTTTCCATCCTATTACTTTTTATCTTTCTGTGTAATTATATTTATCATAATTTGTTTGACGTCAATATATCATTATTTTTCAGGCTATATTTTCCCACTGGAGTATTTTAGTCTAATTACATTGAATGCATATAATTAATGATGTTTAGTTTTTTTTATTGGAGTTCAGTTTGCCAACATATAGCATAACACCCAGTGCTCATCCCATCAAGTGCCCCCCTCAGTGCCCGTCACCCAGTCACCCCAACCGCCCACCCACCTCCCTTTCCACCACCCCTTGTTCGTTTCCCAGAGTTAGGTGTCTCTCATGTTCTTGGACATTCAATTTACATTTTATATGTGGTCGTTTGATTTTTAAAGTTAAACTATTCCTCATTAATCTGTGCTTTTTTTTTGTACTGAATGACTTGATTTGGTTAGTTTACAGGTCCTCATTGTGTCTCATTGTGTCTTTAACAGGTCGAGAAAGCGCAAGCACTAGTACCATAGGGAAAGCCAGAAAAACTATAAGCGATAGGTGGGAAAGCCAGCTATGGAGAGAGAAAAAGTTTGGCTTAATAGATCACCTGCATTACAGCCATGTTTATCCTGAAAGTATCCCACGGAAGTTTATTTTTGAGCAGAGAAAGTTTCTTACTGAGCAGTTTAATTCTCAGCCTGCAAAATACATACCACCGGAGGGAAGGCCCCCAAAACTTGATGACTTTAAGAGCGCCCGAAGCCTTGGGCATTTTGAAGTGACCATCCTAGGTAAGTGAAGTGTTCTTTTCTTTGAATATTATTAACTTAATATATTTTCAATATATATGATACTATTTTGCTTGAAAAAATTAAGCTCCCCACCCCCCAAAAATATATTTATTTAGCTCAAGCCAATCGAGAAATGGAGCAGTAGTTCTGGAATACATTAAGCTCTGTACGCTTTTAACATCGGCAAGTCCTGGAAAAGTTTTTGGGCCAAGAAGAATGGGAACCAGGGTAACTTTCCTTACCCCTGACCACATGACTACTTCTAAAATTGATTTTGTATTTCTTTAGGCACCACTTTTTTGCTCATGTTTTCTGCCTCTTTCTCAGTGCATCTGAACTGTTGAGAGGTAAAATGTGGGTTAAAGAGAAAAGGGATACTAAACAAGAGAAGCTCCTATGAACAGAAGTCTATTTAGCCCCTAAAAAACTAAAATTCTCAACTAAGGTTGTAACAGAAAGAAGATAAAAAACTTCCCTGGTCTGTAAGGGAAAATAAACTGATTTTCGCGGGTTGTTCAAAACTGAGAAGTGACTATAGGACTTAGAGAAATTTAAAAGTCAGCACATTTTTTAAAGAGAACAACCTGATGGTTCACCAGAGGGGAGATGGGTAGGGGGCTGGTTTAAATAGGTAATGGGGATGAAAGAGGGCACTTGCTGCGATGAGCCGCCCGATGTTATATGGAAGTGCTGAATCACTATATTGTGCACCTGAAACTAACAATACACTGTATGTGCACTAATTAGAATTTAAATACAAACTTAAGGAAAGTCAACACATTTTTTAAACTTGTATTTAATTTTATATTTGTTTCCAATGAATGAAAAGTACACAAAAAATTAATTCTAAAAGAAAATCTTAGCCAAAATGAGCTATTCTCAGAGTCAAGGAAAATTTTTTTATTTGTATTTATGTCTAAAAGAAAGGTCTTGTTACCTTAAATTAAAAGAATGAGGAAAAGTCATTAGCAAATTAATTTATGAAAGAAAATTCATAATTTTCTATGAAAAAAATTTCTATGAAAGAATTCATTTCATAGATTTTTATATCTACAGTACTGGAATGAATTATGTTGACCTTTATCAGGATACCCTCTTCCTTTTTACTCTCTCCCACTCCCTCTTCCTTGCCTCCTCACATGTAAGTATGTACATATGTGTGATTGTGTGTATGTATACACTCTATGAAAACTGAATTTCTACGGACTGTTATACATGTCAGACTTAAGTTTCAAATGCTTCTTTTACTAGACTGCATTACTTGGTCTCTTTATATCACTTAAAAGCAAGAATCAAATGTGAAGAGGACAAATATGTCATTCTGCCCAACCAGCTCTGGTGCACATTAGAATTTTGCTGTTTTATGTCCTATTTTCAAAGACTTAAGATGATTTACAGGGATAAAAACAGTGAAAACTAAGCCACAGATGGATAAAACAAAATAGAACATTTACAAGGAAACAAAAAGTATGTGTTAATAGGTACTTGCAAATAACTAGTTACCATTTGGCCGTAATTTTTGGTGAACTTTCTGTCAGAAAGAAAGAAGGGGACTTTTTTCCTGATGAGGTATTTAATTTTAAAGTTAAAAGAAGTTTGGATATCATCTATTCCTACACCCTGGCTAGGTAGAACCCAGGCCATGATTAGAAATCATGTCTCTTGAGTCTCTAAACATATCTTCTATTGCAGAGAAAACAAACATTCATGTAAAGGAAGCCTTTTATTTTTTCCTTTATCAAAACTCAAATCTGATTTTACCATATGAAACTATTGTGCAAGTAGCATAGAATAAAAGTGGGTTGGTATCTTCAACTATAGTTTTCTTTTTTAACTATATGGAAATGCTCTTCAGATAATTGATTCTTGCATCAAACTTATACAATCAGTATAATAATTAGTCAAATCTTGGTAACATTTCTGTAAAGGAGTATATTTTCACCTTAATTATCACATAATCCAAGTATTTAGCTAATGGTTTAACTTAATATAATATACAAATGAACTCTAGAGAACTAAAATAAATGGTACTGATCCATTGATTCTTTTTTTTCTATTTCAGGTTTTTATTTAAATTCTAGTTACATGACATATAGTGTAATAATTAGTTTCAGGAGTAGTATTCAGCAATTCATCACTTACATACAATACCTAGTGCTGATCCATTGATTCTTATAGAACCTTGATGGGAGGGGGTAGCCTATCAAAATCACTTGAGGGAGATCTTGCCACACTCCTTAAAATTCTGGTACACTCCAGAGAAGCAGCCTATTCAGTGTCCCTTAACTTTCTAAGGGAGACTTATTGCTAGACCAGAACCAATGACAAGGAATGTGTCCTGCTTGCCAGGTATGTAGAAGTAGAATTAAGATTAAGAAATACTACTCTCTTAATAGGACTCGAAGTATAGATATTCTCAGATTTTGATTAAAATAAGTGGTAAATAGGGCAGCCCCCGTGGCGCAGTGGTTTAGCACCTGCCTTCCACCTGGGGCATGATCCTGGAATCCCAGGATAGAGTCCCATGTCAGGCTCCCTGCATGGAGCCTGATTCTCCCTCTGCCTGTGTCTCTGCCACCTCCCTCTGACACTCATGAATATATAAATAAAATTTAAAATAAATAAATAAGTGGTAAATATCAAATGTGAAAGTAGTGAACTTATACCTTTTGTGAAAGTATGAAATGTAAATTGTATTATGAGATCAGACAAATGGCCTAGCCATTGTAAGCAAGGCATGAGCAATGAACTCAAAAAAGACCATTACATCTCCTAATAATGTACTATTTGTTAAAAGATATAATCTTAAAACCAAAAGACAACCTTATGTGTGTTCTATATAAGGGGGTACACTTATTCTGTAAGGGCCAAGTAGTAGATGTTTGAGGCTTTGCAGGCCATACAGTATCTGTCCCAACTAGTATTTCTGCTGTTTTTGTGTGAAAACTGCCATAGACAATATATAAATGAACGTGTATGGCTCTGTTTGGATAAAACTTTATTTAAAAGACACTGAAAAAAATAAAAGAATAAAAGACACTGAAATTTGAATTGCTTATAATTTTCACAGGTCACAAAATATTCTTCTGATTTTTTTCAAAGATTTAAGATGTAAAAAAAAAAAACATTCTTACTTCAGGGGTTGTTTAAAACCAGGTACAAGCTAGATTTGACCCCCAGGTCATAAATGCTGACCCCTGTCCTAGACCTCTGTTTTTAGATAAAACTAGCTAAACCAATCCAGGCAGATAAATCAATATGATATTTAAAATTCTTCCAACATGAAGATTGTCCACCTACATTGATACTATCTTCCAGTAATTGATTATCTCTCTGCAATATCTTGCTGATCTCTAGAGGACCCAGTAATTTTGAAGTGTCTCATTCTGGAAGCCAGAAATGTTATTCACACCACAACCTTGTTATAATCATTATCTGACTGGTCTAGGGTGAATCATTATTGAAAACATTGAATTATTAATCTTCCTTCTTACAGTTCTAATGGCTTCCAACAACCAGTTGGGTACTGTTGCAACATCAGAAACCTATTCCAGAAATGCTGATTCTTATATTAAAATCCTTGCTACGCATCTCACTTGCTTCAAATAAATAGATATTTTTAGTAAGTGCTAAAACCTCAGTCCATTGCTTATAATGAAATAACACACATTTCACAAAGAAGATACTGGAAAGAGGTAACAAACTAAATTTTCAGTGCCTTTAGGCCCAGTTACAAAATCTATTGGTTCTGTCTCTCCCAATTTTAAGAATTATTCCTCCTTTAAATATAAGAAAAGTTTTCAAAACCTAGATTGAACTTCTAGATGGTATTAGTATATCATTGGCCCAGTTAACACTGATTTAGTTACCCATGAAATGCTGTGAGTCAATCAAAGCTTAGGAGTCCTCTCTTCGAGGGCGACAGAACATGAGAGACTCCTAACTCTGGGAAACGAACAAAGGGTAGTGGAAGAGAAGGTGGGCGGAGGGATGGGGTGACTGGGTTACAGGCACTGAGGGGGGCACTTGACAGGATGAGTACTGGGTGTTATACTATATGTTGGCAAATCGAACTCCAATAAAAAAAATATACACAAAAATAAAAAGAAGTCCTCTCCAATTTGCATTTGACTTAAGCAATTAGGATCATAATTCAGCCAGCCTTTTGTAAACTTCTGAAGGTTATCCACTTTGTCTCTTAGAATTCAAGAGAGAGAGAGACCCCCAATTTTTATATGGTTTGTTCTTTTCCTTTTTTGCAATATGCATTTAAATGATAATTTAAATTTTTAATAGCGTTAATTGTAGCATCAAAGCAATTTAATGTGCTGTATTTATATTGAAATAATAAGGATTTACTTACCTTGACTTTTTTCTCCTTTTTAAAGCAACCAAACAGGCCAACATAACTCCTCCCCTCCTTGGTACTAGCCTGCCTGCAGGCTCAGAACCAATTATTTGTACCCATAAGATATGCCTCCTTCCTTGTTGAAGCCTATTCGATCCATTGACTGAGTAGCAGTTTTTCCACTGTTGGTTCCCTCACTAGCTACATCCTTAGGATATCCTATCCCACCAAGATGCTTCTCCACCTCGTATCTCAGTAGAGCAGTACACTGGATTATATGGGTTCCAGAGCTAGATTGCTATTGCCACACCTTAATTCTGTCCCTTATTTCATAGCATAATGAAAGTAATTGTAATTTAATCATAAAACCTGGAGTATCTACTATCAGATTTCATCATCATAAGACATCCTTTTCCCACATATTTTAACATCTTTGAAAATCAGTCTGCATCTTACAATTGAAGTCAAGCTTTTGTTCAGTTGGTAGTATTTTTCTCAATGGCATCTTAGATTTAGTAAAATACGGCATATGCAATGCATTATGGGATTATATGCCTCCCTTCCAATGCAAACACATACACTAACTTTCACACTTTTTAGTGGAAAAGAAATTCAGTAATCACAAAGAGTTGAGGAAGAAGATATATAAATTGCATATAATACACATTACAAAAGAGTAATACGAGCTTACTTGTTTGATTTTATATTTTCCTATAATTTTGAATGAGTCCAGATATATGATCACATTTACCTAGATAGATAGTAAGGTATAAGTTACTTACTAAAGTAACTCATCAACAGTAAGTCACCACTGAAATATATATGTATGCACATCGTGGGGAGGATGTTTATGTTCATCTCCTTTGGTAACAGGAATACAGATGAATTCATATTTGAACACTTAATGCATAGATGTCTTAAAGTCTAGGTATTTGAAAATTACAGGTAAAGAATGCACAAACATACTTTCATTTGCTCAATTTAACAAATATTTACTGAGCACCTAATGTGTGCCCAGCACTGTTCTAGGTCCTGAGGTTACGAGGTTATATGAGTGAACACAACAAATAAGAGAGCTTGCTATAAAAAAGAGAGAGAGAGAGAGAGCTTGCTGATAAAAGAAATAACAATAAGTTCTAGAAGAAAGAGGTTGGAGAATAATGTAGTAGAAAAGGATTAGGGATGCTTGGGTGACTCAGGTCGTAACCCCAGGGTCCTGACCTGGAATGAGTCCCACATCAGGGTCCCTGCAGGGAGCCTGCCTCTCCCTCTGCCTCTCCTTCTGCCTCTCTCTGTGTCTCTCATGAATAAATAAATAAAATCTTTAAAAAAAAAAAAGAATTACGTTTTATCTTTTTTTTAAGGGGGGAAGGGGCAGAAGGAGAGGAGGAGAGAGAATCTCAAGCAGGCTCCATGCCCAGCACAGAGCCCAGTGCGGGGCACAATCTCATGCCTGAGATCATGACCTGAGCTGAAATTAAGAGTCAGAGGCTTAACCGACTGAGTCACACAGACACCCTGAAAAGGATTACATTTTAATAGAGTGGAGGTCTCCCAGAAAAAGCAACATTTCACCAGAATCCTGATGGGGGTGAAGGAACCATTTGGTTATCCGAGGAAAGAACATTGTAGGCACAGAAACAGCAAGTATGGAGGCCCTGAGGGCTGTTTACTTATACATTTGTACCCTGAACTCTAGTTTTAACCAAAGAACTCATGACAGATTTCGTGAGTAATGATGAAGCTAACCTCACAGTATTTTATAATTTAGAAAATAACTCAAAATAGTATCAATGACTCACTGATAATCAAACTAACTTCCTGAGAATATCAGGATTTACACCTTCTGGTATTTTCTCAATTCTAAGCATACTTTCTTTTCTTTTTCTTTTGTTTTTTTTTTTTTGTTTTTTTTTTTTTTTTTACATTTGCTAGTTGGAATGCATCTTACAGTCAATGGGCACATTTAATGCAGAGTTTCCTTTTTATTAAAACTATTATTCAGTTGATGGTATATCTTAGAGTTAGATTTGATCTTAGAATTAAGGAAATCACATACCAGCATGCGCACTCCACGTGGATTTTCCAACATAGCTAAGAGTTATGAGGTGGTTATACTTCTTTTTTTTTTCTTTATACAATTGTGGTTATACTTCTCATACCAGATTGAAATCCTCAGTAAATTCTAGATATCGTGACTATTATAGTTGATGAATACCAAATTTTAGTAATCCTTAAAACCTTTAAGTAGCCCTTAATTGTATGTTAAATTAAAGCTGTGGAATTTTAGTGTCACTTGCCCATAAAAAGCAAAGAATGGACTTGCATTTCTGGATCCGCTTACAGCTTAACAGGAAGGAGTTTGTTTACCTATCACTGACCCATGCACAGTAAAGATTTGCTGTCCCAATGAGTAGAGGAGCTATTAAGGTCATAGAATCTGTGACGCTTGCTGGCTACATGTCAGGGAAGAACAAAAAGAAGGAATTAAATATAACTTCCAGGTTTCTGTTTTGGGTGACTGGGTAGAATTCATAGGGTTTTCAAGTTGTGTTCTGTGTGTTTACCCTTCTTTCACTCAAAATGGTCTCCTTACTCTGATCTATAGTTTTGGCTACTCCCTGCCCCACCTAAAATACCTTCTCTCTCTCTGTTTATTTAAATGCTGTTCATCCTTTCATACCCAGCTCAAAGCCTTGCCTCTAAAATGTCTTTTTTTAAAGATTTATTTATTTATCTTAGAGAGTATGCAAGCACAGGAAAAGGCAGAGGGAGAGGATGCAAACCCTCAGGCCTGACTCCCTGCAGAGTGCAGAGTCCAATTCAGGACTCGATTCCAGGTCCCTGAGATCATGACCTGAGCTGAAATCAACAGTTGGACACTTAAGCAACTAAGCCACCCAGGTGCCCCTACAAAGTCTTTTTTATCCACCCTAGTTGACATTGACCCATGCAAAGAGATGACAGTCACAGGTCAGTACTCTACTTTGATAGTTCCCCCATAGCCCTTTTTCTACTGCAACCTTTTATAGCCCTAATGGTGAGTAAATGAAGTTTTTATTGTATAATTAAGGACAAATGGGACCTTGTTACTACCATCCCTGGCTTTGCTTGAGTCATAAATCCTTAAGTTCAAATGATAATAAGGGAACCAATAGTCATCTCTGAATTATTCTGTCCTGTAATGGTCCCTGACATAATGACCAAGAAAATGTTCTACATGTCTTCATTTATGTGACCAGGCCATCCTCTGGATATTAAAATTTAAACCTTCTACCAGTAGGTAAAACATTTTGGGTTTTTTGTGTGTGTGTGTGATTTTTGTGGGTTTTTTGTTTTGTTTTGTTTTTTTTGGTTTTGGTTTTTGGTAAAATATTTTGGATTGTTATATCCAGCAGTGGTGATAGACTGCTCAAGTGTCTCCTCTTTCAACCAGCTGCATGTATTCATAAAGTTTTGCACAGCAAAGGGTTTAGTTCCTATCTCTGAAACGGTACATTTATATGTGTGAGGCTGTTTGGCACATTTCAGGATCAAACCAGCAAACCAGGCCTCATTAACTTCATGTATTAACCCACTTTCAACAAAGTGTGGTTTTTCTATACAGGTCTGAACCATGAGATCGCAATTGATGTTGCATTCCTGCCCATGTATTGTCCAGAAGATCTCCGAACATCTCAAATCGACACATTATTGACCTGCATGAATTACAGCTGTGTCTATCCGCAGGATGGAGCTGGCAATGACAGATTGCCAGGTCCAAGAGCACTTGCAGGTAACACAATCTCAGTATTCCTTTCACTCAGAAGATAAAATTAATATTGTAAACAGTTCTAATCTTAAGATGTTATTATATAAATAGTTCTAGCCTTAACATTCAATATAATTTAAAGGGTTATTTGGTAAATGTACCCCAAAACTTATAAATGAGAATATATTTTTGAATAAAATTGGAATATGTGCTGCCGAAGCGAGCACAAATAAAATTGGACAAATTAATGGTTTTTGTTCCAGGTAGACATTAAGAATGTTCTCTTAGAATACATTTCTAAATCTAAGTATTCATTAAATTAAGTGGTATGCACATGGAGCAGTGCCAATTCAACTCTTCTCTCCTTTTAACTCAGGCAAGATGATTTTTTCTTTCACCTTACAATTGCCTGAAATTTTAATACCTCCATGCTGTGGTACAGTATGGTTGTTTCTCTGATAAATGTTTAGCTATTCAAGTGCTATGCAATAAATTCCTTGAGGACTGCTGGGAGTTCATGCAATCCCAATAGTGACTTCAACCAACTAATTGTTTAGGCTACTACATAATTTCTATACTCCCATAAAATTATATATCCAATTATAATTATCCACTTGCTGTTGTCGTTTCTATTTCCTGAGCAGGTAATAAAGTTTCTAGCAGTTTTCATTGAGCTTTGAAGGTTTTTGCATTGAAGAGAGCTTTTAAGATAGCCTTTATTATCATGGGGTTTTGTGGTGGGTCTTTCTAAGTTGATGAAACTCTTGAGGGTATATTGTTTTTAAACAAGTCTTATGAGCTGTGCCTGATGATGAAGTAACTTTTGGCAGTAATGATTACTACAAACTGAAGTTGAATATCTGACTTTATAAGAATCTTTTATTTTTTCCACAGTTCATTTTAGAGATGTATTAGTTGACTTACAGGATTACTTCCTACATTGCAGCTCTTTAGACTTCCAGAAATTCCAAATTTTTTAATTAGTGCCCTAATATATAGTTTAAATATCTGTGTACTCATTTTCTTACTGTGTACAACATCTACTACCATCACATTTTTTCTATTATATGTATATGTTATTATTGGTATCATATACCAAGGCAAAAATTCTCAGCTACTTACCAGTTGCTCATGCCAGTTGTTCTTCAGAAGTCACTAACATGGTCACCTGAAAAAACATAGTATCGTTCTGCCAAAGCAATTAATATTTGAGACATGAAGGGCAAGAATCACTCAAAAAGTGATGTGGTAATCAAAACCAAGGTGATTTGTTTCAAATAGAAAAAGTCATGTTTTTCATGACATAACATTATTCATAATAATGATAGTGTCCCTTTAGCTTTGTGCCAAGCATTGTGCCTAGGCATTTTACATAAATTACAGTTACTCCTAATAAAAGCCTTGCAAGGTAAGCATTAGTATCCCCTATTTATAGATGGTTTGATTAAAAATCAGAGACTCACCAGCATGGGTAACAGCTGGAATTCGAAGCCAGATCCGCCAGATTCGAAACATTCCTGTTCCTTCCAGAATTCCAAACTGAAGATTAAAATAAGTACAGAATAATGAATTGCAGTAGCTTCTACCTTTGGTGTCATCTTTTAAACATTTTGTGTAACCTAGTTTCTTTTTGATTACAAAAGCTGTATATGTTCACAGTTCAAAAATTCAAATGGTACACAAAGTCATTGTGTAAGAGTAAAGTTCCCCTCCCTGCCTATGCAGGTCCATCCCCTTCTGCCAACTCACTCATCCCCTCTCTAGAAATAACCAGTAAATACTCTTTGAATCCTTTAAGAAATTATTTTTGCATATAACAGTATATATTCTATTTCTCCTCCCTCTCAGAGTCTTTTTTTTTAATTCCAATATAGCTAACATACAATGTTATATTCATTTCGGGTGTACAAGATAGTGATTCAGCTAGCTATCCCATATATCACCCAGTGCTCATCACAAGTGCACTCCTTAATCCCCATCGCCTATTTGAGCCATCCCTCTACCCACCCCCATTCTGGCAACCACCAGTTTGTTCTCAATATTAGGAGTCTATTTCTTGGCTTGTTTCTCTCTTTTATTTTCCTTTGCTCCTTCACTTTGTTTCTTAAATTCCACATATGAGTGAAATCATGTGGTATTTGTCTTTCTCTGACTTATTTCACTTAGCATTATACTCTCTCTCTCTCTCTCTCTCTCTCTCTCTATATATATATATATATATATACTCTCTCTCTCTCTCTATATATATATATATATTATACTCTCATCCACCTCGTTGCAGATGGCAAGAGTTCATTCTTTTTTATGGCTGAATAATATTCCATTGTACATATATACACCACAGCTTCTTTATCCATATACCTATCTATGCACACCTGGGCTACTTCCATAATTTGACTATTATAAATAATGCTGCAGTAAACATAGGGCTGCATGTATCCTTTTGAATTAGTGTTTCTTTTAATTCTTTGGGGAAATACCCAGTAGTGCGATTGCTGAATCATAGGGCAGTTTTTAACTTTTTGAGAAACCTCGATACTGATTTCCAGAGTCACTGCACCAGTTTGCAATCTCACCAACCAGTGCAAGAGGGTTCTTTTTCTCCACATCCTCATCAACACTTGTTTCTTGTGTTGTTGATGTTAGCCATTCTAACAGGGTGAGGTGACATCTCATTGTAGTTTTAATTTGCATTTCCCTGATGATAAACAATGTTGAGCATATTTTCATGTGTCTCTTGACCATCTGGGCTTCTCCTTTGGAGAAATATCTGTTCATTTCTTCTGCCCATTTTTAAATTGGATTATTTAGTTTTTGGGTGTTGAGTTGTATAAGTGCATTATATATTTTGGATACTAACCCTTTATTGAATATTTCATTTGCAAATATCTTCTCCCATTCTGTAGGTTGCCTTTGAGTTTTGTTGATTGTTCCCTTCACTGTACAGAAACTTTTTATTTTTACATAGTCCTAATAGTTTATTTTTATTTTTGTTTCCCTTGCTGTAGGAAACATATCTAGGAAGATGTTGCCATGGCCCATGTCAGACACATTACTGCCTGAGCTCTCTTCTAGGATTTTTATGATTTCAAGTTTCACATTTAGATATTTAATCCATATTATTTTTGTGTATGGTGTAAAAAAGTGGTCTGGTTTCATTCTTTTCCATGTAGCTGTCTAGTTTTCCCAACACAATTTGTTGAAGAGACTGTCTTTTTCCCACTTGTTATTCTTTCTTGTTATTTCCCACTGGATATTCTTTCTTGTTATTCTTTCTTTCTTTGTTATTCTTTCTTGTTATTCTTTCTTGTTATTTGTTATTCTTGTTATTTGTTAACATACCATATAGTTGTGGGTTCATTTCTGGTTTTTCTATTCTGTTCCATTGATCTATGTGCCTGTTTTTATGCCAATACCATACTGTTTTGATTACTACAGCTTTGTAATATTACTTGAAGTCCAGGATGTGATGCCTCCAGCTGTGCTTTTCCAAAATTGCTTTGGCTATTCTGAGTCTTTGTAATTTCCATATAAATTTTAGGATTGATTCATCTAGTTGTGAAAAAAGCTGCTAGTATTTGATAGGGATTGCATTAAATCTATAGATTTAATATAGATTGCTTTGGGTAGTATAGGCATTTTGAATATATTTGTTCTTCCAGTCCATGAGTATGGAATGTCTTTCCATTTCTTTATGTCATCTTCAATTTCTTTCATCACTGTTTTATAGTTTTCAGGGTACAAGACTTTCACCTCTTTGGTGAGGTTAATTCATAGGTATGTTATTATTTTGAGTGCAGTTGTGATGGGGTTGTCTTCTTAATTTCTTTCTACTGTTTTCATTATAAGTACTGTATAGAAATGCAATAGATTCCTGTATGTTGGTTTTGTATCCTGTGACTTCAGTGAATTTTTTTTTTATCAGTTCTCGCAGTTTTTTGGTGGAGTCTTTAGGGTTTTCTATATAAAGTATCACGTTGTTTGTGAATACTGAGTGTTTTACTTCTTCCTTACTGATTTTGGATACTTTTTATTACTTTTTGTTGTCTGATTGCTGTGACTAGGACTTCCAGTACTATAATGATTAAAAGTGATGAGAGTGTGGACATCCTTATCTTATTCCTGACCTTAGGGGAAAAGTTCTCAATTTTTCCCAATTTAGGATGGTGTTAGCTATGGGTTTTTTATATATGGCATTTATTGTGTTGAGGTATGTTGAGTGCCACTTCATTCACACCCTTAGAAATGCTAGGTATTATTGTTCTTGTTACTCCTTAGCAGACTGATGGCCAAAAAAGTTATTATATCACTATTCTCATTTACATTTCTTATTTATTTCTCAGCTTGAACATCATAATGTTTGTTCACCATTTATATTTCTTCTTTCTATGAATTTTACATGCTAGTTTTACTTTTTCCATTGTTCTATAAGAATGTTCTTTTTTTAAAAAGATTTTATTTATGTATTTGAGAGAGAGCAAGGCAGGGGAAAAGCAGAGGGAGAGGGAGAGGAAGACTCCCCACTGAGCAGAGAGCCCTACGTGGGGTTCGATCACAGGACCCTTGGATCATGACCTGAGTTGAAGGCATACACTTAACTGACTGAGCCACCCAGGCTCCCCTCTATAAGAATGTTCTTTTTCTTATTAATTTCTAAGTTTTATTTGCATATTAAAGTAACTAATCCTTTATTATGTGTTGTAAATACTTTTACCCTGTTTGACTAAATTTGTTCAATGGAAGGCTTCTTTTGGTATTTTAAGTAATTTTATAATTATTTATTATATAATAATATAATTTTATTTTTATATCAAAGATATCAATCTTTTACTTTGTGGCTGCTGGTTTTATGTCATACTCAGAAGAGCATCACTTAGTCCCAGATTATTTCTTTTAATTCAGTATGGGTTTTTGGTACTTTTATAGTTTCATTTTTTTACTCATATCATTTTTATTATGACAAAATTTACATAAAATTTACCATTTTAACCATTTTTAACTGTACAATTCAGTGACATTAAGTATATTCGCAATGTTGTGCAACATCACTGCTATCCATTTTCAGAACTTTTTCATCATCCCAAACAGAAATTCTGATACCTTTAAATAGTAACTCTCCATTTCCCCTGTCTCCAGTCCTTGGTGACCTCTATTTTACCTCCTATTTCTATGAATTTGCCTATTTCAGGTACCTCATATAAGTGGAATCATACAGTCTTTGCCCTTTGTGTCTGGCTTATGTCACTTGGTCATCCATGTTGTAATATACATCAGAATTTCATTCCTTTTTATAGCTGAAGAATATTTCATTGTATGTATATACCACATTTTGTGTATCCATTCATCTGTTGATGGACATTTGGATTGTTTCTACCTCTTGGCTATTGTGAGTAATTCTGCTATGAATATTGGTGTACGAGTGTCCGAGTCCTTGCTTTCAATTCTTTTGGAAATATACCTAGAAGTGGAATTGCTGAGTCATATGGTAATTCTGAATTTAACTTTTTGAACAACTACCAAACCATTTTTCACAGCAACTGAACCATTTTACATTCTCACCAGCAATGCATGAGGATCCCAGTTTCTCCACATTCTCACCAATACTTGTTATTTTCTGGGGTTTTTGTTTTTGGCGGGGTTTTTTTGTTTTGTTTTGTTTTTTCTTAATAAACCAGCCATCCTGAAGTGGTATCTCATTTTGGTTCTGATTTGCATTTCCCTAGTTATGAAAGATGTTGGGCATCTTTTCATGTGCTCATTGGCCACTTGTATATCTTCTTTGAAAAAATATATATTCAAGTCTTTTGCCCATTTTAAACTGGGTTGTTTGGTGTTTTGATGTTAATATGGGTTCATTTTCACAGTTGAAAATTTTAATCTATTTGGAACTGATTTTGGTATGCAACTTGAGGAATAGACCCAGTTTTAATTTTTTCAAGTGGTTAGCAGTATTTCCCAAATCACTTATTGACTAATACTTACTGATATGATGTCTTAATTGGATATCATCTCTAACTATGAACTACAGGAACACACACACACACACACACACACACCTTCCTCCTCTTTGAATACATTGAGTTACCATCTCCATTGATAAACACTTTAGAAGCATTAACATTTATTGTGTTAAAGTCACTGAGACTTTGAAGTGGCTTTGTAACTGTGGCACCATCTAACCTATCTTGTAACACAGTGTTGATATTTCTGCCTGCAAAAATAATGACAAAATAAATGTTTATTTCTCGCTCAAATTAAGTCTGATCAATAGTTAGCTTTATTCTCAGCAGTGATTCAAGAATGAAGTCTGCTTCCATTTTGTTGCAGCTTCAGCAGGAACAAGTGGTTTATAGGGCTATCTAGGCAGAGGAAGGAAGAGATGAAGGAAGCACTAGCTTGTAATTATGTTGGACTGGAAGTGACTCTTCATTTCTACTCACATTCTCATTGCCAGAACTTACTTACATGATCCCAACCTAGCTATAAGAGATGCCAGGACACTTTATCTTCCCCTGTAACCATGAGGAAATGGAGTGGAGGACACATAGCATTGCCTTTGTCATACTCGCTGTATGCATCTGTGACATTTCTTAAAATGTGCAGTTTTGTAAACAATTCAAACAATTGAAAGTGAAATGTAGAGAAGCTCATTTTATAGGTAAAAATCTATAGTCCTTTTAAAAGAATCCCTATGTGATGTAAATGATAACATTTTAATGTCATACTAGGTTTTCTTAGGTAGAAAATGATTATTTCTAATACCTGAGTCCTTGCTGTGTGTCAGCCACCATTCTAAATGCTCTAACACCCTAAGTATTTAATCCTCACAACATTCTCTGATGTAGGACCAGATGAGCAGATTGAGAGGTTGTCATTTGCCCAAAGCATTAATACAAGTAGGCAGAGTCACTTACATAAACAGTAAATCTATTTATACTTTATGTTGTAGGCACTCCATAAATCACTATTTGTAAAAGTCAATATATGGTAACAATTAGAATTATTAAGGTTTGGGTTGTTGCTGTTTGCATCAAAGCTAAAGATCTCAAAATCTTTCCAAAGTATCTAGATTAAAGTCCATCCTGTTGAAAGAAGGAGAAAGCTATATAGTTATTTTCTGGATTTGTTGTTGCATTAGTGAACTTGCACAGTTTTAAATCATTCATCAGATTTTGTGACATGCCTAGCAGAGGTGGCTTTAATTGTGAAACTAATGAAGACTAAGCTTGAGAAACCCTCACTTGTTTTGTTACTGTTTTGTATTTATATTCTTTTTCATAAAAGGGGCTTCTAAATAGTACGCCTTTCAGGCCCCAGAAAACCTAGATCTACCACTGGCTTTTAGGTTACAGTTGTATAGAGAGGTAGCCCTAGCATACAGAAGTTAAGAGCACATGCCTTGAAGCCAGACTATGTAGATTAGAATCACCATGCAACTTTGTCTAAGTTATTTAACCTCTAAAGGTTTTCATTTTTCATATTGAAAATGAAGTCTTTGTCATGTATAGCCACTGAAGCCTATGATCTGTTAGCTTAGCAGTGGTCACTTAGTGCTTTGGATGAGTTTATTTAAACACCTGGAGGTGAGAAAAGGAAAGCAAGGACAAAAATGATCTCCAGTTTTTGCAGTTGGATTTGTGTCGTGGCACTCGTTCAGTGCTTACCCAGGCTGTTTACCACCCTGTTTTAGCTTTCACTTCCTGCTCTGCAAACCCTGATGGTCAGCCGGAGGTGAACAATTACTCTCAGGCTTTTTCTGAGCATGCGTCCAGCCCTGGGCATACATCTAGCCTTCTTTTTTTTAAGATTTCATTTATTTATTTGAGAGAGAGTGATAGAGTGAGAGAGAGAGAGAGAGAGAGAGAGAGAAAAGAATGAGCAGAGAGAGAGGCATCCCTACATGTAGCCTTCTTGGTGTCCCAGTGTACATAGGAGCTTTTAAAAGGCCCTTATCCCCCCTCCATGTGTCTTTTCCCAGCCTTCTCCCCCCCAGGATTTTTGTTCTGCTTATTGCTTGTCCCAACTTTATACTTTGCCCCAGCTGCTCTGGCTAATGTTTTTGCCTTCATATGCTTTCAACAAAAGTCACTGGGGAAGCTACCACCATCGTGGAAATGCTCCAAATCAGGGAAACTAAAAGCAGTCCCTTGCATCTGCCCTTGAGGGAACTGCCTAACAGCTCAGAACTCACAACCACATCTTTGAGAATAAGTTCTGCATCACACCATCTGGTCCTAGCAACCTGCACCAGGAGCGTGAGCTGCCATCATCATGGCTGCTGATGATATAGGGAGGGAGTAGATGGGCAATTTAAAATACCATAGTACATCCCTACCATAGTGCAGCATCTCTTTCTTTATTAATCTTTCCCAACTGTTTTTAGTTTTTGTCTAGATTCCAGAGTCTACATAAGTTGATCTGAGAGTTTTTGTCAACCTATGAATTGCTATGTCTATGTCTTCCTCTGTGAGATTTCTGTTCATGTCTTTTGCCCATTTCATGATTGGATTGTTTGTTTCTTTGGTGTTGAGTTTAATAAGTTCTTTATAGATCTTGGAAACTAGCCAAGAAGATGTGGTTTATGTATACAATGGAATATTACTCAGCTATTAGAAATGACAAATACCCACCATTTGCTTCAACGTGGATGGAACTGGAGGGTATTATGCTGAGTGAAGTAAGTCAGTCGGAGAAGGACAAACATTATATGTTCTCATTCATTTGGGGAATATAAATAATAGTGAAAGGGAAAATAAGGGAAGGGAGAAGAAATGTGTGGGAAATATCAGAAAGGGAGACAGAACGTAAAGACTGCTAACTCTGGGAAACGAACTAGGGGTGGTAGAAGGGGAGGAGGGCGGGGGGTGGGGGTGAATGGGTGACGGGCACTGGGTGTTATTCTGTATGTTAGTAAATTGAACACCAATAAAAAAATAAATTAAAAAAATAAAATAAAATAAAATAAAATAAAAAAAAAACCTATGAATTGCTTTAGTGGAGGAGCACAGCCCTGAAACTGCCTACACCACCATTCACAGTAGTGTCCCTCACCTGATCCATTTTTGATAAAGCTTCTTGAGAGTATTCAAAGCTAACTGTTAGTTAATAAAGCTCTCTCAAAGGAAATATACTTTGAAAAAAATTTCAGTTCCATATATGTATTTTGCTTTACGTCTTGTATGTCTTCTAAAGAATTGATCATTGACTTTGAAAGAAATGATTTTAGTACTTCCTTGAAGTGTACCAATAAGTTGTTCACTTGACACCATATAAATAACCTTGAAAATACATAGACTTACTTTACTCTGCCAAGAAGATTTAAAAAGTAGAAATAACTAAATATGGCTTTGGAATACCAGCCCATATCTTCACATTAATAGTAGCATCTGTTTGATATATTCATTGTTATGGGCAGAAGTTACCATAACGTAGCTTTGATGAATGTGTGATAAATTGAAGGGGAGAGCGAAAAGATGAGGAACATTGTTAATGTTATAAGGAAAAAAAATCAGCTTATGTGATACTAAATCCAAGTAAATGTTTATTTTACAATACTTTTTGCTTTTTTACTTTTAGGTGATATTATAAAAGCTGCAATGAAACTGGATAGAGTGCATATTGTCGGTATCTTGGATATCTGTAATTTAGGTAACAACAAAGTGGAAGTCTACCTGCACAGGATTTATAGTCCAACTAATATTTCTTAAAAATTGGCAAATGAAATGATTGCAGGTTATAAGGATGACGCTGCTTTAAAGATAATCTGTCATTTGGTTGGTAATTTCAGTAACCGCTTTTCAGCAAGAATATTGCATAAGCTCTAAAGTTATCAAGTGGTCTTATGTTCACCTTGTGTTTGGAGCTAATTCATTTTAAATTCATTACTGAAAAGTTCATCAAAATAATTTTTGTGTATCAAGAAAATTTATCTAACTTCTATTTAACTATTATCTTGACTTGTAATAATTTGTGTTCACTATTCTATTTGTGAAGTGTTTTTATTCTAAAGCCTCTAACTTCTATTTAACTATTATCTTGACTTGTAATAATTTGTGTTCACTATTCTATTTGTGAAGTGTTTTTATTCTAAAGCCTCTAACTTCTATTTAACTATTATCTTGACTTGTAATAATTTGTGTTCACTATTCTATTTGTGAAGTGTTTTTATTCTAAGGCATCCTGACTTACAAGAGTAACTTCTCCTGAACATTTAACATCCTTCTACTTTTATTCACCTATAGTGGGAAATTCTGAATTGCAAATTTGAAGATTAAATTCTCCTAAAGTGGTCAACCTGCATTTCTCATGGCTATGGTGGTTACTGTCATTTTCAAAAAGCACATAGATTGTTATGGTCCAGTTGCCTTGGTCCTTAGTTTGGTCAGCTGTACAATGAGTGTGTTAAATGGTCTTAAGGCTTTCCACTCTTTATTGTGACTTATTATCCTTTGAATTTCTAAATGTTTTGACCAGTGTGTGATCTTAAAGCCAGAGGCTACAGTAGGTACCTATTTTTTCTGTCTTCATTTGTAGTTTGGGTACATGTAATGTGAGTTTAAACAGTGAAATTTCATCTCATATTAACATTTTAAGTGTGCATATTGAAAATATAAAACAGTGACTAAGGGAGTTTTATTCTGGTGATCTATTGTACTTCATTTTAAACTGTAAATCACCATTCCACATTTGCAAAGCCCTGTGATTGACATCTCTGTGGTTAGTTAGATGACCAAAATGACCATCACGTGACTTAAAAAAGTATTCAGTGTCAAGATCAATCTGAATCTAGTTAAGCAATTATCTTGTGGGGTTTTCTTCTAGCCCTATGGTTCTGTGACTTCATATGCTATATATTTTAAATGTTTTGGGCAGTTCATGAATCAAAAGACACATGCTACACTTTGTTCATAAGTGCATCAGCCTTTTGTTCCTTATAATTGTGTTTAAATGTTAATTAAAATAGTGAATCCTTCTTGTGTTAAAATTTTGAGTGTATTATTAAAGTTAAAAGACAATAACTTTTTTGGTCTCTTGTTTCATTTTGAATGTATTTGATGTCTCTCTTTCGTATTTTGGACCTACATATTCTTGCTAAATGAGCCAGTATGATTCTTTCATATGAATTGAAGACTTATTTATCAAACGGAATCTGGGTTTCTGTATTGCTATTATAAACTTTAAAATGCAATACAATTTTGCAGACGTGTAAATGTTAGGGAAGGGAAAAATTATGAAATTTTTTGGCTATTGACTAAAAACCTCAGGCTCAGGTTTCAAAGCTACTCACTTTTTAAAAAAGATTTTATTTATTTATTCATGAGAGACACAGAAAGAGAGAGAGACATAGAGAGAGAGAGAGAGGTAGAGACACAGGCAGAGGGAGAAGCTGAGCCACCAGGGCTGCCCCAATTCTTTCTTTAATAGCTTACCAAAGAATTTCAATGTGTATATCTCATGTGCAATCTAAACTTCGAGACTGTGGTCCTCCAGGAGGTTATATTTCATAATTTACTAATTGATTTGTTAATTTGAAGGTGGTATTGCAGTAATATATTTGTGTGGCTTTGGAATTAATGAACACATTTTGTCACTTGAAGGTAAGTTCTTCTGATGGTAATTTGGCATTTTTCTTAGGAAACTGCTACCATAGCTATCCAATTTTACAACAATCAGAAACGTGGACACAGATTTGTAACTCCAAATTTAGATAGAAAAGCTTCTAGAATATGAACTAAATTGCCAGGGAAGTTGTTTCTAAAGATCCTAAATTTAAAAAATAGTTCATATTTCTCATTTAATATGAGAACAGAAATTACACTTGTTAAAGTGTAGCTTTTGGGCAGCCCAGTGGCTCAGTGGTTTAGTGCTGCCTTCAGCCCAGGGCTTGATCCTGGAGACCCGGGATCGAGTCCCACATCGGGCTCCCTGCGTGGGGCCTGCTTCTCCCTCTGCCTGTGTCTCTGCCTCTCTCTCTCTCTCTGTGTGTCTCTTATGAATAAATAAATAAAATATTTTAAAAAACCCAACAGAGTTTTAATATCCATTTTGTAGATGGAGAACTAAAACAGAAAAAGACTAAATGATTTAATGTCAGATTGTCAAAGCAACTAAATTAGAAGGTTAATCTTATAACTCCAAACTGTTTCTTTAACTTGCGCACAAAGTAAAATGTTTGAATAAGAGTAAACTTTCATGTAGTGTATCACTACATGTAGTGTTTCACTGTGAGATAAACTTCTCCAAATCCTGGAGCTCGTAAAATAAGCCAGACTATTGCGACATACATCCAAGTATTTGAATGCCCACTCTGTGACAAGCCCTGGGTTAGCACTAGGAACACACCATAATACAAGCAAAACCGCATGGCCCCTACCCTTGTGGACCTTACAGTGTCATGGAGGAGAGAAGCAGTCAAATGATTGCACTAATACATGAGCTCAGTGCCGCAAAGGCAAGATTTCTGCTATTAGAGCTTTTTAACAAAGGAAGCCAGGTTGGGAAAGTTTCTCCTGAGAAAGTGAATGTGTGTTTGAGGACTTGAATGAGAACCGATATGGCTGGAGCGCAGAAAGTGGGGCACAAGATAAGACAAGCAAATAGACCAAGGCTCTTGCAGGCTATGCAGAGCCTTGTAGGCCATAGTAAGAATTTTAGTTGGTATTTTCAGAGCACTGGGAAGCCCTTAAATGGTCTGTGGCCAATATATGCCGTGATTCAATTTATGTTTTAGAATGGTCACTGTCTCCTGGAAGGATAATGGATATAAAGAGGTCACCAGAGACAGTTGGATCCTAATAACTATTCTTCTCTTCTATAGTAATAGATCTGTCGTTTTTAGCTGGGCACATGGCTACCTACCCTAACAAATACTTTCCCCTGGTTCTTTTGTTGCAAGATATAGCCTGTGACTAAGTTCTAAGTTCAGAAGTGAGCATAAGTGATCTGTACGATTACTGAACCAATTCCTCAAAGGTTGTAAGGGAATGCTCTCTTTCCCTTTCCCCCACTTCCCTTTGGCTAAAATGTGAGCATGGTGATACATCTCGTATCTTGCAGAGGAAGAGCAACATTCTAGGGATGTCAACCCAATCAGCTAGTAGGAGCCGAGGTTCCTGATTTTGTGGGGCTGCCATACCAGTTCTGTACTTCTTACCTGTTTTTTGGTTATTACATGAGAGAAAAATAAACCATCTTGTTTATGTCATCACTAGTTGGGGGCTCTGACCAGCAGTCCAACCTGTATACTACTACTACTAATGTAGGAGGCAGGAGTAAAAGCAAGGAGACCAGCTAGATGACAGGTGAGATTGGGCACAGATATAGTCTATTTAAACTTCAGAGATAATATTAAAATATAGATTCAGGCATCTTCCCCAATTTTAATTGTCCAGTTCTTAACAAATTCTCACTGAAAGGAAAAAAATTTAACACAAAATTCTTCCCCTCCCCCCTCAAAATCACAAGAGCAATTTCTTAGAAACCAAAGAAAATGTAATGTCTTTCATGTATCTTTGCTGTCATATGGTCCTAGGTATATTTGACTTTAGCCATCAAGTGATTTTGTAATAACAAATATCAGTTACTTTTACTTGGCTTGGGCTAATATTAAAATTAATTTTTATTCCTTTTGAACATACACCAATTTAGAGTCACCTGGCTCAGAATTGGAAGTTGCTATGAATAATCAAAGGTTACCTGCATTCTATTAGAACACAGCTCTGTGCTTTCTCATCTTTCTTTTTTTTAAAGATTTTATTTATTTATTCATGACACACACACACACAGAGGCAGAGGGAGAAGCAGGCTCCATGCAGGGAGCCCAACGTGGAACTCGATCCCAGGTCTCCAGGATCACACCCTGGGCCGAAGGCTGCACTAAACCGCTGAGCCACCTGGGCTGCCCTGCTTTCTCATTTTTCAATGGTGGATTTGCCATAACCGTTGTTCAATCCTACAGAGAAATTTGAAATGTTCCTTGCTTGAGAGATGAATGGTTCCCTTCTCTATGCTTTTATTAATATTGATCGTGTAACTTTGCCAAGATACTTAATATTCATTAGGGTACTTAATATTCAGATACAAACAAGTAATCCAAAAAATCCAGTCATATTAAATGTATTTCTTTAGGATAAGGGAAAACAAAAACTTAGGGCTAGAAATGGTATCACCATAACAATGTAAGAATAAAGGTAACATAGTGAGTGGTATGACCTGGACCAAGAGATGAGTCCAATATTTCTATTTTAGACAATAGACACAAATATAACATGAAGGAAGGAAAAATTAAAAATTGACAGTTTCTAGGGGCGCCTCGGTGGATCTGTTGGTTAAGTGTCCAACTCTTCATTTCGGCTCAGGTCAGGATCTCAGGGTCATGAGATCAAGCTCCACACTGGGCTCCACACTCAGCAAGGAGTCTTCTTGAGATTTTCCTCTCCCTCTGCCCCTCCTACTCATGCGCTCTCTCTCGCTCTCTCTCCCTCAAATAAATAAAATCTTTGAAAAAAATGGATAGTTTCTAAACAACTTTTATGTTCACAGAGTTCTAGCATATTGGATCTGGAAAAGACCTTATGGATAAATAAATTCTAATCCAACCTCTTTTATTGTGTAAGTGAAGAAAAGTCCCAAAGAGGTTTTTTATTTCCCTGAGGATATAATAGTAGCTGTGGCAAAATCAGCACTTGTGCCAACTTTGGGTTTCTAATATACTTCAAAAATGTTCAGACTACCGCCTAAAGTACAAAAAACATACAAAATCAGATTGAACGATATGTAGACATACAATATAGAGATAATACAAATATAGTTTGGAAGTCGAAGCACAATGAGATGGAAATAAAATGACCAATCTGTCCAAACTACTAGATCCTGTACAATTTCGTCATATACAAGTTGTATGATCTCAAGTTCTTAAATTGTAAAGTGTAAAAATTTACCTGGAGAGCCTATTTAAAATGTGAATTCCTAGATATTCCCCTCAGATTCTGATTCAGGATGACTAGGGGTGGGACCCAGAAATCTTCATTTTTAATAAAATTCCAAGCGAGTATAATGTAGGTGTTCCACAAACAAAACTTTAGGAGTACCTGGGTGGCTCAGTTAGGCGTCTGCCTTCAGCTCAGGTCATGATCTCAGGGTCCTGGGATTGAGCCCTGGGTCAGGCTTCCTGGTTGGCAGTGAGTCTGCTTCTCCCTCTCCCTCTGCCCCTCCCTCCCACTTGTGTTCTCTCTCTCTCTCTCTGAAATGAATAAATAAAATCTATTTAAAAGTGAAAAAATTTTTTTAAAAACACTGAATAAGCACTAGATCACTCATGCCCCAACAAATTATCTTAAGAGTTAACAGAAAAATTGCATTCACGGGTATTTACTGTTCTGGAACTTATTCTACTTAACTGCAAAAATTTAAAAACAATCTAAAATCATCTTTGTAAGTGATGACTCTCTCTGAAAGCCATAAAAGGAAGCATAAATGAACTTACATACCAGATACATAATGCTGGTTACCATATAAAGTCATGCACTTCAACCTTAAGAGCAATTTTAAATAGTTTAGTAAAATTCTCCTTCACGCACCAGCACTGCCACAAAGTGTTAAAGGGAAAGTTGTCATTTTAAAGACCTGTAATGATTTTTAACTTCTACAAAAAATATGTGAAGATTTAAAACTAGTATGTCACAATGAACAAAACTTCTAATGGATTTAGCTAACTTCTCACTAATCAGTTTTTTAAACTATTTCATGAGAAGTTTTTCATGAGAATTGCTTGAGAAGCAATTTAATAACCTTAGGAAAAGTGGAATCAAATTTCTAGGACTTGACTGATTCTTTGCATGTTGAACACTGACATTGCATTTATCAGAGATGTCTATCGGCAATCAGCAAACTAATGGTTTTGGCAATAGTAGCACTTCTCCTTTCAGTTTGAGAGTTTTCTTTGTCCACTGAGTACAGGCTTTCTTCTGAGTTTGAACATCAAAATCTCAGTCCTAATAGCAAAAATAATGAACTATTTGTGTTTACTGTTCAGTAGACCACAAGCTAATACACAGAGACCTTTAAACTTTCCAGTTCAATTCCATGAATAATTATTAACTGATTACTATGTGCAAGGTGCTTATGGGGTATGGGGGGGGAAGGGATATACAGGTGAGTAATCAACAGCTATAATATAATATAGAAAGGTTAAATTTATACTGTGCATCTGCTGGGTTTATTTATCAGGTCCTATTTCCTGAACAGGTCCTATATTTCCTGAACTCCTCCCTTCTGCTAAATAGCGTTACTGTTCATTCCCACCCAGCAGTGGGCCCACTCCTAAGGCTGTTATCTCAGATGCCTAAAGGCAGACAAGAAGTAGGAGAAGAAATATCTCTATTGGTGATCGCATTCAACAATGTCTCCTATTTTCCTGTTTTCTGTTGTCCTGTTCCTTTGGCTCTAGTAGACATTCTGATTCCAGACTACTTTCCTTGGACTTCAGACTACCATTGTGCCGGCTTTCCTTTTGGTCTGGTATCCTTTCCTTTTCTGACAGCCTGATGCCTGTTTGTCTCATTTGCTGACTCTTGGCCCAGACTCCTGATAGCTCTGTCTTCTCATCCACTTATCTCTTTCTTCACTAGCCCATGGCAGACTGTGATCACCCTAACCCAGCCACTTACCCAGACCAATTGACCCTTCAGCAATCTGTATCAGTTGCAATCTCGATTAAAAGCAGAGCTTACAATAATTTTTTTAAGATTTTATTTATTTATTCATGAGATACACACACAGAGAGAGGCAGAGACATAGGCAGAGGGAGAAGCAGGCTCCCTGCGTGGAGCCTGATGCAGAACTCGATCCCAGGACCCCCGGATCACAACCTGAGCCAAAGCCAGACACTCAACCACTGAGCCACCCAGGCGCCCCACAGAGCTTACAATAAAAGAAGTGATGAAACAAATAAAAGTCTAGACCTCTGAGAGCACTAGAATTAAAAATACTAAATATTCAAAATTACACCTGGACCAATCTTTTGTTACAATATAACACATAGTACATAAAAATTAATGGAATGCAGAGCAACTCAGGTATCGAGCAATCGACAAATATTTGAGTGCCTACCATGGGCCAGGCACTGTACCTGAATAGATCCCTAGCCACTGAAATGTTTACTTTTCAACGAATATAAACAAGGTGGCAGAAGATATTCCTTGGGAAGCCTATTAAGAAAAAAAAATCCACAAAGAAATGAGAGGGCTGAAAAGGCTACAAAAATCAATTCTCCTACCGCTGTAGCAGTGAAATGTCTGGATCTTAACTTACTCCTGGAAGAACTGGTTGATAGCATATTTCAACGGGGCTTGGAAAACCAGTTTAGTGTTTTAAATATTCTGAGAGAGGTGACTTTCAGACTTGTCACGTGGGATTCCTAAGAGTCCTGTTCCTCATTCCGATCCACTCCGTGTTTATGAAAGTGCATTCGCTGGAACATTAAGAAAAAAATTTCAGTGCAGGAAGTCATCCAATCCTGATAAGTTGACATGTAGAATAAAGTTTATGATGTTATTTATTGCTAAGGTAGTCCTGGTTAAAGGTCACGTGTGTGCGGTTGGAGGTGGGGAGGCAAGGGAGAACGTAGAGAGCCCAAGTGAAATAGAGCCTGATGTATTCAGGGCTTATGTGGTTAGAGGTGAGATCAGTTACCTCCTTGCAACTGAAATTTCAGACTTCTGCTTAGCAGAGACCCAAGTGGACAAATGGTGACTGATATTTGGAAATACCAGCAGACATTTTGAATCGTGTGCTCAGATGAACGAGCAATGAGCCAGGAGAATAAGTCCAGTTGTTTTCCGCCGCTTGTAATTTTTGCCTTCTTACTTAAAATCACGGTGTCTTTTTCCATGAATGCCTATGTGACTGTGACTTATTACAATGAAACCAGCAACTACACCACGACAGAGAGGTGTGAATGTGGTGTTTATGGATTAGCTTCGCCGGTGGCTAATGCTATGGGGGTGGTTGGCATCCCTCAGAACAATAATTACCAGGCTTGTGATTACAACACTGAGTTTACTAATACTAACAGTCCCTGGATTGCGCTGATAGAAAGAGGCAATTGTACATTTTCAGAAAAAATTCAAGCAGCGGGCAGAAGAAACGCAGATGCTGTTGTGATTTATAATGTTCCAGAGACTGGCAACCAGACGATACAGATGGCGAATTTTGGTAAGTAATGACTGAGTCCCAAAGAAGGTTTATGTCTTTGTTTATCTTAAAATGGCATTTCCATCTAGAATTACTCTAGGATTTGGCGACAACATTGTCAAATGATTTGCTTTTTTTTTTTCCCAGCACTACCTGGAATCACTTTACTATTACTTAATATTTGTAATTAGGTTGTTCCACGGACCAAGGCAATTCACGAAGTGATCCATATGTTCTTTCATGATTTTCTTAGTTGTTTTAGTTGGCTCATTATTATATAACTGCTTTTTAAGAAAATGCACCTGACCTCTAAACATTTTAAAAAAACAAATATCTTAATTCCATTTTTAATTTGTACTTTTCAGTTTGATTCATTTTCTTCCTCAGAAAGGATCGTACATACTCAACTATGCAATTGCTACAATCCTGATTAACTATTATAAGTAAACAATAGCATATTGTAAGTATGCAAAATGTTAAAAATGAGAATTCCACTATCTGCTGTGTGCATGTGAGATGTGAATATGTTTGTGGAACTAATTCATATAAAACTGCTCTCTGAGAAAAATTATACAGTGGAAAAGGCATGGTAGAAATAGGATCACACTGGAATCTGCATCAAAAGTAAAAGTTTCCCTGAGAAGTATTTACTTAGGACTTCTTAAGTACATATAATCATCTAATTTATTAACTTTGTACTGGAACTTACTTCTGAGAATTATTGTTTTTATTTTATTTGTTTTGTAAAACAATGCAGCTCTCTGAACAAAGTGTGTTTAAGCCAGTAAAGAAGTAGATTTCTCTCTTAATCTTTCTCTACTATAGGTAGGAATGGATATTTTAGCTCCAGATGGCTAAGGAAAAAAAAAAAAAAAGGTAATGATTTCAAACAGAGTAAGAGCTGGAAGAACACAATATCAAGGATAATTGATTATCACCACCAAATCTGGCATCTGAGGAAATTCATGTAAATGAAACAGATTTCAAAATTTTAAAAGAGAGAAAATCAAATTTGTGTTAAGAATAATAGGGATTGGGGATCCCTGGGTGGCGCAGCGGTTTAGCGCCTGCCTTTGGCCCGGGGCGCGATCCTGGAGACCCGGGATCGAATCCCACGTCGGGCTCCCGGTGCATGGAGCCTGCTTCTCCCTCTGCCTGTGTCTCTGCCTCTCTCTCTCTCTCTCACTGTGTGCCTATCAAAAATAAATTAAAAAAATAAAATAAATGTTTTAAAAAAAGAATAATAGGGATTGAAAAAAAAAAGAATAATAGGGATTGGAACATGCAGGTTATGCCCCTGCAATAATGGCAGGTTAGTACTAGCGTGGGAAAAACAAGCTACTGGTTTCTCTGGGTATCAGAAAACCAGGTAAAGATGGTCTTTCAGTGGCATGAAATTATTGTCAATGTACAAGACTCCACTCGCTCACTGCCTTTTGTAATATACCCTGGACACTCCCAGAACTCAGGCATTCACATTTATTTTTTTTCATAAGCCCTTCCCTGTGTGTTCCTTCATTTTTACAAGTGACTTGTATTTTTTGTAGAAATAAACAGGGACAATCTGCTCATGAAAATCAGAAACCAAGCCTATTCTAAGGAACCTACTTCCCTTAGTTTCAGTTTAGATTCTGAGTACTCCAGGTTTCCTGTGGGCAATTGCATTGTCTTCACAGCTATTTTTAAAGTATATACAGTACCAGACTAAACAGTAGTCCTGTTTTCAAAACTTGCTTTGCAACATGCAGTAGAGGCCAACATCTAGTGGAATGTGGGTACCCAGCCACTGATTTTCAAAGACTTACCAAAGGTTACTTACAGTAAATCTCATCAGGAGGCACACACAGTCATCTGAATGCCTGACTCTGAGCAGAGTATTAAAAACAAGGCAGTTACATTTAGCCTTCAATGTGTACTTGCAGCGTAACCAAGGATATATGATCAAAAACATTTTTTAGAACTACCACATTGTCCCTCTTTTAAAATAAGCACATTGAAAAAGAAAGCATAACTGTAGTAGTTGTAATAGTTTATATTTGTTACCATTTCCTCTATGTCAGGCACTGTTGTAGGGTGCCTGCCATATTTTTATTTCATTTTATTTTATTTCATTTTTCCTATTACCACTTTATTTTTTTATTTAGATTAAATTAGCCAACATAGAGCACATCATAGTTTCAAAGATAGAGTTCAGTGATTCATCAATTGCGTATAAAACCCAGTGCTCATTATACCAAGTAATCTCCTTAATGCCTGTCACCCAGTTACCTCGTCCCCACCCACCCACCTCCCTTCCAGCCACCCCACCCTCAGTTTGTCTCCTAGAGTTAAGAGTCACTCATGGTTTGTCTCCGTCTATGATTATTGATCTCTAATACCAAAAGTTCTCAACTGCAAAGAATTAAAATAGTAAGTTTAGTGTTTTGCAGTTATAAGACCTATCGCCTAGTGTGTTAGTATAGTTCTGTCTTCCCAGAAATTTCCCTTACAGAGATTATTAGATGGTGAAGTTGACAAAGGGTGAGGCAGGTGTGGATACCAAAAACCTACAGTCACCTTCTGGCCCATTTAAAGATGGGGTCATTATTTTGTCACATAAGCCCACCTGTTGTTAATTTTTGCTGTCTTTGGGTTAGTGTCCTGTTTTGTGGACATGCTCATTTAAAAAAAAAAAGATGCTCATTATTACTTACCATCAGAGAAATGCAAATCAAAACTACAACAAGATATAACCTCACTCGTGTCAGAATCAACAACACAAGAAACAAGTGTTGACAAGGATGTGGAGAAAGATGGGAATGTACACTGGTGCAGGCACTGTGGAAAACAGTATGGAGGTTCCTCAAAAAGTTAAAAATAGAACTACCCTCAATCCAGTAATCACACTACTGGGTAATTCTAAGGGATACATAAAATAAGGATGAGGGCAACAATTCCTCCTCCTCCTGCAAAAGCTCTTGGCTTCCTCTCCATCCTCTCATCTTTTAGCACCCCCACAAACCACCTTTCCGGAAAAATCGCACTATGGCACCCTGTCATCCTTGTCCTGCTCCACCTCCTTCTCCCTTGATCCAGTCCCATTGTTCCATGCTAGGCCTTGGGAACCTTTCCACAACGTCGTGCCTCTTTGC
The DNA here is from genome assembly GCF_011100685.1 of Canis lupus familiaris. Lineage (NCBI taxonomy): Eukaryota > Metazoa > Chordata > Mammalia > Carnivora > Canidae > Canis > Canis lupus. The sequence goes on from NC_049260.1 coordinate 80,839,575, forward strand.
TTACCCATGTCGATGACCTCCAACCAAAGACCACTAGGAACAAATCCGTAGTTGAAAAAGTTGGATTTTTTATTTGCTTCAGCAAAGGGGGTAGGCACAGCACAGGAAAGCAACGGGGCATCTCCATAAGAGGATGGTAGGAGGGACTCAGATGATCTGGGTGAGGGTCTAGGGAAGCAGGCCATCTACCTGCCACCCCAGTTTGCTGAGACTATAGAATTTCCCAGAAAGCAGGACTTTTGGGCCTTAAAACAGGACATTCCTAGGAAAACCAGGCTGAGTTGACGACTCTAGCTGGCTTTGCTCTGGGTTTAGAGGCTATCAAAGAGAGGAGGCAATCCTGTGATTGGATTTCAAACTACATCTTCTCTCTATGTGGGGAAGGCTGACCGGAAGCTACAGCAGTAATTGAGAAAGAAGCAGCAGTCACTTGGCATTAGCCAGGATGGGAGACTTTTGGTCATTTTTGCGAGTCGGACACAGTTCATATTTGGACTATGTTCAGACATGATTGTGGAATAGGCTTATTTTTGTCCTGAGCCTCCCCCTAATGTTGGTGTTCTCTGAGACTATTTGTGCTCAGCAAGGAAATACCAATTCCCAATTGATAGTGGCACACCCGGTCTCAGGTTGTCTCTTTCTCACTAGCAATAATACACTGTGCCTGTGCCCTCACTGTGGTACAAATGCATTATCCGCCCACCCCTGACAATTTTAAATTCCTGTGCCCCCTTTTCCCCATCTGGGCTGCCCTCAAGGCCCCAACAAGCATAAAGAATGCTCCTGCACTCTCATGGTTTCATGATATGTGGACAGAATGTCCTTCCTCCTAGGCCTACTCTATTTATAGCCTCCCTATGAGCAGGCTTCTTTTTTTCTGGAGGGGACAAAGTTCAGTCTGCCACTGAAGAGGAATAATGGATAGCTTAATGCTTGGAGGTGAATCCTTCATTCAGTGTGTCCCAATTTGCAGTTCGTTTTCACCTCGCATTTTTGATAGTATTAGAAACAAGAGACTATACTTATGTATCCGTAAGCAATTATGTAACATCTTTTTTTTCCAGATTTTATTTATTCGAGAGAGAGAGAATGAGAGAAAGAATGAGCACAAGCATGGGGCGAGGCAGAGGGAAAAGCAGACTCCTTACAGAGCAGGGAGCCCAATGCGGGACTCAATCCTGGGACCCCCGGATCATGATCTGAGTCAAAGGCAGACATTTCATTGATGGAGTCACCCAGGTGCTCCAGTAATTACACAACGTCTTCACAACCATTTGCAAATGTTTCAGAGACATCCATCCTGTTCTGTCCCAGATGAACAAGAAAAAACAAGAGGCTTGTTATTAAAGTGTGAAATTTGGAACCTGTTAAGTACTAACTTGATAAGCAAACAGGTCCTGAAAGTTAACTATGCTGTTAAGAAGCAAATTGCCTTAAGAAATGTGTAGGTTTGAGTGCAGTTGATTTCAGCAAAGTCAATAATTGGGGCAGGATAAAATGGTTCTTATGTTTTTATCATTTCGACCGTGTCGAATGAAAGGGATTACAAGGGTGAGGTTTGAAGCATTTCAGAATCCCCAAAACTCATCAATTCCAGAGCATACGTAAGCACATGGAAAGGAAGGGTTTGATCAGAGCAGCAAACACAAACACTAAATGTTTTGGGGGAAATGTCTTCTAGAAATGAAAGAGGAAAGAAATAAGAACAAAGTGTATGAAGGGAAGGGAAGAAAATCATTAAAAACTTCACTAAGGGGCAGCCTGGGTGGCTCAGTGGTTTAGCACCGCCTTCGGCCCAGGGTGTGATCCTGGAGACCCGGGATCAAGTCCCAACGTCAGGCTATCTGCATGGAGCCTGCTTCTCCCTCTGTCTGTGTATCTGCCTCCCCTCCCACCGTGTCTCATGAATAAATACATAAAATCTTTAAAAAAAAAAACTTCACTAAAGTTTCAGTAGCTTCTCGTGGCACTTGGAGTAATTCACACTCCTTCCTATGTCCTGCTGGAGCCATGAATCACCTGGCTCCTGCCTACCACTCTGACCTCATCTCCTGTAACCTCCCCACCCCCCTGCCACTCACTCAGCTCTAGCCACACTAGCTTCCTGATAGTCCCTCTATTCCACTAAACTCTTCCCTGCCCTTGACCCTGAAAGTACTTGATACCCCCCACATCTCATTAAACATAAAGTCCTGATGATTGTACCTCCCTGCATTACCTTTCTTTTAAGTTTTTATTTAAATTCCAGTTAGTTAAGATGCAGTGTAACACTAATTTCAGGTGTACGATATAGTGATTCAACAGTTCCATACAACACCAGGAGCTCATCACAAGTGCCCTCCTTCATCCCCATCTCTTGTTTCCCCATCCTCCCACCATTTCCCCTCTGGTAAGGATCAGTGTGTTCTCTAGAGTTAAGAATCCATTTCTTGGTTTCTTTCTCACTCTCTCTTTCTTTTTCTTGGCTTGTTTGTTTTGTTTCTTAAATTCCACATATGAGTGAAATCATGTGTTTCATGATTTCAACTGATGAGAAATCAGTTGTCTTTCTCTGACTTATTTCACTTAGCATTATGCTCTCTAGCTCCACTCATATTGTTGCAAATGGCAAGACTTCACTCTTTCTATAGCAGATTGGTATTCCATTGTATATATCCACATATATGTGTCTGTATATATACCACAACTTCTTTATCCATTCTTCTATCAATGCACACTTGGGCTGCTTCCAATATCTTGGCTATTGTAAACAACACTGCTATAAACATTGGGGTGCATGTATCGCTTTGAATTAGTTTTTGTATTCTTTGAGGAAATACCTGGTAGTGTGATTACTGGATTGAGGGTAGTTCTATTTTTAACTTTTTGAGGAACCTCCATACTGTTTTCCACAGTGCCTGCACCAGTGTACATGCCCATCTTTCTCCACGTCCTTATCAACACTTGTTGTTTCTTGTGTTGTTGATTCTGACACGAGTGAGGTTATATCTCATTGTAGTTTTGATTTGCATTTCCCTGATGGTAAGTGATAATGAGCATTTTTTTTTTTGATGAGCATCTTTTCATGTGTTTGCTGGCCATCTGGATGTCTTCTTGGAGAAATCTCTCTTCATGTCTCCCGCACATTTTTAATTGGATTATTTGCTTTTTGGGTGTTGAGTTGTAGAGTTGTTTATGTATTTTGGATACGAACCCCTTATCAGATATGTCATTAGCAAATGTCTTCTCCCAATATCTCCATCACCTTTTAGTTTTGTTGATTATTTCCTTCACAGTGCAGAATCTTTTTATTTTGACATAGTCCCAATAGTTTATTTTTGCTTGCCTCAGGAGACATGACTATTTAGAAATTTCTACAACTATTGTCAGAGAAGTTATTGCCTATGTTCTCTTCTAGGATATGTATTGTTCCAGGTTTCAACTTTAGGTCTTTAATACATTCTGAATTTTCTTCTTTGTTTCACCTTGTGCCTCTGAGAGGCAGGGACACTAGTGAACAAAGGCCTCACAGGATAAACAACTCCCACTGAGCCTGGCACCCAGAAGGAGGCGGGGCATCTCCCCCAGGTACACACACCTGAGAATTAGCACAGCAGGACCTCCCCCAGAAGACCAGCTGGAAGAAAAAGGGAAGAGCAAGTTCTTGACCAAGCAGTGCTGGAAAGATCCAGGACCAAGGAAAAGAGTATATTGAAGTAGAGGGTCCTTTTTTAAATTTTTTTTCTTTTTTCCATTACGACTCGTTTTTGTTTGTTTTTGTTTTTTTATGACTCATTTTTATATCAGACTAAAAATTTCCAATATTTTTTCTTTTCCCACCTTAACTACAATATTTTACCAGCTCTTCGTATTTAAGTATTTTCCTTTTTGATTTTCATATTTCTACAATTACATGTCTTAGATACATTTTTCACTTCTGGATTCCCTTCAACATATTCACTTTAATTTTGGTAGATACACAAGATAAGGGTTTTTCTTTTTCTTTTTTTTTTTCTACCTCGTTTTGTTTTACAATGGTGGAAGCTAGCACCTTCTAATACATGATCAGCATATACCCAAAACCAAGTGGAATACTGTGCTGATTCATTCTGTAAGATTATATTCTCTCTTCATTCCCATTCTGTTCCCCTCTTTTATCTAGTTTATGATTTGGTGGTCAATGTTGGGGCTTTCTACAAGTATTGCTGGTTTATATAAATTTGGGATTGAGCATCTTCTAACATAAAGAACAGTATACACTCAGAACCAAGAGAATTACGTCTAGTACCCCTCAGGTAGATTACATTCTCCCTACACTACCTCTTCTTCACCACCACCATCCCCCCCTTAATTTTTCTCTTTTTCCTCTTCTCTTTACTTTTCTTTTTCTTTTTCTTTTTTCTTCTTTGTTTTTGGCTTTTGGCTTTTTATTTTTACTACATTGTTTTAAAATTTGTTTTTCACTTTAGTGGTCCTTTTATTTTGTTCTTTTCTTTTTCTTTTATTTTCTGGTCTCTGATCTATTCGAAATTATCTAGGGTGTATTTTACTTAGGTCATGGTTGATATTTTTGACACAGCCCACTCATACAGCCACTCTGCACTAGACAAATGACTAGAAGGAAGAATTCACCATAAAAGAAAGAACCTGAAACTACTCTCTGCCACAGAGTTACAGAATTTGGATTTCAATACGATGTCAGAAAGTCAATTCAGAAGTACAATTATAAAGCTACTGGTGGCTCTGGAAGAAAAGCATAAAGGACTCTAGAGACTTTGTTACTGAAGAATTGAGATCTAATCAGGCCAAAATTAAAAATAGATTAAATGAAATGCAATCCAAACTGGATGTCCTAACTGCTAGGGTTAAGGAGGTGGAAGAGTGAGTGACATAGAAGACAAGTTGGTAGTAAGGAAGGAAGCTGAGGAAAAAAGAGATAAACGAGAGCCCATGAAGAAAGTCTTAGGGAAATAAATGATAGCTTGAGAAGGAAGAATATACGTATAATTGGGATTCCAGAAGTGGCTGAGGGAGAGAGAGGACCACAAAGTATAATTTGAACAAATCATAGCTAAGATCTTCCCTAATCTGGGGAAGGAAACAGGCATTCAGATCCAAGATATAGAGAAGACCCCCCCACACCCAAGATCAGTAAAAACCGTTCAACACCTCAACATTCAAAGATAAAGAGGAAATTAATAAATCAGTGGACACAAGAGGTTCTTAACTTATATGGGGAGAAATACAAGATTAACAGCAGACCTCTCCACAGAAACCTGGCAGGACAGAAGAAGCTGGCATGATACATTCAGGGTACTAAATGAGAAGAACATGCAGCCAAGAATACTTTATCCAGCAGGGCTCTCATTCAGAATAGGAGAGATAAATAGCTTCCAGGATAGGCAGAAACTGAAAGAATATGTGACCAACAAACTGGCTCTGCAAGAAATATTAAGGGGGACCCTGTAAAAAGAAAGAGGAATCCCAAAGAAATAATCCACAAAAACAGGGACTGAATAGGTATTGCAATGACACTAAATTCATATCTTTCAATAGTTACTCTGAATGTGAATGGGCTAAATGATCCCTCAAAAGACACAGGGTATCAGACTGGATAAAAAAGCAAGACCCATCTATATCCTGTCTACAAGAGTCTCATTTTAGACCTAAGAACACCTTCAGCCTGAAAATGAAGAAGTGGAGAACCATTTACCATTCAAATGGTCTCAAAGAAAGCTGGGGTAGCAATCTTCATATCAGATAAAGTTTATCCCGAAGACTGTAGTCAGAGATGAAGAGGGACACTATATCAGAAGAGGGACACTATATCATACTTAAAGGGCCTATCAAACAAGAAGACCTAAAAATCACGAGTATTTATGCCCCTAATATGGGAGTTGCCAAGTATATCAATCTATTAATAACCAAAGTAAAGACATACTTAGATAATAATACACTAATAGTAGGAGACTTCAGCATGGCATTTTCTGCAAATGACAGATCTTCTAAGAAGAGCATCACCAAAGAAACAAGGGCCTTGAATGATATACTGGACCAAATAGATTTCACAGATATACACAGAGCTGTGCATCCAAATGCAACTGAATACACATTCTTCTCAAGTGCACATAGAACTTTCTCCAGAAGAGAACACATACTGGGTCACCAATCAAGTCTCAAGCAATACCAAAATATTGGGATTGTCCCCTGCATATTTTCAGACCACAATTCTTTGAAACTAGAATTCAATCACAAGAAGATATTTGGAAGAAGCTCAAACACGTGGAGGTTAAAGAGCATCCTACTAAAATATGAATGGGTCAACCAGGAAATTAGAGAAGAACTAAAAAGATTCATGGAAACTAATGAAAATGAATATACAACCTTTCAAAACCTTTGGGATGCAGCAAAAGCAGTCCTAAGAGGGAAATACATTGCAATACAAACCTCCCTCAAAAAATTGGAAAAAAACTCAAATACACAAGTTAACTTTGCACCCAAAAGAATTGGAGAAAGAACCACAAGTAAAACCTACACCAAGCAGAAGAAGAGAGATAAAAAGATTCGAGCAGAACTCAATGAAATAGAGACCAGAACTGTAGAACAGATCAACTAAACCAGGAGTTGGTTCTTTGAAAGAATTAGTAAGATAGAGAAGCCCCTAGCCAGCCTTATTAAAAAGAAAAAAGACTGATATCAATAAAATCACAAATTAAAGAGGAGAGATCACAACAAATACCAAGGAAATACAAACAGTTTTTTAAATGTATTATGAGCAGATATATGCCAACAAATTAGGCAATCTAGAAGAAATGGACACATTTCTATAGAAACACAAACTACCAAAACTGGAACAGGAAGAAATAGAAAATCTGAGGAGGCCAATAACCAGCAAGGAAATTGAGGCAGTCATCAAAAACCTCCCAAGACACAAAAGCCCAGGGCCAGATGGCTTCCCAGGGGAAGTCTGTCAAGCATTTAAAGAAGAAATAATACATATTCTACTAAAGCTGTTTCTAAGGATACAAAGGGACGGAATACCTGCCAACTCGTTTTATGAGGCCAGCATTACCTTGATTCCAAAACCAGACAAAGACCCCACCAAAAGGAGAATTACAGACTAATATCCCTGATGAACATGGATGCAAAAATTCTCAACAAGATACTAGCCAATAGAATCCAACAGTACATTAAGATTATTCACCATGACCAAGTGGGATTTATCCCCGGGATACAAGGCTGGTTCAACACTCGTAGAACAATCAACATGATAGAGCACATCAATAAGAGAAAAAACAAGAAACATATGATCCTCTCAATAGATGCAGAGAAAGCATTTGACAAAATACAGCATCTATTCCTGAATAAAACTCTTCAAAGTGTAGGGATGGGGGAACATTCCTCAATATTTTAAAAGCCACTTATGAAAAGCGCACAGTGAATATCCTCCTCAATGGGAAAAACTGAGAACCTTTCCCCTAAGATCAAGAACACGACAGGGATATCCACCCTCACAACTATTATTCAACATAGTACTAGATGTCCTAGCCTCAGCAATCAGACAACAAAAAGAAATAAAAGGCATTCAAATTGGCAAAGAGGAAGGCAAACACTCCCTCTTTGCAGATGACATGTTCTTGTACATAGAAAACCCAAAAGACTCCACCCCAAGATTGCTAGAATTCATACAGCAATTCAGCAGTGTGGCAGGATACTAAATCAATGCCCAGAAATCAATGGCATTTCTCTACACTAACAATGAGACTGAACAAAGAGAAATGAAGGAGTCAATCCCATTTACAATTGAACCCAAAAGCATAAGATACTTAGGAATAAACCTAACCAAAGAGGTAAAGGATCTATACCCTAAAACCTACAGAACACTTCTGAAAGAAATTGAGGAAGACACAAAGAGATGAAAAAATATTCCATGCTCATGGATTGGAAGAATTAATATTGTGAAAATGTTTATGCTACCCTGGGCAATTTACACATTCAATGCAATCCCTATCAAAATACCATGGACTTTCTCCACAGAGTTAGGACAAATAATCCCAAGATTTGTATGGAATCATAAAAGGCCCTGAATAGCCAGAGGAATATCGAAAAAGAAAAACAGAGCTGGGGGCATCACAATGCGGGATTTCAGGTTGTACTACAAAGCTGTGATCATCAATATAGTATGGTACTGGCACAAAAACAGACACATAGATCAGTGGAATAGAATAGAGAACCCAGAAATGGGCCCTCAACTGTATGGTCAACTAATATTCGACAAAGCAGGAAAGACTATCCCCTGGAAAAAAAAAAAACAGTCTCTTAAATAAATGGTGCTGGGAAAATTGGACAGCCACATGCAGAAGAGTGAAACTGGACCATTCTCTTACACCAGACACAAAGATAAACTCAAATGGATGAAAGATCTAAATGTGAGACAAGATTCCATCAAAATCCTAGAGGAGAACACAGGAAACACCCTTTTTGAACTTGGCCACAGCAAATTCTGGCAAGATACATCTATGAATGCAAGGGAAACAAAAGCAAAAATGAACTATTGGGACTTAATCAGGATAAAAAGCTTTTGCACAGGAAAATAAACAGTCACCTAAACTAAAAGCCAACCTACAGAATGGGAGAAGATATTTGCAAATGACATATCAGATAAATGGTTAGTATACAAGATCTATAAAGAACTTATTAAACTCAACACCCAGGAAACAAACAATCCAATCATGAAATGGGCAAAAGACATGAACAGAAATTTCACAGAAGAAGACATAGACATGGCCAACAAGCACATGAGAAAATGCTCTGCATCATCGCCATCAGGGAACTACAAATCAAACCACAATGAGATACCACCTCACACCAGTGAGAATGGTAAAAATTAACAAGACAGGAAACAAGAAATGTTGGAGAGGATGTGGAGAAAGGGGAACACTCTGGCACTGTTGGTGGGAATGTCAACTGGTGCAGCCACTCTGGACAACTGTGTGGAGGTTCCACAAAGAGTTAAAAATAGAGCTACCCTGTGACCCAGCAATTGCACTGCTGGGTATTTACCTCAAAGATGCAGTGAAACACTGGGACTCCTGCACCCTCCTGTTCATAGCAACAGTGTCCACAGTAGCCAAACTGTGGAAGGAGCCATGATGTCCTTTGACAGATGAATGGATAAAGAAGATGTGGTATATAAAGACAGTGGAATATTACATCCATCAGAAAGAATGAATACTCACCATTTGCCTCGATGTGGATGGTACTGGAGGGTATGATGCTGAGTTAAGTAAGTCAATCGGAGAAGGACAATCATATGGTTTCACTCATACGGGGAGTATACTAAATATTGAAAGAGATTATAAGGGAAAGGAAGGGAACTGAATGGGAAAAATTAGAGAGGGTGACAAACCATGAGAGACTCCTAACTCTGGGAAATGAACAAAGGGTTGCAGAAGGGGACATGGGCAGGAGGTTTGGGATAACTGTGTGACAAGCACTGAGGAGGGCACTGGGTGTTTTTTTTTTTTTAAGATTTTATTTATTTATTCATGAAAGGCAGAGAGAGAGAGAGAGGCAGAGACACAGGCAAAGAGAGAAGCAGGCCCCATGCAGGGAGCCCAACGTGGGACTCGATCTGGGATTCCAGGATCATGCCCCGGGCCGAAGGCAGGTGCCAAACCGCTGAGCCACCCAGGGATCCCGGGCACTAGGTGTTATACTATATGTTGGCAAACCTAACTTCAATAAAAACAAATGAAAAAAATTAACTTACTGAAACCAACCATTATTATTTTCGGCTTTGAAGTGATTAAAAGTTTTACATAGCTTAGTTCATCCCAAGAACCCTACCCCAAAATATTCCGGATAAATATTTGGCTCAGATATCCCCACTGTGCTTATTATCTCTCTCTGGGTTCAGTTTGCTTTGAAGTCAGTGAGAGCACAAAACATCCCCAGAGGGGGACCGTGCCCTGCTAGAGCCCTAATCTTGAAATTAAGTTTAACAAAAGCCTCAGAGTCATCCAAGTCATCATTGAGCCAGTGGGTTAAAAACTGAAAAGCATAGAAAAATTGGCAGTTAAAAATTAAAGTTTTCCAGAAAGTCGGTAAAAAATAAAAGAAAAATAAGTTTTCAGAGTACAGATGTTTTACCTCTTTGGTTAGGTGTATTCCTTAGTATCTTATTTTGGGTGTAATTGTAAATGAGATTGATTCCTTGATTTCTCTTTCTGTGTTTCACTGGTATATAGAAATGCAACATATTTCTGTATGCTGATTTTGTATCCTGCGACTTTACAAATTTGTGACATTCTAGCAATTTTTTGGTCGAGTCTTTCAGGTATTCTATATATGGCATCATGTTATTTGCAAATAGTGAAAGTGGACTACTTCCTTACTGATTTGGATGCCTTTTATTCCTTTTTGTTTCTGATTGCTGTAGCTAGGACTTCCAGTATTGTGTTAAATAATAGTGGTGCGAGTGGACATACTTGTCTTGTTCCTGACCTTATGGGAAAAGCTCTCAGTTGTTTTCCCCTTAAGGATGTTGTTAGCTGTGGGTTTTTCATATGGCCTTTATTATGTTGAGGTATGTTCCCTCTAAACCTACTTTGTTGGGCTGCCTGGGTGGCTCATTTGGTTGAGCATCTGATTCTTTGTTTCAGCTCAGGTCATGAGTTCAGGGTTGTGGGATGGAGCCCCACATTGGGCTCCCTGCCCAGCAGAAAGTCTGCTTGTGGACTGTCTCCCTCTACTCCTCCCCCAACTTTTGTGCATGCTCTCTCTCTCCCTAAAATATATAAATAAATCTTTAATTAAAGAATAAAAATAAACCTACTTTGTTGAGGGTTTTTGTTATGCATTGATGTACCTTGTCAAATGCTTTTTCTGCATCTACTGAAATGATCAGATGGTTCTTATCCTTTCTCTTATTGACATGATGTATCACATTGATATGATTTGCAAACATTGAACCACCCTTGTATTGCAGGAATAAATCTCCCTTGATCATGGTGAATGATATTTTTTAACATATTGTTGAATCCAGTTTGCTAGTATTTTGTTGAGAATTTTTGCAACTATGTTCATCAGGGATATTGGCCTCTAGTTCTCTTTTTTAGTGATGTCTTTATCTGGTTTTGTGATCAGGGCAATTCTGGCCTCAAAGAATGAATTTGGAGGTTTTCCTTCTTTCTCTGTTTTTTTTGTTTGTTTGTTTGTTTTTGTTGTTGTTTGTTTTTGTTTTGTTTTGTTTTGTTTTTGGGTTTTTTTGGAATAGTTTGAGAAGAATAGGTATTAGTTTTTCTTTAAATGTTTGGTAGAATTTGCCTGTGAAGCCCTCTGGTCCTGGCCTTTTGTTTTTTGGGAGTTTTTTGATTACTGACTCAACTTCTTTGCCAGTTTTTCAATATGTTCAAACTTTCTATTTTTTCCTGTTTTATTTTTTTAAGATTTTATTTGTTTATTTATGAGAGACACAAAGAGAGGCAGAGACATAGGCAGAGGGACAGGGTCCCTGCAGGGAGCCCAATGCGGGACTACATCCCAGGACCCCAGGATCACGACATGAGCCAAAGGCAGATGCTCAACTGCTGAGCCACCCAGGCATCCCAATATTCCCTTATTATTGTTTGAACTTCTGTGTTATTGGTTGTTATTCCTCCTCTCTCACTTGTAATTTTATTTATTTGGGTTCTTTTTTTTCTTGATAAGTCTGGCTAGAGATTTATCAATTTTATTTTTTTCCTCAAGAATCAGTTCCTGGTTTCACTGATCTGTTCTATTTTTTCCCTTTAGTTTCTATATCATTTATTTCCACTATAATCTTTATTATTTCTATTCTTCTGCAAGTTTTAAGTTTTGTTTATTGTTCTTTTTCTAGCTCCTGTAGGTGCAAGGTTTGGTTGAGATTTTTCTTGCTTCTTAAGGTAGGCCTGTATTGCTATAAAATCCCCTTTTAGAATGACTTTTGCTGCATCCCAGAGGTATTGCCTGTTGTGTTTTCATTTTCCTTTGTTTCCATGTATTTTTTTTTACTTCTTCTTTGAGTTCTTGGTTGACCCATTCACTATTTAGTAGCATATTATTTAACTTCCACACATTTGTGATCTGTCCAGATTTTTTTCTGGTGGTTGACTTCTAGTTTCATAGCATTATGGCCATAAAAGATACAGTGTATGACTTTGATCTTCTTGAATCTGTTGAGGCTTGTTTTGTGGCTAATATGTGATCTAAATGTCTCATATTCGGAGCAGTCTTCCTCAACCACAGTATTTCCATCAATCCCTGCTGCTCATTTCTCATGTCCTATAATGTGTAATTATTTTGTTATTTGTCTATTATCTGCTTCTCCCACTTGATTGTTTTTTTAAGGATTTTATTTATTCATTCATGAGAGACACAGAGAGAGAGAAAGGCAGATACACAGGCAGAGGGAGAAGCAGGCTCCCTGCTGGGAGCCCGATGTGGGACTTGATCCCGGGACTCCAGGATCACTTCCTGTGCTGAAAGCAGGTGCTAAACTGCTGAGCCACCCAGGAATCCCCCTCCCACTTAATTGTAACTCCTAGGATGGCAGAAACCATGTCTGTCGTGCTTGCCATTGTATCCTTTGCACTAAGCATAACTCGTGGTATTCACCAGTTGTTGAATGAATCAAAGTTTAAGAAACTAGACAGCAGTTTCCTTTTACATATGAAAATATGGGCAAATTTAAGTGAAATTGATTAGGTGCATCCAGCAAACTACTGAGTTTTAATTTTTTAAAAATTTTTGCCTATACAACTAGTACTTTCTCCTTAAAAAAAAAAAATTAGAGATTAAAGCCTCCCTTGACTTCCACCCCCAGTTGCAGTCCTCTTCCAAGAAATCACCATTGCTATTCATCCAGTAAGTAAACTTTCAGACTTTTTCTATTGATTTTCATATAACGTATTGTTGAATCCAGTTTGCTAGTATTTTGTTGAGAATTTTTGCAACTATGTTCATCAGGGATATTGGCCTCTAGTTCTCTTTTTTAGTGATGTCTTTATCTGGTTTTGTGATCAGGGCAATTCTGGCCTCAAAGAATGAATTTGGAGGTTTTCCTTCTTTCTCAAGTATGTCCACTCGCATCACTATTATTTAACACAATACTGGAAGTCCTAGCTACAGCAATCAGAAACAAAAAGGAATAAAAGGCATCCAAATCAGTAAGGAAGTAGTCCACTTTCACTATTTGCAAATAACATGATGCCATATATAGAATACCTGAAAGACTCGACCAAAAAATTGCTAGAATGTCACAAATTTGTAAAGTCGCAGGATACAAAATCAGCATACAGAAATCTGTTGCATTTCTATACACCAGTGAAACACAGAAAGAGAAATCAAGGAATCAATCTCATTTACAATTACACCCAAAATAAGATACTAAGGAATACACCTAACCAAAGAGGTAAAACATCTGTACTCTGAAAACTTATTTTTCTTTTATTTTTTGTATATATATATAAAACCTATAGAAAATAGTCAACCTGTGTTTTATTTTTAACATTGACGAAGTTATTCTGCAGCTTGCTTTTATTGCTCAACTGTAGAACTTGGGGCTACTTCCTTATCAACACATTCACATTTATATCTAATTAATTCATTTAACTACTGCATAATATATCATAGTATGTACACACACATCCTTTTATTAACCAGCCCACTACCTTTTTTGAAGATTTTTTTTTCATGAGAGACACAGAGAGAGGCAGAGACATAGGCAGAGGGAGAAGCAGGGTCCCTACTGGGAGCCTGATGCAGGACTCAATCCAGGACCCTGGGATCACACTCTGAGCCGAAGACAGATACTCAACCACTGACCCACCCAGATGTCCCTAACCAGTCCCCTATTAGTGAACACTTGGATTATTTTCAGCTCTGTTCTTTGGGGACCCCTGGGTGGTTCAACGGTTTAGCGCCTGCCTTCAGCCCAGGGTGTGATCCTGGAGTCCCAGGATCGAGTCCCATGTCGGGCTTCTGCATGGAGCCTGCTTCTCTCTCTGCCTGTGTCTCTGCCCACCGCCCTCCCGTCTCTCATGAATAAATAAATAAAATCTTTAAAAAAAAACTCTGTTCTTTTACTTCAATGAACATAATTATTGCTGATACCTAAGGAAGCTAATGACATTGAACTTACATCATTATTGATGTGTATCTTGCCTCTGACCACCTCGTTGAACTCCTATTAATTTTAATAGTGTGGCCATGGATTCTCTTGAATTTTCAGGATAAATGAAAATTTTCTCCACAGTCTTGCCTCCTCTTTTATATTAATTATATCTCTTAATTCTTTCCATTGGTCTTATTACATTGTCTAGGGCTCTAGTATTGATAATAGTGTACGTCCGTGACTTGATCCTGATTTTACTAAAAAAGTTCCCACCATTCCACTATTTTTTAAAAAGATTTTATTTATTTATTCATGAGAGACCCTGAGAGAGAGGCAAAGATGTAGGCAGAGGGAGAAGCAGACTCCTCGAGAGGAGCCCAATGCGTGACTCAATCCTAGGACTCTGGGACCACGCCCTGAGCTGAAGGCAGACACTCAACCACTGAGCCACCCAGGCATCCCCCTACCATTCCACTATTAAGGTTGTTGTTTCATAGACGTTTCTGGGAGATACCCTTTAGCAAGTTTCAGGACTTCAATAAGGTTTCTGAATCTTATTATTCTTGCTGACAAGCTAGAATGTAAGCATATATAATATTGATACATATATGTGTAGATCAATGTAGATATAGATCAGATACATTGGCTATTGTACAGTACGACTCAAGGGGAAATACAATAGTTTACAGTCACCTTAGGGAAAATAATAAAGTCATACACTGAAATAATAGATAAAAAGGAACAGTTTTGGTTTTCCTTTTTTAACATATAAGTTTATTGGTAGTCTGAATAAAAGTATTGGAAACATTTTCATTGCTTACACACATATGACTGTGTCAAGTTGTAAGACACAAACAAAATGTAAAAGCATCTTGACAAATTAGAAAAATTATTTATTAAAAGAAGATAAAGTGAACAGTAGTGAATAAGAAATGTAAAAACATATAAAATAGAAAAACATGAGCAAAAAAGATTTATTCATAAAATATTTGACAATCACATTGTAGCACAAATTAAATAAAGAATGACACAGTTACGGCCACTTGGGTGGCTCAGTCAGTTGAGTATCTGACTCTTGGTTTCAGCTCAAGTCATGATCTCGGTGGTGAGATTGAGCCAGGCCTTGTGCTCCACGCCCAGCATGGAGTCTGCTTGGGATTCTCTCCCTCCCCTCTCCCTCTGCCCCTTTCTCTCTCTCTCTCTTTCTCTCTCTCTCTCTTTCTCTCTCTCTCTCTCAAGTAAATAAATAAATCTTTTAAAATGCTCTTAAAAAAAGAATGACACAGTTATTTTAAAAACTGGCATGATCATGAGATGTACTAACAAATACATAACATGTTAGGTTTAGAAAATACCTCAGCTAAGCTTTGAATTCATGAAACTGCAAACATAGCAAGCCTTATTATAACCTAACTTATAATAAAAGGATTTTGATACCTCTCTCTCATATACTCCCAAGAGCCTCTACCTCTCTTTCTCTCTTCCCTCCTCTGCCTCTGTAGAAACACATACATACATACTCACATAAGAGTTTATCTTTTGATTGGGAAATCAAAGATATAGTACCTCTGGATGCTGATTTCCAGAAGAAAATAAAAACAGTGAGTAAATTCACTATGAGCTCTTTAAACTACATGTTATCTCCCTTTTCTCCATTTTAAAAGAAAAAAAATATTTTGTAAGAGTCTAAATGCATGCTTTTTGTCCATGAACATATTCTTTGCTTAACTCTTGGCTTCGTCCTCTGAGACTTTTAATTTTTATTTATTATATTATGATTTGCTGCTATGACATTGATTTCCTGTCCAAATTACTGATAATTATTAGGGAATAATATACACATGCATATGTGTGTGTGTTTGTGTGTGTGTGTGTGTGTGTGTGAATACAGAGAAATGCCTGAGTGGGATTGTACAAATTAGGCTAGTTCCTCTTACGTGCTCTGTCCCTCTTTTCAGCAACCTATGGTCCCTAACCACTCTTACCACAGCTACCCCTCCTCCATTACTCAAGCCTACCTTCCCTAGGCAGCAAGGACTTCATGTAAGTCAATCCTATTCATTTCCATCTAAACTCACAAGTTCTATGTCCTACTCACTTAGGGAATTGTTAGATGTTCAGGAACTACTTTGATCAAGTGTCCAGGAGGGAACTTTACTTGTCATACCTGGAAATGACATGACCTCCATGAACAAACCCAATTTCCCACTGGTGTTGATAAGAGGACCTTTGACAGAACTATTTGTAAATTTGAGGAAGTTGTACGTTAGAGCATACCACATCCCATCATGTAAGCCAGAACATATTCCACCTACACTCAGAACCTACCATGACCACATCAGGGTTTGACATTATAATAATGTTATTCATTAATTTGGGGGCTTTTAGATGTATATCATATTTTATCCTAATTAATAATAATATATATGATTGGTGTTAGCTTCACCATGCATGATAGTGACACCATGTGGTCAAGTGAACTAGCCTCTGGCAAAAATCAATAGTCACACTGGCATCTGCTCGATGGAAATTACAAATAGAAGTGAAAATTAGCTTAATAATTCACCTGCTTTCAGGGGTACCTGGGTGGCTCAGCAGCTAAACATCTGCTTTCGGCTTAGGGCATGATCCCTGGTTCCCAGGATCAAGTCCCGCATCAGGCTCCCCTCAGGGATCCTGCTTCTCCCTCTACCTATGTCTCTGCCTCTCTCTGTGTGTCTCTCATGAATAAAGAAATAAAATCTTTAAAAGATAATAATTCACGTGCTTTCAATTTCTATTGTAAATGACTGCCTCTCAGTATCTTTATTCCTAAGAAGAGGAGCTCTTCTTTCTTTCAATATTGCACCTAATTCCTATTGGAATTTATTTTCCCTTGATCTTTATGAAGGCGATTGTTATTAGTATTTTATTAGCTATGTACCAAGCATTCTTCTAAGTGTAATCATCTCGACAGCTCCATGAGATAAGTAGTGTTAGTATCTCCATTTTATTTTATTTTATTTTTAATTTTTTTTATTATTTATTTATGATAGTCACAGAGAGAGAGAGAGAGAGAGAGAGGCAGAGACACAGGCAGAGGGAGAAACAGGCTCCATGCACCGGGAGCCTGACGTGGGATTCAATCCGGGTCTCCAGGATCGCGCCCTGGGCCAAAGGCAGGCGCCAAACTGCTGCGCCACCCAGGGATCCCAGTATCTCCATTTTATATATAAGGAAACTGAGGCATAGGTGAGTTAAATTCTCCAGAATAATACAGCTTGTAAGTTCCAAAACTCGGGTCTGCACCCTAATATCATGATACTAGACTCTGTGCTCTCATTTAGTACATGATACTCCTTCTCTAGTGAGCATATACTCTGCAAGGCATGCCCCAAAAATGGCACAAAACATGACCATAGCCCTCAAAGAGGAAAATGTAGTAGGGAAAACTGAGATGTATACAATTAGTAGAAGGTTGACTGCGAGACTATGATAGAAGATAGAAGTGTTAAGGTTATTGAAGCTGAAGAGGTTATGAAATTATGAGGTCAGGGTGTTGGAAGGGTCACCAGCATGGATGTTAGAGTTACTGAAGATGTTAGCAGAGAAGTCAAAGATCAGTAGTGGGCATATTAGAAGGGAGGAGCTCTCTCTCTCTCAAGGAAGTAAGTAAATAATTTTTCTTAATAAAAAGGGAAAGCAACAAGAAAGGCCAGCTGAAAGAGGAGCATTTCTGTTAGGATTTCAAAAGCTGAGCAGATTGGGATGGTGCTGAATGTCCAGAGTATGTCCATGGTGGTGGGGCGACTAAAGTGGATGGAAGCCAAGTTCCCTGAAGTTGGATCATAATGAGTCCAGAGTACTGGATCATAGAAGGACCTAGTGTGGAGAGGATGATTGTGATTCAAGTGACAGCTTTCATATATGTGGGAGAATGACGGGGATGCTAGTCCATGACGAAACAGGCCAGGGAGAAATAGAAGGTGGTAGGACCAAATGCCAAGCGTCTCTTGACTACCATGGGTCTCCAGGAAACCAGAGATTTATGCATGAGGGTGAGGGAGTGAGAAAACCCCAATTAGCCCTGAAATATGTGGGCGACAGAAGGATGAGCTGCCTCTACTGAAAGTAACTGAAGGGGAAGGTGGTGTCTTTAGGGGTAAGATGGGTCAGGGACCACGGAGAAATGTCACAAGCCTTAGTGTAGCCCTCACTGGAGAGAAAAAAGAAAATTGTACCCATTAAGCATGGGTCATGTAGCCAGAGATTTTGAAGACACAGTGGAAACTTTCAGGAAAAGAAGCAGTGGAAGAAGAATGAGCCATATAGAGAGGGGGGAACAGAAGTGAATGTGAAACAAGTTAGCTTACAACTAGGGTAATATCTAAGGATGACATGACCTATACCCTAAAAACTACAGAACACTTCTGAAAGAAATTGAGGAAGACACAAAGAGATGGAAAAATATTCCATGCTCATGGATTGGAAGAATTAATATTGTGAAAATCTCAATGCTACCCAGGGCAATTTACACATTCAATGCAATCCCTATCAAAATACCATGGACATTCTTCAGAGACTTGGAACAAATCATCGTAAGATTTGTGTGGAATCAGAAAAGACCCCGAATAGCCAGGGGAATATTGAAAAAGAAAACCATAGGTGGGGGCATCTCAATGCGGGATTTCAGGTTGTACTACAAAGCTGTGATCATCAATATAGTATGGTACTGGTGCAAAAACAGACACATAGATCAGTGGAACAGAATAGAGAACCCAGAAATGGGCCCTCAACTGTATGGTCAACTAATATTCGACAAAGCAGGATAGACTATCCACTGGAAAAAGGACAGTCTCTTCAATAAATGGTGCTGGGAAAATTGGACAGCCACACGCAGAAGAATGAAACTGGACCATTTTCTTATTCCTTACATAAAGATAAACTCAAAATGGATGAAAGATCTAAATGTGAGACAAGATTCCACCAAAATCCTAGAAGAGAACACAGGCAACATCCTTTTTGAACTTGGCCAGAGCAACTTCTTGCAAGATACATCTATGAAGGCAAGGGAAACAAAAGCAAAAATGAACTATTGGGACCTAATCAAGATAAAAAGCTTCTGCACAGCAAAAGAAAAAGTCAACAAAACTAAAAGACAACCTACAGAATGGGAGAAGATATTTGCAAATGACGTATCAGATAAAGGGCTAGTTTCCAAGATCTATAAAGAACTTCTTCAACTCAACACCAAAGAAACAAACAATCCAATCATGAAATGGCAAAAGACATAAACAGAAAATTCACAGAGGAAGACATAGACATGGCCAACAAGCACATGAGAAAATGCTCCGCACCACGGGCCATCAGGGAAATACAAATCAAAACCACAGTGAGATACCACCTCACACCAGTGAGAATGCGGAAAATTAAGAAGGCAGGAAACCACAAATGTTGGAGAGGATATGGAGAAAGGTTCCCCTCTGGCACTGTTGGTGGGAATGTGAACTGGTGCAGCCACTCTGGAAAACTGTGTGGAGGTTCCTCAAAGAGTTAAAAATAGATCTGCCCTAAGACCCAGCAATTGCCATGCTGAAGATTTACCCCAAAGATACAGATGCAGTGAAACGCTGGGACACCTGCACCCTGATGTTTCTAGCAGCAATGTCCATAATAGCCAAACTGTGGAAGGAGCCTCGGTGTCCATCAATAGATGAATGGATAAAGAAGATGTGGTCTATGTATACAATGGAATATTAGCCATTAGAAACGACATATACAGAGAATTACAGACCAATATCCCTGATGAAGATGGATGCAAAAATTCTCAACAAGATACTAGCCAATAGGATCCAACAATACATTAAGAAAATTATTCACCATGACCAAGTAGGATTTGTCCCCGGGACACAAGGCTGGTTCAACACTCGTAAAACAATCAATGTGATTCATCATATCAGCAAGAGAAAAACCAAGAACCATATGATCCTCTCATTAGATGCAGAGAAAGCATTTGACAAAATACAGCATCCATTCCTGATCAAAACTCGTCAGAGTGTAGGGATAGAGGGAACATTCCTCAACATCTTAAAAGCCATCTACGAAAAGCCCACAGCAAATATCATTCTCAATGGGGAAGCACTGGGAGCCTTTCCCCTAAGATCAGGAACAAGACAGGGATGTCCACTCTCACCACTGCTATTCAACATAGTACTGGAAGTCCTAGCCTCAGCAATCAGTCAACAAAAAGACATTAAAGGCATTCAAATTGGCAAAGAAGAAGTCAAACTCTCCCTCTTCGCCGATGACATGATACTCTACATAGAAAACCCAAAAGCCTCCACCCCAAGATTGCTAGAACTCATACAGAAATTTGGTAGCGTGGCAGGATACAAAACCAATGCCCAGAAATTAGTGGCATTTCTATACACTAACAATGAGACTGAAGAAAGAGAAATTAAGGAGTCAATCCCATTGACAATTGCACCCAAAAGCATAAGATACCTAGGAATAAACCTAACCAAAGAGGTAAAGGATCTCTACCCTAAAAACTAGAGAACACTTCTGAACGAGATTGAGGAAGACACAAAGAGATGGAAAAATATTCCATGCTCATGGATTGGCAGAATTAATATTGTGAAAATGTTAATGTTACCCAGGGCATTTTACACGTTTAATGCAATCCCTATGAAAATACCATGGACTTTCTTCAGAGAGTTAGAACAAATTATTTTAAGATTTGTGTGGAATCAGAAAAGACCCCGAATAGCCAGGGGAATATTGAAAAAGAAAACCATAGCTGGGGGCATCTCAATGCCAGATTTCAGGTTGTACTACAAAGCTGTGGTCATCAAGACAGTGTGGTACTGGCACAAAAACAGACACATAGATCAATGGAACAGAATAGAGAACCCAGAAGTGGACCCTGAACTTTATGGTCAGCGAATATTCGATAAAGGAGGAAAGACTATCAATTGGAAGAAAGACAGTCTCTTCAATAAATGGTGCTGGGAAAATTGGACATCCATATGCAGAAGAATGAAACTAGACCACTCTCTTTCACCATACACAGAGATAAACTCAAAATGGATGAAAGATCTAAATGTGAGACAAGATTCCATCAAAATCCTAGAGGAGAACACAGGCAACACCCTTTTTGAACTCGGCCACAGTAACTTCTTGCAAGATACATCCACGAAGGCAAAAGAAACAAAAGCAAAAATGAAGTATTGGGACTTCATCAAGATAAGAAGCTTTTGCACAGCAAAGGATACAGTCAACAAAACTAAAAGACAACCTACAGAATGGGAGAAGATATTTGCAAATGATGTATCAGATAAAGGGCTAGTTTCCAAGATCTATAAAGAACTTCTTAAACTCAACACCAAAGAAACAAACAATCCATCATGAAATGGGCAAAAGACATGAACAGAAATCTCACAGAGAAAGACATAGACATGGCCAACATGCACATGAGAAAATGCTCTGCATCACTTGCCATTAGGGAAATACAAATCAAAACCACAATGAGATACCACCTCACACCAGTGAGAATGGGGAAAATTAAGAAGGCAGGAAACCACAAATGTTGGAGAGGATGTGGAGAAAGGGGAACCCTCTTGCACTGTTGGTGGGAATGTGAACTGGTGCAGCCACTCTGGAAAACTGTGTGGAGGGATCCCTGGGTGGCGCAGGGGTTTGGCGCCTGCCTTTGGCCCGGGGCACGATCCTGGAGACCCAGGATCGAATCCCATGGCGGGCTCCCTGCATGGAGCCTGCTTCTCCCTCTACCTGTGTCTCTGCCTCTCTGTCTCTCTCTGTGTAACTATCATGAATAAATAAATAAAATCTAAAAAAAAAAAAAAAAAAAAAAGAAAACTGTGTGGAGGTTCCTCAAAGAGTTCAAAATAGACCTGCCCTACGACCC
Organism: Canis lupus familiaris; assembly: GCF_011100685.1. Classification (NCBI taxonomy): domain Eukaryota; kingdom Metazoa; phylum Chordata; class Mammalia; order Carnivora; family Canidae; genus Canis; species Canis lupus. The sequence continues at coordinate 80,861,597 of NC_049260.1, forward strand.
AGCAATTGCACTGTTGGGGATTTACCCCAAAGACAGATGCAATGAAATGCTGGGACACCTGCACCCTGATGTTTCTAGCAGCAATGTCCACAATAGCCGAACTGTGGAAGGAGCCTCGGTGTCCATCGAAAGATGAATGGATAAAGAAGATGTGGTTTATGTATACAATGGAATATTACTCAGCCATTAGAAATGACAAATACCCACCATTTGCTCCAACGTGGATGGAACTGGAGGGTATTTTGCTGAGTGAAGTAAGTCAATTGGAGAAGGACAAACATTATATGGTCTCATTCATTTCGGGAATATAAATAATAGTGAAAGGGAATATAAGGGAAGGGAGAAGAAATGTGCGGGAAATATCAGCAAGGGAGACAGAACATAAAGACTACTAACTGGGAAACGAACTAGGGGTGGTAGAAGGGGAGGAGGGCGGGTGGTGGGGGTGAATGGGTGACGGGCACTGAGGGGGGCACTTGATGGGATGAGCACTGGGTGTTATTCTGTATGTTGGCAAATCGAACACCAATAAAAAATAAATTTATTATTAAAAAACGTGAAGAAAAATCTGGATCTCAACTCAAAATTATGCAAGGTTAATCCATGGGGCTCAACTTTATCATATGTAAAATGAGATTAAAATACTCATTCCTTACAGAGTTGCTGTGAGATTTACATGGAAAGCACAATTTCTGACGCATATAAAGTTGCAGTCATTGTTGTGAAAAAAAAAAGAAAGAAAGAAAGAAAGAAACGACAAATACCCACCATTTGCTTTGACATGGATGGAACTGGAGGGTATTGTGCTGAGTGAAATAAGTCAATCAGAAGACAAACATTATATGGTCTCATTCATTTGGGAAATATAAAAAATAGTGAAAGGGAATAAAGGGAACGGAGAGAAAATGAGTGAATATATCAGTGAAGATGACAGAACGTGAGAGACTCCTAACTCTGGGAATCGAACAAGGGGTAGTGGAAAGGGAGGTGGGCGGAGGCTGGAGTGACTGGGTGACCGGCACTGAGGGGGGCACTTGACGGGATGAGCACTGGGTGATATGATATATGTTGGCAAATCGAACCCCAATAAAAAATATATACAAAAAAAATGAATTAAATTAAATTAAAAAGAAAAGAAATCCCAATTGTCAGCCAGAGCTTGCTCTTCTAAGATCTTACTGCTGCAGAGCTTCTCTTGGGTCAGGCTATGGCTCTTGTTTCTTTGGAGATGTGCTAAGAAGACCTATCAAGTGTAGAAAGCGCCAGATTGAAGTCACCAAGTATAAGTGTATTATTATCTAAGTATGTCTTAACTGTGGTTATTAATTGATTGATATATTTGGCAGCTCCCATATTTGGAGCATATATATTGATGACAACCGTTCAAAATCTTTGGGATACAGCAAAAGCAGTCCTGAGGGGGAAAAACATCACAATACAAGGTCAAGCTATGGCTATGTAAACAAGAACAAATAGCTCCCCAGGGCTTTATATGCTAGGGTTTAACCTCGGTATCAAAAAGTAATATACGTCAGGTTAGAGCCCTCCTATCTCTTTTAGGCCTTCATTAATCTCTCTTGTTCCTCCAAAGGACTGCAGTTTTTTTTCTTGGGGGTGGGTGGGTAGAAAGGGTATGTTCTTTGTGAAATGGTCAGAGAAATGATACATTTTTCTTTAGCTGAAATGCAACTTACCCTTCTCTCCCTCTGAGTACTGTTACAAAAATTGTTCACGAAGCTCTTTGGTAGATATGGCCTTTTTGTATATTCTGTTTTTTTGGCAAGATTATTATTTTTTTAAAGAACATTTGCCTTTGTGTTTGGAGTGGTACTAAATTTCTCAGAATTAACCGCTGTGGCCTCCAACTGCAACTAATCTTACTGTGTGTAAGTTACTGAGCATTTAAGATTCTGATTATATCCTGTATGAGGCTAATAAAAATAACCAGTGGAAAAATTATTTGGAAAAGTAGTTATTTGGTCCACATAGATGTTTTTCAAGCTAAAATAATGTCAGACATCCTCTTTGATTATACACTCCTCCTCCTCCTCCTCCTCCTCCTCCTCCTCCTCCTCCTCCTCCTCCTCCGCTGAATTGACTGCTTTGAGGAAAAGAACTCAATTTACATTTCCACGTACAAGCTAAAAATATATGCAAGCAAATGGAGATTGGATTTAATTCAATACTCGAATGCAGGGCATCCAGGTATTTAATGATTGCAATTTTGACATCCTAAGGCCTTGACTAGATTTCTACCATTTTTTGCTGAAATCCTCATCTCCTCAATGCAGAGATAGGTAATTAGCATTAGTCATAACAAACAGATCATTTCCCAGGACATTTGAGTTATTAAAATGGCCTAAAAGAATATTGTCGTGTGCTCCTTCTTCATAATCATTTTTTAAAGATATTTATTTACTCATGAGAAACACACACAGAGACATAGGCAGAGGGAGAAGCAGACTCCCTGCAAGGAGCCTGATGTAGGACTTGATCCTAGGACTCTAGAATCAGGACCTGAGCCGAAGGCAGACGCTCAACCACTGAGCCACCCAGGTCCCCACAATAATTATTTTTATGCAACATCCTCCAGATACTCTGGTAACACTCCACTCAAGCCCCATCTTGCACCTGATGTAAGACTCTAAAGCACTTCCATTTGTAACCTAATGGCTGATTAGTTTAACATGCAGGTAATTCAGCACTCGTAACCATCCACTGGATTGAACCCTCCCTGCCCCAACATTGACATGCCCTTCCTTTGCCCTTGTAATCTACACTCCCCAGTCTGGGGCCTTCTGGTCTAAATTCTCTCATATTTTTATGTCTCCCATATTCCACTTTGCCCTTCTGAGCTCCTCGAAGTATGCCTGCTCTCTTGTGAACAACTCTCTGACATTTTGTCTACACCGCCTGCCTTCTACCTGGCTACACCAAGTCCTGTTTTTTTTTACAAGTCCTGTTTTTGTTTGAGGTAACCTTATTACAGAATTTAGTTTGAAAGCTTTACACTATGTACCACTAGATGGTCTCACATTCATGTCATACTTATTTTTTTTGCTGTGTTCCAATAAAACTTTATTTACAAAAAGAAGTGACCAGCTTGCATAGAAGACCATGAGATATATGAAAATGTCATCCAAGCATTTTTTTCCCAGGCAGGGCACTTTGAATGGATTCACTTCATAGTTACTGGCCAGTTACCACCAGGAGTCTAAGAATGTTCCAAGTTTACAATAGTTTATAAAAAAGTATCCACTTATAAATGATCTCAGTAGGTCTCTTTACCCTTTTTTTATAAATTTATTTTTATTGGTGTTCAATTTGCCAACATATGGAATAACACCCAGTGCTCATCCCATCAAGTGCCCCCCTCAGTGCCCATCACCCAGTCACCCACACCACACACCCCACCCTCCTCCCTTTCTACCACTCCTAGTTCATTTCCCAGAGTTTTGAGTCTCTCATGTTCTGTCTCCCTTTCTGATATTTCCCACTCATTTTTTTTCCTTTCCCCTTTGTTTTCTTTCACTATTTTTTATATTCCCCAAATGAATGAGACCATATAATGTTTGTCCTCCGATTGACTTATTTCACTCAGCACAATACCCTCCAGTTCCACCCATGTCGAAGCAAAAGGTGGGTATTTGTTGTTTCTAATGGCTGAGTAATATTCCATTGTATACATAGACCACATCTTCTTCATCCATTCATCTTTCGATGGACACTGAGGCTCCTTCCACAGTTTGGCTATTGTGGACATTGCTGCTATAAACATCGGGGTGTGGGTGTCCCAGCATTTCACTGCATCTGTATCTTTGGGGTAAATCCTCAGCAGGGCAATTGCTGGGTCGTAGGGCAGATCTATTTTCACCATTTATTGAAGAGACTGTCCTTTTTCCAGTGGATAGTCTATCCTGCTTTGTCGAATATTAGTTGACCATACAGTTGAGGGCCCATTTCTGGGTTCTCTATTCTGTTCCACTGATCTATGTGTCTGTTTTTGCACCAGTACCATACTGTATTAATGATCACAGCTTTGTAGTACAACCTGAAATCCTGCATTGTGATGCCCCCAGCTATGGTTTTCTTTTTCAATATTCCCCTGGCTATTTGGGGTCTTTTCTGATTCCACACAAATCTTAACGATGATTTGTTCCAAGTCTCTGAAGAATGTCCATGGTATTTTGATAGGGATTGCATTGAATGTGTAAATTGCCCTGGGTAGCATTGAGATTTTCACAATATTAATTCTTCCAATCCATGAGTATGGAATATTTTTCCATTTCTTTGTGTCTTCCTCAATTTCTTTCAGAAGTGTTCTGTAGGTTTTAGGGTATAGATGCTTTACCTCTTTGGTTAAGTTTATTCCTAAGTATCTTATGCTTTTGGGTGCAATTGTCAATGGGATTGACTCCTTCATTTCTCTTTGTTCAGTCTCATTGTTAGTGTATAGAAATGCCACTGATCTCTGGGCATTGATTTTGTATCCTGCCACACTGCCGAATTGCTGTATGAGTTCTAGCAATCTTGGGGTGGAGGCTTTTGGGTTTTCTATGAAGAGTATCATGTCGTCTGCAAAGAGGGAGAGTTTGACTTCTTTTCAATTTAAATGCCTTTTATTTCTCTTTGTTGCCTGATTGCTGAGGCTAGGACTTCCAGTACTATGTTGAATAGCAGTGGTGAGAGTGGACATCCCTGTCTTGTTCCTGATCTTAGGGGAAAGGCTCCTAGTGCTTCCCCATTGAGAATGATATTTGCTGTGGGTTTTTCATAGATGGCTTTTAAGATGCCGAGGATTGTTCCCCCTATCCCTACACCCTGAAGAGTTTTGATCAGGAATGGATGCTGTATTTTGTCAGATGCTTTCTCTGCATCTATTGAGAGGATCATATGGTTCTTGTTTTTTCTCTTGTTGATATGATCTATCATGTTGATTGCTTTATGAGTGTTGAACCAGCTTTGCATCCGGGGATAAATCCCACTTGGTCATGGTGAATAATATTCTTAATGTCTGTTGGAAGTATTCCATTCCTTTCTATCTTTCCGAACAGCTTTAGTAGAATAGGTATTGTTTCTTCTTTAAACGTTTGATAGAATTCCCCTGGGAAGCCATCTGGCCTTGGACTTTTGTTTCTTGGGAGGTTTTATGACTGCTTCAATTTCCTCCCTGGTTATAGGCCTGTTCACGTTTTCTATTTCTTCCTGTTCCAGTTTTGGTAGTTTGTAGTTTTCCAGAAATGTGTCCATTTCTTCTAGATTGCCTAATTTATTGGCACATAGCTGCTCATAATATGTTTTTAAAATCTTTTGTATTTCCTTGGTATTGGTTGTGATCTCTCCTTTTTCATTCATGATTTTATTAATTAGAGTCTATTCTCTTTTGTTTTTAATAAGGTTGGCTAATGGTTTATCTATCTTATTAATTCTTTCAAAGAACCATCTCCTGGTTTTGTTGATCTGTTCTACAGTTCTTCTGGTCTCTATTTCATTGAGTTCTGCTCGAATCTTTAGTTACTCTCTTCTTCTGCTTGGTGTAGGGTTTTTTTTTTTAGATTTTTAAAATTTTATTTACTCATGAGAGACACACACAGAGAGAGAGAGAGACAGGCAGAGGGAGAAGCAGGCTCCATTCTGGGAGCCTGACGTGGGACTTGATCCCGGGACTCCAGGATCATGCCATGGGCCGAAGGCAGGCACTAATCCATTGAGCCACCCAGGGATCCCAGGTGTAGGTTTTAGTTACTGTTCTTTCTCCAGTTCCTTTAGGTGCAAGGTTAGCTTGTGTATTTGAGTTTTTTTCCAATTTTTTTAATTTTTATTTATTTATTATTATTTTTTATTCATGATAGTCACACAGAGAGAGAGAGAGAGAGAGGCAGAGACACAGGCAGAGGGAGAAGCAGGCTCCATGCACCGGGAGCCCAACGTGGGATTCGATCCCGGGTCTCCAGGATCGCGCTCTGGGCCAAAGGCAGGCGCCAAACCGCTGCGCCACCCAGGGATCCCTTTTTCCAATTTTTTGAGGGATGCTTGTATTGGGATGTATTTCCCTCTCAGGACTGCTTTTGCTGTATCCCAAAGATTTTGAATGGTTGTATCTTCATTCTCATTAGTTTCCATGAATCTTTTTTAATTCTTCTCTAATTTCCTGGTTGACACTTTCATCTTTTAGCAGGATAGTCTTTAACCTCCATGTGTTTGAATTGCTTCCAAATTTGTTCTTGTTATTGAGTTCTAGTTTCAGAGCATTCTGGTCTGAAAATATGCAGGGGAAAATCCCAATCTCTTGGTATTGGATGAGACTTGATTTGTGACCCAGTATGTGGTCTATTCTGGAGAAAATTCCATGTGCACTTGAGAAGAATGTGTATTCAGTTGCCTCTGGATGTAAAGTTCTCTAAATATCTGTGAAATTCATCTAGTCCAGTGTATCATTTAAAGCTCTTGAATGTTGTGCTTAGAAGATCTGTCATTAGCAGAAAATGCCGTATTGCCGTATTGAATGCCGTATTGAATACTGGGAGCAGTATTAGTGTATTATCTAAGCATGTCTTTTCTTTGGTTATTGATTGATTGATATACTTGGCAGCTCCCACATTGGGGCATAAATATTCATGATTGTTAGGTCCTCTTGTTGGATAGATCCTTTAATTATGATACAGTGTCACTCTTCATCTCTTACTACAGTTTTGGGATAAATTTTAATTTATCTGATATGAGGATTGCTACCCCTGCTTTCTTTTGAGGTCTATTTGAATGGTAAATGGTTCTCCAACCTTTCATTTTCTGGCTGTAGGTATTTTGAGGTCTAAAATGAGTCTCTTGTAGATAGCAAATAGATGGGTCTTGTTGTTTTTATCCAGTCTGAAACCCTGCATCTTTTGATGGGATCAATAAGCCCATTCACATTCAGAGTTACTATTGAAAGGTATGAATTTAGTGTCATCATAATAGCTATTCAGTCCCTGTTTTTGTGGATTATATTTTGGGATTCCTCTTTCTTTTACAGGGTCCCCATAATATTTCTTGCAGAGCTGGTTTGGTGGTGACATATTCTTTCAGTTTCTGCCTATTCTGGAAGCTCTTTATCTCTCCTTCTATTCTGAATGAGAGCCTTGCTGCATAAAGTATTCTTGGCTGCATGTTCTCATTTAAGACCCTGAATATACCCTGCCAGCCCTTTATGGCCTGCTGGATGTCTGTGGAGAGGTCTGCTGTTAATCTAATATTTCTCCCCATATAAGTTGCAAGTTTCACTATTAGATGTTGAGGTGCTGAATGGTTTTTATTGATTTTAGGGAGGGATCTCCCTATCTCCTGGATCTGAATGCCTGTTTCCCTCCCCAGATTAAGGAAGTTCTCAGCTATGATTTGTTCAAATATACTTTCTCATCCTCTGTCCCTTTCAGCGTCCTCTGGAACCCCAATTAAATGTAGATTTTTCCTTCTGAGGCTGCCATTTATCCATTTACTTCCCTTAACCTTTCCTCATGGTGTTTTAATTGTTTTTCTCTTTCTTCTTCAGCTTCCTTCCTTTCCATCAACTTGTCTTCTCTGTCACTCACTTGTTCTTCTACCTCATTAACCGTCATTGTTAAGACCTCCTGTTTGGATTGCATCTCATTTAATTGATTTTTAATTTCGGCCTGATTAGATCTAAATTCTGCAGTAATGAAGTCTCTTGATCATTTAGGCTTTTTTCCAGAGCCACCAGTAGCTTTATAATTGTGCTTCTGTATTGGTTTTCTGACATCCAATTGTAATCCAAATTTTGTAACTCTGTGGCAGAGAGTACTGTTTCTGATTCTTTCTTTTGTGGTGAGTTCTTCTTTCTAGACATTTTGCTCAGTGCATGAGTGGCTAAAAATGAGTTGCATTGGAAAAAGGAAGAAAAAGAAAAAAATGAAAAAGAAAAAACAAAACAAAAACAAGAAGGACTATCCTCTGGCTCTAAATAGAGTAAATCCCTCGACTTCCCCTGGAGCTTTCCAGCTCTGCTTCGTCAAGAACTTGTTCTTCCCGTGTTCTTCCAGCTGGTCTTCTGGGGGAAGGGCCTGCTGTGCTCTCAGGTGTGTGCATGGCTCAGTGGGAGCTGTTTATCCTGTGAGGCCCCTGCTCCCTGGCGGCCCTGCTCCATCCCAGGCAGAGGGTGACACCAGGAGGAACAACAACAGTGGCGGCGGCCAGCTCTCCAGCCCTGGAATCAGCTCCCTGCAGTAACTACCACAGCTCCCAGTCCACACTGGCCTAGATGCTCCCGGGGCTGTGGTGGGCGCTGATCTGCGCAGCTTGGGGGCACCTGGCGGCAGGGAGTCCTCGCTGTCCCGTGAGCTCCCCGCATCCGCCTGTCCCGGGAGGAGTGCAAGATCCTGGGCTATGTTCCCCGGCGCCCTGGGATCCGGAGCCTGAACTGCTGGAATTGGGCTCCCGGGGCTGCGCAGCCCCCTCTGCCAGGAGCTGCCGCCTGAGCTTCTCCTGAGGCCCCGCTGGGCGCTCGCTCCAGCCCTTTATCGAGATCAGCCCCTGGTGTGTGGCGCGCCCTCCCCTGGAGTGCACTTCCTCTGTTAGTGACCCCAGGAACCTGGAAGCGCCACTGCCCCTCCTGCGGTTCTGCCCGAGTTCCCTGCTGAGCGTCTTCCCGTCCCGGAAGAATCCTGTGCGGATTTTAAAAGTTCCTGCTTCTTGGGGGCTGGACTTTCCTCTCCTGGAGGCTTTCTCAGCCCCCCTTAGCCCAGCTCCTCGTGGGGCCCCTCCTGCACTTCATTCTTTTTTATTTTTTTTCTGCTTTCCTACCTTGTTAGAAGCGCAAACTCTTCTCTCTGTAGCATTCCAGCTGTTCTCTCTTTAAATTTCAGGTCGAATTCGTAGGTTTTCAGGATGACTTGAAAGTTATCTAGGTAGGGGCATCTGGGTGGCTCAGCGGTTGAGCATCTGCCTTTGGCTCAGGGCATGATCCTGGGGTCCTGGGATGGAGTCTCCTATCGGGCTCCCTGCAGGGAGCCTGCTCCTCCCTCCGCCTGTGTCTCTGCCTCTCTCGGTGTGTCTCTCATGAATAAATAAATAAAATCTTAAAAAAAAAGAAAGAAAGAAAGTTATCTAGGTAAATTGGTGGGGGCAGGTGACTTGGGGACCCTACTCCTCCGCCATCTTGCCCTGTTCCCCGACAATTGGGTTTTCTAACATGGGGATAAAAGAAGACATAAAAATGTGTGTTGTTGTTTTTTTTATCTAAAACTCAAGGGTTTATGTATCCACTCAACAAATATTTACTGAGGGCCAACTATGTGTCCTGCCTTGCCACATTTCACATTTCATAGCTCTCTCTCTCTCTCTGAGCCCTCACACATTCAGTGTGGCTTTAATGAGAAGCAGTGGAATATAGTAGTAATTCTGGGCACAAGCTTTGGAGGGAGATGGGCCTGGGTTTGAATATCAGATCCACTATTTGTTTTCTAGCTGTGTGATCTTGGACAAGTTATTTAACCTCTCTGTATTCTAGTCTTCTCAGCTCAGTCATCTCAACTATAAAATGGGAATACTATAGTACTCCTTTACAGAGTGGTTGTAAAGACTAAATGAAATAGCACATGTAGGGGCACCTGGGTGGCTTAGTTGGTTAAGTGTCTGTCTTTGGCTTGCATCATGATCCTGGGGTCCTGGGATTGAGCCCCAATCAGGCTCCCTGCTCAGTGGGGAGTCTGCTTCTCCCTTTTCCTCTGCCCCTCACCCCACACTCATGTTCTCTCTCATAAAAAAATAAAATCTTTAATAAATAAATAAAATAGCATATGTAAAGAAAGCACATGGCATGGTAGCTATTATAGAATAGCTATAGATACTCAAAAAAATGGTAGTAGTAAGATAATGCTGATGAAGGCATCCCCTGCTTGGTTTATTCTACCTTTTCTTCCCTGCCTGTCCATGTTTCTTTCTCACTTTAAAATCTTGGACAAAAGGTATGTCCTATTCAAAGTCTTTCTTGACTAACAGTTCACCCTGATTTCTCCATTATTTGGCATCTATCTGATGCTTATGAACACAGGTCACATTAATTTGTTTTTTGCCTATTTTTCTATATTCTTATGTGTTATTTGTGTCCTTCCTGGATTCTCAATTATCATAGAGTAATAGAGTCATAGGCCAAACATAAAAGAACATAAATCTTCCATGTGTATCATGAATCCCTTCAACTACAATTCTGTCGGGTGGCCATTCATTTACTACTTGAGTATTTTTAGAGACAAAGATCTCATCATCTCACCAAACAGGCCGTTCAGTTCGTTGCTGGGCAGTTTTCAGGAGGTTATTTCTCAAACTACACCAGCATGTACCTGTATCTTTTCACACATTTTCCTAGTTTTGCCCTCTTGAACAACATAGGACTAAATAGAGGTTTAATTTAGGATTAATACAGGATTAAACTGTTCACTACATAAAGTTGCCTTCTCTTTGCTTTATTTTTTTAAAAGATTTTATGTATTTACTCATGACAGACACAGAGAGAGAGAGAGAGAAAGAGAGAGAGGCAGAGACACCGCCAGAGGAGAAGCAGGCTCCATGCAGGGAGCCTGATATGGGACTCAATCCCAGGACTCCAGGATCAAGCCCTGGGCTGAAGGCAAGCACCAAACCACTGAGACACCCAGGGATCCCCTTCTCTTTGCTTTATATTGTCCACTCAATTCTCGGGTGTTGGCTTTTTGGCTTTTTTACTAATGGCAAAGTTGAATGTCAATGTTTCTTACTACTACAATCTTTTTTTTTTTTTTTCCCTGTTGATGGGGAGGGGGTATTACCTTTGCTGGGTTTTTTTTTTAAGATTTTTTAAATTTGTATTTATTCATGAGAGATACAGAGAGAGAGAGACAGAGACATAGGCAGAGGGAGAAGCAGGCTCCCTGTGAGGAGCCTAATGCAGGACTCTATCCCAGGACCCCGGGATCACAACCTGAACCAAAGGCAGATGCTCAATCACTGAGCCACCCAGGTGCCCTGCCTTTGCGTATTGAGAACAACTTTACTTTTTGAGTCTTGGAGAGGATTTCGGAGCCAGTTACCTATGTAATGTGATTTGTTGGGTCCCAGGATTTGCCCCGCCCAACAATATCCTCTTCCCTATGATATCTGAAACCATCCATTGTGAGAGCAGCATTCCTCCAGGTTTTAAAAAAGTTATAGGGTTTTTGAAGCCCTGTTTGAAAGTAACATGCCCCTGGGAAAGGAAACATCTTAACCTTAACCACTGATACAACAGCAGGGACTGAATCGTTGCTAGTGACTTGAGAGCAAAATATCAAGATCGGATAAGGCGTGACCTGGCCGCAGTACCAGACTGCTGGAGATCCAGAGACCTCGTTTCATTCATCCAGGGATACACAGCACTTAGCACAGTGACTAATACTGGGTCCTCAGTGACGAATGAACAAATGAGGCTGAAAAGGGGAGTATGTGCCCTTCCCGGTAAGCATCACCCACTTCATAATTCTCTCTCTAGCCAAGGAAGTGTGGCAACACCAGAAATTTCGGGGTTCTTTGGCTTGCTGACAGCCTTGCTAGCTATTCACAGTGCTCTTCTCCTATCAGCTTTCCCTGGAGCTATCTGGTGTCTCACCTTCAGCTGGCAGCAGGCGGCATGAATTGTTAGGCTGCTTCTATATAAAGCTCTGGCAATAGAAACTGCCTCCATTACCACCATTGATTCACATACCTACACAGAGACTTCACACCCACCCAGTGTTATGGAGAAAAGGAATCGGATTCTAGCTCAGGCCTTGTGTCACTGCACAATATTGTAGAATTAACATTACCCCCTTTGCTTATTTGTAGAAGCTTTTGCAGATGTAGTGATCTGCCTCATACTCTGAATTTGGGGAAGAGTATAATAAAAGCCTCATTAATTCTCACCAGTGTTTAATCTAAATTAAAAATGTGGAGTTGGCACTTAAAAGTGTGGGGAGATGATTAAGTGCCTTCAGAGAATAGGAACTCTTTTTAAAGCAGTACATAAAAGCAAGTATTTTCCTGCAAACAATCTTTGCCTTCATTAAAGGGTATCCAGCAGTGCTTTTCTTTGGCATGATTTTGGTAGCAATTCGTTTGTGTTATTGTATTACTTGAAAATAATAAAGCTCCATTTTGGGTTTTGTTAAAAGTTTAAAAGGAAGGCCTATCTGACAGGAAATCAATGAACTATGGAAGGGTATTTTTTAAAATAGCTTTTTAGACATCTATAGCATTGTAATCAAAGCTAATGAAATATAAGACCCTACTTCAAAGAACAATATAAATGGTTTTAATTAATAACCCAATTGCTTTTATGTAAATGAATATTTCCTATGGCACTAGAAAAATTGTTTTTCTCATTCAAGGTAACTGTTCCCAGTGCAGAACTTATATACACCATGAATTCCCTTTCATTGTAGAATGAGTCCTAGCCTTTCTCCAAAATAATGAAATATTTCTATATTCTATCATTCCAATTATAGAACTTGCCAACTTCAAGCAAATCTCATTTAGTAAAGTTTTACTCTATTTGCAAAATAACTTCATAATGCAAGTGGAGTTCTGTTTACTTTGTATGTTTGGACTGTACTTCTAGCAATGTTAAATCTAAAAGAATATCCACATTATTTCCAAAAACTGTTTAAACTATTGGATATACTATTAATATTTCTCTGAAGAAATATTGTCCGTAGCCCACTAATCCTCATTCTATGAATACTTAAAATGTTAGTGAAGTGGGAAATACTTACAAGATGTGTCCCCTTCAAGCAGTAATATATTACAAATCTGGGACGTTAGGCTTCCATTTAATGGCCTGTGCCCTTAGCCTGTGATTACATTTTTAAAACATGAAGTTGTGGTATTTTCTGACATTCATTTGGGACATCTTATGAGGATACTTCCATTTATTTACAGTAAGAGAAGATCTTGGAGAGAGTATACTCTCTAGAATGTCGTCTGAAGTCACAATACCCATTTGCACTTTAGACAAAGAAAATATTACTCAGAGTAGAAGGGTGATTCAAGATTTCTTTACCTTCTGCCAAACAAAATGGCAAAACCAGACAAATAAAAAGTCTTACCCTCAATTACTGCATAGATTATATTCTGATTTCTGAGAAGCTAAACAGTAATGTACTATGTTCTACTGAAATATGAAAAAATATATGATCCAAATTCCTTTAAATATATTTGTTTTCCTGTCCCTGAGTCAGTTTCACCCATCTTTGACATGCGATTGATATCCATAACAAAAGGAAAGCAGTGAGGACTAACACACCAAAAGGCAAATTTCTAGTGCTCCAAGCATTAATTTTGCACCTGTTATTATTTAATAATGGTGTAAGCAATTGAGGACAATGTTTTAGAAAACTCAGAGAACAATGACTTAATTGAAGGCATTGAATGAAATAGTCCAGAAGAATTTTCAGTGTGATAAAATGAAAAACTTTTTGATTCCCAGGGGTATGAGAAGCTGATCTTTGTGCCTTAGGGAGAAATTCATAAAGAAACTAGCCAGCTATATTCTGGCCAGTTCTATTTTTTGAGTGCCAGTTGGCACTGGGGAGAATAGAAACAGTAGTCTCTCTAGATTCTGTGTAGTTTCATGATTTGCTTCTTTTGAAGCTATAAGCAGGAATATGTGGTCAACTAAAATGTGGCTATGCATACAATTTATATAGCTGAATTGTGTACCACCTCACTGACTGTGAAGGTAGTTTTCTGGAAGATACTTGCTGGATATTTGTCACTTTACCACAGAGGATGTTAAAAAATATTTTGATCCAAGAAAAATATGTAAATAATTTTTGCCAAAAAAAAAAAACACTGAATCTAATTCCCCAATCTTCTCCATAAGCAAACCACTCACTTAACTTATAGGAACATGTACTGACTTGTAAGACTGGGCCTCAGATAAAACCATGGGGATGGGGGCAGTGGATGGAAATGCATCTTTGTAAGCCCTGAAAAAATCCTGAATTTAAATTCACCTCCTCACAGATGTCCTCTTGTGGCCGAATTACTAAGCTGGCTTACATAATAATATAATAATTATACCATAATATAATAATGGTAGAATTGTTTAGGTTTCCATATTTATGGAGAGATTACCTGACATTAAAATTATTTTATTTCATAAAACACAGGGGATTTCCTAAGCACATAACAAAGTTGTAGTTTTTTTGCATCTGGATGGCATTTTAAATCTTCCTTTTGAAACTAAGTGAGCCAGACTTATCCATCCCAAAAAGACTTGTGAACTGATATTTATGGTTTATTCATCACATGTAATAGTTACAGTGGAATTCCTCTTCTCAACCCACTGTACAACCAGATGACACAGCATTTTTCTGTTCCAACCTTAGAAAGGCCCAGTAGAGGGCACGTTGAGCATTTAATGGCTAATACACACACCTTGGTACTTAAGCATATTTAAACAGTAACATGCTATAATTGACATCTGACTCAAAGTTTCCAGTGTCTTTTGATACTATATGGCAACTCTTTCAATTAAGAAAACACAAGATACTCAGTTAGTCAAGGTCAGCCAAAAAGATTTGAATAAAACAAAAATCAATCTAGTTGATTACTTTCAAACCATCCAGGCACCTTGAAGATGTGGATAAATTCCCAGAATGAATAAGACCCATGAGTCCATAGATTCTCTTTTGTGGTTACATTCTCATGGGAGTAAGGTGATATACAGAATATAAATATGCTAAGTTATGCCATTAATTTAATTACCTGCATGCAGCCAGTCCACAAGCAATGTTGAAATCTGAGGCTAATTGTCTTTGATCACTCATACTACCTCAGAGTCACCTCTTATGGGTCTGAAGGGAATGCCTGAGTGAAATATAAAATGAAAACACACTGAGAAATGCATTTCAAAGCCAACCCCAAATGTCTTTTGATTGTCTGCTGTTTTGTATGATGCTGTTTTGTATGATCTACATCACTGTTTCCTATCTACTAGTATCTAGAATTGAGATCTAACTCAATTCTTTTGTAGGAGACCAATAAACCCTGACCCTGAGAAAACTGTACATTCAATATCATAATTCAGGTGTGTACTTAGCTTTAGGTGGAAAATGAATTTCAATTCAAAAAAGAAAAAAAAAAGATTTCAATATTTGAAGGAGAAAACCAAGAAGGTGAGGATATTGTTTACATTTTAAGAATATAATTCTTCTAGGGGCACCAGGGTGGCTTAATCAGTTAAGTGAGTGACTGGATTTCTGCTCGGGTTATGATCTCAGAGTCATGAGCTCAAGCCCCATGTAGGGCTCCATGGAGCCTGCTTAAGATTCTCTCTCTTGCTCTTACCCCCCCCCAAGAATATAATTTTTCTAATAAAGAAAAGATCATCAGAGCTTTGGTTAATTGTGACCACTTAAAACATGAATGCCCTCTATTCCTAAATACTTGACAAATTACAATGAACCAGAAAGCTACTTATTGCAAGACACAAGTGCTCTTACATTTTCTCCACCTTTTTTCTGCCTACACATCTAAAAATGTGAGACAGGGGGTGTTGCACTATATGTTGGCAATCTGAATTTAAATTATAAATAAATAAATAAATAAATAAATAAATAAATAAATAAATAAATAAATAAAATTTTAAAAATGTGAGACAGGAATCCATCAAAATCCTAGAGGAGAACATAGGTGGCAACCTCTTTGACCTCAGCTGCAGCAACTCTTCCTAAACACATCCCCAGAGGCAAAAAATGAACTACTGGGACTTCATCAAGATAAAAAGCTTCTGCACAGCCAAGGAAACAATAAGCAAAACTAAAGGGCAACGTACAGAATGGAAAAAGCTATTTGCAAATGATATATCAGATAAAGGGCTAGTATCTAAGAGCTATAAAGAACTTACCAATCTCAAGGCCCAAAAAACAAAAAAATCCAGTCAAGAAATGGGAGAAGATATGAACAGACATTTCTCCAAAGAAGACTTGCAAAAGGCCAACATACACATGAAAAAATGCTCAACATCACTCAGCATCAGGGAAATACAAATCAAAACCACGGGATACTACTTCACTTCAGTCAGAATCTCTAAAATTAACAACTTGGGAAACTACAGATGTTGATGAGGATGCAGAGAACGGGGAACCCTCTTACATTGTTGGTAGGAATGCAAACTGGTGCGGCCACTCTAGAAAACACTATGGAGGTTCCTCAAAATATTAAAAATAGAACTACCCTACCCCGCAAATGCATGACTAGGGATTTATTCAAAGGATACAAAAATAGTAATTTGAAGGGGCACATGCACCCCAATGTTTGTAGCAGCAATATCCACAATAGCCAAAATATGGATAGGGCCCAGATGTCCATTGACTGATGAATAGATAAAGAAGAGGTGGTGTATATATACACAACAGAATATTACTCAGCCATCAAAAAGAATGAAATCTTGCCATTTGCAATGACATGAATGGAACTAGAGTATATTATGCTAAGCAAAATAAATCAAGGAAAGACAAATACCATATGATTTCAGTTGTATGTGGAATTTAAGAAACAAATGTGATGAACATAGGGGAAGGGAAAGAAAAATAAAATAAGATAAAAACAGAGAGGGAGGCAAACCATAAGAGACTCTTAACTCTAGAGAACAAACTGAGGGATGCTGGAGGGGATGGGAATGGGGTAACTGGGTGATGGGCATTAAGGCGGACACTTGATGTGATGAGCACTTGGTGCTACATGCAACTGATGACTCACTAAATTCTACCCCCAAACTAATAATATACTATATGCTAATTAACTTGAATTTAAATCTAAACACATTTAAAAATAAAATGTTACTCAACTCAGTTGTTTTCTCACCACAGCATTTAAAATCTTGTTCTTCCCCCTTTCTATTTTAATAACCTTTGCCACAGTTAATGTCATACATGTTTACATGACACTAAAATAAATAAAAGAAACTAGCTGAAGAAAGCAACTGACAAAAAAAAGAAAGCAACTGAAAAAAAAAAGAAAGCAACTGAATGTTCCACTTTTAACCAATTGTTCTGGTA
Source organism: Canis lupus familiaris (assembly GCF_011100685.1). NCBI lineage: Eukaryota > Metazoa > Chordata > Mammalia > Carnivora > Canidae > Canis > Canis lupus. The sequence goes on from NC_049260.1 coordinate 80,878,642, forward strand.
TTATGTAGATGAGCCTGACTCTTGGCTATCTTCTAATATCTATTCATCTGTACCTATGTTCTCCTCCAAAAGTACTTCATGCACTTGAAACAATGCTTCCTACGTGTAAATGCCAGCCCTGTCTTTTTCTGCCATTGTATATAATTGAAATAATAATTTTCAGTCTATAGCCTACTTAATTCAAAGAGAATTTAAATTAGTCCCTTGATTAAATTCAGTAGAAAAAAACTTTTTAAAAAGATTTTATTTATTTATTCATGAGAGACACAGAGAAAGAGTGAGAGAGAGAAGCAGAGACACAGGCAGAGGGAGAAGCAGGCTCCATGCAGGAAACCTGATGAGGGGCTCAATCCTGGGACTCCTGGATCACACCCTGAGCTGAAGGCAGACTCTCAACCACTGAGCCACCCAGGCATACCGAAAAGAAAACACTTATGGATAAAATGGAATCCATCTAAAGACGAGGTTCTTAGGCAGGGGTGGTGGTCCTTGGAGGTACACAGGTGGGCCACTCAGAGTCTTTGTGCAGCTGAAGTATTTTTGAAGTTATAAGTACATGGAATTGGTTTTCAAAAATTAAAGTAAATCTTATCCTAAATGTTCTATAGCAAGTCTATTCAATAGAACATTCAGTTCTGTCTCTTTACCATCCAGTACGTAGCCACAAGCTACCTGTAGCCATTGAACATTTGAAATGTGGCTAATATGCCTGAAGAACTGAATTTATTGTTTTAACTTTAAATAGCCACATGGGACTATTGACTATCTTATAGAACAGTATAGCAGTAGATCAACATTAACCTGGGGTCATTGGATAAACTTTATGAGGCCCATAAAACCCCTTGAAGTTGGTCACAAAATTGTGTGTGGTCATTTATTCTGGACATGAGTTTTATCACATTTGCAGAAGTAGCTCTGACTCCAAAAAAAGTTTAGAACCACTATGACAGGAACAGAGGTAGTTGCCCTGTTTGGGCTCCTCGTTTCCTGACAACATAATTGAAACTAGAAACATGATGAATTTTACTGTTGTTACTTTTTTTTTAAAGGTTTTATTTATTTATTCATAGACACAGAGAGAGAGGCAGAGACACAGGCAGAGGGAGAAGCAGGCTCCATGCAGGGAGCCCGATGCGGGACTCGATCCCGAGTCTCCAGGATCACACCCAAGGCTGCAGGCGGCGCCAAACTGCTGCGCCACCAGGGCTGCCCTGTTGTTACTTTTTTTAATGCCATAAAAAACATCCAAATTCCTTGGCAAAGAACCAAAAATAATTTCCTAAAGTTAATTCAAGTAATGAGGTATACATTTCTACAACCAACACATATTTGTCTCTTTAAAAAACGTTTTACTTTGAGAAAATTGTAGATTTACATGCAGTTGTAAAAAATAGAGATGTCATTTACCATTCACCCAGGTTCCCCTAGAGGTAGCACCTTAAGTAACTAGAGTACAGTATTGCAATGAGGAAATTGACATTGATGCAATCTACCCACCTTCTTTGGATTTTACTAGTTTTAATGCACTCATTTGCATGTGCCATACAATTTTATCACAGGTGTGCATTTGTGTGACCATCACCACAGTCAAGATTCAGAACAAGTGCATTCCTACAGGCTCCTTCCATTTTGCCCTTTTATAGCCACTTACACCTCTACCCCATACTCTCTTTAACTCTGGACAACCACTAACCTTTTCTCCATTACTATAATTTTTTCATCTCAAAAACATTATATAAATGGAATCAAATTGTATGTAGCCTTTTGGGCTTGGCTTTTTTTTTCCAACTCAGCATAATTCTCTGGAGATCTATCCAGATTGTTCCATATATTCATAGTTCATTCCTTTTTATTACTGTAGTATTCCAGGGTAGTGATGTGCCACAATTGAACCATTCATCTACTGAAGAACATCCAGGTTGTTTCCAGTCTGTGGCAATAATGAATGAAGCTTCTAGGAACATTTGTATTCGGGTTTTAGTGAACCTAGAGATAAAGGCTCATGATTGAAACTGCTGAGTCATGTGGTAGTTGCATGTTTAGCTTTATAAGAAACTACCAGACTGTTTTCCAGATGTTCTGTACCATTTTACATTACCATCAATAATATATGTGTATATTTGATCCAGTTTCTCAACAGCCTCACCATCATTTGGGGTGACCACTTTTTTTTTTTGACCACTTTTTTTAAGCCATTCTGGGAGGCAGGAGGTGATACCACATTGCGACTTTAATTTGCATTTCCCCAATGGCTGAGATGTTGAACATTTTCTCATGTGCTGATTTGCCATCTGCATATCCTCTTTAGTCAAATGTCTGTTCTTGTCTGGGAGAAAAAGCATCCATAATAGGAAGGAGAGCTTTTTACATAGAAATTTGAGTAATAGTGGTGGGTAATATGGTTTTTACAAAAGAAACTACTCCTGTTAAGTTGGGACTTGTTTTTCAGCTATCTGCTAAGATAGAAGCCCTGATGTAAATTCTTATCCCTGGGAAGATGTTTCCATGCAGAACTAGGAAAACTAGGATCCAGGAATAATACTTGGCTTTTTGATACCTTGACTATCAAAAAAATTGAGAGAATACAAATGAATGGAGAGATAAGGGAGCTTTTTGTAGGTATTGGATTTGGTCGTATCATGAATACATGTTCTAGCAAATACCACTGGTGCAGATATTTTATATCCTTGGTATAACTTTTGATATATTTAGATGTCATCTGTTGCCCTGTTTTAAGAGTCACAGTTTTCACCCTGACAGAAAACAACAGTCTACTTCAGCTGTGGCAGGGCAACATGATTACCTGCAGGCAGAAGTATCACTTTCCTCAGAGAAGAGTCTGAATCAAAAACCTGCAATGGCTGATCGCTACCTCATAAAATCAAGACTAAATTCCTAAATACGTCTTCATGGCCAACAAAGCCCTAACCTACCTTTTCCGCCCTGTTTTGCACTCCTCCTCCTCTTGTGGACTAACCAAACTGAATCAATGTTTTCTAAATCCACTCTGCTCTTTCCTGACTCTCTGCTTCTGTTCCTGCTATATCCTTTATTAATTTACCTTCCCTTGGCCATTTGTACCTATAAAAAACCCACCTATGGGATGCCTGGGTGGCTCAGTAGTTGAGCATCCGCCTTAGGCTTAGGGCGTGATCCCAGGGTCCCAGGATTGAGTCCAGCATCTGGCTCCTGGCAGGGAGCCTGCTTCTCCCTCTGCCTATGTCTCTGCCTCTCTCTCTCTCTGTGTGTCTCTCATGAATAGATAAATAAAATCTTAAGAAACAAAAAAACTACCTGTCCCTTAAGGCCCTGCTCAGATGTTACTTTCTCCATGAAATATCTTCTAATTCCTTGAGTCAGAAGCAAACATTCCTGCCTCTATGCGCACACAGGACTTTGTACCCCCTCATAGCACCCATCTCTCTGACAACTCTTTTGTTTAAATGTCATGCCAACGCAATAACATGGATGAATCTCAAATGCAATTTGCTAAGTGAAAGAAGTTAGACACAAAAAGCTACATACTGAATGACTCCATTTATCTGACATTCTGGAAAAAGCGAAACCATAGGGACAGAAAACAGACTAGGGGTTGCCAGGATAAGGTGGGGGGCAGGGTTTGACTGCAAAGGCATAACACAAGGGAAGTTGGGGAGTGATGACAGTGTTCTATGTCTTGATTGTGGTAGTGGCTATACAACTGTGCATTTGTCAAAACTTGCAGATCTATACAGTGTAAAGGGTGAATTTTATAGTATTTCAACTACACCTTAACAAAAACAATGGGATAAATTCATACCAGATAGCCTGCTCTTCAAATCTGGCCATCCATTTACTTGTTCTTCAGATGTACTCTAATGTTCCAGGATAAGAGCTAGGACTACAAAGGAGAAAAATATGCAACTCCTCCTTTCAAGGAACTCGATCTCTGAGGGAGGTGCTAGGTATGGAGGGAAATAAATACGGGCACCTGGGTGGCTCAGTGGTTGCGTGCCCTTCAGCCCAGGGCATGATCCCGGGGTCCTGGAATCAAGTCCTGCATCAGGCTCCCCACAGGGAGCCTGCTTCTCCCTCTGCCTGTGTCTCTGCCTCTCTCTCTGTGTCTCTCATGAATAAATAAATAAAATCTTTTTAAAAAAGAAAGAAATGCAGTGGAGTAGGAAAGATGCTGTATATGGTACAGTCAGATACAGTGGCAGCATAAAGGAAGCAGTGGTCAGATGGACCTAGATGGTGGAAGGGCTAGCCTTTCAAGTTTAGAAATTTATATTTTGTTCAATATGCAATGTGAAGTGACAGAATCAAAGCTATGCTTTAGGAAGTATAACATGGCAGTAATATGAAGGATGATGTGGAGTGGGGAAAAGAGAAAAAGCAGAGAGATCAATTAGAAATCTATTCACAACAGTCTAAAAGAAAATTAATATCACTTCTCCATTAGCAGACATTTGAGATTGGGTGAAGTTTTCAATTAAACCTTGTATTGCTGACAATCTAGATGAATGCAGGCATAAACACAGAGAGGGCCCACAAAATTTTTCTTGATACAATTCACCCCGATTAGCCTGGGATACTTAATGGAGCGACCATGTTGCATTGATCTTTTTATCTTCCCTGGAAAATATCATAAGACTTTGTAGACACTAAAGGCTCTAAAAAAAAGTTTATTATTCTCTTTAAAAAAATTTTTTTTTTGAGAGTGAGTGAGGGAGAGAGCACAAGCAGGGGGAGGGGCAGAAGGAGAGGGAGAAGAAGGCTCCCTGCTGAGCAGGGAGCCTGATGCAGGTTACAGGGCTCCATCCCAGGACCCTAGGGTCAGGACCTGAGCCGAAGGCAGACATGTAACCAACTGGACCACCCAGGTGCCCCCCAAAATTCATCATTCCAATGAATAAGTTAGAGAGCAGGTGGATTTTCTCTTAAATCACTGAAATTCAGGCAGCCCTGGTGGCTTAGGGGTTTAGCGCCACCTTCAGCCCAGGGTGTGATCCTGGAGACCTGGGATGGAATCCCACCTCAGGCTCCCTACTTGAGCCTGCTTCTCCCTCTGCCTGTGTCTCTTTCTCTCTCTCTCTCTCCCTCTCTCTCTCTCTCTCTCTGTATGTCTTTCATGAATAAATAAATAACATCTTAAAAAATAAATCACTGAAACTCCCAAAGAGAAAATTGTTAATTCCTGCATGCCCAATGATACTTACTGCTTACAATTTTGTATGTCAGCCCAGAGGGTCAAGGTTAGTAAAGATATTTTATTCCTAAATGTATATACTGACTATAGTGATTGGGGGGAAGGGGTGGAATTAGTCTGGCACTTTTTTCCCCAGAAAGATTGCTGTTTCTTTGCTGGTTTACTTCTACCTAACACATCTTGCAGTGACATGGGTAAGAGTCTGTGGAAAAGGGAAAGGGAAGGGCACCCTGTGGTTCAGTAGTTGAGCATCTGCTTTTGGCTCAGGTTGTGATCCTGGGGTCCTGGAATCAAGTCCCACATCAGGCTCCCTGCAGGGAGCCTGCTTCTCCGTCTGCCTATGTGTCTGCCTCTATGTTTCTCATGAATAAATAAATAAAATATTTAAAAAGAAAAAAAAAGGCTCTCTGCTCCTCCGCATTCAACAGACAGCTGCATCTTCTGATGCAGTGCCAGCTGCGTCCCTGAGACACGATGGTGAAGGTTGGAGTGAATGGATTTGGCCGTATTGGGCACCTGGTCACCAGGGCTGCTTTTAACTCTGGCAAAGTGGATATTGTCACCATCAATGACCCCTTCATTGACCTCAACTACATGGTGTACATGTTCCAGTATGATTCTACCCACGGCAAATTCCACGGCACAGTCAAGGCTGAGAACGGGAAACTTGTCATCAACAGGAAGTCCATCTCCATCTTCCAGGAGCGAGATCCCGCCAACATCAAATGGGGCAATGTTGGTACTAAGTATGTTGTGGAATCCACTGGGGTCTTCACCACCATGGAGAAGGCTGGGGCTCACTTGAAGGGCAGGGCCAAGAGGGTCATCATCTGTGCTCCTTCTGCTGATGCCCCCATGTTTGTGATGGGCGTGAACCACGAGAAGTATGACAACTCCCTCAAGATTGTCAGCAATGCCTCCTGTACCACCAACTGCTTGGCTCCTCTGGCCAAAGTCATCCATGACCACTTTGGCATCATGCAGGGCCTCATGACCACTATCCATGCCACCACTGCCACCCAAAAGACCGTGGATGGCCCATCTGGGAAGCTGTGGCGCGACAGCTGAGGGGCTGCCCAGAACATCATCCCTGCTTCCCCTGGCGCTGCCAAGGCTGTGGGCAAGGTCATCCCTGAGCTGAACAGGAAACTCACTGGCATGGCCTTCCGTGTTCAGTTGTGGATCTAACCTGCCGCCTGGAGAAAGCTGCCAAATATGATGACATCAAGAAGGTGGTGAAGCAGGCATCAGAGGGCCCCTCAAGGGCATCCTGGGCTACACTGAGGACCAGGTTGTCTCCTGTGACTTCAACAGAGACACCCACTCTTCCACCTTTGATTCTGGGGCTGGCATTGCCCTCAATGACCACTCAAGCTCATTTCCTGGTATGAAAATGAATTTGGCTATAGCACCCCGGTGGTGGACCTCCTGCCACATGGCCTCCAAGGAGTAGGATCCTCCTGGACCACCAGCCCCAGCAAGAACAAGAGGAAAAGAGAGGCCCTCAGCTGCTGAGGAGTCCCTGCCCCAAATTAATCCCCCAACACTGAGAATCTACTGACCTCCAATTTACATCCCAGACCCCGAGGAAGGAGAGGGGCTTGGGGAGCCCTACCTTGTAATGTACCATCAATAAAGTACACTGTACCCCCAAAAAAAAGAAATAAAGAAAAAGAAAAAAAGAAAAAGAAAAAAAGGTGTGACAGCAGGCATTATAAATACACTTTTTAAATTTTTTACTATTACCTCTGTCTTGGAATTTCGAAATCTGTACTAAAAATGCTTATGAAGGGCATAACTGAAAGCACTCAGAGAAGACAGCCTTATTCTTGAAATGTGTATGAAGTTTTCATCATGCCTTGAATCCAACCAAATTGCAGGTCCGAAAAATCAGCAGGGGGCTCTGCTATAAACACTGTATAGGGCCCAAACATACACTCTCAGTCAGGTCTCTAAAACACCTCACCCATCCCCATCTCAGGAAAATGAAGACGTTTAATGAACTGGTGGGATTATCGAAGGTAAACTTGATGAGCATCTTCTTCAAACAAACAAGAGCTCCAGGCTTTCCATTTCTGCTCTTTTTTTTCCCTCACGAAGAGCAAACATTACTGAGCCACTTCATTGCCTCTGGTGAAAGGCTTTCTGTGGCTCCAGAGTTGACAACATCCAGAATATTAAGCAGTCACTGACTTTGGCGTCTGAACTAGTTTGCTATGAAGAACATGAAGTATACTGATGCTATCTGCCCCCGAAGTTACACAGAGACAACTTAGGAAAAAGTGTGCCTCCCACCCCCACAAACTGGAAGACTGTCAGCTTGGGGAAAAGTGATTTTGTAGATGCCAGAGTGTGCTGTGGTTCAGCAGATCTGGACATTTTTTTCCTCTGCATTTTTCCTAGTGCAAGTCATTGTGCCTCACACTGTGTGATTCAGGATGAAGTCGAAGCAAAGTAGTTTCTCTGGCCACAAAAATACCCTTTTGTTGAAGGCCAGCTTGTCCTTTGCCTGTTTACTGCGACCAATATAACCGTAACACTTATGTAATTCTGGTGTGACAGAACTTAACGACTGTGTGAATTATGAGCAGTAAGCCAGCCAATGTCAGTGGTCTCAAATATGTGATCAGCACCGGGTCAGTCATTGCCAAATACTGGTTTACTACATGTTATTGATCATATTTGAGCCCTGTCCAGCTGTGGCTAATCCTAACGCATATAGTTGGCAGCTGTGAATTTGTGACTTTGCCCCTCAGAATACAAAGCTGCCTTTGCCCAAGCTCAGACCCACTAAAGCTTCTTAAAAGGCAAGCCTTTGCCTCAGTAGGTGATTGTGATAGAATATAAGTAGGGTGTTCTTAAATTGCTTTTCAGAAACCCCAATTCTCCTGGGAATGATCAAATTATGTTTCTATTAAAAATGAATCCCATTCTGTCTATAGGTTTTAAAAAAAACCTCACTGCCCAGTACATTTTTAAGAAGTCCCCTCCTCCCTAATTTAGCTAATGGATCCTATCTTCGTCTGTGAGGCCTACTCCCTTCTGTCATTCATCCTAGGCAGTGGCAAGATCACAGGTACTTCTTGAGGTATACCACCCAATTTGTTAGGCTTTGATCTGAGGGAAACCTTACATGGCTCAAAATATAGCTATATAATTTTATATATAAAATATTTCAGTGCCTGAAATGCATAAAAGAATGTATTATTATCCCTGTTTTATTTTTTAAAGATTTTATTTATCCATGAGAAACACACAGAGAGAGGCAGAGACATAGGCAGAAGGAGAAGCAGGCTCCCTGCAGGGAGCCAGATACAGGATTCGAGCCCAGGACCCAGGGATCATGACCTGCGCCAAAGGCAGACACTCAACCACTTGGCCACCCAGGTGCTCCCTGTTTTATCATTGAGCAAGAAGAAAGAGAAACTTCCTCAGTGTCATATAACCAGTCAATGGCAATATTAAAAATAACAACTGAGGCTAGAATGGGTGAGTTCTGTCAATTGAGTCTACTAAGTAGCAGGAATGGGTTGGAAGTAAACCTCAAATGTATGTTCTTACCTGCAGAGCAAATTCATTAAAAAACATTCTTCTCTCCCATTCCCAAACCCCACCCCCTGAGTAATTGTTTCCCTTTTTTTTTCAATAGCATATATGTGTCTTGTGGTCATAGATTTAATTCTTTTAAAATCTTCGTCTTACTAGAAACCTGAAAAGGAAAGAGAGGGGACTGCCCTAGACCAGATGAGTTTCCCAACTAGGATGTCCTGATACCTGTAGTGGAGGGTAAAAACCACTTGTGTCCGTCATTTCCCCCACTCACCCAGCACTGACCCATTCCTGCTCCCTATATCTTGAGCCCTTCTCCGCCTTTGTTTCTCTTTAGCAATCCGGGATCCCCTCAATCATCTCTCCAAACTCAAGATAGCTAATCTGGTTGCCCAGCAGCAAGCAAGTCGACACAATTGAGCACAAATTTTCTGCATTGTCCTCCATCAGTATAATTCTTACTGCACCAGTTTTAGTGGACGTAAAACATCCTTTCTGCACGTGACACATGTTCAGCCACTCCTCTCCACACACCCATGTATACGAGTGTGCTCAACTGAAGCAGTAGGCATTTTTAAATGATGATGAAGCACCTGACTAAATGTACTTTCATAATCTCTGCTTAGGAATCTGGGGGCTGTGCAGCAGGAGATCACAGCACTCTGGTGAGGGGGTTCTTAGTATATTAAAGTATGTCACTGGATGTGGCTGTAAAAATACCCATCTTTCCACCCTGTAATAACCTCCTTACGATGTATGTGGAGAGGTAGCACAGCAAGCGAAAATGGCATAGAATTTGGAGTCATACTCTCAGTACGACTTCCAGCTCTGCCACATGCTGGCTGTGTGACCTCTGGCAAGATACTTTAACTTTCTGAGCCTCATCTTCCTCATCTGAAAAAAAATGGAATTATAATAATTAGAATTATAATGGGATTGTATAACCTGTTATAAGAATCAGATGATATAATTTAGGCATGTAAAGTGTCACATAGTAGGTTCTCAATAAATATGTTGCCTTCCTACCTCTGCTTTTGAAGGCACTGTTGGATTGAGTGGAAAGTGGTGTAATGAGAACAGTGTAGCTTTGTACTAAGACGTGGGGTCAAATTCCAATTCTGTCATTTAGTTACCATGGGTGACCTCAGCAAGTTACTTAACCTGGGCCTCAGTCACTTCTGTAAGATGTAGCATATAATACTCATCTCAAAAGTAGACAGTACCTGGCCTATAGTAGGTTCTTGCTGGTAGCTATTAATGTTATGGATATGAGAAGACTGCTTCAGATATCGCAGACCCACTGTTGGAAAACCTCTCTCTGAAATTGTCTTTTCTTTGAGTGCATGAAAACTTGGTTTAAAAAAGATCCTGTTTTATAATAGCCATATATCTACCTAAGCTGATGCAGATTTACCTGCACTTGGAAATTATGTTATTTTTAAAGCATGCTGCACCATCATGTTTTGGGTTTTTTGTTTTGTTTGGCTGCTGGCTCTCTCTAGGCCCCCATCAATTTCTTCTTGCTATCCATAGAACAGCTGCCTAGAGCAGAAGTTTGTTGCCATCCCTTCTATATGCATTCTCTACACCTATGTTGTTGAGCTGGATAGCCACAACACTGCTTAGATGCCAGGACACTATTTGTCCATGGCACTTTGCCATTTATCTAATGGTGAGAAGCCAGATGTGATGTCTCATTTCTTGTGGACACATTAAAGGCTGAACACTTATCATCCGTCTTTGTACCTCTGCAGAAACTCAGTGTGATCAGAAACTTAATCAGCCACAGTGGTGTCCTGCTGTTGCTTTTGCAGGATGCTGCTCTGCTTATTAGTTCATTACTAGATAGTGTACCGCTTAGGGCAGCTTTCTTTTTTTTTTTTTTTTTATTTTTTTATTTTTTTATTTATTTTTTTTTTTTTTGCAGCTTTCATTTCAAGTACTGCTGAGACAAATTTTTGGCAGGGTTAGCCTCTGTGGTAGGATTTGAGGAATTCCAAAAGGCTCCTGGCCCAAGTGTGTCTCCCTCACCGGTTACAGTGCCTGAAATGCATAAAAGAAATATTTCACTTGAACTTCCTTTGGTATAAGGCGATGTTAAAATGTGAATGCCACTCTCCAGAGGGAAGATACTAAGTCATTATTAGCTATGAATACTTAGAGTCAGAACCCCATTGGAATCCTGATTCTGTTACTAGTTACGTGACCTTAGGCAGGTTGCGAATTCTCTGAGACAGTTTCCTCTTCTGAAAATGGGGATGCTAATGGATAATTGTGAGAATTCAATTAGATGATGCATGTACAGTACAGAGTAAATGCTCAATGAACAGTAGCTGTTATTAGCCTTAGGGACAATAGGGCCCCCAAGGGAATACATCTAGCGCCAGTACATTTGGTTTGAGGGTATAAGGAATATATATAGGAATAAGGTGAGGTCTGGTACAGGGAAACTGGTCAAAGCAAAGGTCCTGGTGGGGTAGCAGTACGGCCACGAGTAGCATAGGGACCTGGGCTTCCAAGAGCTGGGTGCGAGGAAGGGGAAGGAATGAAGCAAAATCAAACTGCATTTACACCAACTTTCCAACAAGAAAAGTATAGTACTGGGGCACCAGGGTGGCATAGTCAGCTAAGTGTCTGCCTTCGGCTGGGGTGGTGATTTCTGTGGGTCCTGAGATGGAGCCCTGCATCGAGCTGCCTGCTCAGTGGGGAATAGGGGGGGGGTCTGCTTTTCTCTCTCTCTCTCCCTCTGCCCCACCCCACTGCTATCTCAAATAAATACATATTTATTATATAATTACATATATTATATAGTTATAATATATGTAATATATAACATATATATATAATTTTTAAAAATTTAAAAAGTGTAGTACCTCTCAGGATGCAGTGCCCCTTGAGGTGCTTAACTCTGACACTGGGAGTGTTCAAGCAGAGGTAGTAGTGCTGGCTACCAACCAGGAATACTCTAGTCTGCCCCAGGGCTTCTCAAACTTATGTGCGTATACAGATCACCTGGGGATCTTGTTAAGATGTGGGTTCTGACTCAGCAAGACTGGGGCAAGACCCGAGATTCTTCATTTCTCACAAGCTTCCTACAGATGCTGCTAATGCTCCTGATCCACGGACCTCATTCTTCGTAGCAAGGCTCTGTTGCAGTTTGAAAAGAAATCACAGCAAGACAGAGCGATATGATTGGAGAAAGCCATGGAGTTACTCAGACAAGTCCCCACAAAGGGGAAGGACTTTGATGCAGTCATGATGTGCAGTCTGGTTCCTAGCTTTGTAGGATTTGAAATTTGATTGGTAGTATAACCAGAGACTGGGCTCCTGGGGACTGACTCACACTTCGCCGAATTCACAAGAGACCAATACATACGCCAGAATGCCAACTGATTAATTTATAATGAGAAGCATAACTTCCAAGTGGACCAGATACTAGTGTTTACTGATCAGTGCATTATCTCCCTGTAGGCATATTTACAGGAGGCACTAAATGATAATAAGGTTGCTTGGTGAGAACAGACTCATAGCAAGGGGAGTTCATAGGATGATTTTAATGGTTTATATCTTTAAGCCATGATCGTCTGATACCTCCATCTCCACAACTGAGTTAGACCTCCAGAATAGTGCTGTGGAGGTTAGCTTCCTCACTAGGCTCTCTTCCTCCTGTCTTGTCCTCATACAATCCAGATCCTGTTTTTAAAAAAAATATTTATTTATTTATTTATTCATTCATTCATTCATTCATTCATTCGAGACCTAGAGAGAGAGAGAGGCAGAGACACTGACAGAGGTAGAAGCAGGCTCCAAGCAGGGAGTCCAGCGCTGGACTCTATCCTGGGGCCCCCAGGATCACACCCTGGGCTGAAGGCAGCGCTAAACCATTGAGCCATCCAGGCTGCCCCAGATCCTCTGTTTAAGCCTAGGTCTGACAATAATCATTTATTTGCTCCACTGACTTCCATACAAATTCACAATTTAAAACCCATCATTATGAAACGCTTAAAATACAGAGACAAGTTAAAAAAAATAGTACAGTGAGCATCTGTTAGAACCACCATCTAATTTCAACAATTATCATTTTGCCATATTTACTTTATGTGTGTGTGCATGTATGCACAAATGTACAGTGTCCATGCTCTTTAGCACAATTTTCTAAATACCTCCTGCTCTGCCACAACCTACTTGACCGGCTTCACTCCCGCTGGCTCTCCCTTTGCAACTTGCATCCCAAGCCATACTTCACTGATTAATTTTAGTTCCCTGAATGCTCCTGGTGTTTTCATGTAATAGACCATTGCCTATGCCTGCATATCCTTACTCTCTTTGCTTGATTAGCTCTATTTGTTCTTAAAGACTCAGCCACACCCATGTTGCCATAGCACCCCATGTTTTTCTCAGTCATAACATTTATTAAACTGTACTGCTATTGCCTGTTTACCTCTCTGACTTTCCTACTAAACTTCACACTCATTGAGGGCAGGGACTTTTCTTTTTGGCCTCTGTATACCTACACCTCTCCAATGGCTTGCACTTGGTGTTCAGTAATCAGAAAATCTGACTGCGCACATAGTTATGGCATAGGCACCTCAAAATCCACATGTCTGTCTACACTGAGCTCATCTCTCTGTCTCTCCCTTCTACACATTTAAAACCCTCCTCCTGATTAAATGCCATCCAGTCTTTCAAGCCAAAAACATCAGGACAATTCCTCTTCCCTCTTCTTTCATCCTCTAAAATACATTTCCTTCTGTCCACTTCTCTTCATTTCCTGGGGTCTGAGCTGGGCTACCTTCATCTCTCACCTGGAGCACTGCCAAAAAATCTCTCTGTGCTCCCTGCTTCTAGGCTTGTCCCCTCCAATCTATTATCCACAGAGAAGCCGTAATGATCTCTCAAATACAGATCTGATTATATTACTCCATGGGTAAACCCTGATTGTATTACTCCTTGCTTTTGGATAAAGTCCAAACTCCCTAGCTTTCACAAAAGGACTCTCAAGAACTGACCTCTGTGTACCTGTAGAACTTTGTGTCTTGTACTTGTACTCTGGGTTCCAACCATTTTGTGTTTATAGAGCCTGTAGTACTTGCTGTCTCCCAAGTACTTGCTGGTCAGTTTCATGCCTCAGTGCATTCCCTTGTATTGTTCTCAGTCTAGGAAGGTGAATGCTCTCAAACTCAGCACAAGTGTAACCTCCTCTGGGCAGCTTTCCCCTACTTTCCAGTCTGGGTTAGGTTCCTCTTTTTGTTACCCATTACTGCCCTGTGCACACCTCTGTCATGGCATTTACACTATATACATATAGCACTTTAAACCACAATTACCAGTTTGCTTGTCTCATCAAAGCTAACTTAAGAATTTTTTGACAGCAGAGTTAATGACTTCTTTGATTTTTTTTTGCCCCAATGCTTAGCCCATGGCTGGCATACAGTTGATGGAAGATTGGATACTAACAAATAGCTCTCTGAACTTAATTTTTGTAGATGCCTTATAACAGATCTCTGTAATTTTATTTATTTATTTATTTATTTATTTATTTATTTATTTATTTTTATTTTTTTAAAGATTTTATTCATTTATTCATGAGATATACAGACAGAGGCAGAGACACAGGCAGAGGGAGAAGCAGGCTCCATGCAGGGAGCCTGACGTGGGACTCGATCTTGGGTTTCCAGGATCATGCCCTGGGCCAAAGGCGGCACTAAACCGCTGAGTCACCGGGGCTGCCCCATCTCTGTAATTTTAAATACAGTGTTTCTTTAAAGTACAATATAGGGACACCTGGGTGGCTCAGTGGTTGAGTGTCTGTATGCCTTTGGCTCAGGGCATGATCCCGGTAGAGCCCACTTCTCCTTCTGTCTGTGCTTCTGCCTCCCTCTCTATGTCTCTCAGGAATAAATAAATAAAATCTTAAAAAATAAATATAGTTTATTGCCCTGTAGGCAATATTTATTGAATTTTGAGTGTTCTTTGCCAAGAAATTCAGACAATTTCTGGGATTGTACCATTTGCTAGAGATGATTCATCCTACCTTTTCTTTTTCCTTAGGTAATTTCTATCCTAGAGATTAACATCATCAGTAGCTGGGGGTGCCATGCTATTGGCCTCGCACACCAGGCTTGACCTCTAACATAATGTCTTTTTCAGTATATAGGGTTCATGTTTCACAAAGTTGCCCATTTATTTGGATTCTAGGGGCTGTTCAGTTATGGTGCTAATTTTCCTCTAGGTTTCTCTCAAGCCATAAGAGTATCAAGTGAAGAACTGTCCCATGCTTAATCCTTCGGAATAAGATTGATTAAGTAAATGTTGGGCCAGGGACTGCAAGGAGTGACTGATCAAGAATTAAACAAATGCTGGGTTGGATAAAGTGAATTACATCTCTCTGAACTGGAAAAGTGGCTAAAACATCCTGAACATCATTTTCTCTGGTTATTATCTCAAAGCAACAATTTTAAGATTATTCACAAGGTATGGGGTCCTTGACCCTGTTTAATAATAACGGTACTTAACAGATATATTTTTTACACCCTGCTAAGTACTGTTCTAAGTGCTTTATATGCATGAAGTCATTTAATCCTCTGAACAACTTTATGAGGAAGGTAATCTTATTATCCCCATTTTACAGATGATGAGGGAACTGAGGCACAGAGCAAGGTCAAAAGTTATTCATCACCATCATACAACAGGTGTATTAATTCAGTTTAATCCAATGCATATTCTTGGAGCACCCTATTAAATGTGATAACTGACAAGGTAGATACAACTTGTACGCTTAAGGTAAGGAGGAATCATAATGCCAGAGTGCCGTGAGTGAATCACTAAGGTGAGTCCGGCTTCTTTCAATTGGTGGGAAATGGGGAAAGATTGTTTAGTTTAGGTCAGGAATGGTGCAGATGTATAGATTTGGGTAAACCTGGTTCCTAGCAGATGAAGAAATGAGGCTTAGCTTTGAGGTGGATGGAAACGGTAATTCTGTTCTGAGGGTTAGATCACGTTCAGAAGGGGCTTCTGATGCAGTCTATTCAGCATGAGGTAAGCGTTAAGAAAATACCCAGGTATGACGCTTGTCTGGAGTTGGAAAGGAGAAAGGTTAAAAAAAAAAAATAACCACGCGCTTTTTCTGTCCTTCCCCCTATAGAGAATCAATAAACAGCTTGCTCCCAGGACCACCCACCTTCCCCAAATTCCCCCGGCCTCCAACTCCGATCCCTCAATCCCTCGCATCTGTGCCTTTTAGAAGTACTTTCACATTCTGGCACCTTAAGGCTGAAACGGCCTCTAGGCAAAGGTTCGGAAGGAAAACCCCCTTCTTGCAATCCAAAACGGACCCGGATCCTACCGGAGGGCTTGTTATGGTCGCAGATTCTCTAGTCCCTGGCCTGTCCATTTTGCACAACACAACGCAAAACACACCTGGCCGCCGGCCTCAGAGCCTACTCTGACGCCTGCCCATCACGTTACCCTTTTAAGAGGCGGATCCCGCAGTGTCCTTTCCTCCCTCCCAGCCACCTCTACCCCCAGTCGTCTGGGCGGAGCTTCTCGCTAAAGCCCCAGAGCTCGACGCGGCCGTAGCAGTAGCGGGGAGGACCGGAGCTGCGAAGAGCTGCATCTGCCGCAACCGCTTGGGTCGACGCTACGTGCCGCGCGGCTCCCACCTCGCTCTCGCGCACGCCAGTCGCTCCCGGCTCCCTCCCCACCTGGCGCGCACCTGGGCCGGGGCCGGGGTCCTGCCGAGAGTGGGAGGGCGCGTGCCAGGGGCCCTCGGGAACCGCAGAGCGCGCGCGCCATGGGGCCGCCGCCCGGGGCCGGGGTCTTGTGCCGCCGTGGCTGCGCCTTTTCCCGACTGTTGGCGTGGTGCTTCCTGCTAGCTCTGAGCCCCCACGCCCCCGGCTCCCGGGGAGCCGAGGCAGTGTGGACCGCCTACCTCAACGTGTCCTGGCGGGATCCGCACACTGGAGTGAACCGCACGGTGTGGGAGCTGAGCGAGGAGGGCGTGTACGGCCAGGATTCGCCACTCGAGCCTGTGGCCGGGGTCCTGGTGCCGCCCGACGGGCCGGGTGCGCTCAACGCCTGTAACCCTCACACGAATTTCACGGTGCCCACGGTCCCGGGGGACTGGGGGAGAACCGTGCAGGTCTCTTGGTTGGCCCTCATCCAGCGCGGCGGGGGCTGCACCTTCGCAGACAAGATCCATCTGGCTTACGAGAGAGGGGCGTCTGGAGCCGTCATCTTTAACTTCCCGGGGACCCGCAATGAGGTCATCCCCATGTCTCACCCGGGTGAGTGCCGCTACTACCAGGCGCCCCATCAAACCCCTGCCAAGGCCAGTTTTTGTTGTGTGTGTGGGGGGGTCCTATTTTCCTCAGTGCTGTCTCCCCCACTCCCACCCCATCTCCTCGCTCCGACGTAAAACGAGTGCCCTTTCTGCCCCCAGCAAAGGAGGCAGGGTCCTCTCCTTTCCGAGATTTCACCCTGCGTGGGGGGTTGGGCGAGAAAATCCTCCAGAATTTGCCTGTCTGGTGGAAAAGGGTAAGACAAACGGAGTGCGGAGGCTGGCGACTCGAGGACTGTTTGGGCTCTTTGCGTCGCCTTTTCCCGGCGTCCCACGAGGGTGCCTTGCCCGGGCCGCTTTGGCGGGGGGCACTAGCTTTGAGACCCTGACTGGAGGGAAGACGGCCTGGAAATCCCTTCCTCACTGTTCCTGTTTAACAACCTCAGGCCCAGAACAGATTTTTCCCTCCTCTCTCCGTTTTTCTCTCCCTGGCTCCTAGTTTCAGGTACGAGATTGTGTTACTGTGCCCTGTTAACCTCATTGCACTTTGGGAAGAAACTTTTCTCGACTTCAGGGGCTCCTCTCTGCCCCCAGGGGTCTCGGGTGCCAACTGATTGTCGGGATCAGTGCTTTCCTTGGCCTTTGAAAGATCCGATTTAGGTTAAGGAGTGGCAAAACAGGTGATTAATGTTACTGAAAAAAAAATTAAAAAGAAGAGCTTTGTGCCTGCTGAGAGCAGAGGCCTCGACTTTGGGGGAAAAAGTAGTGCCAGGCAGGTCTTCAATTTGTGGAGGTGTTGTGGGTTACCGTTTATCCCCCTATTCAGTGATTCTTCCAGAAACCTTCTCCTTATTTGTGATTAAGTAGTCTTAGCATGTGTATGATCCTAAGCCCCAAAGGACAAAGAAAAAAAAAAACTGGAAAGGGAAGAGACACATAATAGTATATCATAATTGTTGAGAGCTAGGGCCCAAGTCAGACCTTGTTTAAATTCTGGCACCCTTGCTAACTAGTCCTGTGACCTTGGGCAACTTACTTGAAGTTTTTATGTCTGTGTTCCCTATCAATCAAAAGGGAAAGAATTAAGAATTACTCCCACAGGTTTGACTTGAGAATGAAATGAAATAATGACTGTGAAGAGTTTTAACACATCATCCTTCTCAGTAAAGGCTAGCTGATAGGATTAGCTTTTTAGGGAGTCACTGGAGAAATGAATCTGCTTATTTAAGTGCTAGAGGTTTTGTGTTTTTCTTAAATCCCTGGGTTTGGCTCTGCCTAGAGAGAGCATTGAGAGGCTGGGTGGAATAATGGAAAGAGGACTGAACTCAGATCTCCTGAGTTCCTTTAGGGCCTTCTTTTCCTCCAGCAGCTTTGTGACCTTGTACAAATTACTCACTGGCCAGATGATAGTAGAGAGGTAGGAGGTGGAAGCCAAATTGGCAGAGTGTGCAGAGGCAAAAGTGAACTAGATGAACCCTTAAGATCCCATCCAGTTCTAAAATGCTGTGATTCTTAGATCTTACTGTAGATTAAAAGAGCAGCTGTATCTCTCTTGGTTGGTAGTTCATTGGTTAGAATAAAATTACTTTTTAAAGTCTATTAAAAATGAAGAAGAAGGATTTGGTACATTTTGAAGTACTTGCATTTCAGTTGGCTACCTAAATGCGAAGGTTTGACTTGGTCTTCTCCAAATGAGATTCATTTGCATGAATGATTGGGAATTGATAAGACAGTTCCTATTTAGAGCGCTTTCATCCTATTTTCATCCTGTTAAGGATATAGGCTTGTATTTGTCGAATCATTTTAAGGGACAATAAAATTAATTTTGTTGAGCTCCCACTAAGTGCCAGGCACACTACATACATCTTGTATGTTATTCGGAGACCATATGGTGCACTAGGAAAAGTACAGGCATTGTAGTCAAGACTGGGTATCAGATTCTGGTTTTACTACACAATAGCTTTGTGACCTTGGTCAGGTTCTTTAACTTTACTGAGTCTCAGTGTCTGTATCTGTAGGATGGAGATACTTGCATTGCTATGATTCTTAAGGATAATATATCTAAACCACCTAACATGATAATTACACTCAATTAAAGTTAGCTATTATACTGAGTTAATGCTAATAAGACGCAAAAACATACAAATATAAATGTTTATGCAGCTGTCAGTTTGAATCTAATTATGGCTGTTTTGTTTCAGGATACTATAGAGAAATAAAACCCTAAATATTGATTACTCAATTACACTTAGAAAAGTATTTTGAGACTTTAAGATTTTTATTACTGACACGATAATTATAGCAAACTTTACCATTAGGGTAACTAGCCATCCAAAAACTGGCTAGTTACTTGAAGTATAGACTCACATTTTTTTCTGTCAACTCCTAGAGAAACTTCTTTTCAACACAGGGAAAAAAATCACTTTGCATTTCATGCACGTGTGTTGTTGGACATTTGTTCCCAAAGTTCTGTGGTGTTTTTTTTTTTTTTCCTTTGCTCATTCCTGAGAGTAAGCCTAGGGTTCACTGTAATCTCTGGTCAGAAACAACCAGTTTCTGGGATCTTCCTGGCAAAGAGGTGGGATTGAGGTTTAAGTGTTGATTAACTCAGTATGTGTTGTCTTAAATTGTACAAGGGCCACCCGGTGTCAGAAAACTATTGCTGTCGTCTTGTTTATGAAATCTCTCTTGACCCACTCTCACCGGAGCCTGTGCTTGAATTGTTTGTCCTTTGAGTTTCTGCTGAACATCCATACTCTCACCTCTCACAGGCCTGGAAACATGAAGACCCATTTCTTTCAAGTAACAGAACTAACTGCTCTTTAAAGTGGAGTTTCTCTCCAGTAAATAAAAGTTTTAAAGCAACTGTTCTAAGCTCCTGTTTAGGATGGGCATAATGATAGCCTTGCCTCATAAGGTTGCTGGGATTAAATGAGATAATGCAAATACAGAGTTTAACACAGTGCCTGGCATATTAGGAAACTACTAAAATATTTTTATCACAATTAAGATAGTTAAATAAATGTATTTTAGAAAACAAAAATGGAATCTGATGTTGGTAGTACATAATTTGAAGATGAATAGCCTAGAATACTTCAAAGTCCACATTACCTAAAATCCTAACTCTAACACTTTAGGAATAGGGTGAGTAGATTGAATTCTTTACAAGAAAATGATCTTTGGGCCCACCTGTGTTTGTCATTCTTTTCTCAAATAACTTTTTCCTCAACTACCAATCTTCTCCTTCACAAAAGGACTTTTGAGATAATATTTTTAAAGAGATTTCATTGTTTTTTTAATATTTTATTTATTTATTCATAAGAGACACAGAGAGAGAGAGAGAGGCAGAGACACAGGCAGAGGGAGAAGCAGGTTCCATGCAAGGAGCCCGATGTGGGACTCAATCCTGGGTCTCCAGGATCACACCCCAGGCTGCAGGCAGCGCTAAACTGCTGCACCACCGGGGCTGCCCTGAGATAATATTTTATACTGATTTATCACTACCCGATCCCTTGCCAACCACTTGACATTTAATTTTTATTCTGCTTTTTTTCTAGGATGTTGACTTTGAAAAGAACTTTTTTATTTTTTATTTATTTATTTTTTTAGAACTTTTTTTAATAGAGAGGTTCAAAAGAGGATGAGAAGAGACTGGGTGGTGATGATTTACCAGTGTAAAATACCGATTCAAAATCAATTTCTTGGTATTTCTGCAGTACTCTTTTAACACTGTTGACCACTCCTGTGAAATTCTCCCAAGCACTCTTGGCTTCTCTTCTTTATTGTTTCATTTCTGTTATTTTATTGATTCATTTATCTAACACCTCTTCTTCCTTGCAGCCCCACCTCGATAAATAACTGCCACATCCTGGGGGCGGGGGGCTCAGCAGTTTAGCACTGCCTTCAGCCCAGGGCGTGATCCTGGAGACCGTGGATCGAGTCCCACATCGATCTGCATGGAACCTGCTTCTCCCTCTGCCTGTGTCTCTCATGAATAAATAAATAAAATCTTTTAAAAAAATTAAAAAAATAACTGCCACATCCAGATGATTCTATCACTTTAAATCTTCTTGCATAATGTCCCCTTGTCCCTTTCAACTGTTATTACCCTGCTTTTAGTTCCTATAGCTTCTCAAAGGAACAAATGCTTAGGCTTCTAATTGGTCTCCACCTCCAGTCATTTCTTCCTTCCAGTATGTCTTCCACATTGCCACTGGAACACAGCTCTTGATCACATCTATGCCATTGCTCAAAAGGCCATTACTTACAAATTTTAGACTGTGTTTCCCAGCATGGCATATAAGATTCTTAATCTAGTCCCGATATACTTTCAAAGCTTTATATATCTATTCTCTCATGTTGATCCCTAGATGCCCTCTGTCCTTTCCCATTATCATTACTTTGTTTGTACTTCTGCTTTTGCCTCCATACCCTTTTCTTCCTAGCTCTGCTGGCCAAAAACTTACCCATCCTTCAAAATCCAACACAGATGCCTCCTCATCTTTGAAGCCTTTCTCAATTCCTTCTTTCCTCTTCCCACCACACCCCCACATCCCCACACCAAAACCAAAATAATCCTTTTGTTTTTCTCCCATGGCACTCCCATGTCTTATAGTACTTTTTGCATTTTGCTAGTAGTTATATGTTTATGTCTTACCTCCCTACTGGATTGTTATCCTTTTAATATTTTATTAATCTTCATATTACTCATGGGAATCTTTATACTGTATGTGCTCTGAAAATACTTGTTGAGTTGCTCTAAGTACCAAAGAATGAAAAAAAACAAGGATGCCAGAGGGTCATAAGATTCACTAGGAAATTATCTAGTGGGGAGTTCAATTCATTGAGCATTTATCAAGGTTCTATTGTATGCATATTGTGGTTTTTGCCTGAATATATGAAATAATTAAGGTAAAGTAGGAAGAATAAGAGTGTACAAATGCTTCCAGGTTGCAGGCTCCCTATGTTTTTATGGTGATCACCATCATAGCCCAGTTTATGGGTTTTAAATGATGAAATGACCTAGGTAACAAAGAGATAGTGAGAATGAGTATTTACATTGAACTTTCCCTGTGTTTTTGTTTTTGTTTTAAAAACTTGGTTTACACCAGCATTCAATTTATGTCTTCAATTAAAATGCTTCCATTGAACATGTTGGTGATATGTGGAATTCCATTACTTAAAAACCTTTAAAAAAAAACTGAAAAGGAAATATAGCTCGATCAGCAAATTGTTTTTCTAAGCACATAAAGAACTCCATGCCCCGCTTAGTCCCTGGAAGATATGTTATCTCCTACAGAATGTCATATTTAATCTCTGTTCTCAGGCTTAAATGGAGTAAACAGAGGAGAGTATCAAAGACATTTTCTGTGTTATTTCTGATTATAAAATTAATCCTACTTCTTGCAGAAAACTTGGAAAATACAGAAAAGTATAAAAATAAAAATAAAAGCTATGCATAATTATACAATACCATTATTCCTTCTTGTCTCTTTTTTCATGTATAGACAGGGTTTTGTATCCTACTTTTATAACGGTTGTTTTTATGGGTATCAACGTAGCATTAAGAAAATAAAATTTAAAGGAAAATGTAAAAATCCATAGATATAACCATGTTACCATTTTAGGGTGTTTTTGTTGTCATTTTCTTCTTTTGCTCTGCATATATATTTAAAGAATTAGAATTATATACTGGATGTAAGGTTTTGTATCCAGCTTGTTATTGCAAGCATTTCCCCATGTAATTAAAGATAGAGGATTTCCCTATAAGTTAAAGGAGGTGGTTTTTGACTGGGGGATAGAGATCAAGCTTCTCTTTCATTAACCAGCAGAAAGGAAGTGCAGAAATGGTGACAGGGAGAGATATGAAATGGAACATTTCTTTTGTTTCAAAGATTTTATTTATTTATTCATGAGACACACACACACAGAAACAGAGACAGAGACAGAGGCAGACACATAGGCAGAGGGAAAAGCAGGCTCCATGCTGCTAGCCTGATGTGGGACTTGATCCCAGGACTCCAGGATCATGCCCTCGGCCAAAGGCAGGCACTAAACCGCTGAGCTATCCAGGGATCTCCAAATTGGAACATTTCAAACAAAAATATGCTATATAGAGCTTTACTTAAATGTATACTTCTGACCATAAATGTGATCTGGTCTAACCCATATGCATTGCCTGATGTGGCCTTGATCTTTTGAAAGGTTTGATCACCATTTGTGCTTTCGGTTCCTCTTATCCCAGGTTAGGTATTCTGTTCCTGATGTCTTTGTCACAAATGAGGTTCGCACCCACTTTCCCCCATTGCTTGGTTAAGTAGCACCTCATTGGCTAAAATGGCTTTTCGTTTTTCGTGATGGCCATGGAAGTGTAAACTGCTGTTGGGGTTTTGCCCGGAGTTTACTTGAGAGGGTGCCACAAATATTATCTAGGGATGAAGAATGTTTTGTATATGTAAATTTGTTGAAGTATAACGTATATACACTAAAAAGGTCCATCAGTTGTTAGCCTATATAGCTCAGTGAATTTTCACAAAGTCAACATGCCTGTGCAGCCAGCACCTAGATCAAGAATCAGAACAGTTCCTAGAAGACTATCTCACATCCCAAGATGAATAATTTTTAACCTTTGTGCCCTGAGGGAGTGCCCTCTTGCAGCATGTGGTCACATGCAGAAACCCTCTCCTTCACAGCTCTGGAGCTTGCTAACTACAGGGACCTGCAGCCAGAGACTGTGGGGGGCTCTTTCCAAGCACAGAGTACATGTGTTTCTGGATGCAGTTCCCAGGCCAGTTTAGTGGTGCCACATTTTGCTGTTAACACCCACTTTGGAGCCCTCTGTGCAGAGCACAAGGGCTCTTTGTTGTTCTATTTCCTGTTCTCTTTTCTCTTTAAGCTGCATGTATGTCTTTCTATATATCATGGCACATACTTGCCGCTTGAATTTGCCCATAGGCTTGTTTCAATATTGATTTCTTTGGAAGAGAAAGTTTGGTGATTCATGCCTGACTTCAAGGAGGCCGTTTTAGGTTCAGAACCTAGTCGTGATTTACTTGGTTTTCATGCTTGAATGCTCCAGTTAGATATAAATCAGTGATTTTGAGTTAACCCTATTTATTTTCAGCTTTTTTTTAAATGAAGATGGTCTAGAACTCACTTGATGATGATGATGATGATGATGATGTGTATATTTCTCTCGATATTAATCCTTATCATTTCAGATAAAATGTTGAAGAAGCTTGGTGAAATGCTGACTGGAACTAAAGTCTTAGCTTTAAAAAAAATACAAAACAATTAAAGAAAAAGAAAATACACCAAAATGTTAACCTTAGCTATTTCCGGTTGGTAGAATTATGGGCGATTATTGTTTGTTTTTTTTTTTCACTAGGTTTTCTGTATTTTCTGAATTTCCTCTACTGAATATATTTTATACTTGTAAAAATACTTTTAAAAACGCCACATATTCCTATAGCATTGATAAATCCTAAAGAAAGCATTAATGATGTGACTATAGCAACAACAGGAACAAATCATATCTGATAATAGAAATGATTTACAGACTTATGAGAATTCAAAGAGTTCCTTTGGCCTTTTGAATGTATCTAACCTGTATGATTGTTAATATTGTCCTTTCTTGTTAACACTAATTGGTTTCTTCATATGTAAAATAACCTTGAACACTAAAGAATTTTAAAGGCTGACTTTTCCTATTTTAATATGAACTGTTTCTCTTTACCCTTCATATCACTATTTAGATATTTTTTCTTTCCCCTCCTTATACATATACATGCCTCACCCCTGTCTTGCTATTTTTGTTTCTTTCCCATGAGAAGCCTGCTTCCTCATTTGCCTCCTTCAGTATCTCTTGTTTTCAGTATTTACAAGAATAGTGCTAAGTTTACCAGCTTGGTATGAAGAATCCAGTATGTTGGCAATTTTCACCTATGACACACTGGGTTCATCTGATGACAATTTTTGCCATTTAAGAAAAGAGGAAAACTTGTTAGAGTAAGGGCAGAGGAGAATCATGGTGTTCTTATTTTATACTTTATTAAGGATATGCCCAACATAACAAGCTCAGTCAAGGTGGTATTTAAGACATTATTAAAATGGAATCACTTCTCTCTCTGCCTATGTCTCTGCCTCTGTGTGTGTGTGTCTTTCAGGAATAAATAAATAAAATCTTTTTAAAAAATAAAAAAAAACTGAGCTTCCTTCTATGTGGTTCCACTTCTTTTGAAGTGAAATTAAACATAACAAATCACTGCTCTCATATCTAACAACCTTGAATGTGTCCACAACTTACTTCTGCAATCTCCACAAAAACCTCCCATGAACCATGTAGTCCTCCTGATTCATTATGTATTTTCTTATGTTCTAGCATTTAAGATAAATTCAAAATGCTTTTGTTGGTTTTGCTTTAGGTATTACAGCGAAACTGTTTCCTGAAAAGTTTTATTACACATATGAGTTAAATAATAGTTCGTATTTGCTTTGCAGTTTTTAGTCCTCAAGCCTTTCACATGCAATCATTTGTAGGGTCCTTTGGGAACTCAAAGACTGTTTAACAACATTACTATGGGAAAATGTGTTGCCTCTACTTCCCAACAACTGACTTACAAATGCATTTTTGAAACACAACCCATTAGGGTTTCCTGTGTGGCATTTGTTCATAATGATAGCCTGTTTATTATATTTGTCCTGATCATGCTGGTTTAGAATTTTCTCTGCTTATTTATTTTCCTTGTAACGTCGACTCTAGCTCTACCCTACCTTTTCCATGGTTTTCACCTTAAGGATTCTGCATTTTGTTTTCCTAACCTATGGTCCAACCTATGGTGATCTGACAAGTTGGCTTATTTTAATAGCATTTGTAATGTTCCTGAAAGTTTTAGGAACATAACTATGATTTGTAACTTAGCCATTAACATATTTTTTAGTTGGTAAATCTTTTCTATTTTAGAGTATCTCAGCACTCACTTAGAGGAAAGCCAGATAAGTATGATTATACTGAGGGAGGTCTTCACTCATAGATCTGTAAGCAACCTATATTTAACATTGTCCCCAGGTATTTGGAGTTCAGTGGTATTTCAAATTCTTGTTTTCCACCACCACCATTTCATTTTGGCATGAGGACAGGATGTTTAAGACAGACTGGCACTGGCTAGTGCCAGTCCACCAGTCACTTCCCTTGCTTTACCTCCAACCCCCAACCCTTTTTTGCCATTTCTCTTTGACTGGTACCTTTTGGTTGAACTAATGAAGAAGAGGATATTGACTTACCTTGAGTGATGTAATTAAAGACTAACGGATTATTCTTTGATGATTAGGGAAGCTCCATGATTGCTCTATTTTAATTTCAATCTAGTGTACCAAAGGTGAATGTGTTCTATTTGAAATTGAAAGACAGCATATTACAGTGGAAGAATGGGTATCCTTGAGTCAGACTGCTCAGCCTGAATTCCAGGTCTACAAATGAATAAATATGTGATCTTGGGCAAATTGTGAACCTGGACTTTATCTGGTTCATACAAAGTGGAATAATCATGCCCTTTTTCTGTGATTTTATAAATAAAGTGTTTGACATGGAGTGGATATTTAGCAAATGTTCCTCTTGAATCTTTTGCTGAGAGTTTTATTAATAAACAGTATTTCTCCTTTGGTTATTACAGCTGTTCACTTCCACATTTTGAAATATGTAATTATTTTATATGTAAAAGCAGGGGGGGAAATGCCTGACATCCAAGTTGCTGTTTTTCTGGGCAATTTTTGAGAAACACAGGGAGAAATCACATAATCAAGAAACTAAAACAACTATCTTGTTCTCCCTGTGTGTTTCCATTCTAAGCAGGAACAACTCTTTAAAATCAAGATGTTGGGATCCCTGGGTGGCGCAGTGGTTTAGCGCCTGCCTTTGGCCCAGGGCACGATCCTGGAGACCCGGGATCGAATCCCACGTCAGGCTCCCGGTGCATGGAGCCTGCTTCTCCCTCTGCCTATGTCTCTGCCTCTCTCTCTCTCTCTCTGTGACTATCATAAATAAATAAAAATTAAAAAAAAATAAAAATAAAATCAAAATGTTAAGCTCTAACAAAAGGAAAGGCTGTGGACCTTTTGATAGCACAGTGACAAAGAGAGGAGACTTAAATGAATCAAATGGATTTTAATTTGAACCTCAATTCTGTTATGTAATAGATTTATAACCTTAGCCAGATTAACCTCTTTAAGACTCAGTTTTTTCACCTACAGAATGGGAGGTGATAATCGTACCTACCTCTAGGGTTATTGTGATGGAGGGATAAATCAGATAATATATAAAGCATGAAGTACACAGCCTGATTCATTAAAGGATAGTTTAACAACCTACTCACCCTCATCTGTAGCATTTTTGGGGGGATTGGCAATGCACATCTCTGCAGGCCTTCTCAGAGCCTCTGATATATGCTCAAGAAGCACTGTTCAGCTTTGTTCAATGAATTATTTTCTAAACTTACTTATCTGTAGAACCTCTTTTTTAAAAAAAAAAATACTTAGCACCTGAAGTAGAATTTGGAAAACACTGATTGCCATTCATTTTATAACTCCCCCCTCCTTCCCTCCTCCTCCTTTATTTAATTAGACTGGCCTCAGATTTTAACTGTATCATAGTATTGTCAATGTCAAGGAGTAACTAAACTAGTTATCTCACTCTGGTAAGAACAGAATGTTTTCAAATATGATGACAGTTATATTTCTTTGTACTAATGTACCTTTTATATCAAATTAATGCGACTTCAAAGTGTAGTCACTACAGTCTAAGCTTATTTTTCATATTGACTTTGAGAAACAATTTATTGTGGAAGTATAAAAACACAAGAGAGACCAGTTTGTTTGTTTTTATATTTAGTGGGTGTACCTTAGTACAAAAGTTCGCTTTTGTAATGCTTCATACAGGAGGAAATTTAATATTCTCAGTTGGTAGAATGTCCTTATTTATGAATTGTTTATGGCAAATGATATCAAAATTTCTGCAGAGACATACCAAATTCTCTTTTTCTCTAATACAGAGATCTCCTAGAATACTAATGGGACATCTGTAACTTTTGTGCCCTTGGGTTCTTATGGCCAGATCAAGATGAATACTGTATCTCTAAACACAGTGCTCTTCATAATTTTAGTGACTAATGAAATTTCCAATGTAATTCCCCTATCACAAACTATATCTGAAGAGCATGTGTGCAAAAAGAAGTTCCAATTTAAACAAAGTTTTGAATACACTTTATGACCAGCACTGTTCTGGATGTTGTGATAGGGGAAGAGTGAGCAGGGAGTAGGTAAAGATAAATGATGTGGTCCTTTCATTCCGGAGAGGTCACCTTTACAGCCTTTATTGCATATTTTTTTTTTGGCTAATGATATTTTAGTCTGACACTGAAATAATTTAGATGAGGCTTTTAGATCCATACCAATTGGCATTCTCTAGAGTTCAGAAAAATTTAAGGTACAAAGTGTATGTCCCTTCCATACATTCTTGTACTGGTTTCATTTGGTCTGAAAGGTTGAGGGTAAAGTGGAAGATGGTGAAGACCATTTCCCAATTTCATTGTCAGTCTAGGCTATGGCTTGGTTTTGTGCTCATATTTTCTCCCTGGGTACAGCAACAATTTATTCACTGGAACTCTCCTTCTCAAGGTCTCATGTCACAGGGTAACAGAACTGATTAATGCAAAAACAAAGAATCACCAATAATTTTTTTTTAAGATTTTATTTATTTATTCATGAGCGACCCACAGAGAGAGAGAGGCAGAGACACAGGCAGAGGGAGCAGGCTCCATGCTGGGAGCCCGATGTGGGACTCGATCCCGGGTCTCTAGGATCACAGCCGGGGCTGACGGCGGTGCTAAACCGCTAAACACCGGGGCTGCCCACCAATAATTTCTTATGCTCGTTTATATACATTTTCTTTGCCTGAAACCCCTAAATCTCTTATCCTTTTTTACTGCCTAACAAATATCTAATTGTTTTTAACCTGTGGTGTATATGTTGCTAGTCAGTAGTTGCTTCACCATCAGATATTCTTACAGATTCTGAACAGCTCCGGATATTGCACAATTTATTCTCTCAAAGTATTGGGATAATTGTATGTATTGAATAAATACATTGATGCTGTAGAATTTACCAACTAACCTTAGAAAACATAAATAAATAGCAACAACAAATGTTGAATTTGCTTTCTAGAAACTTTACTACCCCCAAAACAAAAACTCTGACAATAGAACTTCATAAAAATTTTAATACAATAACAATACCATATTAATGACATAACAGATATACTATAATTTCTGCATGGTCTTGCAATAGCATATTATTATTTTCTCTCCCTTAGTATCAGCACAAATTTAAGGTTTATAGATATTAAACGTCTTCCAGCTGTTTCAAGACTTCTCTTTTCTGTCCTCTGAACCTCCTAAGTGGCTAAATTACCAGTCTCCTATGAGCCAGGATGACTGGATTTTACCTTGAGCTTGGAGCTAAAATGGCGTCTGTCCTAGCTCCTGAATGTAAATGGAAGACTGAGGTATAGTCAAGCCCCAGGTTGGAGAGGGATTATTGCCATTAGTGCTGCTCTGGCAGTATGATAATTTCAAAGGGATCAGCACAGTGGCAGTAGGCATCACATTAAATCCAAACTCTATAGAATAGAATTAGCGTTTAACTTTATCTTTATATATAATATGTCCTTGATGTAGGCAGACATGCTCTATCAAGATATGCCATCTTTGAATGTAGGGAAGAAGCACACCTTACACTCTGTCCACTGCAATTATCTTTAAGGATGAATTTCTTTTCAGATTGAATCAAGATTCAGATTATCACTATGTACAGCGTACTTAAAATGGCATTTATCAAACATTTATTTGGCATGTAGTATGTGCCAGGCACTCTACTAGATGTAGATATAGTGATGAAAGACCCAGTCCCTAACCTGAAGGAGTTCATAGCGAAACGCAAAGAAACCAGATAACTTTGAGGGAGGTCTGCACTAGACTGTGTAAATGCTGAATACCTAACCCAGATGGGTGGAGATCTTATAAAAGGAGGTTGAACTTTATTCTGTAGGTAAAATGGAGCTCCTTAAGGGCCTTTAGCAAAGGAATACTATGAGTGTTTTTCCTTTTTAGGAAAATTTATCTGGTAGCTGTGAGAAGAATGAATTGGAGGATTAAATACTGGTGGTTTGAAGACCAGTTAGGAGGTTGTTACATAGATTTAGGTAAGAAACAATGGAGAGGCAATGGACATGTATTATAACAGGAGAGGAATGGGCCTGTTTCTGATGTGGCTAATTTTCAAACTTCTCTGTATGAAGTACTTACTGATAAAAACAAAATAATTCTATTGGCAGAGTTTTCTATGCAAAATGAAGGATTAGCATTGATCTAGCCAGAGAGAACCACTATCTTGAAACTCCTTGAGCATAACATCAAAGTGCAATTCAAAATTCGGGCCAATATTTCTGAAAGTATGGGCCATAGACCACATGCAGCAAAAGAACCCAGAGAACTTCTTAAACTGCAGATTTCTAAGTCTAGCCTCAGACAGACTGAATCAGGAAATGGGGCCAGGGAGTTCAGTGTTTTAACAAGTTTCTCAAGTAATCAGCATGAATATTAAAGTTTGAGAATCATTAATCTAGCCCAACGGTTTTAAAAACAGAATCTGGGACCACTGGTC
Organism: Canis lupus familiaris; assembly: GCF_011100685.1. Taxonomy (NCBI): domain Eukaryota; kingdom Metazoa; phylum Chordata; class Mammalia; order Carnivora; family Canidae; genus Canis; species Canis lupus. The sequence continues at coordinate 80,909,370 of NC_049260.1, forward strand.
CCTCAGACTCGCTCGAGGGTCCATGAATTGAAAACTGTTCTCATAATAATACATAGACATAATTTGCCATATTCATTGTGTTGATGTTTACACAGGTGGTGTAAAAGCAATGGTGGGAAACTACTGCTGGCACCTTAGCAGAAATTAAAGCAGAGGCACCAAACTGTATCATATACTGTATCTCTATGCATTTATAGTAATAAAAAATCCAGCTTCACTTAAGAATGTCCTTGATGAATTAGTAAGTGTAATTAATTTTATTAAATCTCTGCCCTATCATGCACAACTCTTTTTTTGAATATTCTGTGTGATGAAATGCGAGGTAGGCACAAAGGACTTCTGCAGCATCCCAAAGTATGATGGTTGTCTGAAGGAAAAGCACTAACATGACTGAGTTGTGAGCCGAAGTAGCTTTTCTTTTTTTAAAGATTTTATTTATTTGAGAGAGCACAAGTAGGGGGAGAGGCAGAAGGAGGGAAGCAGGCTCCCCACTGAGTAGGAAGCCCGATGCGGACTTGATCCCAGGACCCTGGGATCACAACCTGAACCAAAGGCAGACACTTAACTGACTTGAGCCACACAGGCACCCTTGAAGTAACCTTTCTTTAAACAGCTCCTTTTTAATTTAAAAATACTACTGGCGGGGATCCCTGGGTGGCTCAGTGGTTTAGCGCCTGCCTTTGGCCCAGGATATGATCCGGGAGTCCCGAGATCGAGTCCTGCGTTGGGCTCCCTGCATGGAGCCTGCGTCTCCCTCTGCCTGTGTCTCTGCCTCTCTCTCTCTCTCTCTCTCTCTGTCTCTCATGAATAAATAAAATCTTTAAAAAAAATAAAAATACTACTGGCAAACATGTAATTCAGACTTGAGTATTTGGAAGAACTTTTCTAAAACTTGAATGAAGTGAGCCTGTCATTTCAAGGGAAAAAATGACAGTATTTGTTGCTAATGGTAAAATCTAAGTATTCAAGCAAAAGTTAGAGTTTTGGAAAACTTTATCTGCCACATAAACTTGACAACTTCCTAATACTTAGGCTTTTCTGATGAGATCAGTGGTGATATTAAATAACCATGATTTTTTGATATTGTATAATCTTAAATCACTATAAGATCTGCATAACTCAGTGAACTAGTACTTTTCAAATGGCCAATACATGATATTACAAAACCATGCATGGATAAAGGATCCATTTGGTATGTAAGATAGATTCATCCAAGCATTTTCATTTAGTACAAAGAGTTCATTGATATAGTTTCAAATTCTATTTTGCACCTTACGTTTAAGAAACTACCACTTGTTGAGTTTTGGTGTAGTATCAAAGAATATCTACAAGTATTTCAAAATGCTATTAAATACTATAAATACAATTTTCTTTTTTAAAAATATTTTATTTATTTATTCCTGAGAGACAGAGAGAGAGAGAGAGAGAGGCAGAGACACAGGCAGAGGGAGAAGCAGGCTCCATGGAGGGAGCCTGATGTGGGACTTGATCCCGGGACTCCAAGATTATGCCCTGGGCCAAAGGTAGGCACTAAACCCTTGAGCCACCCAGGGATCCCCTAAATACAATGTTCTAATTACAAATCTGCATGACTACAGATTTCTTTCATATACTGAAACCAGAAAAATGGATCACAATAGATCTAATGTGGATATGAAGATCCAGCTGTCTTCTATTAAGTCTGACATTAAAAAGGTTTGCACAAAAGACAATGCAACTTAATTACTTTTTTTGGGGAAATATTTTTAATTAATTAAAACTGTCTATTATGGGGAGCCTGCATGGCTCAGTTGGTTAAATGTAGCCTCAAGTCATGATTCCAGAGCCCCCCCCCACCCTCATCAAGCTTGGCCTGGGGCTCTCAGCTCAGCAAGAAGTCTGCTTCTCCCTCTCCCTCTGCTTCTTCTCACCTCGTGCTCACTCACAAGCACTCTCTTAAATAAAATCTTTTTAAAAAGGTCTATTATATTAACATCTATTTACAACTGTGATTTTATTTTTTAAAGATTTTATTTATTCATGAGAGACACACACACAGAGGCAGAGACACAGGCAGAGGGAGAAGCAGGCTCCATACAGGAAGCCTGATGTAGGACTCGATCCGGGGTCTCCAGGATCACACCCCGGGGTGAAGGCAGATGCTCAACGGGTGAGCCACCCAGGTGTCTCACAGCTGTGATTTTAAATGAATGAATGAATATTTTAAAAATTTCCCAGTGTTAAAAAAATTTCCCAGTTTTAATTTCTAATATGGTAACTATAAATAGAAATAATGTACGTAACCAGCAGTTCTTTGGATTCCTTAATACCTTTAAAGAGTATAAAGGAGTCCTGAGACTAAAAACTTGGAGAAATGCTGATCTAGCCTTCTGGTTCTTAACAATATGCTAAACATACCCTAATGGTAGTCAGAATAGTCTAGACAGGACTAGGTATTTTTAAATAATAATTCTAAGAATTGTTAACCTGTGCATATGACCTGTCATCCACAAATTATGCAGATGTGACCTTTGAACAGTGTTGCTTTCAATTCCCTAGTGTCTTTAATATGCTGTTTTCTGAGGAGTCCCAAGTGCCAGAAATTTTTTTTGGTGCTATATCAAACTGAGACCTATTCTGTATTTTAGTATTGTTTTTCAAAACCTATAGCAGAAATATCTGTGGATTCAAGGCAGAAAGAAAGGCAATTTGCCGTACTATGGTTGTCTACCTCTGCATCATTTTTTTTTTTTTGGCTTAAAGGAATGATAATAAAAGGTGATTTTAGTCTTTTTTGCTGTCACCATCCCTCCCCCCAAAAGGTCATTTGTTAACAATACAGAACGTTAGGAACCATTGCTTTACCTAACAGCTAACCTGTACTAATGCCTGTTTCGTATTCTGCAACAGACCAGAATATAACTAAAAGGCTAGTTAGGAGTATAGTGACATATTTATAGAGGTGTGGAGTACTGATTTGTCTGGTTCCCAGTAAACCACAGACCTATATATCCAATACCTTTGAGAAATCATTTGTATATCTGTTGAGGTGCAATAATAGGACTATTATTTTTTAATCAAGAGAGTTGATATGAAGAAGTCAATTTAGGAAACCTAAAGTCAGTTTATCTGTGGCTGGGAATAATCAAAAGGGTCAAGAAATGGGGATCCCTGGGTGGCTCAGTGGTTTAGCACCTGCCTTCAGCCCAGGGTGTGATCCTGGAGTCCCGGGATTGAGTCCCACATCAGGCTCCCTGCATGGAGCCTGCATCTTCCTCTGCCTGTGTCTCTCATGAATAAAATAAAATCTTTTTAAAAAAAGGGTCAAGAAAGTCACAAAACAGGAACTTGAAGGAAGATGAGCTAGTCAGGCTTAAAAGTTTACTTTTTTTTCTAGCTTAAAAAATGCCACTTAGGACTCCTTGGTCTTATGACCTTTAGTATTGCTCTTTGAAATACATTGACCTTCCCTAGTTGCTCAAAGCTGAAATACATTGACCTGCCCTAGTTGCTACAGTGAGGGAAACTGAGCCTTTGAGAGCTACTGTGAACAAAATGAATATTCAGAAGTCCACTTGAGTTGGTTCCAGATTTTCTGATGGAGGATGTTTGCTGGAGAATCATATTGGAATTTTCACACCTAGATCTTATTCATTCCACATATGAGTGAATTCAGAAGTCCTGACCTCACTATATTATCAAGATGTTGGGCAGTATTGAATATGAGAAGGTTTTTGAAGAGCTACTTAGGCCTTCAGTAGTCCTTACTAATTACTTGTAAGTCACTCATTGCAAATATTCTTTTCTAATATTAAAAGTAGGATACTAATTGAAAGAGATACTAGAACAGCATTCCATACCCCCTTGTATTTTGTGTTTGAATGCCATGCTTCTGTAAGTATGCCATCCTTATACTTAGAAGATTTTATATATTGTAAAATACTTTAGAATTTATTTTACATTTTGACACATTAATATTTAAATGTGGAAGGAGGAAGGTCCAGAAGCACAGAGCTTACTACATAGTTTATACACAGTAAATATTTGTTCAATGAATTTGTCTGTGTTCACAAATAAATAAGATTAGGCAAAAACCATATCATTAGCTTTTTGAAGGAAATTAAAGGGGTTGGCCACCAGCATGTAAACATATATATATTTTTAAGATTTTATTTATTCATGAGAGACACAGAAAGAAAGAGAGGCAAAGACACAGGCAGAGGGAGAAGCAGGCTCCTCGCAGGGAGCTGGATGTGGGACTTGATCCCTGGTCTCCAGGGTCACACCCTGGGCCAAAGGCGGCGCTAAACTACTGAGCCACCTAGGCTGCCCAAGTTTTTGTATTTTGAATAATAACTGGAAAGTGTCTTTCACCAGTAGTGCCAAGGATCGACACACTTTTGAGAGAGAGAGAGGCAGAGACACAGGAGGAGAGAGAAGCAGGCTCCATGCCAGGAGCCCGACGTGGGACTCGATCCCGGGACTCCAGGATCGCGCCCTGGGCCAAAGGCAGGCGCCAAACCGCCGAGCCACCCAGGGATCCCCATATATTAACATTTTAATTGAGTGATATTCTCTAAGAGTAGTAAGAGTTGCTACTGTCTATTTTATTACCTTTGTTCCCAAAATAGTCACAGGCAGAAACCATTATTTACTGTTCAACATGTGAAATTAGAGAGTGTGTATGTCTTCTGCTTAATTGTTACCTATTCCTAATCTATTCCTTTTCCCAAAATATTTTAGGTAACAGAGTAAAAATGCAAAAAACTTGAGCTATATGGTGTTGTTAATGATTTTTAAGTAGCAAGTTCGAGGATTCCTTATTGAATTGAGTGAATGCTATCAAGATAATTGTACCCAGAGGTGCCTGGGGTAGCTCGGTTGGTTTTAGCATCCAACTCTTGGTTTTCAGCTCAGATCATGATCTCAGAGTCATGAGATCTGAGCCCCTCTCAGGCTCTGCGCTCAACAAGGGGTATGCTTCCCTTCTCCCTCTGCCCCTCCTCCTCCCTGTCTTTCTCCCTCTCAAATAAAATAAATGAATCTTTTTTAAAAGAAGATAATTATACCCGTATTTTCCGAACTGTGCATTCATATGGCCATAGGAGAATTATTTACACCATGGCAATTGGCACACACTACAAATCAAGGCTTCCTCCTTGTTAAGTATTTACCACAACCACCCCCTCATCCTGAATGTATTAATTACATTCACGTTTTCAGTAATTAATTTTCACATTTACAGTAAAATAATAGCTTTAGGTTTCACTAAAGATAGAGAGTTGATGTAGAATGGTGGCAAAGAGCGGAGACACTGGAGCCAAACTGCCTGGGTTCAGATACCAGTTCTGTCCTTATTAGCTTGTGTTATCCTAGGCAAGCTAGTCAGTCTTATCTTTAATGAGATAATAGCAATGCCTACTTTATAGGGTTGATATGAGGATTAAATATGTTAATGCATGTAAAGCATTTAGTACAGGGACTAGTTTATAGATAAATCTTATCTGGAAACCTCAATTATCCAGAGCATGGCCTGGATTGAGGAAGCAAACAAAAATGTCACTGAGCAACCAATATAAATATCAGACAGTACTTGCACCTGAAGCCCTCAAGCTTTCTTTGGAAGCCAGTTTTACTTTTTCTTTAGACCAAAGCTTCATTGACTTTTCAGAGTTGAAAGCAGATTGAAAGTATAAAATTAGAAAGAGGGGAGAGACAATGCTAGAGGCAACAAGGGAGAACCCCCCCTCCACCCCCCAAAAGTGACCCAAAGTGAGAACTCAAAAATGAGTCAGACTGGAACAAAGAGGGAACATTTACATTCTCACTTAAAACTTGGGAAAATAACATAAGAGGCAGGGAGCATTGGGGGATTTGAGTAATGCACAGGCAGAGAAGGAGGAGGGGAATGTCAACAGATGTAAGAGATTTTAGTCTGAGGGAACAGAATAAACAAAAGGAGAATTGTAAAAAGTGAATGAGAATAGCCAATCCCACGTGCCTGGATCTGAGTGTTCATGAGATGGAGTTGTAGTGGAGATATATCAAACTGGAAAGGTCAGTTGGGACCAAATCATAAAAGGCTTTAAATGCTAGGCCAATGAGTCACTAAAGACTTTAGAGCCAGAAAGAGGCATGATGCAACCAAGTGATGGCAAAAGTCAACCAGGAAGGTAAACTCTGATGAAACTTTAAAGGACAGGGATGTAGAGTGACAAGTTAGGAGATTACTGAAGTAGTTCAGGCAAGGAAATTATGATAACCTATATTAAACAGGCAGCAGGAATAGAAGGAAGAATCTGATAATGGGAGACACCAAGAAAATCACATCTACATGGCTGATTAGGTTAGCAGTGAGTTTTCAGACAGGATTCTGGGTATTCACATCAGATGACCAGAGGCTGTGATTGGGAAATGGAAGGAGGGAGCAGTTTTTAAATCATTGCAAAGATGTGGGGATATGTATAAGAATGTTTAGAAATAGGTCTTGTATATGATTAGAAAACTAATTCAGTAGATATTTAAACTACATATAGCATGTATGAATATGAATTTCAGGCAATTGAAGCATAGCATTGTTCCCTATGCGTAGACAAAGTACATTTCTTGACTGCCCTTGTTTTTTAATCTCCATCTGACCACAATGGTCCATATTTTCCTGAGCATCCACCCCTGCCACCCACATCATATCTTCTAAAAGAATGAAAACTTATTTCTATTAGTCAAAAAGTTTAGGACACATATATGATTTAAAAAGAAATCTTTAGGGAACGCCTGGGTGGCTCAACGGTTTGAGTGTCTGCCTTTGGCTCAGGGTGTGATCCTGGAGTCCTGGGATCAAGTCCCGTATCAGGCTCCCTGCATGGAGCCTGCTTCTTTCTCTGCCTCTCTCTCTGTGTCTCTCATGAATAAATAAATAAAATCTTTTTAAAAAATAGAATAAAAAATAAAAAGAACATAATCTTTAAAATTATGTTCTAAAACTTGATTTTTAGAATTATCTCTACTTTCAAAGATTATACAGGTTACAATATCAGAAATGAATGCTGAGTTTATATAATAAATCTCTATAACCCCAAATTTTGGGCAGCCCTGGTGACTCAGCGGTTTAGCGCCGCCTGCAGCCCAGGGTGTGATCCTGGAGATGGGGATAGAGTCCTACGTCAGGCTTCCTGCATGGAGCCTGCTTCTCCCTCTGCCTGTGTCTCTGCCTCTCTCTCTCTCTCTCTCTCTCTCTCTCTCTCGCTTTCTCTGAATAAATAAATAAATAAATCTTTAAAAAAAAATATATATATATATAACCCCAAATTTTCCCAACAGATGGCTTGTAAGGAAAAGACAAATACAAAAGAAAATTGAAATACTAACTGTGCTTTTAGTGCCAAAGCTAGAAATGTAAAAGCTCCCAAATAAATAGAAAAATGAGCTGCTCTCTTGCAAAATGGCCGATTCTCTAGATCCATAAGGTATATTTGGGTCAAATACTGATAGAGGAAAAAGATACAACAAAAAGCACTTCAGACTCTTCCACTTCCCATTGCTTTAGAGATTTTCTTCATGTAAATGAAAAGAGAGTAAGTCGTTAGTGCCTACCAAAGTAAGTATTGGCAAATTAGTAAAGTTGTAAAAGGTTTTAGCTAAATGGCTATCGTATATTTAAAAGCTAGTCTCTTTAGAACTTTATGGATCTGTAACAATACTCTATGAATATATTTTTTGAATTAATAACTTCAAGCAATATCATCTTGATCTTTTGAAGAGTTTGGCCACTGGGGACCATAAACTTTTAAGGGATTACTCGGGTAGTAATTCTGCTATGTACCTTGTCATTTAAGGTTTGTACTCTTAATTTGACCACTGAAAGTGTGAATACTATTTTAATAATGTACTTTTGTGTTTAAATTCTAAAGTCTATTACATTATAAATTGGGAAAATTACGTAGTTAAATCTAGTTAAAGAGATTAAGCCTTTTAGAGTCTTGTGCGCTCATGTGTGGGTGGGTGTAGGGTTGTGTTTATTTCAGATCAGAGTTTGATCATTAACCAAGATTATTAGTACCTTAACCTAGTATCAGTAGGAGGTTTCTCTGGCTGGTAATCTCTTAACATTCAAAGAACTCTATTCTTTTGCTTAAGATTATTGGTCTCAGGTCATATAAACTAGAAGGAATATACACCTTGATAAGAGTTGGAATGGCATGAGTAATCTGACATTCTCACAACAATGGGAAAGACAATGTTTGTCCTTTACTTTTTTTCACAGGATTTATATAGTTTGGGGTAGACAGAGAGGAATTAAAAAGATTAAACTTCTAGACTAAGATTTAGACTATTAGACTAAGTAATAAACTTAGTCTAATTTCAGGCTTGACCTTAGTTGGTGTTGAATAGAACCACACATTACTACTTTTTTTTAAAGATTTATTTATTCACAAGAGACAGAGAGAGAGACAGAGACCCAGGCAGAGGGAGAAGCAGGCTCTATGCAGGGAGCCTGACATGGGACTCAATCCCAGAACTCCAGGATCACGCCCTGAAGGCAGCGCTAAACTGCTGAGCCACCTGGGCTGCCCATATTAGTATTAATTTTACATGTTTTGTTCATTGCTAACCTGATAAGGTCCGTGCCGTGCAAGACCTTAGAGTACCTTGAATAAATTTTATATTGTTTTAGAGGATATGGAAAAAATGTTACATGGAGTTCTATATATATAGTGTATTTGGGCTTTTTTTTTTTATTTATGATAGTCACAGAGAGAGAGAGAGGCAGAGACACAGGCAGAGGGAGAAGCAGGCTCCATGCACTGGGAGCCCGATGTGGGATTCGATCCAGGGTCTCCAGGATCGCGCCCTGGGCCAAAGGCAGGCGCCAAACCGCTGCGCCACCCAGGGATCCCCCATGTATTTGGGCTTATAAACATTATTTATCTTAGATTACTGATATGTAAATTCTTGTACATTTTAGTAGTGAGCTCATGAAGTAGTCTATCACCTTATAAATTAGGAAAATATGTAGTTATGTATTTCAGTCCTTCCCAAATCTCAGATTCCCTAGGATGTAAGCCCTAACCTCTACCATCTGGGGACTATCTTAAGAGACAAATTTGGCCCCAAACTCAGTACTGTTGAATCATAGGTGGTTAACCTGAAGAGAGGAGAGGAGGTATTTTTTATATGTCTTAGCTTCCTTACTAAACTATGTTCTTAAGATCAGTAACCGAAGTCTCAGCATGTTTATATTCTCTGTAACATATATGCATAGTAGGTCCCCAATAAACGTTAATTGAATACATGAATATCCTTCCATTGTCTCACTGGGAATACTTTAAAATCACTTTAGCATTTGGATTTTTATACACAGAATGTTTTACCAAAACTAAAACTGAATTTATTTTCTTTAACAGGTGCAGGAGACATTGTTGCAATCATGATTGGCAATCTGAAAGGCACAAAAATTCTGCAGTCTATTCAAAGAGGCATACAAGTAACAATGGTCATCGAAGTAGGGAAAAAGCATGGCCCTTGGGTGAATCACTATTCAATTTTCTTCGTTTCTGTGTCCTTTTTCATTATTACGGCAGCAACTGTGGGCTATTTTATATTTTATTCTGCTCGAAGATTACGGAATGCAAGAGCTCAAAGCAGGAAACAGGTTTGTAATGGTCCTTTATTCCAATCTAAAAATACTTTTTTAAAAGGTTTTATTTAAAAAAAATTTTTAAGATAGCGCTCAGTCCCAGGACCCTGAGATCATGACCTGAACCAAAGGCAGATTCTTAACCAATGGAGCCACACAGGCGCCCCTAAAGATTTTATTTTTAAGTAATCTCTACACCTAACCTGAGGCTCAAACTCACAACCCCAAGATCAAAAGTCACATGCTCCATTGGACTGAGCCAACCAAGAGCCCCCAAAATACTCCTTTAATTGTAGTTTCAGAGTCATGTGTTGTAATATATTTCACTTGTTAGACAGTGATCCATGCATATGTTTTATGAAAACTGGTAGTTTTAAAAACATATCAGCTTCCATCCTCTAAAAAGTTTTATTTTCTGTAATTTGTCTATGGCCTTAATAATCCTGCTTAAGTCTTCTGACACCTCATTAGGGAGCATAGCCAGCATTTAATTATATCTGGGTGTAAATACATATGTTCTTTTAATTTTTGTTTAGTTACCAAAACATTTCATGCTAATATAGAAAATTTAGAAATCAGGAAGTACAAGGGAAAAAAAACCTTCACTCAAACCCCATATAACAAAAAATCTGTAGTCACCACCAAAAAGTAACCACTGCTATTTTACATGTATGTGTGCATCTGTGTATGTGTGTATTTGCACGTGGGATCAGGGCTGGGTAGAGAGACTAGACTGAATATCATGGGATGGCAAGTTTAAAGATCTGATTATGAATGATAGAGTGCTAGACTCCAGTCACATATTCATCATTTCTATCATATTTTAACAACTGATATATAAATAGTTACAAAATATAGAATTAATAGAGCAGAAATAGAGAAGCATCATTGAACCAGGGAATTACCTGTGGTTGTGGCCATTGATCCTACCACTTTTAAACTGCCCCTCATCCCCCTGATAGCCTCACTTTTCTCCTTCCCCACCTTCACTTCCATGGCCACTCCCATGGTCATTACCATATATGATACATACATCTTCAGTTCCTTTGGCCCTTCTCTCTCTGTTACACTTGCTGTCACAATCCAACCCTGGTTATATCCTGCTTCCTCCCTACTCTGTGCCTGCACTTTGAAGTAGCAGGAAAACACATCAGTACAGACTGATCTTCCTTTAAATTTATGACCACAGACTCAGGGTGAGCTCTCAATACTGCCAACAATTGTACTCTGTTTTCTTAGTTCCCCCCTCCCCCGCTGCTTTTGCAGGTAACTAATCATACATGTTCCTGTCTCCTTAAACCTCCAACACCTTCTCCAACTTCACTCTCTGCTCATAGTTTGGATTGTATTCCACTGAGGAAATTGAAGTGATCAGAAGGGTACTTCTCCATGCTTCTGCCACAGCTACCCATCTATGTGCATCTGTGTCTGTGTCCTATGTCCTCTGCTTTGTCTTCTGCTATTGTGAGCACACAAACATGCTATTATTGTTTCCCTTTGCATAATTACTTCTCTTGACACCAGGCCAGAAATCTTGGAGTTATTCTTTGTTCCTCTTTTACCTCTCACTTCCCAACATTACCTCCATCAGCAAATCCTGTTGGTTCTACCTTTATTAAATATCCAGAATCCAGTTACTTCTCACTACTTCCATTGCTTCCATCCTGGGCCAAGCCACCATCATTTCTTACCTCCTCTCCTTCTCAAATATTCTCAACATAACAGCAGAGTGGTGTGCTATTTCTCCAGAATGCTCAATAGTGATTTAATGCTTCTAGCTTATCATATAGTAAGGGCAGGAATACATTTTTATATGTACTGAGAAGTTCCTCCCAAGGCAATGAAATTCTGGCCACTTATGTACTCTTTTTTCCAATAAGCAAAGATGAACCCAATTTATTTGGGAGTGGGGGAGCAGTGAAGATTTCTCTATTGAAGTTAATTGAATTTAGGAACAGACTAGAAATTGAAATCTTATTATAAAACCTTCATGAAGATTAGACACAAGTATATTGTAATGAGTGATGATTATCTCAATGTTTAAAGTTAATTGACTTCTGTTCCTCTCAGAGAAGCCAGTTATCCCATTGGTGGCAGGTTCAGCCTGTTACTAACTGTAGTCAAAAGGATGTTTAAAATTCTTATGCCAAGCCATTCAGTAGTTTCACAGTATGTTAATATTTGACATTTATATATTGCACTGTTTTTATCTCTGATGTTGGAGAAAAATTGGTATCCAGTATGACTTAAAGGTTATGGATACAATAACAAGAGTGTTTGGTTTGCATATGTTCATGGTTCAGTATGTATTTCTGTATTCCAGGTACTATAATAAATCTGTTAACATGGCATTAAACCCCATCAGAAAGTAATACAGTTTATAAAGAACTGGCTGGTGTCACATAAATTCCATTGAATATATAATTCTGGTCTCATCATTCAAGTAATTTTCATAGTTTATAATATATTTTATGAACATTAACTTGTGTAAAAATGGTCAAGAATAGCATCACAGGGTGCCTGGGTAGCTCTCAGTTAAGCATCCAACTCTTGATTTCTGCTCAGGTCATGATTACAGAGTCATGGGATCGAGCCCTGAGTTGGCCTCCATGCTCAGCACAGAGTCTGCATAAGATTCTCGTTCTCTTTCCCCCATCCCTCCCCTCTGCTCATGTGCTTGCTCTCTTTCTCTCCCAAATAAATAAATAGATAAAATCTTTAAAAAAGGAAAATTAGCATGAAAACTCGCCTTTTAGAGAAGGCTTTGGAAAGGGCTTCTTTCACTACTTATTGGGCTATATCTGTGTATCCTTCAGTGACTAAAGTATTAAATATATGACTGGTAATCCCTTTTCCTTATTAATATTTGAGGGTATCACGATGTCATTTACATGTTACTCAATTTTCCTGACTTCTTATTTATTATTAAAAGGTAGAGCTTAATGGTTATATATAACTACCACTAAATACTTAACTGCATTATTCTCATTTCACAGGTAGAAATAGTAATGAAACTGAGTTATGGAAACTTACCTTCATTAGAATATTAGGAATTCATTAGAATATTCAGACATGTCTTCCCTCTGAATTACTATAATGCATAGGATAGAATGTCAGGCAAACTGACAAATGTGTAGCCATGAATTTTGATGACCACGATGCCCAAATATAATGGGCATCACATAGTGGCCACATGTCTGTATGTCATAGAATGATGTGTGAGAACACATATCATCCCTATTCCTGTGCATGGAAATCTTTTAAACAAATGAAAAATGTCAAAGGGTTGTAAATGAAAATGACATATTAGGCATTTCATGGTGGATTTGTGTCCACACTGGGAACAACCCTAACCTGAGACAAGGAAAATTATGGAAAATGTTATGGTGTGCTCAAACTAGTGAATTTGGCCGTGACCACTATACACTTGACTCTGGCATGAGACACCCAGAATTTGGGGTTATAGGCCATATATCCTAACTGTACTTAAGCAGTTAATATTCAGTGGCAACAAGGCATGTGTTGGATTGAACATTAGCTAGTGAAATAAAAGAGGGCTCTAGGTGAAATGGAAGCTGACCTAGGTATAATGGAAGAAGCTGAATTAACTTTTAAGGAGGAGTGACTTTCAGAAGGAAAGAATTTACTCTTTGAAATAGACACATTGGAAGGAATCATCTGGCAGGAGGGGGGAAAATGGGAATCCATTTGGAAAGATGATAAAGCCTTGATAATATGGGCACACAGACCCAATGCATAATGCTAGAGAGTGTTAGCACTCACCATTGGGAAAGAGCATATATTTGTGTTTTTTTAAGATTTTATTTATTTATTCATGAGAGGTACACACACACACACACACACACAGAGAGAGAGAGAGAGAGAGAGAGAGAGAGAGGCAGAGACACAGGCAGAGGGAGAAGCAGGCTCCATGCAGGGAGCCCAACATGGGACTTGATCCTGGGTCTCTAGGATCACACCCCGGGCTGACGGCGTGCTAAACCGCTGAGCTACCAGGGCTGCCCAAAGAGCATATATTTGACACAACAGGGTCTGTTAACTATTTTACTACAAACGGAGGCCCAAGTACCCATGGGATAATGGCCTTCCATTTTTCACTATGGAAGCTCAGGGAGAGCATCTTTGAGACACATGAAGATCCCCAAACTTGTGGAAAGTTTTTGAGTGAAATTGTAATTTACATTGCTGATCTCTAACTTATCTTGGGCAAAGAGATGGACCAAAATAAGACAAGCTAGTAGGAACAATATTGAATGATACCCATATATTCCTCATGGAAGGGAGATGGCCTTCCTATACCACAGTCAATGGGAATCTATGACTGTTTAATAGTGTAAATTGAGCCAAATGATTGGTTTTGCCCTCAACTAACATGGAATCCAGAAAAGACAAGAGTCATCCTCACTGGTAATAACACTTGTCTGTAATAATATCTAGTATGTGGGCAAAAAAATTCTAGGAAGTTTTCATAAACACTTTTGTGATACTTCCTTGATTTATTTTGTAACCAAACTATCATAATCATATTGTGATATGGTATAATACTAGTATTGTTGGCAAAATTCAACCTCCTTATATAAATAAATCATGTGATAGTCAAAACTGAAACTGAACTAAAACCTCCAAAGCATATGATACCAATGGAGAGTGATTGGCCCAAGGAAGAATTAGATTTAGTTCCATTACCATATTAAATGGCTCTATACATGTTTATCACAAAGTTCAAGTAGTCCTGGAATAAGGGAGTAAACATAATTACACTGATATATCAATATAAAGATGTTTGAAATGGTCTTACAGATTGAAAGAAGCCTATGTGCACCCTTCATTGGCTTATGCAAGTATTAGGTATTCTTATGTTGCTCTGACTGCCCCTTATGTATATAAATGCTGTACTAGCTGCAGAAGTCCAAATAACTATGACTCTTTGTTGTTAAAAAAGACCTTGATCAAGAGATGGGGGGTGGGAGGCACCCAGGTGGCTCAGTTGGTTAAGGGTCCAACTCGATCTCAGCTCAGATCTTGATCTCACATGTCATGAGTTCAAGCCCCATGTTGGGCTCCATGCTGGGTGTGGAACCTACTTTAAAAAAGAAAAGAGAGCTAGGAGATGGGTTGTGAAGAAAGATAGCACAGTTGATCTAGTTGCTTACTCCTTTCTAGTCTCCAAGGGAACTGTGACTGGCCTTTGGTCAACCCTGGGAATATGGCCCACAAAGTGTTCTTTATGTTAGTTTTTGATTATTTTGTTACATACACCTGGAGCGGTAGACCATGCTGTACCAGCTTGTCATGGTTGCTTGGTACTACAGTAAAGCCTGATGATATGTACCTATTTTCATTGTTGGGGTCCTAAGTTTCAGGAAGTATGGCCAGTTGCTAGCAGGATTACATATTGACCCATCTGAGCCTCAGACCCTAAGACTCAAACTGGTTCCCTGGGCAAAGATATGCCACATGTGTCTTTGTAGTTTGCTACCAAAGAGATAGCATTGCTTTGCAGTCTCACATGAGAAAGAACTAAGCTACATTAATATCTTAAAATTTGTCCTTGAGCTTTTTTTAAAAAGATTTATTTGACAGAGCACAAGTAGGGGTAGTGGCAGGCAGAGGGAGAGGAAAAAGCAGACTCCCTGCTGAGCAGGGAGCCCTATGCAGTGCTCCATCCCAGGACCCCAGGATCATGATGTGGGCCGAAGGCAGATGCTTAACTGACAGAGCCACCCAGGCGCCCTGTCCTTGAATTTAAAGCATGACTAAAAATACTTGAAATGTTTCTGGTTATGTTAGGTTTTCTCCCATAGTACATGAAATTAACTGGAAGACTTATCAGGTGTCTGCATACCATACCACTGTCCATATATACTTGTGGTGGGTATATTTGTATGTATGTATCTGTTCCTGCCCAAATTTGAGACTTCTAAGAGCCTTTTACAAAACCATTATTTTGGCTCTTAGATAAGAAGGGCAGATCAAACAAATTACTCTCCCAGTAGGACCTAGTTTTTATAGTCTTTCTCTGACTCTCATTGAACAAAAGGAAGCTCTTATAATGGGTCTCACGATTTTTTTTATATTTGCTTATTCTAATCTTATATTTACATCACTAATTCTAAAGGTTTTGATTGTCTTTTTTGAAAAACACAATAATCTGAGTCATAACTTATCTACAGGGTCAAATTCCCCCTTCCCTCAAGCTCTTCCTTCTAGTATGCATTTCCTCACACCATTCACAGTGATCACCTTCAGGCAGGAAGTCTGTACTCCTATTTATTCCCCTCTCTGTAGGTCCTTAGACTTAGGGGGAACTTTTTTTATAGCCTGTACCTCCTCTTTCCTTTAGGAATGCTTCATTAAAATATTATGCATAGGTTTTTATTGAAAAAAAAGAGATTTCTTTCAGCTTTCATATATCTGAACAGCCACATGACTTAGACATTGATTTTGTTCACAACAAGAATAGATCCGAGGAAAAGAATCTTGTTACCATAATTCTTGATTCTGTTCTATAAATTGAGTCAAATTTTAAAAAAAAATTGAAAAAGAAGAAAAAATTTTAAAAGAAGAGATGTGTTAAAGCCAGAAAATCTGGGTTTGCTTATATCCACGCTCCTTTCTTTCTTTTGCACACCCTGCCCCCCCAATCAAGTAATTAGGTTTGACTCCCTGCCTAGTGTTATTCATGTGGGTTTCAAAGCTGAATGAATGCCTTGGGACCAAAAACCAGGCTGACAAATCACCAGCCTGGAACATTTATTTTGCGTACTTAGATGTAAATACACCAATAAACTAGGTAGAATACCTTTCTTTGAATTTATAATTTACAAATTGAACATTGTCATATAATATTAAGAATTGGCTTGACTTTTCATTTTCAGCCGAAATAAAGTCTTGCTCAGAACTAAGAAAACTATATAGCCGAGATTTTTCAGTGACTAGAATGATCACAGCTTTTGAATAGATTAATGACATTAAGCTTCTGTTAAAAAAGCTGGCTGACAACCAAGCTTTTTTGAATTAGTCTTCAATTCTGTTGCCAAATATTCTTATACCAGGTATCTTTTTGGATTGGAGAGGAGGCAGGGAGAGTCTGTTGGTATGAAGAGTTGCTTAAAAGAGTTCCCCAAATCACAGTAAGTAGCGAATTTAGGAAGTATTTGAAGATTGGATAATAGCTGACTTTGAGGTTTTTGGTTTTTTTCTTATTTCTTTCATTTATCTTCTTCACAAAGAATGTGAAGCCTTTTAAATGCTTCTCTGCTATTACACAATGGAGGCAGTGTACTATAGTGTAGAGATCCTGGGCTTTTAAAGCCAGATAGAACCTGAGCTTGAATTGAATCACAGCTCTGCAACTAACCAGCTGCCTGGACTTTAGTCAAGCTTCTGAACCTTTTCTTGTCTACAAAACTTAGATATTAAAATACCTATTCCATAAGGTTGTTAATGATTAAACAAGATGACACGTGTAAAAAAGCTTAGGGTTGAACCTGACCACGGTGGAGGGCCGATACCTGTTCCCTAAACCTTTCTTTCCCCAAATTTAGTGGAGTAGAGGCTTTTAATGAGTACAACTGTGACTTTGATGAGAAAATCATGAAATTGTTTTAATTTCTAAATTCAGAAGCTATTTTTTGAGGAACTACTAGGCTCTATGGAAAATTTTAAAAAATGGTTAAGGCCCAGTCCTCCAGTTACTTGCAGTAGGAGAGAAAGACACATGAATAGTACAGTAACAGAATATGATAAGAAGTGCAGTGGCACCTGGGTGGCTCAGTGGGTTAAGTGTCTGCCTTCAGCTCAGGTCATGATCCCAGGACCCTGCATCAGGCTCCCTGCTCAGTGGGTCATCTGCTTATTCCTCTCCCTCTGCCCCTCCCCCCACTTGTGGTCTCTCTCCTTCTCAAGTAAAATCTTTATAAAAGAGGTAGAAACAATGTGCTATTGGAATTTATAAGGTAGGAGGGAATTCTGAAATGGTGGAAAGGCATCGAAGAAGTGTCCAGTGTAATTTGTGTGTCCAGTGTAATTTGTGTAACAAACTAGATAAATGCTTGAAGTTGTTTTTAAGGAGTTAAACACCAATTACACTTTGCTTTGGGACACATTATCTTTAAATGTGGAGGCATATTTGGGCATCCATAAGTTTGATTTAAGTAACATATCCAAACATATGTATTTAATATAAACTGCTTAATCTTCATGTTGTTCTCATATTTCAGTTTTTAGAGGAATGAATGCACCTTGGAAACTCTTGCTGTCATTGTGATTTTGAGTACTAATGGCAGTATTGTGAGAGACCTTCATTCAAGCTCTAACAACATAGTTTGTACTTCTTACCAAAATCATGGGTCTTTCATCCATGTTTAAAGAATATGGCTTTGGGACACCTAGGTGGCTCAGGGGTTGAGTGCCTGCCTTTGGCTCAGGGTATGATCCCAGAGTTCCAGGATCGACTCCCACATGGGGCTTCCTGCATGGAGCCTGCTTCTCTATAGAAACATAGCCTCTGCCTATGTTTCTGCCTTTCTCTCTCTCTGTCTCTCATGAATAAATAAATAAAATATTTTTTAAAAAAGAATATGCTTTCCTTTATAAAAGCTCAGTAGGAATTATTGGAAATACCTGAATTTCCTATTAAAGGACTTTTTTTTTAATTCCAAAGCTGCTTCGTTAAACATTGCTTTATACTATGATGCAAGTCTTTTAGAGATCCTTCAAATTCAAATCCCTTGCTGGGATCTTCTGGCATCTTGGATTTTGCCCTGTAGTTTTATATCCTTCCGGCTTTTTTTTTTTTTTTTTTGCATTGATCTTAATGTGAGTACTATTCTCATAAGCATAGACTTGGAAATTACATTTAGAGCTAGCCAACTCCGAGATTTTGAGCAAGGCCCTCTTCTACTGTAGGCATCAGTTTTCTTATCATCAGTTTAGATATCTGGCTAGGTGGTTTCGTTTCCTTTCTTTCTTTCTTTCTTTCTTTCTTTCTTTCTTTCTTTCTTTCTTTCTTTCTTCTTTCTTTTCTTTCTTTCTTTCTTTCTTTCTTTCTTTCTTTCTTTCTTTCTTTCTTTCTTTCTTTCTTTCTTTCTTTCTTTCTTTCTTTCTTTCTTTCTTTCTTTCTTTCTTTCTCTAGGTGATTTCTAAGAGTTCTTCCAACTCTTAAGTCCTAAATGTACTTCCTTTCACTGTTCCTCTGTTATTTACTTATGATGTAAGTAACAGAAAATATGTGTGCGTAAAATAAAGTACCATCGAATTGCCCTTTTGAGTTAACTCACAATTAAGTCCCAAAGTGGGAGTGGAAGGGTCTCAATTAGCATCTCTTCTTCAAAGGACTAGCTAGGCCTTCCTATTAAAACTGTTTCTATTAATCTATATCTGCTAGTCTGGTAACAATCTAAAAAATTTCTGCTGCTCCTGGGACAGCAAAGAAATGGTTTGATTAGTAATCTCCATGGCATTAAGCCAAGTACTTTTCACAAAATGGTATCTTAGGTAGGAGGCAGGTTTGGACATTAAGGAATTTTCTCATATACCTATACTCATTGATTATTTCCTTCCAAAATATATTTGTTACAGATGTGTATAAACATGTTACAAGGACTTGTTATGCTTATTGATGAATAGTAGTTTATATTTTGATTTAATAAACATTTTATTGAATATCTGCTATATGACAGATATTATGCTGGATACTTTACTTACATTATCTCTAATTTTCACATGTTCTTCACATCAGCTGGAGGTTTCCCTGCTGGGGATGGAGGTACATATTCACAATAACCTCTGGTTCTGAGTGCCTAGAGTTTGCTGAATTTTCTCTAAGTTCATATTACAGTACCAAATAGGAGGTTGGCTTATCATTTTGCCATGCTGCACATCCTGTGTCTCTATGCCAAACAGCACCCATGTCCAAGTGTGAAAGCTAGCCTTTTCTTCAATTTACACATATATTATATTCACTTGTGGCATTTGTGTGTGTGTGTGTGTGTGTGTGTGTGTGTGTGTGATAGATTTTACTGAAAGGGAAGGGAGGATTTATTTGCAGCATTACAGATAATTTTAAATTAACAATATCTCACCACCTGGGATTTTTTTCCATTTGGCCAGTTCCCTCACAAAGAGAGACCGTCCTTTATTGATTCTTTCTCACCTTTCCCTAACCTCTTAGATTTCCTCCTAAACCCCAAAGTCACTTCTTGTATTATTATTGAGGCAAAATTGGTATATAACATTGATTTTTAGGTGCATAACACAATTTGACATCTGTATGCACTGCAAAATGATCACTAACGAAAGTCTAGTTACCGTCCATCACCATTCACTTGACCCCCTTTACCCATCTTGCCTAACCCCTTCTACTCTGATGACCATAAGTGTGTTCTTTGTATCGATTAGTTTGTTTTTATATTATTTTGTTTGCTTTTTTTTAGATTCCATATCTGAGTGAGCTCTTAGGGTATTTGTCTTTCTCTGCCTAACTTATTTCACTTAGCATAATGTTCTCAAGGTCCATCCATGTTATCACAAGTGGCAAGATTTCATTCTTTATGGATGAATAGTATTCCTCTATGTCTATATGTGTCTGTGTGTACCACTTATTCTTTATCCATTCATCTACTGATAGACATTTAGATTGTTTCCATATGTTGGCTATTGTAAATAAGGTGGCAATGAAGATAGGGATGCATGTATCTTTTTGAATTAATGATTTTGTATTCTTTTCAGAAAGACCCAGAAATGGAACAGCTAGATCATATGATAGATCTATTCTTAATTTTTTAAAAAAGATTTTATTTATTTTATTTTAGAGAGGGGAGGGCAGAATGAGAGGTAAAGAGAAAATCTCAAGCAGACCATGAGCTAAGTGGAGTCTGACACAGAGCTCAATCTCACAGTCCTGAGATCCTGACCTGAGCCAAAACCAAGAGTTAGGTGCTCAACTGACTGAGCCATCCATGTGCCCCTATTTTTAATTTTTTGAGGAACCTCCATACTGTTTTTCTAGTGGCTGTACCAACTTACATTCCCACGTCCTATCCAACATTTGTTATTTCTTGTCTTTTTGGTAATAGCTATTCTAAGAGGTGTGAGGTGGTATTTCATTGTGCTTTGATTTGCATTTTCCTAATAATTAGTGATGTTGAATGTCTTTTCATGTGCCTATTGGCCATCTTTATGTCTTCTTTGGAAAAATGTCTATTTAGACCCTCTGGCCCCTTATTAAATTGGATTGTTTGAGTTTTTTATTGTGGAATTGTAAGAGTTTTTTTTCTTTATTTTGGCTATTAACTCCTTATTGGATATGTGATTTGCAAATATCTTCTCCCATTGAGTAGGTTGCCTTTTCATTTTCATGGTAGTTTCCTTTGCTGTGCAGAAGCTTTGTAGTTTGATGTAGTCCCATTGGTTTATTTTTGCTTTTGTTTTCCTTGCCTTTGGAATCAGATCCACAAAAATGTCACTAAGACCCATGTCAAGTAGTTTACTGCCTATGTTTTCTTCTAGGAATTTTACAGTTTCAGGTCTTACATTCAAATGTTTAATCTATTTTAATTTCTGTGTATGGTGTAAGATAATGGTCTAGTTTTTATTCTTTTGCATATGGTTGTCGAATTTTCCTAGCACCATTTATTGAAGAGACCGTCCTTTCTCCATTGTATATTCTTGGCTCCTTTGTCATAATTTGTCTGTATACGTGTGGATTTGTTTCTAAACTCTAAATTCTGTTCTATTGATCTGTGTCTGTCATTATGCCAATACCATACTGTTTTAATTACTATACAGCTTTGTAATATAGTTTTAAATCTTGGAGCATGATACCTCCAGGTTTGTTGTTCTGTCTCGGGATTGCCCTGGCTGTTTGGGACCTTTTGTGGTTCCATACAAACTGTAGAATTATTCTAGTTCTGTGAAAAATGCCATTGGAATTTTGGTAGGGATTACATGGAATCTGTAGATTGCTTTGGATAGTATGATCATTTTAGCAATATTAATTCTTCCAATCCATGAGCATGAGATATCTTTCCTTTTATTTGTGTCTTATTCAACTTCTTTCATCTTACAGTTTTCAGTGTACAAGTTTTTCACCTGCTTGGTTAAGTTTATTCATAGCTATTTTATTATTATTGATGTAATTGTAAATGGGATTGCTTTCTTAATTTCTCTTTATGATAGTTCATTATTAATATAACAGATCTCTGTATATTGATTTTGTATTTTACAACTTTATTGAATTCATTTATTATAACAGTTTTTGATGGAAACTTCAGAGTTTTATATAGACAGAATCATGTCATCTATGGTTTTACTTCTTCCTTTCCTATTTGGATGCATCTTATTCCATTTTCTTACCTTATTGCTGTGGCTAGGACATCCAATACTATGTTGAATAAAAGTGACAGGAGTGGGCATCCTTGCCTTGTTCCTGATTTTAGAAGAAAAGTTTTTGTTTTTTTCACCATTAAATATGATGTTAGCTCTGTGTTTGTCATAAATGACCTTTATTATATTGAGGTACATTCCTTCTATACCCACTTTGTGGAGAGTTTTTATCATAAATAGAAGTTGAATTTTGTCAGTACTTTTTCTGCATCCACTGGATAATAATAGGATTTTTATCCTTTATTTTATTTTTTAAAGATTTTAT
This sequence comes from Canis lupus familiaris, assembly GCF_011100685.1. NCBI lineage: Eukaryota > Metazoa > Chordata > Mammalia > Carnivora > Canidae > Canis > Canis lupus. The sequence goes on from NC_049260.1 coordinate 80,931,659, forward strand.
TTATTTAGTTGAGAGAGCACAGGTGGAGGGGAGGGCCAGACAGAGGGAGAGGGAGAAACAGACTCCCCACTGAGCAGGGAGCCCAATATGGAGCTTGATCCTAGTACCCCAAAATCATGACCTGGGCCAAAGGCAGATCTTAACTGACTGAGCCACCCAGGTGCCCCTATCCTTCATTTTATTAGTGTGGTATATTGGGTTGATTGATTTGCAGATATTGAGCCATCCTTGTACCCCTGAAATAAGTCCTACTTGATTGTGCTTCATGATCCTTTTAATGTATTATTGAATTCAGTTTGCTAATATTTTGTTGAGGAGTTTTGCATCTGTGTTTATCAGAGATATTGGCCTATAATTTTCTGTGTGGTGTCCTTGCCTGGCTTTGGTATCAGGGTAATGCTGGCCTTATCAAATGAGTTTGGAAATGTTCCTTCCTCTTCAATAATTGGAAGAGTTTGAGAAGCACAGGTGTTAAATATCCTTTGGATGTTTGATTGAATTCACCAGTGAAACCATCTGGTCCTGGGCTTTGGTTTGTTGGGAGGTTTTTCTTTTTTTTTTTTTTTTTTTTTTTTTTTTTATTTATGATAGTCACAGAGAGAGAGAGAGAGGCAGAGACACAGGCCGAGGGAGAAGCAGGCTCCATGCACCGGGAGCCTGACGTGGGATTCGATCCCGGGTCTCCAGGATCGCGCCCTGGGCCAAAGGCAGGCGCCAAACCGCTGCGCCACCCAGGGATCTGTTGGGAGGTTTTTCATTACTGATTTAATCTCCTTAGTAGAAATTGGTCTATTCAGATATTCTATTTCTTAATAATCATACTTGGAAGGTGGTGTGTTACTTGGAATTTACTCATTTCTTCTAGGTTGTCCAACTTGTTAGCATATAATTGTAGTAGTTTCTTATGATATTTGTATTTGTGTGGTATCAGTTGTAAATTCTCTTTCATTTCTGATTTTGTTTACTTGAGCCCTCTTTTTTCTTGGTTAGTGTAGCTAAATGTTTATCAAATTTGTGTATCTTTTCAGAGAACTAGCTTTCCATTTTATTGATCTTTTCTATCTTTTTAGTCTCTGTTTCATTTATTTCCACTGTATCTTTATTATTTCTTTAAGATGTAAAGTCATATTGTTTATTTGAGGTTTTTCTTGTTTTTTGAGGCAGGCCTATATTACTATGAATTTCCTTAGAACAGCTTTTGTTGCATCACACAGGTTTTTGTATGTTGTATTTCTATTTTCATTTGTCTCTAGGTATTTTTTTTATTTCTTTTTTTTTGTCAGTGACTCATTGGTTGTTCAGTAGCATGTTACATTTCTACATTTTTTGTGTCTTTTTACACTTTTCTTTGATTTCTAGTTTTTATACCCTCATGGTTGGAAAAGATGCTTGATGTGATTTCAGTCTTCTTGAATTTAAGACTTTTTTTGTGCTGTAACATGTAATCTATCCTGGAGACTATTTTATATGCACTTGAGAAGAATGTGTATTCTGCATTTGGATGGGATGTTCTATATATATATCTATCAACCCCATATGATCTAATGTGTTGTTTAAGGCTGATGTTTCCTTACTGATTTTCTGTCTGGATGATTTATCTTGATGTAAATGGAATGTTAAAGTCCCCTACTATTATTTTATTGCTGTCAATTTCTCCCTTCAGGTCTGTTAATATTTGCTTTATATGTGCTGGTGCTCCTCACCCATATATGTATATGGGTACATATATATTTGTAAATGTTTTATCTTCTAGCTGGATTGACTCCTTTATCATTATGTAATGCCTTTCTTTGTCCTTTATTACAATCTTTGTTTTCATCTGATATGAGTATAGCTATACCATCTTTATTTTTGTTTCCATTTACATAGAATATGTTTATCCCTTCACTTTCAGCCTCTGTGTCTTTACTTTCAAAATCTCTTGTAGGCAGCATAACGTTGGGTCTTTTTTGATCCATTCACTCACTCTGTGCCTTTTGATTTGGAGAATCTAGTCCATTTACATTTAAAGTAATTTTTATTTTATTTATTTATTTATGTGTTTGTTTCTTTGTATTTTTTTATAGGAGTTCGATTTACCAACATATAGTATAACACCCAGTGCTCATCCCATCAAGTGCCCCCCTCAGTGCCCATCACACAGTCACCCCATCTCCCCACCCACATTCCCTTCCACTAACCCTTGTTCGTTTCCCAGAGTTTGGTGTCTCTCATTTTCTGTCACCCTCTCTGATATTTCCCACTCATTTTCTCTCCTTTCCCCTTTAATCCCTTTCACTATTTTTTATATTCCCTGAATGAATGAAACCATATAATGTTTGTCCTTCTCTGATTGACTTACTTCACTCAGCATAATACCCTCCAGTTCTATCTACGTTGAAGCAAATGGTGGGTATTTGTTGTTCCTAATGGCTGAATAATATTCCATTGTGTATATATATATATATATATATATATATACCACATCTTCTCATTTAAAGTAATTATTGATAGGTGTGTACTTACTGCCATTTTGTTACTTGTTTTCTGGAGTTTTTGGTAGTTTCTTCTCTTCCTTTCTTCTCTTTCTCTTCCTTTGTGTTTTTTTTTAAGATTTTATTTATTCATTCATGAGAGACACACAGAGGAAAAGACATAGGCAGAGGGAGAAGCAGGCTCCCTCCAGGGAGCCCAATGCAGGACTCAATCCCTGGACCAGGGATCACATCGTGAGCTGAAAGGCAGATGCTCAACTGCCTGAACCACCCAGGCATCCCTTCCTTTGTGGTTCAATGGATTTCTTTAGTGTTACGTTTATATTTCTTTCTTATTTTGTGTATTTACTAAAGTTTTTGCCTTGTGGTTACCATGATGCTTACATATAATATGTATGTAATGATTGATTTCAAATTGATAAGAGCTTAAATTTGAACACATTCCAAAACATTTTTGTCCCACCCACATTTTATCTTTAATATCACATTTTATATTGTTCTGTTTTATGCAGCCCTTAAATAATTGACTATAATAATTATTTACTTACTACTTATTAATAATTGTAGTAATTATTATAGTACTATATAGTTTTAGTTAAATTTACTACTAATGGCTATTAATTAATCTTGCACTTTCTTTATAAGTGATTAATCTACTATCTTTACTATATATTTACCTTTACCAGTGCAGTTTTTATTTTTGCAAATTTTCCATTTCTTAGAAGGCTGAATTAATGGTCATGAATGTGTTCAGTTTTTTACTTATCTGGAAAACTCTTTAATCTCCCCTTCAATTCTGAATGATGACATTGCTGGATAGAGAATTCTTGTTTGGAAATTTTTTTTACTTCCAGCACTTAAATATGTCATACCACTCCTGTCTGGCTTGAAAGTTTCTGGTAAAAAAATTTCCTGGTAGACTTACAGGATTTCCCCTGTAAGTAGCAAACTGTTTTTCTCTTGGTGCTCTTAAGATTGTCTGTTTAACTTTTACCATTTGAATTATAGTGTTTCTTGGCGTGGATCTCTTTGGGTTCCTCTTATTTGCAATTCCTTGGGGTTTCTGGACCTTGTTCTTTCATTTGGAACATAGTCCTCTCATTTTGCCTGAAGCTCTGCATTTATTTCTATGTATTAGGTAAATCAGTTCCCTCTGCAAACCTCGAAGGAACAGCCTTGTGTAAGAGATGTCCCATAGAGCTCAGAAGTGCTATGACCTTGGGCCACACCTGCACCAGCCCCTCAAAGGATGACCCCTCTGTGAACTGTGCATTACTGCCTGCTTTGGTGGGGCAATAGCTCTGGGGGTGGGTGAGCCCCCAGTGAGGTGTACCTTCTAGCACCAACAGGCTAGAGAAAGAGTTCGAAATTGTCACTGCCAGTACCAGCATCAACGACTTATAATGAATTATCAAAAATGGCACTTGTCTATGTTTCTGTCCCCTGATAGAGTCCCAACAAGTTTCTGGGCCTCTGGCAGACACTTCATACTGGTATCTTTTACACCGGGCCTGATGGTGATTGAATCAGTACATGAGCCTTTTGAGAGGAGATTCTCTTCTTAAAATTCTGGAACTAATCCTAGTTGGTTTTCAAAGCCAAGCATTTTTGGGGCTTATCTTGCCTATGCAAGATATAGGGGAAGGGGTGCCTGATGTGAAGCACAAAACCCTTGTTTCTTAGGGGAAAGTTACATATTTTTGAGATCCCTCTCCATTGTGGATTGCTGTGTCTGGGGTGGGTTTTGTTTTATTTTATTTTTTTTTGGTAAGACTATGTCTCTGCCTCTGTCACCCATTTTGATGGTGGGTTTTTTTTATCCTTTGTTGTGGAGGCTCTGTTTATCCAGTTTTCAGCTCTTTTTCAGCGGAAATTATTCTATATGTTGTACAACTAATTTGTTGTGTCTGTGGTAGGAGGTGAGTTCAGAATCTTCCTACGCCCCCATCTTGAATCCCCCAACTAAACTTCTGATCCAATTATGCATATTTTAGTCCTTATTTACAAAATGAGCCTTAGGCTTGCATTTTCATATCCAGACTGATGTAAATACATGTTCAGTGAAATAAGAAACGCTTACTACTTTCAGAATCTACCCTCCTTAAAAGGCAGTAGTAGTTATAAACAGCAGTTTTTCTGCACTAATGCAAAATAACACTGTATGGATTGGTATTATCCCCAATTTATAGGTAAATAAATAAGTTCAACAATTTAATTACCTGTCCAGGATTATTTATTTAGTAAGTGGCAAACACAGATTTCAAAACTAGGTCCATTTGAATCCAAATCCTGTGGATTTTCTACCAAACAAGATACAATTCAAAAAAGAAATGAGGAAAGATGCATTTTAAGATTCTCAAAGGTTGAAAATAGGAAAATTGCATGGAAAATTCATAGCATCTGAATCTATTTGGGATAGTAGCTTTGTTATTATAGCCCAAAGGTACTATTTAATATTTAAGGTTGTAGGGAAACATAAGTGAAAAATTTTAGTTAATTTAAAAATTCTGCCTTATAGCAGATAAATGGGACATTCATTATGGTTAAATTAGATCTTTAAAAATTCATATATACATTGACTTGTACCTAATAAATATTTATTAATCCTCTCTAACTTTTTCATCCTATTCCTTTTAAAAATAGTTTTTTTCTAATACCTGCTATTTATATTACAGAGACAATTAAAGGCAGATGCTAAAAAAGCTATTGGAAGGCTTCAACTACGTACACTGAAACAAGGAGACAAGGTGCATTTATGACTTTTAAATGCTGTTTGTTTTAAAGCAATGCTACTAAATTATCATTGGAACTGAATTTTCTTCCAAAGTATGCTTTTCATTAGAATTTATAATTCTTACGACTTTTTTTTATCTATTTGATGCTGGAGGTAGACTGAAAAATGACCATTGGCCCCCATAGATATCTAGGTTTTAATCCCTAGAACCTGTAAATATTACCTTATATGGCAGAAAGGACCTTGCAGATGAAATTAAGTTAAGGATTTTGAGGTGTGGAGATTATCCTGGATTATCCAGGTGGGTCCTAAATATAATCGCATGTGATTGTTGTTAGAAGAAGAAAAAGGGAGATTTGACTGCAGTGCAGTAGAATATGTGGCAATGGAAGTAAGATATTATAATGATGCAAGAAAGGAGCCATGAGCCAAGGAATACAGACAGCCTCCAGAAGCTAGAAAAGGCAAGGAAAAGGGAAAAGCTTCCCTGAAGCTTACAGAAGGAACTGCCAACACATTGACTTTTAGACTTCTGATTTCTAGAACAACAAAAGAATGAATTTGTGTTATTTTAAGCCACTAAGTTATGGTCATTTTTTTACAGCAAAAACAGGAAACTAATGCCTTATTGCAACTTTACTTAAACATCTGTTTGTAGATTTAGGACAGTTAAAAACTACCTTTGGTGTGTAAAGCATGTATCAAAAAAGAGCTACAGAAAATATTGAAATAAAAACTCCCATTTATAATAGCACTAGAACCATGAAATACTTAGGTATAAATCTTGCAAAATATGTACATGATCTGTTTCCTGAAAATTGCAAAACACTAATGAAAGAAATCAAACGAAAACCTAGATAAGTGGAGGGATATGCCATGTTCATGGGTCAGAAGAGTCACTGTTATCAAGATGCCAAATCCCCCCCCAACTAATCCATAGATTCAGTGCAGTTCCAATCAAAATCCTAGTGAGATCTTTTGTATTTATTGACAGGTTGATGCTAAGTTTATATGGAAAATCAAAAGAACTAGAATAACCAAAACAATTTTTATAGTGAAGAACGAATTTGGATGAATCAACTTGCCTAATTTGCAGAATTATTTAAAAAATATAGTAGCCAGTATAGTGTGGTATTGGAGAAAGGCTAGAACTTTAGATCAATGGGACAGAAAAGAGTCCAGAAATAGACCCGCACATATATGATCAATTGATTTTTGACAAAGGCACGCAGGCAATTAAATGAAAAAGGGGTAGTCAATTATTGACTCTCCATATACAATGTTTGGGTATCCTTATGCAAAAAACATGAACCTCAAACAGCACTTCATACTGTCTGTAAAATTTAAGTTAAAATATATCACAGACCTAAATATAAAACCTAGAGCTATGAAATCCTTAGAAGAAACCTTTGGAGAAAAAAAAAATATCATCACAACTTGGGTTAGGCAAAGATTACTTAGATGTGACAACAGAAACAAGCCTACTAAAGAAAACAATAGAAATTTGACTTTGTCAAAATTAAGAATTTTTGTTCTTTAACATGGTTAAGAGAATGAAAAGACAACCCACAGACTGGGAAAAAATATTTGCAAATCACATATCTGATAAGGGATGATATCTAGAATATATAAAGAACTCTCAAAGCTCAGTAGTAAGTAAGTAAACAAACAGCATAGTGAAAAGGGGGCCAAACAGGCATTTACCAAAGAAAATATATGGATGGCAAATAAAAGCAGATAAAAAGATGCTCAACGTCATTAGTCATTAGGGAAATGCAAATTAAAACCACAATGAGATACCACAGCACATTCTAAAATTGCTAAAACTAATACAACTGACAGTACCCAAGAGTTGGCCACATGTGGAACAACTGGAATTGTTATGCATTTGGCTGGTGAGAATGTAATGTATAGCCAGTTTTGAAAGCAATTTGGCAGTTCTTATGAAGTCAAAAATAACACTTTCCAAAGAACCCAGCAATCTCAACTAGATAGTTAACCTACAGGAAAAACTATGTTCACAGAAAAACTTGTACATAATTTTTCATTGCAGCTTTACTCATAATCAGCAAAAATTGTAAAGAACCCAAATGTCCTTCAAATGGTGGATGGATGCACAAACTATGGCACATCCACATCATGGAATAGTATTTAGCAATAAAAAAGGATGTGTTTTGGGCAGAGAGACCCTATTGATACACGTAACATAGATGAGTGTTAAATGTATTATGTTAAGTGAAAGAAGCCAAATTCAAAGGCAATATAATACATAACTCCATTTATATGACATTGGGGAGAAACAAAAAGTATAGGAACTGAAAACAGATCAGTGGTTGCCAGAGGGTGGGGGTGAGAGTAGGGATTAACTACAAAGGGGTATAGAGGAATTTGTTGGGGTAATAGAACTATCCTATATCTTGACTGTGGTGAGGACTGAGTGCATATTTGTTCACACTTGTGAAACTGTATACTAAAAACAGTGAATTTCACTGCTTGTGAATTATACCCTAATTTTTCTTAAATGAGAAAACATAGCTATAGAACTTATACAAACCTCATTTAAAGAAACGCTACCTGCTCCTCTTTGTACTGTTCCTCTTTTGGTTGACTTTATTCTTTTACCTTTTTTAAGTCTAAATTATATTCGAATTTCAGCTGTATAAGAGCATTATCAACTACAGTCACAATGTTTTACATTAGATCCTCAGACCTTATTCATATTATAGCCGAAAGTCTGTACACTTTTACCACCTACTCCCTGTTTCTCCCATCCTCCAGCCTCTGGCAACCACTTTTCTGCTCTGTTTCTATAAGTTTGAACTTTTTTTTTTTTTTAAAGACTTCAGTTAAGTCTAAATAATTTTACGTTGCTTATTGAAAGAATCTATGCAATTTAAGTACATACATATTCTGATCTTGCTCTGTGGTTTAATGTATCTTTTCTTATCCATCAGAGTAATAATAACTATTTGTTCATAGGAGATTGGCCCTGATGGAGATAGTTGTGCTGTGTGTATTGAACTATATAAACCAAATGATTTGGTGCGCATCTTAACCTGCAAGTAAGTTTGATTTTATTTTATACCATTAATAAGAATATCTGGCTTATTGCAATGATTGTATTGAGGGAAACTATATTGAATGTTTCCAAATTGATGTAAAGAAAGGGTTTATTTTCATTTAAATACAGTTGAATGCTTTGGCATAAGGCTAATTATATAAAGTTTCTAAAATCTGGTACAATTTGGAAACTAGTTCCATATAAAACTGAGAACCTAGTCAGCACCATAGTTTAAATATATATTTTTTACTGGATTAATTAATTTAAAATCATTTTAACAGTCCTATTGAGTGAAAAAAAAATCAACTCAATGGGCACCTATTTGGAAGTCTTCATTCTTTAGTTTTATATTATCCCTCTCCTGGAAGTTCTTAATGCTCTTTAACAATTAAATAGTGATGTTCTTAGAACTTACCACGTGGCCTAAATTATCAGTATTATCTTGTACTTTGTACTTTGGTGTACTATATTATTGAGAATGACTAACTGTGCTATTTTTATAGTTAGGGAATGACAAGATAATAGAGATCTGAAATACCGAACAAAGTCTTAGGTCAGGTAACATCTTAGCCATTTTTGAAGCAATAAGTGTTGAAAATAGTTTTTTTTTTTTTTTGAAGCTAAGGTAATGAGGTTTTTATATTTAAAAATGCTATATTATGAAATTTCCAGATCTTGTTTCTGTGGCTCCTTCATAGTGTTTATGCTGTAATAGTGTGTTTAAAAGAAAAAAGACATCTGTTAAAAAACTAAATAAAAATATAGAATAACCTGTTAGTATATTAGGTCAAGTGTTGTTGCTATTTCACAACTGATAACCAAGTTATGTGCTTTTTTTTTTCATTAGCCATATTTTCCATAAGACATGTGTTGACCCATGGCTGTTAGAACACAGGACTTGCCCCATGTGCAAATGTGACATACTCAAAGCTTTGGGAATTGAGGTAAACATTGCTAAACCATTTATATGAAGGAACAAGTTATTTATGTACTTGGGCCTTCAGGAAAATAGCATCCTTAATTTTTAGCTATGTAATATGCTAGACTTGTGACTTATATCAAAAATTGGACCTATTTATATCATAATGACAGTAAGGTGCCATGTTGGATCACACCTCCATTTTCCTCCTTCTTTCCTTTTATTATTTGGTCAGTAACAACCATATAAATTACCAACTGATTTCTGATACCCCTTGCATTTTTGCTCTTACTATTGCACAGCAATCAAACTTGTAGTTAGATGAGCATCTGTATTTTGAATCAGTATAATAAATATTAAATTATATTTGGTAAATGATGTAAAACTTAACCTATTTTACATCACACCAACAACAGAAAGTCAAGCTCAACAAAATCTTCCTGATTTCAGGAGATACATAGATGATACTGATTCTCAAATACGCTAGGAGACCGCATAGGATGTAGTTCTTGTTAAATGTTTTGTTTCTTAATAATTTTAGACTTACAGAAAAATGGCAAACACAATATAGAGAGTTCCCACATAGTTTTTTTTACTATTGTTAACATTTTGCATTGCTGTGGTATGTTTGTCAAAAGAAAGAAACTGACATTGGGTTGTTACTATTAACTAAGTTTCAGACTTTATTTGAATTTTGCCAGCAACTGCCTTTTGAAAACTTCTGGAGGTGAACTTGAATCAGAGTGAATGTTTTTGGGGTTTTTTGTTTATTTTGAGTGCCTACCCTGTAGCAGGCATTCTATTATGAAGTGCTGGGATCACCCAGATGAACATCAGATGTGAAGGCAATCTGCCTGTAACATCTTTCACCACATCTTGGAACTAGTTACTCCCAATTGCGCTGGCTGGGACCAGCAAGAGATTTTTGTGATCATCAGAAGAAATGATAGGTTTAAAAGATTAAGAAGCATAGCTCTAATAAGTTACCTATGAAGATACTTTGTAATGATATGTCAGGGAAAAACATGTACTCTGAGAATCTTTTAATTTGTTCAAATGCTTTCCCAAGGTGGATGTTGAAGATGGATCAGTGTCTTTACAAGTCCCTGTTTCCAATGAGACATCAAATAGTGCCTCTTCTCATGAAGAGGATAATCGCAGTGAGACCGCATCATCTGGATATGCTTCTGTTCAGGGAGCAGATGAACCACCTTTGGAAGAACATGTGCAATCAGCAAGTAAGCATCACAATGAGGGGCAGTGAGTCCCCACAAATGATCCATTGTAGATCATATGCCCGGCAGAGTACTCCTGCTTTTTGTTGTTTGTTCCTTTCATTCATTAAACACATTCCATCACCCTTGTTCGTTTCCCAGAGTTAGGAGTCTCTCATGTTCTGTCTCCCTTTCTGATATTTCACACTCATTTTTTTCTCCTTTCCCCTTTACTCCCTTTCACTATTTTTTATATTCCCCAAATGAATGAGACCATATAATGTTTGTCCTTCTCCAATTGACTTATTTCACTCAGCACAATACCCTCCAGTTCCATCTACATTGAAGCAAATGGTGGGTATTTGTCGTTTCTAATGGCTGAGTAATATTCCATTGTATACATAGACGACATCTTCTTTATCCATTCATCTTTCGATGGACACCAAGGCTCCTTCCACAGTTTGGCTATTGTGGACATTGCTGCTATGAACATTGGGGTGCAGGTGTCCCGGCATTTCACTGCATCTGTATCTTTGGGGTAAATCCCCAGCAGTGCAATTGCTGGGTCATAGGGCAAATCTATTTTTAACTCTTTGAGGAACCTCCACACAGTTTTCCGGAGTGGCTGCACCAGTTCCCATTCCCACCAGCAGTGCCAGAGGGTTCCCCTTTCCACATCCTCTCCAACATTTGTGGTTTCCTGCCTTGTTAATTTTCCACATTCTCACTGGTGTGAGGCGGTATCTCATTGTGGTTTTGATTTGCATTTCCCTGATGGCAACTGATGCAGAGCATTTTCTCATGTGCTTGTTGGCCATGTCTATGTCTTCCTCTGTGAGATTTCTGTTCACGTCTTTTGCCCATTTCATGATTGGATTGTTTGTTTCTTTGGTATTGAGTTTAATAAGTTCTTTATAGATCTGGGATACTAGTCCTTTATCTGATAGGTCATTTGCAAATATCTTCTCCCATTCTGTAGGTTGTCTTTTAGTTTTGTTGACTGTATCCTTTGGTGTACAAAAGCTTCTTATCTTGATGAAGTCCCAATAGTTCATTTTTGCTTTTGTTTCTTTTGCCTTCGTGGATGTATCTTGCAAGAAGTTACTGTGGCCGAGTTCAAAAAGGGTGTTGCCTGTGTTCTCCTCTAGGATTTTGATGGAATCTTGTCTCACATTTAGATCTTTTATCCATTTTGAGGTTATCTTTGTGTGTGGTGCAAGAGAGTGGTCTATTTTCATTCTTCTGCATGTGGATGTCCAATTTTCCCAGCACCATTTATTGAAGAGACTGTCTTTTTTCCAGTGGATAGTCTTTCCTCCTTTGTTGAATATTAGTTGACCATGAAGTTGAGGGTCCACTTCTGGATTCTCTGTTCTGTTCCATTGATCTATGTGTCTGTTTTTGTGCCAGTACCACACTGTCTTGATCACAGCTTTGTAGTACAACCTGAAATCTGGCATTGTGATGCCCCCAGATATGGTTTTCTTTTTTAAAATTCCCCTGGCTATTCGGGGTCTTTTCTGATTCCACACAAATCTTAAAATAATTTGTTCTAACTCTCTGAAGAAAGTCCATGGTATTTTGATAGGGATTGCATTAAACGTGTAAATTGCCCTGGGTAACATTGACATTTTCACAATATTAATTCTTCCAATCCATGAGCATGGAATATTTTTCCATCTCTTTGTGTCTTCCTCAATTTCTTTCAGAAGTGTTCTGTAGTTTTTAGGGTATAGATCCTTTACCTGTTTGGTTAGGTTTATTCCTAGGTATCTTATGCTTTTGGGTGCAATTGTAAATGGATTGGGTGTTGGGCACTGAGGGGGGCACTTGATGGGATGAGCACTGGGTGTTATGGTATATGTTGGCAAATTGAACTCCTATTAAAAAATATGTAAAAAAATAATAAAGTTACCTGAATTCACACACACACACACACACACACACACATTCCAGATTTTTTGTAGTAACAAAGATGTAGTGCAGGACACATCCCTGCCTTAACTTAATATGCACATATTCAGGTGTATCTGAAACAGATGAAATGCATCAGGAGTGGGGGTTATTCACAAAATAAAAAGGTTTTTTATGGGATAGCTTCTCTGTGATGCATTTAAGTATTGGTTATTAGCTTATAGAGGCTGAGGAGAAACTTTAGAAGCCATTGTTTATTATAGAGCAATCAAAAACTAAGATAAAGGAGTCCCGAAGTGATTTTATACACAACTTCTTAGGAACCCATCTTTTGCACAGATCAGAAACTGTGTAAGAATATGTGCTGCTACCTGTTGATTATTTACCATGAAATGAACAAACTATGGAAACAAAATTGAATATATTATTTTCAAACTTCATGTGAGTCAGTATTGTAACTTAGTAAGTCATACCAGTGGAAAACTTTCAGGGAGTTCAGTTCCTTTTTTCCTCAGAGAAAACCTGCATACAAAACTTAGTTTCCTTTTCTTTGACTTTGACCTTTTTCATGGTTTTTGTTGATTTGATGGTTTTCTCTCAATCCTTATTTTGAAATAACCTAATCCTGGCATAGAAGTAGAAGAAAACTAAATGTTAAGATGACTTGTGGGAAGGGCACCTGGGTAGTTCACTTGGTTGGGCATTTTCCTTCAGCTCAGGTCATGATCCCGGGGTCCTGGGATCGAGCCTGGAGTCAGGCCTCCTGCTCAGCAGGGAGTCTGCCTCTCCCTTTGCCCCTCACCCAACTTGTTCTCTCTCAACTAAATAAATGAAATCTTTTTTAAAAAATATGACTTGTGAGAGTTTCAGCTTTCTATTGACATAAACCTTTATCCTCAGTAGGCTTATCAGTGCCATACACATCATTCCTGAAAATGTCACAAGGAGTTCTATCATTGCAAATGTACACTTTGTATTTCTTGTAATCTAATCTTCAGACATTTCCTGGAGTACAAAGTAGTCATAAGAATATTTAATAATCTGTGGGTTATTCTGCATACAATAGAGAATCATTGTCTATTTGCCCTAGGTGATTTTTTTGTTTGTTTGTTTCCGTAACTGTGTGGTGATAGAATTCAGTGATGACAAAGGATAAAGTGTACAGGACAATTCAGTTTATTGCTAGCTTATTAAAAAAAAGTTCTAATCTACTTTTTTGTGTGTTCTGTTGTTATTGTGAGGCATGGTAGTAAGCAGAACAGTTTTTGCAGAGAATTTGACAAGCAAATGAAATGATGATCCAAATTCCTTGCTCTGTATTGAATGGATGAATGATAGTAACACCCATTTAGGTGCCTCACACGAGAAACTAGGGAGATCCCTAGATTCTTCCCTCTCTTTCTTACTAATTAAGCATCTCTTTTCTTTAATCCATCCCTTAATTCTCAACCTTAATTCCACAGTCATGGTTTGAACCACTATTTTCTTTCTGCTCATTCCTTCCACTTTTCTTCGCCCAAGAAGTTGAAGAAGCCTGGTTTAATTCCTGTTTCTCCTTTAAAACTTAACCTCCTTTGGGATCCCTGGGTGGCGCAGCGGTTTGGCGACTGCCTTTGGCCCAGGGCGCGATCCTGGAGACCCGGGATCGAATCCCACGTCGGGCTCCCGGTGCATGGAGCCTGCTTCTCCCTCTGACTATGTCTCTGCCTCTCCTCTTTGACTATCATAAATAAATTTTAAAAAAATAAAAAAAAACTTAACCTCCTTTGAAAAGACTCCCTTGGCTAACATTCCTTTGGATAGGAATAGTGTCTTATTACTCACTATTGTATACCCAGCACCTAGAACAGTGTGCCACATAGTAGATGCTCAAATAAATGTTGAATCAATGACCATGTAGAGTAGATTTAATTTTATCTATGATTATGTATTAAGAGTTTGAGTGTCTTGGCTATTAGCTATTGATTATTGCAGTGGTAGTTGATTTAAATAACTTTGTGAACATATAGTTGATTAGTTCATGTCGGCTTGTCCCATCATTACAGTAAGTTGTGTTAGAGCACTGGTTTTAAAACTTACACATGCATCAAATCACCTGGAGAGCTTGTTAAAATGAATGGGCTGCCAACAGTTTTTGACTCAGTAGGTTTGGAGTCAGGCCAGAGATTTTTTGTCTCTAGTAAGTTCCTAGGTGGTACCGTTGCTGCTGGTCCTGGGACTACATTTTGAGAACCACTAAATAAGAGCCATAGTTCTTAACACTAGTTGCACATTAAAATCACTCAGAGAAATTTTAAACATTGCTGATGCCTGGACTCTACCCCAGAATGGTTAGAATCACAATCCATGAGGAGTGGGGCCCAAGCATAGGTATTTTTTTTATTTTAATTTTGATATAATTTCAGGCTGACTAAAAATCTCAAAAACAGAATAATGCCCATATACCCTTCACTCGACTTCTCTAAATGTTAACATCTTATATAACCATATATAATTATTAACACCAGGAAATTAACTGATAAAATGTTATTAACCAAATGACAGATCTTACTCAAATTTCACCAGTTGACCCACTAGGGTCCTTTTTCTATTCCAGGATCCCACATTGTATTTCCCTTTTACTCTTTTTTTTCCAAATTTATTGAGATATATTTGACATAAAATTGTGTAAATGTAAGTTGTACAACATGATTTAATACACCTATATATTGCAAAATGATTAGCACAGTAAGGTTAGTTAATAAATTCACCACCTAATTACAAATTTTTGTTGTGTATGTGTGAGAATGTTTAAGATCTACTCTTAGCAACTTTCAAGTATATCCAAAATTCCACTACTGAGTATTTACCCAACGAAAATGAAAACAGTAATTTAAAAAGATATATGCACCGTTATATTTATTGCAACATTATTTACAGTAGCCAAGATGTGGAAGCAATCTAAGTGTCCATCAATAGACAAAAGGATAAGGAAGATTTGATATATATAATCCAATGGAATATCACAAAGCCATAAAAAGGATGAGATCATGCCATTTGTAACAACATGGATGGACCTAGAGGGTATCATGCTAAGTGAAATCAGTCAGACTGAGAAAAACTAATAACATAATATTTCATTCATGTGGAATCTAAAAAAACAAAAAACAAACAAAAAGCATAATTAGGACTATAAATATAGAAAACAAAGTGATGGTTGCCAGAGGGAAGGGAGATGGATAAAATGGGTGAAGGAGAGTGGGAGGTGCAGGCTTCCAGTTATGGAATGAATAAGTCATGGGAATAAAAGGCACAGCATAAGGAATATAGTCAATGATATTGTAATAACATTATACCATTATACGGTGACAGATGGTTGCCACACTTAAGTATAGTATAATGTATAAACTTTAAGAAGTCTGTAATACAGTATTGTTAGCTGTAGTCACCATGCTGTACATTAGATACCCAGAACTTACTCATCTAATAACTGAGAGTGTGCCCTTTGATCAACATTTCCCCGTCCGCTCTCTCCTAGCCCCTGGCAACCGCAATTCTATTCTCTTTCTGAGTTTGGCCTTTTCTTTTTAAGACTCCACAGATAAGTGAGATCATGCAGTATTTGTCTTTTTTCTCTCTTGTGTCATTTAGCACAAAAATCTACCCATGTTGTTGCAAAATGGCAGGATTTCCTTCTTTCTCGTTGATGAATAATATTCCTGTGTGTCTATGACATTTTCTTTACCCATTCATCTGTCAACGGATATTTAGGATGTTTCCATATCTTGGCTATTGTGAATAATGCTACAGTAAACATGAGAGTGCAGATATCTCTTCAAGATAGTGATTTCATTTCCTTTGCATTTATATCCCAAACTGAAATTGCTGGGTCATGTGGTACTTGTACTTTTGATTTTTTTTTTTTTTAGGAACCTCCATACTGTCATTTATAGTGGCTATGCCCATTTATATTCCCACCAACAGTGCACTGGGGATCCTTTTTCTCCACGTCCTTGCCAACACTTACCTCTTGTCTTTTTGATAAGTAGCTATTCTAACAAGTGTAAGGTGATTGTGTTGTGTTTTTATTTGCATTTCTCTGATGATTAGTGATATTGATCATCTTTTCGTGTACCTGTTGGCCATGCGTATGTATTCTTTGAAAATATATCTAGGGACACCTGGGTGGCTCAGTGGTTGAGAGTCTGCTTTCAGCTCAGGGCATGATCCCGGGCTACTGGGATCGAGTTCGGCATTGGGTTCCCCATAGGGAAACTGCTTCTCCCTCTGCCTATGTCTCTTCCTCTCTCTCTATGTCTCTCATGAATAAATAAAATCTTTAAAAAGAAGAAAATATATCTATTTAGTTCCTCTATTTTTAATTGGATTTTTTGTCTTTTTGCTGCTGAGTTGTATGAGTTTCATATTTTGGATATTAATCTTTTATCTGATAAGCAAATATTGTCTCCCATTATGTAGGTTGCCTCTTCATTCTGTTGATTGTTTCTTTTGCTGTGCAAAACTTTTCAGTTTGATGTAGTCCCACTTGTTGATTCGTGCTTTGGTGTCCTATACAAAAAATCATTGCCTAGACCAATGTCAGAGAGCCTTTCTCCTATGTTTTTTTCTAGGAATTTTATGTTTTCAGGTCTTGTTTGAGTCCTTCGTCCATTTAGAGTTCATTTCTGTGACTGGTGTAAGATAGGGGTCCATTTTCATTCTACCATATGTGAATATCCAGTTTACCCAACCCCACTTATTGAAAAGACTGTCTTTTCCCCATTGGGTGTTTTCTTGGCTCCCTTGTCAAGTATTAGGTGACTACATGTACATGGGTTTATTTTTGGGCGCTAAATTATGTGTCTATTTTTATGCCAGTATACTAGTTTTGGTTACTATAGCTTTGTAATATATTTTGAAATAAGGAAGTATGATAGCTCCAACTTTGTTCTTCTTTCACAGGATTGCTTTGGCTACCCAGGGTCTTTGCAGTTCCATATAAATTTTAGGATTTTTCTTTCTGTGAAAAATGCCATTGGAATTTTGATAGGGAATGCATTGAATCTATAGATGGCTTTGGGGTATATGAACACTTAAACAGTATTCTAATTCATCAACATAGAATATATTTCCATTTGTTTGTATTCAGTATCTTTCATCAGTGTCTTATAGTTTTACCTCCTTGGTTAAATTTATTCATACATATTTTATTGTTTTTTTAAAAGATTTTATTTATTTATTCATGAGGGATACAGAGAGAGGCAGAGGGAGAAGCAGGCTCCTCACAGGAAGCCCGATTCGGAACTCGATCCCGGACCCTGGGATCACGCCCTGAGCCAAAGACAGACGCTCAACCCCTGAGCCACCCAGGCGTCCCATACTTTATTGTTTTGATGCTATTATAACTGGAATCATTTTCTTTTTTTCTCTTTCAAATATTTCATTGTTAGTATATAGAAATGTGACTTGTTTTTGTATGTTGATTTTGTATCCTGCAACTCTACTGAATTCATGTATTCTAACAGTCTTTTGGTGGAGTCTTAATCATTTTCTTGACATATGGTCATGTCATGTAGAAATAATTTCACTTCTTTCTGATTTTGATGCCTTTTTTTTATTAATTGCTCTGGCTATGGTTTCTAATACTATGTTGAATAGAAGTGGTGAGAGTTGAGTACCCTTGTCTTATTTCTGATTTTAGAGGAAAAGCTTTTAGCTTTTCACTGTTGAGCATGATATTAGCTGTGGGTTTGTCATAAATGGCCTTTATTATGTTTGAATATATTTCTTCACCCAATTTGTTGAGAGAGCCACATTGCTTTTAACGGTCATGTGTTTTTTATCTCCAATCTGTGATTGTTCTTTAGTCTTTCATAAAGTTGACACTGAAAATTATTGGTCAGTTATTTTGTAGAATGTCTCTCACTTTGAACTTATCTGCTGTTTCCCAATGATATAAGTTCATTGTCCATTATGTATTTCTGACAAGAATACCACGGAAATGATATTGTGTCTTTCTCTTCCTCATATAAGGAGGCATATGATGTTCATGTCTTATTACTGATGGTTTTTATTTTGCTTAGTTGGTTAAGATAGTGTCTGCCAAGCTTCTCCATTTAAAGTTACTATTTTTCCCTTTGTAATTATTATCTTATAGAGAGACACTTGGAGACTATGCAAATGTTCTGTCTCTCATGCTTTTACCCACTAATTTTAGCAATCTGTGCTTTTTCCTTGCAATAATTATTACTGAAATGTGTGCCAAATGGTAATTTTCTATTTCCATCCTTCTTTCTACATTAATTAAGTTTATATGTTAAGGAATCATTATCCTCTTTCTGTTTATTTATTCAATTATTTATATATAATAGTATGGACTCACAGATATTTCATTTATTCTGTAGTCTTACTCTCATGATTTATTCATTGCTTAGATTGTCCTAGATTTGGTAATTTGGATCTCCATCAAGGTGGTTTCTGTGTTCTTTTAGCATTTGTTGTTTTTTTTTTTGAGCACTTCTTACTTTTCTGATACCACAAGATGTTCTAAGCCAGGGATTGGCAAACTTTTTCTGTAAAGGTCTGATAGTAAATATTTTAGGCTTTGAAGGCCATAAGAATCTGCTGCATTGGGAGGGGAGATGGTTGACTTACAACCTTTTAAAAATGTGAAAACCACTCTTAGCCATTGATTTGACTTGCAGGCTGTAGTTTGCTGACCCCTGGGCTACAAGGGGTTAATCTTGTACTCTCCTTGTACTAGCCCTAGAAGGAGCCATTGGAGGGGCGGTGGGGGGGTGCAGCTTTTTTGGAGAATGGTACTTCAAAACCAGGATCTGGGCACTAGGCATGATCATTGATTGCTATGGGGGTACCATTGCTGTTAGCCCTTTCAGTGAACAAAGCTAGGAAATATGTGCATGTACTCAGACAAATATACACACACATATCTATATACATCTATTTATCTATCTATCTATCTATCTATCTATCTATCTATCTATCTATCTATCTATCATCTATCTGAAAAACCACGAGCTCAATACTGATATATCTAATTTTAGTCAAACACCACAGACTTTATTCTAGCCTTCCCTTTTCCTTATTTGTAACTCACAATTTCACTAACTAGTGTCCTTTCTGTTTTTAGCCTTATAGGATATAGTCAGAATACTGTTTTCCAAAATTACTTAGGTTAAGTGCTTTCCTTCCCCACTGTTTTCAGGATGGTTCTTTATTTCCTCTGTTATATAATTATGTTCATCTGTTACTGTTTGTACTCCATTCCGGGAACTCTGTCTACCTTCCTGTTTGTTTGTTTGCTTGTTTGTTTGTTTGTTTGTTTGTTTTTAAAGTCTATCTATGCATGTGGAAAAGCATAGGTAATATTTTAAAGCACCCAGGTGATTGAAATGTGAAGCCAGGCTTAAGGATGAAAAAGCAGCAGAAGACATAACTTTTGCTCTTAAGGAGGTTGAAGTAAGCACACATGTGAATCAAAGAAAAAATAATTGTAAATCAGTTTAATAAGATCATATATGCCTTATGTAAGACATAGCCTAAATCGTACAATTATTAAAGGAACAGGGAATGAGTATCATTATCAGAGTATGATAGACAGGAAAGGCTTTTTTAGATGTGAGTGTTGAATTTTGTCTTAGGAGAGGGGTGAAATCATCCTAAAATTGCCATTTCTTTTTAAAGATGAGAATCTACAGCTGGTAAACCATGAGGCAAGTTCCGTGGCAGTGGATGTTGTTCCTCATGTTGACAACCCAACCTTTGAAGAAGATGAAACTCCTGATCAAGAGACTGCTGTTCGAGAAATTAAATCCTAAAATCTGTGTCAATTAGAAAACTTGAAACTTTAGTAATAACAGAACTGCCAATCAGGGCATAGTTTACTATTAATGAACTGGATAAACTTAATTAAATGATACTGAAAGTGCTGAGATGACTAATATTATGCTATAGTTAAATTAAAATATTTAATCTATTAACTTTTTTCCACAAACTCATAATGTTTTTCATAGGCAAGTTTCCTCTCAATAGTGATAGAAACATTTTTAAAAATATAAAACTCTCTTCAAGTAGTCATGTTTTTAATTTATAACAATTTTCTTATAGACATGTTGCTTTTAAGATGTGGAATAGCTGTAATCACTTTATTTTATGATAGTATCTTAATTAAAAATACTACTATTTTAGCTTGGGCTATGTGTGTCAGGGTTTTTCTCCAGGTGCTTATATTGATCTGGAATTGTAATGTAAAAAGCAATGCAAACTTAGGCTAGTACTTCATGAAATGTCTCTTTAGGCTACATTAAGTTGATAGAACAAGATTAAAGCAAAATATTCATTTTAACAATTTCTTGTTTTTAAAATTAGGCTAAATGTACTTCATGTGAGTGTTGAGCATAGTTAATCAGAGAATATGGACTGGACTGGGTTGATTGGTATATTAATAACACCAATTTGATATAAGATTATAGACAAAAAGTTTCCTTATAAAAATGCTGTATAACTTTCTCAAAATTATATGATTTTCAAAAGCGGAGTATATAAATTAAAGTATTTGAAAATGATAATGATTAAGTCACACAAAAATTGCTAATTATCTTTATGTATGAATTAGTCTGCAGAAATTAGTCTGTAGAAAATGTTTTCCAAACAATATCAACTTTGAAAATTGAGTTTACATTTTACCTAAATGGGCTGAAATTACATTAGGTAAACTAAAATTCTGTCCATATAGCTATAAATTTTGTGAATGCATTTTCTTGGTGTTTGAAAAAGAACGGGGGGGGAATTCCAGGTGCCTTAATATAAAGTTTGAAGCTTTCATCCACCAAAGTAAAATAGAGCTACTTAAAAATGCACTTTATTCGTATTCTGTGTGGCGTATCTTGGTTTTAAAGTTGTGTTTCCAGTGCAAATTCCAGCAGAATTTAGGCAAAAGCAGAACAGACATGTATTTTTGTTTGCTAAATGTAGAATGGACAAAACCATTGCATTCTTGTACACTGATTTGAAATGCTGTAAATATTTCCCGATTTGTATTGATTCTCTTTAAATATAAAATGTAAATAAAATATTCCAATAAAAGTTTGTGTCTGGTGTTTAGTCTAATTAGCCTATACTTGGGATCCCTGGGTGGGGCAGCGGTTTGGCGCCTGCCTTTGGCTCAGGGCGTGATCCTGGAGACCCAGGATCGAATCCCACGTCGGGCTCCCACTGCATGGAGCCTGCTTCTCCCTCTGCCTGTCTCTCTCTCTCTCTCTCTCTCTGTGTGACTATCGTAAATTAAAAAATAATAATAAAAATAAAAAAATAATTAGCCTATACTAATTTTTCATATATGCTCGGATTTGGGAAGGAAAAATGGTCATTGATATATTTGATGAATAAAAACTAAAACTTTAGTATATTTATTTACATATTACATAGAGAGGAATTGCTGTCATTGTAATATAACTGAGCTACCATGAACTATTTATTACTTATTTATTTTTCAAGTCAGTAAGGTAAATAATAAGGCTGACCACTGATAATTTTAGAAAAACACATTGATGCCAGTCCATCTTCATACTACCCAAGACATAAAATCATTTTATTACTTTAATACTTTTCCTTCAGTCTTCTCTTTGGCAGTATGTTTGTTGGGATGCTGTTAATGAGTTAAGTGCATCTCTTTTGTCAAACATGTTAAGAATAAACAGGCTTGGGATACCTCAGAGCCATGATTATCAAACCAGGGTACACATATGTCTTGGGTACACATGTCTTATGAGGCAATATGCAGGTGTACCTGTGTGATGCTCACAGTAAACTTGACCTATATTCTCATTTCTTGTTTTGTAGGGAGTTCTTTTGGGACAGAATTTATAATTTTAAAAATTTTCAACATCTGTATTGAAGTATAATTAACATACCAAAAATTGCCCATTATAAATGCACAGTTACACAATGTTTAGCAAATGTATAGAGTTGTGCAGCTGTCACCACAATCCAGTTTTAGAACATTCTATCATCCCCAAAAGTTCCCTCATACCCCTTTGCAGTCAATTTCTGCTCCCATTCCCAGCCTCAGGCAACCACCAGTCTACCTTCTCTATATAGATTTGCTTCTTCTGGACATTTCATATAAACGGAATACACTTGCTATATGGTTTTTTGTGACTGGCTTCTTCCACATAGCATCATATTTTCAAGGCTCATTCATGTTTGAAGCATGCATCAGCACTTCATTCCTTTTTATTGATGAATGAATGATATTCCATTGGATATATATTCCACGTTTGGTTATCCATCATTTAATGAACACTTGGATTGTTCCTATTTTTTGTCCATTATGGATAATGCTGCTATGAATATGTACAAGTCTGTGTATACGTATGTTTTTTATTCTCTTCAGCATTTACAAAGGAGAATTCCATGTCATTTCTGAATTTTCTTCCTATTTTTTTAAAGATTTATTTATTTATTCATGATAGACATAGAGAGAGGCAGAGACACAGGCAAAGGGAGAAGCAGGCTCCATGCCTGGAGCCAGACACGGGACTTGATCCCGGGACACCAGGATCGCACCCTGGGCCAAAGGCAGGCGCCAAACCGCTGAGCCACCCAGGGATCCCCTCTTCCTATTTCGATAACCAAAAAGCTAGTTTGAGCAACAGACTTTATTTTACTCTCACATAATAATCAAAATATAAACCGATTTGGGCAGCCCCCGTTGGCGCGTCTCCAACTTTTTTTAAAATTTTTATTTGTTTATCATAGTCACACAGAGAGAGAGAGAGAGAGAGAGAGGCAGAGACATAGGCAGAGGGAGAAGCAGGCTCCATGCACCGGGAGCCCGACGTGGGATTCGATCCCAGGTCTCCAGGATCGCGCCCTGGGCCAAAGGCAGGCGCCAAACCGCTGCGCCACCCAGGGATCCCAAGTCTCCAATTTAAGAGGGATTTTTGAAGAGTTCATTTATAGGGTTAGCCTAAGTTAATTTGTATTATCTTACTAATAATAATAATGGTTCCCAGGCATTTAAAGGCAGTTGGAATGCTCGGAACATTCCTCCCCGCCCCCACCTCCATCTAGTTTGTGTTCATTTACTAAGTATTTTAATTAAGCTCCATAACATCTAGAGAAATTTTATCACCCTAGGCTGTAACCAATATTGAGGTTTTTACTTATTGCCTCTTCTGTTTGGAGTGAATTTTAAAACTATTTTTAAACATTAAAAAATATAAGGTTTATATTTACATACCACATAAGAAATTTTAATGGTTTTGTCCTAATATAAACTTTTTAAAAAAGCAATTCAGGTATCTAAACTTCTCTAACAGGGCTTATTTTTAAAAGATGCCTATGTAGGTCTTAATGGAAACATGATTAACCACCCTCAAGTTGTTATAGAGTTTGATTTTCAAATATCTACTTTGCTTAAATCAATGCACAAAAAAATTTAATGTGCCCACACATTACGCTGGGAATCTTGTTAAAATGCACATTCTGATTCAGCAGGTCTGGGATGGGGGTCTGAGATTCTGAGTTTCTAGCAAGCTCTTGGGTGATGAAGATGTTGCTGGTCCGGGATCTGCATTTTGAGCAGCAAACTTTTCAGTGGTTCTCCTCTAGCGGTGACCCACCTGTTTTGAATCTTACTGCTTCTAAACCCGCTACAGGCTAAAAAGCATAAACTAAGCTAGTGAAATTCATTTCAAAGAAGAATCCAGTACAATCTTTGACAGCCTTAGCTTTTCCATGGCACAGGGTTTGGAACTGCTATTTGGGGTTTTCTAGTACCTTTTCATAAAGGTGTTTCAGGCTATGATTTAGAAGGTTGAATCAGCTAGATAAATGAGGTATTATCTTTGCATGGTATAACGTTATGTCCATAATTATGTGGCTTGAATAAATCAGAAAACATGAATGGAAGCAGACAGATGAGGTGAGATGCTATTATAGAGTAGAAGGAAAATGATGTGAGGCTAATCTGAAGTAGTAGTAGGATGGGATGGACTTTTGAAAAGGAAGTAGAGGTGAGTGTGTGTGTGTGTGTGTGAGAGAGAGAGAGACAATGAAGGTGGTGAGAGTAAGAAGTTCAAGATTATTCCAAGGTTCTTAGCTTGAGCATCCTGGTAAACAGTGGTGCTTTGAACTATGAGAGCCTAGAAGGATAAATGGCAGAGGAAATATTGTAGAAATAAGTTTGGCTTTGGATATATATTTAAGGTATCTTTAAACCATATGCATAGGTAGTGTAGTGTCATGTTTTGTAGTCAGACAAATCTAGGTTCAAACCCCAACTCTGCTACTTATTCAGCTATGTGAATTTAGGCAAGTTATTTAACTTCTCTGAGATCCTGTTCATCTATAAAGTAAGGATGTAAAAATCCTTGTTTTATTAATAAGGATTAAATTGTATTAATTAGTATTAATTTTTAAATTAAAATCATCAATCAATATTATACAGAGGAACCATCCAGTTCTGGACAGCCCTTTTCATAGTTGTAAGGATAAAGAATGTGGTTTAAAAAAAAAAAGAATGTGGTTTGATGAGGAAGAAAAAGGAGAAGGAAAGGTAAAAGGGGCACCTCATATCTCTACCACATTTACCCATCTTTTACCAGGAAAAGAAATTATCTTCCTTAGTACACATCCAAATTGGGATGGCTTTCCCTACAGATAAATTGCAGTTTGGGCTCTGGGAAGATTGCCTCTTCCGATCTTCTCCAGAAAGCTGTCTTGGAACTATTTACTGCCGTTTAGCAGAAGAGAATCCCAAACGGACCCTTTTCTCACCCCTAAGGAAAAAATCCCTGCTTGTTGCATATGCCTGTCTCCCTTGAGCTGGCCCACATCTTGGGAGGGTTAAGCCAGAAACACTCCTCCAAGGCACAGTTCTTTGGCTCCAGGACTTGGCATCTGGGTGTGTCTCACCCCAATTTTTTTTTAAGTGAAATGGCCTTGTGGCTTTATTCTCAAAATAGCACACCAAGAGCCCCTTGTTTATTTGTACATTGCCCCCCAACTCCGTCTTTCTTACAAAACTGTCTTGTGCTTAGTGTACTCTTTAGTTCTGGTGGGCCCAGTTTTCGAAACAAATAAAAACATCCCTCAAATAATTCCTCACTGCGATGACATACAAATCATTGGCCTCATTCACCTTTGTGTTTAAGCAGATGCCAAGGTACAAAGAGGTGAAGGTCATCCTGAAAGAGATTTTTATGTCCTTAAAGAGTTTAATAAAGGGGAGAAATGTTCATAAATTGTTTAGATCCTGAAAAGGAAAGTTGGCAAAGACATTTTCTGTGGCTGATTACAATAAACAGATTACAAACAGATTGAGGTGGCAGAGTGGGGAGGAAGGAGCCCATGGCGTGAAGAAAATCATGGGGCTTTGGAGATTTTATGTTCTTCCTGTATAAGCAAAAAGAACCTAATCTAAGGAAGATTTTGAAGCAGACAAGGAAGTGTATCAGACTCCACTTACCGCGTGACCTTGGTTAAGTCACCTCACCCGTCTGCGCTTTTGTTTATATATGTGCAAAGCGGGAAATAATATCCACTTCGCAAGACTTGTCACAATTACGTGAGATAATCTATGAAATCGCTTTAGTACAAAGTAAGAACTCATGAAGAATCAGTGCTGCAAAGTCGGCCTCCCAGTTTGGGCCGTTCGTTATTCAAAATTCCAGAAACATCGTTTCCTACAGTTTAACATCCTTGTCTGTAAATGGATGAGAAGAGACGACACATTTATACCTGAGGCTCACTTATTTGAACCAAAAACCGCTTTAAACTTTAAATAGACAAAATACACTTAAGTGGTGGCGGGACGCGCTTTGAAAGCACCCCCGCCCGTTCTCATCCCTGTGGATTGTGGGAATTGTAGTCCTCGGATCCCGCTGTTTAAGTACAGAAAAAGCGAGTAGGAAACTACAATTCCCAGGAGGCAAGGAAGCAGGACTATTTCCCATTTGGGCGGTAGAGCTGTAGGAGGGAATTGGCAATCTCTCTGCCTACGTGGGAGAGAAGGGAGGGTTGGGGGAAGTGTGGAAAACCTGAACCCAAGCCGCCGTTGCCTGAGGAAAATTTGGTGGGAGGAGAATTAGAGGGAAAGAGAGGAGTGGAGGGTGAGGTGAGCAGGGCATCTGGATCGCTGCTGCCTGGCGGCACAAAGTTCGAGATGTGGCTGAAGCCTGAGGAAGTGCTTCTGAAAAATGCGCTGAAGCTGTGGCTGATGGAAAGGTCCAACGATTACTTCGTGTTGCAACGGCGTCGGGGCTACGTTGAGGAAGGTGGAGGGGGTCTCACAGGTAAGCTGCGGCCATCCCCCACCCACCTCGGGGCTGGGCTTGTGGTTCTTAAAAGGCGGTGAGGAAAACAGTTAACTCGTCGCCACCGACCGCCGGATTCTAAACCCCGGCTGGAGGGGCTGGAGTTCTTCTCCCGCCACCACCTTTCCGTCGCCCTCCCTGAGTTCTGAGAACCCCTCGCCGGAAGAGCAGCTGCTCTTTGGGTAGGAGGGGGATAAAGGGTGGAGGGGTCTTTTCTGAGGCGGAGGAACAATGAGGCAGAGGAGGGCTTCTCTCGGAGGCAAAGTACCTGTCCCGTCGCTTCCCTCGGGGACGGGGGCTGATGACGACTATTAGTCATCGACAGGTAGCATGGAGGCTGGTGACTGGGGTCAGTTCACAGTTGTGGACTTAACTTTTTTCGCAAAATCCCCTATCTATAATCACCATCCTGGGGAGTGCGAGTGCGGGTGCGTGTGTGTGTGGACGGGGAGGATGGTGAGGAGAAAGAGAAGAGCCCCAGCCACCTCCTGAGGGATGGGCTTCAAATGAGAGATTAGCAGGCGGCGGTGGGGGGCGAAGGGGGGACGGGCGCGTGTCAGGGCGAGAGCATTGCTGACCTCTCCCATTTTAGCATCTTTTACTTTGTCACCCCGTTATCCGCCCTTGGGATCTTATTTCAGACTAACCGTCGTAATTCGTTTCCCTCTCGAGTGTTTGACGCTGCCCTTTTTCTTTCAAAGCCATGCTTGTAAGCACGCCTGTGAAACAATTGCAAGTTTAACTCTTGCCGCCTAATCCATCCTGCCTTCAGTGATTTGATTTGTAAATCCAGAACCGTCCCTTGGTCCAGTGTGTAAAGCCTCCAGAGAATTTGGTTTTGAGACCTCCCATCTGGGCGGGGGCATTCAAACTTTTGGACACTGGGGAACGCTGAGATCTTTTTCGTGACAATTTGCAATTTGGTATGGTGGCCTCGAAGTGGTGGGCCAGACTTCATTTAGGCAGCGTGATGTAGCGGGAGGAGGGAAGAGTACGAAAATCTGCGTTTTAGTCCCCTTCCCAGCTCTGTTGAATGGCATTCGACAAGTCTTTAATTTATTCAACCATAAACGCCTGCTGTGTGCCACATGGAATGCTAGTGTACAAAGACAGTTAAGATTCACTTCCCCTCCTTTGAATTAATGGCTCATAATCTGGATAAGGGGAAGACGTTCAGATTAGGGGAAGTAACCAGTAAACCAGGCAAATTATATTTATAACCAGTAACTAGTAAATCAAGCAAATTATAATTAGAACCGAATAACTGAAAGGTTGTGTAAGGATTCATGGAGGAGAGGGCATGGCTTTTCATCCTCTGTGAAATGGTGTCTACCTCACAGATTTGAGAGGGTAAAATGAAAGATAATAGGTGCCAAATCAGTGTGTGTTGTTAAGATGGTGATAAATGTGTGCTGTTCTTTCCTTTTTTTCAAGCCACCCCCAGGGTGGAGAGAAATCTGAGGTTCTACAGGACTTTTTTGTTTTTTAATTTTGCAAGACCTGTTCATCTCATCCAGTTTGGAAAAAGGCCCTCTTGAAAATATGGCAAAAAAATTGCCTCATTAGACTTCACAATATATCATTTTCTGATCTTTAAAAATTACAAGTGTTATTTGCAGAGGAGACTTTCTATTTAACAGATGCGTATATTTTCCAGACAAAATTTGAGAAGCAATGTTCATAAATACCCAGTGACATAATTTGCCCTCTTTAGTCCATCAAGAACAGGTTAGAGTATTTAAAATAGATCTTATAGTCCTGTGTTAGAGCTAGTAATCTGGTTCTACATTTTACTTGGCCAGAATTTTTATGGTGCTCTTGTCCTCATTACCAAAGAATTATATATCACTTTGTACAACTGTGTTCCTGAAAAATAATAGGTAAATCAGATTGAGAATCAAATCAGTATAATGTAGTATGAAATAGTTTTTTTACTTGTTGCGAATTTCTTTTAATCATTCCTTGTTTTCTGTTTTTAGTTTCTCATTTGACATGTTTTCTTAAAACATGGACCACATTGCACCAGTTTCTCTATTCCATCCACTCCCATGTACTCTTCAAACCCATTTCTCTACAATAGGAGGTTGGTCTGCAGAAATACACCAAGATTTCTACCACACATGTATGTTGAGAATAGCCATAGCCCCATATTGTGGTTGATTGTGTATGTCTGCATGGTTGTTTTACCTGTGGTATTTTTAAAATGCTTGAAATTTCCACATGAATGCTGCCACTGTATTACATGTAAATTAAGCAAAATGATCAGAGAGGAGCAGAGGTGTTTTTTAAGGTTTGTTTGGTTCTATTTGGTCCAGAGGGAAAGTGTGTGCTGATTTTCTTAACTGCTCAATTACTGTATTATTACTTAAAATTGTGAAGCCAACAGCTTTGCTATGCTTTACCACAAATCCACATTTGGATTAGCTCTAACAAGAGTTTGACTGGGTGCCAGCATAAGCTTGCCTTTGTCCATTTTGTTCGCTGAAATCCAGTATTATGTGCTACCCCTTTAAAAGATTCTTTTATGCATTTTGTTTAATGAAGAAGAGATAATAACCATCTTAGAAATGTAAATAGTTGTAATTTCTTTAAGATTTTATTTCTTTGCCATGTAATAATTGGCAATAACCACCAGCAATGTAATGACTTGAGCAGTGGACTTGAAGGTAGTTGACACTTTTTTCTTCCTAATAATGGAATTGGGGCAACAGAGAACCATTGGGTGGTTGTAACAGGAGACTAATTTGTAAGTTAGAATTCTGAGGTCCTTTTCTAAATTTCTGAAACACATCTAGTGGATATCTGGTAGTTTACTTATCATTTGCCTAATTATTTTACTTAATTGTCCTGGTTCAGAGCAGAGTAGGATATCTTGTGAAAATTTTTGTTATACATAAATGTTATTTCATAGATAAAGTAATTTCCTTTCATGTAAAGAAGTAATTCACTCTTCTGGGTTTTTGCAGTTACCTTACATTATCCCTTGATCCTCCTGGCTGATAACGGTAATGACTTTTCTGTGGCTCTAAATTTAGCACCTGGCTTTATGTAATTGAAAATAATTTATGCATATTTGGCTTAATTAAGCACAAATCAACAGTTTGTTCTCCTTGATAGATTGGAGCTACTACATGAGTGAAATTATGGAGCTACATTCTAGTGTATGGGATGTAGGAAGACCTGGCAGTAAGGAAGCTTTAATTTAGATAATTTGTTGAAACTATTTTATGCTTGAATATTCCGTATCTGAAAAGTGTAAGCAGGTTCATGTGTGTTAGACTGATAATCTCCCTCAATAGATCATGTTTTGGGATTTTAGAACAAGACTAAAAGGTAAAGTTTGTTAAAATAGAGAAGTTTTAGGCATTCTGTTTTCTTATCTCCTTTTTCATTTTGGCACCATTACTTTGAAATTAAATTATATGTAAAAACTAGAACATATTAACTTTTCTATATTAACAGTTTAAATGAGCTTTCCATTTCAAAATGTTTTATGATATTTATATGAACTTAACAAATCACCATGTAAACAACTCAACATAATTACACATATGATAAACAGTAAGGTAGCCTTTTAAAGAATTTCTTAATGACCATCCCTCAAAAATATAGGGCTTTCTTTCTTTTTTCCCCACTCCCAATTCAAGGAGCCCAACTCTGAAAATGTTCTAATTTTTTTCTTAGCAAAATATGCCTGTACTTCATGTTCACAAAGGAACAAACTGATAAAATTTTTGGCCTCCCAAGTACCTTATTATTGGGACCGAAGTGCCTGGATGGTGGCCATGACATTACATTTTAGGTAAGGAAATATCAAATCCCCACCCACACCCACACTGTAAAATAATAAATATCATTTTGACTTATTAATGAGAAAATCCCATAGGGCAACCCTAAGGAGGACAAATCATAGTCTGTACTTCCCTCCTTTACTCCCTGGAACATTTTGATCCATGTGAAATCAAGTAAAAAATTACAGTTGACTCTTGAACAACATGGAAGTTAGGCATGCCAGACCTCCCACCCTTCCATGTGCAGTCACAAATCCACGCATAAATTTTGACTCCCCCCAAATTTAAGTACTTACACCCTCCCATTGACAGGAAGCTTTACCAATAACATAAACAGTCGATTAGCATATATTTTGTGTATGTGTTATATATGGTATTCTTACACCAAAGTTAGGCTAGAGAAAAGAGAGTGTTAAAGAAATCATAGGAATAAATACATTTATAGTAATGAACTATATGGGGCAAAATCCACATATAAGTGGCCTGCACAGTTCAAACCCACGTTATTCAAGGGTCAAGTGTACTTTAAAGATGGCTAAAGTTAACAATGTAGAAAGCAATAGATGTTGATGAGGATGTGGAGAAAGGGCGGCCCTTTTGTGCTATTGGTGGGAATGCAAACTGGGGGAGCTACTGTGGAAAACAGTATGGAGGTTCCTAAAAAAGTTAAAAAATAGAACTGAGCTATGATCCATCCATTGCACTAATAGCTACAAAAGTAATATTGTATTTTACATATATATGAGTGTGTGTGCATGTTTCTATACACATACATACACACATACAACAACTTCTTTATCCATTCATCAGTTGATGATCATTTAAGCTCTTTTTATAATTTGGCTCTTGTTGATAATGCTACTATTAAAATCAGAGAGCATGTGCCCCTTTGAATCAGTATTTTTGTACCCTGATGCAATATTACTCAGCCATAAAAAAGAATGAAATCTTACCACTGCAGTGATGTGGATGAGCTAGAGAATATTATGATAGGCAAAATAAGTAAAGTATGAGAAAGACAAATACCATAATTTCTTTTTTAAAAAAAGATTTTATTTATTTATTCATGAGAGACAGAGAGAGAGAGAGAGAGAGAGGCAGAGACACAGGCAGATGGAGAAGCAGGCTCCATGCAGGGAGCCCAACGTGGGACTCAATCCTGGGTCTTGAGCCCTGTGCTGAAGGCAGTCCTAAACTGCTGAGCCACCTTGGCTGCCCCCCCATATGATTTCAATTATATGTGAAATTTAGGAAACAAAACAGATGAACATAGGGAAAAAGAAGAGAGGCAAACCAAGACACAGACTCTTAATCATAGAGAACAAACTAAAGATTGCTGGAGAGGAGGTGGGCTGCGGGGTGGACTAAATAGGTGATGGGTATTACGAAGGGCACTTCTGATAAGCACTGAGTGTTGTATGTAATGAATCACTGAATTCTACAACATGGAACTAATATTACACTGTATGTTAACTAACTGAAATTTAAATAAAAACTTGAAACTACAAAAAATAAAAAATAAAATAAAAATAAAGATCTCTTTCTTAAAAATGTATTTAAGAGGGAGGGGCAAGAGGGTGGAAAAGTAGGGGTCCATAACTTACCTGGGCCCACTAACTTACCTAGATAACTTTCAAAACATCCTGAACACCTACAAATTTGACCTGAGATTTAAAGAGAGAACACCTGGAATGCTACAGAGAGAAAAGTTTTCACTTCTAAGGAGTAGGAAGAAAAAAAAAAAAAAACCAATAAAGTGGGGGAGGAGAAGCCCAAGTAGCTAGGCTAAAGTGGAGCGGTGAAAGACTCTGGGGTAGGAAAGCCCAGCCCTGGAGAAGTAGGAACTTTAAAAATCCGCGCCAGTTTTCCCTGACAGAAAAGTGTTTAGCAGGGAAATCAGGCAGAATCGCACGAGGGGCAGTGAAGCCTCGAGGTTTCCTGAATCACTGTAAGAGGAGGGGCGCCCGGCAGAAAGCTCACCGCAAACTGCAGTCTGATATCAGTAAAGGGCTAGAGTGCTGCAGCCCTCTGGGGCATTTGGGAGAAGCCAGTTGGTTAGGCAGGCTGGCTCCAGATGGAGGTGGCTGTGCCCTGTTCCCTTCAGGAGAGGCAGTCCCTGGGAGCGCGGGTCCAGCGGCACAGGGCCCCGGATCCCAGGGCGCCCAAGTGGACAAAGCCAGTCATCCTGCGTTTCCCTGCCCCCCACAGGTGGAGGCAGGGAGGGCACAGGACAGCGAGGACTCTCCTGCCATGGGGCGCCCCCAAGTGGTGCAGATCAGCACACCCCTGCCGGACCCCAGGAGCATCTAGGCCAGTGCCAACTGGGAGACTATAATTAGTTACTCAAAGGGAGCTCCACTCCACACCTGGGAATCTGGCCACCACCATTGTTTTTCCTCTTTGTTTCACCTTGTGCCTGGGAGAGGCAGGGACACTAGTGAACAAAGGCCTCACAGGATAAACAACTCCCACTGAGCCTGGCACCCTCCCACTGAGCCTGGCAGGAGGCGGGCATCTCCCCCAGGTGCACATACCTGAGAATCAGCACAACAGGACCTCCCTCAGAAGACCAGCTGGAAGAAAAAGGGACGAGCAGGTTTACTGAACAAGTAGTATGGGAAAGCTCCAGGACCAAGCTGGAGCTCGTTTTTATATCAGACTAAAAATTTCCAATATTTTTTTCCCACTTTAACTACAATATTTTACCAGCTCTTCATTTTTAAATATTTTCCTTTTTGATTTTCATATTTCTACAATTACATGTCTTAGATATGTTTTTCACTTCTGGATTCCCTTCAACATATTCAGTTTAATTTTGATAGATACATGAGATAAGGGTTTTTGTTTTTTGTTTTTTCTGCCTCGTTTTGTTTTACAATGGTGGAAGTTAGCACCTTCTAAAACAGACCAACAGACACCCAGAGACAAGGGGAACACCCTGTAGGTTCATTCTGTAGGATTATATTCTCTCTTCCTTGCCATTCTGCACCCTCTTATCTTGTTTATGTTTTGGTGGTCAATGTTGGGGCTTTCAATAAGTATTGTTGGCTTATATAAATTTGGGATTGAGCATCTTCTAACATACAGAACAGTACACACTCAGAACCAAGAGAATCAACATCTAGGACCCCTCAGGTAGACTACATTCTCCCTACACTACCACTTCTTCATCACCACCATTCCCCCGCCCTTAATTTTTCTTTTTCCTCTTTTCTTTACTTTTTTTTTCTTTTTCTTTTTTCTTCTTTGTTTTT
Organism: Canis lupus familiaris; assembly: GCF_011100685.1. Classification (NCBI taxonomy): domain Eukaryota; kingdom Metazoa; phylum Chordata; class Mammalia; order Carnivora; family Canidae; genus Canis; species Canis lupus. Next base: position 80,965,338 of record NC_049260.1, read on the forward strand.
GGCTTTTTATTTTTACTACTTTGTTTTAAAATTTATTTTTCACTTTAATGGTCCTTTTGTTTTATTTTATTCTGTTCTCTTTTTCTTTTATTTTCTGGTCTCTGACCTTTTCAAAATTATCTAGGGTGTATTTTACTTAGGTCATGGTTGATATTTTTGACTCAGCCCACTCAAACAGCCACTCTGCACTAGACAAAATGACTAGATGGAATAATTCACCATAAAAGAAAGAACCTTAAACTACTTTCTGCCACAGAGTTACAGAATTTGGATTTCAATACGATGTCAGAAAATCAATTCAGAAGTACAATTATAAAGCTACTGGTGGCTCTGGAAAAAAAGCATAAAGGACTCTAGAGACTTTGTTACTGCAGAACTGAGATCTAATCAGGGCGAAATTAAAAATAGATTAAATAAAAAAAAAGATTAAATGAGATGCAATCCAAACTGAATGTCCTAACTGCTAGGGTTAAGGAGGTGGAAGAGAGAGTGAGTGACATAGAAGACAAGTTGATGGTAAGGAAGGAAGCTGAGGAAAAAAGAGATAAACAAGAGCCCATGAAGAAAATCATAGGGAAGTAAATGATAGCTTGAGAAGGAAGAATATACCTATAAATGGGATTCCAGAAGTGGCTGAGGGAGAGAGAGGACCACAAAGTATATTTGAATAAATCATAGCTGAGAACTTCCCTAACCTGGGGAAGGAAACAGGCATTCAGATCCAAGAGATAGGACCCCCCCGCCCGAGATCAGTAAAAACCGTTCAGTATCTCGGCATTTAATAGTGAAACTTGCAAATTTCAATGATAAAGAGAAAATTCTTAAAGTAGTGCGAAACAAGAGATCTTAAATTATGGGGAGAAATTCCAGATTAACAGCAGTCCTCTCCACATAGACCTAGCAGGCCAGAAAGGGCTGGCATGATATATACAGAGTACTTTTTTAAAAAAAAATATTTATTCATGAGAGACACACAGAAAGAGAGGCAGAGACACAGCAGAGGGAGAAGCAGGCTCCATGCAGGGAGCCCGATGTGGGACTCGATCCTGGAACTCCAGGATCACGCCCTGGGCCGAAGGCAGATGCCTAACCATTGAGCCACCCAGGAGTCCCTATACAGAGCACTAAATGAGCAGAACATGCAGCCAAAAATACTTTATCCAGCAAGGCTCTTATTCAGAATAGGAGAGATAAAGAGCTTCCAGGATAGGCAGAAACTGAAAGAATATATGACCAACAAACCACTCTGCAATAAATATTAAGGGAGACCCTGTAAAAGAAAGAGGAAGCCCAAAGAAACAATCTACAAAACAGGGGATCAATAGGTAATACGATGGCACTAAATTCATATCTTTCAATAGTTACTCTGAACGTGAATGGGCTAAATGATCCCTCAAAAGACGCAGGGTATCAGACTGGAAGAAAAGCAAGACCCATCTGTATGCTGTCTACAAGAGACTCATTTTAGACCCTAGAACACCTTCAGCCTGAAAATGAAGAAGTGGAGAACCATTTACCATTCAAATGGTCCTCAAAAGAAAGCTGGGTAGCCATCCTCATATCAGATAAATTAAAGTTTATCCCAAAGACTGTAGTAAGAGATGAAGAGGGATACTATATCATACTTAAAGGGTCTATTGAACAAGAAGACCTAACAGTCATGAATATTTATGCCCCTAAGGTGGCAGCTGCCAAGTATATCAGTCAATTAATAACAAAAGTAAAGACATACTTAGATAATAATACACTAACAGTAGGAGACTTTAGCATGGCATTTTCTGCAAATAACAGACCTTCTAAGCAGAGCATCACCAAAGAAACAAGGGCCTTGAATGATACAGTGGACCAAATAGATTTCACAGATATACACAGAACTGTGCATCCAAACGCAACTGAATACACATTCTTCTCAAGTGGACATGGAACTTTCTCCAGAATAGACTACATACTGGGTCACAAATCAGGTCTGAACCGATACCAAATGATTGGGATTGTCCCCTTCATATTTTCAGACCACAGTGCCTTGAAACTAGAACCCAATCACAAGAAGAAATTTGGAAGAAGCTCAAACACATGGAGGTTAAAGAGCATCTTACTAAAAGATGAATGGGTCAACCAGGAAATTAGAGAATTAAAAAGATTCATGGAAACTAATGAAAATGAATATACAACCCTTCAAAACCTTTGGGATGCAGCAAAAGCGGTCCTAAGAGGGAAATACATTGCAATACAAGCCTCCCTCAAAAAATTGGAAAAAACTCAAATACACAAGTTAACCTCGCACCTAAAGGAAGAGAAAGAGAAAGAACCACAACTAAAACCTACACCAATGTGGAGGGACCTGGAGGGTATTATGCTGGATGAAATAAGTCAATCGGAAAAGGACAAACATTATATGGTCTCATTCATTTGGGCAATATAAAAATTTGTGAAAGGGAATAAAGGGAAAGGAGATAAAAATGAGTGAAAATAACAGTGAGGGTGATAAAACATGAGAGACATGTAATTCTGGGAAATGAACAAGGGGTAGTGGAAGGGGAAGTAGGTGGGGGGTTGGGGTAACTGGGTGATGGGCACTGAGGGGGGCACTTGGTGGGATGAGCACTGAGTGTTACGCTATATGTTGGCAAATTGAACTCCAATAAAAAAAAATTTTTAAAAAACCTACACCAAGCAGAAGAAGAGAGAGAAAAAGATTTGAGCAGAACTCAATGAAATAGAGACCAGAAGAACTATAGAACAGATCAACATAACCAGGAGCTGGTTCTTTGAAAGAATTTAGTAAGATAGAGAAGCCCCTAGACAGCCTTATTAAAAAGAAAAGAGAAAAGACTCAAATGAATAAAATCACAAATGCAAGAGCAAGATTGGGGATCCCTGGGTGGCTCAGCAGTTTAGTGCCTGCCTTTGGCCCAGGGCATGATCCTGGAGTCCTGGGATCAAGTCCCAGGGCTTGATTGGGCTTCCTGCATGGAGCCTGCTTCTTCCTCTGCCTTTGTCTCTGCCTCTCTCTCTCTCTCTCTCTCTCTCTCTCTCTCTCTCTCTCCCCCTCTCTCTCCCTCTCTCATAAATAAATAAAATCTTTTTTTTAAAAAGAGCAAGATCACAACCAATACCAAGGAAATACAAACAATTTTAAAGACATATTATGAGCAGCTAATTGCCAACAAATTAGGCAGTCTAGAAGAAATGGTTGCATTTCTGGAAAACCACAAATTACCAAAACTGAAACAGGAAGAAATAGAAAATCTGAAGCGGCCAATAACCAGTGAGGAAATTGAAGCAGTCATGAAAAACCTCCCAAGACACAAAAGTCTAGGGTCAAATGGCTTCCCAAGGGAATTATATTTAAGGATTTAAAGAAGAAATGGTTTTAAAAAGCATTTGAAGAAAGCAGACAAATACCCCACCAAAAGGAGAAGTATATACCAATATCCCTGATGAACACAGATGCAAACATTCTCAACAAGATACTAGCCAATAGGATCCAACAGTACATTAAGAAGATTATTCACCATGACCAAGTGGGATCTATCCCCAGGATGCAAGGCTGGTTTAACATTCATAAAACATTCAACGTGATAGAGCACATCAACAAGAGGAGAAACAAGAACTCTATGATCCTCTCAATAGATGCAGAGAAAGCATTTGACAAAATACATCATCCATTCCTGATCAAAACTCTTCAGAGTGTAGGGATAGGGGGAAAATTCCTCAATATCTTAAAAGCCATTTATGAAAAGCCCACAGTGAATATCCTTCTCAATAGAGAAAGGGGAAAGACAGTCTCTCCTAAGATCAGGAACACAACAGGGATATCTACTCTCACCACTGCTATTCAACATAGTACTAGAACTCTTTGCCTCAGCAATCAGACAACAAAAAGAAATAAAAGGCATTCAAATTGGCAAAGAAGAAGTCAAACTCTCCCTCTTCACAGATAACATGATGCTGTATATAGAAAACCCAAAAGACTTCACCCCAACATTGCTACAACTGATACAGTAACTCAGCAGTGTGGCAGGATACAAAATCAATGCCCAGAAATCAGTGGCATTTCTATACACTAACAATGAGACTGAAGATAGAGAAATTAAGGAGTCAATCCCATTTACAATTGCACCCAAAAGCATAAGATACTTAGGAATAAACCTAACCAAAGAGGTAAAGGATCTATACCCTAAAAACTATAGAACACTTCTGAAAGAAATTGAGGAAGACACAAAGAGATGGAAAAATATTCCATGCTTATGGATTGGAAGAATTAATATTGTGATAATGTCTATGCTACCCAGGGCAATTTGCTACACATTCAATGCAATCCCTACCAGAATACCATGGACTTTCTCCACAGAGTTAGAACGAATAATCTTAAGATTTGTATGGAATCAGAAAAGACCCTGAATAGCCAGAGGAATATTGAAAAAGAAAACCAATGCCAGGGCATCACAATACCAGATTTCAAGCCGTATTACAAAACTGTGATCATCAGGCAGCCCGGGTGGCTCAGCGGTTTAGCACCGCCTTCAGTCCAGGGCATTATCCTGGAGACCCAGGATTGAGTCCCACGTCAGGCTCCCTGCATGGAGCCTGCTTCTCCCTCTGTCTGTGTCTCTGCCTCTCTCTCTTAATTAAATTATATTTATATAATTAAAAAATATATATAATAAAAATTTAAAATATATATATAATATATATAAAATTAAAAAAATAAAACCAGTAGAAATGTACTTTTAAAAAAACCTGTTATCATCAAGATAGTATGGCACAAAAACAGACACCTAGATCAATGGAACAGAATACAGAACCCAGAAATGGGCCCTCAACTCTATGGTCAACTAATATTCGACAAAGCAGGAAAGACTATCCACTGGAAAAAAGTTTCCTCAATAAATGGTGTTGAGAAAATTGGACAGCCACGTGCAGAAAAATGCAACTAGACCATTCTCTTACACCATACACAAAGATAAACTCAAAATGGTGGGAAGATCTAAATGTGAGACAAGAATCCATCAAAATCCTAGAGGAGAACACAGGCAACACCCATTTTGAACTTGGCCACTGTAACTTCTTGCAAGATACATGTATGAAGGCAAAGGAAACAAAAGCAAAAATGAACTATTGGGGCTTAATCAGGATAAAAAGCTTCTGCACAGCAAAAGAAACAGTGAACAAAACTAAAATACAACCTATAGAATGGGAGAAGATATTTCCAAATGACATATCAGATGAAGGGCTAGTATTTAAGATCTATAAAGAACTTGTTAAACTTAGCACCCAAGAAACAAGAAATCCAGTCATGAAATGGGCAGAAGAAATGTACAGAAATTTCAGTAAAGAAGACATAACACATGGCTAACAAGCACATGAGAAAATGCTCTGCATCACTTGCCATCAGGGAACTACAAATCAAAACCACAATGAGATACCACCTTACAGCAGTGAGAATGGCAAAAATTAACAAGACAGGAAACAACAAATGTTGGAGAGGATGTGGAGAAGGGGGAACCATCTGGCACTGTTGGTGGGAATGCAGACTGGTGCAGCCACTCTGAAAAATTGTGTAGAGGTTCCTCAAAGAGATAAAAATAGAGCTACCCTGTGACTCTGCAATTGCACTGCTGGGTTTTACCCCAAAGATACAGATGCAGTGAAATGCCGGGACTCCTGCACCCCAATGTTCATAGCAACAATATCCACAGTAGCCAATCTGTGGAATGATGTTCTTTGACAGATGAATGGATAAAGAAGATGTGATATATATATATCACATTATATATATATATATATATATATATATATATATATATATATATATATAATGGAATATTACTCAGCCATCAGAAAGGACAAATACCCACCATTTGCCTTGATGTGGATGAAACTGGAGGGTATTATGCTGAGTGAAGTAAGTCAGTTGGAGAAGGACAATCATCACATGGTTTTACTCATATGGGGAGTATAAGAAATTGTGAAGGAGATTATAAGGGAAAGGAGGGGAACTGAGTGGGAAAAATTAGAGAAGGAGACAAACCATGAGAGACTCCTAACTCTGAGAGGTGGGCAGGGGCTTTGTGGTAAATGGGTGATGGGCACTGAGAAGGGAAGTTGATGGGATATATGTTGGAAAATCGAAGTTCAAGAAAACAAATGAAAAAATAAAAATGTATTTAATTCCAGTATAATTACACAGTGTTATATTAGTTTTAGGTATATAGTATAGTGATTCAACAATTCTGTAGATTAGTCATTTCTCATCACAATAAGTGTACTCTTAATCCCCTTTATTTGTTTCAGACATCCACCAACCTACCTCCCCTCTGGGATTCACTAATTCTGTATATTTAAAGAGTTCGTTTTTTGTTTGTTTATCTCTGTGTTGATTTATTCATTTGTTTCTTACATTCCACATGAGTGAAATTATATGGTATTTGTCTTTATCTGACTGAGTTATTTCACTTAACGTCTTACCCTCTAAGTCTGTCTGTGTTGTTTTGAGTGATAAAGGACAGCTTCATTGGTGGTTTTAAGACGTGAAAGATGATCACTGTCACCACTTTTTCTTGGTAGTAGTGGAAGGATTATTGACTGCTTACCTATAAGACTCAGGAGGTTTTTTAGATACCTGTTGCTAACACTGCTCTCTTCCTTTCCCCTCCCTTGCTTGTTGCTAGGGTGTTTCTTTCCTTAGACCTAGACAAGAAAGCACTACTCAGCTTTACCTTAGGATCATGAATCTTCAATCCTCAAGAGTTAAGTTAAAGTAATAGTAATGATATGTATTGTATACAAAGAGAGTTTTTTTTTGGCTAAGATATTGGAAATTTATAATGTAAGTAGGAAACTAATATTTGCTATTGAGTTGATTTCATTTTCATGAAAAAAAAAGTCTAAAAAGTGATGACATTGACCAACTTTTATTTTTCAGAACCTCCTGCAAGGCTGACCTTTCTCATTCAAAGAAATCTTTAAAAGTAACTTTTTACTTGATTTTGTATGGATCAAAATGTTTTAGGGAGGGAACAGAGCACAGTATAATTTGCCCTCCCCAGGGGTTCCTCTATGGAATTCTTTTTTTAATAAGTCAACTGCAAGCGAACATCCACAAATATATAAGTACACCATTGAATTCATTGATTCCACTCATTAACCGTACTACCTTTGTCTTCTGTGATTCTTTAATATTTTTATGTTTCTATTCAGCTGTAATTGTTTTATAAAGGTTTTGTTTCCTCGTCTGTAAAATGGGAACAAAACCTATCTTCCTTGCCTCATGGCATTGTTCTGAGATTCAAATGAGTTTTGAGCAACTTTATAAACATCTGATACTCATTTATCTATTAACAGAGTACCATTTTCTATTTTTTTCAGAGTACCATTTTCTATAGAGCCAAAGGAACATGAATATTCATACCATTTTCCCTAGTAATTGCATTTCCCATGTTATATATAGAAAGTTATTTGAAATAGTAATATTGAATATGTCCAATCTGCAGTGATTCCCCTACAAAAGTAAAACTGATAGTTATTCAATGACTTTGGTATGATAGTGATTATGCATTTAAGATTTATAACCGGGGGATCCCTGGGTGGCTCAGCGGTTTAGCGCCTGCCTTTGGCCCAGGGCGCCATCCTGTAGTCCCCAGGATCGAGTCCCGCGTTGGGCTCCGGCATGGAGCCTGCCTCTCCCTCTGCCTGTGACTCTGCCTCTCTCTCTCTCTCTCTCTATCATAAGTAAATAAAATCTTAAAAAAAAGATTTATAACCAAAATGATATATAAGTATTAGAATATAATATCACAGCAGTATTTCATTTTGATCTGAGTGCCCAAAACCTGGAAGTTCTCCAAATGCACTTCTACAGATAAAAGCATCACTTGTCTTACTGAATGGTATTGAAGAATATATATAACTTGAGTCACATTATTTATATTTTTCAAAACATGATACTTGATGTAGAAATGATTCAGCTGATGAAAACTCTTGCTTCTCCTGGATAGTTGCAGTTGTGGAAGGACTATGGATGTAAGGTAAGGAAAAAATTAATAAAAGAAATGACACCATAATGGTTACCTTACCCTGTTGGAGTACAGCTATGACTTGGATTTTATATTACCTTTACGTTAGAAAATCTGCACAGTCTTCCACCTTTTGCTCCTGTTATATAAGTACAAAGATAAGAGTAAATCCTGTATGTGGTTGAAGAGGATAACATTCATTTAACACATACTTAACCAAGTGCTTTTTAAAAACCACTCTTTTAGGTACTGGAGATAATAGCAAGTGAGCAAAACAAAATCCTTATTCTCATGGGGCTAACATTTTAGTTGAGAGAGGCAAATAAATACGTAATACATGGCTATATGAAGGAAAATAAAGTAAGATGTAATTATAGAGAGGGGAAGAGGTTGGTGTTTTAGATAAATTTGGTCTGGGAAGGCTACTTTAAGGTTACCTATGAGCAGAGACCAGACGGACTAGAGGATATGAAGCTAAGCAGGTATTTGGAGGCAGAGTGAATATTTATAATTCTTTCTAGGAATTTTGTTATGAAGAGAAACAGAGAAATGGGGTGGTAATTAGTTACTGTCCTGGGTGTTGGGTATACAGTAGTGAATAAAACAGGAATAGATCCTACCCCCCCCCAGAGTTCATAATCTAGTGGGACAGACAGATAATAAACAAGTAAGCAAGCAATTATATAATTACTGGGGTAGTCAGTAATAATAATATCAGCCTGATTTGAGTAACTTACAGTCATGAATGAGGAGTATTTGAAGCCCCCAAAACAATTTTCCAAGGCCAGCTCTGGTGTAAAGTATGCTTATCAGATGTCCTGTTAAATGATACAAAGATTCTTAAAAGCAGTGATTAATAACAAGAGGTGGTATTCTGGTGGCAGAATTCCAGCGTGACATCTGAGAAGCATCTTGTCAAAAAGCAGTTTTATTTTCTTTAATTAAATCAGCCAAATATGAGAACTAATAATATCTGGGATGTGATTTGGTAGAGATAAATGAGGAGGACATTCTAAGCAGGACAAATAATGTGATAGAGCAAAAGCAAAAGATGGCAGTCATTGGGGACACAGCAAGTGTTACAGATTCATTTATTTGTGGTTAGAAAATATGAGACTCAAGGTATAATACCCTTAGCAACTAGAAAAGGTTGTTAAAAAGGAATGCCCTAATCTGTAGAATAGAAAAACCTGAGATAGAGAATTAAAGAGACTTGAGAGTTAAACCTTTGTTGTTTTCTGTCTCCACTGTTATTTTTTTTAATTTTTTATTTATTTATGATAGTCACAGAGAGAGAGAGAGAGAGAGAGAGAGAGAGGCAGAGACACAGGCAGAGGGAGAAGCAGGCTCCATGCACCGGGAGCCCGATGTGGGATTCGATCCCGGGTCTCCAGGATCGCGCCCTGGGCCAAAGGCAGGCGCCAAACCGCTGCGCCACCCAGGGATCCCTCCACTGTTCTTTTAACTACAGTCTAGATGGTCTTGGTTTTTTTTTCCTGCCTTAATCCAATATAAAGAAGTGAAGTTTTATTTTATTTTATTTTTTAAAAAAATATTTTATTTATTCATGAGAGACAGAGAGAGAGAGAGAGAGAGAGAGGCAGAGACACAGGCAGAGGGAGAAGCAGGCTTCATGCAGGGAGCCGGAAATGGGACTTGATCTTGATCCCAGGTCTCCAGGATCACGCCCTGGGCTGAAGGCGGCTCTAAACCACTGAGCCACCCGGGCTTCCCTATTTTATTTTTTTTAACATTTTATTTATTTATTCATGAGAGACACACAGAGAGAGAGAGGCAGAGGCAGAGGGAGAAGCAGGGTCCATGTAGGGAGGCCGATGTGGACTCACTGGGACTCCAGGATCACGCCCTAGGCGGAAGGCAGGCGCTAAACCACTGAGTCCCTCGGGCATCCCAGAAGTGAAGTTTTAAAACAAGAGATGATCACATTTGTTGATTTTTAAAATTTTTTTAAAAATATTTTATTTATTCATGAGAGACACAGAGAGAAAGAGGCAGAGACATAAGCAGAGGGAAAAGCAGGCTCCATGCAGGAAGCCCGATGTGGGACTCGATCCCTGGTCTCCAGGATCATGCCCTGGGCTGAAGGCGGTGATAAACCGTTGAGCCACCCAGGCTACCCTGAACTTCAGTTTTTAAATCGTGTGTTCTGTCATATAGCTGACAGTGTCTGCTCTCTTCCCAATTTACTGTAGCTCTAGAAATTCCCATGTGTAAGAATGTTTGATGACCTTGGATGTTCAGGCTATCAGATAATAAACCTCTGTGTATACATAGAAAAGCAACCCAAAGTTATCTACTTGTTTTCTTGTACTTTTACAACCCAGATGTTGGCATATTAATTCCTGATTGACTTGCAAGGACTCAATGATGATTATAGCTTAAAGAGCTTCAAGAGTTCCCCAAGTGACTGGAAATGTATTCTAGTGCTAGCTTCCAGATTATTTGTTGTAGTTTTATACTAACTGACTGATTTAATGTACTTACGAAAACTGAGCTATTTCCTTTGTACGTAGTATAAGACACTTATAATCTTGTGGACATTTCTACTGCTGCTGTTGCTGCTACCAAAAAAAAAAAAATGACCTTTCTTACCAGTGACTTTGACTGCTTTGTCCCCAGTCTCACAACTTTCTATCAAGGGACTAATGATTATTATGTTACTCAGGAATGATTACCTGTGGTCTCCCCTTTCTTTTCTGCCTCCTCACACATCCACATTCCCACCATGATTTTTCAGCTGAGCAAGACTTTTTTCTTTTTTTTTTTTCATTTTGTTCTTTCTCCTGTTCTAATACTACTTTTTCTAGTATATGTAAATAAGGAAGTAAAATTTGAGCTAGTTTTATTTAAAATGTAATAAAGGTAAAATAAATGATTTTCCCTACAGATTTGAAAATAATTGTTTGAAAATTTTAGAATTTAAATTCTTGGAAGGCAAATCTAGCAGTTAGAACTGTTTCATAAATGTTTTTATTTAAAGTTATAATTCCTTTATTTTGACAATTTTGTCTAGATGTCATATGATATTTATATACACAGACATTCATACACATGATTTTTTGTTTTTCAACCTGAAGAGAGTTACCTCTTTTGGTTCTTTTACTTCTACTCTTTTATCTTTCTTCTGAATAGTTTCACTTCCTGGTCTTCAAACTGAGAACATTATCCTTGTTTCCATTTCCTGAATAATTTCAACCACATTGCATTGAAGAGGCTATCTGCATTGTTTAGCTCCTACTTTTCTTTCTTTATCCTTGAACTCTTAGCCAAATCTAATTTCTCACAGTCTTTTTTTTTTCATGCTAAAAGTGATAGAATTATTTTTTTCTTTATCTCCAGATCCTTCAGGAATTTTGTCATTATTAGTTGAAATATTATCACTTCATCTGTCTCTCCTCATTCCCATTCTCTTCCCCAACGCCTCCTCTTTCATAATATTTGTCTAGATTTTCTTATTTCTATTTCTTAAATTCTTCCATTCTTACCAGAACTTTTTTCATATCAGATGACTTTTTTCTCTGTAATCTGTACCTGTTGCCATTTCCAAAATCTTTCTTGATACTTTATCCCAACTATGGAAACCCTCTGTCAGATTGTTAATTAATGTTAATGTGCATTTGTGACCCCTATTTTTACTTTTTATTGATTCTTACATTGACTCTCTTACCCTCTCAGCCAAACAAAATTTCTCTTTATATCTTTATTCTACCCCCTTACTTTCTAATTTACCTCCCTTGATGCTCATAACTACCTACCACAAATTTGCTAATCTACCTATATTCTCTTTCAAAGCTTGCTTGTAATCTTAACTCCTTTTAAGTAGGGAAAGAAGCCTATTTTGTAATCGATTTAAATATTTTCTCAGAAATCTGTATGCTAAAGAGAAATGCCTCATAAAACAACACCAACACTCAACCTATCAAAGCTTCCAGAAAAGGAAGGTAGTTTTATATATTTCAGTCATCCCATTGAAATTTTGCTCCTGTTGTACCCAGCAATATGTTGAAAGTTAGGGGTGATACAAACCCAGGAGTAGAGAACATGAATTGTTCTCAGAGAACCAATAATTTAGGTAAGGAGACTAGATTCATATACATGAAGCATTTAGAAAGTAGCTATAACTAGCCTAAAAAAATAAAAAAATAATAAAATGGATAACTAGCCTAATAATCAAAATGCTAGGTTGTATTGCATAGACTGTAAGTGTTTCAAGTAATCAGGGAAAAGAGAAGGCACTATTGCTTGACGTTGCCGGTAAAGGTTCTATATGGGAAGTGGGTCTTAAAGAAAATGTAGAATTTAGATTAGCTGGACTGAGCTGGGAGCCTTGCATTAGCATATACAGGTAAAAAAAAGGAATTGCTTAGCAAAGACTCTAACAGAGAATAATTGTGGGGTTTTTTTTAAAGATTTTATTCATTTATTCATGAGAGACACACAGAGAGAGAGGCAGAGACATAGGCAAAGAGAGAAGCAGACTCCCTGTGGGGAGTCTGATGGTGGACCTCTATCCCAAGGCCCTGGGATCATGACCTGAGCCAAAGGCAGGTGCTCAACCACTGAGCCACCCAGGTGCCCCCGAGAAAGTAATTGATTGTAAAGCAGCAAACTTTGTTCTAGGAAGGAGTAGGAAATATAATCAGATAATTACATTGGAACTAATTGATCGAAAGCCTTGAATTCTAAATTGAGGCATTAAGAATTGTTAAAAAGAAAATCCCCTTCCTATACATTTTTGTTAATCAGGGTTTTATCTTATTTAAATATCCAAGATTTTCTTATATAATAATAGCATTCGTTAACATTGAGTGTTACACTACGTGCTAAGCATTGTTCTAATATTTGTGTGTAAGCATAGCTCATTTTGTCTTTACAACAACCCTTTGTGGTAGGTTCTATTTTAACCTTATTGTACAAATGAGGATGAAAAAAAAAAAGGTAAATACAACTGGTTCAGTTTGGCACAAGTGACAGAATCAGTATTCAAACTCAGGAAATCTCTGGTACCAGAATCTACATTCTTAGTGCTATATGTACAACCTTAGTAAAGGATATATATAAGTGCTGTAAATATATAGTGAGATTCAGACGATTGAACCTGACTTATTTTTTTTATTGAAAGATAATATTCTCAAGCACTACTCACAATGGATCACAGTAATCCTTTCATCCTGAATAGATTTTTTGCTTAAGAAAATCTTTATAAGGAAACTTTGGGCTGGAAATTTTAAAAAAGATTAATCCATTGTTTTTTTTTTTTTTCAGATGAAATGATACTGGTTTTATGTTTTGTAAAATCTTTATTTCACCGGTCTCTTTATTACAATAGGGCTTCTGGTTGGGACTCTTGATTCAGTCTTAGACTCTACTGCTAAAGTTGCTCCATTTCGCATCCTACACCAGACACCAGATTCTCAAGTTTACCTGTCAATTGCATGTGGTGAGTATGATTTTTAATCATAAAAATAAAAAATAATAATCAAAAATAAAAAATAAAACGTATAATCAAACAAATAAAGATACTAAGAAATTGAATTTTTTTAAAGATTTTATTTATTTATTCATGACATACACAGAGAGAGAGAGAGAGGCAGAAACACAGGCAGAGGGAGAAGCTGGCTCCATGCAGGGAGCCTGACATGGGACTCAATCCCAGGTCTCCAGGATCACACCCTGGGCTGAAGGTGGCGCTAAACCACTGGGCCACGGGGGCTGCCCAAGAAATTGAATATTTACATTTATTCTCCTCAGTTTTGATTTAGAAAAGAGTTAAACATGTAACTCTACATTGAGAGACAAGATAATCTAATTGTTTAGATAAGAAGGATTACAGATTATTACAGTTTTTAAAAAAAAATCCATTAGTGTGAGGGATGTAAAGCATGTGTTCCAGCAAATTTTGAGCAAATTTTGGTCAGCACTACTGCTATATGATTCCTTTCTTCAGCTTACCCAACTGCTGAGAAGATGAGAACCTCCTCATGAGATACTTCATTTCATCTGTAATAACTCAGGAGAATTAAGCCCAAAACTAAAGATTGTCCCCCAAGAAAGTAGAAGCCTAAAAATTTGAAACATTTTTAGTTACACACCTACTTTCTCACAAAAGGCATTATATCCTAAGAAGAGATGTTTTACTGGTAATGCTATGTATTCATTCATGCTGAGATAGTTGAGATGCTTTCACATAAATATACCTTGTACATAGAAAATGAATTAGGATATCCTTTCTAATAAAACAACTCAAAATTTAAAAAAAATGACAGTTTACTTCTTTTATGATGCCATTATAATGTTGGTCTAAATTAAAATCCCAAATTTCTGACCTTTTTAATGTTGAAAGACTTCCTTTTTCTCGTTCTTTCATCTCCCCCTCTCTTCCCAAGTAGATACACTTAAAAAAAAACCCATGTAAATTCCTGGATAGTTTATATGTGTGAACATACAGCATACCATGAACTTTTAAAGATATGTGGCTTGTCTTTTGCATTTCCCTATATATTTTCTTTAGTGTTGCTGGTGTTTTCTGTTGGCTCTCTTAAATTGAATGTCATTTAAACTAAATAAGGAAGACATTACACCTGCTGACATTTTGAGACATTTGTAACCTCAACTCTAAATCTGGTTGGTAGAAGTTAGGTAGGGAAAAATGTCCATTCCACTTTAAAGAGGGAGGATTATTGTGTTACTTATTCCCCCAAATTAACATGATGTAGAGCTATAATAATTACCTACTAATAAAACTTCCTTATACCTAAAGGACCAAAATAAAGGCTTAAAATTTTCCCATGGCTTTTATTTGTGATTAATTAAAGTTATTATACTTGGTATTGTGACTTCAGTAACATGTTGACGTTGACATAGTATTGTCATGTGCATGTTGTTTGCAGTGACATAGATTACAGGGATAGTATTGACTGTATTATTTGAAGACCATGGATTAAATTCTATATTTATGTCCTGGCACTCTGTATATTCTCTTTAAAAATATTGGTTGCTGTAGGCACCAGTTACTGGCGTCTTGTTTTCAGAATTTTGTATCTTTTCTCATGAGTTGTATTTATTTTTTCTCCTTTCATTAAATATTTTAGTCTCTCATTTGAGGTGAAAAATAGTATTTGTCTCCATATATAGAGATTGAAATAGAGAATAAATGTAATTAATATCTTTATTCCTTTATGATCATTTCTGAAAATGAGCAAATATAATTTTATTTCTTTTTGAACTAAGCTTGTAAATATCAAGAGCAGTTTTGTTGTGGACTTTCCCTTGAATCTTTTATTCTTTTTCATTTTCAATTAGGAGCCAACAGAGAAGAAATTACCAAACATTGGGATTGGTTGGAACAAAATATCATGAAGACCTTATCTGTGTTTGATTCAAATGAAGATATTACTCATTTTGTACAAGGAAAAATAAGAGTAAGTGATGGGGATGTATTTTGTAGCTGGGATATTAAAATCTTTGACCATCTTATTTTAGGATCACAAGCCATGTGGGAAGGTCATTGTTTTCCTGACACCTTTCAATATTGGCATAAGTACACATATAAATGTCAGAATCAGTGCTAAAGAAAACTATAAAGTCAATGATTAGTTTCTGGTCCCCTTATAAGTGCTCTTAGGGATATTTTCATTTTAGTATTTCTTAAGCTTAGAATTTGGATGAATCCTTTGCTCAACCAAAAAAATATTTAGCACCTGTATTTGTGTTAGCTCCTTGTGAGGCATTAGAAAAAGCCTAATTACAAAATTAAAGAAAATTTGCTCACCTCTGTCCTAAGAGAAGCACTAATGTACACGCATATATAGGTATATGTACCTGTGTAGATATATACGATTGTATTCAGTGAACTGTTTAAATATATAAAATGTATTTTTATTGGTAGGAAGTAATTAGTTTTTAAAAAATATTTTGTCTCCTTTAGGGTTTGATTGCTGAAGAGGGAAGACATTCTTTTGCAAAAGAAGATGATCCTGAGAAATTTCGGGAAGCACTTTTGAAATTTGGAAAATGTTTTGGTTTACCAGAGCAGGAGAAGTTAGTGACCTATTACTCATGCAGTTACTGGAAAGGACGGGTTCCTTGTCAGGGTTGGCTCTATCTTAGCACCAATTTTCTGAGCTTCTATTCTTTTTTGTTGGGATCAGAAAGTAAGTGGCTTTTGTTGCTTACCATGATTTTGAACATGCCGACTGACCTATCAACTCTGTGGTGTTGTTAGGTTGTATATAAAGCAATAGGATTGATATTAAGAGTAATTAAACTATACATTAAAAAGTTCACTTCATCTAGAAAAAGAATCCTTAACATAGGAGCCATTGAAAGTATATACAGAATGCCTTGCATATTGTGGAAAGTGAATGAATATTAAATGATGGTGACCTGGCATATAACTCCTTTTTTTGTGTTGTTCTAAACTATTGACTTTCTACAATTCATGTTTTAATCTTTGTTTTAGAGATACAATATAAACATAGTAGCCCTAATACCTAATGGCCCAAAGTTATAAAGAAGAATCAAACAGTAATGTTCATAACACGCATACAGCTTTTATATCATTGATTATGCAACTCTGTAAAGTAGCATATTTAAATATAAAATCTGAATATTTTTTAAAAATTCTTTAAAATTATATCTGTTCTTAGAATCACCTATTGTATGTTCATGGTCACGCTTCAAAACTTTAACTGATCTTGAAGTCTAAAATGTTTTAGTTCATACCATTTTGGAGTGGTTAGCTATTATTTCAAAAGACCTGATTGATAAATATTAATCAGTATTGAGAAATTTAATCATATCTGCTTGTAATTCTTATTTGCAGTAAAACTCATTATCTCCTGGGATGCAGTCTCAAAACTTGAAAAGACTTCAAATGTTTTACTAACAGAAAGTATTCATGTGTGTTCCCAAGGGGAGAATCACTACTTTTCAATGTTTTTGCATATTAATGAAACATATCTTCTTATGGAACAGCTGGCAAACTATGCCATAAAGAGACTTTTTGATAAGGAAACATTTGCTAATGACCCAATCCTTGATGATCCTCTACAAATCACCAAGAGGTATTCAGAGCTTAATACTTTTTTTTTTTTTTTTTTTTTTTTTTTTTTCAGAGCTTAATACTTTTTAAAGTATTGTTTTACCAAAGAATGATAACATTGATTATCATTAAAAATTAACTGTTCTATGTTGTATGATAATTTTTCTTTGGAATTAATCATTGATGTGTGGGGTATTTTTGTTTATTTGTATGCATTTCACAAAGGTATCCCTTCCATTAATTTTAATCCTAAGAAGTAATAGAAGTTAGGTTTGAAAATTATTTATTGAGATCTCAGTAGGATTTGCCCTGGAGTGCTTTTAGAAATTTAGAGATTTTTATATGCATGGTTAGTCTAAATTTCTCTGTGAGTAGTCTAGATAATTTCAGGTATGATAGCATAAAATTATTGTTTATTTTTAAACATTTATAGACAACATAATTTTTTAAAAGATTTTATTTATGTATTTAAGTGGGGATGTAGAGGGGCAGGGAGAGGGACAAGCAGGCTCCATACTGAGCATGGAGCCCGACTCAGGGCTTGAATTTACAACCCTGTGATTATGACCTGAGCTAAAATCAGGCGTCAGCCACTTAATTGACTGAGCCACCCAGGCACCATGAGAAGTATCTCTGATAGCTGTTTGCCACTATATTTGTTTTGCTGAAACTGACCAGAGCCCTTTCATACTGCTCAACACTCAGAACAATTGACTGAAATGAGCATGCCAAAAGAGAGGGAGAGAAGAGAGGATCTAGAAACAGCTAGTGCATGTGTCTTCTGGCAAGGAGCATGAGGGTATAGACTGTATGGGAAACTGAGATTGCAGTCCTATGGGTAGACCAGAACAAGTGACCTAGAGGGTTGTGTGATTACTACATAGCCCTAACTGGGTATGGTTGTTCTACTTGCCTATTTCTATTTCTAAAATTTATACATAAAGATTTCTTTTTGAGTGAGTTGGCCTGCTTTTCAGGAAAATAGATCAGCAAGGTGAATTTTTTAGAGGTCTAGGGGTGCATGATTTACAGATAGAACTCTATAAAGATTAGGTACTCATTTATTTACATTATATATAGTTGAGCATTTGTTTTGGTAAGTTTTTCCTTGGTTGGCCACCATAAACATAAATGTTTTAGCCATTTTATTTCTCTTAGAATATCCTCTGAAAGGCCATCTATCAGTGAGTTATTCATTACCAAGTCTGTATTTAAATGATACAGGAAATCCATTTTTGTCTCTGTGCATTTTTAAGAGAGCCTATTGAATCATATATATATGATTTTATTTTATTTATTTATTCATGAGAGACACAGAGAGAGAGAGAGAGAGGCAGAGACATAGGCAGAGGGAGAAGGAGAAGCAGGCTCCATGCAGGAAGCCCGATGTGGGACTCCATCCCAGGACTCTGGAATCACACCCTGAGCCAAAGGCAGATGCTTAACTGCTGAGCCACCAGGCATCCCGAAAACCATATACATCTAAATCTTTTTTTTTCTAGTAAGTTGAAAAGAACAATAGCTTATTTAGACTCAGTCTCCAAATGACTTTTTTCTAAAACTGAATCTTTTTTGCTTCAGCTTATTGTTTTTACCAATATGTATCACTTCTATAATTTAAAGAGTAGAGAAGCACATTAACAATAGTTCAGTTCAGTGTATATCCTTCCAGGCTTTTTAATGCATTAATTAAAAAGTATTTGCAAAAGACATGATTGGGACTAAACATCACATATTATTCCGCAGTCTGCTTTTTTCTGCCTTAAAATAATATACCATGGACATCTTTTCATTTATATAAATAAAACTCATCTTTTTTAAAAATCTGCATTTTATTTTTTTAAAGATTTTATTTATTCATAAAAGAGACACAGAGAGAGAGAGAGAGAGAGAGGCAGAGACAGGCAGAGACAGGCAGAGGGAGAAGCAGGCTCCACGCAGGGAGCCCAACGTGGGACTCAATCCTGGGCCTCCAGGATCACGCCCTGGGCCAAAGGCAGGCTCTAAACCGTTGAGCCACCCAGGGATCCCTAAAACTCATCTTTTAAAATAATAAAATAACCCAGCAAATTATAATTTAAGTGAGGTAAAATTAATGTGGTTTTCTGTTCAGAATTAGTTTGAGAGACATGATGAAATGCCATATATTCAAACAGTATATACTGGAAGGATGAATTTGGTTTTAACTTTGTTGGCTTTGTGTTAGAACTTGCATAATTTACTTACTACCCCAGATGGCATTGCTGCTTAACACAAGTGTTTACTGCCTCTAGAAAAATTGTACTATTTTAAGCAGTTGTTTTTTATTCGTATGTTAACAAGTCATCTTTATTTGTTGACATCTATCCTGTGCCCAGTACTGTGCAAGCAGTGTTGGGTTTTTTTTTGCCTCTAGTATGGATTTTTTTTAAACATACATTTATTTTTTATTTTTGTAAAAGATTTTATTTATTTATTCATGAGAGACACACAGAGAGGCAGAGACATAGGCAGAGGGAGAAGCAGGCTCCCTGCAGGGAGCCTCAAGCGAGACTCGATCCCAGGACCCCAGGATCATGCCCTGAGCCAGAAGCAGATGTTTAACCACTGAGCCACCCAGGCGTCCCTAAACATACATTTAAATATTTGTCTTACTTAATTTTAATATTGTCTTATATGTACTGTTCTTGTCTAAATTTTGATCCTGTAAATTTTAATTTTTTCTGTTCATTTTTTCTGTTGCATTTTTATTTTGTTTGAACTGGGTGACTCTTGATTTTCAGATAACCACAGATAAAAATTGTTTACCAGCACTGGTTTAGCCATATTTGCATATTATGAACATATAATAATATAATAATAATCTTCTGGTAAATCACTCCTTAACAGATGGTTTAAAGTCCTACATTATCTCTAACTTGTGCACTGTAATCTAGTAATAAAACAAAATTGGAAAAAGGAACAAGGAAAACGAATTTGTTATGAATCAGTGTGTATCTTCCATTGCATAGTTTAAGAACATAGCATGTAGTATTTAATCTTTCTGATTTACAGTACATTTAGATTAATCAATACAGGCATGTGTGCACTTTAGAAGTCATTATTTGAGCCCCCTTTGTTCTTTTCTTCAGAGGTCTGGAAAATCGAGCCCACAGTGAGCAGTTCAGTGCTTTTTTTAGGCTCCCCAAAGAAGAAACCTTGAAAGAAGTACATGAATGTTTCTTATGGGTACCATTCAGCCACTTTAATACTCATGGAAAAATGTGCGTCTCAGAAAACTATGTCTGCTTTGCTAGCCACGATGGCAATCTATGTAGTGTAATCATTCCATTACGAGAGGTAATATACATTTGGTTACATATCAGTTTTAGTTTGAAAATGCTATCACTCACAGAATAAAATATCATTTAATTCTGTAAATTATCAAAAATTTTATTTGTACCACCCTTTTTGTAATTTTTAAAGAATCATTTTTTTTTGACAGAACACACACAAGTGGGTGGGGGAGAGGGAAGAAGGAGGAGGAGAGAGAATCCCAGGCAGGCTCCACACTCAGCATGCAACCCAATGCAGGGCTTGATTTCACAACCCCAAGATCATGACCTGAGCCAAAATCATGAGTTGAACACTTAAACCGACTGAGCCCCCCAGGTGCCCCAATAATCATGTTTTAAGTTCAGTATTATTCTTCAGGATAAAAGTACTAGGATAAGAGCCTTATAGTTCTTATTAAAAGTGAAAATAGAAAAAACTTAAAAATTTACAAACCAGATAAGGGTTCAGGATGACTCAAGATGGAGCATGATTGCTCATTTATGAATACCAAAACTTAGACTTTTATATTTGAAACGCATAGTCAAATAATAGAATTGATAGCTTTTATGTAAGTTAGAAACAAATTGTCAGCATTGTAGCACTGAATTTTTACATTTGTATTGTTATTTTTTAAGGCTACGTGTTGATAAAACCTTTTTTTTTTTTTTTGAGGAGTGAAATAACTTGCACTGAGTTTGTGTCAGTGGTGCAACTAGCATCCAAAATCTGTTCCTTAATAAGTCATACCATGAACCAAAGCTTTAGCCACAAAAGATTAAGCTAAACATATTTTGCCTGAAAATGTCAGTAACAAGGGAGAATGTGATTCATTTATAGTATGTTTTTACCCCCCAGGTTGTAGCTATAGATAAGACAAATGATTCCAGCAAATCTGTCATCATTAGCATCAAAGGAAAAACAGCTTTTCGCTTCAGTGAGGTTAAAGACTTTGAGCAACTGGTGGCAAAACTCAGACTCAAGTGCGGAGCAGCTTCAACTCAGTGTCATGATATTAGCACAGAGGTAATTATATAACAATCAAATCATTCTTTTAAAAAAGTTTGTGTTTCACTGTGGTCCATTCTTTCAAAAGCTCATAGTACTTTTTCTATTCATGCTTAGATTTATTTTTTTTAAAAGACCAGAACCAAAGAAATTATATTCTCTAAGTCACATTATAAAGCAGAAGTTAGAGTTAAGAACTTTATCCTTTTTTAGGAACTCATATTTACTGATTTTACTTTTTTCCAATTTAAATTCAATTGTCACATTTAAAAACTATTACCATTTGATCTTTCTTGACTGTATCTGCAGTATCTCAGATAATACACATCTTGTGCTTTCATGTAACATAGCTTTTAATAACTCAAACTATATTTAATATTTAATAAGGCCTTAAAAAAGGACTCTCCTCTGACTTCTATAGAGAGACAGCAATTTTAAACCAGTTTGGGTATCTTTTATTTAATATCAAGGAGCTCAGCCTTACTTAAATATTATAGCCCAAAGGAAAATAGTGGCAAAGCTATTTACTAGTAAAATATTAGAAAAGGCAAATATTTTTGGCAAAGGGTGGTTAAGAGCCTGATTTTGATGTTTTGTATATCCTTTATCGAAATGTAGGTAGTTTCAATTCAAACTAATTTTCACTTTCAATGCCTGGGAAACTCACATTTTTAATAGATTGATAAAATTTATCATATTATAATTATTGTATTTTAATTAAAAATTCAAAGAAAAAAATCAACATTGGTTTTACAGGCTATATTATTTTATTTGAATAGGATTATAGCAGCTTTTACCTCTGCAGAGTAGACTAAAAATTTTATGCTAAGTCAATTATAATGCAGTATTGATAAGACTAGCTTTTTCTTTGATAAAAGAAAAACACAATGAAAACATGTAATTACAGTGTATATATATCTCAGTTCCAGACCCAGCATCTTCATGTTAACCATCAAGAATTTTCATGCCCCAACTTTATAATCTTTCATTCTCTTCAGGTGTGCACCCAGGATATTCCTTAGCTTGATGTTGAGGATGCAGGTAAAACCTGATCAGTCCTGGTAGTTTCTCTCCCAGTGCTTCTATATTTTTGCTTATATCACTTTTTTTCCTGGCTTATTCCATTTCAGATTCATTCTCTGTGTTAGATTTAATCTTTGCTTATCTTTCTTTCTCCTTCAATTTATCTGTATCTCTTAAACCTGAAGAACCGGAATTTTTCCCCAAAATCTCTCCGGTGCCTCTAGTAGTTGGGTATGATCAGTTGTAAAGAAAGGATTTTGTTTCAAAATGAGTTTATCATCATTTCAAATGTAATTCAGAGTTCTAAGGTTTTCTAGTTTCTCTAATCCACTTTTAGAGGTTTTAGTAAGAGTATATACAGAATACAAGTCAGTATACTGGTTTGCTAGGAAATGCTTTTTTTTTAAATGTACTCATTTATCCCCATTCCCTATTTGCCCCATCTACCACCCACCTCCCCTCTAATAACCATCATTTTGTTCTCTATTGCTAAGAGTCTATTTCTTTGGTTGTCTCTTTCTTCTTTTTTTCCTTTGCTCATTTGTTTTGTATCTTAAATTCCACATTATGAATGAGATCATATGGTATTTGTCTTTATCTGGTTGACTTACTTCACTTAACATTATACTCTCTAGCTCTATCCATGTTGTTGCAAATATCAAGGTTTCATTCCTTTTTATGGCTATATAAAATATTCCATTGCATGTGTGTGTATATGTGTGTATGCCACAATAATATTCCCTTGTGTGTGTGCATGCGCACACACACACACACACTATTGTATTGTATTGGTTATTGTAAATAATGCTGCAATAAACATAGGGGTGCATATATCCATTTGAATTAGTGTTTTTGTGTTTTTTATGTAAATACCATATAGTGTGATTACTGGATGGTAGGGTAGTTCTATTTTTAACTTTCTGAGGAACTTCTGTACTGTTTTCCAGAATGGCTGCACCAGTTTGCATTCCCACTAACAATGCAAGAGGGTTCCTTTTCCTGCACATCCTCTCCAACACTTGTGTTGTTGATGTTAGCCATTCTGACATGTGTGTGGTGATATCCTATTGTAGTTTTGATTTGCATTTCCCTGATGATGAGTGATTTTGAGCATCTTTTCATGTGTCTGTTGGCTATTTGGGTATCTTCTTTGGAGAAATGTCTGTTCATGTCTTCTAGAGGCCATTTTTAAGTTGGATTATTTGTTTTGTAGGTATTGGGGTTTCAGTTCTTTACATATTTTGGATATGGTTATAACCCTTTGTCAGATATGTCATTTGCAGATATCTTCTGCCATTCGATAGGTTACCTTTTAGTTTTGTTTCCTTTCGCTGTGCAGAAACTTTTTCTTTTGATACAGTCCCAATAGTTTATTTTTGCTTTTGTTTCCCTTGCCTCAGGAGACATATCTACAAAAACGTTGCTACAGCTGATGTGAGAGATACTACTGCCTGTGCTCTGTTCAATTTTTTTATGGTTTCAGATCTCACATTTAGATCTGATCTTTAGTCAATTTTAAGTTTATTTTTGTGTATGGTATAAAAAAGTGGTCCAGTTTCATTCTTTTACATGTGGCCACCCAGTTTTCCCAACACCATTTGTTGAAGAGACTTTTTCTCATTGGATATTCATTCCTCCTTTGTTGAAGATTAACTGACTATGTAATTGTGGGTTTATTTCTGGGTTTTCTGTCCTATTCCATCAATCTGTGTGTCTATACTAGTATTATGCTGTTTTAATTACTACTGCTTTTTAATGTAACTTGAAATCTAGAATTATGATACCTCCAGTTTTGTTTTTCCTTTTCAAGATTGCTTTGGCTATTTGAAGTCTTTTGTGATTCCACACAGATTTTAGGATTGTTTGCTCTAGTTCTGTGAAAAATGCTGTTGGAATTTTTATAGGAATTGCATTAAATGAGTAATTGCTTTGAGTAATAAAGACATTTTAACAATATTTGTTCTTCCAACCCATGAGCATGGAATGTCTCCATTCCTTTGTGTCATCTTGAATTTTTTTCATCAGTGTTTTATAGTTTTCAGAGTACAGGTCTTTCATCTCTTTGGTTAAGTTTATTCCTAGATACTTTATTGGTTTTGTTGCTATTATAAATGGGATTTTTAAAAGATTTTATTTATTTATTCATGAGAAACACACAGAGAGAGGCAGAGACATAGGCAGAGGGAGAAGCAGGCTCCATGCAGGGAGCCCAATGTGGGACTCAATCATGGGACTCCAGGATCACACCCTGAGCCGAAGGTAGACACTCAACCACTGAGCCACCCAGGTGTCCTGGGATTTGTTTTTCTTAATTTCACTTTCTGCTGCTTCATTGTTAGCACATAGAAATGAAGCAGATTTCTGTACATTGATTTTGTGTTCTTCAACTTTACGGAATTCATTTATCAGTTCTAGTAGTTTTTTTGGTAGTCTTCAGGTTTTTCTGTATAAAAAATCATTTTACCAGCAAACAGAATTTTACTTCTTCCTTTCCTATTTGGATGCATTTTATTTCTTTTTCTGGACTGATGGCTCTAGCTAGGACTTACAGTATTTTGTTGAATGGGAGTGGTGAGAGTTAGCAGCCTTATCTTTTTCCTGATCTCATAGAAAAAGCTTTCAGCTTTTTACCATGGAGTATGATGTTAGCTGTGGACTTGTCATATATGGCCTTTCTTAAATTGAGATATGTTTCTTCTATACCCACTTTGTTGAGAGTTTTTATCATGAAAGGACATTGAATTTCGTCAAATGGTTTTTCTGCATCTATGGGTATGATCAGATTTTTATCCTTTATTCATGTGGTTTATCACATTTATTGATTTATGTATGTTGAACCATCTTTGCCTCTCAGGGATAAGTCCCACTTGATCATGGTGTATGAGCCTTGTAATGTGCTTTTGAATTTGATTTGCTAGTATGTTGTTGAGAGTTTTTGCATCTGTATTCATTGGGATTGGGACTTGTAATGTCTTGTAATGTTCTTATTTGACTTTAGTATCAGGGGCATACTGGCCTCGTAAAATTAGTTTGGGAGTGTTCCCATCCCCTTTAATTTTTTGGAAGAATGTGAAAGGGATGGGCATTAATTCTTCTTTAAATGTTTGGTAGAATTCACCCATGAAACCATCTGGCCCAGGGTTTTTCTCTGGTGGGAGGTTTTGGATTACATTTTAAATGTCCTTACATGTTATTAGTAAGTTCAAATTTTCTATTTCTTTAGGTTTTATTGACCGTTCATTTTTTATTGCTGAAAAATATTTTATTATCTGGATATACCATAGTGTTTATCCATTCACCTCATGATACCTTGTTTGCTTTCAGTTTTTAGCAACTCTGAATAAAACTGCTATAAACATTCACATGCAAATTTTTGTGTAGACATACATTTTCAACTATTTGGGTATATAATTAGCACAATTCCTTAATCCTATAGTAAGGCTATGTTTTGCTTTGTAAGAAACTGCCAAACTGTCTTCTAAAGTGGCTGTGCTATTTTGCATTTCTGCCAGCAATAAATCAGAGTTCTTGTTCTATATCCTCAGCAGCAAGTACTTGTTATTATCAGTGTTTTGGATTTTAGCCATTTTAATAGCCAGTAGTATCTCAGTGTTTTTTTTTTAATTTACAATTCCTTAACGATATAATACTGAGCATTTTTTTATGATTATTTGTTGTCTTTATATCTTTGATGAGGTCTCTTCAGATCTTTTGCCCACTTTCTAACTGGGTCCTTTATTTTTTTAAATTTAATTTCCTTTCATTTTTTTAATATATTTACAATAGCTACTTTACATTCTTAGTTTACAAAATCCAGGAACTGGACCCTCTCAAAGCCATTTTCTATTGGTTGCCTTTTCTTTTTAAATAGTTCTTGTTTTTATTTTTAAACTGGCTTTCTTGGATTACCCCCATGAGTCAGTATAAATTGGTGGTCAGCCAGTGATGGATCAGAAGAGTTCCTTAAATACCTTGAACTATTAAGTTTTCTACTTTTTACCAGGAAATCTTTAGTGAAGGTATACTTCAAACTTCAGGTAGCTTATAAATCAGCCTTAGGGGTTCATTGCTTACCTCCAAAGTCAGCCAGAGTTGAGTGACTGGGTCCTTCCACTGTCCCATTTCTTTCCCAGGGAGTTTCATACCCCTGTACATGCATATATACTTCTAGATCCCCAAGAATCTCTCAGAATCTTTCAAAGTTCCCCGTGTTTATCTTGTTATCCAGATCTTCCTTTTAGGTTTTTAGCCTGGCTCTTGTTTGCCCCAAACTGAAATTATAGCCTTAGGCAGCTGTGATGTTATCAGCAGATTACTATGACTTTCTGTAATGCCCTGGGGATGGGGCTTTTTTTCAGAGACCTGAGCTCTGAATCAAATCAAATGATAACAACACTCTGAGAATGGAGATTTTCTAGGGAGCTATTGTTTGGTCAAAGTATTGACTGTGTTCTGTGGATGGGGATTTTCATAAAGTGCCAAAAGATCCATCCATCGGCTGTCTTAATGCAGGCTTTCATGGCTACCATATCTCTGAGCTTGGGAGGAGGGATGATGGGAATAGCCTCAAGTCAAAACTTAACAGAATCTGGTGTTCCTACTGAGGTTCATTAGTTTCAGTTGTATCCTTGCTTTTCAGTTCATTCTGTGCCTTTGGTAAATTTCCAGTGTTCTGAACTGGTACTTTTTAAAATCTTTTGCCAGTATTTTGTTGCTTTTATAGGGCAGTGGGTTCACAGAAGTTCTGAGTTTGCTGTTCCAGACATTGATTTGTCTATATCTCTAAATTTGATAGAAACACAATGTCTTTCTGAGATGTTGCTTTTATATTTATTAAGTAGATAGATGGTGGTTTATAAATGACAGATAAAACATTAGCATTTCTATTTCTTACAGAAATTTTTAAGCATACATTTGGGACAATTACATTTTTTCTTTTTCAGGTTCCCATTAGTTCTGATTCTACAGACCCATCTGATAATACTGAGGTACGATCTTTGACATGCCAGAGAGAGTGCAGTGAAACTGTGAACACTGAAGCCTTAATGACAGTATTTCACCCTCAGAGTTTGGAGACTCTTAATTCCAAAATGGTAGGAAAACAAAATATTTAAATCTGTCGATTGAAACAGTTGATCAAAAGTAAAAATCTTAGAGCAGACTAGAAGGTATCACAACTGAAAACTCTTCTTTTGGTGCTCTAAATCAGGTTTTCCAGCAGGTACTACTGTGTGACTTGTTTCATTCCATTACACAAAAGGTCTGTTATCGAAAAAACAAATAAAAAAATAAAAGGGCTGTTATCAAGAATTAAGATAAACAATGAAAATTGAACATTGGGTTTTATTTGCATTGATTGCCAATAATCCTAAAATCTGGGTGTTTGGGGGAGAGTGATGGGTCAAAGCTTTACCTCTTAAGTGTAAGTCTCTTCCCATTTTTATATGATTTTAGGTAAGAGTTAAAATAGTAAATTAAAGCTGTTATGCTCACATGGATTTGAAAGATTTGTGATGAGTGGTCTAGTGTTTGGCCCTTCTGTGAGTACTGATTTTGGCTTTCTGTGTTCTTGATTTCCGCAGGTATTGTCTCACAGGGAAGAGAGTTTTCAAGTTATTTGAAAGAAGTTAATTTCTCACCATGTTTACTTGCTATGATTTTTTGTTACAGTTGAAAGAAAAGATGAAGGAACAGTCATGGAACATCCTATTTGCAGAATGTGGGCGCGGTGTTAGCATGTTTCGGACCAAAAAGACTCGAGATCTGGTTATAAGAGGGATTCCAGAGGCCTTAAGGGGAGAGCTCTGGATGCTTTTTTCAGGTATTACATTTATTCATTTTATTAACAGACATTAGCTATGCCCCTTCCAGAAGCTAATGCACTAAGTAAAAATAATTACTTAGTGCATATGGCTAGATGACTAGAACAAAGTCTTATTTGTCACGAGTTCATATTAGTCAAAGAGAATAAGGTAGTTACATGTATTTACCTGTATATCCACACATCTATTGTCTGAGCAAAATAGTTTATTAGGCAAGATATGGCTAATTGAAGGTCTCTATCTCTAATGTCAAAGAAAAGTTAAGGGGAAGAAACAGTTCATGAAAATTCTATTAGATAAAATTGGTATGCTGATGTTGTAGATTCTAGTGAAGGCTTTCCTTTTGTTTGTACTAGGATAGCACTTGAGTATAAAGCTAAATTTAATCCAATTCTTTATGTGTATATGTAAGTGGTAGGTTTATTACATTCCTCTTCTTTTGTATCTTAATGCAATCATCTGCACAGGTGCTGTTAATGACATGGCTGCTAATCCTGGCTATTATGCTGAATTGGTTGAGCAGTCCTTAGGGACCTGCAACTTGGCTACTGAGGAAATTGAACGTGATTTGTGTCGCTCCCTGCCTGAACACCCAGCCTTTCAGAATGACACTGGCATATCTTCTCTGAGGCGGGTGCTCACTGCTTATGCATATAAGAATCCCAAAATTGGAT
The DNA here is from genome assembly GCF_011100685.1 of Canis lupus familiaris. Taxonomy (NCBI): domain Eukaryota; kingdom Metazoa; phylum Chordata; class Mammalia; order Carnivora; family Canidae; genus Canis; species Canis lupus. Next base: position 80,994,238 of record NC_049260.1, read on the forward strand.
ACTGCCAGGTATGATTTCATTATAAGCCTATCTGTGTGCCTATTCCAAATGGTAGCACCATATTAAATAAAGCTCCATTAATTTTAAAATTGTGATAAATAGGACAGAGATTGGGCTGAGATTGATAGGGGGTATTTTTAATCTAGGTAGGATGGTAGTAGGAATACTTAAGAGAATTGGTATTTCATTACTTCATTTTTCTTTTAACAAATATTTGTTGAATTCATGCTCTGTAAAAGATACTGTGCTAGGTGCTTAAGACTGTAGAAAGATGAGTCATATAAGGATCCTACCCTTGAAGGTAAACAGATGAGTAAGTATGAAAACATATATTCATTGTCAAATAAAAAACAAGTGGGACAAATCATTAGAGAAATGTAAAGTTCTATTAGGATTTATAATAGGGATAAGTTATTTTCATCTGGAGGAATCAGAGAAGGCCTCGTGGAAGAGTTTAGCATTTGTAGGTCTAATTGAATTTTGGATGTATGGAGATGGAATGAAAGAATATTCTGGGTAAAGGGATCAATGTAACCAAACACAGGGAGGTAAACATGGAATATATTTAGAACCGTGTTTTGTTTAGTAGAAATGTAGGGTGAATGAAACGAAGTAGATAGAGAAAAAAATCAATAAGGTAAATCAGGATAGGTCAGGAGTTTGAATTTTATTTTGTAAGTAGTGGGGGAATCATTGGAAAAAATCCTTTAGGAGCACACTATATTAATTAGGGAAGTTAGACTGCTAACACAAATAATCTCAAACAGGTAATAACTTAAACACAAAGTTTCCTCAAACATATAAACAAAGAAGAGCAAGAGTATTTAAGTCGATAGGCAGAGATTCATGAGATTATTCAGGGATTTAGGCTAACAGCAGGCTCCGTCATCTTCAAACATGGCTTCCAACATGCTCTTTCATTGCCATTACCCCTCACAGGAAGCAGGAGAGAGCATGGAGAAACAATTGTGGTAAAATTTATTGGCTTTTAGGTCTAAAGCCTGCATATATCACTTCATCCATATTATGTAAGGATCTTGGTTTTATGGCCATACCTATTTACAAAGAAGTCTGCAAAATATAATGTGACCGAGCATATATATGTTCAGATACTATCGAAGAAGGGGAGATAGGATTGTGGTGGATAGCTAGTAGTCTCAGCCACACATTCCTTTTAATGAACTGAGCACTCATAATGATTATGTATCAATCTTACCCATTAAATCTTATCAAGAGAATTTTTTCAAAAAGCAATTTAAGTGAACCAATCACCTAAATTACAAGTATTTAGCATATTTTAAGATCTCTGAGAGGTAAAAAAAAAAAAAAAGAACCGTAGTGCTTCTTTCCTCAAAGAATTTACACTCACAGATTCTGTGATGTTATCTATATGTAGTAGTGTAGAGGCACCTTCAAAGTAGGTAGCACTTGTTTTTGACTTCTAAAAGACCGACTGGGTGGCTCAGTCCAGTAGGCATCTGACTCTTGGTTTCAGCTCAGGTCATGACCTCAGGGTTGTGGGGTCAGGCTCCACACTTAGCACAGAGTCTACTTGAGATTCTCTCTCTGTCTCTGCCCTACTCACATACATACAATCTCTCACTCACTCACTCACTCACTCAATAGATAAATAAAACTCACTAAAAGATGAGAGTAAAATTAGAAACATGGAGGGCAAGAGGAAATTTATTCTGAGTTAAGGTAACAATATGAGCAATACCATTCAGGTAAGACTAAGCCTGCCATGGAGATCAGACTGGCTAGGTTCATGTTGGAATCAAGAAGTAACTAAACTTTGTGTGGGACAAGATCATGGAGAATCATTCAACCCTGGGAAAAGTCTGAATTTGATAAGCAGGTTTATTGCTTTTGATGAAGGAGCCATGGGAGCCGTACTGACTCATTAGTGCTGACTAGCTTGCTTTATTTTTCATTCTTCCCCCCCTCCCTCCCTTCCATTTATTTGATCTATTTTCTTCCTTTTCTTTCTTCCCTTTCTTTTCCCTTTACTTTCCTTTAACCTCTCTACAGATACAATTCACATACCACAAACTTTATCTTTTATTGTTTTTAGTATACTCATAAATGTCATGCGACCACCATCACAACCTAATTCCAAAACACCCCTGAAAGAAGCCCCATATCCATCAAGAATTACTTCCCATTCACCCTACCCCCAACTCTAGGCAATCAATAATCGACTTTTCTGCCTCTATGCATTTGCCTATCATAGACATTTTATGTAAATGGAATGATAAATATGTGGTCTTTTGTGTCTGCTTTCTTTCATTTAAATTCATCAATTTTGTAGCATACATTTGTAGGCTGAATAATACAATACTCCATTGTATGGACATACCACATTTGTTAATCTATTCAATGGTTGATAGACTTATTGGGTTGTTTCAACATTTTGGCTATTATGAATAATGCTGCCATGGATGTTCCTGTAGAGCTTTTTGTGTAGACATTGTTTTTTTATTATTTTAGGTATATACCTAGAAGTGGAATTGCTGAGTTATATGGTCACTCTATTTTTAACATTTTGTTGTACTGCCAAACTACCTCTCAGAGATGGCACCATTTTACCTTCCCACCAGCAATGTGCTGAGGGTTCCAATTTTTCCACATCCTTGATAACACTTCATTGTCTATCTTCTTTTTTTTAATAAATTTATTTTTTATTGGTGTTCAATTTACCAACATACAGAATAACACCCAGTGCTCATCCTGTCAAGTGCCCCCCCCAGTGCCCATCACCCATTCACCCCCACCCCCCGCCCACCTCCCCTTCCACCACCCCTAGTTCATTTCCCAGAGTTAGGAGTCTTTATGTTCTGTCTCCCTTTCTGATATTTCCAACACATTTCTTCTCCCGTCCCTTATATTCCCTTTCACTATTATTTATATTCCCCCAAATGAATGAGAACATATAATGTTTGTGCTTCTCCGATTGACTTACTTTACTCAGCATAATACCCTCCAGGTCCATCCACGTTGAAGCAAATGGTGGGTATTTGTCATTTCTAATGGCTGAGTAATATTCCATTGTATACATAAACCACATCTTCTTTATCCATTCATCTTTCGATGGACACCAAGGCTCCTTCCACAGTTTAGCTATTGTGGCCATTGCTGCTAGAAACATCGGGGTGCAGGTGTCCTGGCGTGTCATTGCATCTGTATCTTTGGGGTAAATCCCCAACAGTGCAATTGCTGGATAGTAGGGCAGGTCTATTTTTAACACTTTGAGGAACCTCCACACAGTTTTCCAGAGTGGTTGCACCAATTCACATTCCCACCCACAGTGCAAGAGGGTTCCCTTTTCTCCACATCCTCTCCAACATTTGTGGTTTCCTGCCTTGTTAATTTTCCCCATTCTCACTGGTGTGAGGTGGTATCTCATTGTGGTTTTGATTTGTATTTCCCTGATGGCAAGTGATGGTGAGCATTTTCTCATGTGCATGTTGGACATGTCTATGTCTTCCTCTGTGAGATTTCTGTTCATGTCTTTTGCCCTTTTCATGATTGGATTGTTTGTTTCTTTGGTATTGAGTTTAATAAGTTCTTTAAAGATCTTGGAAACTAGCCCTTTATCTGATACATCATTTGCAAATATCTTCTCCCATTCTGTAGGTTGTCTTTTAGTTTTGTTGACTGTATCCTTTGGTGTACAAAAGCTTCTTATCTTGATGAAGTCCCAATAGTTCATTTTTGCTTTTGTTTCTTTTGCCATCGTGGATGTATCTTGCAAGAAGTTACTGTGGCTGAGTTCAAAAAGGGTGTTGCCTGTGTTCTCCTCTAGGATTTTGATGGAATCTTGTCTCACATTTAGATCTTTCATCCATTTTGAGTTTATCTTTGTGTATGGTGAAAGAGAGTGGTCTAGTTTCATTCTTCTGCATGTGGATGTCCAATATTCCCAGCACCATTTATTGAAGAGACTGTCTATCTTCCAATGGATAGTCTTTCCTCCTTTATCGAATATTAGTTGACCATAAAGTTGAGGGTCCACTTTTGGGTTCTCTATTCTGTTCCATTGATCTATGTGTCTTTTTGTGCCAGTACCACACTGTCTTGATGACCACAGCTTTGTAGTACAACCTGAAATCTGGCATTGTGATGCCCCCAGCTACGGTTTTCTTTTTTAAAATTCCCCTGGCTATTCAGGGTCTTTTCTGATTCCACACAAATCTTAAAATAATGTGTTCTAACTCTGAAGAAAGTCCATGGTATTTTGATAGGGATTGCATTAAACGTGTAACTTGCCCTGGGTAACATTGACATTTTCACAATATTAATTCTTCCAATCCATGAGCATGGAATATTTTTCCATCTCTTTGTGTCTTCCTCAATTTCTTTCAGAGGTATTCTATAGTTTTTAGGGTATAGATCCTTTGCCTCTTTGGTTAGGTTTATTCCTAGGTATCTTATGCTTGTGGGTGCAATTGTAAATGGGATTGACTCCTTAATTTCTCTTTCTTCAGTCTCATTGTTAGTGTATAGAAATGCCACTGATTTCTGGGCATTGATTTTGTATCCTGCCACGCTACCAAATTGCTGTATAAGTTCTAGCAATCTTGGGGTGGAGACTTTTGGGTTTTCTATGTAGAGTATCATGTCATCGGCGAAGAGGGAGTGTTTGACTTCTTCTTTGCCAATTTGAATGCCTTTAATGTCTTTTTGTTGTCTGATTGCTGAGGCTAGGACTTCCAGTACTATGTTGAATAGCAGTGGTGAGAGTGGACATCCCTGGCTTGTTCCTGATCTTAGGGGAAAGGCTCCCAGTGCTTCCCCATTGAGAATGATATTTGCTGTGGGCTTTTCGTAGATGGCTTTTAAGATGTTAAGGAATGTTCCCTCTATCCCTACACTCTGAAGAGTTTTGATCAGGAATGGATGCTGTATTTTGTCAAATGCTTTGTGTGCATCTAATGAGAGGATCATATGCTTCTTGGTTTTTCTCTTGCTGATATGATGAATCACATTGATTGTTTTACGGGTGTTGAACCAGCCTTGTGTCCCGGGGATAAATCCTACTTGGTCATGGTGAATAATTTTCTTAATGTACTGTTGGATCCTATTGGCTAGTATCTTGTTGAGAATTTTTGCATCCATGTTCATCAGGGATATTGGTCTGTAATTCTCCTTTTTGGTGGGGTCTTTGTCTGGTTTTGGAATTAAGGTGATGCTGGCCTCATAGAACGAATTTGGAAGTACTCCATCTCTATCTTTACAAACAGCTTTAGTAGAATAGGTATGGTTTCTTCTTTAAACGTTTGATAGAATTCCCCTGGGAAGCCATCTGGCCCTAGACTTTTGTGTCTTGGGAGGTTTTTGATGACTGCTTCAATTTCCTCCCTGGTTATTGGTCTGTTCAGGTTTTCTATTTCTTCCTGTTCCAGTTTTGGTAGTTTGTGGCTTTCCAGGAATGTGTCCATTTCTTCTAGATTGCCTAATTTTTTGGCATATAGCTGCTCATAATATGGTTTTAAAATCGTTTGTATTTCCTTGGTGTTGGTAGTGATCTCTCCTTTCTCATTCATGATTTTATTAATTTGAGTCTTCTCTCTCTTCTTTTTAATAAGCCTGGCTAATGGTTTATCTATCTTACTAATTCTTTCAAAGAACCAACTCCTGGTTCTGTTGATCTGTTCCACTATTCTTCTGGTCTCGATTTCGTTGAGTTCTGCTCGAATCTTTATTAACTCTCTTCTTCTGCTGGGCGTAGGGTCCATCTGCTGTTTTTTCTCTAGCTACTTTATGTGTAAGGTTAGCTTTTGTATTTGAGTTCTTTCCAGTTTTTGGATGGATTCTTGTATTGCGATGTATTTCCCCCTCAGGACTGCTTTTGCTGCATCCCAAGGATTTTGAACGGTTGTATCTTCATTCCCATTAGTTTCCATGAATCTTTTTAATTCTTCCTTAATTTCCTGGTTGACCCTTTCATCTTTTAGCAGGATGGTCCTTAACCTCCACGTGTTTGAGGTCCTTCCAAAATTCTTGTTTTGATTTAGTTCTAATTTCAAGGCATTATGGTCTGAGAATATGCAGGGGACGATCCCAATCTTTTGGTATCGGTTCAGACCCAATTTGTGACCCAGTATGTGGTCTATTCTGGAGAAAGTTCCATGTGCACTTGAGAAGAATGTGTATTCAGTTGAGTTTGGATGTAAAGTTCTCTAGATATCTGTGAAATCCATCTGGTCCAGTGTATCATTTAAAGCTCTCGTTTCTTTGGAGATGTTGTGCTTAGAAGACCTATCGAGTATAGAAAGCACTGGATTGAAGTCACCAAGTATAAGTGTATTATTATCTAAGTATTTCTTCACTTTGGTTATTAATTGATTGATATATTTGGCAGCTCCCACATTTGGGGCATACATATTAAGGATTGTTAAGTTCTCTTGTTGGATAGATCCTTTAAGTATGATATAGTGTCCCTCTTCATCTCTCACTACTGTCTTTGGGGTAAATGTTAGTTTATCTGATATGAGGATGGCTATCCCTGCTTTCTTTTGAGGACCATTCGAATGGTAAATGGTTCTCCAACCTTTTATTTTCAGGCTGTAGGTGTCCTTCTGTCTAAAATGAGTCTCTAGTAGACAGCAAATAGATGGGTCCTGCTTTTTTATCCAGTCTGAAACCCTGTACCTTTTGATGGGGTCATTAAGCCCATTCATGTTCAGAGTTACTATTGAGAGATATGAGTTTAGTGTCACCATGATATCTATTCAGTCCTTGTTTTTGTGGATTGTTCCACTGAACTTCTTCTTAAAGGGGAATTTTAAGAGTCCCCCTTAAAATTTCTTGCAGAGCTGGTTTGGAGGTCACAAATTCTTTCAGTTCCTGCCTGTCTTGGAAGCTCTTTATCTCTTCTACCATTTTGAAAGAGAGCCTTGCTGGATAAAGTATTCTTGGATGCATGTTCTTCTCATTTAGGACCCTGAATATATCATGCCAGCCCTTTCTGGCCTGCCAGGTATCTGTGGAGAGGTCTGTTGTTACCCTAAGACTCCTCCCCATAAAAGTCAGGGATTTCTTGTCTCTTGCTGCTTTAAGGATCTTCTCTTTATCTTTGGAATTTGCAAGCTTAACTATTAAATGTCGAGGTGTTGAACGGTTTTTATTGATTTTAGGGGGGGATCTCTCTATTTCCTGGATCTGAATGCCTGTTTCCCTTCCCAGATTAGGAAAGTTTTCAGCTAGGATTTGTTCAAATAAATATTCTGGCCCTCTGGCCCTTTCGGCACCCTCGGGAACCCCAATTAAACGTAGGTTTTTCTTCCTCAGGCTTTTATTTCCCTTAATCTATCTTCATGGTCTTTTAATTGTTTGTCTCTTTTCTCCTCAGTTTCCCTCTTTGCCATCAACTTGTCTTCTATGTCACTCACTCGTTCTTCCACCTCGTTAACCCTCGTTGTTAGGACTTCTAGTTTGGATTGCATCTCATTCAATTGATTTTTAATTTCTGCCTGATTGGATCTAAATTCTGCAGTCATGAAGTTACTTGAGTCCTTTATGCTTTTTTCTAGAGCCACCAGTATCTGTATAATAGTGCTTCTGAAATGGCTTTCTGACATTGAATTGTAATCCAGATTTTGTAACTCTGTGGGAGAGAGGACTGTTTCTGATTCTTTCTTTTGAGGTGAGGTTTTCCTTCTAGTCATTTTGTTCAGTGCAGAGTGGCCAAAAGCAAGTTGTATTGGGAAAAGGACAAAAAGAGAGGAGAGAAAGAAGGAAAGAAAAGAGAAAAAGAAAAAAGGAAAAAAATAGAGAAGAAAAAGAAAGAAAGGAAAAAAAGGGTTGGGGAAGGAAACAAATCAAAAAGCAAAAAAAAAACAAAAAACAAAAAACAACAACAACAACAAAAAAAAAAAAACACGGGGGAGTATCTTCTGATTCTATATACTTTAAGTCCCTGACTTCCCCTGGAACTTGTCCGTCTAGCTGGTCTTCTGGGGGAGGGGCCTGTTGTGCTGATTTTCAGGTGTTAGCACTTGGGGGAGCTGCTCTGCCCCCTGCCTGGTGCAGGGCTCAGTGGGAGTTGTTTACCCCATGAGGCCCCAGGAGGAACAACCACAGTGGCAGGGCCAGCTCTGGAGCCCTGGATTCAGCTCCCGCAGTAACTAGAGAGCTCTCCTTCTGCAGGGCCTGGAGGCTCTGGGGTGGGGCCGCTGATCTGCTCAGCTCGAGGCAGGAGCGTCCTTGCTGTCCTGGGCCCTCCCGGCCTCTGCCTGTCCCCGGGGGGAGGCCGGATCCGGGGCTGTGTCCCGGAGCCCAGTGCTCCCGGGCCTGCGCTGGTGGATTCGCGCTCCCGGCGGCGCAGCCCCCTCTCTGCGGAGCCGCCGCCTAGCCCCTCCAAGCTCTCCCAAGCCGCGCAGCCCCCTCCACACGGAGCCTCTTCCTCTGCCCGAGCCCCTCTGAGCTGCTCCGGGTCCATCCGTGGGCGCTGCAGCCCTTCAGGGAGCTTGGCGCACTCTCTCCGGGACGCAGTTCCTCTGTTACTGTCCCAGGGAGCCTGAGGACATCCCCGCCCCTCCTGGGGTCCTGCTCCAAATCCCTGCGGGTGCCTTTCCCCCGGGAATATTGGTGCAGCTCCTGCTTCTCCGGGAAGGAGCTCTCCTGTCCTGGGGGCACTCGCCCCAGCCTCAGCCCGGCTCCTTGCGGGGTCCCTCCCCCTTGGAGGCCTTTTGTTTCTTTATTTCTTTTTTCCCTGTCTTCCTACCTTGATAGAAGCGTGAACTCTTCTTACTGTAGCATACCAGCTGTTCTCTCTTTCAATCTCAGGCCGAATTCATAGATTTTCAGGATAATTTGAAGGTTATCTAGGTAATTTGGTGGGGACAGGTGATTTGGAGACCCTACTCTTCCACCATGTTGCCCCTCCTCCCATTGTCTCTCTTCTTGATTATAGCCATCCTAGTGAATGTGAAGTGGTAGCTCATTGTGGTCTTGATTTGCATTTCCCTAATAAGCTTATTGGCTATTTGTATATATTCCTTGAAGAAATGGCTATTCAGATTGCTTGCCCATTTGTAAAGTTCGTTATTTATGTTGTTATTATTAAATGTTAATGGTTCTTTACATATTCTGGATACCAATCCCTTATCAGATATATTTGCAAATATTTTCTCCTACCCTGATGTTGTCCTTTAACTTTCTTAATGGTGTCCTTTAGAGCACAAAGTTTTAGTTTTAAGTTTTTAAAAGTTTTTTTTTTTAAGATTTTTTCAATTTTTTTATTCATGAGAGACAGAGATACAGGCAGAGGGAGAAGCAGGCTCCATGCAGGGAGCCTGATGTGGAATTCGATCCCGGGTTTCCAGGATCACACCCTGGGCTGCAGGCGGCGCTAACCTGCTGTGCCACTGGGGCTACCCAGTTTTTTAAAGTTTTAATGATATAGTCCAATCTCTTTTTTTCTTTGTCATGTGTGCTTCTGATGTCATATTTAAGAAGCTATTGCCTAATCCAAGCTTCAAAATATTTACTCCTATATTTTCTTCTAAGAGAGTTACAGTTTTGATGCTTAAATTTAGGTGTCTGAGCTATTTTGTGTTAATTTTTGTGTATGGTTTATGGAGGGAGTTCAGCTTCATTCCTTTACTTGTAGCTAGCCAGTTGTTCCAGTAGTAGTTGTTGAAAAAACTATTCTTTTCACTCACTGAATCACTCTGGCACCCTTGTTGAAAATCAGTTGACCATAAATATTAGGGTTTATTTCTGGACTTGCATCATTGATTTATTATTTCATTGATTTATATTTCTGTTCTTATGCTAGTATCACTTTTTTTTTTTTGCTACAGCTGGGTAATAACTTGAAATAAGGAAATGTGAGTCCTTTCACTTTATTCTTTTCCAAGATTGCTTTGGCTCTTTTGGATCCCTTGCATTTCCACATGAATTTTAGGATTAGCTTATTAATTTCTGGGGGTTAAAAAGCCAGCTGGGATTTTGATAGTCATTGTATTGAATCTGTAGGTCAACTTGGGGAATACTGTATATTAACAATATTAAGTCTTCTAATCCATGAGCACAGGATATCTTTCTTTTCCATTTATTTAGGTCTTTTAAAATTTATTTGTTTGTTTGTTTGTTTGTTTACTTGTTTGTTTGTTTGACAGAGCCAGTGAGGGAGCTAGTGAGAGAGAGGGAGAGAGAAAGAGAGAGAGAGAGAAAGAATACAAGCAGGTGGAGTAGCAGAGGGGGAGGGAGAGGGAGAAACAGGCTCCCCACTGATCAGGGAGCTGATGTGGGGCTCGATCCCAGGACCCTGGAATCATGACCTGAGCCCAAGGCAGATGTTTAACCTACTGAGCCACCCAGGCACCCCTATTTAGTTCTTTTTAAATCTTATTCAAAGTTATTTTATAGTTTCCACCTCCTAAGCCCTGTACTTCCTTTGTTAATTTTATTTCTAAATACTTTATTCTTTTTGATATAGTAAATAGAATTATTTTCTTGATTTAATTTTTGGAATTTTCATTGCCAGTATATAGAAATAAAATTGATTCATATGTATATTGATCTTGTATACTGTAATTTTCCTGAGCTTATTAAGTTTTAGTAGATTTTTTTGTGGATTCCTTAGAATTTTCTAAATATAAAATCATAGAATCTGAATGGTGATATTTTACTTCTTCCATTCTGATCAGGATATCTTTTGTTCCTTTTTCTTGACTAATTGACATGGCTAGAACCTTCAGTACAGTGTTGAAGAGAGCTGGTGAGAATGTATATTCCTGTCTTATTATTTATCATGGGGGGATGCAGTTAGTCTTTCATCATTAAGTATGATGTTAGCTGTGGGTTTTTAGTAGATTCTCTATCAGGTTGAGGAAGTTCCCATATATTCCTAGCTTATTGAGTGTTTTTACCATGAAAGGGTGTTAGATTTTGTCAAACAATTTTTCTTTGTCTATTGAGATAATCGTGTGATTTTTCCCCTTTATTAATATCGTGTATTACATTGGTTTATTTTCACATATGTTGACCCACCTTGTATTTCCAAGATGAATCTCACTGAGTCTTGGTGTATAATCCTTTTTATGTGTTATTGGATTCAGTTTGCTCGTATTTTGTTTAGAATTTTTACATTTATATTCATAAAATATTTCAATAAAATTTTTCTTGAGATACCTTTGGTTTTGGTATAGCCTCATAGAATGAGCTGGGTAGTATTTCTTCCTTTCCTGTTTTTTTGAAGAATTTATAATGGATTGATTTTAACTCTTATTTAAATGTTTGGTAGAATTTGCTAGTGAAGCCATCTGTTCCTAGAGTATTCTGTGCAGGAAATTATTTCATTATTAATTTAGTCTCTACTTGTTATAAGTCTATTCAGATTTTTCTATTTCTTCTTAAATTGGTCTCTGTAGTTTGTGTTTTTCTAGGACTTTATCCATTTTATCTAAGTTATCTCATTTGTTAGCACATTCCCTTATAATCATTTTTATTTCTGTCAAGATTGGTAGTAATGTTCACTATTTCCTGATTTTAGTAATTTGAGTCCTTTCTCTCTGCTTTTATCTTTTGGTTAGAATACCTAAAGGTGTTTCATGGTTTTTTTCTTTTTTCTTTTTTTTTTTTTAATTTCTTAAAACATCTTTTCAAAGAACCAACTTTTGGTTTGTTGATTTTTCCCTATTTTTTTCTATTCTCCATCACATTCTGCTTGTGTAGAACTTCAAGTTTAACCAGAGGTGCGAGCTTTGGGCCTTTTCTGTTTCTTCTTGAGCATATACACAGCTCTGGATATGCATAAAGCCATATCACTCATATGGCCTTCTAGATTACCAGGAATATGTCAGAGCTTTAAAAAGCCACCTATGGATATCTCATTCCCCACCTTTTCATTTTAACCCTTTATTAGCCTATTGTTTGACCCAACTGTTATCCACTGCCTTAGCAAGCCATGTGTTCAGTAACTGCCTCCGATTGTTTTCAGCATAAACTCTGGGGAAAAGGCTCTTTGCCTATGGTTAACCTTGTCTTAGATCAAACAAACACAGACTTGGGAGTGGGGTCTTTATGTGGAAACCACCAGACAGGTTAAATAAATCGTAATTATGTGGAAATGGGGCTCTTAAATAACCTAGCCCCCAGTCGGTTCCCTAAGGTAGCTGCTAGGAGTTTTTAACCATGATTGCTAGAATGTTGGTTTTTAAGACTACTCTGAAGCTGAGGAGGGGGGCTGGGTATTGGCAATTTAAAATCCCAAAGAGCTTGCTGTTTTTACTGAGATTCAGCCATTTTAAATAAATGCTTTCTGAATTGCTTTAAGATTTTGGTTAATTTTCAGAGTTCTGAAAAATTGGTTCCAACAATACTTGTCAGTGTTCTTGTTGAGTGTATCGAAGAGAGCATTTTCAGAGGGACTTACTCCGCCATTTTCACTGACACCTCCTCCCATTATGGCTTCTTGAGCAGGAAAATTGATGGAGTAAAAACTAAAGTTGAGGGGTGACTGGGTGGTTCAGTCGATTGAGTGTCTGACTTGGTTTCAGCTCAGGTTGTGATTTTAGGATCCTGAGATCAGCCCCGCATCGGGCTCCATGCTCAGCAAGGAGTCTGCTTAATATTGTCTCCATCACTCTCCCTCTGCTCAGCCACCACCTCCCCTCCCATGGTTGGGCACATTCTCTCCCTCTCTCTCAAACAAATAAGTTAATATTAAAAAAAAAAACCTAAATAGCCACTTTGAAAAACAGTATGGAGGCTAAAAATAGAACTACCCTGTGACCCAGCAATTGCACTACTGAGTATTTACCCCAGAGATACAGATGTAGTGAAACGATGGGACACCTGCACCCCAATGTTCACAGCAGCAATGTTCACTATAGCCAAACTGTGGAAGGAGCTGAGATGTCCTTCATCAGATGAATGGATAAAGAAGATGTTGTGTATATATACAATGGAATATTAGCCATCAGAAAGAATGAATACCTACCATTTACACCGACATGGATGGAACTGGAGGGTATTGTGTTAAGTGAAATAAGTCAGTTGGAGAAAGACATTATCATGTGGTTTCACTCATATGTGGACTATAAGGGAAGGAAGGGAAACTGAGTGGGAAAAAAAATCAGAGACGAAGGCAAACCATGAGAGACTTCTAACTCTGGGAAACAAACTGAGGGTTGCTGAAGGGGAGGTGAGTGGAAGGATGGGGTAATTGGGTGACAGGAATTAAGGAGGGCATGTGATGTGATGAATACTGGTTATATATGCAACTGATGAACCATTGAAAACTACATCTGAAACTAATTATATACTATATGTTGACAAATTGAATTTAAATTAAGAAAAACACTAAACTTGAAGTCAAATACAGTGCCAAATCTGGCAAATAATTTACATACTTAGTACAATAATCTTTTTTTACTGGAGTTCAGTTTGCCAACATATAGCATAACACCCAGTGCTCATCCCACCAAGTGCCCCCCTCAGTGCCCGCCACCCAGTCACCACAACCCCCTGCCCACCTCCCTTTCCACTACCTCTTGTTCGTTTCCCAGAGTTAGGTGTCTCTCGTGTTTTGTCACCCTCATCTATAAGAAAAGCATTAAATATAAAAATGAGCAATGAACATGAAAAGATTAGTCATAGAACCAAAAATACAGATAGATTAACAAAGCCTAAAAAAGTAAGTTTAGGGATCCCTGGGTGGCGCAGCGGTTTAGCGCCTGCCTTTGGCCCAGGGCGCGATCCTAGAGACCCGGGATCGAATCCCACGTCGGGCTCCTGGTGCATGGAGCCTGCTTCTCCCTCTGCCTATGTCTCTGCCTCTCTCTCTCTCTCTCTGTGTGTGTGACTATCATAAATAAATAAAATTTAAAAAAAAGTAAGTTTAGCCTTAAAGAAATTCAAATTAAAACCATGAAATACCATTCTCACTATCAAATAAAAAACAATTGAAATTATTACAATTCTCAGTATTTAGTATAGGCAAAGAAGCAGTGAAATAAGCATTTGAACACTATTGATCAGAAATATAAATTGGTACAGTCTTTTTGGAATACAATTTGGCAATAATATCATATCCTTTAAAAATAGTATTTTTGGGGGGCCTGGATGGCTCAGATGGGTTAGGCATCTGCCTTCAACTTGGGTCATGATCTCAGGGTCCTGGGATCAAGCCTTGCCTCTGGTTCTGTGGTCATCAGGGAGTCGGCTTGTTTCTCTCCCTCTGCTCCTCCCCCTGCTCATCCTCTCTCTCTCCCTCAAATAATTGAATAAAGTCTTCAAATTAAAAAATAAAAATAGTTTTCTTTAACTGAATACTTTCACTGCTGTATATCTTTCCTGAGAAAATAGTTAAGCAATTGGATGAAGATTTATATACAAAGTTGTTCATTGCAGTGTTATATATAATAGTGGAAAATTGGATCCAAACTAAATGTCCAACAGTAATAGAATGGTCAAGTAATTTATAGTATATTCAACTTACTAGATTATTTCATAGTCATTAAATACACTGTTTTAGAAGAATTATTTAATGGCATTGGAAATGTATAGTGGGATGCTAAGTAAAAAAAAACAGTTTGGTATGAATTTTAGAAGGGGAAAAAGAAAGGAAAACACACACACAAATACATCAACTTGTTAACAGTGCTGATCTCTGGGTAGGTAGGATACAGGAGATTTAATTTTCTTCACTCATTTCCATTCTTTCCAGATTCTATTCATTAAGGGTTTATTGCCTTTATTATATAAGTGCTGCAGCCAAATGTTATATAAAAGTAATGATTTGACATTTGTATGCAAGATAAATTAGGAGAAAGGGTGGAATAGAGAAGATAAAGCAGATTTAAAGATATTTTATAAGAGACTCTAGGCTATAAAGACAATCTTTATGTGGCAGATAAAGGGTTTCTAGCATGATTAAAATTAGGATAGCAAAGAAAATCCTATTTAATAGAAGAAAGATGTTTAGTTTTGAACACAATTGAGGATGATTGACATCTAGAGGGATGTTCTCCTATAGGTAGTTGAAAATACAGATAGAATTTGTTTCTCCAGTTTTAATGTTTTTGAAAATTATGTCTTTTCCAAGATTTGTAATAAGATATTTTACTCATTGAAATTAGTCTCAAATTATAGAGGTTTTACTTATTTTGTTCTATATTCATATTACTACAGTTTCTTTGAATTTACTGCTAAGTAACTGATTAGCAAATGTTAGTCTGACTTCACCTTGTTTTGCTTTGTACTGGCTCAGAGTTCTTACATTTCCATTATGATTACTTTTCATAGTTTTTATTGCTGAAAACAAGGGTTTGAAGAAGAAATGTAAGGACGCCTGGGTGGCTCAGTGGTTGGGCGGCTGCCTTTGGCTCAGGTCCCGGAATCAGGTCCCACATTGGGCTTCTGTGGAGAGATTGCTTCTTCCTCTGCCTATGTCTTTGCCTCTCTCTCTCCTCTCTCTCTCTCTCTCTCTCTCTATATATATATATATGAATAAATGAATAAATAAATAAATGTTTTAAAAATGTAATTGTCACCCAAATAGTATGTATGTATGTATGTATTTATTTTCTTTCTGTGACTTTTAGGCAATGAACATCTTAACCTCCGTGCTGCTTCTGTATGCAAAAGAGGAAGAAGCTTTTTGGCTTCTGGTTGCTGTGTGTGAACGAATGTTGCCTGATTATTTTAACCGTCGAATCATTGGTAAAACACACAGACACACATCCCATCTATAAGCACATATTTCTTTTCTAAACAATTTATATGTCTCTTGTCTATCCAATTATATATCAAATGGAAGAACTGATCAGTTAGGTTTTGAAATATACAAAATAGAAGCAATATCAAAATGTCACATTCATTGACATGCTCAAGAAGAGATTTTTGTACTGAATATATGATTGGAAAGATTATTTATGTTACTTTTTTAAGATAAAGTGCTTGGTCTTTAAATAAAGTAGGAATTTATTTTTTTTTTTAAAGTAGGAATTTAAATTTACCTTCTCTGTATTGCTGAAACAGTGGTGGTCTGAAGTATCCAGAGCTACTGGAACATTTTTAATAGTTTCCTGATGAGAGATAGATAGCTTAAAATCTCCACATTTATATGAATGGTATTGATGATATCTGCAAGGTTTGAAAGAAGGAACAAGTTCTTGGTTTGTTCATTATATAGTATTTTCTTCAGTCATCAAATATTTATAGATTTTGATACTACTGCAAAGCCACAGGTGGTCTCTACTTTGTACCCTCATAAGCCTTCAGTATTATGGCTGGGTTATTGATCATATTGTCTTTCATTACAGTTATTTGTGTATTTATCTTAAGTTCTACTAGATATTAAGCTCTTTGAAGATGAGGCTATTTCGTTAATTGGTGTCTCTCTTATACTACCTATTACAGGTTTCTGCACATAATACAGATTCAGTAAATTATTGTTCAAATGAATTTGAACTGAGTTTCTCAAGCGCTTCTTGACATACTTTACTAGCAGATAAAGAGATGTGTGAAATATAGAAAAGACACTCTAAGAAATTCATAATTTAAAGAATAGAAATGAGATATATTGGCATCCTAACAAGTGCAAAGGTATCAGAAACAAATCCTTTTGAAAGGTGTTCATTTTTAAACTTCCTTTTATGTTTACCAGGTGCCTTGGTGGATCAGGCAGTCTTTGAAGAACTTATCAGGGATCACCTTCCCCAGCTGACAGAACACATGACTGATATGACCTTCTTTTCCTCAGTTTCTCTCTCATGGTTCCTCACACTTTTTATTAGTGTGCTTCCTATTGAAAGTGCAGTGAATGTTGTGGACTGTTTCTTCTATGATGGAATAAAGGCCATTTTACAACTGGGATTGGCAATACTCGACTACAATTTAGACAGACTGCTCACATGTAAAGATGATGCTGAAGCTGTGACAGCTTTAAACAGGTACTGTCAGAACCATAACGTTTCACTCTGGAGAGCCCTTTGGAGATTATGTCATTCAACTCCCTTATTTTACAGATGAGCCCTAGAAACTTTAAACATTTTGCCCAATTTCACAAAGCTAGTCAAATGAAAAATCTAGGACTAAAGTCCATTTCTCAGTTTCCCAATAGAATATTGTAACAGTAAATCCCTTTTGAAGTAAACTACTTGATAACATATACATTTATACTAATATTGTGGATTCCGCATGCGACAACTTTCATAGTCCCAGTTTGAGCTATAAAGTGTTGTTGTGTAAAAGTAATTTTAAGGGGGAAGGGGAGTTGATAATTGTTAAATATCCAGTGGGGGAAATTGTTCTGGTTTTCAAGTAATTTTAATCAGGTAGGCTGAGTTTTATTTATCCAGTGTTTTTTCTGTGAATGTTATTTTATATTGGAGCACTTGGGTGTTGTGTGTGTGTGTGTGTGTGTGTGTGTGTGTACATGATATATGTATACGCTAAATGAATATTTGATTAAGGTAACTGTTAGAATGGTGCATCAAATGCCACTTTGTACAGAATAAAATATAAACACTCTGGCATTCAGAGTACTCTGTTAAGGCCTCAATGTACCTTTCTTATTTCTCCTTATATGCCTGTACATACCCTATATTCCATTCTTACTAGGCTATGTGGTATTTGCTGAGGACTCTATTTGCTTTCCTCAATGCTCTCCTCTCTACCTCTGAAAAACTTTCTTCACCATCCCAGTCCCCTCCTTTGTCCTCCTAATTCTTAACTATCTTCAGGTTCCACTTCTTCATAAGACCATCCTCTGTCCTCTCGGTTGACATTAACCTCTAATTAACTAGGAAGAAATTAGCTGTCATTTTCTCTGCATTTTACTTCCACTGATTCTTGTATTACTGTCACTTTTGGATAGGTTCTTTGACAGCGTCACTAATAAGGATAGCCCATTGCCTTCAAGTGTTAGGCAGAGTTCAAACGTGAGTGGTGAAAAAGGCAATTATATTAGAGTGGATATTACAGATTTGATTAGAGAGTCAAATGAGGTAAGTTTTTTTTTATACCACAAATATAATTACATAGCATAGTTTAAATGATTAAATGATAGTTGTATCTCTAGTGGTATATTAAGAATAAGAATAATATATGTAAAGACAATTTAAAATCCAGTTTTACTTTATTTATTTATTGGTGTATTTTTATTGACATATAATTGACATGCAATATTATATTAATTTCATATGTACAACTTAGTGATTCAACATTTGTATTGTATACATTGTGAACTGATCACCACAATAAGTACAGTTACCATCTGTCACCATACAAAGTTAATACAATATTATTGACTATATTCCCCATGCTGTACTTTATATCTCCATGGGCTTATTTAATTTTACAACTGGAACTTTGTACCTCTTAATCCCCTTCATCCATTTTGCATCTCCCCAACTCCCTTCCCTTCCGGCAACTACTGCTTTGTTCTATCTATGAGCCTGGGTTTTGTTTGGTTTTATTTTTTAGATTCCACCTATAAGTGAAAGCATGTGGTATTTGTCTTTTCCTGTCTGACTTATTTCACTTAGCATAATATCCTCAGGTCCATCCATGTTGTTACAAATGGCAAGATTTCATTTTTTCTGTGGCTGAGTAGTATTGCATTGTATAAAAAAGAATTCTGTGAACTGTTCTAGGTTATTCCTTCAGTTTGCTATTACAAACTGTAATATAATGTATTATATATATAATATAATAATATATAATATATATAATATTATGTATAATAAAACAATACTCACTTGCTTTCACAGATAATGACCACTTTTAAACATCTATAACCATATAAAAAGGTGAAAATTAGGGCACCTGGGTGGCTCAGTCAGTTAAGCATCTGCCTTCTGCTCAGGTCATGACCCGGAGTCCTGGGATCAAGTCCCTCACTGGGCTCCCTGCACAGCAGGGAGTCTGCTTCTCCCTCTACCCCTCCCCTCTGCTTGTGATCTCTCTCTTCCATGCTGTCTCTCAAATAAATAAATAAAATCTTTTTTAAAAAGGTGAAAATTATTCTCTTCTTAAAGACTTAAGAATTTTTCCAATGTTCTTGCACTTAGTCTAGACACATAGTAGATGAAATTCTCTAGTAAATATATAGGAAATATATAGGAAATATATAGAAAAACTGAAATGTGGGAGGTGAAAATTTGCATAACCACTGAACAAGTTAGGAAAATAGGTAGGAATAGAGCCAAGGCCTCTGAGAATTGAGTCTGGTGAAATTCATTTATAAGAAAAGTGGATATTTATTATGAATGAGTATCTACTGAATTCATATTTTTTACAGAAATATGGTAATATTCGCTATGAAGAAATACACAGCATGCGCTGTCGAAGTAGATTATATGTCATACAGACCCTAGAGGAAACGACAAAGCAGAATGTGGTGAGTATCTACCCTATGGGGGGAAACTAATTGGAGTAACATTTTTTCCCAAGTTCTTTTAAAAAGTTGATTTTCCATGTGAAGAAAATGAATATAACTAAACTTTTGAGCTAGATTCTTGTCAGAGCTTAGCTTACTATAAATTTTTTTGAGAGGTAGTAAATTATTTTCTTCTAGTCGAATTATGTTGATTTCTCCAAAATGTTTTGTTCTTTGACCTTTAATATTGAATGCTTGATATAGGCATTTAAGCATAACATATTTGTGACATGCTTCATCAATAAGAACAGCTGACCTACATAGTAGTCAGTGCTGCTAATACATATTGTTATCTTTGGAAACCTAAGATAAGGTTAAAAAGATACAAAACAGTATGTTTTAAATACTCTCCTTTTTATTTTATTTTTTTAAATACTCTCCTTTTTAATATTTGGGTGGCTACATATGAAGCTGTTAATATTGGTTGCCTCTGGTGAATGGGATTAATAGAGCCTGGGTGAGAGAGGGAGAGTTTTACTTTGCTGTATATACATCCTTCTGTACCATTTCAGCTTTTATCATAAGCATGTATTGTTTTTATTAACCTGTTTGCTTAAAGGCCACATCCTCAGAGACACCAATCTGAGAAAATAAACATTTCTGAAGATTCTAGGTTTAGCTTTCAATTAAATAATTCAGTGACGTTACTGTGATGTAGTTAGCATAGAGCTATTATTCTTATATATTAACATTAAAAAATAAGCAATACATGTTCACTGTAAATAATTTAAACATGACAGAAATATAAAAAAATAAAAGTTCCCTATCCCAGAAGTAACTAATATTAAAATTATTTGGCATATATCCTTCCAGATATTTTTCTATGTATCTATAGATGTAAATGTGTGTGTGTGTGTGTGTGTGTGTGTGTGTATGTGTGATGGGGTGATAATAGTTTTTAAAATGAGATTATATCAGTTACTTTGTTCTGTGGCTTACTTTTTTTCACTCAGAAATATATTAGTCATTGCATATCAGTACATATAGGCCTCCCTCACTTTTCCTAACGTACCAAATAGTATACCATAGTAGGCACATGCTGTACAGGTGACCCTTGAAAAACACAGAGGTTAGGGGCCCTGGTTCCCTGTGTACTGGAAAATCCACATATAACTTTTGACTTCCCAAAAACTTACGTACTCTTGAACAGCATAGTTTTGAACTGTGTGGGTTCACTTATACATGGATCTTCTTTGATAAATACAGTACTGTGAATTTATTTTCTCTTCCTTATGCTTTTCTTAATATTTTTTCTCCTCTAAGTTTACTTATTGTGAGAATACAATATATAATATATATAACATACAAAATATGTTAATCCACTATTTATATTATCGGTAAGGCTTCTGGTCAATAATAGGCTATTAGTAGTTAAGTTTTGGGGGAGTCAAAAGTTATATGCTGATTTTTGTGCAAAGGGTTCAGTACCCTTAAACCTCACATTATTCAAGGGTGAACCATACTAATAGCCTACTATTGACCAGGAGCGTTACTGATTCATTCAGGTTCAGACATTTTTAAAAAATGAATATTGAATGTTAGTTTTGATCAAAAGACTTTTCCATATCTTGATATTATATATTTTTCCAGCTTTGTTAATGTAGTAAATTATATTAAGGAATTCCTAATGTTAGACTTATGTTGGATTCTTAAAATCCTATTTGGTCATGTCGTATTTTTTTTAATATTTTGCTTTGATGATTTTACTAAATAGCTATGTTCTTTACGTCTATGCTGAAGTGACATTAGCTTACATTTTCTTTCTGTGTATATGCTAACTTTAGTTTTCATATCAGAGTTGCACTCATGTCAGAATGAATTTTGGAATAAATTACATTTTTCTATGCTTGAGTATAGTTTAGATCAATAGGAATTATACATTACCTGAAAGTTTGAGTGATTGAGCCTATAAAACCATCTGGATCAGCTGCCTTTTGGTAGAAGGCAGATTTTTTTATTACCTTTTCAATTTCGTCTGTTCAGAATTTGCTCTTCCTGGGTTAATTTTGGTAGTTTATTATTTTCCTAAAAAAATTATCCATTTCATCTAGACTTTTAGATATAATGACATAAAGCTTACAGAATTCATTCAACAGATAGTTAATGCTACCTCCTCTGTGCTGGATACTTTTAATGACCTCCATACCTGTGTTTATATTATCATTTTACTTCTCAATGTTTATTTGTGTTTTCTTTTATCACACTTGCCAGGTATTTGTCTATTTTACTTTTTTTAAATTAACCAATTCTTTGTTTTATTTATTGAGTATACTAGGTTTTTAATTTCCACTATTTTATTAATTTTTATTTTTACTTTTGCTTTTACGTTTCTTAAATACCAAAATCATTATACCATTGATACTTATTTGTCAAGTTAAGATAAAATTACATATTTTCTAAGCTCATTACTTCTTGGATTATGTTTCTTGGCACAGAGAGGGAATGCACATCTCTCCCAATGTCTTTGAAGTATTTCATGACAGTCCCACTTGATGACTTGACAGACTGTTTACGTGGCAAGAGAGAAATATATGGAATGAGACTTAGAATACCATTGCTTATATTTATAGACATTAAATTGATGTCCTTTTGGCAATTACTGGGTATGAAGGGATAAAGGTGAAAGTACATATCAGAGTAGAATTGAACTGTAGTCTATGTACAACCTTTTTAAAGGGCATAATGCCTTTTTAAAGGGCATAATGGTGTATTTATCTTTGTTATTTAAAAAGTTCAAAGAAAATCATTTTATTCTACCAGAGGGAAATTTCTAAATGGGTTCATGTGTAAATACTGAAGTGTTCAATTTTAAATTGCTTTTAATCTTTTTAAAGGTGCGTGTTGTATCACAAGATGTGAATTTGAGCCTTCATGAATTGAATGAACTTTATGTCCTCTTTAAGGTACAGTTGTTTTTCTTCAAGTGAAAAATAATACTTTTAAGCAAAATTTTTACCACCTACCACTCTTAAATATTTTATAATTATTTTAGTAGACATGCTTAACAGAAAATAATCTTATAAATTTTATAAATTCTTTGTATGACTTATTGACTTTCCTCTTTTTATTTGTCTTAATAGAAAGAGCTGTTTTTTTCCTATTATTGGTGTTTGAGTTGTCCAGTATTGAAGTACCATGACCCCAGTCTGCCATATTTGGAACAATACCAGATTGACTGCCAGCAGTTCAGAATGTTATATCAGTTGTTGAGCCCCTGGGCTCATGCTGCAAACAAAGACTCGCTAGCCTTATGGACATTCAGATTGTTGGATGAAAACTGTGACTGCCTTATAAACTTCAAAGACTTCTCCTCAGCAATTGGTAGGGTGAAGTCCAATAATTTTCTTTTTTCTTTTTTTTATTTTTTAAAGATTTTATTAATTATTCATGAGAGACACAGATAGAGAGGCAGAGACACAGCCAAAGGGAGAAGCAGGCTCCATGCAGGGAGCCCGATTCGGGACTCGATCCTGGGTCTCCAGGATCAGGCCCTGGGCTGAAGGTGGCGCTAAACCGCTGAGCCACCAGGGCTGCCCTAATTTTCTTTTTTAAAAGCAAAAAATAAGATACGCCTAGAAATACTTAGTACTGCCTGCTCTTGTCAATTTAGTCAGATTTTATCAGCCTGAGTTACATTATCCCCAGCTTTAGCAGTAAGTGGATCTTTTTCTGTGTTTGTAACTAAATCTTAAATATATTGGTCTCGTTTTGACCCAACACTCTCAGAAAAGCAAGCTGTTTAGATATGGATGTTTTCAAGGTTAACATGAAGGAAGAAAATGTCTATATCTCACCCAATTCAGACACATGGATACTTCAAGAGAAGCTTCCCCCCCTCAGTAAAAATCAACCACATAACCTAGAAAAGTGATAGAGAAATAATCCTAACAAACATGCTGTACCTATAGATAGTTCATCAGTTACATTGTTCCTTTGCTTTTCCACACCCTGGCATACTTTCTTATTAGGAATTACCCTTGAAGAGGAGTTCTCTCCTCAAATGAGTCATAAGGCCTCATTCAAAAGAAAAAAAGAAAATTTAGTTTGGGGAAGGGAAATTAGCAGGAGAGCGTTTTTCCCTCTGATGAAGGGTATTTTGCTTCTACACTTGAAGAAGAGAATCTGGCTGACTGGGTGGTGGTTTAACTATTAGCTTAAGTAATGGAAAGTTTATGAATCCTAATTATTGGCTAACATCTGTATCTTAATCTGTGTTGCTGGAATGGATTGAATGATCTTTGAAAACCTGAATATTTGTAATTGAATTTTATTGAACAGATACAATGTACAATGGAAGTTTCATTGACAAGCTTAAGCTGCTTTTTAAGCTGCATATTCCTCCAGGTAAGAGTTTAACAGTCTTTAATGATGTACAGGAGTTGATTCCATTTTAACAAGTATAATTGCAGATATTCGATTTTAATAAGTAGCATAATTTTCAATATGATATAAGGTCATTGCTTCATTGGGACCATAGATCATATGTCCAGTACTTTTGCTGATACAAGGTTATAGTGAAATTTATGGAAGAGATTCTGTATAACAGATGGGTTCACAAGTTTCCTTCCAGTTAGTAGGTTAATTTAATGATAGTTCATGTATAAGAACTATCTAACATTTTGAACATTGGTATAATATTGAGATGTGATGTTGTTATTGTCATTGAGGAGTAGAATTTAACTTTCGACAAGCTGCCAAACTCATGGAATACTACAGATTATTCAGAAAAAATGAGATTTAGGCAGCAGGAATATTAAACGTTTGGAAAAGGAAGCAAAAAACAAAAAAACACTCCCATATATTGAGCACTTGCTCTGTTGAGGTGTTTACTTTTACATGTATTCTTTTACTTAATTCTCATAATATCCCTGAGAAGTGGTATTATCCTTCCAAGTTTGATGATAAGGAAAGTAAGGCTTAGAAAGATTAAATTATTGGGCAAAGATCACATAGCTAATAAATTGCGTAGCTGGGATACAAACCTAGGTCTGACTCCAAAGCTTAGGTTTTTTTCTATTCTACCATATACCCTAATATTACCATACCATGCCAGTTTACTTTGGTGTTTTCCACTGACCTTCAGAGGCTGCCTTTCCCAGGCCTGATCCATATTTTGGGAAAACAGCCTTAGGCTTTAAGCTAAATGAATGTTGCAAAAGTACCATTTAGTTTAGATAGGCTAATTCACACAAGCAAGTGGCACCTCATAATTTGTCAAAAGTACATCTGGGATTCCTTTTAGAGTCTTCCTAGGATAGCCAGGAACCACTTTTTACCAGACCAAATATCTAAAAGCCATCTTTGACTCTTCACACACACAGATCACAAATAGAGCATTTAAAACCAAAGATAAACCAGCTAATAATTTAATTATGAAGGACTTTACATTGTCAAGTTAGATTACTGTCAGAATATCTGATTTGCCATGGAATGAATTGACTTTAAGTAGAAGTCTCAAAAATGGAAGAAAAAAAAAAGAAACCACTGTGTATCTGTTAAAGCCCTCAAATTCATGTTTGCCTCATTATTGAAGATGTTCTTAAATGACTGAGGTTACATTTTCAGAGATTTCAAAATGCCAGATTTTTTTATTTCGACTTGTAATGGCTCTCAGAAAACCATTGAAAAGCAAGTAAGAGAACTACTAGAACTCAAAGTGATCAACTACTTCCTGTTATTTGCTATAGAGTAGTACCACTTGTACGTTTCTTCACATGTCTTTCTTACAGTGACCTTTTAACTCTCTGCCCCCAGATATGCTTGATCACTTATTATAGGGCCCATTTCTGTCCCTTATTATTAGTAAATTGATTCGGGTTATCTGTTTTCAGCTTATACTGAAGTGAAATGTAAGGATCCTTCAAAAGGAGATGAACTTTCCAAGGAAGAATTACTTTATTTCAGTCAGCTCCATGGTAAATACCAGTTTAAAATGTATCTTTTTTTTGATGATTAGTCACTCATAGAGATCTTCTTGGCTTAAATAATTTTTTACCCAGCTATCATTAATAAAATTTGAGTTAATAATACTTCATATTTCTTTTGTGCTACCATAACACTTAGCACAGTGCTAAATGCATGGTAAGTACCCCATAAATATTTGACTAATTAACTGAAGTGTGTTTTGGGTTTTGATTTATGGAATTTTTTGTCTACTGGAGGATTAGAAAAAACATGCATTTTGTTTCTACTTATGTTGCAGAATTTCTAAAATGTATCCAATGATTTTCGTGCCTTCTTAAAATACAGTGGAAACAATAGAATCTTTGATGATTGAAGGTCATAGCTATTATTCAAACAGTGAATACTTATAAATCACTGTAGGTATAGGAGACAGGGATGAGTCTGTCTCCAGGACATAATTTAGAAGTGTTATAAACTTATTTTTGTGTCCTTTACCTCTTTTTTCATAAACATGAATGTCTTATAAAGGTCTAAGTCCTTTTTAATGTATGTTTGTAGTTACTATATGTTACTGTTTGAACAATAAGTTTGAAGAGACTAATATATATAGATAAGGGCACAGAGACCCAGAAAGGAGAAGTGACTTGTGCAAGAATTTACAATGAGGTGTTGCCACAATCAGGATGAGTAGCTCAGTCTTCTGACCTCCCGCCTGCTTTTTTTCTTAATAATGAAAGTAACACAGTTTAGTTTGAAGAAGATCATAAGGAAGAAAACCCCACCCAAAAATAAATAATATTTGGTATACTTCTAGGATTTTTTTTCATACAGATTTTTCCCAGCGTTCTTTCTACTATAAACGTTCTTGAATACTTTGTCTTCTGATGAGAGGAGGTCATGTCAGCTTAAATTTGTTTCTTGTGGGGTGCCTGGGTGGCTCAGTCAGTTAAGCATCTGCCTTCGGCTCAGGTCATGATCCTGGGGTCCTGGGATCGAGCCCCACGTTGGGCTTGCTGCTTGGTGACGAGTCTGCTTCTCCCTCCCCTTACTCCTGCTCTCTCTCTCTCTCTCTCTCTCTCTCTCTCAAACAAATAAATAAAACTCTTTTTAAAATAAATAAAAATGGTTTCCTGAATTGAAGAAGATAACATGTACCCAAGTCTTTTTATAAAATATTTTACTTTCAAAAGGTACTTATTTGTTAAATATTTTACAAAATGCAATTGTTTTCTTTTCCTCTAGTTTCCAAGCCTCCAAATGTGAAAAAAGTGGCATCATTAAAAAACAGCCCTGAAAAAGGTATTATGATTAGGAATATCATTTAGTTAAAGTTACTGTTTTTGTGAATAGAATTAGCCACAAAGGCAAATAGTGGATTCTTTTTAAAGGACATTGATTTGTTCTAAGAGCTTTTTCACTTTTTTTGTGTTTAGTTTAACATTTTAGTCTTTTTTGTCTTGATACTTAAGTCTCAGAAATTATAGTAAATGACCCATATTCATTTAATTTTGCTATTTTAAAAATACTTATTAATTACAAGAGTAATAATAAAAGAAATTTAAACAGAAGTCTTCATACTCCCACTGAACTCCATCCTGAAGTAAATATGAAAACATTTTGTTCTATATCCTTTCCAGACCCATTCCTATGTATATACACATATAGACATCTCTTTTTTATAAAAAAAAGAAACATTCCATAAATACTGTTCTACAAGTTGCTTTTTCAATTTTGTGATATATCATTGATGTGTTTTCATGTCAGTACAATTTGGATCTGTCTTATTCTTTTTAATGGGCATAGAGTATTCCATTGATTAGTTGTACCATAATTCCATAACTAGACCAATATTGATGGACATTTAGGTTGTTTCCAGTTGTTTATATTGCAAACTATGTTGCAGCAAACACTTTATACTTACATTATAGGATACTTTCATACATATTTCATTAGGATAGGATAAAATCATAGAGGTATGAGAATGCTGTGCCAAAGAATATGCACATTAATATTTTGATTGAGGCTATCAAATTGCTCTCCAGAAGTCCATCATTCTTCTCATGTTTCTGAGTAACATTTAGTTAGAAAATAATAAATTGCTAAAGATCTGTTTAAATATGGCACCTTCCCTAGGTTGTTCAGTATATCTACCTAGTTTTCCAATGGCCTTAAGTAATTATTTATAATCATTAAATATCTTCATTAAACTCTTCAAAGGAATGAATGGATAGTAGGTTTTTAAATTTTTTTAAGAGCCACCATGGACAACTTCAGAATCTGCATATTAATAACATCACATAGAAGCTATTTTAAACTTAATAGTATGCATGAGGACAGCTAAATGAAATTTACATTGTCAAGCCAGGGTATACTGTTTAATCTAAAATGCATCCTTCTCCCTCACTTCACATCTTCCCTAGTCCCCAGCCTCCCCAAAGTAAAAGTTTTAGTTTAATGGAAATGGAAAACACATTCTGAAAGCCAGTGGGTGAAATAAAAGGTAAAATCAGATTATTTCCTGGGTTATTAAAAGGTGGAATCTTATATCTTAATGAAATAATTTCCAATTGTAATTATTCCTTCTGAGATTTGGGGAAATATTATGTTCATAAAACTGTTCATTATGAAATGGTTTTATTCCACTTATACAGGCAAAGGAAAAGTTGATATTCAAGCATATCTAAGTCAATGGGAAGATGAGCTTTCCAAAAAAGAAGAAAACATTAAGGATTTACCAAGAATGAATCAGGTAGAGTATTTTCAAAGAAAAAATTCTAGGTTCTTGTTTGTTTTTATGAATGTGGGTGTATCCAACTCTAAAATAGCTAATCTTCTATTACAAAAATAGTTAAATCTATATATCATCTCTGTAAGTTTCAGACGAGCACAGAAGAGTAGGAACAAATTTTTTAATGGCTTTCTACTTTAAACACTTAAATGCATTTAGTGTTTCAGAATAGTTGCTCTGCTATGACAACATTTGTGACTCTAGAAAAGATGTATGTATAAACATACATTTCAGTGTTTCTTATTTCCAGCTTTATTAGAAGTTTTCATTTATTCAGTAAACATTTTTTTTAGTGCCTACTAGATGACAGACCCAATGCTAGGTACTTGGAATAAGAAGTCACTAAAATAGGTCACATGCTGGTTTCTAATCATCTTGTATTTGAACCTGCTGGAACAATACTAATGACTACTACTTGATACAATTCTAAATCCATCTCTTTCTTAAGCACCCTTCAGTCAGTTTATGTTCATATGTTTTTTAAATTTAAAATCTGTTGGTGTAGATACTGAGGATTTCCAGAACATTACCAAAATGAGAACTATCAAATAACAGTATTCCTCGTGGACTGGGTAATTTGGTAGCTGAATAAGTACTTTTTTAAGTGAATCAATATGATGTTTATTCTAAAATTTTTTCTAAATAAGCAGTATACACACTAAGGTAGAGAGAGAAATAAAACTTAAAAGTTTGGTACTATTTATTTTGATTAAGTATATCCTTTGCATTTGCTTTTTACTTACAGATAAACTTTTCTGTTAAGGATGATTGACTTATAGGACTATTGTGTTAGAATTGTATTTTTTTTAATTGACAAATATCTTTTAGAAATGTCTTTGGATTATCTAGGGGCAATTAGCAAACAAACCAGATTTTTCCTCCACTTGGGTCCCACCGCAGCCTTTAAAGAGAAACACGTCTAAATGGGTCCTGTAGAGCTACCTTGTACTACTAGATAGTTCCCAAAATGTTCTTCCATAAATTTAAGTTGTCCTAGTTGAGCTGCCCACTCTAGCCCTTTGGAAAGATCAAGGGGAACTCATTATTAAGCCTTTCATTAAGATTGGTTAATGAATGAACAATCCATGTGTAAGGAAATAGGGGAATTTGCCTAATTAAAAGTACCACTGGGGCGCCTGGGTGGCTCAGGTCTTGATCTCAGGGTTGTGAGATCAAGCTCTGCGCTCAGGAGGGAGTCTGCTTCCCCTCTCTCCCTCCCTCTCCCCCTCCCCTTCTCTCAAGTAAATAAATAAAAATCTTTAAAAAAAAAAAGTACCACCTAACATTGAGGGAATGCGGTCAGGTAAGCTGCCCGAGAATTATTGTATATATAATATATGTATATAATGTATTGCTATTAGGCAATGTATGAGAAGGAATTTAATTTAAAAGGAATTTTCTTCCATGGTTCATACCCATCTTTCTAGAGCCAAGATTTATTTGGGAATTAATCATTAGTTTCTTTAACTTCTATGGCAAGGGTTAAATGGTACAAATTCTAAATAGGAGACTGTTTACTTCTAAGTTTTCTTTCTTTTTGCTAAATCTAACATCAAATATGGTATTTCTTTTTTGTATAAATTTATTTAAAAAATTTTTTGTATTGGTGTTCAATTTGCCAACATATAGAATAACACCCAGTGCTCATCCCATCAAGTGCCCCCCTCAGTGCCCATCACCCAGTCACCCCCACCCCCTGCCCACCTCCCCTTCCACCACCCCTAGTTTGTTTCCCAGAGTTAGGAGTCTCTCATGTTCTGTCTCCCTCCCTGATATTTCCCACTCATTTTTCTCCTTTCCCCTTTATTCTCTTTCACTATTTTTTATTAAAAATATGTTATTTCTAACTTGTGTCTTTCAGTCACAATTCATTCAATTTTCAAAGACCCTATATAATCTATTTCATGGGGACCCTGAAGAAGAGTCGTTATATCAAGCCATTGCTTTTGTAACCAGCCTTTTGCTCAGGATGGAAGAAGTTGGAAGGAAACTACATAGCCCTACAGCATCAGCCAAAGAATTCTCTGGTACAGTCTGTGCTTCTGGAGGACCCAGTGAGGGGAAAACAGAGAGCCACTTGAAGAAAGATCCCTCCTCTCTGAGGGAAGAACCTCAGTGGTCATTTGCATTTGAACAGATTCTTGCGTCTTTGTTGAATGAACCAGCATTGGTGAGGTTTTTTGAAAAACCCGTAGATGTAAAAGTGAAACTAGAAAATGCAAAGACCTCTCAGTTAAGTTGTAGAACCAAGATATAAGTTTCTTAACAGGAATTGCCTATTATAGACAAGTTTACCAAGATTGCTGTAGCTGTTAGCCTGATTCTTGGGAATAGGATCAGGGATTTATCTTGTTACCAATGTGTTTGAAGATTAAAAGGAAGATATGTGAAAGCACAGTGATTCATTGCTTTGTGGTAATCTCTAATTTTGATATTCTTCATTACAAATGAACTTTTTTATAGTTCACGTGTTATGCGATATCAGGGAAATACTCTAAATGTTCCCACCAGGGGGCACTACCATATCACTTTTAGTAAGAAAATTCCTAATTTGTGCTATTTACATATGAATTACTAACAATTTTGAAAATGTAATGTTATGTTTGAGTATTATTGATGATGACTTGTCATTGATAAACCCTACTTTCCAAATTGCCTCAGTTCTATTAGAATGCTTTAGAATTCTGGGCTCTTAGATCTATAGCCTTTATTATCTAAGTGATTACCATATGGGGACCTCATTTTCAAGTTATCTAACTGAAATAAGACTAACTTTTTAAAGTTAATCTAGTTTAGTTTTCTAATAATAAATCGTTTTTTAGTAAGTTCTACATTCTTCCTACCTGAGTGGTACAGAAGCTGCTGACACACTTCTGTTACTGATAAAAACAAGTCAAGAACTCAAAAGATTCTGGGCTAATATAAGGAGAAACAATATTGGATTTAATTTTAAGTTGGATAAAGCCAGTCTCATAGAAGGGTTAAGAAACAATACAGTTAACTATATAGGTCTCTCATTAGACTGAGCAATTACTTGAAATTCTGAGCACTGCTGTTTGTGGCATTTGTCTCAGAGTATCCTGTGACTGCTTTGGTTCTAGCTTTAGATTTTGAATTTTCACCAGTCATGTTTTAAGCTACATTAGATAGACTGAATTACTGTATTAATTTGGCAAGTTCATAAAGTATACTTGTGTGTAATGATAGTTAAAGTAATTGCTGGTGTCTATCTAAAAAGTTTTGACCCATCTATCTGATTTAGATGTGTGATTTCCATATTTTATGCTGCTTATATTTCAGTCATTATAATGAAAGTCCATTTAGAGATAGTGGGCTTTGTTAGCACTTTAAAGGGAAAAAAAAGCAATCAAACCTATTCAATCTTCTGTGCTGTTTTTGACAAGAGCAATTTATTAATCAATTGACGTAGGAGAGGGGAGAGATAATCCACTGGAGCTTCTTATTTGACAAAAGGCTTTGGTTTTAAGCCCTTTGACTTTTCAGATATGAAACAATAAAAGGGCAAAAATTCTTTAGAATAACCGAAGACGTCTCCCTTTCTGGAAAGGAATTGGTTTAGTCAGCCTTTGACAAGAGGCCACTGTGAACAAGGCCTAACACAAAGACAGAGGGTTTCATCATCATAGACTATGTTATTTTCAAAGCGATTCAAGAATTTTAAGTTGATCATTTAAACTTCATAAGTTGGACTTGGCCAAACACTAGTGTTGTCTTTAAAATGATTTGCTCAACTTTTTCTTTTCAAAGAAATTATCACTTAAACATAGAGTTGGTAAATAAGCTAATGTGCCTTTTCTCAGAAATGATTTGCTGAAATGTGTCCAAATTTTAGAGCTTAGTGAATAGTTTATATGTACACTATCATACATTTGCTATTTTGCAATGTTTGTTAAATTATAGTAGCTCTAGAAAGATACAAGGTTCTATGCTTATATACAAAGGCACTATTGCACATACTGTTGAATATTTTGTCAGTTACATTTACAAAAAGAGATACTTAGGAGCATTGTTACTAATAATTGATATGCTTTTAAAGTCTGAATATCAAAGTTTAGCTTATCTTAATTAAAATTGAATTCTTAGATTTTTGAATTGGAAGATGATTATAAATGCAAGTTAAAAAGGCAAACATTTATTTTCTGAGTCTGCAGGAGAAATAAAATGACCACATAGTTTTATAGTTGCTACCTTGTTAAGCAAATGAGTTGTTCTTAATATTAAAAATCTTATGTAATTGTGTTAAACTGAACCACTGCATTATACCTTATACATTAAATTAAATGTATTATAAGGTGGCTTTACTTGTCTTTATAAAAATAAATATTACAAATCTATTATAGTGAACACGAAAAATTGTTTACTAAAAGATATTAGTATTATTAATTACAATGCATTTTTATTTACACTTAGTTATCACTTGAGGACTTCTCTCCTTTATTAGTTAAGGTAAGGTTGCAGAGAACAGAATTCACTCTAATTAGTTAAGGCCAGAAAAGATTTATTACTAGACATTAAGTGGCTTACAGAACTATCAAGAGGACTGACTCTAAACTGAACTTTCAAGAACAACTTCCAAAACTACACCACAGAACCAGGCCACCAAGGGAGTTGCTAATTCTTCTATGATTAGGAAACTGCTACTTCCTGCTACCATGATGAAAAATCAACACCACAGCTGCTACTTACAGATCCATGCTCCACCTGCTATGATTTATGCCAGCAAAAAAAAGGCCAAGCATCCCACTTCTCACCACCCACAAGCTAGTGACTAAATTGCCACAGAATAAGCAAACATGTTCGCAACCATGTTTACCAGCAGAAATGGCAGAAGCATAGCCTTCACCTCCCTTCTGCCATTCAAGGCTCATGAGTATGCATCTGATTGGCCTATAATATAACCAGAATCCTAATTGCAAGGGAATCTAGAAAATATCCTTTTAGCTTTTTAGCCTCTGCAGTACAGAGAGGTACATTAAGAGGCTAGAATGACAGTTTTTTATTGCTGTGTAACAAGTTACCCCAACACATTTATTATCTCACCATTTCAATGGGTTAGAATCTGGGCTCAGCTTAGCTGGGTGCTATGTTTAGGCTCTCACCAAGGCTGCAACCAAGGAATCTGCCAGACTGGTTCTCATGTAGAGAACCTCAACTGGGGATGAATCGACCTTGCTTACTTTGGTTTTTGGCAAAATTTATTTCCTTTTGGTTGTAGGTCTGGAGGCCCCAGCTAAGAAGCTGGTAGTCAGCTAGAGGCTTATCCACGTGACCAAGGATTGGTTAATCAGATGCTTCTCCTTGAAATTTTTTAATACATAGCAGAGCAGGATGGAAAGTTGGGGAATATATTCTGGTGGCAGTGGTGGCATCTTCACATTAACACTCTGGTTCTGAGATAGGACTTAAAGTGCTTTTGGATGTCCAGACTTTATTGCTCCTTTTGCAGGGAACTTCTTAGTGGATCCATGAGCTCAACAGTTCAATAAAGTCTTTTTCCACTGTTACCAGCCAGAATCCATTTCTTTGGCTATTTAAAGTAAGATTGATATATGTGACACTGGGAGCCCTATACCACTAGATCCCTCAAAGCAACGCACACAAATTACCCTGGTAGCTACATTCCTAGGCTTAAAACCAGTAAAAGGGTGTTTTATCCTTCATCTCACATCATACTCCAACTTCCATTTCTGTTATCAGAACATCTTTCCCCTATCCCAGAAGCAAGGTGATAGATTTCCTAGCTTCTAATTCTATTTGTTTTCCTCTGCAGGTAATGTCTCCTTTGTGCCACTTTTAAGATCTTGGTCTTTCCAATGTTCTGCAGTTTCTTATGATTTATGTAGCTTTCTAAAAAAATCCTGTTTGGGATTAATGATTAAAGTTTGATAATCAACTGTCATTCTCCAAAACCCATATATAATTCTGCACAAGCCAAATAGGCAAGTTAAATGAGGATAGTATAGAAATCTCTCTTCCACCTCCCATATAACCAAACACATCCTTCATATCTTTCGTGGCACTCATCTTTGTGATTTCCCCAGGGATATGGTATTGACAGATACAGCAAACCCTACGTGGCCCTTTCTACCATAAATAGTCCTTTCTACACTGGTCAGGGAGCAAATGTAGTAGATCTGTCAGTTGCTGTGTGTGACTATTTTAAATATACATCCGTAAACTGAGAAATAACCATATGATTATTTGCAGATCCACTGGACCCATTGTAGATGGATTCAGGATAAAATTCTGTCTCTTGACTCCATAAGCCCTGACTCTCATCAGTGGGTGACCATTGTATTCTAAGTGGCTGTGGATAACTGTGAGTTCAGCGTCAGTGTCCAATCTCTGAAAAGTATGAGTATTTCTAGTTGCCCAGTCATGGTTACCCTGGTAAGTGGCCACAGGCCCCCTCTGGCTAGAAAGAAAAAAAGCCAGAAAGAAAATTTACTACATACTTATGGTATTGTGGAATTCTTCCTCAAGTGTACCTGGCTTTCTCTTCAAGGGCCTCTGGGTATGTGAACAGATTCTGGCCTGCAAACTAGGTGAGAGGCCATGAATCTCAATAACAATGACTTAAATTAGATCTTTGTTCACCAGACACAGATTTTTGGCTACACAGATCAATTAAAACTTAGTAGGCTGCTTATTTATTTCCATCTAAGGAAACTGAAGGACAATTAGCCCCTATCAAACTTCTCTGCAAGGCCAAATATTCATATTATATCTCTGGCCATGCTTCTATCATGTTAACCATGCTCACCCTATCTCTTGTCATTAAGTGCTGCCACTTGGTCTTTGCCATTCTAGGATCCCATTATTCTCATTGAAATAAGAAAGTTCCTTTCAGTGGCAGCATCTCTTACCTTTATCCCTGGGCTACTGAAGACTACCAGTATTGCATATTTCAAGAATAATAAGGCTCCTCTCATTGATATATTTTTCAATGTCTTGGGAAAGAGAACATCCCCTCGATCCTCTTGGGGACATGGTTAGGATGTAGGTTAGTGGGTCATATATCATAAATGTACTCCATTGTTTCTATTTCCTTAAGCCTTTGGAGTATCTCCTGTACATTATACTAAGGAATATCTGGCATATCAACTTCATTTAATATGGGCTAATTTTCAGACTTGACTTCAGTCAACTGAGCCAAAAAGAACCACTTTCAGCTGGGCAAACTAGTTATTGAATCCAGAATCTCTGATAAGTATTAAGGTGTTGATATATTTGGCCTAATCTAAAATTACATTCCTTTCTCCGTGGTATAGTATCCTCAAAACACATTCCTATGCATATTCTGCAGATTTCTTCCATGATAAATTAGCAAAATTTCATAATTATCTCCTCCCAGTTCAGACTTTTACTTGTACCCTTGGAGCATTCTGTGACTTAACTCTAGTTTTAGGTCCGGAAGCAATGAGTGGAGATAGGAATGGTACCTGAGGAAAACTGACATTCCCTTGCAAGTAGCTTAAGTAAGGGAACATTCCCTTCAAGCAATATTCCCTAGCTGGTTCAAGCAAGGCAGAACCAGCCTCATCAAATAGCATGCTTCCACTGGCAAGTAAGGCTCATTGGTGAAATACTTAGAGTCTTCTGAATTCACTCAAATATCCCCATTTCTATTCTACCAGGTCTCACTCTAATCAAATAAATGCCCTTACTTTCATAAAAGTGACCTGACAAGGCTGTGAGTTTGGCATACATTGTAATTTAGCAACCCATGGGATTGGACTCTAATTTTTAGCTATGCCAGCTCTGTGTCAACAGGAAATAAGAGAATAAAAACTCATAGTCTTCTGTTCTTTGAGTTTAGAATTTAAATCCTAAGATTGCCATTGTCTTTCTTAAGCCTCTAGAGCACAATTAGAAGTTATTCCACTCCATGGTTTTTGGGTATCATTAGCGCCAAAATAATCTGTAGTAGCAGTTATCTGCTCCATCAATAGACACTTCACTGTAGATGCCCACTTGTGATAATTTGATCAGTTTGCCATTATGTGTCATAGACTATCAACATCCCATCTTCTAATACTAATAGTATCATCACTGCTTTCAAATCCAATCATGCTATCTAATCGATCTGAGTTTCCCACTTTCTGAAATGCTATTACCTTTAAGCACTCCTGCTACTACATTCTTTATTGGTCAGAATTCAATTTCAGAGAACACAAGACACTCTAGCTGGTCTAAGGAGGGAGAAATTTATTACAGGGTGTAAAATGGCTTAGAGAATAATTTAGGAGAGCTGTAGAAACAGATGCCAAGCGTTTAAGAATGATTCTCAAAGGCACACCACAAAGCCAAGCCATCAGAGTGCTGCTGTCTCTCCATACGGTCAGGAAATTTCCAGCTCTAGAACCGTGTTACTACTGCCATAGACGGGAAGCCATTACTATTGCTATCAGTTCCAGAAACATGCCACATATAGTACAACCTGCACCAGCAAAACGGATATCCTATCACTACCTCTGGACTCCGATATAGTCAATACCTAGACCGTGGGACCTCTGCTAACCTCCTGAATACACAACTCAACCACTGTGCTTCTCAGGACAGGCAGCAGAAATGAAGTACAAGCCATATTACCCTTGTAAATTGCATGCCTATGCATCTGATTAGCTGAACCTAAATCATATTCAGAGCTTCAGCTGCAAGGAGGTCTGGGAAGTGTGTTGGTATGTGTGCCTTCCATCATCTGCATTACAGGATGACACTCTAGGATGAGGGTGGAATGGAACTGAGTACCAAGTCACCATATCTACTGTAGCCTTCATCAAAGATTTAGTATATTTGGCTGGAACCCTAATACCAGGACCACAGGAAACAGTTCTTTCTGTGATTTTGTCTCTATTTTCTTACGTTTCCCTGAATCATTTTTTGCTTCTAACTACACACAGGCTTCCTGAGGCCTCTAATCAGAACCTGGCCCAAGACTGCAACCCTCTCACCATCTTCTAAAAGAAATCACATTATACTTAAGCACATATGATTTATGCATTCCCCCCCAAGACTTGTGAGGTTATAGGAGAGAAAGGCTATATCAAGGAGCACATAGCCATCTGCCATCTCACTGGTCCTCCATTTTTTTCCTCACTTTCACTTCAAGCTGATCCCTCAAGTTCATAACCTTCCACAAGTCCACACTCTCCACATAGGACTCTCCCTGCCATCTAAAGCACTTTGAGAAACATAGGACATTCGCTCTGCTCTGGGCTATTTCTCTTGTATGTATGGTGAAGCCCACCAGTCCTATGTACACTTTCTTCAGGCTCCCCTGAAATTCCAATGAATAAGGTAATTTTTTTTCCATTTCATTATTTGTTATTTATTTCATTAATTGTTATTGTTCTAATTTGTTAATCTTGTATTTTAGGAAGAGTAGCTTATGTCCTCACATTTTCGAAAGAGGTAATAAAAGGAGAAAGAGCCAAGGACCAGTCATATTTTATATAAGACATGAGAAATATTTCATTCATCCCCACCTCAGGGACTTTGCTTTTTTTGTGTCATTCTTTCAGTAATTTATTAAGAGTTGCTACCTATTCCCTGGTGACTGATTAATGGTATCCTAAGCATCTCTCTTTAACTAGTGAGACTTATTCACTTCCTTGCTTACCACTCCTGGAGGAATCTCCTCACATCATTAAAATTGAAAATTGCTATTAGCTGTGGCTCTCTTCTTCCTGTTTAGTAATTTTCAGATGCCCAGACTAATTGTTCCTCTCCTAAGCCAAGACCTGAATCAACAATATGAAAATGGATGAATTCTAAATACTGGCTTTTGTCTGATTACCAATTTGTAAAGAAACAAAGATGTAATATGGGTCTGAAACATATTTTTCTTTTTCTTCAAACTTATTCAATTTCTAAACAATAAAAACAAAACAAATATTCTTGAAAAGACAAAACTATATTGATGGGGAGTAGATAGTGGCTGCCAGGGGCTAGTGGCAAGGGAGGGCGTGATTATAAAGGGAATTTGGGGGGATTGATGAAACTATTCTGTATTCTGATTTAAAAAGTGGGTACATGACTCTATACCTGTGTTAAAACTCAGAGAACTGTACACCAAATGAAAAAGTCATTTCACAGTATGATAATTTAAATTACAAATTTTCAAAAGAAAAAAGCTTTTTATTTTTATTTTTTGTATTGCACAGGATGTATCTAAAAAGGCACATTAAGATGCACCTTTTGGTGATTTTCTCTGAGGAAGGCAACCAGGTAGATGGAAAACAGCTTGGAGAAATATCCTTTTTCCTTGTTTACCTTGTGTTTTGAATTTTTGAATACATTATTTTATTAAAATATAACATAAGTATGCATTTAAATGAATTATCACCAAGTGAACACACCCATACAACCACCACTCAGGGCATAATATGGAATATTGCCAGCACCCCAGGAGCCTCCCTCCTGCCTCCTCCCATTCATTATCTCTTTCTCTCCTCCCCAGAGAAAAAAACATGATCCTGACTTCTAAGACCGCAGATTAGTTTCTCCTATAAAAATTTATATAAATGGAATCATATCATTGGCTTCTTTCACTCAACATTACATTTGTGAAATTCATTCATATAGTATATAGACAGTTCATTTCCTTTTATTGTGGTGTGATATTTCACTATAGAAATATTATAAATTTTTTATGCATTTTACCATTCATAGACGTCTGGGTTGTTTCCAACTTTGGAATATTATGAATAATGTGGTTTCTTTTTCTTTTTCTGAAGATCAAATTGGTTTTATTGAACAAGTCATGAATTGGGCAGTATCCCATTTAGCAAATAGAAAGGAGCTCCTTTGAGCTGTAGAAAAGAAAGGGTTTTATTTATTTTATTTTTGTATATTTTTTATTGGAGTTCGATTTGTCAATATATAATATAACACCCAGGGCTCATCCCGTCAAGTTCCCCCCCTCAGTGCCCGCCACCCAGTCACCCCATTCCCCCTGCCCACCTCCCCTTCCACCACCCCTTGTTCATTTCCCAGAGTTAGGAGTCTCTCATGTTCTGTCACCCTCTCAATGTGGTTTCATTTGTCTTCTGATACCCTTATTGATATATTTCTTTGGGATGTATCTTTTACATATCTAGGAGTGGAATTACTGGGTCAATAGGGCACATACATGTTCAGCTTTGATAGATGCCAAGTGGTGTTTCAAGTGGCTGTGCCAATTAACACTCCAATCAGTAACAAAAGAATTCTGGTAGTTGTGTATCCTCATCAATGCTTAGATGGTCTCCTTTTTTCATCTTAGCCATTCTGGTAAGTCCATAATGCATGACTTCAAATTCATTGTGGTTTAAATTGGCATTTCCCGGGCACCTGGGTGACTCAGTGGGTGAGCGTCTGCCTTTGGGCCAGTTGTGATCCCGGGGTCCTGGGATTGAGTCCCTCATTGGGCTCCCTGCAGGGATCCTGCTTCTCCCTCTGCTTATGACTCTGCCTCTCTCTGTGTGTCTCTCATGAATAAATAATCTTTTAAAAATTTTTAAAAATTAAAAAATAAATTGGCATTTCCCTGATCATTTCTTAAAATAAGTTCTATTGAGGTATAATTTACATACACATTAATGCACTCACTCAAAGTGTGTATTTTGATGAGCTTGACAAATTTATACACCCACACCACACTCAAGGTATAGAACATTTTTGCCACCCTAAAAAGTCTCCTTGTTCCCCAACCAGGTTCCTAACAACCTCCCCTACCCTCACAACCAAGAAAGCCTTGATCTGCTTTCTGCCATATATTAAACTTACCTTTACTAGAGTTTCATGGAAATTGAATCACACTGTAAGATCTCTTTTATGTCTGCCATTTCCTGCTCAGCATAATGTTTATAAGATTCATCTATGCTGTTGCCTATTAGAAGTTAATTCTTTTTAGTATTCCATTAGTTATGACTATTCCACAATTTTTTTGTTTATATTCCACAATTCAAATATCCATTCACCTGTTCATTGTCATTTGAGTTGCATCCAGCTTTTAGCTCTTATGAATAATGTTGCTAGGAACATTGGGTATGAGTCTTTTTGGAATCATGTTTTCATTTTCTAGGTTAAATACCCAGGAATGGGAATGACAGGATATATATATTTTTTAACTTCATAAGGAACTTCCAAACTGTTTTCCAGATTAGTTGTATCATTTTGCATTCCCATCAGCAATATATGAGAGCTCCAATTGCTTCACATTCTTGTCAGCACTTGGCATTCTTAAATTTTCTTTTTTAATTTTGCCCATTCTCGAGGGTGTGTAGTAGTGTTTCATATTGTAGTTTTAATTTGCATTTCACTGATGACTGATCGAGTTCAGCCTCATTTAATGTACTTATGGGCCATTCTTGCATCTTTTGTGAAGAGCCTGTTATAATCTTTCACTGATTTTAAAGCATTTTTAAAATCAGCTTTATTGAGGTGCAAATCACATACAATAAAATTTACTGATTTTAAACAGTCTGTGGAGTTTTAAAGAAACTCTATACTCGTTATAATCACCACTCCAATCCAAATATAGAACATTTCCATCAGCTCAAAAAGACTCCCCGAGGCCTTTTGAACAATCCCCTCTTGACCCCTGGCCCTTGGCAATACTGATCTGCTTTCTATCACTATAGTTTTAGTTTTGCTTTTTCTAGAATTTCATATAAATGGAATCATACAGATGTAGCCTTTCTTATTTTGTAAGATTTTATTCATTTTCATATACTTTCAAAAACCGCTTTATTGAAATACAACTTCCATACTGTGAAATTCACTCATTTCAAATGCACAATCTGATGAGTTTTAGTAATCTTAGAGTTGTATGTGCATCATCACAATCCAGTTTTAGAATATTTTCATCACCACCAAAAAAAAGGGTTTCTTGCTCTTCATTCCCACTGTCAGCCCAGGTAAGAAGTAATCTACTATCTCTATCAATTTGACTTTTCTGGCCATTTCATATAAATAGAATCATGTAATACTTGCCCTTTAGTATCTGGCTACTTTCACGTGCAATGCTTTTGAGATTCATTCTGTGTTAGCCAACTATCAGCAGTTGATGCCTCTTCATTGTTGCATAGTGTTCCGCTGTATGGATATATGACAATATGTATATCTATTCAACAGTCAATGTAGGTTTGGATCATTTCCACCCTTTGGCTATTACCAGTAATGTTGCTATGAACATTCATGGTACAAGTTCTGTGCAGTCATACACTTTCTATTCTCTTGAGTATGTACCTAGAAGTTAAATTGTTGGGTCATAGTGCTAACACTATATGTATTTTGATGAACTGACAAATTATTTTCCAAAGTGGCTGCTCCATTTTATACTTCTATCCGCAATGTATGAGGTATCCAAATTCTCCATATGCTTGCCAGCACTTGTTTATCTTTTTTATTGTGGCCACTCTAGTGGGTGTGAAGTGGTATCACATTGCAGTTTTAATCGGTATTTTCCTAATGCCTAATGATGTTGAGCATCTTTTTATGTTCTTACTAGCTGTTATGGGCTGAATTGTGCCCATCCTCCAAAATTCATGAGATGAGTCCTTGTCCAGTCGAGACAAAGCAGTCATCTCAGGTATAGAGCTCACAGCCTGAAGAAATGGCTGAGCTGGCATCCACCTAGAACCCTGCCACACTGAACAGCATCCTTGGCAGCTTGCTGAAGGCTTCTCTGAGGACACGTAGAGTTGAGCCTGGAGACCCTGGTGCTGGCTAGTCCAGCTTGGAGAGGCTACCACCGCTGCCATCAGATCATGGATTTTGGGGCAAGGGGCCTGTGGTCCACTTTGCGGGTCTGAGCCCAGCCAGTGGCAGCCATGGAGAGGACTCTGGGGTTAATGCCTGCCCCTCACCCCCTACCCCAGTTCACATGTCTCCACTTCTCACTGCCCATTCCTTTTCTTTCATACTGTATCTTTGGAATCCAGTGTGTATCTCACACTTACAGAACATCTGAACTTGAACTAGCCACATTTCAAGTACTCAATTGTCACATGCGACCAGTGGCTACTGTATGGAACAGTGCAGTTCTATAGCTTTACCAATATATTTTGTCTGCTTATTCTGTCATTTACAGAAAGAAGTATGATAGAATCGTCCTATGACTACAGATGTACCAACTACTATTTCTATCAAGTTTTGTTTAAAAAATGTTGACTCTAGGGTATTGTGTACAGCCAAATTTAAGAATTTTATCTTTTTCTACTGAATTGAATCTGTTGTCATTGTGAAATGAACCTTGTTATTTCTAGTTCATGCTTCCTGTATGAACCCCTTAACCTCATTTATCCTCTTCATGACTTATTTGCTATGGCTGCTGCATAATCTAAAGCTCCATATAGACCACATATTGGGTCACAAATCG
Source organism: Canis lupus familiaris (assembly GCF_011100685.1). Lineage (NCBI taxonomy): Eukaryota > Metazoa > Chordata > Mammalia > Carnivora > Canidae > Canis > Canis lupus. The sequence continues at coordinate 81,036,712 of NC_049260.1, forward strand.
GGTCTGAACCGATACCAAAAGATTGGGATTGTCCCCTGCATATTCTCGGACCATAATGCCTTGAAATTAGAGCTGAATCACAACAAGAAGTTTGGAAGGACCTCAAACACGTGGAGGTTAAGGACCATCCTGCTAAAAGATAAAAGGGTCAACCAGGAAATTAAGGAAGAATTAAAAAGATTCATGGAAACTAATGAGAATGAAGATACAACCGTTCAAAATCTTTGGGATGCAGCGAAAGCAGTCCTAAGGGGGAAATACATTGCAATACAAGCATCCATCCAAAAACTGGAAAGAACTCAAATACAAAAGCTAACCTTACACATAAAGGAGCTAGAGAAAAAACAGCAAATAGATCCTACACCCAAGAGAAGAAGGGAGTTAATAAAGATTCGAGCAGAACTCAACGAAATCGAGACCAGAAGAACTGTGGAACAGATCAACAGAACCAGGAGTTGGTTCTTTGAAAGAATTAATAAGATAGATAAACCATTAGCCAGCCTTATTAAAAAGAAGAGAGAGAAGACTCAAATTAATAAAATCATGAATGAGAAAGGAGAGATCACTACCAACACCAAGGAAATACAAACGATTTTAAAAACATATTATGAACAGCTATACGCCAATAAATTAGGCAATCTAGAAGAAATGGACGCATTCCTGGAAAGCCACAAACTACCAAAACTGGAACAGGAAGAAATAGAAAACCTGAACAGGCCAATAACCAGGGAGGAAATTGAAGCAGTCATCAAAAACCTCCCAAGACACAAGAGTCCAGGGCCAGATGGCTTCCCAGGGGAATTTTATCAAACGTTTAAAGAACAAACCATACCTATTCTCCTAAAGCTGTTTGGAAAGATAGAAAGAGATGGAGTACTTCCAAATTCGTTCTATGAAGCCAGCATCACCTTAATTCCAAAGCCAGACAAAGACCCCACCAAAAAGGAGAATTACAGACCAATATCCCTGATGAACATGGATGCAAAAATTCTCAACAAGATACTGGCCAATAGGATACAACAGTACATTAAGAAAATTATTCACCATGACCAAGTAGGATTTATCCCTGGGACACAAGGCTGGTTCAACACCCGTAAAACAATCAATGTGATTCATCATATCAGCAAGAGAAAAACCAAGAAGCATATGATCCTCTCATTGGATGCAGAGAAAGCATTTGACAAAATACAGCATCCATTCCTGATCAAAACTCTTCAGAGTGTAGGGATAGAGGGAACATTCCTCGACATCTTAAAAGCCATCTATGAAAAGCCCACAGCAAATATCATTCTCAATGGGGAAGCACTGGGAGCCTTTCCCCTAAGATCAGGAACAAGACAGGGATGTCCACTCTCACCACTGCTGTTCAACATAGTACTGGAAGTCCTAGCCTCAGCAATCAGACAACAAAAAGACATTAAAGGCATTCAAATTGGCAAAGAAGAAGTCAAACTCTCCCTCTTCGCCGATGACATGATACTCTACATAGAAAACCCAAAAGTCTCCACCCCAAGATTGCTAGAACTCATACAGCAATTCGGTAGCGTGGCAGGATACAAAATCAATGCCCAGAAGTCAGTGGCATTTCTATACACTAACAATGAGACTGAAGAAAGAGAAATTAAGGAGTCAATCCCATTTACAATTGCACCCAAAAGCATAAGATACCTAGGAATAAACCTAACCAAAGATGTAAAGGATCTATACCCTCAAAACTATAGAACACTTCTGAAAGAAATTGAGGAAGACACAAAGAGATGGAAAAATATTCCATGCTCATGGATTGGCAGAATTAATATTGTGAAAATGTCAATGTTACCCAGGGCAATATACACGTTTAATGCAATCCCTATCAAAATACCATGTACTTTCTTCAGAGAGTTAGAACAAATTATTTTAAGATTTGTGTGGAATCAGAAAAGACCCCGAATAGCCAGGGGAATTTTAAAAAAGAAAACCATATCTGGGGGCATCACAATGCCAGATTTCAGGTTGTACTACAAAGCTGTGGTCATCAAGACAGTGTGGTGCTGGCACAAAAACAGACACATAGATCAGTGGAACAGAATAGAGAATCCAGAAGTGGACCCTGAACTTTATGGGCAACTAATATTCGATAAAGGAGGAAAGACTATCCATTGGAAGAAAAACAGTCTCTTCAATAAATGGTGCTGGGAAAATTGGACATCCACATGCAGAAGAATGAAACTAGACCACTCTCTTGCACCATACACAAAGATAAACTCAAAATGGATGAAAGATCTAAATGTGAGACAAGATTCCATCAAAATCCTAGAGAAGAACACAGGCAACACCCTTTTTGAACTCGGCCATAGTAACTTCTTGCAAGATACATCTATGAATGCAAGGGAAACAAAAGCAAAAATGAACTATTGGGACTTCATCAAGATAAGAAGCTTTTGCACAGCAAAGGATACAGTCAACAAAACTAAAAGACAGCCTACAGAATGGGAGAAGATATTTGCAAATGACATATCAGATAAAGGGCTAGTTTCCAAGATCTATAAAGAACTTATTAAACTCAACACCAAAGAAACAAACAATCCAATCATGAAATGGGCAAAAGACATGAACAGAAATCTCACAGAGGAAGACATAGACATGGCCAACATGCATATGAGAAAATGCTCTGCATCACTTGCCATCAGGGAAATACAAATCAAAACTACAATGAGATACCACCTCACACCAGTGAGAATGGGGAAAATTAACAAGGCAGGAAACAACAAATGTTGGAGAGGATGCGGAGAAAAGGGAACCCTCTTACACTGTTGGTGGGAATGTGAACTGGTGCAGCCACTCTGGAAAACTGTGTGGAGGTTCCTCAAACAGTTAAAAATATACCTGCCCTACGACCCAGCAATTGCACTGTTGGGGATTTACCCCAAAGATACAAATGCAATGAAACGCTGGGACACCTGCACCCCGATGTTTCTAGCAGCAATGGCCACGATAGCCAAACTGTGGAAGGAGCCTCGGTGTCCAATGAAAGATGAATGGATAAAGAAGATGTGGTTTATGTATACAATGGAATATTACTCAGCTATTAGAAATGACAAATACCCACCATTTGCTTCAACGTGGATGGAACTGGAGGGTATTATGCTGAGTGAAGTAAGTCAGTCGGAGAAGGACAAACAATATATGTTCTCATTCATTTGGGGAATATAAATAATAGTTAAAGGGAATATAAGAGAAGGGAGGAGAAATGTGTGGGAAATATCAGAAAGGGAGACAGAACGTAAAGACTGCTAACTCTGGGAAACGAACTAGGGGTGGTAGAAGGGGAGGAGGGCGGGGGGTGGGAGTGAATGGGTGACGGGCACTGGGTGTTATTCTGTATGTTAGTAAATTGAAAACACCAATAAAAAATAAATTAAAAAAAAAGAATTGGACCAAATGTTTGCTCAAAAATAAATAAATAAATAAATAAAGCTCCATATATTGTTGACCTTACATGACATTATTATTATGGTTGATGTATACAATGTTTACTTAAGATTTACCAACAGATTTACTATTTTTATTGTTCTTCATCACTTCTTGCATCTCTAAGCTGCTGTCTTGATTACTTGTATTTGATATTTATTTTAGTATGAATCTGCTGGGGACAGATTTTGTCAGTTTTTGTCTGAAAATATCTTTAGTTCACTTTCTTTTTCTGAATTTTTTATTATGAGATCATTCAGATTCACCTGCAGTTGTAAGAAATAATATAGAAAGATCCCATATGCCTGTTACCCAGTTCCCCCAATGATAACAACTTGCGTACATTAGTACATACACCTTGCATAGATACAGTACAATAGCACAATCAGGAAATTGACATTGATTCAATACAGTGACCTTATTGAGATTCCTCATTTAATTGTATTTGTGTGTGTGTGTGTGTGTGTGTGTGTGTGTGTTTTATTCTGTGCAATATTAATCACTTGTCAAGATTCTTGGGACCACTACAACACCCAAATACAGAGCAGTTTTATATCACAAGGCACTCTGGTGCTACCCTTTTACAGCCACATCCATTTCCCTGCTGCCATCCCAGCTCCTAGAAACCACTAATCCAGTCTTCTTTTCTAAAATTTTATCCTTTCAAACATTATATAAATGGAACCATACAGTATGTGACCTCTGGGGATTGGCTTTTTTTGGTCATCACAATTCCCTGGAGATTCCTCCAGGCTGCTATGTATATCAACGGTTGGTTCCCTTTTATTCATGAATAGTAGTCCATGGTATGGATGTGCTCCAGTGTTTAACCATTCACCCACTGAGGTACATGTGGACTGTTTCCAGTTTGGGAATATTATGAATAAAGCTGCTATGGACATTCATGTACAAGTTTGTGTGTGAACATAAATTTTCATTTATCTGGGATAAATACCAAGAGCACAGTTACTAGGTCATATGGCATGTACATGCTTAGTTTTGTGAAAAATGGCCATTCTCATTTCTCAGAGTGGCTGTACCATGTTACATTCTCGTCGGCATCATATCAGTGATCTAGCTCTGGAACATCCTCTCTAGCATTTGTGTTGTCACAACTTTTTTATTTTAGCCAGCCTGATAGTCATGAAGTGGTATCTCAATGTGGTTTTAATTTGCATTTCCATGATGGTTAATGTTATGGCCTGAATCGAGCCGCCTCCACCGAATTTGTATGTTTTTATTTTATTTTTATTTTATTTAAAGATTTTATTTATTTATTCATGAGAGACACAGAGAGAGAGAGAGGCAGAGACACAGGCAGAGGGAGAAGTAGGCTCCCAGAGGGAAGCCTGATGAGGGACTGGATCCCAGGACCCCAAGATCATGACCTGAGCCAAAGGCAGACACTCAACCACTGAGCCACCCAGGCACCCCCGAAATTGTATGTTGAAGGCCTAACCCCTAATACCTCAGAACGTAACTGTATTTGGAGATAAGGTCCTTAAAGAAATGAATCAATTAAAATGAAGCTATTAGGGTGGGAACCTAATCCAATATGGCTGGTATCTTTATAAGAAGACAAGGAGACTGCAGGGGCATGTGTACATAGAGAGACATCTATGCAAAGAGGCTGCAGCCATCAGCAAGCCAAAGAGAGAGGCCTCAAAAGAAACCAACCATGCCAACATTTTGATCTTGGACTTCTAGTCTTCAGAACTGTAAGAAAATATATTTCTGTTGTTGAAGTCAATTTGTAGTATTTTGTTATGGAAGCTCTAGCCAGCTAATATAGGTACTGATGTTGAACATCTTTTCATATGCTTATTTTACCATGTGTGTATCCTCTCCACTGAAATGTCTCTTCACGTCTTTTGCCCATGTTCTAATTGGATTGTTTGGGTTTTTTTACTGTCAAGTTTTTAGAGTTCTTTTTATATTCTAGACACAAGTTTTTGGTTAGCCATGTGGTTTACAAATGTTTTCTCCCAGTATGTAGCTTGTTTTTTATGTATTTCATAGGATTTTGATGAGATCCAATTTATCGGTTTTTTTCTTTATACTATGGTGATTCTGGTGTCAGGTTTAAGCGTTATTTGACTACTTGTAGATCCTCCAAACTTACTTCTACGGTTTTCTCTAGAAGTTTGCTAATTTTGTGTTTTACATTTGTTTGTTATCCATTTTGAGTTAATTTGTGTATAAGGTGGGGATTCAGGATGAGGTTCATTTTTTGCCTCTATATGTTCAATTATTCTGGCACCATTTTTTGAAAAGGCTCTTTCTTCATCAAATTGCTGTAGCAATTTTGTAAAGAATCAGTTGGATATATTTGTGTGGGTGTGTTCACTTTTACCTTTGCAAGATATTTTTGCTGGATATCAAGTTTTATATTGCTTTTTCATTTTAAAAAATTTTCCAGCTGTTCAACAATATCATCACATTGTCTGTTGGCTTCTATGGTTTCAATTAAGCTGTCAGTTTCATTGTTGCTCTTTTGAAGTTAATCTTTCTTTTCTTTGTTATGACTGCCTTAACCCTTAACTTAACAGTCTAAAAACAGTGTAAGCTTTTAAAGGAGCATCTGGAAAGAAGAGAGCATGAAGTAAAATCACATCTGAGGTTACCCCCCTCACACAACCCTAGATTTGCACTTTATTTATTTTTTTTTAAGATTTTATTTATTCATTCATGAGAGACACAGAGAGGCAGAGACAGAGGGAGAAGCAGGCTCCTCGCAGGGAGCCTGATGTGGGACTCAATCCTGGGACTCCAGAATCACGCCCTGAGCCAAAGGCAGATGCTCAACCATTGAGCCACCCAGGTGTCCCAGATTTGCACTTTAAAAAAAAGATTTTATTTATTTATTTGTTAGAGAGAGAGATACAGAGATAGTGAAGGAGAGAGAGAGAGAGAGAACGGAGCAGGGAGGAGACAGAGAAGCAGGCTCCCCACTGAGCAGGGAGCTTGATGAGGGGCTCACTCCTAGGACCTCAGGATCATGACCTGAGCCAAAGGCAGATGCTTAACCGACTGAGCTACCCAGGCACCCCTGCACTTTTGGATACTAGTTCCTGTAAACATTTTTTAATATGGCCAATTCCTTAATCCTTTGCCTATTTCTTTTAAATCATACCCCGTTCTGTATGTTTTCAGTTGTGGTGTCCCCAGCTGCAATGTAATATTCTTGCAGTCACAAAAATAGATAGCAAGGAAGACCTGCATTTATAATTCTTACCTTCTATTCAGTAGGTAAGAGATTTTCCTTTCAACTAACTGCATGGAACAGTTTATGGGTGTGTGTGTGTGTGTGTGTGTGTGTGTATGTCTAAGAGGGGAAAGGTACACAGAAGAAATAATACATTATATATATATGTAATACATTATATTACATATATTAATATGTAGTATGTATATATTAATAATTATAATATATTCTATATTATGTAATGCAGTACATAAAGACTAGTATCTCCACCCTTCCCTTTTTTAAAAGAAGAAACTTTCTCACTTTCAGTAATTTCCTTTGTATTCCCGTGACTCTGCCTTCATTTTACTTTTAGTTTCAGCAAAGGTTTTGGTCAGTTGGAATTTCTCCTACCATTTTGGTGTTGTTCTTGTGCCTGCGGTAATTCTTTTATGGCTCACGTGTAGGGTTTTCCACCTCTTTAGAGAATCTTGTTTTAATTTCCAGTATTTTTGCAGGGGTGGGATTGAAATAGTATGAATCCATAAAGTGGCTTCTAGGGAAAAAAATCCATTTTCCTGATATGCTAAGTACATTCAGGGGGCCTATGTTCGTTTTACTCAAGTGTGCAGGCAGCCTACCTTTGGAGAAATAGCATAAACTAAAGATTCTGTAAGCCATTACTGATGGTAACTATCAAATGTCGCCGCTCCCAGCAATTCAAGCAAAGCTTCCGTGTTCACCTTTTTGTACAATACGGAGCCTCTTTGACAGCTTCCTCAGGTTGAGTAGGAAACAGAATATCCGTGAGAGGCTGAGCAGAAAGCAAAACAGAAATATTTCAGCTACATCTACGAGTGAAGCCACGAGCTTTAGCTTCTCTAGTAATTTTCCTGAATGTCTTTTATGCCAGATCTCCAAGGGTTTTTCTCCCAGAAATTTTTGGGGCTTATGTCTGCATTTTGAAGGGCAGACTATTACACTGAAGTTCCTTTCACGGTGCTTATTAAGATACACCTGTATATAGCATTTTACAACTTTCGGAGTGATTTCATCAAGTAAACTCTACTCAAACCTCATAACCAACAAAGCTGTGATGTTGATAGGCTAATGACTGTCCCCATTTTAGAGATAAGGAAACTAAGTCAATTGTCCAAGATATTTCAGATAATAAATGACAGGACCTGAGTAAAGTCTGCTGATTCTGGTGCTCGTTCCTTCCTACAAAACTGCCCCCACCTCAGAAAATATTACATAGCCACGAATAAAATCTCATAAGTTTACAAAGAATGGATTTTTATTTTAAACATTTTTACCTGTGGAAATTGCCCTGCAGTTTTCCAGAAGTGTTATGATAATTAAGTACATTCGCATGGATCTGTTTTGAGCAGAGCATATTTTCACTCTTAGCTGAAGGCAAAGCCCCTGCTCCCAGACTAACAATTTTTGCTACATATCAGGTCACTTCTGAGTGCCCACGGAAGAGCCCCACACAACCAGAAGCTCAATATGAAATTTGAATTATTTATTTATTTTTTTAAAAGATTTTATTTATTCATGAGAGACACAGAGACATAGGCAGAGGGAGAAGTATGCTCCTTGTGAGGAGCCTGATGCCAGACTTGATATTAGGACTCTGGGATCACAACCCAAGTCAAAAGGCAGATGCTCAACCACGGAACCACCCAGGTGCCCCCAAAATTTGATTTTCAATCGAATTTGCTCCCCAGGTAATCAGAGATCAGTGAAAGGTTAGGAAATTTAACAAGTGTACCCTCTCTGCCCAGTGTAGACGTAGGCCTGGGACGCCTTCCTAGGTGTTGTGGGTTCAAGGAGGAGTTTTCATGCCTGAATCCTACCACTCACCATTCTCCTGAAAGCTTTCATCTCAAGAATGCTATGTAGCACAAGGAACAATTAGCAGTACAGCAGGAAAAGGTCATTCATTAATAAAGGCTTGATTTGAGGATTCAGCATATGCCTGGCAACTCCTCTTCTCTTTCCTTCTGTTGCAGGGTTCTCTGGTTTAAAAAAAAATGGGTTGGAAAATGCAGCTTACGCTACTCCCTCCTTTCTGAATCTGAGAAGCTAAGGTCTTCAGAACAAATTGGCCTGACCTAAAAATCCGGAGCAGGGGTAACTGACTATATAGACATAGATATATATCACTTTTCATGGTGATGACCTTGCTCACTGGTGACATGGAGCCCTAATGACTCATCTCAGACCAATCAGAGTAGTAGCTCCTATGCAGGAACTTCTAAGAAAGAGGTATATCAAGCACCTCAAATTGTAGGTGAGAGTATTTGCTCTCCACCATGGACCAAGGCTGAAGCATAAAGAGGGTTAAAAATGCTCCCCTTCTCTAACATGAGAGAGCAAGAGAGAGAGAGAACGCTTGCTGTTGCACATCAGTCTATTGGGGAATGGATTTCATGCTGGCTCCCTCTCTTGGGTTGCCATGGTGATGAGAGAGCGAAGAGCAAGTAATTGCAGAGATCCAGTGCTCCAGGGGTAAGTAACAAGATTCTCCTCTCAGCAGAACCATGCTTCCCAGGGCTTCAGGGTCACACAGAGGATAAGGAGGGGGTCTTGCACTCGATGATTTGTTATCTCAGCTGTGCTCCTGTTGCCGATGTGTCAGAATGAGAGCAGGCCAGCCTCTGGTACTGACAGTCAAGCCTGCATCCTCTACCCCCAGAATCATGTCAAGCGACACCAGGAGAAAGCTATTAACATACTGCTTCCCTCAGTGCTTGCAAAAAGGTACTGCCATCAGCACCCATGCTCACGGCACACATCAACACTTCCCAGTCTTTGTACTAAGGACAGAGTTGCCCTATTGAGCCCCAATGATGTCCAACAGGAGATGAGTGGCTAAATCAAGCTGGCTGTGAGGACAGGGCAAAGTTAATTTCTCAGCAGTGCATGCAGCTTGGCTGAGGGGACGATGCTCACCTCTCCTCAAACCCGTACTCTAACATTTAATTGTATTCTTGGCATGTGTTGGAGATGTGTCAGTCTTGGGCCACCTGTCCTGGTAATTTGCTGCCCTTTCTTTTAGGAGAAGAGTCATAGTTTGACAGGTTACTGGGGATACAACCTAGCCTCAGTAGAAGCAAGAAACTTGTTGTCAAGTGTAATGATGTGGTCTCCAAACAATAAGCCATATCCTGGGTTATTGATGCTTCATGGTTAGTCAGAGCTCAGGAACCTTGGTGGTTGGTTGCAAGGGTTGGTGGTAAAGCGCTAGACTCAAGAGAAGATTCTGGGTTCCAATCTTTTTTTTTGGCGGGGGGGGGGGCGTCCAATCTTAAATCCTGTGCTGACTTGTGCAATGTTGAACAAGTCACTTCTCTTCCTATCTTCAATCTCTTCACTGAAAAAAATGGGATTATATATATATCTCCCTCTCTGGTTTTGTCTTATTTTTCCCTCCCTTCTCCTATGATCCTCTGTTTTGTTTATTAAATTCCACATATGACTGAAATCATATGATAATTGTCTTTCTCTGATTGACTTACTTCTCTCAGCATTATACCCTCTAGTTCTATCCACGTCATCACAAATGCTAAGATATTGTTTTCTTGATGGCTGAGTAATATTCCATTATAGATAGATAGATAGATAGATAGATAGATAGATAGATAGATAGATATCTCACATCTTCTTTATCCATTCATGTGTCGATGGACACCGAGGATCTCTCCATAGTCTGGCTATTGTGGACACTGCTGCTCTAAACATTGGGGTGCAGGTGCCCCTTCAGATCACTATGTTTGTATCCTTCGAGTAAATGCCTAGTAGTACAGTTGCTGGGTCATAGAGTAGCTCTATTTTTAACTTCCTGAGGAAGCTCCATACTGTTTTCCAGAGTGGCCGCACCAGTTTGCATTCCCACCAGCAATGTAAGAAGGAGACTTTTTTTTTAATTTATTTTTTATTGGTGTTCAATTTACTAACATACAAAATAACCCCCAGTGCCCGTCACCCATTCACTCCCACCCCCCGCCCTCCCCCCCTTCTACCACCCCTAGTTCGTTTCCCAGAGTTAGCAGTCTTTACGTTCTGTCTCCCTTTCTGATATTTCCCACACATTTCTTCTCCCTTCCCTTATATTCCCTTTCACTATTATTTATATTCCCCAAATGAATGAGAACATATAATGTTTGTCCTTCTCCGACTGACTTACTTCACTCAGCATAATACCCTCCAGTTCCATCCACGTTGAAGCAAATGGTGGGTATTTGTCATTTCTAATGGCTGAGTAATATTCCATTGTATACATAAACCACATCTTCTTTATCCATTCATCTTTCGTTGGACACCGAGGCTCAGAAGGAGACTCTTAACTCTCGAAACAAGCTGAGGATTGCTGGAGGGGAGGTGGGTGAGGGGATGAGGTGACTGAGTGATGGGCATTAAGGAGAGCACGTGATGGAATGAGCACTGGGTGTTGTTTGCAACTGAGGAATCACTAAACTCTGCATCTGAAACTAATAATACACTATTTGTTAATTCATTGAATTTAAAAGAAAAATGTAAATATATCATGGGGAGTATTACGAGATTCGGGTGAAATTGTGGATGTAAAGCTGCTCAGAAACACAGAAAAAGCCTGTGTAAAGCATGTTTATGAACATTCACAGGATGTACAAAGATGTACAGTCAGAACTTCTTAAAAGTATACATGGAGGAAAGTACATGGCTTAGCTCAGGTCTTGCCCACAAGCCTTAGATGAGTGTGTTGACAGTTCCTGCCTTGGGGCAAGACAGCACACGTGGGGGCATCCAGGACCTAATAGAGCAAGTTAGGGGAAGTCAAGAAGAGTCAGAGATGAAACTGCTAAGATGTGCCAAAAAAGAACAGTGCTGGGTGGCACAGTCAGTTAAGCATCTGACTCTTCTTTTTTAAAGACTTATTTATTTATTTATTCATGAGAGACACAGAGAGAGAGAGAGAGGCAGAGGCACAGGCAGTGGGAGAAGCAGGCTCCATGCAGGAAGCCCAACATGGGACTCGATCCCAGGTTGCCAGGATTACACCCTGGGCTGTAGGCGGCGCTAAACCACTGCGCCACCGGGGCTGCCTAGCATCTGACTCTTGATTTTGGCTCAGGTCGTGATCTCAGGGTTGTGAGATCAAGCCCCATGTTGGGCTGCATGGTCAGCAAGGAGTCTGCTCGAGATTCTCCTCCCTCTGCCCCTCCCTCCACCTTCTCTTTTCCTCTCTCTAAATACATAAATCTTTTTTTAAAAAAAAAAGAACAGCGCTATATACATCATTGTATCTCACATTCATAATGTGCCAGGTTCTCTAAGTCCTTTGCATGTATTATCTCATTTAATTCTTACACTGACCCTGTGAAATTAGTATTACTGTCTTTATCTTATGGGTGAAGAAACTAAGGCTTAAAGATTAATGTGCTATTTGGCCCATGATCACTTAGCCAGCAAGGAGGAGAACCAAGACCTGAACCCAGTTCTCGTGTGACTCCAGAGCCTGTTGCGCATAACCAGCAGGTGCTAAATGGCTGGTCATAGAATCCTCTGGGTGATGGGCCTCCTGACCCCTTGCCTAGTGCTAAGGATCCAGGCTCAGTCTAGAGCTCGGCCACTAGGGGGCAGTGCATCTCCCGCTGTTACAAGATAGCAGTTCACTTGTGGGGCGGGGGGCGGGCTCTTCTGGGAGTTGGCTGTTCTCTCCCCGGGTGGAAGGCCTTGGGAAGAACCCACAGCCTGACTCCAGCTTGTTCTTGGGTTTCCGCCTCAACCCCCATTTTATCAACATTTGGCTCTAGGCCCCAGGTGGCTCCAATGATGGGGACAGAAACAGCATGGCCGTTTACATGCTTCTCCTCCAGGTAGTGCACACAAGAGCCGGCGAGCTGCGCGCCCCTAAGGGCCTTTCAGGACTTCTCTGGGGGAATCAGTAGAGAGTAGGATGAGCCTAATAGTCAGGAACCAGGACTCTGTAGCTTCACTGTCCGGGTTCTCCCCATGGAGAACGTCCATACCTTCTGACTGTCACTTAACCTCTCAGAGCTCTTTCTTATCTACAGATATGAGCTTGGCGCCACCCATCCTGCTGGAATTTGGCGAGCCCTGCTCTGGGATAAAGCGTGCACAGTGCCAAGCTCAGTGCCTGGCCCACCACCTTGGGAATGGGTATGTAGTTCCTCCCTCCAGGCTCTTAAGCAGACACCCAGCAGGGGCCCACTGCGCTCAGAGGCCACACAGCGCTCAGGGGTAGGACCAGGAGCAGTCCCTCAGCAGCCCCTGGCCACCCGCCCCCACCCTGCAGCCCAGGAAGCAGCCCAGGTTCTATGGGAACCGCGCTGCTGCCCAGCTGGAGGCCCTGCAAACGTGCCAAGCTTGGCCGCTCTGTGCCTTTCAGCATCCCTCAGTTTTTCCTGGCCCGGAATTATTCCTAACCTCTGACTCACTTCCCTCCCAGCCAGAAAGGAAACTTTTTTTTTTCTTCCTCCCCTCCCACAGATGTAATCCTTCCCCCAGCATGTATATTTCATCTCCTGAAAGTGTGGTGCTCTGGCAGTAGACAGACCTGAAGCCTGCTCCTGTGGCTTAGTGTCGGGGTCACCTGAGGCACGTGCTGTCCTCGCTCAAAGACCAACTCTGCCGTATTAATTGTGTGACCTTGAGCAGATTCCTTAATCTTTCTGAACCTCACTGTGCTCACCTGAACTAGTACTTAAGATTCAGGATTGCTGAAGGGACGAAGTGACATAATACATGTAAAGGGCCTGGCACTTGGAACGGGCCGTGGATTACCAGCTGTGTGATTTGGGGCAAGGCTTTTTTTTCTTTTTAAACACTGTAGGGGCGTCCGGGTGGCTCAGTTGGTTAAGTGTCTGCTTTCAGCTTAGGTCATGATCCTGGGATCGAGCCCTGCATAGGTCTCCCTACTCAGCGGGGAGCCTGCTTCTCCCTCTACCTCTACCCTGGCTCTCTCTCTCTCTCTCAGATAAATAAATAGTCTTAAAAAGCACTCTAAGCCTCAGTTTTCCTATCTGTACCCATCCTGCAGGATTGGCATATTAAAAGAGTTCATCCTTGTCAGGTCTCTAGCTGTGCACTCAGTCCATACTAAGAATTCAATGATTATCAGCTGTTGTAACTCTTGCCCTCCTAGCCATCCTGTTGCCTTGTCCCCTCTACATAGGGAAAACTCCCTCTTCTGCCTTGCTGTGACGATCTCCTACCCACATTCTCTCAACTCCGCATGCAGGGCTATATAATGGGAAGTTTGTCTCCTTTCTTCCCTAGGCTCCTGGTGTAAAAGGGTGGCTGAGTTCCCTGTTCTGACCTGTCAGGGATCTGGTGTTGCCCACTGCGTTTTTCAGTTTACCTCCAGTGAGCAAAGCTCAACCTTCATGCAAGCACACAAATCCAGGCTACAAAGACCTTGCTAACTCTTAGTCTTCTCATTCATAAATGGGCATAATATTATTGTGCCTGTCTCCTAGGATTATTGTGATTATAGTGCCACAGGTGATCATGGGTGTTACGGGAATGGCAAGTACCTAGTAAAGAGTGTTGTGGCTACCACTTACTAGGTACTCACTCTTTGCCAGGTTTTTGTACTTGGGTTTCTGTGCCTGCATGGAGGTTGCTGCAAGCCTTCCCACCTGTGAGTAAACCAAAAGTACAGTACCCCACACCAGGCTCCCAACAGATCCAAATAGTGAACTCAGGCCACCTGACGACAACCTTGTTTGGGAACAGGATGGGCAACCATTTTACAACAGGGGCTTGAAGTGGAAAGGAGACAAACTGCCCACTAGATAAACACACAGGTTCAGTTAGAGGGAGAGGGGAGAGGTGGGGGTTGGCGATACTCAGTGGGGTAGGGAAGAGGGAGTTCCTTGCCTAGAGACACAGGGGAATGAGCAGAGAGCTGACAACTCGTTGACACCTGAGTGGAGTGGGCCTATGGATAGAGCCAGCACATGGCAGAGACCCGATGGGATCACAGGTGCATCTGCCTCCAAAACCCACGCCCTTAACCATTACAATATTAACGCCTGGCACAGAGTAGGTGCTCAATAAGTATTTGTGTCATGAAGGAGTTTATACCATTGCCTCTTTCTGGAAAGTGTTCCTCCTCCATCTTTCCCTGGGCCCATCCTTCAAAGCCCAGCTCAGATGCAGCCTCCCATTCAACTAATGTGCCCTCTCTCTGTTGCTTTTGGGTGGGGGAGCCAGGGGCATCAGTGCTGGGGCGAGGCAGGCCGGAGCCCTAGGATGGGCCAGCTGTCGTGGATGGGGAGGAAAGACTCTCCAGTTTTGTGCAGTTTTCTCTTGTGTCTGTGCACTGGATTTCAAGTTGTTACAAGGACTGGATACACCCGTGACAAAGTAACTCACACTGGGCTCTGGTTACTCATAACAGTGAATTCCAATCACTTAGCAACCATGTGTGGGGAGGAGGATCAGAAGCCATTTCAGGGCAGGGGACTAGGAGGGGAGTGAGACAAGATGTCTGCCGCTGACCAATAGCGCCTGCGCAGTAAGGAGGAGGTGGGCAGGGAAAGTAAGAGAAGCTCATTCTGAGTTAAGAACTACTGCTCCAAGGGTTTTAGGGTCTTTAAGCCCCTGGGGATTTAGGGATTTGTAATTCTATGCTATATAATACCCTAAAACCAAGGATATTGGGATTCCAAGGATTTTAAATGCCTACAACCTATGGTACAACGACTCGAGCAATTTTTGAGCTATGAAATGCTGAGCTTAGGACCCAGACAAGGATTTTAAATGGAACACTGGATCTGTTAAAATACTAATCCCCCTTTGACTTAATTTTTTAAAAAGATTTTATTTATTTATTCATAGAGACACAGAGAGAGGCAGAGACACAGGCAGAAGGAGAAGCAGGCTCCATGCAGGGAGCCTGACATGGGACTTGATCCCGGTCTCCAAGATCGGGCCCTGGGCTGAAGGCGGCGCCAAACCGCTGAGCCACCCGGGCTGTCCCCCCCCCCCCCCCCAATTCGACTTCAAATCAATCTTGTTTTAGCCCTCGGGACAGTGGTTTCCAAACCATCTTCCCAACAATCTAGGGATCCCTGAGGGCACCTCACAGAGAAGTGGAGAGAGTTAGTTATTGATTGGAGAGAGGACAGCAGGGTAGGAATTCTGCATCAGACATTGTGGCTTCCGCCAGGGCAGCTCCATCTTCTTTTGGTTTGGATATCGGGCTTCTGTATTCCATTCAAAAAAACGTGTTTTCACAGAAGCACAAAAAGTAAGTTTTGAAGCCTCTGTCTTAGGAAAAAGAAACCCGTGGAGAGTGGCCTGGGAAGCCATATGTGACCTCTGTTGGCTTTTTTTTTTCTTTTAATGGGAGACAGACACGACAAAGATTCTTCAACTGCCAAACCAAATGGTGCCAGGGAGATTGGGTGGATCCAGATAAATCAGTCATTAGTCGAGTAAACCAGTCATTAGCTGACTCTACAGATAAGCTCATGTCTGTTATAAAATTAATAATAACCACTACTAAAACTACAATTGCGATGACTACTACCGTTTACCGAGCGCTTTTAGGATGTGCCAGGGACTTTGCTAAGCACTTTACATAAGTTATCTCATGGAATTCCTCACAACCACCCTGAGAAGAAGTATTATTTTCTCCATTTGACTGATGAGGAGACTGGGCTCTGAGTGGATAACTAACTTGCCCAAGGTCATACAGCCAGCACAAGGTTGAGTCCGCTTTACTTACAAGCAGAAACAGAATGGACTACAGGAATTACAGTGGTCAAAGGTCAGCTGTTGGGTGGCCTGAATTAAGGACCGAAGTTAAATTCTGACCAATAGATGGCACCAGTGTGTGTGAGTTTGGTGGTCTGCTTCAGTTGGTCAAATGCAGCTGCTGCCCAGGGAGAGCTCATCACTGAAGCAGCCTATCTCAATCAGCACTGAAAAAACCCAGCTCAAGTTGAAGGAAGAGAAAGAAATGGCCAGCATTTTATTCCTCAATCAGATGACGCCCCCCTGTCCTGTTGGTAGCTACGCAAAGATACAGGAAGCCAGCAAGTGGAGGAGCAGAGGCAGTTAAGAAGACCTGAGGATCTTTTCTCTTCAACACTTGCTGGGCACGTGCTTGGTATCAGGCAGCGTGCTCTGTAATAAAGTCACATGGGGATATCCTACCTAGCTATCTTGCTGCCTAGGGAGAGAGGCAGGTGCTATGGTAGAGGAGGTACTGAATAGATGGGGGTACCCAACCTGGACCTGAAGGTCTGCAGAGGCTTCTCTCAGGAATGGTGTCTGAGCGAGTCCTATTGGATGAATGGGAGCTGCCCAGACATCCAAAGGTGGTAAGGCATTCCAGACAGAGGCTTAAAAATCCATCAAGCCTCGACACATTCAAGGCCAGACGGCATGGGCTTCAACTGCCAAGAGAGATGAGTTTGAAGAGACAGGAAGAACCAGGCGATTGAACAGCCTAGAATATCACACAAAGAACTTAATTTGTGAACCTATGAAGGCAGAAGCCGTTGAGTCTCAAGAGGGTCTGCGAGCCAAAAGAAAAAAAGAGGTAAGTCCGATTGTTGGTGAGGCAGTGAAGAGCCAGAGGAGGGTTTTCAGCAGGGGCACGATGTGGTCTTATCTGATGGCCAGTGGGGAGGCAAAATTGCAAAGGGGCTTGCTGGAGGCAAGAACATTAGTTGGGGTATTTGGGGCAGGAAAGGCATGAGGACCTGAGCAGTGATAGATACGAAGGGAATCAAGTAGATAAAGTTGACAGGACTTAGTGAGCCCTCCTAGCCTCCTCCCCACCTGCATATACTCATCTCCAAAGCTCAATTGAGGCTGTACTTCTCACTAAATCCCCCCCGCCATATTCCCAATTTTCAAGCTGCTTTTGGGGGGCCATTTTGCTCCCTTCCTAAGCTGTCTTTAATCAAGTTTAATCAAGCCTGACTGATTTCACAAGTTGACAGAGAAAGTCTGTCCCGCATGCTGGGTCAGTCTCTGGCCCTATAGCCCCATGGAGTAGAATCTGTCAACTGACCTCGGGTAGGGCAACAAATTGGCCTTGAGCTGGTCTCTGACCCTCTGCCTGTGGCTTCACAACATGGGCAGAGTTCAGTTAAGAAATCAGCACAGTTCCAGGAAAAGGGCACACATTGTCTAGTTTATTTTTCTCCTGATTCAATTCATACCAATATACAGACCCCAGTGGATAGCAGGCAAAATGGAGGGAGGTCCCCAAAGCAAGCAGATTTTCTAGATGCCCCCTTCCTCTCCTGCAAGGCCCATCAATGAGGTGTCCTAACTTTGCTTGGATCTGAGGTTGGAATCCCTGGAGGAGAAGCCAGAAGTCAGGCTTTCTATGGGGAGACAGACTATAGGGCCAGCTGGAATGCCAGGAAGTCAAAGACCCCTGAAGAGTAGGTGTTCCTCTCTGCATGGGGATGCACTGTCTTGATCTGCTCCCTGGGAACTTCAGAAAGCAGGTCTTCCCCTAGAGCTTCTTGGACCCTTACACTGTCAACATGACAGAAACACAGACAATGAGATGCCAGAGGCCTGGGCCCACAGGCCAACTGAATATGGCCAGGGTATGCTGGTGACTCAAGGACCCAACTTACAGTCTAGAGGGCTATATCTGGAGATTCCTGGCTAATTGCTGCTCTAGAGCCTTGCCAGTCATACTGAACCCCAATCAGACTCTGACCGGTTCAGTTTGGGCCTGTCATGAGTGGGGAAAGAGGATGAGCTATGGCCCTGGGTGGTGCTGACCCTGGTCCCCTCACATGCTCTCCCAGCCCCCTTTCATCTGTCTCCAATTTCTTCTCTTCTTCTCTCTCCTTTTCTTCTTCTTCTTCCTCCTCTTCGTCATCTGAGTCCTCATATAGGTTGATCGTTGCCTGGATAGGGAAGTTCTGCAGTAAAATCTCCCCATCACTGTACAGGTAGTCAAAGGAGCGGGATTTAGGCCAGAAGAGCCTGTGGACAGACAAGAAATATAGCCCCTAACTTAGACGGGGTCCCATCTGTTGCAGAGAGGCAAGTAAGACCAAGAAAGAAGTCAACCCCTAAACTTCTTCTCCTGCCTACAGAATGAGGTGAAAGGGAAAAGGAGGAAGTGCATACACATTGTAACAGAACTCTCTAGATTGTTAAAAAAGGGATGCAGGCTGGAAGGTAATGTCTGGTGGGCTGATGGCTGTGGGGAGGCCCTGCCCCGGCATCTGTCAGCTCTGACACTGATCCCACCCCCCCACTTCAGAAGTCTTCTAGCCAAGAATGATCTATCCCTGCGTCCTCGGTGTCCCACTAAGGCTTCCTTCACTGACCTCGCCCAAAGGGGCTCATTCTTAGGGGTCATCGGCATTGACTTCAGGTAAGGCAACCTTGGCCAGTTCCCTTAACCACCCTGGGCTTCAGTTTCCTAATGTATGAAAAAGGGATCCTGGCACTGCCTCTCTCCTCCTCCTGCTTCACAAGGCTGTTGTACCGATTTGAAGCGCGAGTGGGTCTACAGCAAGTTCTGAGCTCGGCGCGCCAGACTTACCTGACAGGGTGATGGAACTCGGAGGCAGCCTTTATGACTTTGGCACCTGTCGCCCCACCAGTGGCCTGTCCAAAGCAAAAGCTAGCATGTGGTTCAAAGTACATGGCCAGACAACTGCCTCCTCTGTATCAGGGGTCATAAACCTACGTAAGATGATCTAGAAGAAACTTTAGGCATCCCGGGGGCAGCCCCTACCCGCCCCCTCAGCAAGGGGCTCTGTCCTGGTTCTGGCTGTAAAGCAAGTGCATGGAGTCCTGGGGGTTGTTCGCTTTGCTGCCCCTGTTCTAACACCTGTTTGGAGACTGTCCAAGAGACAGAGTTCCACCAAGCAGCCAAGATTCATTGGCGGGGGTGGGAGGGGGGGAGGTAAGGGCGGCCTGGAAGAGCACTGGGGCTAGGTGCCAGGAGACCAGGATTCTAGCACCAGCTCTCTCACAGGCCAGTGGCAGGGCCAGCCCAAATCCTTCACTACTCTGGGCACCCGTCTCTCCATCTTAAGGATTGCCACAGAAATCTCAGGGTTGCCCTCCTCTCAGAGCTGTTGAAGAATCAAATGTGAGCAAGGCATTAGAGATACTTTGCCATGTCTGCAGCCCTGGACCAAGGGCTGGGGCTCTCTGGAAACGGACCTTCTGGGTCAACGTGAATGCCTGTGGCCACCTATGCACGTGACCGCATGTATCGGGGGCTCAGACTCACCGCCTCGATGCCTTTCTTCCCCCACCACTGTGGTAGGTCCCTTGCAGAGGACAGCCAGGGCCTCCAAAGACACGCTCCTCTAGGACAAAGAGATCAATCTATGGAAGAAGGAGACTGGAACCTGGACTCCTTGAGATAACAAAAGAGGCCTCCGGAACACTTGGCTCGGAGGCTGTCTAGTCCAGGAAGCTTGTCATGAGGCCCCTGCCCTCTCGTCCCCACCTGAACAATGTGATTGTTGCTCTTGTCATGCTGTTTTGTAATTATCTGCTTGCCTTTGAGCTTCTTAGGGACCAGTTTAGGTTTGACCATATCTGAATCCCCAACACCCCAGTGCAGTGCCTGGCACACAGTAGGCATCTTGCTAAAGGTTTGCTGAATGTTACACATCTGGAGGAAGAAATGGGGGTTGGGTGGAAAATATCTTGCCCCTGACTACGCCAAGAAGGAGAGCTTAGAGTCCTGCCATCTTCCGGGGCTGGGGAAAGGGGCCTGAAATATTTCTGGGCCCACTGCTTCCCCACTAGACTTCCAGAGGTCCAGGAAAAAAATATGGAGATTTTATGGTGTGGTCAGGAAAGAGAAGGGCCCCTGGTCAGAGGCTTCTTAGGACTTTGGCCCTCTTTTACTCCCTCTTCAGCATAGGTCATATTAAAGCCAGGCTCCATGGCAGCCTCTCCCGTGCTCCTCAGTGGACTCAGTGAGCAACTTGGCCCATGAGGCCCTGGCTGCTCGGCTTTCAGCTTTGCCAATGCCCACTGTCCCCGAGTCTCCTCCTGCCACCCAGAGGGATGAATGAGGTGTGAAGCCAGTTGAGACACTCCAGCCTGAGATGCAGAAGGGGCTCTGAGGGCTGTGAGGCCTTGTCCTACCCCTCCACAGAGAGCAGGGGCACCCTGGACATTTCATTTTCCTTCCTCTCCCAGGACACCACCAAACCTGAGTCCTTGTCGCCAAGGGCCAAGGTCTGCTTACCTGTCACTGCCACCTACTTGTTGTCCAGAGGAGACAAGCAGTGGTGGACTTAATAGGCCAGGGGCAGCAGCCGAGGGAATGGAAGGGTCCATCCTTAGGGGGTCGAGGCCAGGCAGGTCATAGGGGCTCTTATTTCTCAGAACCTCCTGCATTCTTTTGGCCTTTCCTGGGAGACCCTTTTATAAGGCTTGCCTGGCCTCATAAATTATTCAGGGCAGCTTGGGGCTGGAGGGGACCTGGGAGGAGGGGTGAGGATTTAGAACAGGGAGCTCTGGGAGGGGAAGCCTGGGTCTCTGGGTGTGAAAGCTCTCCCAGTTGAATAAACAGAGAGTCAGTGGGGGGTGAAGGGTTTTCTTTACCTCCAAGTCAGAAAGGAAAACACAGAAGGGGCAAATCATACACCATTTGTGCAAATTCCCCAGGCAGTAGCAAGGCTGGCTGGGGCAGGGGGTAAAAGAAGGAAGCTCATTAGTACCGCAAACCACGGAAAGCTGTCCGGCATAGAGCGCTGGAAAGACAGGCCTTTGGCAAAGCCAGTTCCCAGTAGAAAAGGGATAGCTGACCCAGCTAAGGCGAGTGAGGGACCCACACGTTATTTGGGCTCAAACCCCCAAGAGATTTGCCAGGTGGCCCTGATATTAGGTGGCACTGCCATTAAGTACCACCTGGGTCAGGAAAAAAGGAGGTTCTGGGTGTAGCAGGTCCAGCTGCCTGTGGGGTGACCCTCAAGTGCCTGAGTCTCCTCTCCGGCCTCAGCAGTAAGTGGTCTGGTAAAGAAGCATGGGCAGCATTTCAGGGCTCCCAGGTCAGATTCCAAACTGCAGAGCTCAGCACCCCCTCCTACTCCCCAGTCCAGGAGCTGGGGTGGGGAGGGGGGTGGTGGCGGGGAAGCAGGTCTCTGCCTGGCTGCTAAACTGCTGAAGAACCATCCCTGGCCCCAAGGCCTCTGTTCCCTCACGTGTAAGAGGAGGGTGCAGGGTGCAGGGCCAGTGGCCTCAAGGGGCCTGCCAGCCTGAACACTCTGTGACAGGTACTGGGTACATGGGTACTGACCCCAGGGCTGGGGGTGGGGGTGGGCAGCCCAGCCGCTCCAGCACAGTCCTTGGCCTTAGCCAGTCTTCTGGACCTTTGCCAAAAAGCTTCCAGTTACAACTGCCAGCAGCCTCCTTGTGCTTTAGAAGTCCCAAAAATATTCCTCTGGGGGCTCAGCATTCATCCCCATCAGGGTTTGTGATTGTCCAAAATCTGAAACAAATCCAATGTCCAATAATGGGAAACCAGCTACATTCAGCAAGGTGAGTCTCTGCCCTTGAATACTAAGCAGGCACTGACGATCATGCTCTGGAAGCCTCAGCATCAACACCGAAAGTGGGAAAGAAAATCAGATCCCAAAATTGTATGAACAACTCGATGCAAGGGGCTCCTCTTTCCTCTGTTCCCCTGACCCCCGGCTCCCACCCCACTTCAAATTCCAGCCCCACCATGTGCTTGATAGCAAAGGAAAAATCAGAAACCAGGTAAAACACATGCCTCACTTGGGCTGGGACGGTGAGACAATTTCATATTCCAACTGGCTTGGTGGAAGAGTGGGGAAAGAAAACAAGCGGGAGAGAGCCAAGACTGGGAGATTTTTTATTTCCTTCTTCGTGCTTTTCTGACCGTCCTTGAAAATGCTACGAGACCCGATATTCTTTGGGCGATAGAAAATAAGGACACGTGGAAGGTAAAAGGAAAGAAAGAAATGCTTAGTTGCAGAGAGAGAGGACTCTGTCGGGGTTGGGGGTTGCCGATGGGGGATGACACTTGCTCCGTGGGAGCTACAGGGAGACACATCTTGGCTCCATCAAAGGAAAACTTTCTAGCAGCCCAGCCGCCACCTAACCCAAGGGCCTGGCACCATACCAGCCCTCAATAAACAGAGGTTTATTATATGTGTTGAAATGAGGGCAGTGGCATGCGCTGCCCCAGACTGCTCCGAGGCAAGCTCTCTGGATCCCGGGTCCCCAGAGAGGGGAGAAGGAGGGCTGCTGGGGAGCCCGAATCTCTCTCAGTCTGGCAGGGTCCTGGCTAAATTCACTTCCAGAAGTTGAGGGTTTGCTGGAACTGCTTCACTGGCCCAGAAGAGGAATGAGGCTGAGGGGAGGCACCAGGTGGAAACAAGAGCTGGCAGGCCTGGGGCCTGCGAGGAGAAAGAAGCAAACCTATTAGCATTCCCTGGGATCTTTTTGACCTCCAGGTGGCCAGGGCCTCTGAAAACAGGCAGGAGGGAAGAGGGAAAGGGGGAAGAGGGAGACATTAACTCCTGATCTCAGGAGTTCAAGCCCAACCGGACTTGGCCAGGCCACCCGTCATGCCACCTCTGGCCTTGAACCTGTGTTCATTGGGTCACAATCCTTCACCACTGGGGCTGTCTGGCCCCTTTGCTCTCCTAAGCGGGCTTCAGGGTTCCCCTCAGGCCAGCTTCTAGCATGCTCTTCTGGAGCCCAGCTGCCCTTTAGGCCCATCTGCATGGCTGTTTGGTCTCCCCACACAACTGCTCTCTGCCCTGCTACCTCCTGAGAATTGCCACCCGCCTCAAGCAGTCAATGGGAGACAATGCCCCGGCCCCTCTTGCTGAAGGATTTAAGGCCTGCAAGTGTCGCTGGACAAAAGTGGGAGCCTGGCTGTGTGCCCTTCCATTTGGCACAGAACAGGAGTAAGATGGCCAGCAGTGTAGCAAGGAAAGGTGTGGAACAGCCAAACGAATGGCTTCTCTTCGGGGTGATTACGGCCCTGCCTCTGTTTCCCCTGACAGCCCCATAGTATCTGGGTTTTGCCCTTGGTGGCTCTGCCAGGCCCTCCTGAGAGGACTGGGCCCCTCCTTTGTGCTACACACCACTGGGCTGGGCATTGCCTGGCATGGGAATGGACTAGAAAGAGGAAAGTGCTGAGGACACTGCCTTAGGGTGCTTACAGCCTAGGGAGGCAGACAAAACCTGCGCAGGGCAAGATGACTCCAACAGCCTCAGCTGGGCCCCAAGACCCCTGAGCGTGTTCCCTGGTCATGCTCTAAGTCTGGCCTCCACATTTCCCTGGGCCACATTCCAAACTTCCTTCAGCTCCCTACCATGTTCCTGCTCCACCCCTCCCTCCTACTTCCCTGAGAAAACAGAGGCCTTCAAGCATGAATTACCTCAGTGCCCTGCCCCACCCCCAAAAAATTGGCCTGCAGCTCCAACTTCCTTCCTCCCCCAGCCCTCCCTTCTCAGGGGACAAGGTGCCCCTCTCGTTAAAGGCTAATCCCTTTATCTGGGCCTTGGCCTCATCCACCCTCCTTCTCCTCTCTGGGCCCTTCCTCCAGACATCATCATGCCCCTTCTCTTCAGGAAAGGCCAGTTTCTTTATTCTAGCTCTCTCCCTTCCCAATGTAAAATGGCGGTCTCCTTGATGCCAAGAAATACAGCTTTTCTCTCCTCAGATGTGTTCTCTCATTCCCCTAACATGCTCGCTCTCTCTCTCTCTCTCTCTCTCTCTCTCTCCCCTCCCTCTCTTCCTCCTTCCCACTCTCTTATCTTTCCATCACCCTCAAGTACCTCAGCCCTCCTGCAGGTTGGCCCCCACCCCATCCTCCTAGTGAATGAGCACCACCAAAGGTCACCAATAACCTAACTGCCAAATCCCTTTGAACTCTTGGGTGGCCAAAGATACCATTGGCCAAGCCCTCTTTCCTTAAGCCCTCCTTCATCTCTTGGCCCCCATGATTATTCTCTCATTTTCCTCCTACTTCTGGAACCCCTCCCTGTGTTCTGTCGCCCACCTCTCTTCCTCTGCCCATTCCCCCCTCACCTGTGGCTCTCACAGTCCCCAAATTAGGCTGATACACAGCCATGTTTTCAACGGGGCACAGCAAAATGGGGAGAACATCCCAAAGTAGAGGTTTTCCATAGTCTAAATGTATTCACTCATAGAAAGGACTGTCCTTTATTATGAGGTTATGCCCTTCCTATTTGGGTGGAGCAAGATATTCTTTCTTTTTTGAAATGATTGCAATGGTGGGTGCTAGGCTTTTATTTTTTCCCTTTTTTTTGGAAAAAAAGATTTATTTATTTAATTTTTTATGATAGACAGAGAGAGAGAGGCAGAGACACAGGCAGAGGGAGAAGCAGGCTCCACGCTGGGAGCCCAACTCGGGACTCGATCCCGGGACTCCAGGATCGCACCCTGGGCCAAAGGCAGCCGCCAAACCACTGAGCCACCCAGGGATCCCCTATTTTTTCCCTTTTAATGCTCTGTGAGTTTACCTTTCCAAACTCAAATGTTAGTTTCTCTGTGTCAGTCCTGTTAATGTTTGTTGGATGAATCCAAATTTGAGAATGCTTACTTCCTCTCCCCCCTGTCCCCACCCCCATTACAAACTGAACCTCCTCTGTACCTACCTCAGGAAGCAGCATCATATGGGACCCAAGTCAGTCAAGCTAAAGCATCAGCCACTTCTCGCACCTATCTCTTCCACACTCCTCACTCACCCCATTGTCCCTTTGATGTGGCCTCATTCATTCTCTCTCACCTGGACACCAGGAACAGCTTCCAGGGAGGTTGCCCCATCCTTGACTTGGCCCTTCCAACCCACCCTCCCCACAGCCATCCCAGGGATCTTTCTAGAACACGGATCTGAGTACAGCCCTCCTGCACTGGAAAATCTCCAGTTATCCCCAGTTGCCTAGAGGAAATGTCCAGCCCCATTCCCGTGACTGCCTAGGCCTGGCCTGCTCCTCCCAGCTCCAGCCTCCAGTGGCTTTCATGCACCCTCCCCTGCAGCTCCCCTTGACCTCACCTCCTCTCCATAAACAAGCTGTGGCCTTTCACCCCTAATCCTTTCAGGGTTGAGGGCCTCTGGAGGTCTTAATCCCACCCTGTGTCAGACTGGCCTTTAGCCAAAGGAACAAACGGGCAAACGGAAGAGTGGATCACACCCAGCGAGGATGGATGTCATTCTGTGAGATTTCTGCTCTGGTCATACCTAGATGGAGATGGAGGTTGAATGTGCACAAATGCACAGACTATGCTGTGCCACAAAATATATTTCTTGCTGTGGGTCACCGGTCAGGAGATTGGCACCAAGGGGGCTGGCATGTTGTTCTGTGATTCACTTAGTGCTGCTCATGTCACAGTCCTTGTTGTGGGTCTAGTCTCCCCGGAGAGCGAAACAGAGGTCAGGAGAGCAGGTGATGCTGGGGAGACCTCTCAGAGGAGGGGCTCATCAAGTGGGGCTGGGCATAAGTGGGCAGAGAGAATGGGAACTGAGATGCTGGCCTAGGAGCGGAGAGTAATAGGAGAGAACATTTGTTAAACATTTATGTACCAGGCACTGTCCTAAGCATTTCGCATGGATTAATTTGCCTCACAAACAACCCGAAGGAGGAAGACACACTATTACAAGCCTTGTTTTATAGATGAGACTAACATACTTGCCCAAGGTCACGGAGCTAATAGTGACAAGGCTGGGACTTGAACTCAGGTGGTCTCTGTGCCTCTTGGGCACAGCACTGTATACCATCCCTGGGGGCTGGTGGGAGGAGGGAGCTGTTCAGGAAACAGCGAGAGGCTAGGCCATTGGAAAGGGGACCTACAGTGGCAGGTGGAAAGGCCCAGAACAGGTTCTGGGCTCACCTCAGCAAAGAAGATCTTCCTCCTTCCCTCCAGCCTCTGCCTCCTGAGCCAGGGCCCCTGGGGTCAGGGGTGGGGTGGGGTGGGCAGGAAGCCTAAAAGACCAGTGTGGGGGCCAGGTGGAGGCAAGAGGCAAGCAGGGTCTGCCCTGACAGAGGAAAACAGGGCAAGGTTCTCTTCCCCGACCCCAGCCTGTCCCCAAAGCAAAAAGAGCAAATGGTGCCTGGGACCTCTGCCCTCAAGTCCAAATGTCCCAAATGTGCCAAGTCCTGGACCCAGCCCCTTGGGTTCCTGGGACAGCGGGGGTTGGGGGGTTCCCCTCTGGAGAACAGCTTGCTGCCTGGTCGGCCCTCCTCCTGTACCCTTCTGCCTCTTGGCCTGCCATCGGAGCCAGGCCAGGTGGGCCATGTGGTACAGGGATCTTTTGGCAGAGCCCCCTCGCAGCTCCCCATTTGCTCCTCATTTGGACTGTGGGGGGCCTAGAAAAACAGAGCTGAAGCTCAGAGGAAGCTCCTAGGAGGGGTGGGAGGGAGAGTGCCCCTGGGAAGGTCACTCCCAGTCAGGCCCCTGCCGTCCACCCTGCCCTCCAGCCCATCCAGCCCCATCCCTGGCTCTCCTGTCCAGCCTTGCCTGCCCCTCTGCTCCCCTCTGCACTAATACAGCCTCTTTCCCAGGCTGGCCAGAAGCCCCTGGAAGATGGGAATTCTCAGGAGTACATTCACTTCTCTTTTCTCTTTGGTCCCCCGGAGGCCTGCTGATGGCGCCTCAGTGAGGACAGACCTGGGTAACTAGTGACAGGATCTTCCTGGGAGGTGGGTCCTGCCAAGCTAATAAGAACAGCCACCAGCACTACAGAAATCAGTAGCATTTAGTGAGCACTCACGATGTGTTGGGCGCTGTGCTAAGCACTGAATTTCCTCATTACTGTATTTATACCTTACGAAGATCCTATGAGGTAGGCACTGTTGTTCGCTCCCTTTAATTAATTAATTAATCAGAGACATAGGCAGAGGGAGAAGCAGACTCCTTGTGGGGAGCCTGATGTGGGACTTGATCCCAGGACCCTGGGATCACGACCTGAGCCGAAGGCAGACGCTCAACCACTGAGCCACCCAGGCGTCCCTGTTGGCCCCCTTTAGAGATGAGTAGGAAACTGAGGCACAGACAGATGAAGTGACTTCCCAAATAGCTAACGAGTGGCAGAACAGAGATGGGAGCGCAGGTGTGCTTGCTTTCAACCCTCCAGGAGGTTGTAGAACACAGTTGTGTGGAGGGTGTCATTCCTGTGGCAGTTGCACCACCCCCCTACCACCTCGTGTGCTGCTGTGGAGTTGGGCAGATAGCAGAAGGGGGCCAGTGGAAGTGAGCAACTGGTGTCACAACCTGAGCAAAAGTCCCCCGCCCCCATCACCGGTGATCTGCAGGTGGGCGGATTGGTCAGTGGCTCCACCTCCCAACTACAAAAACTGGGTGCAGCTGGACCTACCCTCAGCGCTTCCTTCTTGAAGGTTCTTCACTCAGCCCTCACCAGCCACTGTTGTAGGGGGCTTGGGTCACCACTCTAGCTCAGGTCCCCATCATCTAGCATCTGTGTATCTGCGGCGGATCTTTATGTGGTAAAGTTTGGGCTCTAGACACCGATACACTCGGGTGTGTCCCAGCTCCAGCACTCAGCTGTGACCCAAGGCAAACAACTTGACCTCCCATTTCCCAGGGTCCCCATATGTGAAATGACATAAGGGTCCCTGCCTCGCAGGGTTGCAGTGAAGGTTGAATGAGAGAATTTATGGGTTTTTCAGTTGGATGCGTACTTAGTCCTTGACATATGTTGCCTGTTAGCACTATTATGATGATTCCTTTCTCCCCCCTACCCCCCTGCTCCACCACCGTGGTTAGGCAGAGCTTAGGCTTTGGAAATAGGCTGGAGTTGGAATCCCTCCTCGCTAGTTTACTGTCCAAGGTGCCCTTGGGTAAATTAACCAATTTCTCTGAGCCTCAGTGTCCTGGGGGTGGAAAGAGTAGTGCTGGAGGTGAGGATGAAATGAGATGCTGTAGGTAAAGAGATGCTGATTCTTTTGTCCCACTTTGCACACCTGGCCAGATTTGGCTTCATACAACACAGCTTTCATCCTGCTGCTACCCAGCACCAGCAAACCGTGACTGGTGGCATATGGCAGGCATATGTCTATTCATGGATTTCCCTGTATTTTCAGCCTCGCCTCCACCTCCATCCAGCATTCCCTCTCACATCCAGTGGGCCTGGTTGCTACACGGGGCCTGCATGTGATCCTCCCCCATGACTCAAAATCGACCTCTCCTTTCTAGGTCCCAGAGGCCTCCAAAATATGCCAATATTCACAGGCTTTTCACCTGAGCTCCATTTTCAGATGTGACAGGAGCCTCCCTATTGAAGTGATCAGGGAAGGGGCTTTGCCATTCCTCCTCCCTTCTAGAGGACTTGGTCCACAGCAGGTGCTCATTCCATGGGAATACAATGTCATTTGATGCCAGAGGAGCCGGTCTGAGAGTAACAAATTCAGTCTAGCAGAGCCTTGGGATTCTACTGTCGGGTAGCAAATAACCACGACAGGCATACAGGGGCCAGGAGGAGATTCTCTGTTAATATTTTGGCCTTCAATACAGAGCCTCCAAAATCCCAGGATGGGGGCGTTTTAGCGGGTACCTTTTTTTTTTTTTTTAATTTTTTTATTTATTTATGATAGTCACAGAGAGAGAGAGAGAGGCAGAGACACAGGCAGAGGGAGAAGCAGGCTCCATGCACCGGGAGCCCGATGTGGGAATCGATCCCGGGTCTCCAGGATCGCGCCCTGGGCCAAAGGCAGGCGCCAAACCGCTGCGCCACCCAGGGATCCCTAGCGGGTACCTTTTGACTTGGTTGAGACAGCCCAGGAGTATGGCAGGTCAGGAGTAGAAGGGGCAGAGCAGATGTTCTCTAGAAAGTCTTTGCTCCATTTTATTCTCAGCTGCCTCCCCTATTGACAGGATGTTTCTAAGCCTGACTAAAGTCTCCAGGAGCTCCTGGCTGGCTCAGTGGTTGAGCATCTGCCTTCGGCTCATGTTGTGATCCTGGGATCGATCCCAGTGTTGGGCTCCTTGCTCAGGTGGGAAGTCTGCTTCTTCCTCTTCCACTGCCCCTTCTCCACCCCCTTCTCTCTCTCATAAATAAATAAAATCTTTTAAAAAAATATCGTTTCTTCTCTACCCTCCCTTTTACCTCCCCTTCCAGCTCTGTCCTAGACCAGCAGCCCTAACAGTGTGACCCAAAGATCACTGGAAGCCCCAAGATTCATTCACGGGATTCAGACAAAACTACTTTCATGATAATACTAAGATGTTATTTGCCATTTCACGGTGTTGACATTTGCCCTGAAGGGGCAAAAGCTATAGTGGGTAAAAATGCTGGCACCTTAGCACAGATCAAGGTGATGGTGCCAAACTAATATTCATGGTATATTCTGGTAGATGAAATGCCAGTTTCACTTAAAAATGTCTTTTTCTTAATTTTTTTTTATTTGAGAGAGATCACAAGCAGGGGTAGGAATGGAGGTAGAAGCAGACTCCCCACTGAGCAGGGAGCCCTACGCCAGGCTCGATCCCAGGACCCTGGGATCATGACCTGAGCTGAAGGCAGACACTTAACCAACTGAGCCATCCAGGTGCCCTCACTTAAAAATGTTTTGGTGAAACAGTAAAGATAATTAATCTTTATTAAATTTCAACGCTTTGAGTACATGTCTTTTCAAATAGCCTGTGTGACAAAATAGGAACGGAGTATAAAACACTTCCACTGCATAGTGAGTTATGATGAGTGTCATGAGGAAAAGCACTTGCATGATTGCAAGCTAAACTAGCCAGTTTCTCATAGAACATTCTTTTTTTTTTTTAACTTGAAAGAACGATTAACAGACAAACTACAGTTATGCAGACTTGGGCCAGTGTTATGCTGAAAATGAATAAAGTGATTCTGTCGTCTCAAGGAAAACAACTGATAGTTTGTTGTCCTTGATAACATTTAAGCTTTCAAGTGAAAACCATAATTTTGGAAAGCTTTATCTGCTGCTGTGAGCTTGAGAGTTTCTCAATAACCTAAAAACATTTCTGATAAGATTAGTAGTGATATTAATGAATGCAGTTTTTTATATTGTATAATCATAAAATGAGTCAACAATTGGAAGATCTGTATAACTGGATAGGCCACTATTTTCCAAATGACTAATGCATAATGTTACCAAATTATGCATAGATAATAGATCCATTCAAAGTGCAAGATAGACCAGTGGATTTTAATGTAACAGAGTACAAAAAGTTCATTGATACAATTTCAGAGTTAACATCACAAATAAGCAATAGGAAACTACAACCTGTGAAGTTTAGGTGTAGTACCAAAGAAGAACATCCACAAGGTATTAGTTTTCTATTGCACTCATAAAAAATTACCACAAACTTAATATAGCAGCTACTTATTATTTCACAGTTCTGTAGGTCAGAAGACCAGGTTGGGCTCACCTGAGGTCTCTGCTTGGGGTCTCACAAGACTGAGGTCAAGTTGTCTTGTCGGCTGAGCTGGCCCTTATCTGGAGGGTCTGGGGAAAAGGTTTGCTTCCAGGCTCACTGAGAATGCTAGAAAAATCCAGTTCCTTCAGGTTGTAGGTCTGAGGTCCCCATTCCTTGCTGGCACTCTCCTTGGAAAAGACTCACATGATTATATTAGGCCCACCTGGATCATTTCTCTTTGCCAGATCACTAACATGACCATGGAAGTGATAACATTGTAAACACCTACTCTCAAAGGAGAGGAAATTTATACACAGGTGAGTGTCATATGGGAGTTATTCTTAGAATTCTGCCTAAAAATCTATTTAAACAATGCCCGTCTCTACTGACACATCTTCATGAGGTTAGATTTTCTTCATCTATTTTAACCACAAAACACATTGCAACAGACTAAATGCAAGAGCATATATGAGAATCCAGCTGCTTTTTTATTGAGTCAGATACACAACAGATTTGAAAAAATGTAATACGATGCTACTTTTCTTGCTGATTTTTTTGATTTGGAAAATAGTTATTTTTCATAAATATGTGTTACCTACTTTAACATGCAATGTGTTTATTGTTTTAAATGTAAAAATAAATAGTTTTGGGGTGCTTGGCTTGCTCAGTCAGTAGAGACCACAACTCTTGATCTCAGGGTTGTGACTTCTAGTCTCTAGGTGTAGAGACTACTTAAAAATAAAATCTTTAAAAAAATTAAAAAATTAAAGATAAATAGTTTTACACAAAGAAAACAAAAGCACTAATTCAAAAAGATATATGCATACCTCTATTTGTTGCAGCATTATTTATAATAGCCAAGATATGGAAGCAGCCCAAGTGTCCATCCATAAATAAATGGATAAATAAGCTGTAATGCGTGTGTGTATATATATACATATATATGTATATATATATGTATATATATATTCAGCCACAAAAAGGATGAAGTCTTGCCATTTGTGACAGAGGGTATTATGCTAAATGAAATAATTCAGACAAAGAAAGACCAACACCCTATAATTTCACTTGTATATGAAATATAACAAAATAAAATAAAACAAATAAAGTGGCACCTGGTTGGCTATCAGTAGAGCACAAGACTCTTGATCTCAAGATGTAAGTTCAAGTCCCATGTTAGGTGTAGAGATTACTTAAAAATAAAATCTTTTTTAAAAAACAAAACAAACAAAAAAGCAGAAAAAGACCAATAAATGCAGAGAACAAAATGATGGCCAAATGGAAGGGGGTGAGGGATGGGCAGAGTGGGTGAAGGGGGGTGGGAGGTACAGGCTTCCAGTTATGGAATGGATAAGTCATGGGAATAAAACACACAACATAGGGAATATAGTCAATGATATTGTAATAGTGTTGTGTGGTGACAGATGGTAGCTCTGCTTGTGGTGAGCACAGGATAATGTATATAGAAGTTGAATCACTTTGTTGTACGCCTCTAACGTTGTGGGTCAACTATATTACAGTAAATAGTTTTAAATTTTATCAGTTTTGGGGTACCTGGGTGGCTCCATCATTTAAGTGTCTGCCTTTGGCTCAGGTCATGATCTTGGGGTCCTGGGATCCAGCCCCATGTTGGGCTCCCTGCTCATTGAGGGGAGCCTACTTCTCCTTCTCCCTCTGCTCCTTCCCCCAGTTGTGCTCTCTCTCTCTCTCAAATAAATAAAATTAAAAAAATAAAATTTATCAGTTTAAATTTCTAATATGTTAAATATCATTATATATAACCCATAAAAAGGAAAGCTCTTTGGAGTTTTCAATGATTTTTTAAAGCTAATACCTTTTATTTGTTTCTTTTTAGATATACATGCATGTCATTTTAATATTCTGTGTGACAGAATGTGGAAGGACACATAAAATGTATGCCTTTGGGTGTGCGCTGCTATGGATTTTGATGAATGCATAAAGTCATACAACCATTCTGTAATGCTTCCAATATCCAAAGAATTCCCTATGCCACAGCATTGTGGTCAACCCCTTCCCCCATCACTAACCTCTGGCAACCACTAATCTGGTTTTGTCATTTCACGAATGTCATATAAATGGAATCATACAAAAATAAATAAATAAATAAATAAATAAATAAATAAATAAATAAATAAATAAATGGAATCACTATAAACAACCTTTTGAATCTGGCTTCTTTCAACATTGTACATTCGAGCTTCATCCATGTAGCTGCCTATATCCATAACACAATCCTTTTTGTGCTGCATAGTATTCCATTTATACAGATGAGCCACAGTTTATCCATTTACTAGTTGAAGGACATTGAGTTGATTCCTAATTAATAATTTTTAAGGGAGTAAAATCCTCCTGAGACCACAAATTTTGAGAGATGATGGTAATGTAATGGAAGCATCATTTTTACATGGGAAACGGGTAGATGGATAAAAGAGTCATATATTGGAGGTAGAATTGAAAGGATTTGCAGATCAGTTGAGATGGGTTAGGGAGGGCCAGAGAAAAAATGGTGAAATTAAGTATCACTCTGAGGTTCCTGGCTTAAACAGCTGGCTTTGTCAAATGAAGAAGACTGGGGGTGAATTGCTTTTAACTCAAAGGGAATCAAGGGTACAATTTTGGAGCTGTTGAGTTTGAGATGCTTTTCAGTTATCCTAACGGAGATGTCAGTATACAGGGTCTGGATTTCAAAGGAAATAGGGATTTGAAAGTCCTCTGAGTACATGAGAGATAAATGGGATCTCTGAGAGTGGGAATGCAGAGTGAGAAGGGAGGGAGAACTAGGTCAGGCTCCTGAGGAACACAGCTTTCTCAGAATCTACCAGAGTAGGAGGAGTTGATAAAGAAGCCAGAGAGATAGGAGGAACATCAGGGGAGGGTTGCATCACAGAGGCCAAGAGAAGCAAAGGCAGAGTGATCTGGGGCATTGAATGCTGTGTAGAGGTAAAGGAAGTGAGGGATTGAAAAGCGCCCATTGGATTCGGTGACATGGGGTGGGGTGGAGGGGTGTCGTTTGTGACCTTGATAAGAATTTCCTGGTTTGGTGTAATGAAAGGGATGGAATGTCTCAAATCCTCTCTCTGCCTGAGGTCCTACCTCCTTCTCCCATAATCTTCTCATCCCCGCCCCCTGTGCCCCTAGAATCTCTTATTTCTCCTTCTAGACTCGACTCCTTGTAGCACCATCTCCTCCCTCTCCCTCAAGACCTTGCATTATACAGACCTCTCTTAGATTTTGTTCCTCAAAGACCCATCTCCTGCCTCTCATTCTACTCTCTTTCCTGACCCACCTCTTCTCAGACTCTCATTTTCCTCCCTGTATTTTTTTTTATTTATTTTTTATTGGTGTTCAATTTACTAACATACAGAATAACCCCCAGTGCCCGTCACCCATTCACTCCCACCCCCCGCCCTCCTCCCCTTCTACCACCCCTAGTTCGTTTCCCAGAGTTAGCAGTCTTTATGTTCTGTCTCCCTTTCTGATATTTCCCACACATTTCTTCTCCCTTCTCTTATATTCCCTTTCACTATTATTTATATTCCCAAATGTATTATGTCACAGCTCACTCCTCTCTTTGAGCACATACTGCTTTTCCCAGACTGCTACTTTTCACTCTCTTTTTTTCAGGACCCTTTCCTTCCTTCCACCCACTTAGGCTTGCTGGATCTCAGTAGGGGTCTTAGCTGGTCACTAAGGAGCCTCACAGACTCAACCCCAAGGAGTCATATTCTCTGGCAGGATTCCACCAGGATCTGACAGTGCTGACCTGTAGGAAACACAGCATTAAAACATAGTCCTTCCTTGAATGATTGCCAGGCTGGTAACCACATCCTGCCAACACAATGCCCTCATCCGCCCTGGCACCTGACACTGAGATTCTGCCTTTTCCTACCCTCAATTGCACAGAGTCACCCTGAGCTGATAAGGCGCCCCTCTACTACAAATTCTATTTTGCACTCAACTCACATGTCACTCTTGCCAGAATGCTTTCCTATTCATTAGTCCAGCCTTGGGAAGTAAGCGGGCGAAGCATGGTGAAAGAAGATGTGAAGACTTGCCCCAGGTCACACAGCTGGTTAGAAGATTAGCCTGCTATCCCTCCCAGCCCTTTGGGTTTGCTTGCTTTCATGCTCCCCAAACTCCCCAGGCCTGAGCTCAGGCATGGATGCCCTTTTAGCCTGTTGCAGCCTGCCAAGGGGTAGCTCCCTGGAGAGACCCCTGCTCAGGAGCAGTACCCTACTTGCACTTTGCACTATAGCTCTGGACCACCTTGAGAAAGAGGATGATTTCTGATTTGCTTCACTGAATTCACATCAGGCCACAAATCTGTTTGTTTTGATATGACTTCAAAAATGGAGTACAGAGTAATGATTAAGAGCCGAGGGCCAGGGTTGCCGGGATCTGGTGCCCAGGCCTGGCTCGGCTCTGCAGTAGCTCAGTGAGGCAATGTATATGAGGACTCTCAGCAGAGTTCCTGACACCCAGCAAGTGTTCAACGAACGGTGACCACAAGCCTCATTATTTTTCCGTAGGAATCCTTGGGAGGCAGTCAGTGTAGTGTACTGGAAAATTTACTGAACCAGACATCTAGGGACCTAGATTCCAGGTCTAATTATTACTGCTCAACTTGGAATGCTGGGTGACCTATTCATTTCATCTCATTGGGCCTAGACTTTCTCATCTGCACATAGTAATGGCTGCCCTACCTTTGTAATATGATCTAGTAGCCTAAAGCATTCCGTATTCTGTGCAAAGATGTTAGGTTACAGGGAAAACATGGAAATTACAAAAAGGCCTACTAGTGAATGGTTTAATAAATTATATTTCCATACCACAGAATATAATGCAGCGAATCTTTACTTGACATGGGAATAAGGCCGTATCATATCATTGCATTGTTTAGAAATGATAGAAGGTTACGGAACTGTAGGGTAAAATGCGACTCAACTGGGTAAAAATATTTCTATTCACATCTTCTATGGCACATCAAAATGTTAAAATGATTAGCAGGATATCCCTTGCCAGTAGTATTATGAGGACCTCTAGTTTCTCCTTTATATTTTATTTTCTGAATTTTTGGCAGTAACATCCAGTATGTTTCTAATCAGGAAAACAGGGACGCCTGAGTGGCTCAGTGGTTAAGCATCTGCCTTTGGCTCAGGTCGTGATCCTGGAGTCCCGGGATTGAGTCCCACATTAGACTCCCTGCAGGGAGCCTGCTTCTCCCTCTGACTATGTCTCTCTCTCTCTCCTCTGTGTTTCTCATGAATAAATAAACAAAATCTCAAAATGAAAAGAAAACAGCAAAAAACAGACAGAAAAGCTTTCTCTTGCTCCATCTGGAGAGGCAACCCCATCACTGCTCTCCATGTCACAAAAGTTTTGAGGGACCCAAATGGCACTGGGGTGTGGTACTGCTGTGTATGCGACAAAGGGGAGGCCCATGGTAAGCACAGCTGCTTTGGCCTCACCTTGTCGGGAACTGCTCTCTGGAACCCACCAGAGTCTGAACTAGAGTACCGCATACTGGCCTTTGCACTTTGGGGTGAACCTCTGGGGTGGGGTAGGTCCAGGAGCTTGGTGGAGAAGGAAGCTGAATGGAAGAGCCCATGGGGCTGCAGGCAGTGCAAGACTGCTTGGGCACTAGCTCACCAGGGCCGTGTTTATGAGGCTTACTCCCTGCTGGGCCTCAGGGCCCACAGCCAGGGACACCTAATGGGCCCCCTCTTCTCTCTACCCCTGAAGCTGGAATGTTCCAAATTCCTCCTCCTTGGGCCAAACCCCTCTCCCCCACACAAGGCCTCCCCTGGTCTTGCAGAGGTCACCACACAAAAGCCCAGCTGGAGTTTTTGACAGGAAAAAGCTCACTAAACTTTTTTTAAGCACCTCAATGTTCCACGGACTCCAGGGGTTTAATTCTGATCTGTAATAAGTCTCTGACCCAAGGCTGAGATTTGTGGATGGATTTTGCAAAGCTGCGGCTAACAATTAGAAATCCTTTATCACCTCAGCCTGGAGCCCCTTGAACCTTACGCGCCCCTCCCTCGGGAAACTTCCCTCCCACTCCAGAGCCATACAGCTCCTCCAAGACTCTGCAAAAGGACTCCTTCGTAAGTGCCTCAATTCTGCTTTATTTGCTGCTTTTTAAACTCACCTGTGGGCTCTTGTTTCCTAGTTGTTACCCGTTTAGCCCATGGTGTAGCCGTGCTGGGCCACCTTGGGTTTCTGAGGGAAGGGCATGGGAGGAAATGTTCAGGTGGCACCTGGGTTGGTAGTGTTTGTTTCCTCAAGGCGACCACAAAGTTTCCAGTGTTTGAAACTACAAGGGCCAGAGGAAGCGCTCTCCAAAGCAGATAATTTCTGAATGGAGCTTTTGAGGACTGAGATACAAGGTTGGGGGGGCGAGGTACAGTTTACTGCCCCCCATGTGGTGAACTGGAGGGGCCAAAGGAGGACCGGGAGGGGGACCCTCTCCCAGCCAGCTTCAGTGTCTTCTTCCACCCTAAAACCTCAGGGAATCAACAGAAGGTGGGTTTCTGAGTGAAGTTGGGAAGTCTCCCCCTTAACCTCTAAAATAACCCTTCCCCCACTGGTCTGTGAGTCTGTCAGAACTTCCTGCTTTCCATAAAAGGACATCCTGACATTTTCCATAAAATGGAGGGTCCTGTGCTCAGTGAGATAAGTCAGGGAGAGAAACCAAATATGGTATGAGCTCAGCTATATGTGCAATCTGAAACAAACCTAAGTTCCTAGATACAGAGAACAGACTGGTGGTTGTCAGAGGTGGGGGTGTGGATAGGAGTAAAATGGGTGAAGGGGGGGTCAGAGAGTGCCAACTCCCAGCTACAAGGTTAAGAAATCCTGGGTATATCATGTGCAGCATGGTGACTGAAGCTACCAGTGCTGTGCTATCTGAAGATTGCTCAGAGACAGTAGATCCTAAAAGTTCTCACCAAAGGAAAACAAATCTGTAGCTATGTAAGGTGGTGGAGGTGGACTGAACTTACCGTCATGGTCACTTTGAAATGCGGTTATATGTCAAATCATTATGCTGTGCATCTGAAATTAATGCAGTGTGATGTGCCAATTCTATCTCCATACAAATAGAAACTTCCTCTTTGGACTGAGGCTTTATTCTCTTCAAGTGTCCTCTTTGAAAACAGAGCTGGAAACAGAACATGAGCCGTGCTTAGAGCTAGAGAGATGGTGGATGATGTCTGTGTTCTAGAGTCGGCCTTTCTGTGTTTTTTAGCAGTGTAAAGTGAGAATGTTTTGCTTTGATGATCAGGGCAGAAATGAACTTCTTTTTAAAGCAATTAGAACATCCCTCAATCCAGTTGTTGTTCCCTGAGGGAACTGCTCTGAGGATACACTTACCAGAAAGCAGGGCTTCAGAGGAATGGCTTTGCCACTTACTAGAGCCCTAAGCAGCTGCTGATTAGGTGCAGAGAGGAGAGCAGGTGTCTTGGATTCCTGTGAGGAGCTGTCCGATTGGGGGTTGGAGAAACAAGGCCAACTGGCAGAAGAGGGCTATGGTGGCCTCCATCACTCCCCAGGACACCACATCAGCTCCTTCCTTGAGCCTGAGAAGCCTCACCTATCTTACCCTGTTCAGTTTTACGAGACCCCAAAGAAGGGGTGCCATGCACAAGACTTGGGGCGAGAACTCGGAAAAGGCAGGGCAAGGATCCAGGCAAGAAGGCGTTAATTCAGGAGCTGCTGCCAGGTTTGACCCTCCTAATCCTCTCCTGCAGTTCCAATCCCTCCCCTAAGGAAGATTAGGTAAGGATCCTAAATGAAGCCTTCTCGACCAGCCCTTGGGCCATGGAGTGTGTTGGTCTCATGCCCAGAAGACAAATTCAGCTGTCAAGGCCTAGAGTTTTCTGTTCCTCCGAAGCAGCCAGGGTCTGATTTCTAGGAGGACCTCTGAATTGACAGGGGTGTCCTTTAAAGCTGCCTGCTTCTAATAACAGCTGTTCAGTCTTCTATATTTGTCACCGTGGCTTCCTGTCCCCATTTCCTTAATTGAGACTTGAAACCTTGGAGATGAGAAACTGGAGCCTGGCGAATTTAGGGGACTTCCTTAACAGGTTCCAGGGAGACCTGAGACTAGAAGTCAGTCTTTTGATTCTCAGGTCAGGACTCTTTCTTTGAGCCATCTACTGCTCATAACACTAACAAAAACAGAATCTAGCCTGGCACACTACCTAACTGCCCCCTATCTTGTCTACCCCTGCTTTCCTGACCCTGCCTGAAAGATGACCTCCTTTGGGCCATTTCTCCCAATTGAATAAGTTCCAACAACTAGTTCTACTTCCTTCCCAGCCATGCCAAGACAGACTCCTGAGACTCCAAGCCTTCGTGATGGCATTTTTAAAATTCTGCCCTCCCCAAACTCCTTTTCCTACTTATGCACCAGGACTGACTCTGGGGAGAAGGTCTCCTCTTGAAGACACTACCAACTCTCATGGGAAATCCAAGCTGGGCTCTCATGTCAGCATCCCAACAAGCCTGGAGCAGGAGCTACTCTTCTGGGAGGCAGCGGGTCTGCTCTCTAAAAACCTCAAGGTAGCTCACCGACACTCACTGGAAACCCATATATAGATAGGAAATAAAAAGGAAAAGTATGTAACACAACCTTGGTTTAGAAGAGGGAGTCCAAGGAAGGTTTCAAGGGAAGGATAGTCCTGAATAATGACCAACAATTATCCAAGCAAAATTTGGATGGTAGAATAGCATACTCAAGGTCTTAGAGACAGAGAGAAAGGCAAATTCAGGGAAGTACACAATTTTGTGGCTAGATTATGTGTGTGTATGTGTGGCCATGCACATGTGTGTGGGTGAGCATAAAGCATGAGGTTGGAGGTTACTGGTGGGAAATGAGGCTGGAAAGAAAACCAGGAGCCAGACAATGGAGGGCCTTCCTGGTTTCCCCATGCTAGAGAGTTCCAACTTTGTCTTGAAAGCAATTAAGAGGGCCTGAAGTTTTTAAAGCATGGCGAAGTGGTGGGGTGGAGTGTAGGATTAGATTTCTATTTTAGAAAGATCGTTGGCTACTGGATGGATAATTGATTGCAGAAGTGGAATTAGACCAGTCTGAGGTGCCCATGAGATTTCTAATTTCAAACTGAAGTTTACATAGTGGAGATAGAAGTGGATGCATTCAGAACATATTTTAAAGGTAAATCTGATGGGACTTTATAATTGGTTACATGTCAAGAAGAGGGGAGGAATCAAGGATGCTTGGCTTGAGTTGCTGGATGAAGGATGGCCCTAGTGAGATAGGGAACATGGTGTGCAGAATTGTTTGAAGATAGGGAAGACAGCAGATGATTTTAGCTTTGCAAATGTTGAGTTTGAGATGCCATGAAAATATTCAGATGGGGTCATTCCAAATGCTGTTAATTATACAAATCTTGAGTTCATGGGAGAGATCTGTCCCAGAGATACGGATTCAGGAA
Source organism: Canis lupus familiaris (assembly GCF_011100685.1). Classification (NCBI taxonomy): domain Eukaryota; kingdom Metazoa; phylum Chordata; class Mammalia; order Carnivora; family Canidae; genus Canis; species Canis lupus. The sequence goes on from NC_049260.1 coordinate 81,077,207, forward strand.
TCATTTAGCATAGAGACAGATTGATGAAACCACCCCTAGAGAATGTGAGGGATGAGAAGAGAAGTCTAAAACTCCAGATGAGACTCTGCAGGGAATATTAAGATTTATACTGAGGGCACAAGAAGAAAAACTTATAAAGAAGATTAGGGGATGCCTGAGTGGCTTGGTGGTTGAGTGTCTGCCTTCGGCTCAGGGCGTGATCCTAGGGTCCTGGGATCGAGTCCCATATCAGGCTCCCCACGGGAGCCTGCCTTTGTCTCTGCCTCTCTCTCTCTCTCTCTCTCTCTCTCTCTCTCTCTCTGTGTCTCTCATGAATAAATAAAATCTTTAAAAAAAGAGGACTTAGAAGCATCATTTTGAGGGGCAGGGAAAACCAGGAGTGGTATCACAGAAAACAAAGGTGAATACACTTTTATGAAGGAGAGGGACAAAGTGAGATGACAGATCTGGGGACAAGAAAACTGTGGGCAACCTTAGTGTTAGGGAAGGGCTAATGGCAGAAACCAGACTGCAGAGGCTTGAGCAGTGGGTGGGATGGGAAAGAAGTAGAGACATCAACATAAAATGGCTCTTTCAGGAACCTCAATTGTAAGAAAATGATGAGGATAAGGTAGTAGTCTCACAGGGAGGACGTCGGGTAGGGAGGTAAAAAAAAAACAAGTCACCAGGAGATGCTCACCAGGGAAAAGTAGAAGGATTTGCAAGCAGCACTGAAGGTGCCATTGAAAGGCACAGTCATGATCAAGATAGGGTAGAATTGTAGCAGCTTAGTGGTAAGAAGACCAATGCATAGAAAGGACCTGTGCATTGTCACTGCTGGTGAGCACCAGAGCTGAGATTTCAAACTAGATTTCCCTCCCCATCCCATCAGACGCGTGTTGGCTCCTACTCAGCTCTGCTCTGCATCAACATTGGCCTTGTTGTGTCCATCAGCAATAAAGAGTATTGACTGGCAGCTCTGTGCCTGATTCTGCAGAGGCACAACAGAAGTTTAATCTAAGTTTAAAATATTGAATAATTAATCAGTTTAATATATTTCCTCCCTCAACTGGTTTAGAATTGAAAGAGACAAGACATTCAGCAAATGCCTATACAGAAAATAGGAAACTCTTTTTCTCTCTTTCTCTCTCTCTGGCTCTCTTTCTCTGTGTCTATGCTTTCTCTCCCTCTCTCTTCTCCCTTTCTGTCTCTCTCCCTCTTCATTTCCCTCATTCCTTCAGTTCCTTCTCTCAACTTTATTTTTTCTTTTAAAGATTATTTATTTATTTATTCATGAGAGACACAAAGAGAGAGGCAAAGACATAGGCAGAGGGAGAAGCAGACTCCCTGTGAGAAGTTTGATGTGGGACTCGATCCCAGGACCCTGGGATCACGTGAGTCAAAGGCAGACACTCAGCCACTGAGCCACCCAGGTGCCCCAGAAGTATAAGGGTTTAAATAGGAAACACCTACCCTCAGCACCTACCACAAAACATCATGACAATTTAGTTGACACGTATAGAGTACTTATAATGGTCACATCGGAAGCACTATATAATTGTTATTATTATTATTATTATTATTATTATTATTATTAGTGTTATTACTACTGTACTACCACGATGGGGTTAAGGAAACACAGAATGCTGCAAGAACATGGAGGACGGGCATTTGACCCAAGCCAGAGGAAGAGACATAAGAGTTGAACCCTAAACAGAGAGAAGGCAGTAAACCGAGGGAGAATGCTGGGCATCCTGCACAGAAGGAACAGCCTCCACTCAGATTTGGAAGCAAAAGACAAGATGACATGATTGAGGAACTGAGAATAAGTTAGTTCAGCAAGAATATGAGGAGGACAATGGCAAGAGATGAAGCTTGAGAGGTCATAGAGCACAAACAAGTTTGGACTTTATCCTTTAGCCAATGAGGAGCCACTGGAATGTTTTCTGTAGACACTTGATCAGATTAATGTGTTGAAAGATCACCTTGACAACGACGTGCAGAATGAATTGTAAGAGACTAGACTGGAAATGAGACCAGTTAGGAAGTCACTGCTACAGTCTGGGGAAGAGGGGATGGTGAAGCACTGACCCGGGCAAGTAGAAGTAGGAATGGGGAGAAGGGTGCCATGGATTTGAGGTGTATACAAGAGGTGGAGTTGGTGAGATATTGACCATGGAAGGTGAGGAATCAGCATGAAAGAGGTGTCAAGAATCACTCTCGGGCTTTTGGTCTGGTGCAAGGGAATGGGTAGAGTTATCTTTCAGTGATCATAGGGGACTCAGGGAAGAACTGTTTGGGAAAGTGTGCATTAGGAGAGGTGAAGAGTTCTCTTTTGAACGTGTCAAATTTGAGGTGCCTATGGCATTTCCAGGTGGACCTGGAATTAAAGATTTATTTATTTATTTGAGGTGGGGTGGGCCTCAGGGAGAGGGAGAGAGAAAATCTCAAGCATACTCCCCATTGAGCCCAGACCCCGACATGGGACTCAATCTCATAACCCCAAGATCATGACCTGAGCTGAAGTCAAGAGTTAGACACTTCACCAACTGAGCCAACCGGGCACCCCAAAGTGGATATTTTACATAGGTGATTGCTCTGGCAGTCTTGAAGCTCAGGAGGAAGATCTATGATGGAAATTCAGATTTGGAAGTGTCAGTGGATGGGTTGGAGATTAAGTCATGGGGGTGGGTTAGGTCCACTTAAGATTAAGTCATGCAGCGTATTTGCTCAGGGACAGAATGTTGGCTGAGGAAAGAATGGACTCCTGAGGAATACTCAACATTTAAAAGATGGTGAGCCTTGGCAAGAGTGTGTGTGTGTGTGGGGGGGGGGGTGCTCCTTGAACACCGCAAAATCCTACACAGCTCTGAGATTCTAAAGGATCTGCTCAGATGCCTTCCTCTTACAAAGGTTTCCATTGTAGAACAGCTTCCCTTTCCTGTCTCCATTCTAGACTCTCTGCTAGGAGAGAGCCTAAGGAATTTCAGGGGGCCCCCGGGCCTTGGCACATCCTTTGCTCTCCAATCCTTCCCCATTATCTCAGAGGCTGGGACTGGTAGGGTCAACCACTAAGAGAGCAGACAGGAAATATTGGAGTGTGGTGTACATGCAGGAGGAGGCCTTAGGCTGGCTTGCGGAGGGAATCTGGGCAGGACTGGGCGGACCTGAACTCTCCGAGGGGGATGGAAGTCTTTTCTGCTGACCTTAACCTGCCCTGGAGTAGATTTTTCACCTTGGGAAGAACAACCTAGGGCTAGACCACTGCTCTCTAGGCCCCTGGAGGTTTGAGAGAGGCCTCTGATAGCCTGGAGTCCAAAGCTATGTCCTGGGACCCATTCCTCCTGGCCCAGGCTCCTGGAGTTTGGCCTTAGTCTGCAATTGAGGGGCCCCATGTCCCTGTTGCTGGGCAATGTGTTAGACAGCAGCCTCTGGAGACAGAACCATGCCAACTAGGAGCCTGACCTGGAGCCAACGTGACCGGCACGACCGCCACTGCCACCACTACCTTCTCGGAAAGGAGCCACCCGTCTGGCCCCTGGCTTTGTCTGGTTGCCAACCTAAGGGTATGTGCCTACGCAGGAGGCGATGACATTTTGGCTCTACTTTCAAAGTTTTTTTTTTTTCCTTTCTCATGTGTTATTTCTAAAGATAACAAAGGTCAAAAGGCATCCAGCATTTTCTGGTTTCTCATAAGCTTCTGGTCAATATTTAATCTGGTTTATGGATTTTTTTTTTTAGGTCTTCTAGATGCCTTCTTGAGCCTGCTTGTGGCCACCCACAGACACTTGTAAGGAGGAGAGAAATCAGCTTGGCAGAGACACTCTGAAATGAGGGATTAGGGGCCAGAATCCAAGGAACGAGAGCTGCAGCCCGGAAGGCAAAGGAACAAGCCCTGAAGACACTTCTGCTGGGAGGTCCGCCATGGCCTCTCTCGGCCTCCAACTTGTAGGCTACATCCTAGGCCTCCTGGGGCTGTTGGGCACCCTGGTGGCCATGCTGCTTCCCAGCTGGCGAACAAGCTCCTACGTTGGTACCAGCATCGTGACGGCGGTCGGCTTCTCCAAGGGCCTCTGGATGGAGTGCGCCACACACAGCACAGGCATAACCCAGTGTGACATCTACAGCACCCTCCTAGGCCTGCCTGCTGACATCCAGGCTGCCCAGGCCATGATGGTGACATCCAGTGCGATCTCTTCGTTGGCCTGCATTGTCTCTGTGGTGGGCATGAGATGCACTGTCTTCTGCCAGGACTCCCGAGCCAAAGACAGACTGGCGGTGGTGGGTGGAGTCTTCTTCATCATTGGAGGCCTCCTGGGCTTCATCCCCGTTGCCTGGAACCTTCACGGGATCCTGCGGGACTTCTACTCCCCGCTGGTACCCGATAGCATGAAGTTCGAGATCGGAGAAGCTCTCTACCTGGGCATTATTTCCTCCTTGTTCTCCCTGGTAGCTGGCATCATCCTCTGCTTTTCCTGCCCACTCCAGGGAAATCGCTCCGACTACTATGACTCCTACCAGGCCCAGCCCCTTGCAACTAGAGGCTCTCCAAGGCCGGGTCAACCGCCCAAAGCCAAGAGCGAGTTTAACTCCTACAGCCTGACAGGGTATGTGTGAAGAACCAGGGGCCAGAGCTAGGGGGGCGGTTGGTGGCCGAGTCTGTGAAAACCAGTGAACAGCACCTCCCAAACCACCACCCCTGGGGCCACAGGTGAGGGACATTGGCACTGTATCATGTCAGAAGGTGCTGCTGAGGCTAGATTGACTTTGCCCACTGGATCAAGTGAAGGCAGAAATGAGAACTGGTGCAACAGCATGCAGGTTCGATTGTCAAGATTGCTTGCCAAGCCAGCCTTTCTGTTCCCTTCACCTTGCCCACGGCCCTCCCACCAACCCCCCCACCCCCCATCCCCCACCCCCGGCTCTGAGTCCCCAACCCTCTACTCCAAACTCCACCCTGCAGCCTAGGCCAGGCCACAGAGGCTTCCCTCCGCCCTTTGGTTTACCTGGGAATCCATCTGCCAAACTCACTAATTACATCCCACTGACTAACCCTCTCTGTGATCAAAGACCCTCCCCTCTGGCTCAGGCTGGTTCTTAGCTCATTGCTGGGGGAGCTAGGGTTGGGGCTGGGGGCGGGGAGTGGTGGCTTTTGTGGGCCCGGCTCTCACCAACTTCCCAAGCTTCTCTCCAAAGAAACTGGTCAGTAATGGAGCCCAGAGCCTCCATCCCATTGTTGTTATGACTCCACAGGGTTCAGACCGGTTTGTGCGTGGACCATCCCATGGTACTGAGGGAAGACAGAGGCAGGACGAGAGGGAAGGAAGGAAGGCAGTTGAGGACCAAAGAGAATTAAAAAAATACCCAAACCGTTGCCCAGGGCATTTCCCAGAATTCCTTCCCGCTGCGGGTTTGGGGGATCTAGCACCCCTCTTCCCTCTAGAGGAAAGCACAAAGGAAAAAGATAGGTTGGAAAGCTCAGGTAGTAGCAGACTCTGATTCCACCGAGGAATTCCATTGCCTCAGAAGCTGCAACCCCAACTTTCACCAAAGCCCCTGCCTCTCTCTGCCCTGGCCCCCTGCTGAAGCAGGGCTATGGGTCCCCCACGGTGGTTCCCTTAGGAAGGGGAAACTAGCACTTTTAGACATGGCTCTTGGCTGGGTGGGGGGCAGCACAGGAGACTTGGGGGACTGAGGAAGAGACCACTCCTTGAGGCCACCCAAGAAAGAATAAGAACTTTGGGCTCAGTTGCCAGGGGTTCCCCCCCACCCCGCAGAGCACTACGGAGCCTCTGAAAGACAACAGCACCAGGGAGCCCCTCCACCTGCCGCCGTCACCCATCAGATGCTCTCCGTCATCCTTTGCCAGGCATTTCAGAGTTGCTAGAAGGCATCTAGCTCCGAAGTGTGGAAGAGCTCTATTTCCCCTGGGATGGGAGTGGAGGTGTGGGTCACAGATGGACCAAAGGCCTCTTCTCTCAGCAGCCTCAGCATGCCTGGCTTCTGACAAACTCCGGGCCGCCTTCCCACACCTCAGTGCCAGCGGAAGAGGGTCATTCGTGGTCTCTGACATGCCTTCCACCTCTCCACCTTCTTACTTATGACTGAGCTCTTCTCCCAAGCTGGAAGGGCCTGTCCTCTTAGTCAAGTCCTCCTGCTGTCTGGAGAACTTGCTCAGCACCACCTCCTACACCGAGTCTCCTCTCACCACTCCATTTCTCTCCTACGCTCCTTCCTCTATCCCTCCGTGTATATAACTCTTGCTTCTCTGATGCTTATTGTTCACAATTTTTGATGGGTAGTTATCTTTTTGTGTGTATCTGATTTCACAAGGACATTGTAAACTCTTGAGGGTAGGGACCATCCCCGAGACCTCTTTGTATCTCCCAGACTAGCTATAAGAGTGCTGGGCACATAGTAGGTAATCAATAAACACTTATTGATTGAGTCATTCTGTTACTGTTTTATTAATTGAAAGGGGCCCAGCCAGGGCAGGCATGACAGAGAGAATGGGGCCAGGGGGAAGGGAAGGCAGAAATTGGCGTTTCTTCCCACCAGGTGGGTAAAACATTCTAGACTTTACTGGAGACATTATGAAAGTAGGATACTACCACCACCCCCTCCACCTTTCCCAGGGAACCTTAACCTTTTCTTCCCTCTTCACAATTCTTTCATCAAAGTTATTTACTAAATGGCTGTGTGTTTATTCCTTTCATTCTCTGAACCAGCACTCTGAGGAAGGTGAAGGAGACCTGATAGTCTCCATTCGACAGATGGGGAAACCAAAGCCCACATGAATAAAGAGAATTTTCCCCCAGGGCCACATTGTTGGTGTTGGGGCCCCAGACTCTAGCCTCTCCAGATAGGACTCTGCTGACCCACTAATTGAGTGAGCCCGCCAGGGGTCTGCAGGCTGCCGGAGGATAGCACCCCATGGCCAGTGAAGTCACGCCATTTGAAAGAGACACAACACCTCAGTTCTAATTTCCCTAACTCCAGAGGAGTGAGAGTTTGGGAGGCTGTGTTTGAATCTCATGGGGAATTAACAAAGCCTAAGTCATAAAGATGTTAACTGTGACAACACTGACAATGATGCTCCCCCGGCCCCCCACAAGATTTAGCTTACCCAGGGCCCCTGGACCAAGTGGGCCTCGGCACACAGGAGCCTGATATGACAGGCATGACCTTGCACCCTCCAGGTAGACCTTCTTTGGTGAAGAGGCTAAGACCCCAGCACCCAAGCCCATTTAGAGAGAATAGAGACAGGCAGGAGTTAAGTGTGGAGAGAAGGAGCTCTCTGGGCAGAAGGTGAAAAGGGGTCATGTTTCTGGTCTGGCACCAGGAGCCCCCAGCCCACTTGACTGGGGGCCCCTAGGGGCTGGAAGATGGGGTTGCCTTGCTGACCGTGTTATGCTGAGTGGGCTCTGATGAGTCACTGGCTGGCAGCCAAAGCACTTTACAGATTCACCATTTCCTTGCATTCTCCAAATACCCGAAATGAAGCAGGTGTTTTTATAGGAAACAAAATGGAGGCCCAGAGAGGTGAGTCAATTCCCCAAAGCCAAAGAGTGTCGGAGTCTGACTCTAAGCTTGGCAAGCCTTCCCATAGTGGTGTGGGTCTAGGATGTTGCCTGGGATGGTGTAAGAGTGCCTTCTGCTTTTCAGAGTCCTGCAGCCCCCCTGTCTCTATCTGCAGCTGGCATATAAAGGCCTTGGAGGGCAAGAGGGCACAGAGCTTCCCTTCGTCTTAGGATGAGGCTGCCCTGGGATGCCCTCCTTTGGACTTTTAATCCGTGGAGATTCTATGGAGGATGTGAGAATTTCATCCTCAACTAGAAAAACCAGGGCAGAGCCGAGAAAGAGCAACTGTTCTCTTTGGCTGGGACAGCAAGAAAAGCCTCTCTCTAGATAGTTTCTTAGAAATCTCCCTGTGTCTGAGTCCAAGTTGAACAGCTTTCAGCTCACCCCATTGCCTTCCATCATAAAGTAATTTAGATTAGCCACAACCAAGGGGCGAGTGAGGGCCATTGGGTTTATGCCCCAAACTGATAGCTCTGACCCTTGCACAAGGAGAGATGTTTCTGCCTTCCCTCATTCCTCTGATAATAGTGTGACTCATGCTTTGTCCCCTTTGGGGCCACAATAGTGACCCACTGCTATGTGATTATTGATCGGCTGAAACTGGCTTCTGAGGTGGGGGGAAGGGCAAGCTCCAACGTTCTGCAGGACCTGCTCGCAGCCACCGGAACAGCCACTCAAGCAGCTCTCCAGCCAGCCAGCCCACACTACCCGTGCCCTCACTCCCTGTGCCCTCGCTCAGTGTCAGACGATGTGCGAAAGGCTTTCAGGGCCACAAGGGCAAACGAGGTAGTCTGTGCTTTGCGGGAGCTCACAGCTGATCCAGGACCAGATAAGACATGCACACCTAAGGGTGGTACAAGGCATGATATGGCCTGTCCTGTGACAGATAGGAGGGAAGTGCCAGAAGGCCAAGGGCTACTTTGGAAAGGTTTCTAAGTCCCCTCAGATCCAGATCAGTATGAAGGGAGGGTCTGGCACCATTTGAGCTATTGGAGGGGGTGGGGTGCAGAGGGCAGGGGAAGGATGATCAAAAGAAAGTGCTTTCTGCGGTCTCCGGGGCACAGGAAACAGGGAAGAAAGGCAGACAGCAGTGTTCAGGAGGGAACAGGATGGTACTGCACCGCCCACCCAGAACCCCTTTGAGTTTACCTCACAGGACTCCCAAGTGGCTCCAGCAGAAAGAGTGACCCTGGGGCTCAGCCTCCCGTCCTTTACCTCCTTCTCTGGGGCAGGTCTCTGGCATCTGTTGGGGGCAGCAGAGGCAGTGCCCATCCAGGTAACCTGAGGCCTTTTGGCCCCGGACCAGAGAAGCACAAATGTGGGAGAAGGGAGAGAGGAAGGAGAAGTGTATAGTGCTAAGGGAAAGCACACAGGGCCTCGCAGGGTCAACTGTGCCCTCCCACTCAGCCCTGGGCCTGCGGGCAGGAGGTTCTTTGGTGCCTGTCATAGCTGCCCACTCGGGGACACAGAGGCCCCAGGCTGGGAAGCGCATGTGCTCCTCAGCTGGCTGGAGCCTGGCCTTTGCCCAGCCTGATCTTCCTGGCCAAGCGGCTGAGAGCTTTGATGGGAAATCCTGTTATCTCAACAGGAGAGAGATCCTTAAACAGGAAGTCCAGCAGGTTATCTCTCTCTTTGGCCCTAAATGCGGTGGCTCATCCATGCCGCGATGTGATCACTGATAAAATATTAACAGGTTTTTATCTGGCACAGCGATACAGAAGGTGTGATGGGACCACCACCCTGCCTCACACAAGCAAACCACTTCCCTGAGAACTGCTGCTCAGGAAGTCCCAGATAACTCTTGTCCACAGTTCCTTGCCCTGGGCCTCTTTCCTCCCAAAATGAGCGAGCAGCAGTGCCTCAGGGCTTCACAAAGCAAGAGGTCACCCTACAAGGGCAGATCATTTGGTTTGGCTCTCCTGATGTCCCCTGAAATTCCTATTTCTCCAGAATGGCACCCCTGCCACTTCATAAGTCACTTCCTCAGAGGGCTTCGAAGAGCTTTCTATTTGCAGTCATGGCCCTGGGTGGGTGGGTGGGTGGGGGTAACATTGAGAAAACACTTGTGCTCTCAAACAGATATGTAAATAAAGCTGCGTGAAATAAGGTGCCAAATGAGCATGAGTGGCTGGAGCAGGCAACCCCGAGTTTCGGTGGCAGCCCTTTTACTCCAATGGCCCTTTCTAGGTCTGTGACATTTGACAAAGTTCCTTGCGGGTTGCTCAGGAGAAAAACATGACAAAATCACAAGCAGCCTCTTTATTTGCGTTTATTTCTGGAATCACCCAGTGGGAGGCAAGGAGGTGCATCAGCATCCCCCACAAAGACTGTCTGATGATATGGTGAAGACTGCTCCTTTGGTTGAAAGGCACTGAGTGCCTTGATGGGTGGGGGGGGGGGTGGTGGAGAAAGCACGTATGTTTTTCTTTTTTTTTTTTTTAAAAAGATTTTATTTGTGTATTCATGAGAGACACAGGGAGAGAGGCAGAGACACAGGCAGAGGGAGAAGCAGGCTCCATGCAGGGAGCCCAATGTGGGACTTGATTCCAGGACCCAGAGATCACACCCTGAGCCAAAGGTAGACGCTCAACCACAAAGTCACCCAGTCCCATGTATATTTTTCTAGCAAGAGAAACCCATTCAGTCATAGATTAGCCACTGCCATCAGCATTTGCTCTAGTTTCTCAGTTTAGTGCTCTTTAAAAAGGAGCCAGAATGAGAAGAGGAGTCCAATGGGCTTAAGAAAAACTAGAACACTGATTCAGAGGCAGTGGACACTGGAATCTCAGGGGTAGTAGGGGACTTCTCTGAGTAACACATGCACTCTTCAACTAAATCATTCAAGAGCCTTCCATGGAGATGAAGTAGAAATCAAGAAAGAGACAAGATGACAAAGATGGTGTCATTTTTTCTTGGCAATTCCATAGGCATCTCAGGTGGTTAATTTTACTCTTCTGTGTGTAATCATAAACTAGTGTGTTCTCAAGTGTCACTTTTGCACTCCCCAAGAAACTTGCCCACCTCAGCACTGTCTGCGGTGGGGGTGCGGTACAAAGGAGCCAGTAAGAGCACTCCCAGCAGAGGCCAAGAAGTCCAAGACCTCCTGGAGTGTAAGAATAGGATCTTGATGGCTGTTTTGATATCAGGAAAGCTGCCAAGTGACAGCTCTGAGTGAAAAACCCAGTCAAGAGGAAATGAATTTCCACATTGTTTGGAGGGATATTCGTTACATAAGTGAACAATTTCCTGATCATGAGGGCAGTTAAACATTGTGTGAGACTGTGGAACTTTCTTCCTTGGAAATTCCTATTAGTGTGGGCTGGCTTTAGCCTTTTTCTTATCAAAAGGAGGAAGAGGAGACTAGTTATTTTCAAGACAAGCAGTGGGAGTAGTGGGCCAAGAGCCTGGGCTTTGGAGTCAGACAAACCCGGGTTCAGTTTGGCTCTCTGTGTGGCCTTGGGAGAGTCACTTCAATTCTTTACACTGTAGTTTCCACAAATGTGAAATGGACATGATGCCTGCCTCTCAGTGTGGTCATGGCATAGAGCAGGTCCTCGACAAGTGATTAACTGTGTTCCAAGCATGTTGGTGACCCAGAGGGTCATGTCAAAGTCACAGCAAAATGTGTGCCTGTGGGGAGCAGGGGCAGATGACAAGGTATATTTCCCACCACAGATCTGAATCTACACCAGCAAGGGATACTTTCTTGGGTCAAAACTCCTCAAGATTCTTCCCAAAAGTCAAAATACCTTGGAGACCTTGGGTGGATTTCGGCTCATCAGATTCCATTGACAGAGGCCAGAGGAAGAGCAGATTTGAGAAGGTAGAGAAGAAAGGAGGGGTGATGGCTCTTTGCCCTTCATCCAGATCTGCAAAAAATCTGAGGCGGAACAGAACCATGATCAATCAGGACCTACTTCTAGAGAAAATCTTATTCCAAGGGGACTGCAATCTGAGTTAATGCCCCCAACTCTGGGACGGTTGGGGAGATACAACCACCACTTTCCTATTTCGTAGCCTACAAGGGTGCCATTGGTAAACAGATTTAGCATTGCCCCCACCCCCATCCCCTTACTGATATGCCCTGGCCCTTCTCCGGCCCTTCTCCATTCTGTTCCTGGTGCTTCAAATGAGATAATTTCACATTCCTCTAACACACTTGGGTATTCCTTGATTCATAACCCCTCCCCCCACCTAGTCTTGGGACTTTACTAACATACTCTTCCCTACAACCTGGAAAACCCTCCCCCACACACCTCCACCTTCCGCATCCTCACTGGTTTCCATAGCCTTGTGGAAAATCAGACCTTTTGGGAGCACCTTCCTGAGCCTCTGCCTGAAGTCATCTTGCCTGCCCTTGAGGACTCAGTGGTCAGAGGTGTGAAATATCTTTGGCACATGGAAGGCACCCAAACCATCTGAACTAATCTCATCTAAAAAGGGTTGGGGGATCCCTGGGTGGCGCAGTGGTTTAGCGCCTGCCTTTGGCCCAGGGCGCGATCCTGGAGACCCGGGATCGAATCCCACGTCGGGCTCCCGGTGCATGGAGCCTGCTTCTCCCTCTGCCTGTGTCTCTGCCTCTCTCTCTCTCTCTCTCTCTCTCTGTGTAACTATCATAAATAAATAAAAATAAAAAAAAAGGGTTGGGGTTTCAGATGATTCATACCAAAACTTTGGACTTGCAGATGGAGGCAAGTAACAAAAACACATTACTTCTGCAGAAAATGAATGCTATGTGTGTCTCAATGACTAAAGTTTCAAGACTACCTGGGTTAGTTCTTTCCAACCATCTAGTTCATTATCCAACCATGTGCCCTGACTTTGGATTCAGAAAGTATGGTCCCTGGGGGGCACCTAGGTGGCTCAGTGGTTGAGTTTCTGCCTTTGGCTCAGGGCGTGATCCCGGGGTCCTGGGATTGCGTGCCACATCAGGTTCCCCACAGGGAGCCTGCTTCTGCCTAGGTCTCTGTGTCTCTCATGAATAAATAAATAAAATCTTTAAAAAAGCACAGTCCCTGAATTTCCTCTCTCCCTGAGAAGTAAGTTAGGGGGTGTCCTTGTTAAGAAGAACACGTTATTCTCTGGGGGAAATTACACTTGACTCGGCCTGAGCTCATCCCTAGCTTTATTGAGCATACCCCCTGCTTCACTCCTAATGTGGTACTACAGAGACAGCTTTTGATTCATACATAGTACAGAACTCTGATATGTGCTCTATCTGGGGACTGCCCTTGGGAACCGAGAGCCTGCCAATTAAGCCTCTGCTTCTAAATTATTGACCCAGATTATTCGCAATCACTGGACATGGACAACCATATCTTTCTGCCCCTCACCCAGGGGGCCACCAAGTCTCTGACTTGGTCCTCTGCTAGCTGCCCATTTGTTCATCCAACAAGCATGTACTGACTTCCTGACATGTACCAGGGACTTATTTTCTTGTAGAAAATAGAAAAAAGAGAGGCTTGCTCTGTCTACTCTTTATGGGTAGCTCCTATTTATCCTGTTGTTGTTTTTCTAAATATTTTAATATTTATTTATTTATTTATTTATTTATTTATTTATTTAAAAAGTATTTATTTTAGAGAGAGAGAGAAACTCAAGCACGCCCTGAGCCAAGCATGGAGCTTGACTTGAGGCTCGATCTCAAGACCCCCGAGATCACCACCAGAGCAGAAACACTCAACTGACTGTGCCACCCAGGACCCCTGTGTCTTCTCTTGAAAGATGCTATCACTGCTCTGGGCAAAAGGGAATGGAAGACCTCTTCAGAAATGTTTTTTTTATTCTTCTTTTAGTTCTCTCTCTCACGATCTGGTCTCTATAGACCTCCTGACTGCAGTCTGTAAGTCTCAGTATTTTAAAATTGCATGCTAGGGAGCTTCCTTTTGATAACATTTGGAGTCTGTGGGAAAGAACAGCCATATTCCCTTTTGCCTTTGGCAGCCTTTCCAATTATCCAAACGAAAACTCAGCTTAAGAGAAACGCTAGGTCACTCCAGCTCATGCATTCTGAAATGCTTTTTGTCTGTTTTTATCTACCTAGCTCACAACCCCTTCTATGAATGAAGTGCTGCTACAGGCTCTCGAGGGAGATGGAAATATCGACAAGTTCCCATCATTAGCTCATTCATTAAGAATTATTGATTACCTACTATCAACCAGGTACTATGCTAAGCTGGGGCATAAAGCAGTTGGCAAATACCAGTGTGGCCCTTCCCCTCGTGGAACTTACTAGGCAAAGAGACACACAGACATCGTGTGTGCTGTGTTCACCACTGTGTATCACACAGGACATAGTAGGTAGCCAGTATTTGTTGAATGACTGAAAGTAAACAGCCAGATAGGTAACAGAAAATTGTAAGAATTGGAGAGGTGGGTGTTCTAGAAGAGCAAACAGTATGGGTAAAAGCTCAGAGGTAAATAAGAGCCTGACCTGTGTCAGTGGGAAGACCATGGTGAGGAAGAGGAAAAGTGAGTAATGATGAAAAGTTGCAAGACACAAAGTAGACGAAGTAGAGAAGGTGGATTTTTAAAAAGATTTTATTTATTCATGAGAGAGGCAGAGAGAGAATCAGGCTCCCTGTGGGGAGCCCAATGCAGGACTCAATCCCAGGATCCCGGGATTATGGCCTGAGCCAAAGGCAGACGCTCAACCACTGAGCCACCTAAGGGCCCCAGGAGGGTGGGTTTTATTCTAAGTGCAATGAGAAGTCATTGGAGGGCTTTCAGCAGGGAGTTATGTCATCGGATTTGTATGTGTGTGTGTGTGTGTGTTTTGTTTTGTTGTTGTTGTTTTTGTTGTTGTTTTTTTACATCTGGCTGTTGTGGTAAGACAATTGTGGGAATGAGAGTGGAAGCAAGGACACCAGTTGGGAGCCACAATTATCTGCGGGAGTTGCTGGTTGTTTGGACTAAGGTGGCTGTGGTAAAAGCCAGTGAAGTCAAGATCTATTTTGGCAACAGAACTGACAGATTGGACGTGGGGGACTACGAAAGAGGAAAACTAAGGATGACTTCCAGGTTTCTAGCTTCTGTGACAGGTGGGTGGAGGTGCCATTCTCTAAAATGAGGATAACTGCGGGAAAGAACTGTCCTGGGGTGTGTCACTGTTTATTTTTATTTATTTTTTTAAAGATTTTATTTATTTATTCATGAAACACACAGAGAGAGAGAAAGAGGGAGAGACACAGGCAGAGGCAGAAGCAGGCTCCATGCAGGAAGCCCGATGTGGGACTCGATCCTGGGACTCCAGGATCATGCCCTGTGCCGAAGGCAGGCGCCAAATCCCTGAGCCACCCAGGGATCCCTTTATTTTTATTTTTAAATATTTTATTTATTTATGAGAGAGAGGAGAGAGAGACAGAGAGACAGAGAGAGACAGAGACACAGGCTGAGGGAGGAGAAGCAGGCTCCATGCAAGGAGCCTGATGTGGGACTTGATCCCAGGAATCCGGGATCACACCCTGAGCCAAAGGCAGATGCCCAACTGCTGAGCCACCCAGGCGTCCCATCACTGTTTATTTTTAACAAATTTTATTTGAAATGCCTGTGAGACATGTAAATGTAAATGTCAAGTAGGCAGTTAGTTATTTGAATCTAGAGCTTTCTAATAGGAAGACAGGACAAGGAAGTTTGCGATAAAAGCCTTGTGAGTGACACAAAACTTACATCTTCAAAGAAAACATTATGCCTGGCTGGGTTACTTAGGGGAATTTGTGGGGTGGGGGAGGTTGACATTCCAGCCAAAGGAAAGTTGACGAAGGAGAATATTCTAGGTGAAGGGAACTGAATAGCAAAGGTGGAGTAGAACATCTCTGGGCAGGTTCAGAAACTGGGAAAAAAAAAAACTCAGCTAGGATGGAATGAGGTTTGTGCTTATAATGCTAAAAAGAGGAGTCTAGAGGGCACAGTGCCTGCCATGTGGGACTCTGTATTGCTTTTGCTCTGGAAGCACCAGCGAGTCTTTGAGCAGAGGCACAGCCCTGAGGAGGTCATCCAAAGCAGTTTCATGACAGTCGAGTGGATGGAAGGCACAAGAACAGGAGAAAAGGGAGGCCAGTGATGAGCTGATTTCCATTTTACAGGCATGAGATGATCAGGGCCTGAAGGCTGATTGGGAAAAGGAAAAGTTAAAGGGTGAACAGGAGGGATGTTAGAAAGGACAATTATCATTATGTTAACCTAAGAGGAGAGCCAGGAGGAGGTGCCCACTTCTGGTTTCTGGGTGGCTTTTGCCTCCATGCTGGACCAACTCTGATAAGGCTGGGGGGCATTCTTTAATCTATCGTGGCATTTAACACTGGTTAAAAGGTCCTCACACTGGCGTGGTTTCACTGCAAATAGGTAACAAAGGGGAAGCTCTGGAATCGGCATTGTAGTAAATGGAGTCACACACGTAAACTGTTGCTGGAAGCAGCCCTCTGGGTTGGGCCTCGGAAATGGGCGGGGAGTAAGTGCTCGTAAAGAGTGGTGACATTTCTCCAACTTTTTTCTATTTTTTTCCCCTTTACAGATTCTATCCATTTATTCGTGAGAGAAACACAGAGAGAGGCAGAGACACAGGCAGAGACAGAAGCAGGCTCCTCATGGGTAGCCTGCCATGCGGGACTCTATCCCAGTACCCCCAGGATCAATTCCTGAGCTGAAGGCAATTGCTTGACACTGAGCCACCCAAGCACCCCCCCTTTTCTTCTTAAGAGCCCAACTTCCCATATTCTTTCCTACTTTGCCCCTCACTCACCCAACACATGGCCGCACATGCTCACTCCCTCCGCCACAGGCTGGACCTTCAACACTATGAATGTTTTTCTGATACCATCTTTCATCCGTGTTGCCTGCCTCCAGGCCAAGTCCCACTTTTGCACAGCACCCCCTCTGAAGAGTAAGGATCGCTGAGAGGATAGCTGAATGTGCTTCCTACCCCCCGCCCCGTCCCAATTTCAGTACATATTTCTATTTAGACAACTGGGGCCTTGGATATTATACCCCAAATGTCTGGCTTGAAGATGAATCAGGTGGCAGGCTAGAGCTGCGGAGAGGTGAGGGCCCGGGGGTGGGTGGTGGGGCCCGGGGTAACTATCAGCACTGGTTCTGCTGGTGGAGCCTGGCTCAGGCCTCCTCCCACTCCTTACGGTCTCACTGGACAGTACCTGGACCAGGCCTCATCTCCAAGGAGGAAAAATAAGCTCGGGAGGGTTTTCCAAAGTAACTCTGCATGGGAAAAGATCTCCAAAACATTCCTTGGCACTACCTAATCCTATTGCCATTGCTTGATCCCGCCGCCCCCACCTCTCCCACTTTGATTGCTTCTCCCTTCCTACTTCTTTTTCATTGTTGGTATATTTTCATGTGTTCATCGTTCAACGTCTGATGAAGAGTGCCTTGAACTTTTTGGAGAGTCCGTTCTATATAAACACAATAAAGCAATGAGTAAACAAAATGTCTACTTTTACAAGGGTATAGGTTTTACTATTTTCGGGTAATAGGAGATCAGCCCCCTTCCTCAGCACTGTTCTGAGTGAGGGATAGTAAATAGATCTCCCTGCTCTAAAATAGCTCCCTCGCTACCTGAAATCCCAGTCTGGTGACACATATTTTTTGAGTTGGGAGCCCTGATTTCTTTTTCAGAACTTATGAAAGTGCAAATACTGTGTGCGGCTGGGGAGATGGGCTGTTATTCAACCTTGGTTCCCTTTACATGAACCCATCGTTTCTACCAAATGAACATGCTTTTCACATTCCAGCTTTTCCCCTGCTTTTGGACATGCTATTCTTCCGGAGGTGATGCTAAATATAGTATCAATCATAAATATAAAATTACATTATATGTTCAAGAGTCTCTCATCTGAGATCTAAATCCAAACCTCATTCTTTTTAAAAACAATTTATTTTTTTCCAATGTAAGACGAATAATGGGTTTATTATAGAAAATTTGAAAAAGGCAGGAAGATAGCAAGAAGAAAAAAATATCAACCATAGTCCTATCATCTAAAGAACCACCATTGTTGCCACTGTTGCCAGCATGGTCATGCTTGTTCTTAAAACAAATCTAAGTTTAGGTCCCATTTCTGATGTGAAGCCTTCCTTCACCTTCCTCCCCCAGAACCTCCCTACCATGTCTGTACCACTCACTTGTACCAGTTAGTTAATGTGGTATGTGTCCTGTGTTTCCAACTAGGTTGTTCAGATTCTTGAAGGCTGAAACCATGAATTATACTTCTTAATTTATCTCCCAACACCTACTCCATTGGACACAGTATTTGCTGACTGATTGAACCTAAGTGCATACAAACCATTTCAGAAAGGATATGAAACAGGTCAAGTATCTACGTCATGAAAATTAAAGCTTTCAGGTCACCTGGCTTGGTGACTATTGCTTTTCTGTTCCTGGAACTCCTGAAAGCCTATGAAACTAGCCTCTTTCTCCACACGAAAACTGAATAAGAAGCAGACTGAGTAAGAGCCAGGATTTACTCAAATATTCTCTACATAAGGCATAAAGGTGAGAAGGAGAAAGAGACCACACACACAAGGAGAGAGAGGGGGAGAAGGGGAGGGAGGGGAGGAAGAAGTGAAGATAAGAGAAGACCAGAGAAGACAAAAGAGCAGGGTAGGGTACAGAAGGGTATATAGAGTATATAGTCCGGTGCTCAATCCAGTATGTGATTTGCCTCCAGCACCGTATACAGGATCCCATCCACTTGTTCTGAGTCAAACCCGATCTCACGAAGCTCCAAGTGAGGGAGGACAGAAGTAAGGAGATAGCTGACGTGGATACGCAGCCGCGTAAGCTTGGCCAAAGCCCTGTATGATGGAGTGAGGGGGGCAGAAGAGATGACATGAAGTCATTAGCCATCAGAACAAATGAAGCCCCTTAAAAACGGGCCTACATTCCTCAATAATGATGCATCCATTAGCTAGGCAGAAAGAAGAAAGCGTGGTGCCATTGAGCACGGGGAGGCCGACTGCAGCTCTCTAGGTAACTCCTCGATCCTTGGTGGTCTCTAAATTAAGGCTTCCTCCCTTATCTATGGCCAGTGACAGGGGGCAGGGGGGGCGGGTCCTAAGGCCTGCTTTCCCATTAGCACTCACAAACTGAGAACTAAACCCTAGGAATTAACCTTTCTAGGTCATCTCCCTCTGGGGTCCGGTAGGAGACCTGAGCCTTCTGCAGCACTTCCAGGTGTGTCTCTGTCTCCTTCAGTTTCTCTTTCAGTTCCTGCTTTTCTTCCTTGGTTCTCTCCAGCTCAGCTTTCAGAATCTGGAATTCAGCTTGGCGATAGCCCATGTGTTTCTTGCTCCAGTATAAGCCTTCGGTCTCCTGGGTGGTGTAGGTTACCAATTCACTCTGGACTTTCTGGAATTCGGAATGCCAGTGATTCCTCTCCTGTTCCAGCTCCTCCACCTGCAGTCCAAGAAACAGAAACGCAATGACCCCCACATGCTACGAGCGTGCCAAGGCGTGTCCCCTAATACATTCACTCCACGGGTACTCCATACACGGGCCACTTAGGGACCTTCTCCCAATTCCCCCAAATACGGGAGGGGAAGCCCATTCTCGTTCATTCAATATGAGACAAGGCACAGAACGATTCAATGGTGTCTTTTGCCTTGAGGCCTCCCAGGCCAGGGAATCCACCTGAGCCTCGGCTCTGGGCTCTCCAGGTTAAAACGCTCTCTCAGTCCCAGCAGTAAGGTGTGGCCCTGACCTTTTGCTGGAACAAATTCCGCTCGGCCAAAACACGTTCCAGTTTTTCTGTGGTTCTTTTCAGTTCTTCTAGCTCCCTGTGGTTCTTCATCTTGGGCGCGCTGTGGCCTCCGCTCTCGTCGAAGCCTCTGCCTGGTCCCCCAGCGGCCGTAGCTGGGGCTGCGCCGGAGGCCCCAGAGGAGTAGGGTGCTGGGTTCCAGGACTCCACGGCTTTTCTCCTCTCGGCCAGCTCCTCTCTGTTGAAGGGGATCAGCTGGATGGGAGCCCCCGAATCTCGGACGCCTTTGGCGACGCCGACCACAGCTACAAAAGGTCCCTTGTGTGCCTCCTCCTTGTTTGTGCTGCCTCTGTTAGACTCTTCTGCTACCAACCTGGGCATCTGGTCTTCTAATTCTTCGTGGAGCAGGGACCCCTGGTGGTGGTCTGGGGCCCCTGAATACAGCACTGTAACCTCCCGGCTCTGACTGCTATTCTTGCTTGCTTCTGGGTATTCTGGAGAAAGGTATGGCGGGGTGCTTCTCTCCGAACTGGATTTCTCGTGGCTGTTCTCCCCTTCTGGGTAGGCGGCAGCTGCCTCAGCCCTCCTGTAAGGGCCAGGCATGGAATAATCTAGAGGAGGTGTTGTCATCTCATTCTGGAGCCTTCTGCGTTTCTCTACCGGCTCCTCTCCCAGAATCCATTTGTACTTGCTGCAAGAAGAAGGGAAAATTAAATGTTAGTTTTAAATTAAAAATTAAATTAAATTGTTGAAATACAAGCTAGGCATATTCTTTTCCTTTGGAGTCTCTCTCCAAACTCCATGTATTAGAGCAGACTCTAGCTGTTAACCACACTCAGTTTGGGTTAGGAATACAACTCTACCTACCCCTGCCCCTACTGCTGGAACATCAAACTCTGCACTCATCCACCTTGTTGAGACAGCAACCAGTCTGAAGGGAGAGGTGAAATCAAAAGGTATGAGAGCTAGCTAGACCAGGCTGACTGACCTTGGTAAGAATTCTGAAAGTAGGACTGAAACCAGCCCAACTCAGAAGTCTCCAAACTGCAAAGAAAGGCATAAACACACACACACACACACACACACACACACACACACACACACACACGCAAAATCCTCTCACACGAGAATGGAAAAAAAGGTCATAAAAAGCCTAGTAGAGTATGCGGAGGAAAACTGAGCCAGCTCGTTAATTTTAAAGTGTCACAAAAACCTTCCAGTTTCAAAGACTTAGGCACATTTTTTTTTATTATTGCAACAGAACACCAAGCAGTTCCTTTGCCAGCCAACTGGATTGTGGCTACTGCCCATTATTCACTCGTAAAAGTTAATTAAAACACAGGGCCCTCGTCGTTGTCGTTGGAAACAAACAAGTTAAATCGGCCAATTCAAGTCATTTCCCTCTTACGGCAAAAGAACTCCCTTCTGCCAGGGCAAACAGGCACTCCCTCATTTCTTCAGGAAAAGTACAGGATAGGAATCTCAAATTGCCTTCCATTTCTGGCTGCTATATGTACTAACTGTTCTCGAAGGAACCAATGAATCTGGTGCCAATGAAATCTATAGGCAATTTAAAAACAGCCAGGAGGATGGGACCTCCCCCTTTCTTTCTCCCCCATCCTTTTTACCCTGAGAACTATTTTGGCCCTCCCTGCACAAAACCATGACATTTCGAGGTGAGAACCACTTTTCAAATTTTTGATGAGAAAGAGTCCAGTATATTATGTATCAGCCATGTCACAGTACAGTATTTCAAGGCCATCCGCCCACTCGTCTCTGCAAGTTCTGAGAACATCTGTAAGACATCTCAAAACTTGGCTTCTCACAGGGCCCTGAATGTCCCTCGAAACTAGGGTTCTCCTGGAAAGAAAACTGGTCTGCATCTTAACAGAAATTGCTGTGTCAACCTTAGGGGGAAAGCAACAGTATTTAGGGGCAGGGTGAGGCCAAATGTATTCCTCTCTGGCATGCTAGGGGCCACTGCAGAGGGTCCGTGTAGTTGTGCTATGCAGCGAGACAGAGGAACAGTCAGTTTGGATGTAGGGAGGAAGGGTGGATGATACCAGATAGCAACACCACAGTTCTATGAAAGGCAATTGGAGTCAGATGATCTCCCTTCTCTTCCATTTCCCACTTCTAGGGGTTCTGCCCTTAATCACCTCTCCCTGTATTTCTCTCCTTGGGTAATCTCACACAACTCCATGGCTATAGCCTCCCAGCCCTGGTCTCTAGTGGTGCACTTCCAGTTGCCCATCCCATATTCCTTCCTGGTGGTCCCCACCGGTATCTCGGGATGTATAAAAGTGGCCTTTTATTTTCAACTTCAAACCTGTCCCCTCTCCTAGGTTTCTGATCTGTGGGATGACACCAGCCAACTCAGGAATTTTATATAGTTCTATGGGCTATCGACACCCAGGTTTGAGCTCATGTAACTGCTCCTGAACCACTGCAACAGCTTCTCCCCAGTCTCCCCTTTTCTTACCTCCGATCACCTGCTGCCAAGTTAATTATCTTCCTAAGGCACTACCCTGATTATGTTACACCCTTCTTTGAAATCTTTATCTGTTGTTCCCCACAACATAAAAGCTTAAACGTCTGTCTTAGCTTGGTGTTCCATTCCGAATCACAAAAAATATTTATTGAGCACTTACTCTGTGTCAGACAGTGTGATAAGGGTTTAACGTGTATGGTCTCATTCCATTTTCCCTGAGGTAGGTGGTATGTTTGTCAGAATTTTTTAAAGAGGAAACTCAGATGTAGAGAGGTTAACTTTCTCAAGGTCATAGAGGTAGTCAGTGGCAGAGCTGGGACATCACTTGGCCCTAGCTTCCTTGAAAGATGCCAGCCAAAAGAAATGCCCCATGATTTCTCATGCTGCTTGTTTTGATTGGAATGCCCTTCTCCAACCCAACACTGTATGTCTAAGACTAGCTCAAATGCTACTTCTGAATTCCTATAGCACCCTAGCTCTCTATTATAATACACATCACTTTTTACCTTGTGTGTGTGTGTGTGTCTTGTATGTTCCCTACCAGAAGGACTAAAGTATAAGCTCCCCTACAGAATAGAGCTTAACTAACTGCGAGGTGGGAAGAAATGAACGAAAGTCTGCACCTAAGAGGAAATCAGAAAGCAACTACTGTGTGAATGAGAGGAAAAGAAGTGGATTTTACGGAGTGGTTCTAGTACTTAACTAGTTCTATAAGTAACGGTCTGGTTCTTCCCTTTAGGAACTGATTCTTATTCTAGACCTGTCTTCACTCATTTAATAAGGATTAATTTTGGGTTCACATACCAGGAATTCTTTTCCAACTACATAGCTGGTTTCTTCTCATTTTTTCTTTTATCATACACCTAAATTGTCTGTCTACAGCTGATATTTTCACAGGGACTGCATCGAATCTGTAGCTCAATCTGGGGACTACTGCCATCATAACAACACTGTACCCTCTGATCCATAAACATGAAATGTCTTTCCATTTATTTAGGTCTTCCTTAATCTCATTCAATAATGTTTTATGGTTTTGTTTCCAAGGCTTACTTGCACTTCTGTTAAAATTTATTCCTGAATACTGTATTCTTGAAGCTACTATAAATGGAGTCATTTTACTAATTGCTTTCTTAATTTTTTCAGTGGCTTTTATTTGAAGTATAGTTAATGTAGTGTTTTATTAGCTTCATATGTACAATATAACAATTCAACAATTCTATACAGTACTCAATGCTCATCCAGATAAGTCTACTCTTAACTCCCTTTATCTATTTACCCCCCACACTTCCCCTCTGGCAACCACCAATTTGTTTTCTATATTAAAGAGTCTGGTTTTTCTATTTGACTCTTTTTTCTTTGTCTCTTTTTTAATTTGTTCACCTGTTTGGTTTTGTAAATTCCACATAGGAGTGAAATCATATGGTATTTGTCTTTCTATATATGACTTTTCACTTAGGACTATACCCTCTAGTGCTGCAGTGGTAAGATCCCATTCTTTTAACAGCAGAGTAATATTTCACTCTGTGTGTGTGTGCACATACCACATCTTCTTTATCTATTCACCTGTCAATGAACATTTGGTCTGCTTCCATATCTTAGTTATTGTAAATAATGCTGCAATAAACCTAGGGCTGCATATTATCTATTCAAATTAGTGTTTTTATTTTCTTTGGTAAATACCAGCAGTGCAATTACTGGATCATATGGTAATTCTATTTTTAATTTTTTCAGGAACTTCCATACTGTTTTCCACAGTGGCTGTACCAGTTTGCATTCCCAACAGTGCAGGAGGGTTCCCCTTTTTTTACATCCTCCCCAATACCTATTGTTTCTTGTGTTGTTGATTTTAGCCATTCTGGCAGGTATGAGGTGATATCTCATTGTGGTTTTGATTTGCCTTTTCCTGATGATGAGTGATTGACCATCTTTTCATGTGTCTGTTGGTCATTTGTATATCTTCTTTGGAGAAATGTCTGTTTAGGCCCTTTGCCCATTTTTTTAACCAAATTATTTGGTGCTGTGTTAAGTTCTTTATATATTTTGGGTATTGGTAACCTCTTATTGGATATATAATTTGGAAACATTTTGTCCCACTCAGTAGGCTGCTTTGTCATTTTGTTGATGGTTTCCTTCACTATGCAAAAGCTTTTGGTTTTGTTAAATTTCCATGTGTTTGTCAATTTCCCAAATCGCCTTCTGTTGGTGATTCTATTCCACTGTGATTAGAGTAAAACCTTTGTATACTATCAATCCTTTCAATTTATTGAGGCTTGTTTTGTAAACACATGGTCTATCCTGGAGACTATTCCATGTACATTTGAGAAGAATATGAAGTGCTCTATATGTATATGTCAGGTCCAGCTGGTTAATGGCATTCTTCAATTCTTCTGTTTCCTTGTTGATCTTCTATCCATTATGGAAGGTGGGGCACTGAAGTCTTCAATTATTATTGATATCTGTTTCTCCCTTCGATTTTGTCTGCTTTTGCTTCATATATTTTGGGGTCTGTTATTAGGTCCACATAGAAGTGTAATTGTTACACCTTCCTGATAAACCCTGTCATTATGAAATGTCCCTCTGGATTTCTGGGTAACATTTTTTGTTTAAAGTCTATTTTGTCTGATAGTAGCATAACCATTCCAGCTTTTGTATGGTATATCTGTTTCCACTCTTATTTTCAACCTATTTATATATTTGAATCTAAGGCATATTTCCTGTATATCTGGATATTTTAAAATACATTTCTTACTATGGTGTTTCCTTACTCCAGTACTGCTTTGGTCCTACTCTCCTTCTTTATGCTATCATTGTCAAACATTTACATCTGTTGGATGAGCCCAACAATAAAGTTGTATGCATATATAAAATCATATATATATATATATATATATATATATATACACACACACATATAGTTTTATGAAATTATTCTTTAAATTAGTTAAGAATAGAGACTGGGAAAAACGCCATTATACTGCCTTTTATAATTGCCATTGCCAGTACTCTTGTTTTTTTTCATGTGAGTTTGAATTACTCTTTGGTATCTATCACGTGCTTTCAGCCTAAAGAACTCCCTTTAGTATTTTTTGAAAGGCAGTTTTTCTAGAAACAAATTTCATCTGCTTGTCTTTACCTGGGAATGTATTATTTCACCCTCATTTTCTTTTTTTTCTCTTCATTTTCTAAAGATAGTTTTACTGGACTTCAGCTTCTTGCTTGATACTCCTTCTTTTACTACCTTGAATATGTGATCCTACTGCCCTCTGGTCTCCACTGTTTTTGTTTGTTTGTTTTAGTTTCAGAGGTAGCATGTAGTGATTCATTAATTGCAAATAATACTCAGTGCTCATTATATCAAGTGCCCTCCTCAATGCCTATCACCGAATTATCCCATCCTTATAATGGCTGCCTTGAAGTCTTTGTGGGCTAAATCCAACATGTGGGTCTCTTTAAGAGCAGTTTCTATTATCTGCTTCTTGCTTTTTCCTATGTACAGGTCACTTTCCTGTTTCTTTGTATGTTTCATAATTGTTGGCTGACGACTGGATAGTTTATAAGTTTTTTTTTTTTAATTTTTAAGTAATCTCTGCAGTCAGCGTGGGGCATTAACTACCAACTCTGAGATCATGAGTCACACACTCCACCAACCAAGGCAGCCAGGTGCTCTGACATATGAATATTTTAGGTAACACAGTATAACACCTCTGGATACTGCTACCATCTCCCTGAGTGGTTGATGTTGTTGTTGTTTGCCTGGTTGGTTATCTAGTGACTTGGCTGAACTGTCTCCATGAAATCTACTTCTGCTACAGGATGCAGCCTCCAATACTCCTGCTCAGATTTCTGGGTTTTTCTATCTCACCTGGCAATGTGGGATTCACCCTGGGGTCAGCATCAGGCCACTTACTGATCAAGGATTATGTTTAAGTCCTCTTAGCCAGTTAGATTTTTACCCTTTACCACTGGATGTATGTGTGGCTTTGGAAGCTGCTATTACAGTTCAAGGAATCTACTTCTGCCCCATGTTCAGCCAGCCCAGTA
This sequence comes from Canis lupus familiaris, assembly GCF_011100685.1. NCBI lineage: Eukaryota > Metazoa > Chordata > Mammalia > Carnivora > Canidae > Canis > Canis lupus. The sequence continues at coordinate 81,103,004 of NC_049260.1, forward strand.
GAAGTGGCTTGACTTTTCCCTCTCTAATCACCTCTCAAAGGGCACAACTTTGAGCATGCACACAGTCTTCCCATCTACCAGGATATGTATGTGTGATTTATTTTTAAGTATGGTTTCCTAGGGGTTGCCCCTGGGTCAGAAAAGCTTCTTTTTCATCCAGTGGTTCCTCAGAGGCCATGTTTAAGCCCCTACTGCCAGCGAGGGCCCTGTCCCCTTTGTTGTTTGTTCTGTGTGAGGTTGGAGGGCTGCTTTAAAGCCCACCTCATGTCCTAGCCAGATTGCTCCTGAGTAAACCGTAGCCTTGTGCTTATGCACAGCCTTGCTAATACCAGAGCTGACTGTGATCCCAGGAGAGGTCTCCTTGACTTTTTCCTTTGCTCTGTTACCAAACTTCTGACTGCTTGGCCCTTTTGCTTGTTGTAATGTGTATCATAGAGCTATGAGTGCCCTCAGTTATGGTTCACCAAGACTTCCATTATTTCTGAGAATGCTTCGATGTTTTCTTGGCTTGCTTCTTCAGGTATGAACTTCTGCCCTATATGCATGCAAGCTGTGGCTGGGGCAATAAGAGTCTGGTATTGCTGGCATGTTGCCCCTAAATGAGTGTTTCCACCCTAAATGGGGGCTGGGTGGGAGAAGAGAGACCCAGTCCTACTGGGTCGGTCCAGAAGAGAGCTTTTGCAAGACAGACTTGGGGAACATGTGAAATGTTGGAGGTCTTTCTGACCGTGGTGAAACCATAGCTGTAGACTGGGAGCAAGGGAAAGAGGAGTCCCTAGCTTCTTGACCACAACCACCTGGATAAGAGCTCCCTGAGCCCCCCCTTCCTCCCTTTTGGGTAAAATATAGCTTGGAGGGGGATGGCAGCAAGCTCAATGCTGAAGATTGTTGCCATTCTCTCCGAGATTTCATAGATTTTCTTGAATGGATGTTTATTTGCTGTAAGCCTCTGGGACAATCCCCAGGAGCTTCAAATGCTTGTTTTGTTTTGTGTAAAAATATTTTCCACTCAGACGGTTATTTGTTGGTAAGAGTCTGTCACATTCCTCATTTCTCCATTCTGGAAGTCTCTCTCATTAAACTGTTAAAACTGGCTGCTGAATCAATCTTACTCACTTAACAAAATTGTTCTTCTGTTTCTACCTTGTGTCTGTGGTTTCAAATATGCCTTTAGACACATCAGAAAGTCTGTCTTCAACTCCTTCAACTATTACAGTGTAATTTCTTTTTTTTTTGTTATCCTTTTAAAACATGAACTATTTAAATTAGCCTTTGATGTATAGTTTATTCAAGGGGTCTCTAAATATCTAAATAAATTACAGCTACTAATTGTCTCCTCTATCCATATACTAGTGGGTACTTTAAATATTAAGTTTGCGACCACACATATGAAACCCAGCATGTACTGGGGATACTTATGTATCTAACTTAGACTACCATAAGCTCCTTCATTCTTGATTCCATCACTGCCTTAGAACATTTCCTTTCATACAGCAAGCACTCAAATGTATGCAGAGTGAATGAACACAAAGAACTATTTCCTTGAACAGAAATAAGCAGGAAGATTATGCTTGCTTACATACTGGCTGAATCCATTCTATACTGCAAGTCCTCCCATCCCCTTGGCTAGTTTGTGAAACTCACAAAGCTATTTCCAATGACCCCTCTGAGGCCCCTGCTGGGTCACAGAACTTACCCTGCTAGAACCTTTAAAAACTCTCTTGTGTAGTGTGGGCTTTATTTAATCTAGAGTTGGAAGGCTGTACTACATGACCCAAGGACTCTTACCAGCTTCAGGTTTTGATTAATAACAAAGGAGACCTTTGTAACTCCTGACTAAACCTATTATTTCATTAACATTGTTTTACCAAGAAAACCCTGTATGTTTTATGAAACTAGCATACCTTCATTTCTCCCTACAAAAAAGGCAGACTCTGCAATCGATCTGAATCTCCTTATACATGTAGCTTATAATGACACAATCAGCTTACTGACCTTACATAAAGCATGACATTAGCAACATTAACTATCACATTCTGTCTTTCCCTTGAAAGGATATTATTCTCAAATTAAAATTATACACGAATGAAACACTTTACCTGTCCTCTACAGCCAAAACCCAAATCTGGACATAGCAGTTCCATAAATATTTCATACAGAAATCCCATTACAGATTGATGAAGTATGCCACCCAATGGACGTACTGCTGTACTGCACTCATCAAATACACACATTTATGTATCAGCAGTTGATATCTCCTTCAGGTGTACGAGAAACCACTCTAGAGTAAGAAAAGAGACACTGAAGAAAAAGCAAAAGAAAGTGGTCCCAGCAGGGAAATGATAGCCTTCTGAGAGCAACAACACCTTGAAATGCCAATGGCAATTCAGGTGCATGATCACCTCAAGGAGATCAAAGTAGAAAGGCAACAATGTGCTTCAAAAATGCACAGCACTTTACTGGATGTCACTCTGGACCTAAAGTGGGGGGTAGAAAACTATGGATGGGAACAGAGTGGAATTAGACTCAAGGCCCTGAGACTGGCTGGACTAGGTCTTGCTGCACAGTTCTATGTTAGAACCAGCTCCTTCCCTAGGGCTCCAATTTAACATTAGTTACCAAGTGCCTACTATCTTCCAAGGCACTGTTCTAGATGAGCTCACAGATTCTCATTTAATTCCTTTGGAGTTTTTTTTTAAGATTTGATTTATTTATTCATGAGAGACACACACAGAGAGAGAGAGAGAGAGGCGCAGAGACACAGGCAGAGGGAGAAGCAGGCTCCAATGCAGGGAGCCCAACGTGGGACTCAATCCCGGATCTCCAGGATCAGGCCCTGGGCTGAAGGCAGCACTAAACCGCTAAGACACCGGGCTGCTCTCCTTTGGAGTTTTATTAGTTTCACTCCTAATAGCTTACTTCCTCTTGAGACTTTTTGTTCATGTTCAGGGAGAGTCATGGGGTCCTTCCAGTTATCTACAGGGCTTAATTGTGAAGAATCACAGAATAGGGGATTGCACACATGCAGAGATGTTTGTCTAGGTGAGAAGCTGAAAAGACTCACCTATGAAGCAAGAGACAAGGAAAAGAATCAGTATCATTAGGGGAAAAAGCCAGGAGTTACTTTTTCACCTTGATATGTATTCCATTGCTTCTACCCTAGAATATATTAAAAGATACCCCAAATGAAAAGGGTCAATGAAAAGTCACAACCCATTACATAATAGTCACATAATCGACGACTACATTAGTTTCTACTGTTAGGGAGCAACTCTGTACCTGCCTTATGGTTTGGCCCTGCCAGAAGTGAGAAGCATAGTAGAGAGGAGAAGGCAAGTCATATTAGGAGTCCTGAGTTCCAGTCTCATGGTAGTAGAGGGGCAGTCATATCTTTCAGCACTTCACATATTCCTGTTATTTAAGAAAAATAAAAGGTATGCTCCTTCCTGTTATGAAGACTAACAAAATTATACCAATGAGGTGCTAGAAGATGGATAAGTAAAACCCAAAACGAAACTCACATTCATAATTGATTCTAGGAGACAACAAACTAGAAGGCTTGCCTCACAGCAAACTTCTTTTTTCTTTAATTTTTTAAAATTTATTTATGATAGGCACATAGTGAGAGAGAGAAAGAGAGAGTCAGAGACACAGGCTGAGGGAGAAGCAGGCTCCATGCACCAGGAGCCCGATGTGGGATTTGACCCCGGGTCTCCAGGATTGCGCCCTGGGTCAAAGGCAGGCGCTAAACCGCTGCGCCACCCAGGGATCCCTCACAGCAAACTTCTAATAGTTATTTTTGATATGTGGTCAACATGTGCTAGGCCTAGGGGGCCCCACAGGACTTCTATATTCATCAACTTAAGGGAGAGAAATAATACTTCTCTATGTAACATCACCTTACATTTGGATTGTACATTATGCTTTTCAAAGACTTTTCAAGTCCATTGTTTCACTTAACATGGTTCCCAATGTAATGTGACTACATAACACATTAAAGAGTACTTGTCAGAAGATTACCTCCAAAGAGAGACAGATAGACTTGACATAGCAGTTTCAGCAGTAATACTGAAAACATGCAATTACATGCAACACACAACTCTATTGACCCAAAATCGTGCGTCTCTACCCAAAGTCCATTGCTAGACATTAGGAAAAACATAAACATGATAACCATACCAGCTGACTTTACAGGAAAATGGACCCAGAGGCTTATTATTGAAGAGACTATGTTTCTGACCCACCTGGAAAACTGAAAAACACTGGAGTCCAGAGGCTTAAGCTGAAGAGAAGGTGTCCTGCTCTCTTCTCCAACAGATGGAGGCCGGCTAGGAGTATCGATTCCCTCATATCCGATTGTCTTATTGTTCAATTCATCCACATTTTGAATAGCAGGGATCTTCAGTGGATTAACAAATACCTAGCAAACAAAGAAATGATTCGTAAATAATCCTAATTTCAAACAAAACACCAAAGGATGAGTCAATCCTTCAGATGCTAGGAGAAAAGCTTGGCCAAAAAAAAAAAAAAAAACTGGTTTCCTACGGCAAACAAACAGCGCGCAGTAATGTACACTCGAACACTGAGCCCAGTTTGGTTATAACCTTAGCAGCTGGACACCTACAGACCTCCCTAACTCACTTACTGGCTTCTAGAGTTTCCCAACCCACAACATAAACCCAGGCCCCCTAATCACCATCTAATTTTCTCCTGTGGCCCAGTTTAAGGCTGGGTTTTCACTCCTCTGAGATCTGTGATGCGGGCAGGGCTGGAGGGGCTAAGCATTGCAGCAAGTGTCAGGGCTGGTTTCGGAGAAATGCATGCAAGAGACTAACACATAATCACAGTGCACACACACAGAGACATGCATCTAAGATCTTGTGGGAGAGCCAGCTGATGGAGACAGCATAAATGATGAAGGTGGATGAATATAAAGGGGAGGTAAACTGAATGAGGACAGGGCAGTCCCAGGAAATCTCCTGATCTCCAGATCAGACTCTTAGGCCAAGACATGAGGGTATGAAACCTGTTATGTTCATATACCTGGCTTTCGGTTGGATGTCAGAAGAATTAGTATTAGATTGCCTCTATCCTCACCAGTCTGACCTACCCTGATTGAGTGGGGGAGAAGGTGCATCTAACATGCTACGAGCAGATATCTTTGGGAAAGAGGGTCAAGAGGAAAATCATGCAGAAAGGCGAGGTTGGGTGGGGAAGATACATGGGTGCTATGGTGGCTGTCAGGAAAGGATTGTCCCTGAGAGGACGGCCAACCTTATTGCACCCTTCAGCGTCCGGAGCTGGGCAACCATGTCCGAGAGACAGTGCTCCTGAAAATTCAAAACAGCAGAGTCTTTATAAAGCCAGCCAGCCTGAAAGCAGGGATAGGGGAGGGGCACAGAGAACCACCCCTTCTTCCCAGAGAGGAAGGAGGAAGGAATCACCCCTGAATTCTGGAAGAAATGAGACTGAGGAAAAAACAAGAGCAGCCTGTACGAGGATGCACAATCCTGAATATTCTGTGACACTGAACGTGACTGTCCAGAATCAGTGCGAAATCCAAATCTGGGAAGTAAATGACTTTGGCTCTTCTATTTCTGGTGATCTGAACATCAGTAACAGCAGATCAAAGGATCAAAGCAAAGTCAAAAGATCCCATGGGAAAAAGACCACCAGAAGCAGTGGTTCGTTATTTCTATGCAGCTCTCAAGACAGCTGCCTCGTTCAACCTATGTCCTCTGTTGGGGGAAAATTTTGCATGAGAAAAGAAAAAGGGCAGACTGTCTCTCACCTGGTGGTTCTCATTGTCCACCAGCAGCTTCTTCCTCTCAAGGGCTTGATCTCTAGGAGAAGATAAGAGGGCTATTTAGTTCACTCATGGCATTTCTCTGTCTGAAATGGATTACCAATTGTAGCCTTAGCTCATAATGTCCCTGCCAAATTAGTGGGCCCCACTGAGTAAATGATGCTGGAGAGAGGTCAACTGCCCCCACCCAAAGAGTGAGGGGGAGGGGAGGGACAAAAGACAATCACTAGTTAAGATACACAGGAGATGACTAGAAGGAATAAAGAATTGGGAGAACAGGGGAGGGAGAGGGAACTCATTCAAAGCCAAAAAAAAAAAAAAAAACACAAAAGAAAGAAAAAGAAAGAAGAAAGAAAGAAAGAAAGAAAGAAAGAAAGAAAGAAAGAAAGAAAGAAAGAAAGAAAGAAAGAAAGAAAAATCTCTCTTCTCAAAACTTCCCTGTCCTGTTAGGAAGAGTCAGGCCCCTCGGCTGTATGATCTAGAATCTTAAAGATACTCAACTGTTTCTTAGCTTTGCTCAAGTATAGGTCTTCATCGATGAGTTCTTGTTCCTCTGGAACAGAGCATCTCCTGTGATACAGAGAAGAAATCATCTTTTGGAAACAACATGTGCCCTTTGGTCTTACCCTTTAGTTTCCCTATAGCCTTAACAAGGTAGGTCTTGGAGGCTAATAACAATCCCCTGACATTACAGAGTTCAGATTCCCCCCACATTACAAAACCTGTGTGCCAAGTTAGCATGTAGCAATTCTTAGTTCAAGGCACACTGTCACCTAATTATTTTTGGTGCATACATTACCTTTCTCCCAAGACATTCAAAGTACCTAAAAAAAAAAAAAACCAAAACAAAACAAAACAAAAAAAAAAACAAAGTACCTGACACCTGCAAAAATCCTACTATTGGTGGACAGCAAGAGGCATAAGCTCTATTTTTACAGTGGATTTCCAGCACAGGAGAGACCTGCCTGAGGTTCCATACAAAGAAATCATTACAGAGACCAGAACCTGAGTCTTTTGCCTCATTTACTGAGAAGGTATTCCCAAGGGGCAGTCTAGAAGCATGAGACTAGCTAAATGAGGTGATGATGCCTGAAGAAGAAAATCAGAGGCTATGACAGAGAGAAGCAATAAGGGATTAGGAGCTTAAGTCATAAAAACAACACAATGGAGGTTAGCAAAGAGGAGAGAAAGGAAGAGTCTATAAATGGAAAGAGATCTGCTATATGTAAAGCACAAGGAAGAGAATCTTATGAGTAAACACCGAAAGGCATACTCAAAAATGTATTCAGTGGTCAAAAGCAATCCTAGGAACAAATATACAAACGTTAGTAATAACTGGAAACCCTATGGTATACCCATTTTATAAGGAGGCAGTGTCCTGGAAGTCTACATGTCCTGGCTATGTGTAAACTGACTGAAGATTCAGGCTTCAGAAATGAGACTCCCAAACACTCCATTCCACATTCCAGTCCCACAATCCCACTGCTGCCCAGGGAGAGCCCTTGTTCCCAAATAGTTTACAATCTCTTGAAGAGCTGAAGTACATACATATGCAAAATGTCTAAAAAATACAAAACCGTATTGAACAAATGTCAAGAATTAAATACCACAGGAAGCCAGCATAAAATTACTGTAAACTATTATCAATAGGAGAAGTATATCACACAGAAATACTTCAGCTTCCCAGATGGATATGATTTGGATAGGCAGATGGAATGCAGAAAGTCATCGTAAACAAGAAGAATGACACTGTCAAGTCACAGAGGAGGGAACAGTCATGGCCCATGTGGGGAACACTGGAGCCACAGGCCTGGCTAAAGCATACAGTGGAAAATAAGGCTGGATAGGTAGGGTGGGATCAGTTAGCAAGGGGCTCCGGTGTTAGGCTGAAGAGTGTGGGCTGGAGATGAAAAGTATTTTAGTGGACAAAATGAGTGAAAGAGAGAGGGGTTCCGCTTATGGAATGAACGAGTCATGGGAATAAAAGGTACTATACTCAAAGAAAAAATCTTTTTAAAAAGCGTTTTTAGAATATAGAGACAAATCAGCAATTTTCTCTGCCACAGTACTGAGTCCTAATCTTACCTGTACTTTGGATGGGAGTTATAGTAACAAAACCATCTTGCAGGTAATGTAGATGGATCAACCTTGCCAGGAAGCTTCCTCCACTTAAGACACTCATCACACTGTACCCATGTCTGGTCAGGAATCTTCCTGAATGAAGGAAAATAGAGGTATGACTGTGTATATCCTAGCTCTGTGCCCTTCTGTTAGAAAGGCACACCCTAAAAGTGAAAGAACAAAATTTTGTACATGAAATGTGTTAGAACTCTAATGTTATAGTCCAGGTATCTAAAATACATATCTTGAACTTCACAAATAAGATAATAATAGAACTACGCCAGATATGGATATGAAAAAATAGTAACAAGTATTCAACATAGTAAGCTACCATTATTTATGGAAGTAAATAATGTTTATCCAGAATCTCTTGTTCTAAGCAAATGAGGATAATTTTAACTCTAAAATTAATTAACTAGGAAAACATTTATATACATATAAATATACATGTTAACACTATTACCAAGAAATAAAACCAAAAGATTCATTTTATTTGCTTCTATCCAACTGTGTGACTGATTTGAAATGCATTTGTGGGAGTCACGGAAGCATCATCATCATAAAGTCTCCCTCATTTCCCTGCAGACTCCCTAGTCCTCTCTTTTTTCCATTCAAAAGTCTTTGTTTATACTTCAATCAAAATTTTATTAGGTTGATATTCCCAACATTAACCTTTTAAAAAGTCCTACAAGTGTGATTAAATTTCATAGTTAAACATGGTCACTCCAGTCCAACAACTGGGTTAAATAAAGGTAAAATACTTCTAGACTTCTATGCTTAAGACACAAAACCACTCCCATCCCTGGCAGGAAGCCTAACCCGGTCACCTACACCTCATAGTGAATGTATTTCTCTGTGAATGAAAAGAGGTGGTCCATATATATAATCAAAGCAGTGAGCATCTAAAGTGTGAAAAGCAGACTAGAGGGAGAAGGCTAGAGAAAAGAAGCAGAAAGAGGACAGAGGGGCACCAAGGGCCAATTTGAGAAACATGTAATTTAGCCTAGAAGTATGATGTGTGTGTTACATTTGTGCCGCTCTTATACTAGCCATTTCACTAGAGTGATATGGTTCTTTTTTGTCTTAGTTCAATATTCTCCTTATCTTTTTTTTTTTTTAAGAGAGAAAGAGAATGCAAGCTGGGGCTGGGGTGGGGGAGGGGAAGGAGGAAAGGGAGGGAGTGACTCTTAAGCAGGCCCCTTGCCTAGTGTGGAGCCCAATGTGGGGCTCGAGCCCACGATTCTGAGATCATGACCTGAACCAAAATCAAGAGTCAGATGTTTCACCAACTGTGCCACCCAGGAGCCCCTTCCTTATCTTTTTAAATAATGGGGTTATTTTATAAAAATGTAAGATTATAGAAAACCTAGAAAATACAGAAAGGTATAAAAAAAGACCAAAGGTACTTGTATTTCTACCCCTCAACCACAATGTCCTCTTCTTGTTTGAAACTCTATTTTAACAGAGAATTCATACATGTTTTTGGATATATAGCTCCCCATCTCCTAGCTCCAGGCTGCTCCAGTTTTGTAATCTCTAAACTCTGAGCTCAGGTCTGACCTCTGGTGTCCATGTATTTCCATTCAGCCACTGTTTTATCTAGAGCCAGAGATAGCCAAAAGCAGTTTCAGCCTTAGTGGGAGGGGAGAGGAAAGGTCCTATTAGCTTTGATTTTACATGTTAGACACCCAGAAGACCTGCTTGCAGAAGCCTGCCACTATTACTGTCTTGGGGACTAGCAACTCTTAGCCTCAGGTTACACTGGATTATGGGAGATCCTTCCATCCAGGCAGATAGGAGAGGCATTTGGCTCGTACTTGCAATAAACAGGTAGTTGGAGGGGTTGCACAATATTCCCCTCACTGCATCCTCCTTCCAGAAGAGTCATGCCTAAGAACTTGGGCTTTCGGGGGCTGACCACCTGTATTTGAACCTCGAATCTACCACTTTCTATTTGTTTCATCTTGAACAAGTTACTTTTTTTTTAAAGATTTTATTTATTTATTAATGAGAGACACACACAGAGAGAGAGTGGCAGAGACATGGGCAGAGGGAGAAGCAGGCTCCATGCAGGGAGCCTGACGTGGGTCTCGATCCTGGGTCTCCAGGATCAGGCCCTGGGCTGAAGGCAGCGCTAAACTGCTGAGCCGCCTGGGCTCCCCTTGAGCAAGTTACTTAAGCTCAGTGTATCAGCATCTACATTTGTAAAGAGGTAATAATGTGATTCTGTCTACCTCACAGGGTTGTTGTAATGATCAAATAAATGTAAACCACATGTAAAGGACTTTTACAGGGCCAGGTACATAAGTACTCAATAAACAATAATAATTATTACAATTGTGCCCCCAGAAAGGTCTTATAACACATGCACACACACTCTAGCAATATATGAACATCTGCTTCATTGTATTAATCACTGCCTGTTTCAAAAGGCAAAAAAAAAGGCATCTCATCTAAGTTGGCTTTTTTTTGACAACACAGAGGCTGGACAGGAGCAGAGATCTTTAGAGTAAGGCAGTGATATTCACACAACAGCCGATCATGCTACATTTGAAACAAAATCTTGTATCATACATTTGCCTGATCATTTCCATTAAAAAAAAAACCCACAGGTGTCAACCCCCAAAATGAACTTTTAACACTCTATAATCTTTGTCACGATGGTGGTGTAAGTGATTATACATGTATTGTCACACATTCTATACTCTGTTTTATGCTCCTTTTGTGGCTCACTGAGCCATGTCATCCTGATCCATGGTTCTGTATGGAATTCTCCATCTTAAATTCAATAAATTCCTGATATGCTGAGTTCTCTACTTTTACCCTCAAATTTCTTGGTACAGGTCCAACAATGTTCGCTAAAACAAAGAGAAGGGAAGTTTGCTAATATTTTTGAACACCTACTATATGCCAGGTCCTATACTAAAAATGTTATGCTATCTAATTTCAAATTCTCCCGGAGGTGAGGTAACTTACTTACCCAAGCTCACCCAACTATTAAGAAGCAGATCCAGATTTTCAACCCAGGAGTGTCTCATTTAAATGGCCATCATCTTCCATTATATCACACTGCCTGTAGGATAAACTCACAGCACTAAACTCTTCATATTTATGCTCTAAGCCACACAAATGTTAAACCAGAGTGAAGAGGTCTAGAGAATGATGAAATCAGTACCTGTGATTTCCCCTTTGTTAATTAAACCTCCTTAAATGAAAAGCACCATCTTACTCTTGTTCCTTCCATTTGCTCTATGGATATCACCCCAAATACCTTTATATTCTGTTATTTACTACTCACGGTATTGGCCTGGCTATGGCTGAAGACTCAAAATTTTCTTGAGATGTCTTTTCCTTCCAATAAGCATTGAGCTTCTGGGCAAGGGCATTTATTGTCAACCTGAAAGAAAAAGCAAGAAGTATGTCAAAGCTGGGGATCTGTTGAACAATTTTACGATCTTTGAGATGTTCCCATTTAACAGAAGTTGACACTGCAGAATAAGCAGCCTAATGGTGAACATCTATACTTTCAGAAACTAGGATGGGAATTCACTATCTTTGCAAATGACATGTCAAAATGATGAAGCCATAATGTCGAATGGTCACTTTGGTTGCAAAGGCAAAATGGTCACTAGTCCCAAAAAGTACTGTATTCTTCAAATTTTCAGGACTTCTAGAATCATGAGGTGGCAGAATTAACATCATAGACAATGACAGAAGATTCAACTGCAGAGGCAGGACAGAGACAAATACTGGGAAGTTGATGGGGTGTTGCTTAGGCTGTCAGAAGACTACAGGTAAACAATTCAGGACCAAGTTGAAAGTCAGGGGATCAAATACTGCACCCTACCTATTACAAATCCATCCAGTACTAACTTAAAAACTGTCTACAGTAAAAACTGTCTACTCTGTCTACACAGTTCTTCATTCAAATGTTGATCATGGCAGTCAGGGCACCGATGGACAATAACTGTCTACACAGTTCTTCATTCAAATGTTGATCATGGCAGTCAGGGCACTGATGGACTATAAAGTCCCCTTCAACCCTCTGCTATGTATCTGTTAGTGGAGGCTGGACCCTAGCTCTGGCTCTTGCTCTTTCTCCTTTATCTCTCTTCCCCAGTGAACAACAGTAAACCTACGGTCAAACAATGTAATGTGTATAAGTCAAAATCTGAATTTCACTTTTTTTGTTTTTGGATTTTACTTTTAAAAACTCCCAATTTCTAATGACTAATCCCTATTTAATTCTACAACCTAGGATCACACCTTAATGCAGAGTTGTAGACACCTGAAATACTACAAATTTAGAGTTCTTAAAAAATCTCTGGACTCCTTGGATCATTCCCCAAGGGTTTTGTAGACCTCTTATCTCCTTCAGAGGAATTCTTCCTTACCTCCACCTAATATTATGTTAGATTCTGACCACACAGAGAAGAGCTCTTCTATACTCTCTCTCCTCCAACCTACTGATGGTCACACTTCTATGTTTGTATCTTTCCTTCAAGTCACAGATGAAGAACTATTCCAAATTTTCTCTTAAAATTCTGTTTTAAAATTATTTTCAAAAGAAGTAGATTAGGGGCACCTGGGTGGCGCAGTCTACTAAGCATCTGCTTTCAGCTCAGGTCATGATCCCAGGGTCCCGGGATCCAGCACTCGTATGTCAGGCTCCCCACTTTTCCCTCTGCCTCTGCCCCTCCCCCTGCTTTGTGTGCGCTTTCTCTCTCCCTCTCCCTCTCTCTCTCATGTGTGCACACACTCACTCTCTCAAATAAATACAATCTTTAAAAAAAATAAAACAAGTAGATTAGATGGGATTCTGGAAAGATGGAGTAGGAAGCATCAAGACTATATCCCTTCACCTAGACAGTCATTGCACTGGCAGAATTGTCTGAGCTATTTGGAATTTTAGAGTCTACTAATGCCTTGCAACTTTCAGGAGGCTTAAATGATAAACTAGCAAATTTCAGCTCTTAAAACAGGAAAACTGCTATAAAATATACACAAAAAGAAATGAGAAATAAATTGTCACTATAAAAAATCAACTGAACACAAAAGAAGACAGTAATACAGGAAATTAGGGCCAAAAAATCTTATGAGTCATACAGAAAACAAAGCAAAATGACAAAAGTCCCTCCTTATCTCTAAGTGCTTTAAATGTAAATGGCTTAAACTTTCCAATCAAAAAAGAGTTTGGTGGAATGAGTAAGAGAAACTCAAAAACCATGATGTAAATATATGCTGCCCAGAGGAGATGAACTTTAGACACAAAAGACACAAGTAGGTTGAGAGAGAAAGGATGGAAAGAATAGTCCATGTAAATAGTAACCAAAAGAGAGAAATGGTGGCTATACTAGTATCAGATAAAATAGACTATAAGTCACAAGGGCTAGAATGTGGAAGCAACCCAATTGTCTGTTGATGGATGAATGGATAAGCAAACTGTATTGTGCATGCACGTGTATGTGTACACATATAGATATATACACACACGGTAGAATATTATACAGCCTTTAAAAAGGAGGGAAATTCTGGCACATGATAAAACATGCATTAAGCTTGAGGACACTATGCTAGGTGAAATGAGTCAATCACAAAAAGACAAATTACTGTATGATTTCACTTAAATGAGGTACTTAGAGTAGTCAAAATCTTAAGAAACAGACAGTAGAATGAAGGTTGGCAGGGGCTGGTAGAAGTGGGAATGGGGAATTATTGTTTAACAGATATAGAGTTTCAGTTTTGCAAGATGAAAAGAGTTCTAGAGATGGGTGGTAGTGATGGTTGCATGATGGTGTGAATGTCCTTAATGCCACTTAACAATACACCTAAAGATGGTTAGGATGGTAAATTTTATGGTACATGTATTTTTACCATGATAAAAAAGAAACTGGGAAAAAAGGGAAATAGATTATGTGGTTGCCAGGGATTGGAATGACTGCTAATGGACAAGGAATAGCTTTCTGGGATGGTGGAGATGTTTTGGAGTTCGATACTGGTGATGGTTGTACAATTTGTGAATATACTAAGAACCACTATAGTGAAGACTTAATTATGGTGACATTCATGGTATGTGAATTTTATCTTAACTAAAAAGAAAAATAAAGCTCTGTTCTCATGTATCCAGGTAAAATTTACAGAGTAGAATGCATCTTTTTAAGTGTGTAGTTCCATCAGTTTTGACAAATGTATACAGTCACATAACCACCACCTCAAACAAGATAACCATTGCCATGTATTCTGAAATCCCATTTCTTCTCAAAAAACCCTGGTTTGACTCCACTGTTCTATTAATCTCCTTCCTTTGGCTTCCCCAATCCTGGTCTATGTGGTCTACACCTACTACTTCCTCTTCATTCTCCCATCTTAACCTCCTACAGTCTAGTTTCCACAATCGCCACCCCATGAAATGGTTCCTTTGTCCAAAGTAGAGTCATTACTTTATCAATGATCCTGCCAATATCCCACTGTACTAAATTCAAGACTTTGCAGTGATCTTTTGATTCTTTTCTCTCCTTTATACCCCTTATTTAACATGCCACCAAAATCTTTTGAACTTTTCTTCACAGCATCTGTCCTCTACTTCCTTTTCCATGGCTCTTGTTTCAGACATTCATCTCACACCTAGGTTACTCCAAGAGCCTTTAATCCTTCCTTCAATCCATCCTGCGTCATTTCCAGATTTATCAACTGACCTAATTCATGCCAAGCACCTTAAGAACCATAAAGCAGTATATGGTTGTAACATACTATATCCGGAAGATAGAACTGTTTCAAGTCACTCCCCTAGTCAAGAAAACACAATGAAGTTCTCACTGTCTAAGGCATCAGCTACTCTATCCAACATTCCTCTAAGACAGTTGTTCTTAAACCTCCTTGGTTCATGGCACCCCTTGTGTCTCAAGTTTTTCATGCTACCTGTAGGTCAAAACCAATATGGACCAGGTCTGGTTACTAGACAAGTTAGGTCCAAACAATTTAATCAGTATTTATGTGCTAACATTTAGTATCTATTTGAGAAAATAATGCATATCAATTGAAAAAAAGATTTTATTTCATTCTTAAATAGCCACAATCACTAATGGGATGGCTGTGTGTGTATGCCTGCTGGGCAGGGTGCCACTACCCAAACCTTGGAACGAAATTGGACACAGCTCCCCTCATTTCTTATTCAACCCTGCTTCTCATGTATCACTTAGTTTTTTGTCACAGCAACCAATGAAAACCCAGGTTTGCCAAGGTATGATGTAGTCAAAAGGAATGAAACAAATCTTGGTACTCGGAAAGGTGGTGCTGCTACAACAAATACCTATGAATATGGAAGTAGCTTTAGATTTGCACAGTGGGCAGGGGCTGTGGACCATGACAGAAATGGCTGAGACTGTAATCTAGATTCTAGACTGAACAGTTAGTGGAAATACAGAGGTTGGGCCCCCCTCCCCTGGTCAGGGCTCAGAAGGAGGTAAAGGGCCATGGGGGAGAAAACAAAGATTTCCTCAGAGAATACCTACATTACTGGGAACAGACTGTTAGCAGAACCACAGATGGTGGAGCTGCTGCTGGTGAAGGCTTGGGAGAAGATGAGGAACATGCTACTGGAAAATTTGAGGGAAGGTGATCCCGATTAGATAGTGGCAGAGAGCTTAACAGGAGTGTGTCCTGCAGTTCCGTGGAAAGCAAAACTTGCAATGATGCCACAGGACTGTTAGCCGAGGAGACTTCCAGGCAACCTGTTGACAGTGTGGCCCAGTGTCTTCAGGCTGCTTACATAAAATATGGGAGGAGACAAAGACGTTGAGAGGGAACTCTTGGACAAAAAGGGACCAGGACTTAATGATTCTGTAAGTCCTCAGCTTCTCTCCAGACAGCAAAAGATACTAAAATGGAGATATTCATGGTCAGAAAAGCACACTGGAGAAAAAGCCAGGGCTGTGGTTAGAGAACCTTTCGCTAATATGTCAGATCAAAAGGTCAGAGTATTCTGTCGCACAAAAAAGCTCTTTGAAAAGATTAAACATGTGACTCAGATCTCCACAGCCATTTCAGCAGAAGCCAAGAATAGAAATAGGATTATCTAGGAAAAGACCTGTCAAGAGCTTCTTGTCTGAGTGAATATCCGTGACATACATGTAAGATCCATAAGATTCCTGAGAATGGTGTCCTGGCACGAAAATTGCTACCCTAGGCTGACAAGGATGGAGAGGGTACAAAATGAGAAGGAGGCTGGTGGACCTCCACAACTCTACAGTCAGAACACAGGCCGATGAAGATCCAGAGCCACGGATGCATACCCCGTGCTTACCCCGTGCATACCCCTTTTTGCTGAAAAAGGAAAGAGGACTCTGAGGGTGCAGTGATGAGCCCAGAGGGCAGAGCCTCAAGTTCAGCAGAGGAGGCTGCAAGCCCCAGAACATTAGTTGCAGGGCTTGAGACTTAATGGCATTACTGTGGCTGGATTTTGAAATTGCTTGAGGCCTGTGACTCTGTTTTCCTTCCATTTTCCTCCCTGTTTGAACTGGAATATCTTGACCTGGTAAGCCTGTCCCACCATTCTATTTTGAGAGTGAAATGGAGAGGAATTTGACCCCAGGTTGCATGGGACCCACACCTGGTTCAGATAATGAGATTTGGGAATCCTGAACTTCTGACATTAAGACAGGAGCTTAAGACTTAGAGTTGCTGTAATAGTTGAGATTTGGGGATGTTGGGAGGGGGTGAATGTATTTTGTGTGTGAAATATAAGTGGATCCTAGAAGCCCAGGGGGCAGGTTGTGGCAGGTGGAATACCAGTCCTCCAAAGATTTCTATGTCCTAAACCCTCGAGCCTGTGACTCTATCAGGTTACATGGCAAAGGAGAATTAAGGTTGCAGATGGAATTAAGGTTACTTACTTACCAGCGGACCTTAAGAGGGGGAGATTATGCTGAATTATCCAGTGTAATCACAAGGGTCCTTAAAAGAAGAAGAGTGAAGGCAGAAGAGTCAGAATCAGAGAAGGAGATGTGATGACAGAAGTAGGGTCATTGTTCTACTAAAGCTGTTCAGAAAGATAGGAAGAGATGGAATACTTCCAAACTCGTTTTATAAGGCCAGCATCACCTTAATTCCAAAACCAAAGACCCCACCAAAAAGGAGAATTACAGACCAATATCCCTGATCAACATGGATGCAAAAATTCTCAACAAGATACTAGCCAATAGGATACAACAAAACATTAAGAAGATTATTCACCATGACCAAGTAGGATTTGATCCCCTGGTTCAACACTCGTAAAACAATCAATGTGATTCATCATATCAGCAAGAGAAAACACAAGAACCATATGATCCTCTCATTAGATGCAGAGAAAGCATTTGACAAAAGACAGCATCCATTCCTGGTCAAAACTCTTCAGAGTGTAGGGATAGAGGGAACATTCCTCAACATCTTAAAAGCCATCTACCAAAAGCCCACAGCAAATATCATTCTCAATAGGGAAACACTGGGAGCCTTTCCCCTAAGATCAGGAACAAGACAGGGATGTCCACTCTCACCACTGCTATTCAACATAGTACTAGAAGCAATCTAGGCAACAAAAAGAAATAAAAGGCATTCAAATTGGCAAAGAAGAAGTCAAACTCTTCCTCTTCGCCGATGACATGATACTATACATAGAAAACCCAAAAGACTCCACCCCAAGATTGCTAGAACTCATACAGCAATTTGGCAGTGTGGCAGGATACAAAATCAATGCCCTGAAGTCAGTGGCATTTCTATACACTAACAATGAGACTGAAGAAAGAGAAATGAAGGGGTCAATCCCATTTACAATCGCATCCAAAAGCATAAGATACCTAGGAATAAACCTAACCAAAGAGGTAAAGGATCTATACCCTAAAACCTCCAGAACACTTCTGAAAGAAATTGAGGAAGACACAAAGAGATGGAAAAATATTCCATGCTCATGGATTGGAAGAATTAATATTGTGAAAATGTCAATGTTACCCAGGGCAATTTACATGTTTCATGCAATCCCTATCAAAATACCATGGACTTTCTTCAAAGAGTTGGAACAAATTATCTTAAGATTTGTGTGGAATCAGAAAAGACCCCCAAATAGCCAGGGGAATATAAAAAAAAACCATAGCTGGGGTCATCACAATGCCAGATTTCAGGGTGTACTACAAAGCTGTGGTCATCAAGACAGTGTGGTACTGGCACAAAAACAGGCACATAGATCAATGGAACAGAATAGAGAATCCAGAAGTGGACCCTGAACTTTATGGTCAACTAATATTCGACAAAGCAGGAAAGACTATCCACTGGAAAAAGGACAGTCTCTTCAATAAATAGTGCTGGGAAAATTGGACAGCCACATGCAGAAGAATGAAACTGGACCATTCTCTTACACCATACACAAAGATAAACTCAAAATGGATGAAAGATCTTAAAGTGAGACAAGATTCCACAAAATCCTAGAGGAGAACACAGGCAACACCCTTTTTGAACTTGGCCACAGTAACTTCTTGCAAGATACATCCATGAAGGCAAGAGAAACAAAATAAAAAATGAACTATTGGGACTTCATCAAGATAAGAAGCTTTTGCAAAGCAAAAGAAACAGTCAACAAAACTGAAAGACAACCTACAGAATGGGAGAAGATA
The DNA here is from genome assembly GCF_011100685.1 of Canis lupus familiaris. Classification (NCBI taxonomy): domain Eukaryota; kingdom Metazoa; phylum Chordata; class Mammalia; order Carnivora; family Canidae; genus Canis; species Canis lupus. The sequence continues at coordinate 81,121,574 of NC_049260.1, forward strand.
TTTGCAAATGATGTATCAGATAAAGGGCTAGTATCCAAGATCTATAAAGAACTTATTAAACTCAACACCAAAGAAACAAACAATCCAATCATGAAATGGGCAAAAGACATGAACAGAAATCTCACAGAGGAAGACATAGACATGGCCAACAAGCACCTGAGAAAATGCTCTGCATCACTTGCCATCAGGGAAATACAAATCAAAACCACAATGAGATACCACCTCACACCAGTGAGAATGGGGGAAATTAACAAGGCAAGAAACCACAAATGTTAGAGAAGATGTGGAGAAAGGGGAACCCTCCCGCACTGTGGGTGGGAATGTGAACTGGTGCAGCCACTCTGGAAAACTGCGAGGAGGTTCCTCAAAGAGTTAAAAATAGATCTGCCCTACGACCCAGCAATTGCATTGCTGGGGATTTACCCCAAAGATACAGATGCAATGAAACGCCGGGACACCTGCACCCCGATGTTTATAGCAGCAATGTCCACAATAGCCCAACTGTGGAAGGAGCCTCGGTGTCCATCGAAAGATGAATGGATAAAGAAGGTGTGGTTTATGTATACAATGGAATATTACTCAGCCATTAGAAACAACAAATACCCACCATTTGCTTTGATGTGGATGGAACTGGAGGGTATTATGCTGAATGAAATAAGTCAATCAGAGAAGGACAAACATTATATGGTCTCATTCATTTGGGAAATATAAAAATAGTGAAAGTGAATAAAGGGGAAAGGAGAAAAAAATGAGTGGGAAATATCAGAAAGGGAGACAGAACATGAGAGACTCCTAACTCTGGGAAACGAACTAGGTAGGGGTGGTGGAAGGGGAAGTGGGTGGAGGGTGGGGGTGTCTGGGTGACGGGCACTGAGGGGGGCACTTGATGGGATGAGCACTGGGTGTTATTCTATATGTTGGCAAATTGAACACCAATAAAAAAAAAAAAAGAAGTAGGATCATCGGAGTGATGTGATGTGAGAAGGACTTGACCCACCACTGATGGCTCTGAAGATGGAGAGAGAGGGCCATGCACAGGACAAGGAATGCCAGCAGCCTCTAGGAGTTGGAAACTTCTAGAAATGGATTCCCCCCCTGGAGCCCTCAGAGAGGAATGTAGCCCTGCTAACCTTAATTTTAGCCTAGTGAGGCTAGGCACAAATTTTATTTGTGTTGGGACTTCTAACCTACAGAACTCTAAGGCAATAAATCAGCATTGTCTTAAGCCACGAAGTTTGTGGTGATTTGCTCGAACAGGAAGAGAAGACCATTTCTATTATTTAGAGGTAGAAGTTGAGTGTCACGGTACTTTCCTCAAAAATATAGAATACCCTATTGCTCCCCTCTGTTTGAGTTTATTATGTGCAGCTTGGCATGCAGTCTGGGAACTGTGGCTCTAGGGTAGGAGTCAGCAAACTACAGACTGTGGACCAAATTCAGGCCACTGCCTGCTTTTGTAAAAGAAAAATGTCTTGGACACAGACATGCTCATTCCTTTACTTATTTTCTAGGGCTTTTATACTGCTTTTATACTACAGTAGAACTGAGTAGTGTGACAGACCACATGGCCCACAAAAACTAAAATATTTACTTCCTGGCCCTTCACAGGAAAAGTGTGTCAATTCCTGCTTCAGGAGATGGCCCTATTCTGTCTATTCAACTCTATTTCCCTTCACTCTAGTTGTGTCCTCTTCCCACACCCTATATTCTCACCATTTTGAGTTCCTGTCACTACTTGTCATGCTATAGTTCCATCCTGGAATTTCTTTCCCTCCTGTTTCTAAGTCCTGTATCCTTTCAGACAAATCTCAAGTCATAACTTCCACTTAAAACCTTCCCTATCTGTTCTATCAGGGCATTTTTCCTGTACCATATCACTTAGGTTTTGACTGATCACACAGCCATTTTATTGCTGTCTAAACTGTTTCACATATATGACAATTCATCATTACAAACAGACTGTAAGCTCCTGAAAGGCAGCATCCATACCTTGAATTTCTCTGGAAGACTCCACAAAGCCCAGCCACGGTGCCATTGCACCAGTGAGGTGGTCAGTGGGTGTGTGTTCATGGTATTTCTTAAGCTGAAATTCACTCTAAAAACGTTGTCAGTTTGAGTCCTGATAGTTGCAGCTGAAATCTGATATCCATAACTATTAAGAGTGATATTACAGATGATTTATTTGTAGACATTCCAGTACTATGATGGCTGGTATCTCTTTTAGCATTTGCAGTTTTGATTTCTATCATACTCTTAGGATGAGTTTCTGATAGCAGACAGCCTTCTCTAATCCCCTTCTCAAAGTCTTCTGTTTTTTTTTTAACTAAACACCTTTTCATTTATATAAAATACAGTGAAAAAGGATAATGATGCCAGAATTGGGATAAGAATAATACAAATTTGTTATCCTCAAAAGATTCTGTATGTAGGATAGTATACTAGTTTCCTGTTTTCAATAAAATGTGTAGCAGATATTAAGCTACTTAAGCAAAAGTCCTAGATATTTAACTAGATAAAACTACTGTCTATGGAATATCTCTATTTAAATGCCCTGCAATCACCTCAAACTCATCATAGTAAAACAAAACATCACAAGCCAAGGTCTAATCCCTCTAAAATTTAAAAGGTAGATGTGGGGGGTGGGGTAACAAAGATGATATAAGAAAGATGTTAAGTACTGTTTAATATCTAATATTTGGACTTCACAAATCTTAACTATTTCATTTTCACTAGAAATTCACTGTTCCTTTCACTCAAGAGAAAAAGAATGACTTGGCTCTGAAACTTGTCCAACTGATGTCATTTCTAAACTTTCACTCTTAAGAGTCAGGTCCTAGTGGAAGATCTCTATTATGGGCCAGACTCATTTAAAAGGCCATATTCCTTAAACTGAGGGCAGGTGGTTACCACACCCACTGGGTGGCCTGAGGAATCAAGAACCCATTGCCCTGAAATTAATTTAGGGTTGCCACCCAAACAGCTGTCTCTTTTTCAAGCAGTAAACCGAAAATTCCTATGGCTCCTGATAAATTACGGTGTAAGATTTAACTAATTCTATTACATTTTTTGGGTACAAACCAAAATAAATTTGGGGAAGGCTTCCTGCCCCCCCTCTAAAATTTGCTATGAGGTTTTAGGGAAAAGGACACCAAATGTCCTCATACCTTCTTTCTCCTTACTACTAGAGCACCGCCTACCCTCTCCTGCCTAGACTTTCCTCTGCTTAGAATGTCTTTTCCCTATCTGTCTACCTAGCAAACTCCAATTTCTCCTTCAAGATTAAGCTCAAGTAGGATCTGCTCTGTGAAGCTTTGTTTGACCCTTTAGGCATATTTGAAGGCTCTTCCCATTTTGCATGTATCCTCCATTGAAGCAACTATTTTATGGGTATTTGTTTCTTCTTTGCATACATCTCATCTAGTTTGTTCACAGGCATCAAGGATTCTTATCTTTCATTCTTCTGTCCCTAGTAGCTAGCACATAGGAGATATACTTAAGAAGGAATGAATAATCCATCCCTCGCTAAAAGTTTTACAACAAATTGTTGTTATCTTGGCTTCATTGACTCCTTTTTTTGTCTCCTAAAAATATCCTTGCTGTTTCAGCCTCAGTGTCAAGTTCCTTTTTCATTTTTTGTCTCACTTATGAAATCTAGATGCTTCCATGAAAACACACACATCTCTCCTGCTGCTTTCCTCTCAATCTGTTCACCGGCTTCAAGAAATTCTTTTGGAACAAACTTCAAACTGTGGCTTTTTTTCCCCTAACATATTTGATGCCTGCAGATCCTTTCATCCCTTTTCATTAAGATCAATCCCAACTCTTTGTTTTACCAGAAGTATCTTATGAAGTGACTGCCATGCTCTTTCCATACTTTTTAAAGGTAAATTTTATCTCAACTGGGCTCTCTCTATATAATGTATCAATAAGCTTTCATTGAAAAATCAAGTAATTTTATCTCTCATCTTGGAAGAGTGGTTTAAAGGAATTCTCAGCTCATCTGGCTGGCTTTTAGTGATGATTTGAGAAATTGCAGAGGATAGAATCAGATCTGAATAGACTATCAGAAACACCTCAGGTTGGGAGTGACTCACCGGTACTCCTTGGTGTATTCAAAGTCTTGTTTGTTATAGGCAGGTTTTAAGAAATTGCACTCGATGACTCCAATTACTCCCACACCTTCTCCATGAGTTGGCTTTGAAAAAAAATATTAAGTTCAACACTTACATTACTGTTGACCATCTGGAAGCATTTCCTTTTGATTTTAAGCAGTAATAGAAAGGTTACATAACATTCAAAGGCAAGGAAAGTACAGCAACATCTAGAGAAATACCCAGGATGAACTTGAACAGACCACAAGTATTCCACTGGACTGGAACCTCTGACCAATTCTAAGGCAGAGATTTTCAAACTATGATCCATAGATTCTCTAGGATTTTCCAGGGATTAATAGCCATCTCTACTTCATGCACACTACTTCCACCTTCATCTGTTTTATATTATTGGATTGCTGTAAGATTTCCTTTGAACAAAGAATGACAATGCTAAAAAAAAAAAAACAAAGACAAACAAGGCTACATACTACTTTTCTATGGAATAGAAACCAACCTTCATCAGAAAAGCAATTTTAAGGATAATATGTAAACATCACACTCTACAAAAATAAGTAATTTTTATATATTTAGGCTACCAAACAATTACAAAAGGGAGTCAGGGGACGCTTCTGTGGCTCAACAGTTTAGTGTCTGCTTTTGGCCCAGGGCATGATCCTGGAGTCCTGGGATTGAGTCCCACATCAGGCTCCCTGCATGCAGCCTGCTTCTCCCTCTGCTGGTGTCTCTGCCTCTCTCTCTTTCTCTCTCTCTATGTCTCTCATGAATAAATAAAATCTTTAAAAAAAAAGGGGGGGAGTCAGACTAGCAGTGGTTATTAATGACAAGCTGATATAAAATACTTTGGGATTTAAAAAGTCAAGGTGTAATTAGGATGGCATTCATATATGTGTTGTACATATAAAGATGATATAACAATGAAAAGCAGCATAGGCTGTAAATTAGCTATCCTAGATCTTCTATAACTTTGTCCTACTGTGTAACGCAAAGCGGTTTACCATCTTTCATGCTTTAGCAATCTTATCTATAAAATGGGAATGAATAGGATATTTGTGGATCTGACAACTTGAACATGCCATTAAAACACTGAAGATGATGGTAGTATTTGTACAGTTCAATTTGTATAGTATATTCATTATTTATCCCATTTAAGCTTCTCAGCCTGGTAAGCTGTAGGGTAGGCAGAGCAGATAAAATCATTTCTGTTGCTTTTATTTTACAGGGAAGGAAAGATGAGCCTTAGAGAAATGTAAAAATTTAGTTAAAGTTCCTCAGATTTTAAGTGGAAAAGGCAGAATTCAAATCCGGGTCAAATTTAGCGGTCATCAACCACTAAATTTCATTCTGCTTCTACTGTGCCTTATTGTCTCTCCAAGAAAGTAGAAAGAGCTATCTTAAACACTAATAAACCAATACACATGGCAAAGTTACTGGTGTTCTAATACTCTCTCTTCTCAACAGCTACCTGGAAAATGCATTCAGTAAAGCTCCTGGATTAATTAACACCGGTGAAGAATGAGAAGTAGAAAGAGCTTTCCAACAAAAGACAGCTCACTGATAACACAGAGTTCCAGGATCAGATTTAACAACCATCATAAGGTGGGAGTAAAAGCAATTAATGAGTCTATCCCCTTTGCAAATTTCAAATCCTCTTCTTTCTCTTTTCAGCCTTCTATGACAAAGAAACATTAACCACTCACCTTCACCTGGCATCCCACCTTCTCAAAAGACTTTATGAGTCGGTTGTTATGATACATCATGACTCCAAACTGGTTATAATTCTTGCAAGAGAACCCAAAAGTTATTTTCACTTGCTTATTCTGAGAGGAAAATCATTAAGGAATCAAACACCATGGGATTTAGCAAACAATATTTTGCACTGTTAGAGCAAAAAAAAAAAAAACAAAAAAAACAAAAAAAACAAAAAAACATCATATACCATTGGATTTAAGTTGGTATAACCCTTCCAGGGGACATTTACAAAATCTGTAGCAATAACTTTAAAAATATTCTTAATCTGTGACCAAGTAATTCTCCTTCCAGGAATTTATCCTAGAGAAATAGGAAAGTTCATAAAGGCTTATGAGTTATAGAGATTGGTCAATTAGCTAGAATGACAGAAAAACAAATAATTTAAATGTCTGACAATAAGGGGATGTCTAAATAAATGTTAGTATATTTACATGGTCTATTACATGCCTTTGAAAATTATGTCCCTGAAAAATATTTAGGGACATTAGGAAATGTTCAGAATATAATGATAAGTATTATCTAAAAATATGTATATAGGAATACATGCATAGAAAAGAGTGTAGGAAATACACCAAAATATCATCAGTGGTTCAAAAATTCATAAACAATCACAAAACATTTCTTAACCTGTGCTAGTTGCTCAATTTGCTGCTAGGTAAGATAAGAGTGGTAGCTAGTACAATACAAATCCACACAATTACAGGTGATGCTTGAACAGTATGGATTTGCACTGCACAGATCTACTTGTGCATAGATTTTTTTTCAATAAATACACTGGAAAAATTCTTGGAGATTTGTGCCAATTTTTGAAGACTCACAAATACACTGTGCAGCCCAGAAGTGCCCCCCGCAAAAAAAAGAAAAAGTTAGGTATTATTGTAAGGATGCAGTTTATACTACCATACAGAACATATGTTAATTGTTCATGTTATTAGTAAAGCCTCCTAACAAGAGTATGCTATTAGTAGTTAGGATTCTGGGGAGTCCAAAGTTATACTCAGATTTGCGACTGTGCAAGGGAGTAGGTGTCCCTAACCCTTGTATTGTTCAAGAGTCAACTGTATAAGCAATAAGGTAAGTCCTGCTAATCATGCAAAACACAATGAAAGCAAAAGCGAGAATAAAGAAGAATAAAGTCACTTTTTAAGGGTAAAGGACAATGAATAGTCCTGTTGTAATATGTTTCATGGAAAGAAGTGAACAAGCTTGGAGACATGAAATAAAGTGAATTAAATATTATACGTAAAAGATGAACAATGATATGTTTTTAGCAGGTTCTATTTGATTCAAAAACCAAGATAAGAGAGTGAGAAAGACAAAGGGGGAGACAGAGAAACTGAAATTTCTATTAAAACAAATACTAAGAAATCTTCAGGTCCAAATGAGCTGAAATTTGTTACTGATTCCAAAAACGATCTCCATTGCCCTCTCTATGTAATATTAGTCACTTGCATCGAATCCAGTTAACAAATAGGTCAGGTATGATACAAAGACATCATACAGGGGGCTACACGACAGAGTAAAGTTTGGCTCAGAAATTACGTTCTGGGCTCGAGAAGTTCCAATCAAATCTCAGGTAAGACTATTCCCATGAAAAAGCAAAACAGGACAAACTCCCCAAAACAAACTCAAACTCTATACTATCAAATTTAACATTTTTTAGAGATATGTCAAATTCTTCTGTTGCATGCTTTTAAAATTCTAAATCACGGGGTGGCAGTGCACTGGGGTAGGAGGTTTCCCAAACTAGTATAAGAAGGAAGGACAAGAAGAGAAAAGAGGCCTTTGATAACTGAGGAATAATTAAGTCAACATCAGTGATCTTGTCTCTCTTTGATGTTGGGGTAAATTTTATCAGAAGTTTCATGTCATTCATGCCTATAGTGAATTCATTTAGCCCAAATTCTAACAGGGGAAGATAACTAGTTTAATGGGAAATTAGGTTGAAGTATATGTCACATGCATTGCTGTTAAAAAAAGAAAAACTGTGGGGGGTGGCACCTAGGTGGCTGAGTGGTTGCTTTGTCTCAGGTCATGATTCCAGGGTCCTGGGATCGAGTCCCACATCAGGCTCCCCCCTCCCAGGGAGCCTGTTTCTCCCTCTGCTTATGTCTCTGTCTCTCTGTCTGTGTCTCTCATGAATAAATAAAATCTTTAAAAAAAAGAAAAAAGAAAAAATGGGCACCTGGGTGGCTCAGTCTGTTAAGCCTCTAACTTGTGATTTCGGCCCAGGTCACAATCTCATGGGTCATGACACTAAGCCAGGCGGGGGGCTTCCGGCTCAGCAGGGAGTCTGCTTGAGATTCTCTCTCTCCCTCTCCCCCCACACATGTACATGTGCTCACTCTCTTATATAAATACATTGAAAAAAAGCCCAAATTGGAATCATTTGCCCCCCAAGTAAACAAATCAGGACTTAGTTCTGGCTCTAAACAATCCCAGGAGTATGACCTTTCAAGAGTCCATCTGAAATTTCCTGCTCAACACTATGTACATGATAAAAACCCTGCTTTTCCCTTCTCCCACAAAAAGAAGCTGACCTGGCCTAAAATAATCCTTTCTTTTCTTTTGCTAACAACTTTTTGCTCCATCCTATAATACCTTCCACTTTGTATAGCTCCTGGGACCATCTCTTAATTGCTAAATGGGATGCTGCCCTCTTCACAGATCACTTAATAAAACCAATTAGATCTTCAGGAGAATTGTATTTTTCAGCAGTGCACAGGAATTGCTCTGACAGAAACCCACAAAAGAAAGAAGCTGGAGACAGAAATGTGGCATCCCCTGAAATAGTGGTTGGAAAGTACTTCTTTACAACTGGCTCTGTTAAACCTAGGACATTAAGATCCTAGCCTACATACAGTGAATTACAGCTAATGTACCTACAAAATATAACAACACTAGTTCTGGGTTTGCTAAGATGGCCTTGTTCAGGGCTTTTTTCTTTTTCAAAAGCTTTTGTAGTAGAGAAGGTATGTGATCCCCAAAAAAGGAGAAAATCACTTGACTTATGAGTAAGGACTTACACAGCTTTTAAGAAAGGGAATAACAATTTCTAATTTTTGGTCACATAAGAAAGACAAAGCAAACTAGGTAAAGCAAATCGGGTGGGAACATGTTTCTTGGGCCAAGAGCTGTGCTTAGTTACTAGAAAATAAATTATGAGAGCAATTCTTCATGACTGCTTAGGAGTTCTCCCCTTCCAAAGACTTTATTTTTGCCCCAAAAGCCATCAACAGAGTTGGACCTAATTTCCATAGTTCATCTTAAGATTTTTCTCAAGAATCTGAAATCCATTCCCAGGGTAATAGGGGGTAGAAGTGAAAATCAGTATTACTTCTTTGAGTGGCTCCCATTATGACAAGTATCAGGAAATCCATGTCAAACCTGTTGAGGATTTACCTCACCCTAGGAAATCAACCTTTAATTTTCACTCTCCTAACTTCCATCAATATAAGTCTAGACTTGTAACAACAAAGATCATACTATGCCCAAAAGATTAACATGTTCTAGTTAATATTTGATTATTTCAATGTAACATATAACAAAATTCAAGTGCAAACCATACAGCATGGATCACTCCTTATGGCAGAGAGTCTCAAACCTGGCTACTCAGTAGAATTAGCTGAAGATTTAAAAATAAATTATTCCTATTAGAAAAAGATATTTCAGAATCTTCTAACCCAGAATCTCCAAAATCTCAGGATGCTGTATGATTTTAATAATTTCCAGATGGTTTCTGATAAAACTAACATATCTATTGGCATTTAAGAAATACTTTCAAAAAAAAAAGAAACACCTTTTTAAAGAATATACTGTATGGGTACCTGGGTGGCTCAGTTAGTTAAGCATCCAACTCTTGATTTCAGCTCAGGTTATGATCTTGGGGATGTAAGATTGAGCCCCACATTGGGCTCCACATGGAGCCTGCTTGAGATTCTCTCTCTCCCTCTCCCTCTGCCCCTCCTCCCTGTTCTTGCTCTCTCTCTCTAAAAAAAAAGAATATACTGTTATAAGATTTGTATTACAACACACATTTTTCAATTGGGAAAAAAAATCATTTTTGTTTTTTTTATTTCAACGTGGAAATCTAATCCTGAAATGAAGAGGTCCAATTTCATGTAGTTGTAAGGATACAGTAAAAGTAGGTTTATATAAATCATATCCTACATTAGCCAGGCTCTTGGCAATCATCTGAGTAGTCACCTTCTTTTGACGCAGAAAAATTTTCATTCGTGGCTTCATATACAGAATACCACAAAATGCCTATGGAACAGCAAAGGGAAAATTATTATATGACATCACCAATTCTACTAACATCCTCATAAACACTGCTAGTGACTGAGATCTATTCTGGGTAAAGATGTGGCTTAGTTTCTCTACCTTGTTATCTCAACTACTGCACAAAAGTGCTACTGACAGTATTAGCTATAGAGGAGACAGTGAAAAGGAATCCTGGCACAGGGCTAAAAGTTTGTCATCTTTATATAACTGAGATCTTGTTCTGAAATATTTTCATGTTACAAGAGATCTTACCTCTCGTTGTTGAAGAAAAACCACTCTTACTCACCCGTAAAGAATACTCTGTTTCTGGCAGCTCACAGGTAACATCACCAGTCTCTTTTTCTTCTGTGCCAAAGTCTGATACCAGGATGTCATATTGATCTGTATCAAAGTCCAACTCAGATTTTCCATCTTTATTTCTGGGTAAAAGAGACAAGTACCAATCTAACAAATACTGATTCCAAAGGACAAAAATGCATCAGGAACCCAAGAGAGAAGAAACAATATAAGCCAAAACTCAGACACATATTTCTTTCCCTATCAGTACAAAGGAGCTATAAATTACTTGGTTTGAAGATCACACAATACTTAGAGGTATTCCTAGTCTAAACAAATCGACTGTTTCATAGAAGTGGTGAGCCAAGTACAAAAGACAAAAAAAGGGAAAGTGGAAATGTCTGATTTGATAAATCAAATGGATGTCAGCTACTCTCAGACTGGGATCTTAAAATAGATCCAAACTTTCTGGGTACTGCTGGGTAGGTCATTCAACATCATCCACTCTAACTGAATAAATAGAAGAATGAATCAAAACCTACTTCTGATTTCAGCAATAGTATAAGGACTAATGAAATACCAAGATTCCCTAGATCTAATCCTATTTCTTTGAGGAAGGAAAAAAAGGTTGCCATAGAAACAGCATGTATCTGCTAGTCCTCTGAAATATCATTTATGGAATTATCATTTAAATATAATAGTGCTCATATTCCTTTCACAAGGATCTTTCTTCTTCTCATAATCCTTTTGGGCTACTTAGCTTTGATCCATTCTGAGACCCTGGACTATATTGCTAACAACTGCCAGGGTGAAAAGGCAAGACCCATCTTTGTTCCTGGAAAAAAACCCAAAACAAGAGATGAGCTACAGAGAAAACATATATATCAGAACAGCCGTTCCCAAAGTTTGTTCTGTGGAACAGTAGTTCCCCTAAATACGAAATAAGTAGGGACACCTGGGTGGCTCAGTGGTTGAGCATCTGCCTTCGGCTCAGGGCCTGATACTGGGGTCCTGGGATCGATTCCTGCATTGGGCTCCCACAGAGAGGAGCCTTCTTCCTCTGCCTGTATCTTTGCCTCTCTCAGTGTGTCTTCCATGAATAAATAAATAAAATCTTTTTTAAAAAGAGAAGTAAGTAATAAGGGTTGTATGACTGAATAAAATTGAGAAACAATTCTTGGCCCTCAGGGCCACCTCAAGCTCTAGTGATACCTCCTCTCATACTTCAGCCTCTATTAGCTCAGAGGTGCTGTGTTGAAAATGTAAAAAACGCCCACCTCACTATAATAGTACATTCTGAATTTTCCAGGATGTTCCTGATTCTTGCTACCTCACTCCACTTGCACACATTCTCTAAGGAGGTTCCCTGCCCTCCTTGCACCCAACCATTCACCATTCAAGGAAAACAGGTCTGGAGAAACTGCTTTTTTTTTTTTTAAATTGGGAAAACCACATACTATATAGCTCTCTTACACATTTTCAAGGCCAACTGAAATAACATTAGCATAAGAAAGCCTCTGAGAAATCCTGCAAAAAAGCAACATGGTAAACTTTGTTTCAGACAGCTTTTCCCCCAGTTATTGACCATGGAATCTTTTATTCACATAACACCTAATACCATATAACTGAGAAACAATGTACAAAGAAAAAAGTCTTCTTAATGTGTTTAAATCATTGGAAACACCTCAGGAAAATGATCCTTTATAATATAAATTAAATTTACTTGAGATTTTTCCCAGTAGGACACAGGAAGATCTAAATTACCAATGTATATATATATTTTTAAAAATCTCCTTATTTTATTTTTAATTGAAAGTACTCTTTATAAAATACCAGCATACTTTATACAGTTTTACCAGCTAAGAAATGAGGCAAAATACTTGACCTAAGGAGAAAAAGAATGAATACATCTGATACCCTGTTCTGTTAAAGATACCAGTATCCCTTCTATCTTATATATAAGGTTTGTAGACTTTTGTGGACACTGTTAAATGTATTCTACCAGACATGACAAATTAAACAAATGATGACTTATCCTAAAGTATTTCCAGATGGTTTTATTAGCTCTAAACATATGATGTGAAGCCAGTATCATTATTATAGTTCAAATTTATCTGCTTCAAAGATTTTCATACTTCTAAGCCAGCTGCTCTGAAGGCAGAAATAAGAGGTCCTTATTTTCAAAGATCATGTTGTGCTTTGTTATTTCTCTTTCTCATACTTCATTTTCATTGTCAAATGCATAAAATAACTATCATTATTCTATCTCAAAACAATGTCCATGAATCTAAGAAATTCATAATGTATTCTGAAGATCTTATAATAATGTTGAACTGTCTTGGTTATTTCTGGCAATAGCCTCAGAATATGTGGATCTCCACTTTATCAAGCTCCACATCTCACCAGTTAAGAACCACTTTCTCAAACAGGAACTGTGGTTCAATGAAAGTGAAGGAAAGATGTGCAATGAGATCCAAATATGCATCCAAATTTATCTACTCTGCTTCTCTAGAGAGGGGTTTGTCAAGTGTCCTTCATCCTACTACCTTTGCTTACTTGAGTCTATCACCCCTAAGATACAATACCTGCGGATGTTCCAGATGAGAACCCGAGTGCCTTTTTTGCCTGGGATGGCGTCAAACTGGGACAGCAAGTCATTTTCACTGTTGAAAATGGAATAGTTCAAGATGGCTTCTAGGCTGGGCAAGGAGTCCTCAGTGATGATCATTTTTTGTAAGACCAAATACAGTCAAAGAAAAATGAGTATCTTAAAAGGATACGATCAATTTGGGACATCTGGGTTGCATGTTGGGACAAAATATAGTCATACAGTTGGAAGCATGAGCATTATTGCTACAGAAAAAAGGGAAGGGGGAAAATGGAGAAAGGTCACAGAGACACTCAAATTAGTCACCCTTGCAGACTACCGCTTTGAAAATACACTGTGAACCAAAGCTGTTTAAGAAACAGATCAAAGGCTGAATCTTTAGACTCAGGAAGCAATGAGTTCAAACTTTACTGCAGTGTTGCTTGGGTCTAGACAACCTGTCATTCTAATAGAAATAACAGCTTGTCTTAGGTGTATAGGGAAATGAGCCATTCTGCTCTCAGATAAGCTGACAAATACTATGTATCTCAAAAACAATGGAAGTTTCAATACAATAAAAAACATTTCTAAGCTTCTATCAACAGTACTTTTACTTCCAAAAGTATTTCATAGGGTGAAATTCCAGTTAAATTTAGGACACTTGAATATCTCTTTAAATATGAAAACTTTTGATAGCTGGATTTGAGCTGAAGACAAGAGATTTCTATTGTAATAGGCAGATCAGACTCATTCTGAACGGACATTCTCCATTTTCAGAAAGGATATTGTTTTGCTGGTTGAATGGAACAATTGGTACAATAACTGCCTGGGCCTGGACACATTCCAGATAGGTCTGTGATAGGAGTCCAACAGTGAGCGTACCCCCATTCTTGGTGAAGACAAGAGCGTCCTTTCCTAGCCGCATGGAACCTGACTTGAAACCATTACCAAAGATGCCGATGGGACACTGGCTCTTCTTTATTACTTTATCTGTAAAGCCAAAGCTGTAATTACACAAAAAAAAATCAGAAAGGTAAAAAGCATCCTAAGACAGGTTGACAGGCAGAATGGCTTTCAGATGAAAAACACTTATAAAAAGTCACTCCTTCTTTCTTCCTTTTGGTACCTCTGGGCAAAACTATCAAGTGAAAGCCATATGACATTACTATGAGGTAGCGGCCCTGGTTCTCCCGTGTGGCTGGTGTGTGTACAGATGCCTCCATCACAGTAGTCAGACTTGATGAACGTGAAGATGGCCTCTTCTTGCTGCCTAACAGGGAGAACTGGAGGAGGCCACGAGCAGCTGCCTTTCTTGTCTGGATAGAATGGTTGTGATTACTAATAGTAAAGTAAGGGTAGGGTGAAAAGGGTGGTTATCTCACAGAGCACATGGGTGTGGGTCACAAAATCAACCCACAGCAGTGCTGGTCAGAAATACCAGATGAGGCATCCCCCCTATATCACCTTCTCGAAATCTGAGAAGTCAGAGGTTGCGTATCTTAACAATTTCAACTCTCCACCCAAAGGATAACCCTTTCAATTCTTAACCTCTGCTCCATCTGCTGAGACAGTTTGTTGGAATGTGGTCAGAGAATAAAAATAGGTAATTAATTCTGCCACTGAATACCAGCAAGCAGCTGCGGTCTGAGGTCTCTCTTGTTTGATCAGGGGGCTTTCATTGGGTCACCTCGACAATCTCTGCAGCCAGATACTTTCCCTTTTCCTAGGCTCCCCATTCCAACACACAACAGAATAACAGAAGCAGAAAAGTGGAAGATACAAAATCCAGAATGATGATTGGCTCCTTCATAGGTCTTCTCTTGCCACAAATAAAATTTTAAGGACTGCTTCTCTCCAGACAAAGTGCATAATGTTGTACGGTAACATTCATTCAATAAATATTGACTGAGTCCCTATTATGTACTATGCATTGTGCTAAAGCACTGGAGACATGATGGTTAGTAAAAAAAAAAAAAAAAGAAGACTTGATTCTTTCTTTCATGGTTTACAGTCTAAGGAGGGATTTCATCTATTACAGATTAGATGCTTCTCCAATACCAATTAAGTAGACACTCTATCTGCCATGGCTGAGTGGTTTGGCCTTGGTTCTTACTCTTCTGAGCAGGGTTGAGGTGCCTAGTTTCTACTTCCTGAAGGCTGTGGCTTGTGCTTACGCCCTATGAAAGAGGGACCACCTTTTACTTTTCTATTTCAAAACATGTTACACAATAATGCCATCGTGTCCTTCTAGATCCTTCCTAGGAGCTTTGATTATCCTATGGATAATTCCACTCACAGTAAAAGGTAGTTTCTAGGGCAGAAGTTCCTTTGAAAATACCAAAAGATCACTGAGTTTCTGCTGTCTATGGGCCTCAGTAATCCAGGAAATGAACTTCTAGAAGCTGGTAAAATCCAGGCATTCCTAATCCTCTTGTGTAACAAGTGCCTAGAAAAGATTCTAGGAGTTGTTAGGAGGATTACATTATATACTGTCTAGGGGCACCTGGGTGGCTCAGTGGTTGAGCTTCTGCCTTTGGCTCAAGTCATGATCCCAGGGTCCTGAGACCGAGCCCCACATCGGGTTCCCTGCAGGGAGTCTGCTTCTCCCTCTGCCTATGTCTCTGCTTCTCTCTGTTTCTCATGAATAAATAAATAAAATATTTTTTAAAATTATATACTGTCTATACAATACTCTTTTAAACTATAAAGTAGTATTCAGAGCTTAATTTTGAACTAACTCTAGAAGTCATTCTGAGAACTGTCCTGCACTATCCTGTACCTCTACTTCAGATTGAATGTTATTACCAAAAACTCAGGGCTCTTCAGAGATAGTCATCTTACCTGTCACATGGAATAGATTTATGTGCTTATTTCGACTTAAATTATCTCTAGTGCCATGAAAGCTTCACTGAAGTAGTTTAAGGGAAAGTGGTGAATACAGGGAGAATATATTAAATCCCCTCAATTTCCCAGCTTTTCCTGCCTCTTCTGCCACTTAACATTCCTTTTTTCCTTTGTAAGTATAAACCCTCATTGTGTTACTTAGTTTGGAAGAGACCAAATGACTATATGAGCTTGAGGAGATTAAGTAATAGCACGGGGCCAGAAATCAGAAGTGAAAAGGATAAGAGAAGTTAGAAGAGAGGAGCCAGAAGCTCTGGATTTTGTTGTTGTTGTTGTTATGTTCCACTTAACCCATTTATGTTT
Source organism: Canis lupus familiaris (assembly GCF_011100685.1). Taxonomy (NCBI): domain Eukaryota; kingdom Metazoa; phylum Chordata; class Mammalia; order Carnivora; family Canidae; genus Canis; species Canis lupus. The sequence continues at coordinate 81,137,792 of NC_049260.1, forward strand.
CTTTTATGCCATTTATGTTCCCATGTTAGGTATTCTGCTTAACTGAAAATTGTGGAATGGATGCCACATACTGATCAAATAACTACCGAGTGTAGAAGCCCTCACAACCAAGAAGAGAATTGTGGAGATGCATTTTATGTAGTTTATGTGTTTATGTAGTTGGTATAGCTCCCTAATTTTCCGAATATCTCTTGGCTTAGACGGTGGCTTCCCTAAGTCCTGTTCTATCCTTTCGTGTAAGAGACACCAATGGTAGTGTTTACATGCCGGCAGGGGGGAAGGGCTTGGATGTCAGCTTTTTGAGTGGAATCCAGGGAGTCAGCAGCTTGCTCCCGAGTTCCTTAGAATGTCAAGATTCTAGAATCTAAAGAGATCAGCTTAAATTGGGACTCTGATCAATGAAACAAACCTCAGCAAATCTGTGGCCATATGAGGGCAGGCAGTGCTGTTTCCTAGATAAATGATACAGAATATAAAGCAATGGAACACTGCTAAACACAGTTATTCTCTGGCTGTTGATTTAGAAGAACAGACCTACTAGGAAATGCACTTCTGAGCAGAGGTGGCAAATATTTTAATCCACAGATCTGTGCCTCTTTTTAATCCCTTACCTTTGAAAGAGCTTTCCTACCTTGTGGAGAAAGGTAACTGAACATATAGACTAGCTGGCTCACCACTATCCCCAGAAGCTAAAGAGAATTCACTGTGGACTTGAAAGGAATTTAATAATAGGCTTTTCCTTCTTAATTTTATTTTCATTGGGATTCTGTATTTATGGGAGAAACTTGCTGCAGCTATAGAACTATTTTATTAGCTCAGAAAAAGGAAGAGTACCATGAAGAGTTGGAAACTATGGGTAGGATTATTACAAATGTTATCGGTGAAATAAGAGTATCAGTGGGCTTAACCATTCTGCACCATTAGAGGTAATTACTTTACTATTATATAAAAGTAATATGTCCCTAACCAAAACCAAATGAACATACTTAATTTTCAAAGCTACCTCTAAAGTCCAATTATTTATAACGAAATTGTGGTAAGTGGAATCCATGGCTAGGAGTTAGGATTAGACTAAATGAACTTTTAAATAAATGGGACCTCCTAGCTCATTAAAGTTAGTTTTAAGATATGATCACAAATAGTATCTGGTACATATACATTAATCCAGGACTCAGTAAAAAATGGTCTAAAATTAATTTTTCAGTATGAAGAACAATGGCCCAGCTCAAATTAGTGGGAAAAATACTTGGTATGGTAACGCCAAAAAATGGTATGACAAGTAAGTTTCTGCCTGTTTTGCTATTTTGTTCCTTGGGGAGGGAACAAAATTATGAATGCATGATACTTACCCCTTTATCCTTCAGCTCAAATGCCACATCTTCAGGGTAGCCTGTTTTGATTCTCTAGACTAGGTTAGGTTAGAGCCTTCCATTATATATTCTCGTTGAAACTGTAGTCTTCCTTCATAGCACTTACCACTAGGTGAGATAACCTATTTAGTTGTATTACTGGTCAATTCTTTGCTATACTTCTCACTAAACCATCAGCCCCTTGAGGGTGAGGATCCTGTCTATCTGGTTCACCACTTTATCTCCAGTGACTTTCACATAGGGGCTCAGTAAAAATTTGTTGAATGAATCTGGAACAAAAATTTTGATTACTTTGAAACCACCCTCCTCTTTTCTCTTGCCTTATAACTATAAGCTCCAGCTTTCATAGAGGTAGTTCTGCCCACAAAACGGAAGGCACTCAGATTTACTGGGCCCACTATCTGGCACCCATGTTGCTGGGATAAAGTGTGGTGGAAAGGAACTATTAAAAAATAGGGAAAAAATGAATACATATGTAATTAGAGGTATCAATGCTTTGGTTCCATTCCATCTAAAATTGTATTTTTTTAATATTAGCTTGAGGAGCTAAATGTAATGCTATAAATTAAAAGATAGGGCCAACTCTATGCCTTTACCAACATACTGGCCACATCTTTATCTTACTTCTAGAAGCTTTCCTCGAATATTCTTCTGATTATGCGGGTCTGAGACACCAAGTACACAGGCTGCTGAGTGGTAAAACCTGACATTTTACTTGGTTAATGCCCAAATTTCATTTCTTTGCTTTGCTGGATCAAAGGGATTACCCTATAAACGGGGTTACAGAATTAGAATGCCTTCCAAGAGAACTACGACCCATGCTTAAAAAGGGAGGATAGAAGGAAGGAGTTGAGGAAACACTTGTCTTTTACTGAGTAATAAACGAAGATAATCAAGTAGAAACTTATATTCTCAACTACAAACATTTTCAAGTGATTAAATGAACTGAGAGTGGTGACAGAAATCTCAGCCACCAACTTCAGCAGGTAGAAGAGAGAACGCCCTAATTTTGCAATTCTACTGCAACACTTTCCAAGATGATGTGTATGAATGTCTTCTATTCATCTTTCCTGGGGCTTGGTTATACCCAAGCACATTCATGCATTTAATCCAAAGATCATCCCAACTGCAATACTTCTGATCTAAGAATGAGTTAAGGCTAATATCATTTGGAGGAGGTCTCAGACCAGTCAAGGCCTTCAGGTCCTTAAGCTTGCTATTCTCTGCCTGAACTCTTATTCCTTGCTCCCTGATCCTTTACCCTGTTAAATTCTACTACTCACTCTCAGATTGCTTTATTTATTTATAAAGATTTTGCTTATTTATTTATGAGAGATACATACAGAGAGAGAGGCAAAGACACAGGCAGAGGGAGAAGCAGGCTTCCTGTGGGGAGCCTGATGTGGGACTCAATCCCAGAACCCCAGGATCATGAGAGCTAAAAGCAGATGCTCAACCACTGAGCCAGGTGCCCCCAGATCTCAGTTTAAATATCACCTCATCTAAGAGGCTCTGTTGACTTCCTGGATCAGATATGGTTCTCCTCCTGGCCTACCCCATTGCATCCTATCCTTTTCTAGCATACTTGTCATTTTTAAATTATGATTACTGCCTCATTGTCTGAATTGCCAGCTAAACTGTAAGTTCTATGAGGGCAAGAATAGTGTCTACTTCATAACCAGTGCCCTGGCACATAATACATGCTCAATAAATTATTTGCTGAGTGAATAAAGGGAAAGCGAAATATTAAAGAAAATTATGAAGCCTTAAATAGAGTTCATGAACTCGAAACAAGAAAGAATGAAGGCATTTTTACCTGAGCATTCGGTGTAGTTTATGAGGTGTCATCCCACATCCATCATCAGTAAAGGTCAAACAAGATTTATTCTTGATCTCTTCAACATCTATAAAGACTGTCCTGGCAGATACATCTGGATCTACAGCATTATCTGCAAAAGGTAGAAATCTGTAATATTAGATCCCTTTTTCTAGTATTTCAGTAAAATCTCTAGTTCAGTGCCCCAAGACAAAGAAACTCGCCTTTATTCCCCCTAGGTGGATGTCCCCAAAGGTGGGCAGGGTGTGCACTTACTAGGTTATGGGAACAATAGATATGATGACAGGTGGGATTGTGAAGCTGCTTTCTAGATTTCATATAATGACTGAACTGCAATGTGCCTTTCGCCCTTCACATTTCGGGATCTGTAGGAAAAATAACTCCTGTACACAAAGCATTTTGCTCCATTTTTATCTTTTTTTTTTTTTTAATTTATTTATGATAGGCAGAAGCAGGCTCCATGCACCGGGAGCCCGACGTGGGATTCGATCCCGGGTCTCCAGGATCGCGCCCTGGGCCAAAGGCAGGCGCTAAACCTCTGTGCCACCCAGGGAGCCCTGCTCCATTTTTATCTTATTCCTCTTTCTTACCTTTCAGGTGCTTCACTGCTCAGGAGCACATACAGTTAAAGGGTGGCTATGGGGAACAGCTGAATTTGCAATTTCAGTACAAATTGATGCATACTATACATGTTACAGTGCATCTGTGAACATTTTGTTTTCTACTTTTTTACATCACCTCCTCTGTTAAAGAACACAGATATTATCACTGTCCCTGTTTATGGCCTAAGAGGCCCTGAAAGAGGTAGAAGTTCAAATGGAAACATTTAATGCCCGCCCAGATTCCAGTGAATGCTAACAAGAATGCTTAGAGAGAAGGAGGGATTCTGCTTCAGTACTTTGTAAAAGTATTAAAGGTGAAGCTGTCCCACTCTCATCAAATAGAGAACACAGAATTAAAGCAGAAAAAAAATTGTAGGTCAAGCTTTAGATTCCTCCTGAGTTAGGTCTTCAAAATGGGCTCATCATTTACGATTCCAAAGGCACCAATATAACCACATTCTAACATATGTGCAAAGTCTACAACCCTAAGGGGTGCCAATGTCTAGAAGCCACATCTTTTATGCCAGAAACTACAGTTCAACTGTCACTCATTGACACATGGACTGTAAAAGTTTCATTAGGACTCGCTGGCCCCGAGGCACCTGAGTGGCTCAGTGGGTTGAGCATCTGCCTTTGGCTCAGGTCATGATCCCAGGGTTCTGGGGTTGAGCCCCGCATAGGGCTCCCTGCTCAGTGAGGCCGCTGCTTCTCCCTCTCCCTCTGCTCCCCTGCTCCTGCTCTCTCACTCTCACTCTATCTCAAATAAATAAATAAAATTAAAAAAAAAAAGACTCACTGGCCTGAGTGGGAGGGCAGTTTATATGATCTATCAAATGGGTTCCCCAAGCACTCCTGTCCCTACTAGCTCTTTCACCAAGACTGAGACCTTCCCTTTCACCCCCTTTCCCTTTTTTTTTTTTAAAAAAAAAGATTTTATTTATTCATTCATGAGAGACACACAGAGTGAGGCAGAGACACAGGCAGAGGGAGAAGCAGGCTCCATGCAGGGAGCCCGACATGGGACTTGATCCCGGGATCCCAGGATCATGCTTGGGCTGAAGGCAGGCGCTAAACTGCTGAGCCACCTAGGCTTCCCCCACCCGCCTTCCCTTTTCCCTGGCATCGCCACATGGCTGGGCTGAGAGAGCCAGGTGGGCTCCTGGCTGTATACTTGTCCCACTACCACTGTTGAAATTGTGCCATTTCTCCACTGGGAACATCCCTTACAAGCAAGAGAAATATTACTCATATTCAGAATATCAATTTTTATAATTAAGTTCAGTTACCACCACCTAGATGTGCATAACGTTCACCAAATAAAACAAGACACAGAGTGATTTCAAGGGCCATAAAGATGCTGCCTGTGTTCACTGCTAAACCCCTCACAAACTGTCACCCCAAAAAAGTCATGACAGCAGTAAACCATCACCAATAGTCCCAGAAGGGAGGTAAGAGGTCTGATAATAGTCTATCTTTAAGGGCTAGGTGGGGCCAAAGCCTTGGGTCATGTGGTAAAACAAGTGGGCCAACTTTCATCAGGAATTGTAGGTTTGACATGCAATAGAGGTTTTATCAGAAATACAGTGTTTTACTTTGTGTGAGAGGCAGCAGGTTTTTTTTGTTTGTTTTTTTTTTTTTTTTTTTTTGAATTGACAGAAGGATCCAGCACTGGGAAGCTACCTACACTGTTTCAAGAAACCACTTGGCAAGCAGACCCAGAATTGTTTTAGGACTTATCAGTCACTCTTGCTGGCAGAAAGCCAGGGCCATTGAGACGGATACCTTTACCTTGTCAACCGACAGGGCATCGTTTCTATTTTGAAGGCTTTGGACACAGGAGAAAGTTTTTCTAACACTTCATGAACATTCACAAATCAAACACGTAACACCTATCAATTCCAATTCCAAGTTTATGTGACCACACATTCAATGGGTCTGCGTGTACTTCTCACAAAATCACTTTTCTTCCTTTCCTGTTTACTGCAGATTCTGCCCAAACGTTATTAGATGCTTTTTTTTTTTAATATGGAAACATACCAGAGCATTTTAACACAGGCACTTCAGGGGTTACAACGTAGCTTCCCAGGGAAGCTAGACATTTTATCTCCTTGGTTAGAGGCTGCTGGGGTCCAGGGTGGAGGGGCCCAGCAGCAGCCAGGGGTGGCCCTAGCAGCTTAGGACAAGACAGCAGCAGGCGGCAGTAAGCCCAGCTTTACACTTATCTTCCATCTGAAGTAGCTTTTCCCTTGGCCTCAACAAATGAACTTATAATAATAAGGCACCAATCTGGTGGCTGGTTTCAATCCGATCTCTTGCTGCTGAACCTTCCAAAAATTTACCAACCTGTAGCACATGCTATCCCAGCCGGCACTGCCTATAAACAGGCAGGACAGCAAGAGAGAACCCCTGCTCCCTGCCACTGCCCCCTACTTAGGCAAGAGCTACACTACCAGAGCCTGGGATGTCTTTATCCCCCTAACCTGGCCCATACAACCTCATGTGCTCCCGGATCCCAAGAAGTCCTCTCTCTCCTAACTTGGCCCATGCTCCCCGGAGCAGGAGGACCCTATCTCTGCCTCCCCTTGCCCCCCTTAGGCAAGAACATGAGAAACATGATCCTAGGGAATCTATCTTCTCCTGTTAACCTGGTCCACCCGACTTCTGGTCAATAAATAAATAAATAAATAAATAAATAAATAAATAAATAAAAGCATTCCAACTGAATGAAGCCTCATAGCTCATCAGAATCTGGGAGGCAGTGAGAAACTGTCCTGTGATGGCCTCTCTGAGGTAGCCCTTTGCAAGCCTCCCATCCTCTTCTATTCCAGGAGGGCCCTATGTGGATTCCTGCAAGGCTGCCAGGGCCAAACTGCTGCCATACAGACATCCTACATGTATCTAAAAGCATTCTTGTTTAAAATTAAGGTCACCATCCTTCCAACACAAGCCTATTCATCCTCTGTTCCATATATATAAATATACAGATACATATACAAATATACACACACACATAGACACACAGAGCCAGCATTCAAATGACCACAAGTTTGATTCAAAAATTATTTTTTATCTCTCACTCTCTCTTACCCTATGTATCCCTAAACTCTCTCACATCTAGCTTTTTCTAGTCCCATTGTCACTTTCTTAGTTTACAGTTTATTCCATCTCATCTGGATTATCACCGTAACCTCCTAGTCAGTCTTTCGAAGCCATGGCTCTCCTCCAATCCATCTTTTACACACTGCTGCAAGATTAACTTTCCTGAAGCACAGTTCTGATCAGGACTTTCCCCTGTTCAGAAAACTTCAGGCTAAAAAGCCAAATACCTGGGTCTCCTGGTCCCACCCTGGTCCCAGGCCGCCTTTCTGACCTCATTACCTACTTGGTACTTGGAGTAAAAAGACCTGCACTTGAGTTCTTGACCTGCCACTTACTAGACATGCAACTTTGGACAAGTCAGTTCACTTCTTTGACCCTCTGTATCTTGATCTGCAGCATGAGAATAATAATGATGATAATGACAATAATAATATTAATGATAATCATGCCATATAATAATATCTCAAGGGGTACAGTTAAAAATGTACTTGTGACAGCCCTTTAGAAACTCTCTAAGGATCTACAGTTGTGACAATTTGTAAACTCCACGCTCTAAAGAAACTCAATGACTCCGTATTCTTTGTGCCTTTGTTCATGCAGTTGCTTCTTTTGCCTGGAATGCCCTCCCCTCCCCACACCCAAATCCACATGTCCCAATCCTTCAAATCTCAGCTCAAATGTCAGCTCCTCTACAAAGCCTTTCCTAACCCTCCTCTTCCTGGTAAGCTGGAAGTCATCCCTCCTTCCTCTGAATTCCCACAGCACTCGAAATGTAGATCTTTGCTGATATGTCACTTTCTATTTAACTGTTACTCAAAGCATAAACCTTATATACCTTCTCCCCCTACTAAAAAAGTGAGACTATCTTGTATTCATTTTTTTCCTGCCATAGTGGCCTTGCCCATGGCGAATGCTCCATAAATATTCACTGAATGAAGGAGTCACTAGAAAATTAATGCATGAATGGAGGAGAAAAATATTGAGAACAAACCTAAAATGAAAGCTTTGGATTACCAGTAACACTTTGCTCTCCTTTTTCTCTCTGATTGTTAATGTTACCACAAATAGCTGTGATTTGGTGTCAAAAACTGCATTCCACATGCATGTGCACAGGGACACGTGTCTGTGTATCTAATACACACATGCTCTCAGAGGAGACATCTTAGGCCAGGCTTAGGTTCTTTTTGTTTAATGCTTGGGCCAAAAATAATCTAGCATATTCTAAATTGCATACAGAACACACACTCTTTGGATCACCTGTAAAGTTCAGTACACAGTTCGGGGTAGGTACACCCAGTTTTACATAGTGAAGCTGTCCGGGAAGAACACACCTCTGTCTCCCATTTCCCCCCTAAGTAAATTGTTACTTTTCCCTCTTTTTCCTTTCTTATAAGCTACAGGCACTGAGATCTCATTCCACAGAGCAGAATTTCTCTCCAAGCATGGTGCAAACCCTTAAAGATCCAGTTCTTGTTCTCTAGGATTCAAAATGCATCAATGTCAGTGTTTTTCTTTTTCCCCTTGCACCTTCAAAAGAACAGTCATACATAATGTAAGCATTCTTGTTATGGTCCAACTAATAATCCTTCCAAAGAGCTCTTTTTTTTTTTTTTCCCAAAGAGTTCTCTTAACCCTCCTGCTGCCTGCTGACTTCTAGCTCAAAACAGCTCGGCCCTGTGGGGCCACAGCAATTGCTTCAGTAGGGGTGGGGCTCCTCTGGCGAGCCTGGAAACCACTTTCAAGATTTTATTCTGTGCTACCTTGTCCCAATACCGGCTCTCCCTTCCCTCCATTTCCAAAACATTTACAAATGCGCTGTTTGAGGCATTTTGTCCAGGAATGCCTTTCTTCTTTGCTTTCCACACAGTATTTAGCACACTACTGCAAAAGCTGGTGTACTTGGCTTCAAGGGATCAACTGAAAACGCTTTAAAAGCAAACCCCGGTGGAGCGAGAGGTTAAGTGCTCAGTGTTCATTCCAGCGGTGTGGGGGCGCTCGTGGACCACGGACCCAGCCCTCCACAGTCGCAGGGAGCCAAATGCACTCGTGTCATCTCTTAAAAGATGTCTCATCATTCCCAGAATTTCTGGTCCCAAAAGTTAAAGGACTCCGTCTTCCAGACTTTTCTCTAGGACCCTACCGGCTCCTCCACAATGCCCCTCTGCTAGCTTGGCGCCCTCCGTCGGTCGCCAGTCCCTGCGGAGCCCAGCTGCCCCGGGGCCCGATATTTTTATGCATCTCCTTTTGATTATTAACTAAGCTATCCTAAAGTGCCCGGAACATCACGATCCAGAGAGAAAAAGCGCACGGGCGTCCTAACTCTCCGGACACACCTTGTTTCCTCCGCTTTATCCGCGAGACCTCGTTCCCCCGGGGCCAGAGAGCCGCCCCCTCCTCCGCCTGCGGGGCCAGGACGGTCCCAACGCCACCCACCCCAGCCCCGCCCCGCCCCGCTCCGCCCCGCACCGCTCCGCGCTTTCCTCTCGCGTCTGCGGCACCACGTTGGCACCACTGCCTCGGGCGATCGCGGCCAAGCCCGCCCTCGCCACTCACCTAGCAGCTCCGCGATGGCACTGAAGGGTCGCGTGTGGCTGCTGGAGTTGCTCTGTAGGTAGCGGGGGCTCATCTGGGGGCGAGAGAAGGTCCCGTCCCGCGTGAGGCCTCGGCCCGCCGGGCCCTCCCCGCTCGCCCCCCGCAGCCCCGGGGCCCGCGCGCGCGTCCGCCCCCTCGGGCCCCCGACCTACCGTGCTCAGGCGGATCCCGAAGGCCTGTGGGCCGCCGCTCGGCCGGGCCAGCCCGCTGCCCGGCGCGCCAGGGCCTGCGGGGGCCCCTCGGTACAGAAGCATTTTTTTGGCCGCCACGATACTCGTTTGCTGCCGCCGGACTCCTCGCCCGGCCGTCCCGGACTGGCCCTCGCTCACTCTCCCTCGCAGCTGGCGGCAGCCGTCCGGGGCTGGCTGGCCCTCCTTGCTCCCCCCGCAGCTGGCGGGGGCGGGGCACGCTCCAGCCACCTGTCCCGGGCGGGAGGGGTGAGGCCGGCAGTGCCGAGCGGCGGCCCCGCCCTGTCAGCACCTCTCCCGACCCGCGGACTGCCTGCCCGGGCGGCCTCAGGGCCGTACAGAAATATGGCGACCTCCTGACAGCCGCTCCTTGATCCCCGCCCCTAATTAATTCTTGGCGTTTGCCATAGGCCAGGCCGCTGAGCGGGAAAGCGCGGGGGGGGGGGGGGGGAATGAGGCAAGAGGAGGAAGAAGTTGTAGGGATTTCTGGAACGGAGTCCCAGTTAGGCTGCATGACTAACGGGCAGGATAAGACAAGTCTTACAAGTTCGAAAGACTACAGTTTTGCTATCTGGGAAGATAGCAGGCTCGCATGATGGGAAAGCATTCTGACTATGCTGGCTCCAGTGCCTCCAGGAGCACCCAGAACTTTCTGGAAGGCAACTGGCAACTCATCTTCAAAGCTTTGCAAGCGTGGGGGAAGCATTGCAAGCGCGCAGGGAGGCTGATTATAAAAGAAAACTTTGGAATGCACGTACATGCCCCAAATACAAGATTGGTTGAGTTACAGAGGACCCATGGAATGGAATGCTATGCAGATCTTGAAGGCCATAGTTGTAGATGAATATTTATTGATGTGGAAAATATTCACGAAGGTATTAAAGAAACCAGAAGACCCAACATGGTCTGTAACGTTATATCTTTTTTTTATTGGAAAATAAGCATATATATACACACATATTCACACATACGTAATACATATGCATGCATATACACACACAATGAAAAACACTTGAAATGACGTATTCCAAGATATCTCCAGGTCTGGAACTATAAATGTGTTTATTTTTTTATTTGCATTTTCTAATTTTTGTACTATCACATATACACTGATTATAGAAAAAAACAATTTTTAAAGAAGATTTTATTTATTTGACAGAGAGAGAAAGAGAAGCAGGCACCCTGCTCAGCATGGGGACTGATCCCAAGATCCTGGGATCATGACCTGAGCCAAAGGCTCACCGACTGAGCTGCCCAGGTGCCCCAGAAAAAAAGATTTTTAATTAAAAAAATAACATTCCGTGGTATGGATAAACCATAATTTATTTGACCATCCTTCTAGGATAACTCAAGTTGTTTACGACTTTTTTTTTTTTCACAACACAAAAAGTGCTGCCTCAGACATTCTCGTGTATAGATCATTAATTCCTGGTACTATAATTTATACAGAATGTTGCTGTCTAATAGCATGTACATGGTTTACTCTTAATAACTATTGTAAGATGGGAGCAATTTGCCCTCCCAGCAAGTCAGCTATTCTGCCATGCTCATAGTGCTAGATATCTGGTCCTGCTCCTTGGACTTCTTGCCCATCTTTTGAATAAAAGATAGTATCTCCTTATTGTTTTAATTTGCATTTCCCCATCTACCAGTGAAGCTGAAATGTTTGTTGTCATTTGAATCTACTTCTCTATAAGTGCCTGTTTATATCCTTTGAGCATCATTTTTCCTTCCATTGAGTTCTTTGCATTTGTCCTTTTCCTGGTATCCTAAAAAAATATTTTTTTAAATACACAAAAGTACGGAGAATGATATAACGAATCCCCATATAGTTATTACTCAGATTCAAAAATTATCAAGACTTTGCCATACCTGTTTATATATTCTTTTTTCTTTTGTTTTTAATTTCTGTAAGCAATTTAGAGCAAGTCTCAAACATCATATCATTTTACCCTATATACGTCAGTGTCCTCTGAAAACATGGACCCTTTTCTTAAAAACTTAACCACAATGCCACTTTCACCCTAACCATAATTCATAACAACTCTTAATGTCCTCTAGTACCACTTCATATTCCGATTTCCTCAATTATCTCAAAAATTTGCCTTTCTTTTACACTTGCTTTGTTTAAACCTAGATCCAAACAAGATGCACACATTGCACTTGGTATTTGCCCTGAACCTACTTTAATTTAAAACAATCTCCACGCTTTTACTTCATGCTCTTAAGTTGTTGAAGAAATGAAGTTACTTGTACTGTTGAATGCCCTTACATTCTCATTTGTCTGTTTGCTTCTTCATATTGTCACTTAGCTTGCTCCTCTTGTTAGAGGAATAAGTGTAACTTAACTATAAATCATCAGTTGGCTCTGAAGCCTTCATTAGAGTCTGGTACAAAGGTATTTTGAAAGCAGGAATGCTCATAGATGGTGCTATAGACTTCAGCTGCATCGCATCAGGAAGTACATGGGATCCAACACTTAATGATATTCAGATTGATCAGTGGGTTCAGGTGGAGGCAGCCTGTATATTCCACCCTAGAATTCTCCCTCAGCCTTTTACTTTATGGTCTCATCAATCGATATTTGTTGGCTGAAAAAAAATTTTATTGGAGTTGCAAAACATTCTCATCCCATAATTTTTTTAAATGTATGAACTGGAGCCTTCTATGTAGAACTTCCCCTCATCGACCACAGCTGTTTGGTTACTCTGAAATATAATTTGTATAGATAGGACAGGATAAATGCTCAATTCTTTACTTTTCAGTGACAATTTCATGGTGAAGTGCTGGTGCCTGCAGTAGAATCTGGGATGTACCAGCCTGTCTCCCATTTCAATAAAGGCCTTTTTGGCTGAGCTGCTGAGAGCACTATTGGCAAGATGACTAGCCCCTTCAGGGATTGCCCAGGTACAGAAAGTTGCCTCACTCAAAGGTCACAAAGTCTTCTGAGGCAACCCACATTGTCTGATCAAAGAAGTAGTATAAAAGGCTTTACCGGGATCCCTGGGTGGCGCAGCGGTTTAGCGCCTGCCTTTGGCCCAGGGCACGATCCTGGAGACCCGGGATCGAATCCCACGTCGGGCTCCCGGTGCATGGGGCCTGCTTCTCCCTCTGCCTATGTTTCTGCCTCTCTCTCTCTCTGTATGAGTATCATAAAAAAAAAAAAAAAAAAAAGACTTTACCATCTCAGCCTGACTTGGGACAATTCTGAGGGGTCATTCTAAATCCAGATATCTTTGTGGGGCTGGCTGGGGCTGCTGTTGGGCCTGCAATGCAGCTCCACTTCCCCTATGCCATCACCAGCTTCCTTTCACAGATGCTAGTCCAAAAGACACCTCTTTTTCTTTCTTTCTTTTTTCCAAAAGACCCCTCTTAGTAAGTATCCTGTATGCCACATTCTGTTTTGGAGTCTGTTTCCTGGGGAACCCAAATTATGACACTTGAACCTGAGACTTATCCAAGAAATCGGTGCTCAGATGGGATTTGGGAGCTAGGTCACTCACTGCCCAGTTGGCATTTGAGACCACACCATAGATAGCCCCCTGCCACAAGGTGGCAGTCCTATTATTGTTAAGATCTTTACCAGGTGGTGAATGGAATGGTATATTGGTAGAAGGGAACATACAATCTGGTATTTGAGAAATATGGGGGGAGATAGGAGCTCCAAGGTGAATAGAATGCCGTGGTTATTGAGCTCCAAAGATGATTTAACTCCCAACCGAGACAGGTTTGCTAATGCCCAAATCAGAATGCTTCCTGGGAAAGAATAGGACCCTGACACATGGCTTGCAGTTATCTAGATTGATGCCACCAAAATCTCGAATCCCCAGATTCCTCTACAGACCTGATTTGACTTCCCTACTGATCATTTCTTCCCCCTCTCACTTGGAGATGATGCAGAATGACTCCTCCACAAGACAATGTGTGCATTCACTTTCCCTCCTGGCCACTGGGCCTATAACAAGGGTTAAGGCAGAGCCTGAACATGCGAGGCCTGCTAAGGGAGAAAAGTGACTCTGTCCCCAGGAAGCTGCAAAATCTAGCCAGCCTGGAGGAACAGGAGCTGGCAGAGTTCACATGGAATTGGATCCTGTGAGTGCTTTGGTCAAGGGAGCTAGACTATAATGTTGGATAAAAGTGAGTTCATCAACAGTCTTCTGGAATACACCCTGGCAAGGACCCCAAGAAATGATACAAACTCACTACTGAGGTAGCTCCTTAGAAGTACAGAAAAAGTGATGATCCATGCCAGTGAGGTTGACATGCCATCAGTGCTGTGGCAATAGTGGAAGAAGGGACCAGAAGATTCAGAGCTGGGCATACTAGCATGGATCTACTAAGCAAGACTAGAAAACTAACCAGAAAGCCACAGGATACACCGTTTACCAAAGACAAGGAATGAGTTGGTGAGAGGGGTACCAGCATCCCTAAGGAAGTCAGTGGTGACTCTGCAGCAAGTCAGGCCTGACAGTGGGAGTGTCTGCTGCGGATCTAGCTCACCGTAGCAGACTGTAGAGCTCTGACACAACGGAGAGCCTTGGCTGAATGTGGCCATCACATGTCAGGTGGGTGCAATTGCCATACTGAGTGGCAGAGGTCAGCAGAGAAGCAGAGAGTCTCAAGTGCAGTTATGGAAATAGAAGATAGCATCCCTGGGGGAAGAATGCATGGGCAAGGATAGTGTCCACTTGGGCGATGTTCTAATCAGAACTCTCATGTATTTGGAGCGGGCATTCATAATTTTCCTTCCAGAGTGACCCACTGCCATTTCTTCCTCTCAGCACAGCAGAAACATTTAAAAAGCCCCATGTGGCCCTCACTTTTATTTGACTCAAGGCTTGGAGCTTCTAAAAGTACCCATTTACCGCTTTTTTCTAAGGTGTGCGGTCCATGTGTCTCTTGTTTGCTTTGGGTTGTACTAAGTACTAGTGTGTTTACTACTTGGATTTGGTGTTTAAACAAAACCTTTGTGTCCTCCCAAGATTGTAGCCTCTCGATTGGCAGCTGGGGCCAGAGGCTGCCCCTCAGCCCCTCCTCCGCTCCCCAAGACAGAGGGACGATCCTGAGGGGCCAATGGAGCTGCTGGAAATTTAGGATTTGGCCTCCTCCAGGCCTGGCTGCTACTGCACAGCAATAAACAAAAGCAGCAAATGAATCTATACAAATACCATCGCCGTGGCTCCACAGGGTAGTAAAAAGGCTGTAGCACAAGGTTCCGCATACTTCACCCCCGAACAGGGCTGCAGCAGCAGCTGGCACATTTTAAGGGAGCACTCCATTGAACAGATCCTGTCTGTGGGCAGAGCATGGGTGGTGGTTGTAAAACCCCGGGTCTTGCTTCAAGATGAAGAGCAGAGAAATGCTTGAGCAGGGTGTGGTGGGGCCCTTTGACAACCCCCAGCCTGTCCTTGGCTGTCTCTTGGGATGGAGCTTTAGACCTCAAGGCCAGCCTCACCCTGATCCAGTGCCTTGGGTCTAAAGCCCTGAGCCATCTACTTTGATCTTTTCTATTTCTGCCCAGTCCAGGCTGAGTTCCCCTGGCCATTGGTTCAGGCAAATGAAGGAGCCCTGGAAGAACCAGAAAAGCACGTTGCATTTCCTCCTGGCTGATTCACCTAGAACAGGTGGCTCGAATTGTATGACACAACATGTACTTGTTACCATGCAGGGTGCTCCTGAGGGGTGGAGGGGCTCTTCCTAGCATCTTTTGACTCAGTCTCTAGGTCACTTGTCCCACGTCCCTGGATGGATGTGCTAGAGAGGGAGCCCAAGAGGATTCAGTGTGGGAGGGCTGCAGGATGGGGTAAAAGGGTCGAGAGTCAGAAAGCACAGGTTCCCATCCTGACTCCACTGAATTGGCCTATGACCTCGGATGTGCATCACAGGCCACATTCCTAGGGAGGTAGAACATGAGACAGAGCCTTGTGGGCAGGAGGTCTCTTGGGGAACCCTCTCATGGTCAACACCTACAGGGAATGAAGAAAGCAGGACTGAACAGAGGAGGAAGCTGAACTGCAATGCAGCCATAACAAATGCCTCAGCCCACCCCACAGGAGCTCTGGATCCAGCATGGCCCCTCAGAGTTGTCCTAAATTGTGGTAAAGGGGCTGGTGCTTCATACTCCTACACTGACCAGTCACCTGGGGCGGGTGCGTGACTTTGGGCATGGTTGGTCTCTTTAGCCAAGGGCCACCGCTGGCAAGGGGCTCAGCTGTGCACGGAAAACCACCAATACTCCCTCCAGCGGGGGAAATGGGGGCTTCAGCACTAAAGGGTAGAAGTGGAGCTGGGCAGTGCCCTACAGCATCCCTTCGGTGTGTCACCTCCCCTTTCTGGGTCTCAGTCTTCCCTTCTGTCAGATTGGTGCTGAGGGTCCCTTCCAGCTCCAGGGCTCTCTGATTCCACCAACCCACCCCCTCAACTCTTACCACCACCTCCCGTTCCCTTAAGCTACACCCAGTTTAACATCCCACCCCTTGTTAAATTTTTACAAGGACTCGTCATTGACTGTGGCAAAGTACAAATTCCTTGGTAACTTTCCTGATCCTCCACGATCTAACCCCAACCTATCCCCTCAGTCTCCTTCCCCGTTATTTACTCTCCATGGGGAAATTTTTGTTTCTACTGTGTTTTCCCAGAAAACACTCTTCCCTCATTTCTTCTGCTCCTTCAGTAAGGATGTGTTGTTTATGCTTTCATGAGCAGAGCCACTGAAAGGGTTATGCAGTCAGAGCTGCGACCTGGGCCCAACTCTTTTAGCTATGTGACCTTGGGCAGGTCACTCAAGGTCTTCAGATGAGGCTCAGTTGCCTCATCTGAAAAAAATGGGAATGTCTTCTTTTTATCGATGTCTTTTTGTATGGTTGTCGCAAGAAGCAAGTGAGGTGACATAGATAAAGGGCTTAGTGCAAAGCCTAACATAACTCATAAATGTTAGTTCTCTTCCCTCTTCCCTTTGTTGAAATAGCTGAACCTGAACAATATTATCCAGTAATTCGTTTCAAATATGTTTAGAATAAAGAAATGTTGTACATAATGTGGTACTTTTCTCTCGAATTCTTAAGAAAAACCAAGTCACTCAGAATTTTTAACCTGGTGTAGAATCAATCTCCAATCTGTTTGGGATGCCCCTTCATCTGTGTCTCTCTCAGTGGCCAAGGCATCTCTGCCTCAGTCACAAGAACATAGAATCCTCTTTATTCCCTTGGCAAAGAGGTGGTAGTTAATGTCACCTGGGAACTTGTTGGAAACACACATTCTCAGCCACCGCCCTGCCAGACCTACTGATCAGAAGCTCTGGGGATCTTGGCCAGCAATCTGGATTTTACCAAGCATCCCCTGCCCCAGATTACCCAGACCCCTGCTCAGTTTGAGAGCCACCTCTGCTCTCTAGCACAGGGCTCAAAACAGGCCAAATGTTCTGGGGTCCATTGGTGCCTCAGTTTCCTATACCACCCGGAAAGAGAAAGGCATGACAGCAGGAGTTAGATGACTTCAGAAGAGACAGAGCCTTAGGCAGGATGTCCCAGGTATAACTTATGCTCTTCAGCCACATCTTCCTGGTAGGTGTTCCAGGAATAGCTTGTGCTGAGCTCTGCCCAAGGCCTGGTGCATTGACTTAGAAACTCTTCCAGGTCATATGGCACATTCCCTGCCTCTGTACAAATCCTCTCAGAACCAGAGACTTCTGACCTTCAAGCCTACTCAGCATAGCCCCTAAAGCAGTAGTTCTCAAAGTGTGGTCCCCAGACTAACAGTAGCCATACCACCAGGGAACATGTTTGAGATGCAAATTCTCAGGCCCACCCCAGCCTATTACAGGTGATTTTCATTAAAGTTTGAGATTCATTGGCCTAGACTTTGCAAACTAGTCTAACTTAAACTGCTTTCCCAACCTTCCCATTCTCTGGCTACTTCTTCCTTACTACACAGAAGATAAAAAGGAAGGCAAAACCATATTGGTGGGGAGAATATATGAAGCCCTGTTTCTTAGTTAGAAGGGATTCCCTTTCCACTTTACTCTTTGGATTTCTCTTTTCTGACCAATCATTTCGAATGGGACCTGTGGCTGGTCTAACTTGATTTACATTTAGTACTTATTTCTCCAATGGCTTGCTGCTACTGGTAAAAGCTTCGGTACACAAAACAGAACTTTTGGAATACAATATGAACAAGCATTTTGAACGGAGATTTAATTTCATTACAGTCACTGGCATGGTGTGTTTTACAGCTCTGATTCCAGTTCCAGTTGTGAAGACTCAGGGAAGGCAAACAGATTTCAGAAAATAAATAAATAAAGGGCAGAGAGTGGGAGAGATACTCCCCAAGTGGCAGATCAAGGCTAGAGAGCTGAATTAGTCAGGCAGTTTTATAGCAAGGGGAGAAGGAAAATGCAGCACTGGAGCATAATTAAGCTGTGGAGCCCTCACCAGGGAAGGAGGGGGCTGGGCCACAGCAGGGCTGGCTGAGGGCCCAGACAGGAGAGACCAGGGACCAGAGGGAGCTCTGCGGGAGAATCCCAGAGGCCCGGTCAGGGCCAGGGGCTCAGGTCTAAGGGCCAGAGATGATTACCAAAGGACTTCCCTTGCCAGCCAGAGTGTGGTTCCATAAAAGGCTCACAGAGAGAGGAGTCAGCACTCTCCCTGCGTACCTGCCAGTGTGAGAAAGGTGACAGGAACAGAGTTTGAAATGAACCCCTGCCTCCCTCCCATTGCCCTCAGGCCTCCCCTGGACCCCACCGGGCTTCATGCAGCTTGGTCCCTTTCCCCAGCTAGTGGGACAAGACTGCTTCCCTCCAGCCCATGCCAGGCATAAGGCCTCCCTACAGAAAGCCACTCTCCCTTTTGGGCTTTGTTGGCTCTCTCCTTCTTTCTCTTCCTGGGGTCTTACCAGGAGCCTGAGTGGACTGGACCCACCCTAGGGCTGGCATCTTGGTCAGCAGAGAGCACGTGTGCTGGGTGATTTCTGTTTTCCCAACCTGATGGATGTGGGTCAGCCGCCTCTTGGCTCCTACCTGGCAAGCATCCCAAAGCATTTCA
The DNA here is from genome assembly GCF_011100685.1 of Canis lupus familiaris. Classification (NCBI taxonomy): domain Eukaryota; kingdom Metazoa; phylum Chordata; class Mammalia; order Carnivora; family Canidae; genus Canis; species Canis lupus. The sequence goes on from NC_049260.1 coordinate 81,156,518, forward strand.
GGGGGAAGGAGAGGGAAGCTGTAGCCACCTGGGGGGATGGGATGGGGGCACCTCTGGTGGGGCTGGGGATGCACCCCAGATGAGGCAGGAGTGTGCTGTTAGCTCACCCAAAGCTGACTCCCCCCAGGGGTGCTCTTGATGCTAGCTGGCCACAGTGCCAATCTTCAGCTGTGAGTCAAGGAGATGCACTCCCCTGGTATGCTGGGTTCAGAGGGAAGAACATCTAACTTATGGGCACAGAACTCGCCGAGCAGCTTGCCAGCTCCCCCAGCTGGGGCTGGTCCCAAATGTATGTATGTTTTGGGGGTGGTAGATACTTAAATGGTATGATACATGGGTTATGTGCATTTGCCAAAAGTCATCAAATGGTGCACTTAGGATTTCTGCATTTCTTTATATGAAAATTCTACTTAAAATAAGAACTATATGCAAACATTGAGATACACGCTAACTTTTTTTCCAGGAAAGTGTTCTGATGTCCACAACTTACTTTGAAATGCATATAAAAAATTAGATGGCTTGGCAGATGGATGAAAAGAATAGATGAATAGGAGATGAATAAAATATAATAAACTGTAAAATGTAGAATCTGGTTGATGTCTACATGAGTATTAACTGTATAGTACTTCCAATTTTTTGTGAGTTTAAAATTCTTCCATAATGAAAAATTGGGAAAAATAATACTCCCTTGGAATATATATAATTATGGAAATTAGTATCATTTGCTCTTTTTTTTTTAATTTTCTGTTGGACTTATTTATTTATTTATTTATTTTATTTTATTTATTTATGATAGTCACAGAGAGAGAGAGAGAGGCAGAGACACAGGCAGAGGGAGAAGTAGGCTCCATGCACTGGAAGCCCGACGTGGGATTCGATCCCGGGTCTCCAGGATCGCGCCCTGGGCCAAAGGCAGGCGCTAAACTGCTGCGCCACCCAGGGATCCCTCATTTGCTCTTTTTAACATTTTATTTATTTATTTGAGACAGAGAGAGAGCATACATGAACAAGCAGGGGGAGTGAGGCAGAGGGAGGGGGAGAGAGAGTATCCTTAAGCAGTCTCCTTGCTTAGCAAAGAGCCCGATGTGCGGCTCAGTCCCAGAATCCTGAGATCATGACCCAAGCCAAAGGCAGATGCTTAATCAACTGAGCCACCTAGGCACCCCAGAAATTAGTATCATTTGTAAAGTCTAAGCACATGGGGTTGTTAGGCTCTGTCATATCTATATTTAACTCAGTAATCTAACCCCTGGGAAAAAATGGACAGATCTCAGAAGATGACAGACTATTCTAAACTCAACCAAGTAGCATCATAACTTCTGCCATTCTAAATGTGATATATTTGCTAGAGCATGTAAACACAGCCTCATGTAAATGGTATATTGCCATTAATTTGGTGAATGTCTTCTTTTCTATACTATTCAGAAAAGAGGATCTGAAAAAGTTCAAATTCATATGGAACAAACAACGATATTACATTTGTAATTTTGTTATAGGTCCATGTTAACTCACTTGCCCTCTGTCTTAATACAGTCTAAAGAGATCTGAATACCTATAAAACATCACATTGATTATATAAAAGAAATTATGCTAATCAGCCTGGATGAGCAAAAAGTATCTTGCATATTGGCAGCCTTGGTGATAGACAATCACTCACAACATAGGAGATAAACCCTATAAAGTTTGAGGGGCTTGGCATATCAATAAATTTCTTAGATGTCCATTGATTATGGGCATAATAAGTAATCCTATCCGAAGTAAAGGACAATGATTGCACCTTGAACCTCTCACCACAAGGAAGGACAGCACAACATCTGGTAGGCGTCTTCTGGTTATAGAGACAGTGCACTTGGGAATACTGCTCTGACTCATATATTAGATAATGTGAAGACTGACAGCTTTGAGTGGAATTCAATGTGGGAAGAGCTCTGCAACAGGTCTCTAACTATAGTGCAAGCAACTCTGCTTCTTGGGCCATATGACCAGAGTACCCTATAGTATTAAAGGTAATGATGATGGGGAAAGATGCTAGGTGGAGTTCATGGCAAATCCCATGGGGTAAACATAATGCAGATCCCTGGAATTTCAGAACAGCACTGTGACATCTTTAGATAATTATATGCCTTTGGCAAACAACTGCCAGCAGGCTACTGGGTACTGGTAGAATTGGAATAAGCTGGTCATGGGACACCAAGTGAGCATGTGGCCACAACTGCTTATCATGAGCTGGGTTCTGTTAAACCCACCACATCCTAGGATCAATCAGGCCTAACAGGCCTCGTAAGGAAGTGATAAATCCAGCACAAGTAGGCCCGAAGGACTGGAGTAGCTATGGGGGGGGGGGGGCAAGACCTCCATGCTATCCACCACTATTTCACGGCTCTCTCTTCCTGTGCTCATACTATGATATATGGCACCGTCCCTTATGATCAGATGACATTGGAGGAAAAAGCCTGAGCTCAGTGCATGGATGGATTGCCACGGTCCATAGGTATCAGCTGAAAGTGAGTGCTAACCACACTACAGCCTGACTCACGATGGCCTTGAATGAAAGTGATGAGGGATAACTGCAGGGCTGAGACTGTCTTTGGGCCTGCATCACAACTCTACTTCTCCCCTGCCCACTCTTGCTTCCTTCCTCTCCCTTCCATACCTGTTGATCCAAAGATTACTTCTTAATTAACATCCTGCTTACTCACATCATCTCAGAGTCTGCTTCCTACCACAGTAGTGCCCTTTTTTTAAAAAATTCTTGATTCGTAAGACCTCTTTGTATATCAGGAATGTATCAACCCTTAGCTATAGGTACTGCAGATCTTTTTTCATAATCTGTCTTTTATCATTTAAATTTGCCTACACTGTCTTTTGCAAAACAAATAATTTGAATTCTTTTTGTAATCAAATCTGTTTATCTTTCCTTACATCAGTAGACAAAAGGACATCAGTAGATGTAAGGAAAGATAGTGACTTTGATGTACAGGCATTAACCCAAAAGGATAACCATGTTGTACTGTATTGTTATATTGTTCAGAGATAAAAGCAAGTTGTAGAATAATATAGAGAGCAGCATTTATCAAACTATTCCAATTATAGAACTCACTAAACTAATTAGCCTAAGGTGGGGCCCAGGAATCTGTATTTTTAAAACACTCGAGGCAATTCTATGATCTGATTCCTTTGTATATAAAGTAATACTTCAGTTTTGTAAAGAAAATAAAGGGAAGAGGAACTATCTGTTGGCTGTGTGTGTGTGTGTGTATACATACTATATAGAGAGAAGTGTATAAGGGTACACATCAGATTAATATTGGTTTTTCCAAGTGGATGGAACCAGAAAAAATGAAGAGATTATGTCTTTATATGCTTATGTTATTCTTATTACAATGGTAATGAATTACTCATGACATTTTAAGAAATCCAGTAAATATTTTTTAAAGATTTATTTATTTATTTATTCATGAGAGACACAGAGAGAGAGGCAGAGACACAGGCAGAGGGAGAAGCAGGCTCCATGCAGGGAGCCCGACATGGGACTCCATCCCGGGTCTCCAGGATCAGGCCCCGGGCTGAAGGCAGCGCTAAACCTCTGAGCCACCGGGCTGCCCAAAATCCAGTAAATTGTTAAAGCGATCTTCAAATTGCCTTTTGTCCTTTTAAGAGAATAAGATAAAGAAGAAAAAGACACATTCAGAAGAGTGTCTTAGTTCTTGGCTAAGCTTCCCTGCAAGCTCCACCAAAGATCAGGAATTTCCCCTCTGTTAGGGTAGCTAAACCTGGCCAGTGGTGGATGAGGTTTATACCTATGTGACCATGAAATAGTTAATAGTTTCTATGTTAAAATTTTGATTCACACCAAAAATAGTTTATACAGGTTGTGTAACAGCTGCTGTTGCAATTATGTCTAATGGAAGGTTTTGATTCACACCGAAAACACTTACATGTGTTTTGAGTGGCTAAAACTTCTGGTTTCCTAGGAACTAACTACACAAGTCTCCCCTGGGGACTCTGAAATCATCCTTCTTACTTTTGCCTGTTTCACTGCCTTGGAAACATTCAAAACAGATTGCTGATCTGCTTCTAGGCACTGAGTTTTTGAGACTTGCTTGTCCCTTTTATTTAGAAAAAAATGTTTTTCTGATTATACAAGTGATTACATGCTCACTGTAGAAAATTTGAAAAAGACAGTAAAGCCCAAAAAGAAACAAGAAAATTCATTCATAACCCTACCACTCAGAGGCAACCACTGCTAACCTTCTGGCATATTTCCTTCCAATTTTGTTTCCATGTACTTTTTACATAGGTGAGCTCATCCTGGGCATATACTTTTATACACTACTTTTATCATGTAATGCAATAAACAATTTCCCACAATTTCGCACAATCATAAACTGTGCGTTTATGATTCCATTTATTTGTTGCACTCTAATTCACTATTCCCTTTATTCAACAGTTGTTTCTTTTTTTAAAATTTGAACTCAATTAGCCAACATATAGTACATCATTAGTTCCAGATGTAGTGTTCGATAGTTTATCAGTTGCATATAGCACCCAGTGCTCATCACATTATGTGCCCTCTTTAATGCCCATCAACAATTGTTTCTATTGTTTTACTGTTTTAAGTAACATTGAAGTTTGTATCTTCAGGAATAAAAACTATTTGAATTTTAAATCATTGTTCATTTGTAATGCTGATGATTGCATAGACTAACAATTATACTCCATTAGGATACTTACAACTTTTCACCTTGTAATCATCACAGTGAATTGCAGGATCTCTTCCCAGTAAGAAGTGGCTCTCCTGAAAATAGGAGACAAGGAAATAAATGAAATCATAGTTCCAATGACAGAAAGGACATATATGTTACCTTAAAACACAAAGGTACTGAAATTCCCAAACAGCAACAACAGTGGTATCTTTTATATTCAGCCAAAACTCCTATGTATCTGTGTCTTAGTTGTGCTTTGTTCTTATCTGAAGTGTTCAGTCAAAAAACTTTTCCATTTTGTTTTTTCTGGCAGAACACTTTTAAAGGGAAAAGGGCCAAAAGACACCTTGTCCAGTTGAGCTGTGCATTGTTAGCTGAGCAAATGCCATATAAGAGATTCTACTAAAGCTGGATTAGTTTCTAAAAAATCATGCTGGCAATTTAATTAGGGCTAAAGACCTAGGAGGTTTGGAAGGATATATATTTTCTCATTCTAATTTCACACCCCTCCAAACCTTTCTCAAAAATAAGACTGTAGTTGCTTTAAAATGCTCCAGAAAAAATCTGGTTCTGTGAAAAATAGATGAAACAGGATTCATAAAGTGTTTATAATTGTTGAAACTAGATGATGGGTATGGATTATATTATTCTCTCTATTCTTGGGTATGTTTAAAATTTTCTGAGAGAGAGAGAGAGAGAGAAACACTAAAAGGCATCCAATAGTCAAAAGTAAAACAAAATACCATAAGATGCCCATGCAAAAGGTAATATTTGATCTTATTTAGGCTAGAATATTCTCACCTGTAATTCACTTTCTAAAATAGCTAGGAAACTTCATAAACAGTTTTAAGGGGCACATTTGATTATGTAGTTTCTCGCCTATAATAATTTAGCTATTTGTGACAAATAGCAATCCTATTGGTCCCTACATCATTGATGATCTGATATTGCATTGCTCAGAAAATGTACTTTGGTTAATTATGACTGTCTTTCATACCTTGCAGAAGGAAAATTTAGATGAATGTGACTGACTTCAATTTTTCAGAGGGTAGCCGGCCTCACTACCATTTGCTGCACACACAAAGCAGGTAGATGTTCCAGCAGCATGGACAAAGCATGGCCTTTGAGTTGTCTGTCACATGTGGCCTCCTTTTAATGCTGGCTCCTTCAGCAGAACCAGTTATTCCACCCAGGTTGTCCAAGTCTCAAGTCCAGGATCCGGCATGTGATATTATGATGTATCTCTCTACTGGTCTTTCTTCCTCTCTAGAATTCCAGCTATTTCAAAGTCAAGATGTGTCTCATTCAGTGTTTGTTTTCATAGTGCCTGGTATAATCTCTTGAAATGGATAGGGAGCATCAATGTATGATATATGAACAAAAGAGTAGGTATGCAAAATTACTGGAACCAGAGCATGTGGACAGAGGGTTAAGATCTGGCTTATTTTTATGAGTTTTTACAGTCTTAAAGTTCCTTAACCTTTGTGAGTCTCAACTACAAAATGGGAATGACAATGCCAACCCTTCTTACTTCACAGTGTTATTGCAAGACTTAGATCAACTAAGGAGGTTGATCAAACCTTAGATCAACCTTAGATCAAACTAACTTAGATGAAAAGGAGTACATATGAAAGAATTTTGGAAAGCAAAAGGTGGGAAGGCCACCTGTGTTGTGTTAAGGAGGGAGACCAAATAGCATGGTGTTTATGGCTCCTATCATTGGGTTACTGTGAGAATAAAATGAGGTGATGTATGTAAAGCACTTGGCAAGATACCTAGGACAAATAGCTTTTCCAGAAATGGAAACAGGGAAGATTATTCTCTCATATGTGAAAAGGTTCATGCAACTGAGGGTGGTGGGACTATATGGGAGCTGACAAAATGGGCCAGATATCCTTTAAAATGACCATTTGACCTTTCTGATGTGACGGAGAGCAATTTGGAATCCTCATCATGTTTAAATAGCAACAGACTCATACACAGTCTCTGTGGCTGGCTGGTGCTCTCACTGGGCCTGAGAACAGCTCCTCCGCATGTGTATGTATATGTTTATCTGTGTGTCTATGTGTATCTATGTATGTTTGTAGGAATGTATGTGTACTGGGCCTAAGGATTGCCCCCAAATAAAGGGCATGCATCTCTATATGTTTTCATATTTGTTATGTCTGTATGTACATGCATGGCATGTGTGTATATACATGTGTGTTAGTATTTGCATGTATGCTGTGTATTTGTATATGTCAATGTGTATATATGTGTACATATGTGTATCTTGATTAGTGTTGGTCACCTTGGCTGACATGAGTAGAAGGGTGAGTGGAAGCTGCAGGCCCTGCCAGGTCCCATGCTGGACTAGCCTGCATCCTTGTGAGTAGGGCTGTGAGGGAGGTGGTAAGGTATTGATATGAAAGCTATGTGAAGATTCTCAGCATGGCAGGTGGGTCTACCTTTGGGAGTGAGGTGTGATGAGTGTGAGGTAAAGGACAAGGAACAGGACATTTGAAGATCAGGAGCTATGATAGAAGACAAAATTACAGGCTGGTGAGGGTCTCACATGCAGGAGTAGGTCCTGCCTCAGGGCCTTCTACTCATGAACATGAGTAGAAGGGGAGAAGCAGCAGAGTGCCAATGGTGCAGAAGGGGTTAAGAGTCATATCTGCAGTAATTCCCAATTTCCACAGAGCTCCCTCATAGAATAGCACCCTGAAAACTGGGACCTAATGCTAATGAAACTAGATTTGACACTCTGAAGGCTCAAACCATATTCCACTTGAGTGAGATGCTGTGAAGAGGTGCAAAGTCACATTCTCTGGAAAATAAATTCAGCCTAAGGAAAATTGTAGCCTTGAGAACTCCACATTTGAGCAGCTAAACTGGCCTTTCCCCTAAATTCATATATGGATAATTTCACTTTATGCCTTATTCTAGATTATATATGACACCCAAGAGAAAAAGTGGAAAAGAACTTGAGGAACAATAAGTTACCTGAGCAATCTTCCATTTGCATTTTCTTCTTGTGCAATTTCAGTTGGAATGTGATGAAAGTTGTTGGTGGTAAGAGGCCCTTTTAAAACAGATTTTGGAAAAAATGTCTGGCAAATCGAACTCCAATAAAAAAAATACCAAAACATTGTCTGTAATCTCACCTCCCAGATCATTCATATTGGAAAACAGAATAATTTATATGCAAGGCTAGAAAGTTCGGACAGAAGAAGGTAAATTATGATAAGTGGCAGCCTTCTCTTTCCCCTCCACCAGAACCTCTTCTTGAAAATAACTACTTTTTATCAATTTCTTATAGTTCTTCCCAGAAAAAAAAATTTTACTCAATTTATTAGCACCATTTGTTTTATAGTTGCTTACTTCCTCCCCCTCAAAACATGTATTCACTTAGCTTCCAGGCTCCCAAGCTCCTGTGGTTTTCTTCCTCTCTCCTGGGAGGCATCTTCTCAGTTTCTATTGTTGGTTCTTTCATCTTTCCCACACATTCCTGCCCGGAACATACTTGATAATGTTCTGCTTCCTCATCACTTGGGACTAGCAAATGGAAATATAGTTACATACCACTCTAACAAGGATAATCAGGTTCTGAGCCCAAAAGCTCACAATCTACCTATGGCACATTGTTTTCAGAGATGACTATGACAATCCCTCCAATCCTGCAAGCCTATTTGCCGTGTGATGCTGCTACTCCTCCAATCAAGAAAAAGTCTATTTTCATTGCCCTTTAATCTAGGCTGGCCCAGTGACTGGCTTTGACAAATAGAATGTTGCAGAAGAGATGTTGTTTAATATCTGAGATTAGGCCTGAAGAGGCCTCAGCAGCTTCTGTTTTTGCCCTTTGGAGAGTTACCCTACTGGCAATGGAGGAGAAGAAAGACATGTCACCTAATAATCAGAACCAAGATCCCAGACATGTGAATGGAGCCATCTTGGGACCTCCAGCCTCAGTTGAGCTGCCTCAGCTGATACCATGGGTAACAAAGACAGTTTCCTGAGCCCTGCCTGAACTTCTGAGCTTTAACATAGTGAGCAAATAAATGGTTATTTTGTTGCTATTTTGGGGTTGTTTGTTATATAGCAATTTATAAGAGAAATAATAGTGCAAAGAATCCATATTCAACCAATTGAACATTAGTCTGATTCTTCCAAGATATGGTTATGTGTGTAAGTCCATACCTTTTACCACAGCTAGCCAGATGAGCCCTTACAAAGGGAGGACTCATTAGTCCTATTTGTTCTGACATCAGCTAAACAGAATTATTTTTCTTTCAATCTCTGCTCTTCAAAGTAATCAAAGACAAGTTCTTAAAAGTTAAAGATTTCAAAAATACTTTTTGGTGAGTTCATTGTATTCTGTTTAATTCAATTTAGAGGTGAAAATAGCACATTAACAGGACCAATGGTAATGCTGGGCATATTACAAGTCCCAACTTATCTAACCCCCAACAACTCACTTTAAATAATTAATGTTATTCCCATTTTATAAATAAGAAAATAGAGAGTTAGGTTAACTAAGTTGTGCTCAATGTCACACACACACAGCCGGAAAAAGTTGAAGGAGAGAATCACATTCAAGTTTTCTAATTCCATATATTTCATACTCTTAACCAGCATATATACTTCCCATTCATTAAGAAGGTGTCTGATCTTCCTTCTTAAGGTATCAAGACTATGCTATGATGAAAGGTGTCAGTATAGATGGAAAGAAAGGGTCATAGTAGCCTCACCTTGACTCCTCTCCACTGTTGTTCTCACTTCTTTCTCCTATCCCAGATGCCAGATGGAAAATTCCCTATTACCTGTACACACTCACAAGGCTTCCCTTTATTTGAGTTGAGTCTGAGCTCACTCAATGTGAAAAGCCTTTTCCCCTGTCAAAAACAATCAGTGGCAATTGTTCAACATAGCAGTTGCCTGAGGCAGTGACAATAGTTGGGGCAAACAACAAACTGTCCAAAAACTTAAAAGAAAGAGATGGAGAATGAGATGTACAAGGGAGCTTTGAAGAGTATCAACACATTCCTGGGAATTAAAAAGCCATGCACATGTTTAGGACTGTGTGCAAGACCAGGGAAGGGACCTGAGAAGGCTATAAGTTCTCACCTCTGGCTGACCTTGAGGCTTTGTATAAGTAGGAAGTGAAGCCTAAGACATCGTTGTCCTGACTATCAAAAGTGTGCCCCAACATGCACAAAGAGCCCCATAGCAAAGATTGGGAAGCTTATTTGTCCCAATCATTTAAGAAATCATTCTCTAATCAGTACCTGACCATTAATAATTAAGCAGAGACTTTAGTGCCATGCATAACAAAGAATACAGACCTCACAGATTTTGTTCAGAAAAGTAACTAAACAAACAAACAAAACAACAAATACTGTGGATGGAAGGATCCACTTTCAAAAGCTGTCACACTATATTATTTTAAACGTCTACCATTCAACAAAAATATGAGGAATACAAAAAAAGAGTACAGTCTATACATAGAGTAAAAAGCAGTAATCAGGAGCTGTTCTGGAAGGAGGCCTGGACATTGGATTTAATAGATGAAGACTTTAAACTATTTTAAATGTATTCAAGTAACTGAACTATGTCTTAACTAATATATGAGAATGATTTTTCATCAACTAGGGAATATCAATAAAGAGATAGAAATTATAAAAGAAGTGTCGAATAGAGTTGAAAATTATAAGAAGTGAAATAAAAAATTCAGAAGGCTCAAAGTAGATTTGAGCATGCAGAAGAATCAGTCAACTTAAAATAGATCAGTTACAATTATCCTATGTGAGAATCAGCAAGAAAAAACAATAAATAAGAGTAAACAGAGCCTCAGAGAAATGTGGGAAACCATTAAGCATACCAATACATAAATAGTGGAATTCCAGAAGGAGAAGAGAAAAGGGGCATAATATATATATATATATATATAAGAAAATGTCAAAAAATTTCTGAATGTGATTTAAAAAAAAAACAACAATATCTTAATTTATACATCCAAAATGCTCAACAAACTCCCAAGTATGATGAACTCAAAAAGATACATCATAACCAAACTGTCAAATGCTAAAGTCAAAGGGAGCATCTTGAAAGCAGGCAAGAAAAAAGTGACTCACACATGCAAGGGAACTTCAATAAGATTTACTGCTGATTTCACATCAAAAATCTTGGAGGCAAAAGGCAGTGGGATGACATATTCAAAACAATAATAAAAAAAGATAGGCAGTGAAGAATTCTATATCCAGCAAACCTATCCTTCAAAAATGAAAAAATTAAGACATTGCAAGATAAACAAAATTGATAATTATGTGCTAGCAGATCTGCCCAACCAAAAATACTAGAAGCTGAAATGAAATGAATAATTACTTCAGGCTGAAGGCCATAGACAGTAACTTGAAGCAACATGAGGAGATAAAAAGCATAGTTAATGGTAACTACATAGGTAAATATAAAAGATAGTATAAATTTTTCTTGTAACCATTTCTCCTGTTTAATTTAAAGATATCTGCATAAACTACAATTATAAATCTACATTGATGAGAATACAATATATAAAGGTATAATTTATATGATAATGATAGTACAAAGAAGAGGGAGAGAGAATGGAGTTATACAGAAGCAAAGATTTTGTAAACTATTAAAATTATATTGGTATTAGTCCAAACAAGATTTTTATAAATTAAGATGTAAAATTTTAATTCCCAAGGCAAAGGACGCTATGCAGAAAATGAAGAGACAACACACAAAATAGGAAAAATTTTTGCAGACTTTATATCCAGAATATATGAATATGCAACTCAACAGAAACATGATAAATAACCCAATTTTAAAATGACCAAAGGAAATGAATATACATTTCTGCAGAGATATACAAATGCATGAAAAGATGCTCATATTTTATGATTATTTTTCATCTCTAATTATTACTGAGGGAATGCAAATCAAAATCACAATGAGATACTACTTTATACCCACCAGGATGGATATAATGACAAAGACAATAACAAATGTTGGTAAAGATATGGAGAAATTGGAATGCTCATATACAGCTGGTCAGAATGTAAAAGGGTGTAGCTGCTGTGTAAAAATGGTTTTGCAGTTTCTCAAAAGGTTAAATATAGATTTGCCATATGACCCAGCAATTCCAATTCTAGGTATACACACTCAAGAGAAATACAAATATTTGTCCATACAAAAACTTGCACATAAATGTTCATAGCAGCAGTATTCATAATAGGCAAAATGGAAACACTCCAAATATGCATCTATTAATGAATGAATAATCAAAATATGTTATATTCATATGGTGTAATATTTTTCAGCTATTAAAAAGGGATGAATTTCTGATATATGCAATAACAAACCTTGAAAATAACATGCTAAGTGAAAGAAGGCAAAAGCACAAGACCACAAATTATATGATTCCATCTATATGAGATGTCCAGAATAGATAATCTATGGAGACAGAAAACAAATTAGTAGTTGGTTAGAGATGGGGATGTAGAGAAGGGAATGAGGAAGGGAATGCTAATTGGTATGGGGTTTCTTTAGGGGATAAAGAAAATGTCCTAAAATTGTTGTGATTGGGTGGCTCAGTGGTTGAGTGTCTACCTTCAGCTCGGGTTGTGATCCGGGGGTCCTGGGATCGAATCCCACATCGGGCTCTCCACAGGGAGCCTACTTCTCCCTCTGCCTATGTCTCTGCCTCTCTCCATGTCTCTCATGAATAAATAAATAAATAAATAAATAAATAAATAAATAAATTTTTAAAAATAAAATTGTGGTGATGGTTTATTAATTATATCTCAAAAAATCTAATAAGAATTATACAGGCAGAACCCTCACTAGAGTTGGATTTCCTGGAATGCCATAAGTGAAGTCAGGGCCTCAGAGACCACAGCCTTCTTGCAAGTGACTGTGCCAGGATAATGCCAATTCCACTAATACCACCTTCCCATGCCAGCAATGGAAAGAGATTCTGGCTGAGGGCAAGGCTGATACTTTTTGAAATGTATTTATGCTATTCACTATAATGAAAGAATAAGGTATAGAGTCCCACTAAGGAAGGGGGCAAGTAACCCCGGACACAGAATTGGAGCCAGTTCTCTGTGAAATCTGGAACTGTAGGGTCTTTTGGCTTTGCTGGACCAGCCCAGACATTTGTCTGGTAAAGCATAGTCAGCCTAACTTTACCAGGGTGGAGGAGGCCCAGGAGACAATAACTTGCCAGAGCTAGCTGTGTGCTGTGGAGTGGAGAGTGCCAGGGTTCAGTTGAGTCCAGGCTAAGCTAGGATTTGGATCTTGGTTGTCCGCCAGCTTCTTGGGAAAAATAGATGTTTTCAAACAGTTCAGTTAAAAATGGCCCTTAGGCAAGGAGCCCTATGGGAAATGAGAGGAAGCTTTTAGACAAAAATGGATAAGAACAAAGGGAAGAAAAGCATCTCATTTGTTGTAACAGACGAAGCCTAGATAGTTGGGAGACCTGAATTACAGTCCAGCCATGTTAACTCATGAATACCACAGTATTTTTCTGGACCTACTTCTTCATAGGTAAAAGAAGCAGGCTGAAGGAATTATAATAGTTTTTCTTCTCCAACATGTTTCAGGGAATGTTAGGGCATTGTTTCAAACTGAATGATGTCAATAAAATCCATATGTTGAAGTCCTACCCCCAATGTGACTGCATTTGGAGATAGGGCCTGTAAAAGTCTAATAAAGGTTGAATGAAGTAATAAAGGTTAGGCCTTAGTTCCAAAAACTGGTGTTCATATAAGAAGAGGAAAAGATGTCAAAGATCATTCTCTCTTTGTTTGCTCTCTCTCTCTTGCTCTCTGCACACAGAGGAAAGGCCATTTGAAGACACAGTGAGAACACGGCCATCTACAAGTTTAGGAAGGGAGTTCTCACCAGAAACCAACCCTGACAAGACCTTGATCTTGGACTTCTAAGCCTCCAGAACTGTGATAAAAGAAATTTCTGTTGTTTAAGCCTCATAGTCTACAGTTTTTTTTTTTTGTTATGGCAGCCTGAGCTGACCATTACAGCTATAGTGAAGGGGCATCAGTTTATTTGACTCAACTTTTTAAAAAGTTTATTTTAAAAGGTTGGTAAAAGTCATGGAGACACTTATAATGTCATATGCCAAAAGATTTTTGTTAAATTCTGCTGCGAGGTTAGCTCATTTTTAGAAAGCCCTTTGAATGAATCTTCTTTTCCTATCAGCTTAAATGAAGAGTATAGGGCTATTTTGGGGTAAGCTGTTTATTTGTTTAAAGATTACATTTTTAAGTAATCTCTATACTCAATATGGGGCTCAAACCCACAACCCTGAGATCAAGAGTTACATGTTCTACTGACTGAGCAACCTAAGTACACCCAGGGTAAGCTGTTTTAAATGAGTGATTTACTAAGCATAGATTCAAGGACAGGGAATATAGACCCTGTCAATGGCAAAAATGTGAAGTAAACTGCACATATCTTTTTACATCACCACAATTTTATAAATATTTATCTGTGTGAATCCAGTATTTTCTCAATACTATAAAACCAAATACAATAATAAATTCAATCCTGCAACTGAAAAGAAAGAACCATGGCAATATAACAAATTTGCCAATAAGAATATGAATGAGATCAATCCAGCAATGTATTGAAAACCATTATATCATGACACGGAAAGATTTACACAATGAATTTGAGATAATCAACACAAATTAATCTACTTCTGTTAACTATGATAATCTCTGGTTGGAGAGAATATGTAATTTAATTTTCTTATTTTTGCCCTTTTATGTTTTCTCATTTTGCTATGATGCAAATGTCCTGTTTCCATAAAAACAAAAGATAATACAACTTTTATTTTTTTATTTTTTGATAGTACAACTTTTAAAAAGAGAATCAGGGAGAAATGATTTACAAAATTTATATCATAGTAAAAGGGCAATATTCCAAAAACATGAAAAAAAATGTTTAACAGAGGATTAAAAGACCAAAACTGCCATAAAAATTGTTTCAAAAGACTTTCATAAAAAGAGATGTTAAAATGCCACTTAAACATTTTTAAATGTTTTCAACCTAACTCATAAAAGAAATGCTATATATGCTATATATATATATATATATGCTATATATATATGCTATATATATATCACATCTTCTTCATCCAGCCATCAACCGATGGACAGTTGGACTCCATAATTTGACTTTTATTGATAATGCTGCTATAAACATCAGGGTGCATGTGCCCCTTCTAATCAGCACTTTTGTATCCTTTTGTATCCTTTGGATAAATTCCTAGTAGTGCAATTTCTTGGTTGTAGGGTAGTTCTATTTTTAACTATTGGAGGAACCTCCAAACTGTTTTCCAGAGTGGGCATACCAGTTTGCATTCCCACCAACAGTGCAGAAAGGTTCCCCTTTCTCTGCATCCTCACCAACATCTTTTGTTTCCTGAGCTGTCAACTTTAGCCATTCTGACAGGTATGAGGTAGTATCTCATTGTGGTTTTGATTTGTATTTCCCTGATGATGAGTAACATTGAGCATTTTTTCATGTGTCCATTAGCCATTTGTAGGTCTTCTTTGGAGAAATATCTGTTCCTGTCTTCTGCCTATTTCTTAACTGGAACATTTATTTTTTGGGTGTTGATTTGGATGAGTTCTTTATACATTCTGGATACTAGCCCTTTATCTGATATGCCATTTGCAAATATCTTCTCTCATTCTGTCAGTTGTCTTTGTTTTTGTTGATTGTTTCCTTGGCTGTGCAGAAGCTTCTTATCTTGATGAGGTTCATTTTGAAAAAAAGTTCATTTTTGCTTTTGTTTCCCTTGCCCCCAGAGATATATCTAGTAAAAAGTTGCTCCAGGCAAGGTCAAAGAGGTTGCTGCCTATATTCCCCTCTAGGATTTTGATGGTTTTCTGTCTCACATTTAGGAGCATTTTGTGTATCCATTTTGGATTAATTTTTTGTGTATGGTGTAAGAAAGTGGTCCAGTTTCATTCTTTTGCATGTAACTATAAGAACAAATGGAGGGTTGTCGGATGGAAGGAGGGTGGGTGGATTCACTAAGTGAGTGATGGGCATCACACAGGAAACTTGTTGGGATGAGCACTGGGTGTTATATATAAGTGATGAATGACTAAATTTTACTCCTGAAACCAATACTCTACTATGTTAACACCATGAATTTAAACTTTAAAAGTGAAATGGAAGGCATCTTTTTATTATGTATTATTTTTAAAAGACTTCATTTCTTTTTTTAAGATTTATTTACTTATTTTAGGAGACAGAGAGAATCTTAGGCAGACTCCCCACTGAGTACAGAGCCTGATGCAGGGCTTGATGTCATGACCCTGAGATTATGACCAGAGCCAAAATCAGGATTTGGACACTTAACCATCTGAGCCAGGCAGGCACCCCAAAAAACTTCATTTCTTTAGAGCAGTTTTATGTTCACAGCAAAAGTAAGAAGAAGGCACAGCGATTTCCCATATTCTGCCTGCATCCATGAATGCATAGCCTCTGCCTTTGTCATTATAGGTTCTCTAAATATAACAAATATATTACCCTGATGGGGGCATTATTATAACCTGTACTGATACATCATAACCTGAGGTCCATATTTTACATTGTGGTTCATTCTTGGTGTTGTACATCCTATGAAGTTTGACAAATCTGTAATGTATCCATTATTATATTCTCATTCAGAGTATTGTCACTGCCTTAAAAATCCTTTGTGCTCCACCTCTTCAACACTTCCTTCCCACAACTTCTGGCAACCACTGAACTTTTTACTATTTTCCTTGATCTGCCTTTTTCAGAATGGTATATAGTTGGAATAATTCATTAGGCAGACTTTTCAGATTGACTTCCTTCATTTAGCAATGTGCATTCACATTTCCTCCATGTCTTCTCATGGCTAGAAAGCTTTTCTTTTTTAGTGCTGAGTAATATTCCATCATCATCTAGATGTGCCACAGTTTGTTCATCCATTCACCTACTGAAAGACATCTTGCTAGCTCTCAAGTTTTGGCAATTATAAATAAAGCTGCCATAAACATCTGGGTGCAGGTTTTTATGTGGTTATAAGTTTTCAGTTCATTTGGGTAAATATCAAGGAGCATGACTGCTTTATCACATGGTAAGAATATGTTTAGTTTTATAAGAAACTGCCAAAATATCTTCCACATTGGCTGTACCATATAGTATTTCCACCAGGTATAATTAAGAGTTCTTTTTCTTCTACATCCTTACCAGCATTTGGTGTCATCTTTTAAATTTTTTTAAAGATTTTATTTATTTATTCATGAGAGACACAGTAAGAGGCAGACATAGGCAGAGACAGAAGCAGGCTCCATGCAGGAAGCCCGATGTGGGACTCGATCTCGGGACTCCAGGATCATGCCCTGGGCTGAAGGGAGGCCCTCAACTGCTGAGCCACCCAGGCATCCCTCTTGGTTTTTTTAGGAAAGCATTTGCTAGCTAAATTTTGGAGGCCAAAGAAGCTTCTCAAGAAGATTGCATTTTTGCTTTGAGGTTATTCTCAGTCTCACAACACTCGAGAAGAAAAAGCTAAGAATTCTCCTAGTGCTGCTAAACTTCAATTGATTCCTTGAAACCTACATTTAAACCTTTATGATTTATTTGTTGCAAATGCTTGTGAGGCAATGTTCAAATAAACAGAATACTGATTTATAAGTATCAATTGATGCAAAAGATTGAAGAGACACTATAAAAAGTGAAAAGACAAAACACAGACTGAATAATTTTTAAAAAATAGATTAGATTTTTACAAAGAATATACAAAGAGGGACAACAAATTAACAGGACAAACAGCCCAATAGGCAATTGCACCAATGTTGAAATTTGGTACTTCATAGAAGATGCCCAACTGGACAAGAAGCATGTAAAAAGTACTCAACCTTGCTCCTAATTGGGTAAATTCATATTAAAATGATCATTCATTTTATAGCCATCATTGAAAAAAATGAGTGAGGGATCCCTGGGTGGCGCAGCGGTTTGGCGCCTGCCTTTGGCCCGGGGCGATCCTGGAGACCCAGGATCGAATCCCACGTCGGGCTCCCGGTGCATGGAGCCTGCTTCTCCTTCTGCCTGTGTCTCTGCCTCTCTCTCTCTCTCTCTCTCTGTGTTACTATCATAAATAAAAAAAAATAAACACTAAAAAAAAAAGTAAAAAATGAGTGATAACATCAAGTGTGGTGGCCAGTGGAAGTAGGAACTCACACACTCCATGTGGGAATGTAAATTGAGGAGGAGGAGCAAGATGGCGGAAGAGTAGGGTCCCCAAATCACCTGTCTCCACCAAACTACCTAGAAAACCTTCAAATTATCCTGAAAATCTATGAATTCGGCCTGAGATTTAAAGAGAGACCAGCTGGAATGCAACAGTGAGAAGAGTTCGCGCTTCTATCAAGGTAGGAAGACGGGGAAAAAGAAATAAAGGAACAAAGGCCTCCAAGGGGGAGGGGCCCCGCGAGGAGCCGGGCTGAGGCCGGGGCGAGAGTCCCCAGGACAGGAGAGCCCCGTCCCGGAGGAGCAGGAGCTGCACCGACCTTCCCGGGGGAAAGGGGCTCGCGGGGAGTTGGAGCAGGACCCAGGAGGGCGGGGATGCCCTCGGGCTCCCGGGGACAGTAACAGCAACTGCGCACCCAGGAGAGTGCGCCGAGCTCCCTAAGGGCTGCAGCGCGGGCGGCGGGACCCGGCGGGACCCGGAGCAGCTGAAGGGGCTCGGGCGGCGGCTCCGCGGAGGGGGCTGCGCGGCCCCGGGAGCAGCTCGGAGGGGCTCGGGCAGAGGAAGAGGCTCCGTGCGGAGGGGGCTGCGCGGTTCCAGGAGCAGCTCGGAGGGGCTCGGGCGGCGGCTCCGCGGAGGGGGCTGCGCGGCCCAGGAGCGCGAATCCACCAGCGCAGGCTCCGGAGCACAGGGCGCCGGGACACAGCCCAGGATCCCGCCTCCCCCGGGACAGGCAGAGGCCGGGAGGGCCCAGGACAGCAAGGACGCTCCTGCCCCAGCTGAGCAGATCAGCGGCCCCGCCCCGGAGCCTCCAGGCCCTGCAGACGGAGTTCCTGCCGGAGCTGAATCCAGGTTTCCAGAGCTGCCCCGCCACTGGGGCTGTTCCTCCTGCGGCCTCACGGGGTAAACAACCCCCACCGAGCCCTGCACCAGGCAGGGGCACAGCAGCTCCCCCAACTGCTAACACCTGAAAATCAGCACAACAGGCCCCTCCCCCAGAACACCAGCTAGACGGACAACTTCCAGGAGAAGCCAAGGGACTTAAAGTACACAGAATCAGAAGATACTCCCCGGTGGTTCTTTTTTTATTTGTTTGTTTTTGGTTTTGTTTTTGTTTTGTTTTGCCTTTTGATTTGTTTCCTTCCCCCACCCCCTTTTTTTTCTCCTTTCTTTTTCTTTCTCTTTTTCTTCTTTTTTTTTTTTTTTTTCGTTTTTTTTTTTCTTTTTCTTCCCTTTTTTTTCTCTTTCTCTTTTCTTTCCTTCTTTCTCTCCTCTCTTTTTCTCTTTTTCCCAATACAACTTGCTTTTGGCCACTCTGCACTGAGCAAAATGACTAGAAGGAAAACCTCACCTCAAAAGAAAGAATCAGAAACAGTCCTCTCTCCCACAGAGTTACAAAATCTGGATTACAATTCTATGTCAGAAAGCCAATTCAGAAGCACTATTATACAGCTACTGGTGGCTCTAGAAAAAAGTATAAAGGACTCAAGAGACTTCATGACTGCAGAATTTAGAGCTAATCAGGCAGAAATTAAAAATCAATTGAATGAGATGCAATCCAAACTAGAAGTCCTAACGACGAGGGTTAACGAGGTGGAAGAACGAGTGAGTGACCTAGAAGACAAGTTGATAGCAAAGAGGGAAACTGAGGAAAAAAGAGACAAACAATTAAAAGACCATGAAGATAGATTAAGGGAAATAAACGACAGCCTGAGGAAGAAAAACCTACGTTTAATTGGGGTTCCCGAGGGCGCCGAAAGGGACAGAGGGCCAGAATATGTATTTGAACAAATTCTAGCTGAAAACTTTCCTAATCTGGGAAGGGAAACAGGCATTCAGATCCAGGAAATAGAGAGATCCCCCCCTAAAATCAATAAAAACCGTTCAACACCTCGACATTTAATTGTGAAGCTTGCAAATTCCAAAGATAAGGAGAAGATCCTTAAAGCAGCAAGAGACAAGAAATCCCTGACTTTTATGGGGAGGAGTATTAGGGTAATAGCAGACCTCTCCACAGAGACCTGGCAGGCCAGAAAGGGCTGGCAGGATATATTCAGGGTCCTAAATGAGAAGAACATGCAACCAAGAATACTTTATCCAGCAAGGCTCTCATTCAAAATGGAAGGAGAGATAAAGAGCTTCCAAGACAGGCAGCAACTAAAAGAATATGTGACCTCCAAACCAGCTCTGCAAGAAATTTTAAGGGGGCCTCTTAAAATTCCCCTTTAAGAAGAAGTTCAGTGGAACAGTCCACAAAAACAAAGACTGAATAGATATCATGATGACACTAAACTCATATCTCTCAATAGTAACTCTGAATGTGAACGGGCTTAATGACCCCATCAAAAGGCGCAGGGTTTCAGACTGGATAAAAAAGCAGGACCCATCTATTTGCTGTCTACAAGAGACTCATTTTAGACAGAAGGACACCTACAGCCTGAAAATAAAAGGTTGGAGAACCATTTACCATTCGAATGGTCCTCAAAAGAAAGCAGGGGTAGCCATCCTTATATCAGATAAACTAAAATTTACCCCAAAGACTGTAGTGAGAGATGAAGAGGGACACTATATCATACTTAAAGGATCTATTCAACAAGAGGACTTAACAATCCTCAATATATATGCTCCGAATGTGGGAGCTGCCAAATATATAAATCAATTATTAACCAAAGTGAAGAAATACTTAGATAATAATACACTTATACTTGGTGACTTCAATCTAGCTCTTTCTATACTCGATAGGTCTTCTAAGCAAAACATCTCCAAAGAAACGAGAGCTTTAAATGATACACTGGACCAGATGGATTTCACAGATATCTACAGAACTTTACATCCAAACTCAACTGAATACACATTCTTCTCAAGCGCACATGGAACTTTCTCCAGAATAGACCACATATTGGGTCACAAATCGGGTCTGAACCGATACCAAAAGATTGGGATTGTCCCCTGCATATTCTCGGACCATAATGCCTTGAAATTAGAACTAAATCACAACAAGAAGTTTGGAAGGACCTCAAACACATGGAGGTTAAGGACCATCCTGCTAAAAGATAAAAGGGTCAACCAGGAAATTAAGGAAGAATTAAAAAGATTCATGGAAACTAATGAGAATGAAGATACAACCGTTCAAAATCTTTGGGATGCAGCAAAAGCAGTCCTAAGGGGGAAATACATCGCAATACAAGCATCCATTCAAAAACTGGAAAGAACTCAAATACAAAAGGAATGTAAATTGATTTAACCACTTTGGAGAGCCATTAAGAAATACCTGATAAGCATTCCCTAAAGCTCAGCAATTACACTTCTAGGAGTAAACACTCCTAAAGTCTCAGTATTTTACACCTGTAGATGTGTGAACATAATTTCTAGATTATAGACAGGGGATGCCACTGTGAAAAAGTGAGGAATACAGAATAGTTGCCAAGCAGTTACAACATTGCATGATTAATATGAAAATGAAGGCAGTACAAGATGCCATTAGAGTATCCAAGAGGAAAAACATACATTTTACAGATGAGAGCATTGAGATTTAGGTTAAGTTACACTTAAGGTCGCATAGATGGGAAGAGTTGGAGGAAAGGATTCCACTCAAGTTTTCTAATTCCAGGTATCCTACATCTTTAACTAGCATGCATATTATCTTCCATACTTTGAAGGTCTTCTCTATTTAAAATAATCCTGTTACAGTCTTACATTTTTCTCTAAAATTACCCAAGTGTGAATGTGCCAATTTCTTCTTGACTAAATCTGTTAAAATAAGGTATTTTCATTCTACTTTATTATGACTAAATTCATTGTTCTCTTGGTGTGCTCAAAGGGTTCCCATACTGAAGAGTACGAGATTTAATGATACAATAATCTCTGCTTTGTATGACAGAAATCTATTCCATTGGATAATTATATATTCAGGGAGTATCACAAACATGGCAGGCATGGTAGTAAATTTATTTGGGTCTCAGTTCCAGAAGTCTATATGGGATTCTCTAGAATAGAATGGTTCTTTTTATTTTAAGAAAGTATAGTTTCCAACAAAATATATAGCCTTGGGAGGCACACAAAGAGCTCCTGATAAAGAAAGGGAAACCCTCCCTGGCCATATAGTGTAGCTAGATCCTGTTGATCAATTGGGAGACACAGGTCCTCACCAAATCATCTCAAAACCTAATGGTATATTAGCTTTTATACCAAACTGACATGACCTGTGATGTCCAGATGCCAGCTGTGACATTTCTAGCACTTGTCTCATTCCTATCATACCAACATGGACTGCTTGATTGTTTTGTAAGTCTTTCATTCTGATTTCTCCTTCAGTTTTCCATTTAAAAACACATGAACCAATAGACAGGATGTGTTAATTAATTTTAGTTGTGTTTGCTTTGCTGTATGTCACTGATGCCCAAACTCACTGAGTTGAGTACCTATAGGTGCTGCATTATTGAAATTTGTAGTCAATTCTTTATTTGGTTAAAAAACATATTTATGCAGGACTCCATCTCATTGGACTTGGAAATTGCAGAGAAGATTTCTGAGTGTTTGATGTGGGAGGCCAAGGAGGATGAGGTGAGCAATGATGCAGCTGTGGCTGTGGATTCAGGAAAAAATGAAATAAGTTTGAAGAATCCATTTCTGAAGCTGGTAATCTAAGTGGATGACATTTTATTTATTTATTTTTTCATATTAAACTTGTACCTTTACTTAGGTTTGATTTTAATGAATGTGTTGGGGAGAGAGACCACAGGAAATGGTGAGGCCCATGCTGGGTGGATGGAATTTCAAATCCTGTATACTAGCTTGTTATTTGCCAGAGTATGAGTGCCTTTGGAGAAAGGGTTTCTAAGGGGTAAATGAACTCCTTAAGTGTATCAGTAGAAGAACCCTCAACACTTACAACGTGGAGCATGTTGTCACTGTAAGGATCATTTGATTAGAATCAAGGAACCAAGGCCCAATCAAGCTAGCTGTGGGAAGAAATTGGCTGGCTATAAGGATACTGTAGACTCAGGGATCAAATATCATCTTTTTCAGGTGAGGTCTGGAGTACAAAGCCTAGACATTCTGCTCTTAAGTTCCCTATAACTCTCTCAGATTCAAAACTACTCTTCAGTCCAGCATCTACTGTGTCTGAACATGTCTCTTTCTTAAGAGTCTGTCTTCCATCCGACCCCACTGCACCTTTGTGAACATCTGTCTTGGCTTACCTCTATTCACAAAAGGAACTGACCTTGATATAGGAATTGGCTCTGCTCCAAAGGCCAGAGAAGCTGTGCCACATCTCTGAATGGAACACAGCCAGGTTCTCAGACGAACTGTCTCTATTCAGTGTCCAAATGCCAACGAAAGCTGGCAATTCAGTCTAAGACATCCGTGAGAAGCTAATGGAGTTGGTTAGCAGACAGGCATCCACAGAAATGTTTTTGGAAAAGTTGGGAACGTGGGATTTGTGTTCTAATTGTGGTCTTCTTTGTCTCTTTTAGATTCAATTTAGAAGTATAATATGAATAATAGTTATGCTTTCTATATGTACAAATAGGCAAAGCACAGTTCCCAGTGTCTGGCACATAAAAATTACACAGAACTATGGGGTATCCCTTATAC
Source organism: Canis lupus familiaris (assembly GCF_011100685.1). NCBI lineage: Eukaryota > Metazoa > Chordata > Mammalia > Carnivora > Canidae > Canis > Canis lupus. Next base: position 81,180,071 of record NC_049260.1, read on the forward strand.
TCATGCACAACAATGGACACAAAACAAAAAAGGACATCTTTCAGATCAAGATTGCCAAGTTCCTCAACATCCTTCCCACTTCAAATCCAGTAGCTAAAATCTGCCCAGAATTCAGTCATACACATGTATCTAATTATAGATCATTTCTCATCATTATTGTTTGTCTTGGTTTTGTGGTTTTTGGAATTGAGGCTCTCAGCTGTTCCTCAACAGTGTGAAGCTGACAGGTTTTCCCATACCTCTTGAAAGACTGTCCACAGTCTTTATTACTCCTTAAGTTGACCTTGAGTCCAATGAAAACAGCCTGTGATGGCAGCTTGTATGTGACCCAAATCAGCTTTCCTATCAGTGGGGCTCCCTCTTCCACATGCCAATGTCTTACTTTTATAGACAATGCCCCTAATTACAATTTTACTACAAATTCTTAAGCTGATCAAATCATTAAGCTTAGTAGGGACATAAGGTAGTTGTGGAACTCCTCAAGATTTTGTTTGTGTGTGTGCGAATCTCATTCAAATAACACAAAATTTATCATTTTAATGTGTACAAAGCTTTTAGTATGTTTATGAAGTTGTGCAATCATCACCACTAATTCCAGAACATTTTCATCACTCCAAAAAGAAACTTCTTACCTATTAGCAGGCACTCTTAGTTCCTCCTACCCTCATTCCCATGAAACCACTAATTTACTTTCTGTCTTTATAGATTTGCCTATTCTGGAAATTTTATATAAATGGAATTATATAACATGTTGCCTTTTGCATCTGGGTTCTTTCATTTAGCATAGTATTTTTAAGGTTAATCCACATTGTAGTATGCATCAGTACTTCATTTTATGGCTGAATAATATTTCATTGTACAAATACAACACATTTTGCTTATCCATTCATCAGCTGATGGGCATTTGGGTTATTTCCACTTTTTTAGCTATGAATAATAGTGTTTAATTCTTTGCGAATACAGTCCATTTTGCTCTGATATTGGGAATGTGACCTGATATTTTCAAGGCTACCCTGACCTGGAGGATGAGGGATAGGAATAGAGTAAGTTAAAACACCACAAAACTTGCTGTTGTTACTGAAAATCAGCTGTTTTTCTTGAATAAGTGCAAGATGCAAATGCCCCAGGTATCATAGTTCTTTTTACTGTTGGGTTCAGCAGTAAGTTCAGCTTCATCTCATCCTGGAAATTCAACAAGCCTACAAAGAACAGCCTTTATCCAGCTGGCATAAAGCAATAGGGAAGGGATAACAAATATGACCAGCTAAGAAGCCCCAAAGCTCAACTTTGAGCAGGAAGAAGGAGGGCCAGCAACTTTCTTCAGGGCACAGACTCTGCTGCAACCTGGCTGACTTTGAGCCTCTTAGGAAACTGCTGAGTCATAAAGTTGGCTCCATTAATAAGTGAATTTCAAGCAAATAAGTGAGGACATGTCATCAAGTCAGACATGCAAAGCCACACATTAGATCTGTGGGGATGATGAGGGTTACATTTTGTACCCCTACTCATATCAATAGTCTCCACAGAATTTATCTGGAACGGGCATTTGACTGAGAATTTATAAAACTAAAAATGTAGAGGGGATTTCTGTGGAATATACTGAGCCAAATTTAAGGATTAGGGTCCTAAAGTTCTTGGCTCTTCTGCAGGTTCTTTGAAAGTGAATGAAACAACTAAAAACTATAGGAAAAACCAGAAAGCTGTCCAAATATATTACATAATTTTGGGCAACTGGAGCACTAGACATGGGGTTGACATTGGATCTGCAGAGACAAGAATATAATCCAGCAAACCACTTGACCTATCACTGCTCAGCATTTAGGTAGTCATCATAATGTAATGTTGGTTTTGTTTTTTAAACTTCAGAATCAACTCATAGACAAAGCATGTATGACTTAATCTGTTTATAAAACAGAATATAATGTTATCCATTCTGCCAAGACAGTGGGAAGGGGGCTGGGAAGGAGTAGTAGCAGAGAGGTGAGCACAAGGTAAGAGCCTGGATGCCGGGATCCCTGGGTGGCGCAGCGGTTTAGCGCCTGCCTTTGGCCCAGAGCGCGATCCTGGAGACCCGGGATCGAATCCCACGTCGGGCTCCCGGTGCATGGAGCCTGCTTCTCCCTCTGCCTGTGTCTCTGCCTCTCTCTCTCTCTCTCTCTCTCTCTCTCTGTGACTATCATAAAAAAAAAAGAGCCTGGATGCCAATATCTTCATTTCACAGAGTGGGAGTTAATAAATACTGTTAAGAAAAAATGAAATAGGGCAGCCCGGGTGGCTCAGCGGTTTAGCGCCGCCTTTGGTCCAGGGCCTGATCCTGGAGACCCAGGATTGAGTCCCACATCAGGCTCCCTGCAAGGAGCCTGCTTCTCCCCCTGCCTGTGTCTCTGCCGCTCTCTCTTTCTCTCTCTCTCTCTCATGAGTAAATAAATAAAAATCTAATCTAAAAAACAGCATAAAAAAAGATTAAAAAAATGAAATAAGGAAGGTCAAGTATATTATTTACTTTACAAAGAACAAAAATAATAAAACATCAACATTCAGAATAGGATTAGTGAATTAAATAATTATCTTCATAAGGTCATAATAATATTATAATTATAATATCAGTATATAAAATATATAAAACTGATAAATAAATATAATAAAGAATTAAGAGTTATAGACACCAGAAGAAATAAAAAAGAAAAATAATAACTCTAGGTTGTGCATCTGGAGTTATAGAGTGGTGGCCATTTCCTTAGCTATGAATATATATGTAGAAATAATATATACACATGTTGTAAAAAAAAAGTCTTACAAGCACTTCCCAATTGTTTTTATGGTATAATAAACAAGTCTTCACTATGGCTTCATTCATGTTTATCCTTTGCTAATTTCTTCAGCCTCACCTTTCTCATTTTTCTCCTCCCAGGATAGTTCAGCATGCAGAAGTACTGTTGACTTTCCCTAGCATACAAAGTGTTGCTCATCTTCAAGTTTGCAAGTCTGGTGTTCTTTCTATCTGGAGTATTCTTTTTTTTTTTTTACCTGGAGTATTCTTATCTTGCTTTTCCTCCTCATCATCTAATTAACTACTCAGCCTGATGGCTTTATTGTAGACTGAGGAACATCCATGATCCAGACAGGATGGGAACCTCTCCTACATGCTCCTGTAGAATCCTCAAATGTCATGCTTGGGTGGACACCAGAAGTAGGTGCACAGTTCCCTGTCATGCTGAAATCCTGGGGAAAGCTGTGCAAGGGCCAGATGCAGTTGGACACAATGAGTCTGTGCTACAGGAGAGGGAACCAGGCCCTTGTGACTCTCCCTTTATATAAGCAATTGAGAGAGCAGCTTTGCTAGAAGAGCAAGAAGGGCTTGAGTTTTGACAACAAATGATCTGAGCTTAGGTGTCAATTTTCCTGGGAGTTGCTGGGTTATACCACTTAGTATCTGAAGGCATTGAGGGAAGTTGAAGTCACATGCAGCTCTTATCATGAACAGGAAAGGGATCCCATGTAGCCCATCACCAGGCTATCCTAAGAGGATTTCTAGTGTCATTCATCTCACCATTATTTTCAGTTGTTATCATAATATATTAAAAGTGGGTATTTACTTTGTCCTTCCAACTAGTCTGAGTGACTTTTGAGGTCAGGGACCTTGTTTTGTTGATCATTATGTCTCCAGAACTGAGTCAGGTTTTATAAATTTTGGTTCATTTGAATGAACCAATGAATAAATGACATGTCCTCTGAAATTAGGTTTGAAAAGAGTTGTCCAACTACTTTGTTTAATAGGCCCCTTCTATTTACATGTATGTTACTATCTGAGCCTTTAAAAGAATATCCTGGTGATTGGAAAACTTTAAGAGCCACATGAGAAAATCTCAAAGTTGGCAGAACTTCTTGGTATTATTAAGATGGAGAATGATGCTCCCTTGACTCCCTACTTTGTGTGTGTGCATACACATGCATGCATCCATCATTCTCCACTTGCTTCAGTCATAGTCACAGAGCAGGGGAAAACACTTATATTAGAGCTGAAGTCTTTCTAACTTCAAGCATAGTCTCTGAAGACATAAAGATAATATAAGACATTGCCCCATATAATGCAATAGATTCTCCCTTATGAATAAGTTTAAGACATTTTTTAACATCTCTAAACTTTTTTTGGAACATGCTACCGTCTTTCTAGATGTTTGTTGGGGAAATTATAAAGCCATAGCAACAGAGGAACTATTTATTTTAGTACAGAACAGGATTCTGAATGGCCTGACCCTTATCACCATGAAAGCTTCAGCCAAATCTATTTTCCCCTTCTTTCTAGGTAAAACAGAATGGCATCCCCTCCTTAAATAATGTAGGAAAGGAGTCCTTTCATCTGTGCATTGCTTTGACTCTCATATAGTTTTCTCCTGACCTGAGTCCCCCAGGGAGCTAACAGATAATTCAAGGGCTACTTATGGTAAAGAAAGAAGCATAGATCAATAGTAATACTTGGAGTTTAACCAACTGCAGTGAAGAGTATTATGAAATTGCTCAACAGAAAAAGTAAGTTTGTGAATATTTAGGCTCACCTAAAAGAAATGCCCCATTTGCAAATTGGCTAGTGGGGACTTACCCTACTTTATTGAAATTTAGGGATTAAAAAGGACAAGATTGGTTTTGTTCTCTCTTGAGAAAAATTAATTAGACATATATTCAATTTTTGTGTAGTGTGGAGAAATACTAATTTAAAAGTAATGAAAAATTCAATTGATTTTTTTAAAAAACAATTATTTCTTCATGAACTCCATTGATTCTGAACTTAAAACTCAGTGAAATGAATGTCATTGCTTTTAAATCTCTGATAAAACTGTTCACTTGAAGAGGTTTTACCTTTGCTAGTCAGTCTTCCCACTACAAACGGGCTAATTTCTACAATGTGTGTCTTATCACCTACCATAATTAACTAATACTTGGTAAATATGTTATTTGGGTAACATATGTGCAACTCATTTGCAAATATGTGGATAGGATCAAATTGCCAAATAATGAATATCCTATTAATAGATTATTCTAATCAGATAGTGACATGTCAAAGTACTTCTTGGTCTATGATTCCTTAAACACTCTAAATATATCCTCTAGAGACACATGCAGAAAATATCAAAATAAATCATGACTAGCACATGAGGGGGTATCTGGCTTGACACATATATGTACATCTATCATAGAATTGGAGTTACAGAATATTATATGAGCCAGGAATCTATCTCTTACTCTCAGGTATTTGTAAGAGGAAGTGACCAGAAGTAAGTTACATAATGCAAGTGTTAGGTGTTAGTCATACTTGATCTATGTCTTTGTGAAAAATATTCTTCAGGTAGATACATAATACTTAAGTACCATAGGGACTATTCTCTTTCAGTCCAAATGTTAGCTTACATTCATCTCTTTCAAACTAAACCCTGGTTGGAAAAGGCCAAACATTCTGCAGACAGACCACGGATTTCTCAGTTTTACCATTGAGCAAAGGTAACGAACCATTCTTTTTCTTTACATTAGCTGTACACAAATTTGGGGGGCTTTCCTTCCATGATTTACCTATAAGTAGCCAGAGAAACTAGGGTATCTGGCCTGGAATAGGTACGTGTATATATTTTTTTAATAATTAGAACGTCAATAAAGTCATTTTTCTTTTCTTAATAATAAATTTATTTTTTATTTGTGTTCATTTGCCAATATACAGAATAACACCCAGTGTTCATCCCATCAAGTGCCCCCCTCAGTGCCCGTCACTCATTCACCCCCAGCCCCCGCCCTCTTCCCCTTCCACCACCCCTAGTTCGTTTCCCAGAGTTAGGAGTCTTTATGTTCTGTCTCCCTTTCTGATATTTCCCATACATTTCTTCTCCCTTCCCTTCTATCCCCTTTCACTATTATTTATATTCCCCAAATGAATGAGAACATAAAGTTTGTCCTTCTCCGATTGACTTACTTCACTCAGCATAATACCCTCCAGTTCCATCCACGTTGAAGCAAATGGTGGGTATTTGTCATTTCTAATGGCTAAGTAATATTCCATTGTATACATAAACCACATCTTCTTTATCCATTCATCTTTTGATGGACACCGAGGCTCCTTCCACAGGTTGGCTATTGTGGACATTGCTGCTGGAAACATCAGGGTGCAGGTGTCTTGGCGTTTCATTGCATCTGTATCTTTGGGGTAAATCCCCAACAGTGCAATTGCTGGGTCTAGGGCAGGTCTATTTTTAACTCTTTGAGGAACATCCACACAGTTTTCCAGAGTGGCTGCACCAGTTCACATTCCCACCAACAGTGTAAGAGGGTTCCCTTTTCTCTGCATCCTCTCCAACATTTGTTGTTTCCTGCCTTGTTAATTTTCCCCATTCTCACTGGTGTGAGGTGGTATCTCATTGCGGTTTTGATTTGTATTTCCCTGATGGCAGAGCTAATAAGTTCTTTATAGATCTTGGAAACTAGCCCTTTATCTGATATGTCATTTGCAAATATCTTCTCCCATTCTGTAGGCTGTCTTTTAGTTTTGTTGACTGTGTCCTTTGCTGTGCAAAAGCTTCTTATTTTGATGAAGTCCCAATAGCTCATTTTTGCTTTTGTTTTTTTTGCCTTCGTGGATGTATCTTGCAAGAGGTTACTGTGGCCGAGTTCAAAAAGGGTGTTGCCTGTGTTCTCCTCTAGGATTTTGATGGGATCTTGTCTCACATTTAGATCTTTCATCCATTTTGAGTTTATCTTTGTGTATGGTGAAAGAGAGTGGTCTAGTTTCATTCTTCTGCATGTGGATGTCCAATTTTCCCAGCACCATTTATTGAAGAGACTGTCCTTTTTCCAGTGGATAGTCTTTCCTGCTTTGTAGAATATTAGTTGACCATAAAGTTGAGGGTCCACTTCTGGATTCTCTATTCTGTTCCATTGATCTATGTGCCTGTTTTTGTGCCAGTACCACACTGTCTTGATGACCACAGCTTTGTAATACAACCTGAAATCTGGCATTGTAATGCCCCCAGCTATCGTGTATTTTTTTTTTAATTCCCCTGGCTATTCGGGGTCTTTTCTGATTCCACACAAATTTTAAAATAGTTTGTTAACTCTCTGAAGAAAGTCCATGGTATTTTGATAGGGATTGCATTAAACGTGTAAATTGCCAGGGTAACATTGACATTTTCACAATATTAATTCTGCCAATCCATGAGCATGGAATATTTTTTCCATCTCTTTGTGTCGTCCTCAATTTCTTTCAGAAGTGTTCTATAGTTTTTAGGGTATAGATCCTTTACCTCTTTGGTTAGGTTTATTCCTACATATCTTATGCTTTTGGGTGCAATTGTAAATGGGATTGACTCCGTAATTTCTCTTTCTTCAGTCTCATTGTTAGTGTATAGAAATGCCACTGACTTCTGGACATTGATTTTGTATCCTGCCATGCTGCTAAATTGCTGTATGAGTTCTAGCAATCTTGGGGTGGAGGCTTTTGGGTTTTCTATGTAGAGTATCATGTCATTGGCGAAGAGGGAGTGTTTGACTTCTTCTTTGCCAATTTCACTGCCTTTAATGTCTTTTTGTTGTCTGTTTGCTGAGGCTAGGACTTCCAGTACTATGTTGAATAGCAATGGTGAGAGTGGACATCCCTCTCTTATTCCTGATCTTAGGGGAAAGGCTCCCAGTGTTTCCCCATTGAGAATGATATTTGCTGTGGGCTTTTGGTAGATGGCTTTTAAGATGTTGAGGAATGTTCCCTCTATCCCTACACTCTGAAGAGTTTTGATCAGGAATGGATGCTGTATTTTGTCAAATGCTTTCTCTGCATCTATTGAGAGGATCATATGGTTCCTGGTTTTTCTCTTGCTGATGTGATGAATCACATTGATTGTTTTACGAGTGTTGAACCAGCCTTGTGTCCCGGGAATAAATCCTACTTGGTCATGGTGAATAATTTTCTTAATGTATTGTTGGATCCTATTGGCTAGTATCTTGTTGAGAATTTTTGCATCCATGTTCATCAGGGATATTGGTCTGTAATTCTCCTTTTTGGTGGGGTCTTTGTCTGGTTTTGGAATTAAGGTGATGCTGGCCTCATAGAACGAATTTGGAAGTACTCCATCTCTTTCTATCTTTCCAAACAGCTTTAGGAGAATAGGCATGGTTTCTTCTTTAAACGTTTGATAGAATTCCCCTGGGAAACCATCTGGCCCTGGACTTTTGTGTCTTGGAAGGTTTTTGATGACTGCTTCAATTTCCTCCCTGGTTATTGGCCTGTTCAGGTTTTCTTTCTTCCTGTTCCAGTTTTGGTAGTTTGTGGCTTTCCAGGAATGCGTCCATTTCTTCTAGATTGCCTAATTTATTGGCATATAGCTGCTCATAATATGGTTTTAAAATCGTTTGTATTTCCTTGGTGTTGGTAGTGATCTCTCCTTTCTCATTCATGATTTTATTAATTTGAGTCTTCTCTCTCTTCTTTTCAATAAGGCTGGCTAATGGTTTATCTATCTTATTAATTCTTTCAAAGAACCAACTCCTGGTTTTGTTGATCTGTTCCACAGTTCTTCTGGTCTCGATTTCGTTGAATTCTGCTCAAATCTTTATTAACTCTCTTCTTCTGCTGGGTGTAGGATCTATTTGCTGTTTTTTCTCTAGCTCCTTTATGTGTAAGGTTAGCTTTTGTATTTGAGTTCTTTCCAGTTTTTGAATGGATGCTTGTATTGTGATGTATTTCCCCCTCAGGACTGCTTTTGCTGCATCCCAAAGATTTTGAACGGTTGTATCTTCATTCTCATTAGTTTCCATGAATCTTTTTAATTCTTCCTTAATTTCCTGGTTGACCCTTTCATCTTTCAGCAGGATGGTCCTTAACCTCCACATGTTTGAAGTCCTTCCAACCTTTTTGTTGTGATTTTGTTCTAACTTCAAGGCATTATGGTCTGAGAATATGCAGGGGACAATCCTAATCTTTTGGTATGGGTTCAGACCCGATTTGTGACCCAATATGTGGTCTATTCTGGAGAAAGTTCCATGTGCACTTGAGAAGAATGTGTATGCAGTTGAGTTTGGATGTAAAGTTTTGTAGATATCTGTGAAATCCATCTGGTCCAGTGTATCATTTAAAGCTCTTGTTTCTTTGGAGATGTGTTTAGAAGACCTATCGAATGTAGAAAGCACTAGATTAAAGTCACCAAGTATAAGTGTGTTATTATCTAAGTATGTCTTAACTTTGGTTATTAATTGATTGATATATTTGGCAGTTCCCACATTCGGGGCATATATATTGAAGATTGTTAAGTCCTCTTGTTGGATAGAGCCTTTAAGTATGATATAGTGTCCCACTTCATCTCTCACTACTGTCTTTGGAGTAAATGTTAGTTTATCTGATACAAGGATGGCTACCCCTGCTTTCTTTTGAGGACCATTCGAATGGTAAATGGTTCTCCAACCTTTTATTTTCAGGCTGTTGGTTCCTTCTGGCTAAAATGAGTCTCTTGTAGACAGCAATTAGATGGGTCCTGCTTTTTTATCCAGTCTGAAACCCTGCGCCTTTTGATGGGGTCATTAAGCCCGTTCACGTTCAGAGTTACTATTGAAAGATATGAGTTTAGTGTCATCATGATATCTATTCAGTCCTTGTTTTTGTGGATTGTTCCACTGGACTTCTTCTTAAAGTGGAATTTTAAGAGTCCCCCTTAAAATTTTTTGCAGAGCTGGTTTGGAGGTCACATATTCTTTCAGTTCCTGCCTGTCTTGGAAGCTCTTTATCTCTCCTTCCAATCTGAATGAGAGCCTTGCTGGATAAAGTCTTCTTGGTTGCATGTTTTTCTCATTTAGGACCCTGAATATATTCTGCCAGCCCTTTCTGGCCTGCCAGGTCTCTGTGGAGAGGTCTGCTGTTACCCTAATACTCCTTCCCATAAAAGTCAGGGATTTCTTGTCTCTTGCTGCTTTAAGGGTCTTCCTTTTTATCTTTGGAATTTGCAAGCTTAACTATTAAATGTTGAGGTGTTGAACGGTTTTTATTGATTTTAGGGGGGAATCTCTCTATTTCCTGGATGTGAATGCCTGTTTCCCTTCCCAGATTAGGAAAGTTTTCAACTATGATTTGTTCAAATACATATTCTGGCCCTCTGGCCCTTTTGGCGCCCTCAGGAACCCCAATTAAACATACGTTTTTCTTCCTCAGGCTGTCGTTTATTTCCCTTAATCTATCCTCATGGTCTTTTGTTTGTCTCTTTTTTCGTCAGTTTCCCTCTTTGCCATCAACTTGTCTTCTATGTCGCTCACTTGTTCTTCCACCTCATTAACCCTTGTTCTTAGGACTTCTAGTGTGGATTGCATCTCATTCAATTGATTTTTTAAGATTTTATTTATTTATTCATTGAGATACAGAGAGAGAGAGAGAGAGAGAGAGGCAGAGACACAGGCAGAGGGAGAAGCATGCTCCATGCAGAGAGCCCGAGGTGGGACTCGATCCAGGGTCTCCAGGATCACGCCCTGGGCTGCAGGCGGCGCTAAACCGCTGTGCCACTGGGGCTGCCCTCATTCAATTGATTTTTAATTTCTACCTGATTAGCTCTAAATTCTGCAGTCATGAAGTCTCTTGAGTCCTTTATGCTTTTTTCTAGAGCCACCAGTAGCTGTATAATAGTGCTTCTGAATTGGCTCTCTGACATTGAATTGTAATCCAGATTTTGTAACTCTGTGGGGGAGAGGACTGTTTCTGATTCTTTCTTTTGAGGTGAGGTTTTCCTTCTAGTCATTTTGCTCAGTGCAGAGTGGTCAAAAACAAATATTGGTAAAAGGAGAAAAAGAGAGGAGAGAAAGAAGGAAAGAAAAGAGAAAAAGAAAAAAGAAAAAAGGAAGAAAAAAAGGGAAGAAAAATAGAAAGGAAAAAAGGGGTGGGGGAAGCAAACAAATCAAAAAGCAAAAAAACAAAACAAAACAAAACAAAACAAAACAAAAAACCCAACAACAACAACAAAAAAACACGGGGGAGTATCTTCTGATTCTGTATACTTTAAGTCCCTTGACTTCCCCTGGAACTTGTCCGTCTAGTTGGTCTTCTGGGGGACGGGCCTGTTGTGCTGATTTTCAGGTGTTAGCACTTGGAGGAGCTGCTCTGCCCCCTGCCTGGTGCAGGGCTCAGTGGGGTTGTTTACCCCGTGAGGCCCCAGGAGGAACAACCACAGTGGCGGCGGCCAGCTCTGGAGCCCTGGATTCAGCTCCCGCAGTATCTACAGAGCTCTCCGTCTGCAGGGCCTGGATGCTCCGGGGGCGGGGCCACTGATCTGCTCAGCTCGCGGCAGGAGCGTCCTTGCTGTCCTGGGCCCTCCCGGCCTCTGCCTGTCCCGGGGGGAGGCCGGATCCTGGGCTGTGTCCCGGCGCCCTGTGCTCCGGGGCCTGTGCTGTTGGAATCGCGCTCCCGGCCGCGCAGCCCCCTCCGCGGAGCCGCCGCCCGAGCCCCTCCGAGCTGCTCTGGGTCCAGCGGTGCGCGCTGCAGTCTTTTAGGGAGCTCACCCGCGGAATATGGGGTACTCTCCTGGGCGTGCAGGTGTCTATTAGTGTCCCAGGGAGCCTGAGGGCATCCCCGCCCTCCTGGGCTCCTGCTCTAACTCCCTGGGAGCCCCTTTCCGCCCGGGAAGGTTGGTGCAGCTCCTGCTCCTCCGGGACGGGGCTCTCCTGTCCTGGGGACACTCGCCCCGGCCTCAGCCCGGCTCCTCGCGGGGCCCCTCCCCCTTGGATGCCTTTTGTTTCTTTATTTCTTTTTTCCCCCGTCTTCCTACCTTGATAGAAGCCCGAACTCTTCTCACTGTAGCATTCCAGCTGTTCTCTCTTTAAATCTCAGGCCGAATTCGTAGATTTTCAGGATGATTTGATGGTTATCTAGGTAATTTGGTGGGGGCAGGTGACTGGGGACCCTACTTTTCCGCCATCTTGCCCCTCCCCTAAAGTCATTTTTCTAACCACCAGAGAATTCTAGAACATGAAAATGAAATAAATATTCTCTTTTCTGAATTATAAGAAATGCAACTTATAGTATTAATTCAGCATTTACCTTGTCATCCATGCACAATGATTATTTAAAATGGAAAGCACAGCCAAACAGATAATTGACACAGATATATTTGTGTCTTGAAAAGTTGTTTGCTTTAATGAGCCTTATTCTCCTTGGGAATAAGTCAGCACTTACATTTCTTCTATACCACACTTTAGAGGGCATATAATTTCACACACAATCAGTCATAGTTGTTAGCGTGTACTTTATCAGCAATTTTCAGAGAGCTGTTTTTGCTTTTTCCTATAGAGAGGAGAATGGAGCCCAATAATACATGCTATTTATAAAGTATCTATTTCTTTCCCCAATGGACATTGCTGTTTTCTGACTCTGTACTCTCCTTTTCTCTACTTCACTATATTACTCTGTAAAATTCCCCTAATATTTCTACGTTGCACTATGTAATAGTACCACTTTAAAACAACTTTGGACCAAGAATTGATTCCCCTTGAATTCCTCTTGGTTACTTTCCAAGCACACAGTGAAACACTATCATAAAATGGTCTTGGTTTCTTTTTTCTACCTTCTCTGCTATGTGTTTAATGTCAGTTGGTTTGTATCATTAATCTTGTAATTAAAATCCTCCTTAATTGAATTTATAACCTCTGTACTTCCCTGAGCAGCACATTCTTTCTGATCCTTTGAAAATGATTCTCCTGATCTATGAGTCTTATATCATTCCTGAATTTTTTTGATCCTCAAAAATGGCTTTCAGCTCTACCAGCTGGGAGTTAGAAGGAGAGATACTATGATATCTTCCAGGAAAACTTCAAGACTAGGGCCTTCAAGGGGAAAGGGCCACTTCCAAGCTGTAGGTTCACTTTTTTCAATAATAACAGGGTTATAATACTTGTTAAACATGGTGGAAATAATAACAAAACCAGCAGTGTGTGACAGGATCCCCATGGGCAGCCCTTGCTCTCCTCATGGTCTACCAATGTAAATCCTAAATAAATGCAAGTCCATACAGCATTAATAAAATTGTATTTCTGGTAGGAAAGAGTTTTCCTTCTCTCTCTTCTTTTTCCTCTTCTTGGGAGCATGGGACAGGTAGCATGTAAACATATCAGCAAACTATCAGTAATAGCAACTGAAGGTCTGTTTACTTCACAGACCTCTAAGGATCTAAAGTACCTGCATAAATTCATCACAATTGAAAAACACAAGAGAGGGAAGGTAGGCGGTAAAAGCAAGACTTAATGAGATCTCTTGGAAGTAGAGGAGATGGAGGGAAAAGGTGGGATTCCCAAATGCCCATTAGAGGAAAATTTTGGATTGGCTAATGATTTGATAGGGAAAAACAAAGCAAGATTGATTTCATCCCACTCTAAGCATGAGTGATCAGCTAGCAGTAAAATCTGATTTCTAGTAATGGCCTTCCTTGCACCTTCCCAAATGTTGTTTCATAAAAAGGGGCAATAGATTCTTTACCAAGGATATTGGGGGAAACCAGGGGAGTAGTTTATATCATGCAGCTTTATAAAGCTTCATAAAGATAGTTGTGGAACACTCTTTCAGTGAAGAATTTTGTCATCTGTTACCAATCCTTCCTTTTCCTTCACATAAATTATTTCTCAAAACTACACCAATTTTCCATAGATACCCAACTCTTATCTTCATATTGGCACCCCAGTTAGCTAAAAAAAAAGCCTGGCAGTCAGTCAAAAAGCAACAATATACACTTAGAAGCCATGCCCCATAAGAATCTTTCTCTAATTCAAAGTACTTTATCCAGGAAAAACTACTCCCATTTACCTTATAATTCATTTTATTGAAATGTTACTGTAGTGCTAGTCCTTTTATATACACTTGCAATATTCCCATGTTCAGATTTAGTACAGAATGCCAAATGTTTTTCAAAAGTTGTACCAATTTACATTTTTACCAGCAATATATGAGAGGTCTGTTGCCCCATATCCATATTATTTGCTGTTGTCACTCTTTAATATCTGACATTCTGGTGGGTGTGTAATCATATAGCATTGTGGATTTTATTTAAACTTCTGATGACTAATAATGTTGCATACTTTTAAATACATGTATTAATCATTTATCTTCTTTTATTAAGTGCCTATTTAAGTCTTTTGTGCATTTTTCTATAGGGTTTTTCTCTCTTTCTTACTAATTTTTAGTAGTTCTTTATGTATTTTGTATATGAGTCCTTTGTCAGTCTTATATTGTGCAAACATCTCTTATTCTTTGACTTGCTTTTTCACTCTATTCATGGTATAATTTGATAGTCAGATGTTCTAAATTTTAACATATTCCAATTTATCAATCTTTTGACTTAATGGTTAGTGTAATTTTTGTGTTCCATTTAAGAAACCTTTGTTTTTTTTTATTTTATTTTATTTTATTTTATTTTATTTTTATTGGTGTTCAATTTACTAACATACAGAATAACACCCAGTGCCCGTCACCCTTTCACTCCCACCCCCCGCCCTCCTCCCCTTCTACCACCCCTAGTTCGTTTCCCAGAGTTAGCAGTCTTTACGTTCTGTCTCCCTTTCTGATATTTCCCACACATTTCTTCTACCTTCCCTTATTTTCCCTTTCACTATTATTTATATTCCCCAAATGAATGAGAACATATAATGTTTGTCCTTCTCCGACTGACTTACTTCACTCAGCATAATACCCTCCAGTTCCATCCACGTTGAAGAAACCTTTGATATTTCAAAGTCGTGAATATATTTTGCTATATTATGTTCCAAATGCTTTATTCTTTTAACTTTCACATTTAGATCCACCTTGAAATTATTTTAATATAAGTGTGTGGTTGAGGTCTAGATTCCCTTCTTCCTTTATGGCTATTCCATTGACTCAGATGATTAACATAAGAGAATTCCTTTTCTCAATGTCCTGCAGTGTCACCTTTGTCATAAATCAAATGCCCATTCATATGTGGGATTATGGGTTTGTTTTCAGACTCTACTCTGTTATATTGCTCTATTTGTCTACCCTTTTGAAAAGACCAAACTATCTTTATTAATGTAGTTTTATGAGTCTTGCTATCTGATATTGTGAATTCTTCAACTTTGTTCTTTAGAATTGTCTTGGCTGTTCTTGGCTTTTTGTTCTGCTTTATAAATTTTAGAGTCAGCCTGTCAATTTTCACTAAAAAAAGAATATGCAGAGATTTGGATTGGTTGAATTACATCTATAATTCAGTGCACAGAGAACTGACATCTTTACAACATTGAGCATTCCTGTCCATGAACTTAACAAATTCCTCCATTTGTTTACATCTGCTTCAACTTTTTTCAGTAATATTTTGCAGTTTCCTGAGTAGAGGTCTTGTTGGATTAATTCCTAGGTATTTCGTGTTGTTGTAAATGTATCTTTTAAAACTTCATTTACAATTGCTTGTTGATAGTATATTGAAATAAAATCGATATTTCCATATTGACTTTTTACCCAGAGAATTTTCAAAATACTAAAATTAATACTATTAATTATAGCATTTGTCTGTAGATTATTTTGTGTTTCTACATACACATTCATGCAATCGATACAGTTTTTAAGAATATGTATGTGTGTGTGTATGTAATACAAATGTCTGCTGGGAGAGTGTAGCAAAAAAAATTGCCTCATGTGTGACTACAAACTAATTTATCAGCTGTGGTTTCCACTCAGCAACTATTCTGCTCTTTTCTACTTCTCTGGATCCCATTTGTCTATACCTACTACCATAAAGCTACTCAGAAAAGCATCACCACTGATGCCAGGTATAGCCCCAAGTAAACTGTCTTTAGATTATTCTAAAATGCCCATCCTTGGGATCTCATACCTGTACTGGGTCCCATGAGAAGGCAAAGGAAAGGGCCTCTCTTTGTTATACTGTTTTGCCTCGGTTCTAAAGCCAACTTGCTTGTGCCCAGAATTCCAGAGGCTTTCTTGAATGCCCTATCTCTCACCTTTCTCTAACCACAAAAGATTACTCAGTCCACGGGCCTGGGGACACATCCTGTATCATCATCTTTATTCTCTATTTTCATCTTTTTAAGTCCCTCTCTTCGGAATAAAAACAAAAACCTCTCCTAGTTTATGACTAGAAGCAAATGGATACTGGTATGTAGAAGGTGGAGAGTGAACAGGGACCTCATTACACTATCTGCAGACAACATAAATTTCCCATTAGTATTTCACAATAGTAAAATCTTTGTAGTCTCTTGATTTAATTGATCCCTTCATAAAATGGTGTGTCTATTTTGGTGAGGTTGTGGGTACAAATATGCAGAAACTGGGATAATAGAAGGGGGCTATTTGAAATGCAACTGTAAATAGACTAAAGAGATTGAGAATTTTTAGCATAGTATCTCATAGGAGTTATGTTCCAATGCCAGACTGACAGGGGTAGCTGTCCTTCATCCCATCCTCTATCCACGTGGATTTAAAGACCTTTCCATCTTTAATGAAAGAACTAGATGGAACTAATAACAACCCTCCTACATCAAAGACTGAAACAAAAAAAATGTAGCAGCTCAGAAGAGGAAAACAGGTTTAACAACAGGAAAAGCCTGTGGAGGAATGAGGAAAGAGATAATAACTCCAAAGAGGGAAGAGTTTCCCTAAGAAACATGGGTTGTTCCAATAATCAAGACAAAGATTCAACACACCTGTAGTGGAGCAGGAACAATGAGCTGCATAGTGTGGAAAAGCTACTTCCAGTTCTCCCACAAAGGTAACACTTTCCGGCACATTCTTATGGATTCTGAGCATGTGGCTGATTGAGAGTAAGATTTGTCTCTTTGGGAATGCATTTTATTGTGCTCCACTTGGGTATTCAGGGTACAGTAAGGAGGCTACACTCTCTAACTCTCAAAATATTGGCTTTGAATGGCTTCCAGGAAATCTGCATGTTGGCAACTTTTTTCATTAAATGCAAAAAGTAGAAATTTCACATTTGACTCTGGTACTCTTAGTCATCTTTAGCCCCAAACTAGATTCTGTGTATATAGTTCTTTGCTTCCCCAAAGGCTAATGCCACGACATAAAACTCTCACAACCATGGTAATAGCATTCTTGAAGTTTAACCAGTTGTTCCTATTGCCTTTACACTGGGTATAATGTAATATACTATTAATCAGTTCTCATTTATGCTATTCTTCAAGCAAACTTCAAGATAACTTATATGGTTTCTCCTAAGAGGCCTTTAGATTTCCTTCGATCAGCCATTTTACCTTGCATTTTGTCCATTGTCTTTTCCTCCAGGCTGACTTCTAGTTGGAACATTTGACAAGTTTCCATGACCAGAGTTGATCCTCACCATAGACCCAATTTCTGGAGGCAGCATTAAGCTTTTGGCTACATTTCACTCAAGAAAGTTTCCTATACTTTAGTAGCTACAGATACCCTGAACCCTTCACTATATGTTGGCAAATCAAACTTCAATAAAAACAAATGTAAAAAAAAAAAGAAAAATTAAAAATAAATAAATGGAATCATACCAAAAAAATTCAATTTGCCAACATATAGTATAACACCCACTGCTCATCCCATCAAGTGCCCTCCTCATTGCTTGTCTCCAAGTTACCCCATCCCCCCACCCCCCTCCCCTTCCACAACCCTTTGTTTGTTTCCCAGAGTTAGGAGTCTCTCATGGTCTAACCTCTCTAATTTTTCCCCAGTCAGTTTCCTGAAGAGCCTATTTTAAAGTCAAGAATTTTGTTTTACAAATAGGATACTGAGTCTCAGCTTCAGACAGGCTTATATCACAATAACTATATATAATATATCTTCATAATATTCCTGATAAACCACAATATTTATTTAAAAAGGATGTTAAATACAATGTTTGATGAGGCCAACAAATATTAGGAAATGAGCTTAAGCAGGTCATCAATGACTGAAGTACCTATCTATAGGATTTTCCAACCAATGCCTAAAGAGGTAAAATGACTAGCATAACCTCTGAGAATAGAACTATTCCATTTTTAATCTGACATTAAGTTGGATCATGAAGAGGTTTCACAAATCTACAGTGCTCAATGAAACCCGAGAAGATCTTTAATTTCCTATAATTTGTGAATAGGGGAAGTTAATAAGAGTGAAACTTTTAGAATTTATGATCACCTCCAGTTGTGGCACAATATACTCTACATGATCTAGGATTGGTAGAATTGGCATTTGTCAGTGGATACTTTCAGGCTTGGAACCATCTTCCAAGTGGTTTCTGCTTCAGTCCTCCTTCATGTTTCTCCAAGTTCTGGCTAATATGATATACCGTCTAAATAAATTCACATCTCTAGGTAGTTCAAATTACCAGTAATTTTTGCCCCATCATAGCAGCCTCTCTCCCAAGATAATTTAGGCATTCTTTCATATTGGTAAAATCCTGCAGGACAGATGAAAGCTTTCTTTTTGTTGCTCATTTCATCCAAAGGCACTTGATAATACTTGCACCCCCAGATCAAACACATTAACTCATTACAGCCCTATGTGGTGGTTGCTATTATCCCCTCTTACAGATGAGGAAACTGTGGTATTTAAAGGTTAATAAACTAGCCCAGATTTACACGCTAGCTAATGGTGGATCTGAGATTTGAACCCAGACTCAGGGACGCCTGGGTGGCTTGGTGGTTGAGCGTCTGCCTCTGGTTTAGGGTGTGATCTTGGAGTTCTGGGATGGAGTCCCACATCAGGCTCCCTGCATGGAGTCTGCTTCTCTCTCTGCCTATGTCTCTGTCTCTCTTTCTCTGTGTCTTTCATGAGTAAATAAATAAAATCTTTTAAAAAGTGAACCCAGACTCAGAGTCTGCACTTTTAAGTTTGAACCCATTCTTTATTCTTCTCTCTCTTCCCAAGTTTTAGGTATATGGTGTCATACTTTATATCTTTTTATTTTGTGAATCCCTTGACTGATTTTTCCAGGTATACTTAGTGTTACTGCATTTGTGCTTTCTACTTTTCTTTCTCCTACTTATGGTCTTTCCTTTCCACTCAGAATCGCCTTTAACATTTCTTGTAGGGCTTGTTTAATGGTGATGAATTCCTTTAACTTTTGTCTTGGAAATTCTTTATTTCTTCTATTCTGAATGATAGCCTTGCTGGATAGAGTATTCTGGTTGCAAGTTTTTTTTTCTTTCAGCACTTTGAATGTATCGTGCCAATCTCTTCTGACCTGCAAAGTTTCTGCTGAAAAATCAGCTGACAGCCTTATGGGGTTCCCCTTGTATGCAACTGTTTTCTTTTCTCTTGATACTTTTAAACTTCTCTATTCATCACTACTTTTTGCCATTTTAATTAGTACGTCAGGGCTCTCTTGCCCCTCATATCTGGATTTCTGTTTTCTTCCCCAGATTTAAAAAGTTTTCAGTTATTTTTTTCTTCAAATAAATTTTCTGCCCCCCTTTCTTTCTCTTCTCCTTTTGGGATCCCTATAATGCAAATGTTATTATGCTTTTATGGTGTCTCTGATTTCCCTTGGTCCATTTTCATTTTTGTTATTATATTTTCCTTTCTCCTATTCAGGTTGATTGCTTTCCATTACTCTGTCCTCCAGGTCACTGATCTGTTCTTTTGCTTCCTCTAGTCTACTATTTATTCCATTTGGTGAATTTTTAATTCATTATTAAGTTCTTAATCATCTCTGATTGGTTCTTTTTTATGTTTTCTATCTATTTGTTGAGGGCCACACTAAGGTCCTCCAAGTTTTTCTAAAGTCCAGTGAGTATCTTTATGATCATTGCTTTAAATTCTCCATCTGTCATATTACTTATTTCCATTTCACTTAGGTCTCTTGCTGTGATTTTGTACTATTCTTTCATTTGGGACATATTTCTCTGCCTCTTCATTTTGCCTAACCCTCTGTGTCTGTTTCTATGTTTTGGAAAGTCAGCTTCATATCCTGCTCTTTAAAGTAATGGTCTTATGAAGAAGAGTTCCTTTAGTACCCTTCAGTGCAATGTCCTGTGTTCACCAGAACCTGGTGTTTCAGGAGTGTCTCCTATGTGTGTTGCACGCACCCTACTGTTGTGGCTGAGCCACTTTTGCCTTCAGTCTAGTCATCTACAATGACTCTCTTTCTTCTGGGAAGCATCTGTGTTGTTAGGGCATTAGTCTGGGGCTGCCCTGGGCTTGAGTTGAGTCAGACCAGGCATTTTCCAGAGATGCAGTGCCACTGAAATGCAGGGCACTTTCCATGAGTTGTCCCCCAAGAAGCTTTTATTGATGGACGGGGCCTGCAGTCAGACCCAATGTATGCTCCCAGCCCACTACTTAGGCCACAGTTGTACTGGTATGTGTGGTTACCTTCCCTTCTCTCTAAGTCAGAAGTCACTTTGAAGTAGTGCTGGCCCCTGGACTGCTTGCACACTGCTAGGTTTGTAGCACAACTTGGGATGGTCTCCAGTCAAGGGTGTATTGGAGGGAGGAGGTCTGCAGGAGAAGCTGGGTGTGAGGTGTGTGGCAACAGCAATGTCCATGATGGTACACTATGGGAGGGGATGTGCATTCACCTGGGAAGCTTCTGCCAACATGGGCTGGGTTGGAGGGGGCAGAGCCACAGAAGCAGGCAAGGGCAGGTTGCACTGTTTGCAAGCTAGATGGAGAGTGTTGGATCTGTGCTGTTTCCTGCAGGTGTCCCTGTATTTAGACCAGAGGTTAGGGGACAGAAATGGCACCCACCAACTCTTTTGTTCTTGGAGAAGTCTCCCAAAGATTCCTGACCTCCAGCAAAATGCTCTGAGATTAGTAAATAAATCTTACTCTATATCCCAGGCACTTTCAAAGTGCTGCTTCTATACTATATCTCTGCTGTTTGTTGTGATATCTCCTTACGGATGGAGACTGAGTTTCCTACCATTCTCCAAGCTCTCCCAAGCCAAGTCTGCTGATTTTTAAAGTTCCAGGTGTTAAGCCCCACTAATTGTAAGAACTCATGAAACCAGTACCCTCTGGTTTTCAAAACCAAATGTTATGGAGCTTTATCTTCCCTGTTCAAGTCCCCCATGCTTGGGACCTATTGTGGTGGTCTGTTTCTTTCCCCTCTCTGTGTCTGTCACATCCTTCACTCATATGAAAAATAAAGGAGTGGGTCCTTTTAGCTCCAATTATTTCTTTGCCTTTCCTGTCTTCTTTAATGTGACCTCTTCTCTACTTTTAGCTGAGGATAATCTGTTCTCCAATCTTTGGGTCATTTTCTGGGTTATTTACATTGATGTTGGTGTTATTTAGTTTTATCTTTGGGATGGGATGAGCTTAGGATCCTCCTACTGCAACATCTTCTTCCTCACTGCTGAGTCTGCACTCTAAATATCTACTTTTCAATATTCCTAAATAGTTTCTCACATAATAAAAAATTCCTGTAACTCCATCTTAAGCTTACCATCTTGAGCATAGCCCACATCCCATTCACAGAGGGAGAAAATTCTAGACTTAGAATTTCTCCTCAATCTCATCATTCTTTCTTTAGGTATTAGGAGGCCCTCCAAATTAAAATTCTGGATTTCTTTTTTTTTTTTTTAAAGATTTTATTTATTTATTCATGATAGTCACAGAGAGAGAGAGAGGCAGAGACACAGGCAGAGGGAGAAGCAGGCTCCATGCACCGGGAGCCCGATGTGGGATTCGATCCCGGGTCTCCAGGATCGCGCCCTGGGCCAAAGGCAGGCACCAAACCGCTGCGCCACCCAGGGATCCCAAATTCTGGATTTCAAATTGTGGAAAGAACCCAATGTTCATCAATTGATGAGTGGATAAAGAAAACATGGTAAAAAAAAAAACATGGTGTATATATATAATATATACATATATATGTATATATATGTGTGTATATATTTATTTATATATATATATATAATGGAATATTACTCAGCCAAAAAAAAGGATGAATTCTTGCCATTTGTAATGCTGTGGATGGAGTTAGAGAGCATTGTGGTAAGCAAAATAAGTCTCATAAAAGGCAAATACCATATGATTTCACTCATATGTGTAATTTAAAACAAATGATCACAGAGGAAAAAAGGCAAAATAAAAAAACAGACTCTTAACAACAGAGAACAAACTGATAGTTATCAGAAGGGAGGTGGGTAGGGGGATGAGTGAAATGGGTGATGGAGATTAAGGAGTGCACTTGCTGTGATGAGCTCCAGATATTGTATGGAAGTATTGAATCACTAAATCATACACTTGAAACTAATATTACACTGTACATTAACTCACTGGAATTTAAATAGAACTAACAACTGCTATAAATAAAATAAAATTCTGGATTTAATTTAGGGGACCGGAGAGTATTCACCTCCAGGATAGAAACATAAGCTGGGGCAATGGGACAATGCCAGAAAAAGATTGTGAAAATCATCACTACACTCAAGCCAAAATGGGAAAGGGTAAACTCCCAGAGATCAATATAATAGCCATTGGCATATAGACTTTCCCAAGTCTATCACTACTGGCCATCTGGTTTACAAGTTTGGTGTAATTGATAAAGGTACATGGATAAGCTGGTGAAAGCAGTAGCTTAAATGAGAAAAATAATCCTAGGTCCTGGATAACCTGAAAGTTAAACATGAAAGTGGTGGCACCACTAATATCTTTCAGTGGAAATTTGAGCCCATCAAACTCTATGTGATCTCTTTTGGTGTTTCAGAACAGAAATGTTTAATTTTTAAACACACACACACACACACACACAAACACACACACACACCCCTCAGCCTGATGGAACTGCTTAGTATGAAACTATGTATGTTAATTTTAATAAAATGGATCTGACTAAGGCACTCTATAACCAAGAAATAACTGAGGAAATTTTCAAAGGATCTAGCCTCTACTTCTCTAAAATTGGACACCACCTAGGCACTGTTGCATTTGCTCTAATTTCTGGTTAAAATGAGGAAATTATGTTGGAGTCAAGCTCTAATATGACTTCATCAAATGGATGGAAATTCATATATAAGGATAACATTACTGGCAGAAATATAATGCTTGAAGTTTTGTACTGCATTTTAAAGGAGGAACTATTTCAATCTGTCTAATTTAGCCTAGCCATGGAAATTTCACTGTAAGACTAATTAATGATGACAGTACATTGTAAAAGCTTCAGATGGAGAGAAATGTTTTGTGGACCATTTGTTTTCTGGAAATTTGTAGCAGAGTATGTCAGCTTCTTAGTCAACAGTCACTACTTCCATCCCTTGGTGGCAGAGGTAGCAATTATATATAGATCAAAACACCAGATACTCATTTTTCTAGCTTCCTTTGCAGATAGGTAATGACCATGTGATTCAGTTTTTGATAAAGTTTTTAGTAAATATTCACTCCTATAAAAATGATGCTTTGGAGAAAACACTTCTTTTTTGAAATTGGCTATGTCTGTATGTGATGAGTAGAACTGCTATAGCATTCTCACAACCACGGAGGAAGATATCACTGATATACTTGAGGATGGCAAAGTTTAAAAATGGAGAGTAACTGAATCCCTGTTAAATCCATCGAAACACTACAACCAACCCAGTAGCCATCATATATCTGTACTTTTTGTTATGTAAGATAGTAAATGCATTTATTGTCTAAGCCACTTTAGATGGGCCATTGTGTTATTTCCTGTTATGGGTTGAATGTGTCACCTTTAAATTCATATATTGAAGTCCCAACCACTAGTACTTCAGAATGTGACTGAATTTGGAGATAATATCTTTAAAGAGGTAATTAAGTGAAAATGAGGTTTTTCGGGTGAGCCCTAAAGCAATATGATTGGTGTCTTTATAAGAAGAGGAAATTTTGACACCCACAGATACAGAGGGAAGACCATGTGAAGACATAGAGAGCAGTTAGATATCTTCAAGCCAAGGAAAGAGGTCTCAGAAGAAATCAATCCCACCAACACCTTGATCTTGGATGTCTAGCCTCTGAGACTATGAGAAGATTATTTTTTGTTGTTTAAGCCACCTAATTTGTGGTAACTGACAGCCTTAGGAACCTAATACATTGCCCTCTAAATCCTAACTGGTAAATAGTTATTAATTCATAAGATTAACACTTTAAAAATGAAAACAAATTGAGCAAAAGCCACCACAGATTTTCTGAGACAATTTAAACAAAGTTAATATAAAAACAAAAATAAACAAAAGACCAGGTGGTGGGCTTATGGCCAGATTTACCCTTCCAACACGAACAACTGTAAAATAGGGCAAAACACATAAAATAATGATCTTCAGACATTGAATAGTAACTATAGAATAGTTTTCTCCAAGAGAAGAAAAACAAAGAGATGAGCCCTACAATTGCTCCAAATTTCTGCCTGGTAGTATTTGAGTATCTGCCCAAGTTGAAGTGTTGTGCCCAAGATTGCGAATCCGAGAAACCACCAAGGAGCCGACAGCGATGCAGGTGCACGAGGGTTTATTTGCAAGCTTGAGCTTGGGTCCAAGTATTCCCGACACAGCAGAGCAGGGACTTGGACCCTGTGGTTAAGAGGCTAGCAGTTTTATAGGGGCTAGTGGCCAATGAGATTGTAACACACACAGAAAGTTGCACAGTCATGTCGATCCACACGCAGGTGGCCAATTGAATTACAATTTACCCTATAGTGACCGTTTAAACTAGCCTATCACTCTGGTCAGAATTGGTGCTCAGGTTTGGTGGGCAAAAGGTGGGGTTTACATTCTTTGGCGGCTAGGGGTTCCGCATTCCTATATGAGCGGGTTTCCGGTAAGGGTGCGCTCAGCGGCTTGACTAGGGTGGGGGAGTGCCTTAAGCAATAAGCAGGTCATGTGGGGGTTATACATGAGATGGCGGGTGTAGCACAAAATGGAGTTAGTCCTGCTCTGCTTGTCCAGGGGTAGGGGATTTTTGTTAAATTCCTTGGGTCCCACAGAAGATATAGAGAACTTCAGGAGGCCAAGACATCTAGAATTTATAAGGCAGATTACTGGAAGTAAGAGAGTTGCAGAGAGAAAGAGAGACAAAGAGGAGAGAGAAATAGAATAAAGAGGAGAGAGGGAAGATAAGAGAGGAGAGAGAATAGAGCACTAAAGATCTACAGAGGGTTTCCAATAAATCTTTAGCTAACTACTGATCAGTACATTCATGTGAAGAAACCACTTGTGCCTGGGGGGATTAAAGGAACAATGGAAAGGCATATGAAGAACGATCCTTAGAGCTCACAGAGGGTGAGGAACAAATTGTATTCCTACCAGTCAGAGTGAAAAACTCCAGGGCATCAGGTTCAGTACCCACAAAGGTATTACCTCAGTACAGAGGATAGTACAGAGGATAGTCTAGCTCTGTACTAGAAACTGCTCTCATTCCACATAACAAAGTTTAAAAGCAATCTTCAAAAGAATCAAATGATTTTCAAATAATTTAACATCAGCCTACACAAAGCTCAATAGAAAATTTAAAAATTCCAGTACCCATCAATGAAATATTCACAATGGAAAATATCCAATAAAAAATTACTAAGCATGCAACGAAGCATAAAAATACAACCCATGATGAAAATAAAAGTGAGTCAATAGATAAATACATAAGAGAAACATATGATACAATTATTAGACACCAACATGAAAATAGCGATAACGATATGTCATCTGTTCAAAAAGGTAGAAAAAAGCATGAATATGTTAAGAGACACGGAAGGCCCAAAGTAAACTTCAGAAAAATTAATTTTCTGTGATGAAAAATAGCCTAAATGGATGGGCAGAAGACATGAACAAGCATTTCTCCAAAGGACACCAACAGACACATGAAAAGATGTTTATCACACTTACCATAAGGGAAATGTAAATCAAAACTATAATGAGATATTGCCTCACATCTGTCAGAATGGCTAAAATCAACATAAGAAACAAGTGTTGGTAAGGATGTAGAGAGAGGGGAACACTCATGAAATATTGGTGGTAATGCAATCTGGTGCAGCCACTCCAGAAAACAGTATGGGGGGGTCCTCAAAAAGCTAAAAAAATAATAATAATAAAGAGAAAGTTAAAAATAGAACTACCCTATGATCTAGCAATCACACTACTGGATATTTACCCAAAGAATACATGAACACTAATTCAAAGGGATACATGCACCTCTATGTTTATAGCAGCATTATTCACAATAGCCAAGATATGGAAGCCGACCAAGTATTTTTGCCTCTCTGTAAGAGAGAAGACAGTAGAGTTCTCATTAAAAGCAATGTAAGCTGCAAAAGGAAAGAGCAACATATTTTAAGTGCTTAGAGAAATACATTGTCAACTTAGAATTCTATATTCAGGCAAAATATCTTTCAAACATGACAGTGACCTGGGACACGTGGGTGGCTCGCGGTTGAGCATCTGCCTTCAGCTCAGGTAGTGATCCTGGAGTCCCAGGATTGAGTCTCACATTGGGCTCCCTGCATGGAGCCTGCTTCTCCCTCTGCCTGTGTCTTTGCCTCTCTCTCTCCTCTCTATGTTTCTCATGAATAAATACATAATTTAAAAAAAGTATACAGAAAAACAAATAAGGGAATAAAAAATGGTACACTAGAAAACATCAACTAAATATGAAAAAAGGCGGTACAAGAGAATTGGGGCATATAAAACATACAGAAAACAAATAGCTAGATAACAGAAGTTCTTCCTTATCACTAATTACTTTAAATGTGAATGGATAAAATCTTCAATTAGAAAGAAAATATTTGAAACTGGAAATAAACACATGATCCATCTAAATTTTGTCTAAAAGAGACTCATTTGAGGCACAAAGACACAAAAAGGATAGGACAAGATTTATCATACAGATAGTAATCATAAGAGAGCCAGGGTACCTATATCATCATCAGAAAAAATAGAATATAAGTAATAAAAATAATAGGATACAAAGAAAGACATTATAGGGGATCCCTGGGTGGCTCAGTGGTTTAGCACCTGCCTTCAGCCCAGGGTGTGATCCTAGAGTCCTGGGATCGAGTCCTGCATCAGGCTCTCTGCACGGGGCCTGCTTCTTCCTCTGCCTCTTTGTGTGTGTGTGTCTCTCATGAATAAATAAAATCTTAAAAAAAGAAAGACATATATTGATGGAAGTTTCCAATAATTCAAGAAAATATAATAATTATAAACATATATGTACCTAAAAGCAGAGCTCCTCAAATATAAAGCAAATATTGATAGAATTGAAGGAAGAAATAGACAATTTACAATAATAGTTGGAGACTTTAATATCCTACTTTCAATAATGGATAGAACAACCAGACAGAATAAGAGAACAGAAGACTTGAACAACACTATTAACCAATTAAATCCAACAAACATATACAGAACACTTTACCAATATAAAGACAGAATTTGCATTCTTATCAACTGCACATGAAACACTCTCCATAATAGACCATATATCAGACCACAGAAAATGTCTCAATAAATTTAAAAGATTGAGATCATAGAAAGTATATTTTCTAATGGTAGTAGAATAAAGCCAGATAATTAGAAAACTCATAAATATGCAGAAGTTCAAAAACACACTCTTACAATGAGTCAAAGAATAAATTACAAGAGAAATTAGGAAACACCTTGAGATGAGTAAAAATGAAAACACAACGTAATAAACTTGTTGAATGCAGTGAAAGTAATGCTTGGAAGAAAATGTATAGCTATAAACACCTACATCAAAACTTGAAGAAAGACCTCAAATTAATAACTTAATCATACACTTTAAGTAACTAGAAAAAAGATTAAATTAAACCCCAAACTAGCAGCGAGAAAGAATAAGGACTAGAACAGAGATAAATGAAATTGTAATTAGAAAAAGAATAGGGAAACTATGTACAGGATCTATATGCTGAAAACTCTAACACCTTTATTCACCTTATACAAAATGTATCTCAAAATGGATCATATATCTTAATGTAAAATGTAAAATTATAAAACTTTTAGGAGAAAATATAGTGGGATTTCATAACCTGGGGTTGGGCAAAGAGTTCTTAGACACTATAACAAAAGTAAGATCCATATGAGAAAATATTGATACATTAAACTTCATCAAAATTGAAACTTTTCTGATAAAAGACAATGTAAAGAAAATCAAAAGACAAGAAAGATTGGGGGAAAATATTTGTAAATCACATACATGGCCAATGAGTCAATAGAAGGTGATCAAGATTAGCATCAACATTTGATAAGTCTTGCTGATAGTATGTACCCTTGATGTGATGTGATGAAATGGTAATTTACTCTCTGGTCTTCCTCCCCAAATTCTATTCTAATCATAAGAAGAACATTTAAAAAGTAAGTTTAGGGACAATCTACAAAATACCTGACACCTCAAAACTGCTAAGGCCATTGAAAACAGGGAATGTCTAAGAAACTGTCACAGTCAAGAGGAACCTAAAGAGACATGATGACTACATGTAAAGTATATCCTGAATAGGATCCTGGAACAGCAAAACATTAGGTAAAAACTAAAGACATGAATAAAGTGTGAATTTAATATATCAACATTGTTTCATTAATTGTAGCAAATATACCAAACCAATGTAAGATGTTAATGATAGGGAAAACTAGGTGGGGCATATGGAACCTCTCTATCACTAGCCATCAGGGAAATACAAATCAAAACCACAATGAGATACCACCTCACACCAGTGAGAATGGGGAAAATTAACAAGGCAGAAAACCACAAATGTTGGAGAGGATGGGAGAAAAGGGAACCCTCTTGCACTGTTGGTGGGAATGTGAACTGGTGCAGCCACTCTGGAAAACTGTGTGGAGGTTCCTCAAACAGTTAAAAATAGACCTGCACTAGGACCCACCAATTGCACTACGGGGGATTTACCCCAAAGATTCAGATGCAATGAAACGCCGGGACACCTGCACCCCAATGTTTCTAGCAGCAATGGCCACAATAGCCAAACTGTGGAAGGAGCCTCAGTGTCCATCAAAAGATGAATGGATAAAGAAGATGTGGTCTATGTATACAATGGAATATTACTCAGCCATTAGAAACGACAAATACTGGATCCCTGGGTGGCGCAGCGGTTTGGCGCCTGCCTTTGGCTCAGGGCGCGATCCTGGAGACCTGGGATCGAATCCCACGTCGGGCTCCCGGTGCATGGAGCCTGCTTCGCCCTCTGCCTATGTCTCTGCCTCTCTCTCTCTCTCTCTCTCTCTCTCTGACTATTGTAAATAAATAAAAAAAATAAATGTATAGAAACGACAAATACCCACCATTTGCTTCAACGTGGATGGAACTGGAGGGTATTTTGCTGAGTGAAGTAAGTCAATCGGAGAAGGACAAACATTGTATGTTCTCATTCATTTGGGGAATATAAATAATAGTGAAAGGGAATATAAGGGAAGGGAGAAGAAATGTGTGGGAAATATCAGAAAGGGAGACAGAACATAAAGACTCCTAACTCTGGGAAACGAACTAGGGGTGGTGGAAGGGGAGGAGGGTGGGGGGTGGGGGTGAATGGGTGACGGGCACTGAGGGGGGCACTTGATGGGATGAGCACTGGGTGTTATTCTATATGTTGGTAAATTGAACACCAATAAAAAATAAATTTGTTATAAAAAAAGTATAAAAGAATAAAATAAAAACAGGAGGAAACAGGAAGAAAACCAACAACCCAGTTTTATAAATAGGTAAAAAACTTGAACAAACACTTCCCCAAGGAAGATATATGGAGGATAACCAAGTACATGAAAGATGCTCAACGTCATTAGTTTACCTCTGGAAATTTTTGAAAGATTATTCACTTTTTACATTTATTAGTTATTGTTTCCTTCCCTCCTTGCTTCCATTTCTTTCTTGTGTCTTTTTTCTTTCATTTCTTTTTTTCTTTCTACCACAATCATGTATGACATTTTAAAATAAATCTTTTTATTTTGGAATAGTTTTAGATTTAGAGGAAAGTTGCAAACATAGTACATAGTTTCAGTTTCTCTTAATGCTATCACCTTACACTACTGTGAAATATTTGTCAAAACTAAGAAACCAACATTGGTATTCACTAAGCTCCAGACTTTAATCACATTTTGCCATTTTTTCCCATTAATTCCATTTTTTTATTTCCAGGATCCAATCCACTATACCACACTGCATTTAGTTGTTGTATCTCCTTAGCCTGCTGTAGTCTGTGATAATATCTTTCCTTATTTTTCATGACTTTCACAGTTTTGAAGAGTACTGGTCAGGTATTTTGTAGACTGTCTCTCAATTTGAATTTATCTGATAGTTTAATCTTGATTACACTTAGGGTTATGAGTTTTGAGGGAAAATACCACAGAAGTGATGTGCTCTTTTTGTGTCATATCAGGAGTACACAAATCAACATGACTGATCATTGCTGATGTCAACCTCGATCACTAGGTTAAAGATGTGCTTCCCAAGGTTTGCCACATTAAAGTTTACCACTTTTTCCCTTTCGTGTGTATTAGTTTTATAATAAGATAACTGATAGCATATTTTTAAAGTAGAAAATTGTATCAAAGATCAAATTGCTCCTTGCAGATTAGTGGGTTCTCAACCTGTCCAGAGCCTTTTTCAGAAAAGTCAGACATTGAAAATGTTATTTCCCAGAGAACAGAGGAATATGACTTACTGGAAATTTTCTTTTTTATTTATTTTACTGGCAAAATTAAATTTTACTCATATCCTTTCTATGCTTCCCCCAGGAATATAAGACTTGCTTTGTTGAAGCAGTCTGAGTAGTAATGGAAAAAGAAAGTTTCCACTTTGTTTTATAGCAATCTAAAAAGAGATGATTTGACTTGATTCTTCGAAGTAGCTTGAAGTGTTTTATGAGGATCACAGACCGCAGCTGTGCTGAACGAACTTTACACTTAGGGTATGGTATCGTAGAATGTTTTTCTGTTAACTTCACAACTTAAAGATATAATAAGGCCTCATTCTGGTTGAAGTTTACATTTAAATAATTAATGCCGTTGTGGAAAAACTGCCCTGCTTCCCTAAAGAAATATAGAAAAGTGTCATTGTTCCTTGGGTACTGCAATCCTTTAACTTCAATCATGAAGAGAAATGATCTCTTTTTTTTCTTTGCCAAAAAATACTGTATAATATTAGCTTGCTCTGGATCCATTATTTACTACTTGTATAAGTCCCAAAAGGTTTCTGTGACTTCAATTCCTCATCTGTAAAAATTAGAATAAAAAATAGTATCTATTTTGTAGTATGAGAACTATTGCCTTCCTCATGAAGGCATTATGAAATGTTTCTTTTTCCAGTAATACTTCTTGCCTTAAAGACTACTTAATCTGATGTTAATATAACCATGACAACTTTGTTGTTTTTGTTAGTGTTTGCACGGTATATTTTCCATCCTTTTACTCTCAAACTATCTGTATCTTTACATGTAAAATGTCTCTTGTAAATATTATTTAGTTCATTTATATTAATGTAATCAATGATATAGTTTTATTTAAGCTGAGCATCTTGCTATTATTTTGTTTGTCTCATTTGTCCATTGCTCCTTTGTTCCTCTTATCCTACCTTACTTCAGATTAATCAAGTTTCTCATTATTATCATTCCATTTGAGTCCTCTATTAGCATTTTGTTTATATCATTTTCTATTTTTTTAGTAGTTATTCTAGAGCAGTATTTCTCAACCAGGAGTGATTTTGCTACCCAGGGGACATTTGGCAAAGTCTGGAAATAGTTTTGGTTGTCACTCATTGTGGGGAGAGTGTTAGTGGCATTTAGGGGGTGAGTGAGTCCAGTCACACTGTTTGACATCTTGCAATACACAAGAGAATCCTCCACAACAGAGTTCTCAAATCCACAAAGTCAATAGTGATAAGGTTGAGAAATCCTGCTTAAGATAGCTAGAGATTACATTATGCATCCTTAATTTATTATAGTCTACCTTAAATTAGTACTTTACCAGTTCATGACAAATGTAAAAATTACACATTAGTAAAACTCCATTTATTTATTTATGTGCTTTCATACTTTTGGCTATTATATTTCACTTCTATGTACAATATACCTCTACAAGGCACTGATATTATTGTTATTGTTACTTTAAATAATAAATATATATTTACCCATACATATGTATGGTGCTCTTCATTCCTTTCTGCAGTTCTGTTCTTCAAAGCAGTTATCATTTTCTTCAGCCTGAAGGAATTAGTATTTCATACAGTTCATTTCTGATGGCAATGAATTCTCACAACTTTTATTTGTCCAAAAACATCTTTATTTCACCTTCATTTTTGAAGGATATTTCACTGGGTACAGACTGGCAGTTTTCTCTTATAATAGTTTAAAGATGTGACTACACTATATTTTGGCATCCATGGATTGTGTTGTGTTGAAGGGTATGGTGTTAGTCTTGTTTTCACTTCTTTGAAGACAATTTATCTTTTTCCATCTCTGGCTGCTTTTAGGATTTTTCCTGCATTCTTGGGTAAGAGGTTGGATTATGACACATTTAGGTATAATTTTGTTGTTTATCCTGCTTGGGCTTTACTGAGATTCTTGGATCTATGGTTGATGCCTTTTTTTTTATTTTTTATTGGTGTTCAACTTACTATAACATACAGAATAACCCCCAGTGCCCGTCACCCATTCACTCCCACCCCCCGCCCTCCTCCCCTTCTACCACCCCTAGTTCGTTTCCCAGAGTTAGCAGTCTTTACGTTCTGTCTCCCTTTCTGATATTTCCCACACATTTCTTCTCCCTTCCCTTATATTCCCTTTCACTATTATTTATATTCCCCAATGAATGAGAACATATAATGTTTGTCCTTCTCCGACTGACTTACTTCACTCAGCATAATACCCTCCAGTTCCATCCACGTTGAAGCAAATGGTGGGTATTTGTCATTTCTAACAGCTGAGTAATATTCCATTGTATACATAAACCACATCTTCTTTATCCATTCATCTTTCGTTGGACACCGAGGCTCCTTCCACAGTTTGGCTATCGTGGCCATTGCTGCTAGAAACATCGGGGTGCAGGTGTCCCGGCGTTTCATTGCATTTGTATCTTTGGGGTAAATCCCCAACAGTGCAATTGCTGGGTCGTAGGGCAGGTATATTTTTAACTGTTTGAGGAACCTCCACACAGTTTTCCAGAGTGGCTGCACCAGTTCACATTCCCACCAAAAGTGTAAGAGGGTTCCCTTTTCTCCGCATCCTCTCCAACATTTGTGGTTTCCTGCCTTGTTAATTTTCCCCATTCTCACTGGTGTGAGGTGGTATCTCATTGTGGTTGTGATTTGTATTTCCCTGATGGCAAGTGATGCAGAGCATTTTCTCATATGCATGTTGGCCATGTCTATGTCTTCCTCTGTGAGATTTCTGTTCATGTCTTTTGCCCATTTCATGATTGGATTGTTTGTTTCTTTGGTGTTGAGTTTAATAAGTTCTTTATAGATCTTGGAAACTAGCCCTTTATCTGATATGTCATTTGCAAATATCTTCTCCCATTCTGTAGGTTGTCTTTTAGTTTTGTTGACTGTATCCTTTGCTGTGCAAAAGCTTCTTATCTTGATGAAGTCCCAATAGTTCATTTTTGCTTTTGTTTCTTTTGCCTTCGTGGATGTATCTTGCAAGAAGTTACTATGGCCGAGTTCAAAAAGGGTGTTGCCTGTGTTCTCCTCTAGGATTTTGATGGAATCTTGTCTCACATTTAGATCTTTCATCCATTTTGAGTTTTTCTTTGTGTATGGTGAAAGAGAGTGGTCTAGTTTCATTCTTCTGCATGTGGATGTCCAATTTTCCCAGCACCATTTATTGAAGAGACTGTCTTTCTTCCAATGGATAGTCTTTCCTCCTTTATCGAATATTAGTTGCCCATAAAGTTCAGGGTCCACTTCTGGATTCTCTATTCTGTTCCACTGATCTATGTGTCTGTTTTTGTGCCAGTACCACACTGTCTTGATGACCACAGCTTTGTAGTACAACCTGAAATCTGGCATTGTGAAGCCCCCAGATATGGTTTTCTTTTTTAAAATTCCCCTGGCTATTCGGGGTCTTTTCTGATTCCACACAAATTTTAAAATAATTTGTTCTAATTCTCTGAAGAAAGTCCATGGTATTTTGATAGGGATTGCATTAAATGTGTAAATTGCCCTGGGTAACATTGACATTTTCACAATATTAATTCTGCCAATCCATGAGCATGGAATATTTTTCCATCTCTTTGTGTCTTCCTCAATTTCTTTCAGAAGTGTTCTATAGTTTTGAGGGTATAGATCCTTTACCTCTTTGGTTAGGTTTATTCCTAGGTATCTTATGCTTTTGGGTGCAATTGTAAATGGGATTGACTCCTTAATTTCTCTTTCTTCAGTCTCATTGTTAGTGTATAGAAATGCCACTGACTTCTGGACATTGATTTTGTATCCTGCCACGCTACCGAATTGCTGTATGAGTTCTAGCAATCTTGGGGTGGAGACTTTTGGGTTTTCTATGTAGAGTATCATGTCATCAGCGAAGAGGGAGAGTTTGACTTCTTCTTTGCCAATTTGAATGCCTTTAATGTCTTTTTGTTGTCTGATTGCTGATGCGAGGACTTCCAGTACTATGTTGAATAGCAGTGGTGAGAGTGGACATCCCTGTCTTGTTCCTGATCTTAGGGGAAAGGCTCCCAGTGTTTCCCCATTGAGAATGATATTTGCTGTGGGCTTTTCATAGATGGCTTTTAAGATGTCGAGGAATGTTCCCTCTATCCCTACACTCTGAAGAGTTTTGATCAGGAATGGATGCTGTATTTTGTCAAATGCTTTCTCTGCATCCAATGAGAGGATCCTATGGTTCTTGGTTTTTCTCTTGCTGATATGATGAATCACATTGATTGTTTTACGGGTGTTGAACCAGCCTTGTGTCCCAGGGATAAATCCTACTTGGTCATGGTGAATAATTTTCTTAATGTACTGTTGAATCCTATTGGCCAGTATCTTGTTGAGAATTTTTGCGTCCATGTTCATCAGGGATATTGGTCTGTAATTCTCCTTTTTGGTGGGGTCTTTGTCTGGTTTTGGAATTAAGGTGATGCTGGCCTCATAGAACGAATTTGGAAGTACTCCATCTCTTTCTATCTTTCCAAAGAGCTTTAGGAGAATAGGTATGGTTTCTTCTTTAAACGTTTGATAAAATTCCCCTGGGAAGCCATCTGGCCCTGGACTCTTGTGTCTTGGGAGGTTTTTGATGACTGCTTCAATTTCCTCCCTGGTTATTGGCCTGTTAAGGTTTTCTATTTCTTCCTGTTCCAGTTTTGGTAGTTTTTGGCTTTCCAGGAATGCGTCCATTTCTTCTAGATTGCCTAATTTATTGGCGTATAGCTGTTCATAATATGTTTTTAAAATCGTTTGTATTTCCTTGGTGTTGGTAGTGATCTCTCCTTTCTCATTCATGATTTTATTAATTTGAGTCTTCTCTCTCTTCTTTTTAATAAGGCTGGCTAATGGTTTATCTATCTTATTAATTATTTCAAAGAACCAACTCCTGGTTCTGTTGATCTGTTCCACAGTTCTTCTGGTCTCGATTTCGTTGAGTTCTGCTCGAATCTTTATTAACTCCCTTCTTCTCTTGGGTGTAGGATCTATTTGCTGTTTTTTCTCTAGCTCCTTTATGTGTAAGGTTAGCTTTTGTATTTGAGTTCTTTCCAGTTATTGAATGGATGCTTGTATTGCGATGTATTTCCCCCTTAGGACTGCTTTTGCTGCATCCCAAAGATTTTGAACGGTTGTATCTTCATTCTCATTAGTTTCCATGAATCTTTTTAATTCTTCCTTAATTTCCTGATTGACCCTTTTATCTTTTAGCAGGATGGTCCTTAACCTCCACGTGTTTGAGGTCCTTCCAAACTTCTTGTTGTGATTTAGTTCTAATTTCAAGGCATTATGGTTCGAGAATATGCAGGGGACGATCCCAATCTTTTGGTATCGGTTCAGACCCGATTTGTGACCCAATATGTGGTCTATTCTGGAGAAAGTTCCATGTGCACTTGAGAAGAATGTGTATTCAGTTGAGTTTGGATGTAAAGTTCTGTAGATATCTGTGAAATCCATCTGGTCCAGTGTATCATTTAAAGCTCTCGTTTCTTTGGAGATGTTTTGCTTAGAAGACCTATCGAGTATAGAAAGAGCTAGATTGAAGTCACCAAGTATAAGTGTATTATTATCTAAGTATTTCTTCACTTTGGTTAATAATTGATTTATATATTTGGCAGCTCCCACATTCGGGGCATATATATTGAGGATTGTTAAGTCCTCTTGTTGAATAGATCCTTTAAGTATGATATAGTGTCCCTCTTCATCTCTCACTACAGTCTTTGGGGTAAATTTTAGTTTATCTGATATAAGGATGGCTACCCCTGCTTTCTTTTGAGGACCATTCGAATGGTAAATGGTTCTCCAACCTTTTATTTTCAGGCTGTAGGTGTCCTTCTGTCTAAAATGAGTCTCTTGTAGACAGAAAATAGATGGGTCCTGCTTTTTTATCCAGTCTGAAACCCTGCGCCTTTTGATGGGGTCATTAAGCCCGTTCACATTCAGAGTTACTATTGAGAGATATGAGTTTAGTGTCATCATGATATCTATTCAGTCCTTGTTTTTCTGGACTGTTCCACTGAACTTCTTCTTAAAGGGGAATTTTAAGAGTCCCCCTTAAAATTTCTTGCAGAGCTGGTTTGGAGGTCACATATTCTTTCAGTTGCTGCCTGTCTTGGAAGATCTTTATCTCTCCTTCCATTCTGAATGACAGCCTTGCTGGATAAAGTATTCTTGGTTGCATGTTCTTCTCATTTAGGACCCTGAATATATCCTGCCAGCCCTTTCTGGCCTGCCAGGTCTCTGTGGAGAGGTCTGCTGTTACCCTAATACTCCTTCCCATAAAAGTCAGGGATTTCTTGTCTCTTGCTGCTTTAAGGATCTTCTCTTTATCTTTGGAATTTGCAAGCTTCACTATTAAATGTCGAGGTGTTGAACGGTTTTTATTGATTTTAGGGGGGGATCTCTCTATTTCCTGGATCTGAATGCCTGTTTCCCTTCCCAGATTAGGAAAGTTTTCAGCTAGAATTTGTTCAAATACATATTCTGGCCCTCTGTCCCTTTCGGCGCCCTCGGGAACCCCGATTAAACGTTGGTTTTTCTTCCTCAGGCTGTCGTTTATTTCCCTTAATCTATCTTCATGGTCTTTTAATTGTTTGTCTCTTTTTTCCTCAGTTTCCCTCTTTGCCATCAACTTGTCTTCTAGGTCACTCACTCGTTCTTCCACCTCGTTAACCCTCGTCGTTAGGACTTCTAGTTTGGATTGCATCTCATTCAATTGATTTTTAATTTCTGCCTGATTAGCTCTAAATTCTGCAGTCATGAAGTCTCTTGAGTCCTTTATACTTTTTTCTAGAGCCACCAGTAGCTGTATAATAGTGCTTCTGAATTGGCTTTCTGACATTGAATTGTAATCCAGATTTTGTAACTCTGTGGGATAGAGGACTGTTTCTGATTCTTTCTTTTGAGGTGAGGTTTTCCTTCTAGTCATTTTGCTCAGTGCAGAGTGGCCAAAAGCAAGTTGTATTGGTAAAAAGAGAAAAACAGAGGAGAGAAAGAAGGAAAGAAAAGAGAAAGAGAAAAAAAGGGAAGAAAAAAAACGAAAAAAAAAAAAAGAAGAAAAAGAGAAAGAAAAAGAAAGGAGAAAAAAGGGGATGGGGGAAGGAAACAAATCAAAAAGCAAAACAAAACAAAACAAAAAACAGAAAACAAAAAACAACAACAACAAAAAACAACCACGGGGGAGTATCTTCTGATTCTGTGTACTTTAAGTCCCTTGGCTTCTCCTGGAGGTTGTCAGTCTAGCTGGTGTTCTGGGGGAGGGGCCTGTTGTGCTGATTTTCAGGTGTTAGCAGTTGGGGGAGCTGCTGTGCCCCTGCCTGGTGCAGGGCTCAGTGGGGGTTGTTTACCCCGTGAGGCCGCAGGAGGAACAGCCCCAGTGGCGGGGCAGCTCTGGAAACCTGGATTCAGCTCCGGCAGGAACTCCGTCTGCAGGGCCTGGAGGCTCCGGGGCGGGGCCGCTGATCTGCTCAGCTCGGGGCAGGAGCGTCCTTGCTGTCCTGGGCTCTCCCGGCCTCTGCCTGTCCCGGGGGAGGCCGGATCCTGAGCTGTGTCCCGGCGCCCTGTGCTCCGGGGCCTGCGCTGCTGGATTCGCGCTCCCGGGCCGCGCAACCCCCTCTGCGGAGCCGCCGCCCGAGCCCCTCCGAGCTGCTCCTGGAACCGCGCAGCCCCCTCCGCACGGAGCCTCTTCCTTACCCGAGCCCCTCCGAGCTGCTCCGGGTCCCGTGCGCGCTGCAGCCCTTAGGGAGCTCGGCGCACTCTCCTGGGCACTCAGTTGCTCTGTTACTGTCCCCGGGAGCCCGAGGGCATCCTCGCCCTCCTGGGTCCTGCTCCAACTCCCTGCGAGCCCCTTTCCGCCCGGGAAGGTTGGTGCAGCTCCTGCTCCTCCGGGACGGGGCTCTCCTGTCCTGGGGACACTCGCCCCGGCCTCAGCCCGGCTCCTCGCGGGGCCCCTCCCCCTTGGAGGCCTTTGTTTATTTCTTTTTCCCCGTCTTCCTACCTTGATAGAAGCGCGAACTCTTCTCACTGTAGCATTCCAGCTGGTCTCTCTTTAAATCTCAGGCCGAATTGATAGATTTTCAGGATAATTTGAAGGTTTTCTAGATAATTTGGTGGAGACAGGTGATTTGGGGACCCTACTCTTCCGCCATCTTGCTCCTCCCCTCTGGTTGATGTCTTTTAAACTTTTTTTTGAAAGAGAGAGAGATAGCACACAAGATGAGAGGAGAGAGCAGAGGGAGAGAGAGAATCTCAAGCAGGCTCCATGCTCAATGCTCTATCCCATGACTCTGAGATCATGACCTGAGCTGAAATCAAGAGTCGGCTGCTTAACCAACTGAGCCACCCAGGCACTCCAATGTCTTTTACCACTTTGGGGAAATTATCAGCCATTACCTCTTCTAAAATTTTTTCTGGCTTATTATTTTGCTCTTCTCATTCTAGGATCCTAATTATACATATATTAGACTGACCAACAATCTCCCATGTATTTCTTATACATTTTTCTCTTCTTTCCATAATTTCTTGTTTCAGTTGGATGGTTTCTATTGAACTGTCTTTGAATACTCTATTCCTCTCTTCTGCTGTGTTCAGCCTACTACCAAACCCACTCAAGGAATTATTTTTTTAATTGAGGTGAAATATACCCACATAAAATTAATAATTTTAAAGTATACTGTTCAGTGGAATTTAGCACACTTAATAATGTTGTGCAACCAGCACTTCTAGTTTCAAAACATTTTCAACACCCCAAAAGAAAAGAACATATCCATTAATTAGTTGCTGTCTAGTCTCCCCTCGTCTTAGACTCTGGCAATCAACAGTTTGCTTCCTGTCTTTATAGATTTATCTATTCTGGATATTTCGTACAAGTATATTCAAACAATTATACTTTGTGTCAAGTTTCTTTCATTTAGCATAATGTTTTGAGGTACAACCACATGAATCACCAGTAGGTCTAATTCTACTGACTACTTTTCCTGTTGATTAAGAGTCACAGTTCCCTGTTTCTCCATGTCTCATAATCTTTGTATCTTGAACATTGTGTATAAAGTGACTATAAATTCTAATGTCAATGTTTTTTTCCCAAGAGAGGGTATGATCATTGTTAGGAAGATGGGTAAGGAGAAAATCATCTCAAATCAGATAGGAATTGAGCTAGGTAACACGAGGTTGTGGCTTTAGTTCCCACTCAGTTCTAACTAAAAGTCTCAAGGGCAAAATTTAAAAGCAGATCCTTCCTCTTTAA
The DNA here is from genome assembly GCF_011100685.1 of Canis lupus familiaris. Lineage (NCBI taxonomy): Eukaryota > Metazoa > Chordata > Mammalia > Carnivora > Canidae > Canis > Canis lupus. The sequence goes on from NC_049260.1 coordinate 81,219,850, forward strand.
TAGAGCTCCTTTTCTCTACCTAGACTTTGTCTCCTATAAATCATGAGACTGCAATGGATCTATCTCTGACCTCCCAAACCAGTTTCTTAGCCCCCAATGCCAGTCCAGCACTGAACAAAAGCCTATAGAGAGAAACCAAGGTAAGATTTGACTGTGGGTTTGAGGCTCTTCCAAATTCTGACCTGTTGTGCCAACTCATAAGGCTGTAAAAGGTGCTGCTGCTTTTTCTCCCCTCAGTAGAGTGCCTCTGTCTACAGCAAAAACAAACCTTACTTCATATCTAGACTTTCTAGATGCCCACAAAGGAAGAGGTTGAAAATTGCTACACACATATAAAGGACCCTTTCCTTGTTGGGATATATAGATGGAGACAGATAGATGTCTCCTTTTTTCCTAGTTGTTACAATGAGAAGGAGATCTGTTCCTTCTATATCCTGTAGGGTTGAGCCCTGCATCACATCAGGTGCAGAAGAATTTATGATAATTATATTAATTTATTCTATTAATTTATTCAACTAATATTTATTGTTCCTTTTCTATGTGCTATGTATTGTTCTAGGCTCTAGATATATTTTAAAGATTTATTTATGTATTAGAGAGAGAGAGAGAGAGAGAGCATGCGGGAGAGCAGGAGGAGGGGCAAAGGGAGAGGGAGAATCTCAAGCAGACTCCCTGTTGAGTGCAGAGCCCAACACGGGGCTCCATCTCATGATCCTGAGATCATGACCTGAGCTGAAATCAAAATTCGGGTGCTCAGGCACTGAGGGGGGCACTTGACAGGATGAGAACTGGGTGTTATACTGTATGTTGGCAAATCAAATTCCAATACAAAAATAAATAAATAAACAAAATTTGGGTGCTTTACTGACTTAGCCAGTCAAGTGTCCCAGATGTATTTTAATGGACTTAGCTTTAGCAGTTGCATAAATATTATAGCATTTAGGGGTATATACTGTGGTAATGGAACCAGTTTTTGGATATGAAGTGTATCAAGAGTTCTGTTTTGTATAAGCTTAGTTTGAGATTCCTATTAAACATCCAAGTAGAGATATCATGTAAACAGATATATGCACAATTCTAGAATTCAAGGGAGAGAGTCAACCTGGAGTTATAAATTTTGAGGCCATCAGCATATAGATGGGATTCAAAGCCATGGGTCTGAATGAGATCAGCTAAGAATGAGTGCCTATTAAGAAGAGTTCTATAGTACCTATAACTGGGGAAATACAATATTTAGAGATGTGAGAAGAGGAATAAAAGTCAGTCAGCAAAGGAAACAATGAAGGAGCAGCCAGTGAGGAAGGAAGGAAACTAAAAGTAAGGTATCACAGAAGCCAAGTGAAGATAAAATTTTAAGAGGTGGGAATGATCAATTATGTTGAATGATGCTGAGAGGTAAATGAACATGGAGACAAAAATAGGACCATTGCATTTGGCAATTGGTGAACTTAACAAGAGCTGATTCAGTAGAGTAACAGGGCCTAAATCCTTGCTAAAGTGGATTAAGGAGAAAAATTGGAAATAGAAAAGTATAAACAACTTTTTATGAATTTTACTGTTAAGGGGAGTGTAGAAATGGGATCATAGCTAGGAGGACATCAAGAAGTCAAGAGAGGGTTTATTTTTAACGATGAGATTATAGGGATGCCTGGGTGGCTCAGCGATTGAGTGTCTGCTTTTGGCTCAGGGTGTGATCCTGGAGTCCAGGGATCGAGTCCCAAATCAGGCTCCCTGCATGGAGCCTGCTTCTCCCTCTGCCTGTGTCTCTGCCTCTCTCTCTCTCTCTCTTTGTGTCTCTCATGAATAAATGAATAAAATCTTTTTAAAAAAGATGAGAGTATATAATTTACTAATATAAACTATTTAGCATAGTAGTGGGTAAGTAAATTATATTTATTATTATGTCAGTATGAGAATCCCTTGAATTTTTCTTTACTAATCTAGATAATTTTAGGACTTTTATTATTCATGTTCTGATTCTTTAAGTTTGGAACAAAAAGGAAAATCGAATCCTCAGAACAAGAAACTCAGAATTTTGTGAGCATACTTGTGGTGACAGACCACCCTACTCACTACACATAAGCTCATCCCACCAGAACAGAAGACATCCATAGCTGCCCAGGTATTATAGGAGACATAATTTTTGGTGTGTGACTTTCACACTAGAATCACTATAGTAAAAAGAAAAACTCTGAGAATTAGCTAATGTGTCAATTATATTTTTTTATTCACAAATTTAATAATTATTTATTAAACAATTGTGTGCCAGATACTATTCCAGATGCTTGGAGCACTGCAATTAAAAAAAAAAAAAACACAAAAAACTTCTACTCTCTTCAAGGTTATATTTTGATGGAGGGGGGAATAGGTAAATAGGTATGCAAATAATTGGTAAGATAATTTCATATTATGTCTGGTTTGAAGACTATATACAGAGTAAAGAGATAAGAAGTTACTAGGAGTAGGATGGGTGAAATTCTATTTAAATAAGGTAATCAAAGGAAGCTGCTCTCAGGAAGTAGCATTTGGTCTGGTAAAGGAAGCAGCTATATGCAAGCATGGGGAGGGAGCAATTTTCTAGGCAAAGGAAACAAAGATCCCAAGGTAAGGTGAAGCTTCAGTTGTAAGTAGAACAGAAATAAGGCTGGTACATCTGCTATATAATGAGCAAGAACAATGGTATGAAGAGTCAGGTGGCCAATAACCAGATATGGTATAGGCTTTGTAGATAATAGTAAGGAGTTTGTTTTTTCAAAAATTGTGAAAAATACACATAACATAAAATTTAACATTTTAAGAATTTTGAAGTGCACAATATAGTAGCATTTAGTATATTCACATTGTTATGCAATAATTACCTCTATCTAGTTCCAGAACATTTTCAGTAAGCCAAAAAGAAACTCTGTAATGATTAAGCAGGAACTCTCTATTCCCTCTCTCTCCCAAACCCTGGAAACAACAAATCTTTTTTGTCACTATAGATTTGCCTATTATGGATATTTCATATAAATGGAATCACAATATGTGGCTTTTTGTGTCTAGTTTATTTCATTTAGCGTAATGTTTTCAAAGTTCATCCATGTTATATAGCATGTATCAGGATTTGTTCCTTTTCATGGCTGAATAATATCCTATTGTATAGATATACTGTATTTGTTTCTTTATTCATCAGTTGGATATTTAGGCTGTTCTCATCATTTGTCTATTATAATAGACTAGTAAAACCAGTATAGTATAAATTTTGTTTGAACAATTCCTCATTTGTTGCAGCTCATGGTAATTCCATGTTTTAACAATAGTTAAACAATTTTTTTACAGTGGTTGAACTATTTTACATTCCTTTCAGCCATGTATGAGGATTTCAATTTTCATATATCCTTGTTTTCCTTTAATTATTTTTCTTTGCTTATTTATTAGTTACATTTATTTTCCTTTAATATTAATAGCTATTATTACTTTTATATCCATCCTAGTGGGTATGATTTAGAATATCATATTGTGAGTTTTTTTTAAATTACTGAAGTATAATTGATATGTTATATTAGTTTTAGGTGTATAGCATATTGATTTGACAATTTACCTTACTCAGTGCTTACCACAATAAGTGTAGTCACCATCTGTCATCATACATTATTACAATATTATCAACTATATTCCCTATGCTATACTTTTTATCTCTGTGACTTATTTATAACTGGACGTTTGTACCTCTTAATTTGTCTTATCTATTTTGCCCATCCCCGAACCTGCCTCCTCTCTGACAACTACCAGTTTGTTCTCTGTATTTAAGAGTCTGGGTTTTTTTTGGGGGGGGTTGTTCATTTATTTTGTTTATTATATTACACATATAAGTAAAATCATATGGTATTTGTCATTGTTTGACTTATTTCACTTAGTAAAATACCTTCTAGGTCCATCCATGTTGTTGCAACCCTCATGCACTCATGTTGAGGGTGTAAATTGGTGCAAACACTGTAGACAACTATGAAGGAAAAAAAAAAACTATGGAGGTTCCTTGAAAAACTCAATAATAGAAATATATGATCCAGTAATTCCACTACTGGGTATTTACCCAAATAAAACAAAAACATTATTTAAAAAGATATATGCACTCCTATGTTTTTGAAGCATTATTTACAATAGTCAAGATAAGGAAGCAACCCAAGTTTCCATCAACAGATGAATGGAAAAAATGTAGTATATATGTAATTCAACATAAGAGTCCAAATTCATTGCTTTGCATGTAGATATCCAGTTGATTCAGCAAAATTTGTTGATAAAAAAAAATTGAATGGGGAGGCAGGGCAAGATGGCAGAGGAGTAGGAGCCCCAAGTCACCTGTCCTCACTAACTTACCTAGATAACTTTCAAATCATACTGAACACCTATGGATTCGACCTGAGATTTAAAGAGAGAATAGTTGGAACGATAGAGAGAAGAGGTTGCACTTCTAACAAGTACAACTCATTTCTAGCCACTCTGCACTGAGCAAAATGACTAGAAAGAAGAACTCACCACAAAAGAAAGAATCAGAAACAGTACTCTCTGCCACAGAGTTACAGAATTTGGATTACAATTCGATGTCAGAGAGGCAATTCAGAAGCACAGTTATAAAGCTACTGGTGGCTCTGGAAAAAAGCATAAAGGATTCAAGAGACTTCATGACTGCAAAATTTAGATCTAATCAGGCCAAAATTAAAAATCAATTAAATGAGATGCAATCCAAGCTGGAGGTCCTAACTATGAGGGTTAATGAGGTAGAAGAAAGAGTGAGTGACATAGAAGACAAGTTGATGGCAAGGAAGGAAGCTGAGGAGAAAAGAAAAAGAATTAAAAGACCATGGGAAAATGTTAAGGGAAATGAATGACAGCCTCAGAAGGAAAAATCTATCTTTAACTGGGGTTCCAGAGGGCGCCAAGAGGGCAAGAGGGCCAGAAAGCATATTGAACAAATCATAGCTGAGAACTTCCCTAATTTGTGGAGGGAAACGGGCATTCAGATCCAGGAGATAGAGAGGTCCCCCCACTAAAATCAGTAAAAACTCTTCAACAACTTGACATTTAATAGTGAAACTTGCAAATTCCAAAGATAAAGAGAAAATCCTTAAAGCAGCAAGAGATAAGAGATTCCTAACTTATATGGGAGGAAGATTAACTGCATACCACTGCACAGAGAACTGGCAGGCCAGAAAGGGCTGGCAGGATATATTCAGGGTCCTAAATGAGAAGAACATGCAGTCAAGAATACTTTATGCAGCAAGGCTCTCATTCAGAATAGAAGGAGAGATAAAGAGCTTCCAGAATAGGCAGAAACTGAAAGAATATGTGACCACCAAACCAGCTCTGCAAGAAATATTAAGGGAGACTCTGTAAAAGAAAGAGGACACCCAAAGAAATAATCCACAAAACAGGGACTAAATAGGTATTATGATGAAACTAAATTCATATCTTTCAAGAGTAACTCTGAACATGAATGGGCTTAATGATCCCATCAAAAGATGCAAGGTTTCAGACTGGATAAAAAAGCAAGACCCATCTATTTGCTGTCTACAAGAGACTCATTTTAGACCTAGGGACACCTCCAGCCTGAAACTGAAAGGCTGGGGAACGATTTACCACTCCAATCGTCCTAAAAAAGAAAGCTGGGGTACCAATCTTCATATCAGATAAATTAAAGTTTATCCCAAAGACTGTAGTAAGTGATGAAGAGGGACACTATATCATACTTAAAGTATCTATTCAACAAGATGGACTAACAATCATGAATATTTATGGCCCTAATGTGGGAGCTGCCAAGTATATCAATCAATTAATAACCAAAGTAAAGACATACTTAGATAATAATACACTAATACTGGGAGACTTCAATATGGCACTTTCTGCAAATGACAGATATTCCAAGCACAACATCTCCAAAGAAACAAGAACTTTAAATGATACACTAAAGCAGATGGATGTCACAGATATTTACAGAACTTTACATCCAAATGCAACTGAATACACATTCTTCTCAAGTGCACATGGAACTTTCTCCAGAATAGACCACATACTGTGTCACAAATCAGGTCTCAACTGATACCAAAAAATTGGGATCATCCCCTGCATATTCTCAGACCATAATGCTTTGAAATTTGAATTCAATCACAAGAAGAAATTTGAATAAATTCAAACACATGGAGGTTAAAGAGCATCCTACTAAAATATGAAAGGGTCAACCAGGAAATTAGAGAAGAATTAAAAGGATTCATGGAAACTAATGAGAATGAAGATACAACTGTTCAAAATCCTTGGGATACTGCAAAAGCAGTCCTAAGAGGGAAATACATGACAATACAAGCATCCCTCAAAAAATTGGAAAAATCTCAAATACACAAGCTAACCTCACACCTAAAGGAACTGGAGAAAGAACAACAAATAAAACATACACCAAACAGAAGAGAGTTCATAAAGATTTGAGCAGAGCCCAATGAAATAGAGACCAGAAGAACTATAGAACAGATCAACAAAACCAGGAGTTGGTTCTTTGAAAGAATTAATAAGATAGGTAAACCATTAGCCAGCCTTATTAAAAACAAAGAGAAAAGACTCTAATTAATAAAATCATGAATGAAAAAGGAGATCACAACCAATACCAAGGAAATACAAACGATTTTAAAAACATATTATGAGCAGGTATACGCCAAGAAATTAGGCAATCTAGAAGAAATGGACACATTTCTGGAAAACCACAAACTACCAAAACTGGAACAGGAAGAAATAGAAAACGTGCACAGGCCAATAACCAGGGAGGAAATTGAAGCAGTTATCAAAAACCTCCCAAGACACGAAAGCCCAGGGCCAGATGGCTTCCCAGGGGAATTCTATGAAACGTTTAAAGAAGAAACAATACCTATTCTACTAAGCTGTTCCAGAAGATAGAAAGGGATGGAATACTTCCAAACTAGTTTTATAAGGGCAGCATCACCTTAATTCCAAACCAGACAAAGACTCCACCAAAAAGGAGAATTATAGATCAATATCTCTGATGAACACAGATGCAAAAATTCTCAACAAGATACTAGCCAATAGGATCCAACAGGACATGAAGATGATTATTCACCATGACAAAGAGGGATTTATCCCCATGATGCAAGGCTGGTTCAACAGTTGTAAAGCAATCAACGTGATCATATCAACAAGAGAAAAAACAAGAACCCTATGATCCTCTCAATAGATGCAGAGAAAGCATTTGACAAAATACAGCATCCATTCCTGATTAAAACTCTTCAAAGTGTAGGGGTAGGGGGAACATTCCTCAGCATCTTAAAAGCCATCTATGAAAAGCCCACAGAAAATATCATTCTCAATGGGGAAACACTGGGAGCCTTTCCCCTAAGATCAGGAACATGACAGGGATATTCACGCTCACCACTGCTATTCAATACCTAGAAGTCCTAGCCTCAACAATCGGACAACAAAAAGAAATAACAGGCATTCAAATTGGTGAAGAAGAAATCAAACTCTCCCCCTTCACAGATGACATGATACTGTACTTAGAAAACCCAAAAGACTCCACCCCACGATTGCTAGAACTCATATAGCAATTTAGCAGTGTGGCAGGATACAAAATCAATGCCCAGAATTTAGTGGCATTTCTATACACTAACAATGAGACCGAAGAAAGAGAAATTAAGGAGTCAATCCCACATACAATGGCACCCAAAAGCATAAGACACCTAGGAATAAACCTAACCAAAGAGATTAAGGATATATACGCTAAAAACTACAGAACACTCCTGAAAGAAATTGAGGAAGATACAAAGAGATGGAAAAATATTCCATGCTCATGGATTGGAAGAATTAATATTGTGAAAATGTCAATGTTACCCAGGGCAATTTACACATTCAATGCAATCCCTATCAAAATACCATGGACTTTCTTCAGAGAGTTGGAACAAATTATCTTAAGATTTGTGTGGAATCAGAGAAGACCCCGAATAGCCAGGGGAATATTGAAAAAGAAAACCAGAGCCGGGGGCATCACAATGCTGGATTTAAAGTTGTACTACAAAGCTGTGATCATCAAGACAGTGTGGCACTGGCAAAAACCAGACACCTAGATCAATGGAACAGAATAGAGAACCCAGAAATGGGCCCTCAACTCTATGGGCAACTAATGTTCCACAAAGCAGGAAAGACTATCCCCTGGGAAAAGGACAGTCTCTTTAATAAATGCAATTTGGAAAATTGGTCAGCCACATGCAGAAGAATGAAACTAGACCATTCTCTCACACTATACACAAAGACAAACTTAAAATGGTTGAAAGATCTAATGTGAGACAAGAATCCATGAAAATCCTAGAGGAGAACACAGGCAACACCATTTTTGAGCTTGGCTACAGCAAATTCTTGCAAGATACATCTATGAAGGCAAGGAAATCAAAAGCAAAAACGAACTATTGAGACTTAATCAAGATAAAAAGCTTCTGCACAAAGGAAACGGTCAACAAAACTCAAAAACCACCTACAGAATAGGAGAAGATATTTGCCAATGACATATTAGATAAAGGGCTAGTATCTAATATCTATAAAGAACTTATTAAACTGAACACCCAAGAAACAATCCCATCATGAAATGGGCAGAAGACATGAACAGAAATTTCACCAAAGAATACATACACATGTCCAACAAGCACATGAAAAAATGCTCCGCATCAGTTGCCATCAGGGAACTACAAATCAAAACCACAATGAGATACCATCTCACCCCAGTGAGAATGGTGAACATTAACAAGACAGGAAACAACAAACGTTGGAGGGGATGTGGTGAAAGGGGAACCCTCTTGGACTGTTGGTGGGAATGTGAACTGGTACAGCCATTCTGGAAAACTGTGGAAGTTCTTCAAATAGTTCAAAATGGAGCTACCCTACTACCTAGCTATTGCACTGCTGGGGATTTACCCCAAAGATACGATGCAGTGAAATGACAGGACTACCTGCACCCCAATGTTTATAGCAGCAATGTCCACAATAGCCAAACTGTGGAAGGAGCCTCGGTGTCCATTGAAAAATGAATGGATAAAGAAGATGTGGTCTATGTATACAACGGAATATTACTCAGCCATTAGAAACAACAAATACCCACCATTTGCTTCAACGTGGTTGAAACTGGAGGATATTATGCTGAGTGAAGTAAGTCAATCGGAGAAGGACAAACATTATATGGTCTCATTCATTTGGAGAATATAAAAATAGTGAAAAGGAATAAAGGGGAAAGGAGAGAAAAATGAGTGGGAAATATCAGTGAGGGTGACAGAACATGAGAGACACCTAACTCTGGGAAATGAACAAGGTGTAATGAGGGGAGGTGGGTGGGTGGGGGGATGGGGTGACTGGGTGGCGGTCACTGAGGGGGCATTTGATGGGATGAGTACTGGGTGTTATAGTATATATTGGCAAATTGAACTCCAATAAAAACTATACAAAAAATTGAATTGTCTTTGTATATTTCTAAAAAATCCAATGACAATAGATGTGTGCATTAATTTCTGGGTCCTCAGTTCTAGTCCATGTATCTATATGTCTATCCTTATGCTAGTAAAACAGTTTTTATTAATACAGCTGTTGCAAGTTTTGAAGTTGGAAAATGTGAGTCCTCCGACTTTATTACTCTTTTCCAAGATTGTTTTAGCTATTCTGAGTGCCTTACAATTCCATATAAATTTGAGCATCAACTTTTATATTACTTCAAAAAGGGCTGTTTGCGGTTTTACATGGATTGCATTAAATTTGTAGATTGCTTTGGGGAGCATAGCTACCTTACCGATATTATGTCTTTCAATCCATAAACACAGGATGTGTTTCTATTCATTTAGGCCTTTTATTTATTTCAGCAATGTTTTATAGTTTAAATTTTACAAGTATTGTGCCTCTTCGGTTTAATTTATTTCTAAGTAGTTTATTCTTTTTGGTGCTATAATAAATTGTTTTCTTAACTTCGTCATTTTAAGATATTTATTTATTTGAGGGGAGGAAGTGAGAGAGAGAAAGAGAGTGAGAACAATCAGATAAGAGTGGCAAAAGAAGAGGGAGAAACAGCCTCTCCATTAAGCACGGAGCCCAATGTAGGGATCAATCCCATGACCCGGGATCATGACCTGAGCCAAAGACAGATGCTTAACCTAATGAGCCACCCATGTGCCCTTTGATTTTGTTTTTGGATTGTTCATTGCTGATATATAGAAATACAATGAATTTTTCTGTGTGTTGATTTTATATTCAGCAACTTTGCTAATTCACTTGTTCATTATAATAATTATTTTGTATGTAGATTCTTTAGGGTTTTCTACATATATCATACCCCATCTGTAGAGATATAGTTTTATATCTCTTTTATAGAGATAGTTTAACTTCTGTTCCACTTGGAAAGCCTTTTATTTCTTGTCCAATTGTTTTGGCTAGAACTTCCAGTACATTGTTAAATAGAAGTGGAAGAAACAGGCATCTTTGTCTTGTTTCTGATCTTAGAGAAAAAGCTTTCAGTCTTTCATCATTGAGCATGATAGTAGCTATGGGTTTTTTATGATGCCCTGTATTATGTTAAGGAAGTTCCCTTTTATTCCTAGTTTCCTGAAGGTTTTCATCATGAAAGTGTATTGGATTTTGTCAAATGATTTTTTTTGGCATAAATTGAGATAATCATGTAGTATTTTTCCTTCATTCTATTACAATGGTGTATTACATTGATTGATTTTCTCTTCTTAAAAGATTTTACTTATTTACTTGAGAAAGCACAAATTGGGGGGGAAGAGGGAGAGGGAGAATGTTTATCTGGAAATGCCTCCATTTCACCATCAATTTTGAAGGGTTGTTTTGTTAGAACTAGAATTCTTGTTTGACAGGGTTTTCCTTTCAGCGCCTTGAATAAATAATCCCATACCTTCTGCTCTACATGATTTCTGATAAGTAATCAGCCATTAATCTTGTTGAAAAACACTTGCACTTAATGAGTTGCTTCCCATGTTGTTTACAAGATTCTCTTTTTTTGAATTATAATATGTTTGAATATAATATATAATTGTTTGATTATAATATGTTTCATTGTGGATCTCTTTGAGTTCATCCTACCTGATGTTTGTTGAGCTTCCTTGATGTGTAGATTCATATCATCAAATGTGAGAAGTTTTCAGGTGCAATTGATCTTCAAATATTCTTTCTGCCCTTTCTTTACCTTCTAGGACTCCTATAATGCATGTTTTCCACTTTGTGGTATCCCACGGGTCCTTTAGGCTCTGTACATTTTTATCCATTCTTTATTTTTTTAATTTTTTATAATAAATTTATTTTTTATTGGTGTTCAATTTGCCAACATACAGAATAACACCCAGTGCTCATCCTCAAGTGCCCCCCTCAGTGCCCATCACCCATTCACCCCCACCCCCGCCCTCCTCCCCTTCCACCACCCCTAGTTCGTTTCCCAGAGTTAGGAGTCTTTATGTTCTGTCTCCCTTTCTGATATTTCCTACCCATTTCTTCTACCTCCTTTCTATTCCCTTTCACTATTATTTATATTCCCCAAATTAATGAGAACATATAACGTTTGTCCTTCTCCGATTGACTTATTTCACTCAGCATAGAAATTCAAGAACTAAAGAGTACAATCACTAGAATGATTCAACACCATATATGAACAAGCAGAAGAATCGGTGAACTTCAAGACAGAATGGTTCAAATCCTACAGTCTGAGCTGATCCTCAGACTGTATCAGCTCAGGATCAGCTCAGACTGTAGAATTTATCCTCTTTATTGATATTCTCTATCGGATGAGACTTTGTTCTACTTGTTTCCTTTGACTCTTTTTGCTTGCTTTAGATCTTTGAGCATATTTAAGACGGTTGCTTTAAATTCTTTGTCATACAACCAAGAATACTTTATCCAGCAAGGCTCTCATTCAAAATGGAAGGAGAGATAAAGAGCTTCCAAGACAGGCAGCAACTAAAAGAATATGTGACCTCCAAACCAGCTCTGCAAGAAATTTTAAGGGGGACTCTTAAAATTCCCCTTTAAGAAGAAGTTCAGTGGAACATTCCACAAAAACAAGGACTGAATAGTTATCATGATGACACTAAATTCATATCTCTCAATAGTAACTCTGAATGTGAACGGGCTTAATGACCCCATCAAAAGGCCCAGGGTTTCAGACTGGATAAAAAAGCAGGACCCATCTATTTGCTGTCTACAAGAGACTCATTTTAGACAGAAGGACACCTACAGCCTGAAAATAAAAGGTTGGAGAACCATTTACCATTCGAATGGTCCTCAAAAGAAAGCAGGGGTAGCCATCCTTATATCAGATAAACTAAAATTTACCCCGAAGACTGTAGTGAGAGATGAAGAGGGACACTATATCATACTTAAAGGATTTATTCAACAAGAGGACTTAACAATCCTCAGGATATATGCCCCGAATGTGGGAGCTGCCAAATATATAAATCAATTATTAACCAAAGTGAAGAAATACTTAGATAATAATACACTTATACTTGGTGACTTCAATCTAGCTCTTTCTATACTCGATAGGTCTTCTAAGCACAACATCTCCAAAGAAATGAGAGCTTTAAATGATACACTGGACCAGATGGATTTCACAGATATCTACAGAACTTTACATCCAAACTCAACTGAATACACATTCTTCTCAAGTGTTCATGGAACTTTCTCCAGAATAGACCACATATTGGGTCACAAATCGGGTCTGAACCGATACCAAAAGATTGGGATCGTCCCCTGCATATTCTCAGACCATAATGCCTTGAAATTAGAACTAAATCACAACAAGAAGTTTGGAAGGACCTCAAACACGTGGAGGTTAAGGACCATCCTGCTAAAAGATGAAAGGGTCAACCAGGAAATTAAGGAAGAATTAAAAAGATTCATGGAAACTAATGAGAATGAAGATACAACCATCCAAAATCTTTGGGATGCAGCAAAAGCAGTCCTAAGGGGGAAATACATCGCAATACAAGCATCCATTCAAAAACTGGAAAGAACTCAAATACAAAAGCTAACCTTACACATAAAGGAGCTAGAGGAAAAACAGCAAATAGATCCTACACCCAAGAGAAGAAGGGAGTTAATAAAGATTCGAGCAGAACTCAACGAAATCGAGACCAGAAGAACTGTGGAACAGATCAACAAAACCAGGAGTTGGTTCTTTGAAAGAATTAATAAGATACATAAACCATTAGCCAGCCTTATTAAAAAGAAGAGACAGAAGACTCAAAATAATAAAATCATGAATGAGAAAGGAGAGATCACTACCAACACCAAGGAAATACGAACGATTTTAAAAACATATTATGAACAGCTATACGCCAATAAATTAGACAATCTAGGAGAAATGGACGCATTCCTGGAAAGCCAAAAACTACCAAAACTGGAACAGGAAGAAATAGAAAACCTTAACAGGCCAATAACCAGGGAGGAAATTGAAGCAGTCATCAAAAACCTCCCAAGACACAAGAGTCCAGGGCCAGATGGCTTCCCAGGGGAATTTTATCAAACGTTTAAAGAAGAAACCATACCTATTCTCCTAAAGCTCTTTGGAAAGATAGAAAGAGATGGAGTACTTCCAAATTCGTTCTATGAGGCCAGCATCACCTTAATTCCAAAACCAGACAAAGACCCCACCAAAAAGGAGAATTACAGACCAATATCCCTGATGAACATGGATGCAAAAATTCTCAACAAGATACTGGCCAATAGGATCCAACAATACATTAAGAAAATTATTCACCATGACTAAGTAGGATTTATCCCTGGGACACAAGGCTGGTTCAACACCCGTAAAACAATCAATGTGATTCATCATATCAGCAAGAGAAAAACCAAGAACCATAGGATCCTCTCATTAGATGCAGAGAAAGCATTTGACAAAATACAGCATCCATTTCTGATCAAAACTCTTCAGAGTGTAGGGATAGAGGGAACATTCCTCGACATCTTAAAAGCCATCTATGAAAAGCCCACAGCAAATACCATTCTCAATGGGGAAGCACTGGGAGCCTTTCCCCTAAGATCAGGAACAAGCCAGGGATGTCCACTCTCACCACTGCTGTTCAACATAGTACTGGAAGTCCTAGCCTCAGCAATCAGACAACAAAAAGACATTAAAGGCATTCAAATTGGCAAAGAAGAAGTCAAACTCTCCCTCTTCGCCGATGACATGATACTCTACATAGAAAATCCAAAGGACTCCACACCAAGATTGCTAGAACTCATACAGCAATTCGGTAGCGTGGCAGGATACAAAATCAATGCCCAGAAATCAGTGGCATTTCTATACACTAACAATGAGACTGAAGAAAGAGAAATTAAGGAGTCAATCCCATTTACAATTGCACCCAAAAGCATAAGATACCCAGGAATAAACCTAACCAAAGATGTAAAGGATCTATACCCTCAAAACTATAGAACACTTCTGAAAGAAATTGAGGAAGACACAAAGAGATGGAAAAATATTCCATGCTCATGGATTGGCAGAATTAATATTGTGAAAATGTCAATGTTACCCAGGGCAATGTACACGTTTAATGCAATCAAAATAACATGGACTTTCTTCAGAGAGTTAGAACAAATTATTTTAAGATTTGTGTGGAATCAGAAAAGACCCCGAATAGCCAGGGAAATTTTAAAAAAGAAAACCATATCTGGGAGCATCACAATGCCAGATTTCAGGTTGTACTACAAAGCTGTGGTCATCAAGACAGTGTGGTACTGACTGGGGCTCGGGGGGAGGAGCAAGATGGCGGAAGAGTAGGGTCTCCAAATCACCTGTCTCCACCAAACTACCTAGAAAACCTTCAAATTATCCTGAAAATCTATGAATTCGGCCTGAGATTTAAAGAGAGACCAGCTGGAATGCTACAGTGAGAAGAGTTCGCGCATCTATCAAGGTAGGAAGACGGGGAAAAAGAAGTAAAGAAACAAAGGCCTCCAAGGGGGAGGGGCCCCGCGAGGAGCCGGGCTGAGGCCGGGGCGAGTGTCCCCAGGACAGGAGAGCCCCGTCCCGGAGGAGCAGGAGCTGCACCGACCTTCCCGGGCGGAAAGGGGCTCGTGGGGAGTTGGAGCAGGACCCAGGAGGGCGGGGATGCCCTCGGGCTCCCGGGGACAGTAACAGCAACTGCGCGCCCAGGAGAGTGCGCCGAGCTCCCTAAGGGCTGCAGCGCGCACGGCGGGACCCGGCGGGACCCGGAGCAGCTGAAGGGGCTCGGGCGGCGGCTCCGCGGAGGGGGCTGCGCGGCCCCGGGAGCAGCTCGGAGGGGCTCGGGCAGAGGAAGAGGCTCCGTGCGGAGGGGGCTGCGCGGTTCCAGGAGCAGCTCGGAGGGACTTGGGCGGCGGCTCCACGGAGGGGGCTGCGCGGCCCGGGAGCGCGAATCCACCAGCGCAGGCTCCGGAGCACAGGGCGCCGGGACACAGCCAAGGATCCCGCCTCCCCCGGGACAGGCAGAGGCCGGGAGGGCCCAGGACAGCAAGGACGCTCCTGCCCCGAGCTGAGCACATCAGCGGCCCCGCCCCGGAGCCTCCAGGCCCTGCAGACGGAGTTCCTGCCGGAGCTGAATCCAGGTTTCCAGAGCTGCCCCGCCACTGGGGCTGTTCCTCCTGCGGCCTCACGGGGTAAACAACCCCCACTGAGCCCTGCACCAGGCAGGGGCACAGCAGCTCCCCCAACTGCTAACACCTGAAAATCAGCACAACAGGCCCCTCCCCCAGAACACCAGCTAGACGGACAACTTCCAGGAGAAGCCAAGGGACTTAAAGTACACAGAATCAGAAGATACTCCCCGGTGGTTCTTTTTTTTGTTTGTTTGTTTGTTTTTGTTTTTGTTTTGTTTTGCTTTTTGATTTGTTTCCTTCCCCCACCCCCTTTTTTTCTCCTTTTTCTTTCTCTTTTTCTTCTTTTTTTTTCTTTTTCTTCCCTTTTTTTTCTCTTTCTCTTTTCTTTCCTTCTTTCTTTGCTCTCTTTTTCTCTTTTTCCCAATACAACTTGCTTTTGGCCACTCTGCACTGAGCAAAATGACTAGAAGGAAAACCTCACCTCAAAAGAAAGAATCAGAAACAGTCGTCTCTCCCACAGAGTTACAAAATCTGGATTACAATTCAATGTCAGAAAGCCAATTCAGAAGCACTATTATACAGCTACTGGTGGCTCTAGAAAAAAGTATAAAGGACTCAAGAGACTTCATGACTGCAGAATTTAGAGCTAATCAGGCAGAAATTAAAAATCAATTGAATGAGATGCAATCCAAACTAGAAGTCCTAACGACGAGGGTTAACGAGGTGGAAGAACGAGTGAGTGACCTAGAAGACAAGTTGATAGCAAAGAGGGAAACTGAGGAAAAAAGAGACAAACAATTAAAAGACCATGAAGATACATTAAGGGAAATAAACGACAGCCTGAGGAAGAAAAACCTACGTTTAATTGGGGTTCCCGAGGGCGCCGAAAGGGACAGAGGGCCAGAATATGTATTTGAACAAATTCTAGCTGAAAACTTTCCTAATCTGGGAAGGGAAACAGGCATTCAGATCCAGGAAATAGAGAGATCCCCCCCTAAAATCAATAAAAACCGTTCAACACCTCGACATTTAATTGTGAAGCTTGCAAATTCCAAAGATAAAGAGAAGATCCTTAAAGCAGCAAGAGACAAGAAATCCCTGACTTTTATGGGGAGGAGTATTAGGGTAACAGCAGACCTCTCCACAGAGACCTGGCAGGCCAGAAAGGGCTGGCAGGATATATTCAGGGTCCTAAATGAGAAGAACATGCAACCAAGAATACTTTATCCAGCAAGGCTGTCATTCAAAATGGAAGGAGAGATAAAGAGCTTCCAAGACAGGCAGCAACTAAAAGAATATGTGACCTCCAAACCAGCTCTGCAAGAAATTTTAAGGGGGCCTCTTAAAATTCCCCTTTAAGAAGAAGTTCAGTGGAACAGTCCACAAAAACAAAGACTGAATAGATATCATGATGACACTAAACTCATATCTCTCAATAGTAACTCTGAATGTGAACGGGCTTAATGACCCCATCAAAAGGCGCAGGGTTTCAGACTGGATAAAAAAGCAGGACCCATCTATTTGCTGTCTACAAGAGACTCATTTTAGACAGAAGGACACCTACAGCCTGAAAATAAAAGGTTGGAGAACCATTTACCATTCGAATGGTCCTCAAAAGAAAGCAGGGGTAGCCATCCTTATATCAGATAAACTAAAATTTACCCCAAAGACTGTAGTGAGAGATGAAGAGGGACACTATATCATACTTAAAGGATCTATTCAACAAGAGGACTTAACAATCCTCAATATATATGCTCCGAATGTGGGAGCTGCCAAATATATAAATCAATTATTAACCAAAGTGAAGAAATACTTAGATAATAATACACTTATACTTGGTGACTTCAATCTAGCTCTTTCTATACTCGATAGGTCTTCTAAGCAAAACATCTCCAAAGAAACGAGAGCTTTAAATGATACACTGGACCAGATGGATTTCACAGATATCTACAGAACTTTACATCCAAACTCAACTGAATACACATTCTTCTCAAGCGCACATGGAACTTTCTCCAGAATAGACCACATATTGGGTCACAAATCGGGTCTGAACCGATACCAAAAGATTCGGATTGTCCCCTGCATATTCTCGGACCATAATGCCTTGAAATTAGAACTAAATCACAACAAGAAGTTTGGAAGGACCTCAAACACATGGAGGTTAAGGACCATCCTGCTAAAAGATAAAAGGGTCAACCAGGAAATTAAGGAAGAATTAAAAAGATTCATGGAAACTAATGAAAATGAAGATACAACCGTTCAAAATCTTTGGGATGCAGCAAAAGCAGTCCTAAGGGGGAAATACATCGCAATACAAGCATCCATTCAAAAACTGGAAAGAACTCAAATACAAAAGCTAACCTTACACATAAAGGAGCTAGAGAAAAAACAGCAAATAGATCCTACACCCAAGAGAAGAAGGGAGTTAATAAAGATTCGAGCAGAACTCAACGAAATCGAGACCAGAAGAACTGTGGAACAGATCAACAGAACCAGGAGTTGGTTCTTTGAAAGAATTAATAAGATAGATAAACCATTAGCCAGCCTTATTAAAAAGAAGAGAGAGAAGACTCAAATTAATAAAATCATGAATGAGAAAGGAGAGATCACTACCAACACCAAGGAAATACAAACGATTTTAAAAACATATTATGAACAGCTATACGCCAATAAATTAGGCAATCTAGAAGAAATGGACGCATTTCTGGAAAGCCACAAACTACCAAAACTGGAACAGGAAGAAATAGAAAACCTGAACAGGCCAATAACCAGGGAGGAAATTGAAGCAGTCATCAAAAACCTCCCAAGACACAAGAGTCCAGGGCCAGATGGCTTCCCAGGAGAATTTTATCAAACGTTTAAAGAAGAAATCATACCTATTCTCCTAAAGCTGTTTGGAAAGATAGAAAGAGATGGAGTACTTCCAAATTCGTTCTATGAAGCCAGCATCACCTTAATTCCAAAGCCAGACAAAGACCCCGCCAAAAAGGAGAATTACAGACCAATATCCCTGATGAACATGGATGCAAAAATTCTCAACAAGATACTGGCCAATAGGATTCAACAGTACATTAAGAAAATTATTCACCATGACCAAGTAGGATTTATCCCTGGGACACAAGGCTGGTTCAACACCCGTAAAACAATCAATGTGATTCATCATATCAACAAGAGAAAAACCAGGAACCATATGATCCTCTCATTGGATGCAGAGAAAGCATTTGACAAAATACAGCATCCATTCCTGATCAAAACTCTTCAGAGTGTAGGGATAGAGGGAACATTCCTCGACATCTTAAAAGCCATCTATGAAAAGCCCACAGCAAATATCATTCTCAATGGGGAAGCACTGGGAGCCTTTCCCCTAAGATCAGGAACAAGCCAGGGATGTCCACTCTCACCACTGCTATTCAACATAGTACTGGAAGTCCTAGCCTCAGCAATCAGACAACAAAAAGACATTAAAGGCATTCAAATTGGCAAAGAAGAAGTCAAACTCTCCCTCTTCGCCGATGACATGATACTCTACATAGAAAACCCAAAAGTCTCCACCCCAAGATTGCTAGAACTCATACAGCAATTCGGTAGCGTGGCAGGATACAAAATCAATGCCCAGAAGTCAGTGGCATTTCTATACACTAACAATGAGACAGAAGAAAGAGAAATTAAGGAGTCAATCCCATTTACAATTGCACCCAAAAGCATAAGATACCTAGGAATAAACCTCACCAAAGATGTAAAGGATCTATACCCTCAAAACTATAGAACACTTCTGAAAGAAATTGAGGAAGACACAAAGAGATGGAAAAATATTCCATGCTCATGGATTGGCAGAATTAATATTGTGAAAATGTCAATGTTACCCAGGGCAATATACACGTTTAATGCAATCCCTATCAAAATACCATGGACTTTCTTCAGAGAGTTAGAACAAATTATTTTAAGATTTGTGTGGAATCAGAAAAGACCCCGAATAGCCAGGGGAATTTTAAAAAAGAAAACCATATCTGGGGGCATCACAATGCCAGATTTCAGGTTGTACTACAAAGCTGTGGTCATCAAGACAGTGTGGTACTGGCACAAAAACAGACACATAGATCAGTGGAACAGAATAGAGAATCCAGAAGTGGACCCTGAACTTTATGGGCAACTAATATTCGATAAAGGAGGAAAGACTATCCATTGGAAGAAAGACAGTCTCTTCAATAAATGGTGCTGGGAAAATTGGACATCCACATGCAGAAGAATGAAACTAGACCACTCTCTTTCACCATACACAAAGATAAACTCAAAATGGATGAAAGATCTAAATGTGAGACAAGATTCCATCAAAATCCTAGAGGAGAACACAGGCAACACCCTTTTTGAACTCGGCCATAGTAACTTCTTGCAAGATACATCCACGAAGGCAAAAGAAACAAAAGCAAAAATGAACTATTGGGACTTCATCAAGATAAGAAGCTTTTGCACAGCAAAGGATACAGTCAACAAAACTAAAAGACAACCTACAGAATGGGAGAAGATATTTGCAAATGACATATCAGATAAAGGGCTAGTTTCCAAGATCTATAAAGAACTTATTAAACTCAACACCAAAGAAACAAACAATCCAATCATGAAATGGGCAAAAGACATGAACAGAAATCTCACAGAGGAAGACATAGACATGGCCAACATGCATATGAGAAAATGCTCTGCATCACTTGCCATCACGGAAATACAAATCAATACCACAATGTGATACCACCTCACACCAGTGAGAATGGGGAAAATTAACAAGGCAGGAAACAACAAATGTTGGAGAGGATGCGGAGAAAAGGGAACCCTCTTACACTGTTGGTGGGAATGTGAACTGGTGCAGCCACTCTGGAAAACTGTGTGGAGGTTCCTCAAACAGTTAAAAATATACCTGCCCTACGACCCAGCAATTGCACTGTTGGGGATTTACCCCAAAGATACAAATGCAATGAAACGCCGGGACACCTGCACCCCGATGTTTCTAGCAGCAATGGCCACTATAGCCAAACTGTGGAAGGAGCCTCGGTGTCCAACGAAAGATGAATGGATAAAGAAGATGTGGTTTATGTATACAATGGAATATTACTCAGCTATTAGAAATGACAAATACCCACCATTTGCTTCAACGTGGATGGAACTGGAGGGTATTATGCTGAGTGAAGTAAGTCAGTCGGAGAAGGACAAACATTATATGTTCTCATTCATTTGGGGAATATAAATAATAGTGAAAGGGAAAATAAGGGAAGGGAGAAGAAATGTGTGGGAAATATCAGAAAGGGAGACAGAACGTAAAGACTGCTAACTCTGGGAAACGAACTAGGGGTGGTAGAAGGGGAGGAGGGCGGGGGGTGGGAGTGAATGGGTGACGGGCACTGGGTGTTATTCTGTATGTTAGTAAATTGAACACCAATAAAAAAAAAAAAGACAGTGTGGTACTGGCACAAAAACAGACACATAGATCAGTGGAACAGAATAGAGAATCCAGAAGTGGACCCTGAACTTTATGGTCAACTAATATTCGATAAAGGAGGAAATACTATCCATTGGAAGAAAGACAGTCTCTTCAATAAATGGTGCTGGGAAAATTGGACATCCACATGCAGAAGAATGAAACTAGACCACTCTCTTTCACCATACACAAAGATAAACTCAAAATGGATGAAAGATCTAAATGTGAGACAAGATTCCATCAAAATCCTAGAGAAGAACACAGGCAACACCCTTTTTGAACTCAGCCATAGTAACTTGTTGCAAGATACATCCACGAAGGCAAAAGAAACAAAAGCAAAAATGAACTATTGGGACTTCATCAAGATAAGAAGCTTTTGCACAGCAAAGGATACAGTCAACAAAACTAAAAGACAACCTACAGAATGGGAGAAGATATTTGCAAATGACATATCAGATAAAGGGCTAGTTTCCAAGATCTATAAAGAACTTATTAAACTCAACACCAAAGAAACAAACAATCCAATCATGAAATGGGCAAAAGACATGAACAGAAATCTCACAGAGGAAGACATAGACATAGCCAACATGCATATGAGAAAATGCTCTGCATCACTTGCCATCAGGGAAATACAAATCAAAACCACAATGAGATACCACCTCACACCAGTGAGAATGGGGAAAATTAACAAGGCAGGAAACCACAAATGTTGGAGAGGCTGCGGAGAAAAGGGAACCCTCTTACATTGTTGGTGGGAATGTGAACTGGTGCAGCCACTCTGGAAAACTGTGTGGAAGTTCCTCAAAGAGTTAAAAATATACCTGCCCTACGACCCAGCAATTGCACTGTTGGGGATTTACCCCAAAGATACAAATGCAATGAAATGCCCGGACACCTGCATCCCGATGTTTATAGCAGCAATGGCCAGGATAGCCAAACTGTGGAAGGAGCCTTGGTGTGCAACGAAAGATGAATGGAGGGATCCCTGGGTGGCACAGCAGTTTGGCGCCTGCCTTTGGCCCAGGGCGCGATCCTGGAAACCCGGGATCGAATCCCACATCAGGCTCCCGGTGCATGGAGCCTGCTTCTCCCTCTGCCTATGTCTCTGCCTCTCTCTCTCTCTCTCTCTCTGTGACTATCATAAATAAAAAAAAAAGTCTTTAAAAAAAAAAAAGATGAATGGATAAAGAAGATGTGGTTTATGTATACAATGGAATATTACTCAGCTATTAGAAATGACAAATACCCACCATTTGCTTCAAAGTGTATGGTACTGGAGGGTATTATGCTGAGTGAAGTTAGTCAGTCGGAGAAGGACAAACATTATATGTTCTCATTCATTTGGGGAATATAAATAATAGTGAAAGGGAATATAAGGGAAGGGAGAAGAAATGTGTGGGAAATATCAGAAAGGGAGACAGAACGTAAAGACTGCTAACTCTGGGAAACGAACTAGGGGTGGTAGAAGGGGAGGAGGGCGGGGGGTGGGAGTGAATGGGTGACTGGCACTGGGGGTTATTCTGTATGTTAGTAAATTGAACACCAATAAAAAATAAATTAAAAAAATAAAAAATAAATAAAAAAATAAATTCTTTGTCATAAAAAAACAAAAACAAAACAAAACAAAATTCTTTGTCATAAGTTTAGTGTCTTGGCTTCCTCAGGGGCAGTTTGTATCATTTTTTCCCCCACACTTTCTTGTTTCTTTGAAAGTCTTATAATAAAAATTGGATATATTTTAAACTATAACATGATAACCTTGTAGAGTTTTCCTCCACACACACACCAGTTCATTGATGCTGTTTATTGTGTGTTGTTTATTTAATGATTTTTCTAAGCTATTTTTATAATGACTATGTTCTTTGTTCTGTTACCATAGGGATTTCTTTAAATGTCTAGAGCCAAATAAAGCAAAGCAAATAACTCTCAAAAATACTGTTTTGAGGAAGAAATAGAAAACCTGAACAGGCCAATAACCAGGGAGGAAATTGAAGCAGTCATCAAAAACCTCCCAAGACACAAGAGTCCAGGGCCAGATGGCTTCCCAGGAGAATTTTATCAAACGTTTAAAGAAGAAATCATACCTATTCTCCTAAAGCTGTTTGGAAAGATAGAAAGAGATGGAGTACTTCCAAATTCGTTCTATGAAGCCAGCATCACCTTAATTCCAAAGCCAGACAAAGACCCCGCCAAAAAGGAGAATTACAGACCAATATCCCTGATGAACATGGATGCAAAAATTCTCAACAAGATACTGGCCAATAGGATCCAACAGTACATTAAGAAAATTATTCACCATGACCAAGTAGGATTTATCCCTGGGACACAAGGCTGGTTCAACACCCGTAAAACAATCAATGTGATTCATCATATCAGCAAGAGAAAAACCAAGAACCATATGATCCTCTCATTGGATGCAGAGAAAGCATTTGACAAAATACAGCATCCATTCCTGATCAAAACTCTTCAAAGTGTAGGGATAGAGGGAACATTCCTCGACATCTTAAAAGCCATCTACGAAAAGCCCACAGCAAATATCATTCTCAATGGGGAAGCACTGGGAGCCTTTCCCCTAAGATCAGGAACAAGACAGGGATGTCCACTCTCACCACTGCTATTCAACATAGTACTGGAAGTCCTAGCCTCAGCAATCAGACAACAAAAAGACATTAAAGGCATTCAAATTGGCAAAGAAGAAGTCAAACTCTCTCTCTTCGCCGATGACATGATACTCTACATAGAAAACCCAAAAGTCTCCACCCCAAGATTGCTAGAACTCATACAGCAATTCGGTAGCGTGGCAGGATACAAAATCAATGCCCAGAAGTCAGTGGCATTTCTATACACTAACAATGAGACAGAAGAAAGAGAAATTAAGGAGTCAATCCCATTTACAATTGCACCCAAAAGCATAAGATACCTAGGAATAAACCTCACCAAAGATGTAAAGGATCTATACCCTCAAAACTATAGAACACTTCTGAAAGAAATTGAGGAAGACACAAAGAGATGGAAAAATATTCCATGCTCATGGATTGGCAGAATTAATATTGTGAAAATGTCAATGTTACCCAGGGCAATATACACGTTTAATGCAATCCCTATCAAAATACCATGGACTTTCTTCAGAGAGTTAGAACAAATTATTTTAAGATTTGTGTGGAATCAGAAAAGACCCCGAATAGCCAGGGGAATTTTAAAAAAGAAAACCATATCTGGGGGCATCACAATGCCAGATTTCAGGTTGTACTACAAAGCTGTGGTCATCAAGACAGTGTGGTACTGGCACAAAAACAGACACATAGATCAGTGGAACAGAATAGAGAATCCAGAAGTGGACCCTGAACTTTATGGGCAACTAATATTCGATAAAGGAGGAAAGACTATCCATTGGAAGAAAGACAGTCTCTTCAATAAATGGTGCTGGGAAAATTGGACATCCACATGCAGAAGAATGAAACTAGACCACTCCCTTTCACCATACACAAAGATAAACTCAAAATGGATGAAAGATCTAAATGTGAGACAAGATTCCATCAAAATCCTAGAGAAGAACACAGGCAACACCCTTTTTGAACTCGGCCATAGTAACTTCTTGCAAGATACATCCACAAAGGCAAAAGAAACAAAAGCAAAAATGAACTATTGGGACTTCATCAAGATAAGAAGCTTTTGCACAGCAAAGGATACAGTCAACAAAACTAAAAGACAACCTACAGAATGGGAGAAGATATTTGCAAATGACATATCAGATAAAGGGCTAGTTTCCAAGATCTATAAAGAACTTATTAAACTCAACACCAAAGAAACAAACAATCCAATCATGAAATGGGCAAAAGACATGAACAGAAATCTCACAAGGAAGACATAGACATGGCCAACATGCATATGAGAAAATGCTCTGCATCACTTGCCATCAGGGAAATACAAATCAAAACTACAATGAGATACCACCTCACACCAGTGAGAATGGGGAAAATTAACAAGGCAGGAAACAACAAATGTTGGAGAGGATGCGGAGAAAAGGGAACCCTCCTACACTGTTGGTGGGAATGTGAACTGGTGCAGCCACTCTGGAAAACTGTGTGGAGGTTCCTCAAACAGTTAAAAATATACCTGCCCTACGACCCAGCAATTGCACTGTTGGGGATTTACCCCAAAGATACAAATGCAATGAAACGCCGGGACACCTGCACCCCGATGTTTCTAGCAGCAATGGCCACGATAGCCAAACTGTGGAAGGAGCCTCGGTGTCCAACGAAAGATGAATGGATAAAGAAGATGTGGTTTATGTATACAATGGAATATTACTCAGCTATTAGAAATGACAAATACCCACCATTTGCTTCAACGTGGATGGAACTGGAGGGTATTATGCTGAGTGAAGTAAGTCAGTCGGAGAAGGACAAACATTATATGTTCTCATTCATTTGGGGAATATAAATAATAGTGAAAGGGAAAACAAGGGAAGGGAGAAGAAATGTGTGGGAAATATCAGAAAGGGAGACAGAACGTAAAGACTGCTAACTCTGGGAAACGAACTAGGGGTGGTAGAAGGGGAGGAGGGCGGGGGGTGGGAGTGAATGGGTGACGGGCACTGGGGGTTATTCTGTATGTTAGTAAATTGAACACCAATAAAAAAAAAAAATACTGTTTTGGTTCTTTGTAGATTGGCTTTAAATTGGAGCATTCTTTCAATGTTTAGCCTGGCCATTTATAATTCTGCCTTAGCCTATATTTCCCATTTGCACAGAGGCTAAAAGACTAGTCAAACATGGAAAGTTAGAAAAAAAAAACATGGAAAGTTAGGGTCTCTGAAGTCTTTTCTGAGCATGAGTTAAGCTCTGAGCATTCATTTGGTCTTCTAGATCCTTCAATATATGCAGGAACTTTTCAAAGTTCTTATTACCTGTTTGTACCTCATTCCCAAGCCTCTTCTTAGTCTTTTCAGTCTGTCTGCTAATTATACTGTCCATTCACTCCTTCCTCAAGCAACTGCAACCTTTAAATACTTTCAAAAATTGCTGCCCAAAAGAAAAACCACAATGAGATACCACCTCCGCCCATTAGGTGGACTACCATTAAAAAAAAAAGAAATAAAAAAGAAAAGTTTTGGCAAGAAAGTGGAGAAAATGAAACCCTAAAGATATTGTTTGTAGGAATGTAAAATGGTACAGCCACTGTGGAATAGTTTTCTGGTTCCTCAAAATTTAAAAATGAATTATCACATGTGGTCCAGCAATTCCCCTTCTGGGTACATTCTCCAAAATTTAAAGTATTTTCTTGAAGAGATATTTGTACACTCATGTTCACAACAGCATTATTCACAATAGCTGAAAAGTGGAGGCTATTCAAATATCCATTGATGAATGAATGGATAAACATACTCTGGTATATACATATAATGGAATATTATTCAGCCTTTAAAAAGGAAGGGGATTCTGACACATGCCATAATATGGATGAAGTTTGAGGACATTACACTAAGTGAAATAAGTAACAAAAAGACAAATATTGTATGATTCCACTTATATGATGTACTTAGAGTACTTAAATTCATAGAGATAGATGGTAGAACAGTGGTTGCCAGGGGTTGGGTGGAAAGAGGAATGGGGAATTTTGCTTATAGAGTTTCAATTTTGCAAGATGAAAAGACTTCTGGATATGAGTTTGTGGTCATGGTCCCACAATATAAATGTCTTTAATACCACTTAACTGTATGTTTAAAAATCATTAAGATGGCAAATTTTGTTATGTGTATTTTATCACAATTTATAAAATTGGAGAAAAATGCTGCCCAGGAGGCCACTCTGAACTAGGGGGCGGGGGGGGGGGGGTGAGAAAAACAAAAGAAAATTCCTGAGCTCATCACTTTTGGAGCCACCAGGTAGCTCAAAATGCAAAACTACAACTCTTTGAGAACAAAGCCTGCATTGCTTCCTTTGGCAACTATAAGCTATGCCTGTCACTGAGCTATTGATTGGGGGATGGTAGGTAGGTAAGTAAAAATGCCATAATGCTCTCTTACCGAAACTCAGGAGACTCTTTCTTCATAAGCACTACACTGGTTGTTATAAGTTTTTTTTTTTTTAAATTTCAGAGGTCCAAAAAACTTGATTTTGACACTTTTTTTTTCTAGCTTAAGCATTGCATTAGTGCAAGGTTAACTCCCTGGCTTTCCCTATTCCTCCATTTTCAGTGACGTAGCTCTCAGGAGTTTGGTTTTCTTTCTTACCAATGTGGAAAGTTGTTAAACGGCTTTAAGCCAACTAGTTACAGGATTACAATTTATATTTTTAAAAGATTCCTTTTTACGCTCTTTGGAGAATGAAGTGCAATGAGGCAAGAGTGGAAGAAAGGACACCAGTTGGGAAGCTTAAGTGGTAGTCCATCCAATTATAGGTTCTAGGATGGATTGGATTAGTAGTAATGTTTTAAAAAATGGTGATTCTTCAGTCAGAATGACTAAAATTAACAACTCGGGAAACAACTGATGTTGGTGAGGATGCAGAGAAAGGGGAATCCTCTTACACTCATTGTTGGTGGGAATGTAAATTGGCACAGCCACTCTGGAAAACAGTATGGAAGTTCCTCACAAAGTTCAGAATAGAGTTACCCTATAACCAGTAATTGCACTATTAAGTATTTATCCAAAGGATACTAACATAGTGATTCAAAGGGGCACAATGTTTATAGGAGCAATGTCTACAATAGTCAAAATTTGGAAAGAATCCAGCTATCCTTTGATAGATGAATGGACAGATGGAACAAGTCAAAAAACGGGGCCCTGTCAAAATGACATAGGAGCTCTCAGTGGCAAAAGTTGAAACAACTTGAACCAAAAAAATGATAGTATTACGTTATAAGTCAGATAAAATAAACATCCATTAGTCCTAACTGATATAAATAAATGAACAAAGAAATGGGGGAGATGGGATATCTTCTTTATAGAATTTCAATTTAATACATATAGAAGAAATGGAAAAAAATTTAAATCAACATTAGGTAAACACCACAGTAGTAACTGTCATTAGCAAGGACAGCTGATGAATGCTAAAATTAGTGGGCAAAAATATGGTGAGAAACAGAATATTTGAAGTCTCATTGTATCTTCCTACAAGATATTTATTCATTATAAAGGGGAAAATAATGACTTTATGGTGAAGTTTAGCAGATACCACCCTAACCAAGTGATCAAGGTTAAATATCACCAGTATTAAGACATATCAGCATCAGCTATCTTCTGACATGATGCAGAAAGTACAAATCATGGGGAGGAGTTAACATGGCAGAGGAGTAGGGGATCCTAAGTTCATCTGGTCCCTGGAATTCAGCTACATACTTAGCAAATCGTTCTGAATACCTGCAAAGTCAATCAGATCTGAGAAAAGAAATGCTGCAATTCTATAAATAGAAAAGTGACCACTTTTCGGAAGGTAAGAGGTACAGAGACTTGAATCTGAGGTGATAGGTCAGAGGATATGGTGGAGGGGAGGGAGCCAGCTTAAGTACCCTATGGTAAAGTAATATGAACAACGGATCATAAAATCAGAAGTTTTAGAAGTCTGCTACAGTGGGGTACATCCCTGGCATAAGATGTTCAGGTGGTGAAACGAGGTGGAATTCCAGGTGGGACAGTGTGATCTCAGGATCCCCAGGGTCACAAGAAGAACAGGGGTGCAGCAGAGTTTCCAGGCACCAGAGCAGGGAAGCCAGTTGAAAGCAGTGTGTCTAGGTGCAGGCTTTCTGCTGGTGTTGCTGTAAAATGCAAACCACTGCATGGTCACAAGACCGCTCTCCTGGCAGGAGCTCAGCAAAAGGCAGAAGCCTGGTTAGATCCCCTCCTTCCTCTGGGAAGAACAGTGAGGGTGTGTAACGCAGGAGTCCTTAACATTTGGAGTCTTGAAACTCAGTCATGTGCCTGAGATAAAAATGCTTGGTCACAGGTTGGGTGAACATAGAATTCGGATAGAAACTGGGGAGACAAGAGTGATTGTTTTTCTATGAGGGTTCACTGAAGAGTGGGGGGCACAAGCATTCAGCTCTAGGGCTAGAGAAAGGGGTGCTGCCATTTTCATCCCACCCATCAGTGCTGAAAGCCTTCAGGGAGCAAAACGACACCACATAGTGGAATCCAGGGCTACTTACACTGAGCCAGGCCCCGTGGCAAGAGAGACGCATTTCCACAAGACCAAGAGCATCTGAGAATCAGTGCAACAGGCCTCTCCTCCAGAAGACCAGCAGGAACAACTGGCTAGTACCAAGTTTACTGATCATAGAGAGCTGCAAAGCTTCAGCTCTTGGGAAAAACAGTATATAGCATTCATGATTCTCTTTATTCTTTAGTCTTCCTTTCAGCGTTTTTTCAGCTATTTTATTTTCAATTCCTTTTAAATTTTAATTTATATATATATGTTATATACAAATATTTTTTTATTTTGGTTTCCTTTCATTGTATTTTATTTTTCTCTCTACGTAAGTTATTTTTTCTTTCCTATTTGAGGATCTAGTTTCTTTTAACAAGCAGACTGAAACACACACAGGATCTAGTTTTTCTTGTTCTGTTTCTTGTTTGATTTTTTTGTTTTGTTTTTTTTCTGTTGTTGTTATTGTAGTCTTTTCTCTTTCTTTCTTCTTTTCTGGACAAAATGACAAGATGGAAAAATTCACCCCAAGAGAAGGAACAGGAGGTAGTACTCACTGCCAGGGATATAATCAATATGGATGTAAGTAAGATGTCTGAACTAGAATTTATTTTTTTAAGATTTTATTTATTTATTCATGAGATACACAGACAGAGGGAGAGAGAGGCAGAGACACAGGCAGAGGGAGAAGCAGGCTCCATGCAGGGAGCCCAATGTGGGACTCGATCCTGGGACTCCAGGATCACGCCCTGGGCCAAAGGCAGGTGCTAAACCACCGAGCCACCCAAGGACCCCCTGAACTAGAATTTAAAACAGCAATTATAAAGATACCAACTGGGCTTGAAAAAGGCATAGAAGAGACTAGAGAATTCCTTACTGTAGAAATAAAAACTAAAATCAAGTCAGGTAGAAATTAAAAATGCTATTACCCAGATGCAGTCACAAATGGAGGCTCTAAAAGCAAGGATAAATGATGCAGTAGAGAGGGTCAGTGATATAAAAGATAAAATGATGGAGAATAAGGAAGATAAAAAGAAGAAACAAAGACAACTACTGGATCAGGAAGGGAGGCTTAGAGAACTCAGTGATCCCATAAAGCAAAAATAATATCCAGATAATAGGGGTCCCAGAAGATGAAGAGGGGGAAAGAAGGGTAGGTTTATTTGAACAAATTATAGCTGAGAACTTCCCTTACCTGGGGAAGAAAACAAGACAGGTATTCAAGTCTAGGATGAATAGAGAACCCCCATCAAAATCAATAAAAATTGGTCAACACCTCCACATATAATAGTGAAGCTTGCAAATTTCAAAGATAAAGAGAAAATCCTGAAAGCAGCTCAGGACGAGGTTCTTAACCTAAAAACGTAAAAACATAAGTCTGGCAGCAAAGCTATCCACAGAGACCTGGAACCCAGAAAGAATTGGCATGATATATTCAATATGCTAAATGGCAAAAATACATAGTCGAGAATACTTTATCCAGCAAGGCTGCCGTTCATAATAGAAAGAGAGATAAAGAGTTTCTGGGACAAACAAAAACTAAAGGACTTTATGAACACTAAATCAGCCCTGCAAGAAATATTAAAGGGGATCCCTTGAGCAAAGAGAGAGTCCAGAAGTAACAAACTCTAGAAAGGAACAGAGGCAATCTATAGAAACAGCGACTTTACAGGTAATACAATGACACTAAATTCATATCTATCAATAATTACTCTGAATGTAAATGGACTAAATACTCCAATCAAAAGACATAGGGTATCAGAATGGATTAAAAAAAAAGACCCATCCCTATACTGTTTACAAGAGATTCATCTTCAATGCAAAGGCACCTCCAGATTGAAAGTAAGGGGTGGAGGGATGCCTGGGTGGCTCAGTGGTTGGGTATCTGCCTTCAGCTCAGGGCATGGTCCTAGAGTCCCAAGATCGAGTCCCACATCAGGCTCCCCTCAAGGGGCCTGCTTCTCCCTCTGCCTATATCTCTGCCTCTTTCTCTGTATCTCTCACAAAAAAATAAATAAAACCTTAAAAAAAGAAAGTAAGGGGTGGAGAGCCATTTATCATGCTAATGGAAATCAAGAAAAAGCTGGAGTATCCATACTAATATCAGACAAACCAGATTTTAAACCAAAGACTATAATAAGAGACGAAGAAGGACACTATGTCATAATAAAAGGGTCTAGCCAGCAAGAAGATCTAACAATTGGAAATATCTATGCGCCCAACTTGGAAGGAGCCAAATATATAAAGGAATTAATAACAAAATTAAAGAAACTCATTGATAATAATAATAGTAGACTTTAACACTGCACTCACAGAAATAGAAAGATCATCTAAGCAGAGTATCAACAAGGAAACAAGGGCTTTGAATGACACACTGGACCAGATGGAGTAACAGATATATTCAGAGCATTTATCCTAAAGCAGTAGAATACACATTCTTTTTGAGTGCACATGGAATGTTCTGCAGAATAGATGACATACTGGGTCACAAATCAGGTCTCAAACAGTAGCAAAAGATTAAGATTTTACCATGAATAGTTTCAGAAAAAAATGCTTTGAAACCTCAAGTCAAACGCAAGAAAAATTTGGAAGGAACACAAATACATGAAGGTTAAAGAGCATCCTACTAAAGAGTGGATGGGTCAACCAGGAAATAAAAGAATTTTAAAAATACATGGAAGCAAGTGAAAATGAAAACACGACAGTTCAGAACCTTTCGGATGCAACAAAGGCATTTGGAGGGAAGTATACAGTAATACAGGCCTTTCTCAAAAAACAAGAAAAGTCTCAAATACAAAACCTAACCTTACACCTAAAGAAGCTAGAAAAAGAATAGCAAATAAAGCCTAAAACTAGCAGAAGAAGGGAAATAATTAAGATTAGGCCAGAAATCAATGGTACAGAAACAAAAAACCCCCAGTAAAACAGATCAACAAATCTAGGAGATGGTTCTTCAAAATAATTAATAAAATCAATAAACCCTTTAGCCAGACTTATCAAAAAGAGAAAGGACCCAAATAAATAAAATCACAAATGAAAGAGGAGAGATCATGACCAACACTACAAAAATACAATTATAAGAGGATATTATGAACAATTATATGTCAACAAATTAGGCAATCTGGAAGAAATGGATGCATTCCTAGAAACATTAAAAAAACGACCAAAACTGAAACAGGAAGAAATAGAAAACCTAAAGAGACACATAACCAGCAAGGAAATTGAATCAGTAATCAAAAATCTCCCAACAAGAGTTCAGGGCTGGGTGCCTCCCAGTGGAATTGTGACATTTAAAGAAGAATTAATATCTATTCTGAAACCATTTCAAAAAATAGCAATGGAAGGAAAACTTCCAAACTCATTCAATGAGGCTAGCATTACATAGATCCCAAAACCAAAGACCCCAACAAAAAGAATTACAAACCAATATCCCTGATGAACATGGATGTAAAAATTCTCACCAAGATACTAGCTAATAGGATCTAACAGTATATTAAAAAAATTATTCACGATGACCAAGTGGGATTTATTCCTGGGCTGCAAGTGTGGTTCAACATCCACAAATGAATCAATGTGGTATGCCACATTAATAAAAGAAAGGATAAGAACTGTATGATCCTCTCAATTGATGCAGAAAAATCATTTGACAAAATACAGCATCCTTTCTTGATTAAAAATCTCCACAGCGTAGGGACAGAGGGAACATACTTCAATATCATAAAAGCCACATAAGAAAAACACACAGCAAATATCATTCTCAATGGGGAAAAACGAAGAGCTTTTCCCCTAAGGTCAGGAATATGACAGAGATGTCCACTCTCACCACTGTTGTTAAACACAGTACTGGAAGTCCCAGCCTCAGCAATCAGACAACAAAAAGAAATAAAAGACATACAAATTGGCGGAGAAGAAGTCAAACTTTCACTCTTCACAGATGACATGATACTCTATGTAGAAAGTCCAAATGACTCCATCAAAAAATTGTCAGAACTGGTGCAGGAATTCAGCAAAGTTGCAGGATACAAAATCAATGCACAGAAATCAGCTGCATTTCTATACACTAACAATGAAGCAGAAGAAAGAAATAAAGGAACTAATCCCATTTACAATTGCATCCAAACCTATAAGATACCTAGGAATAAACCTAACCAAAGAGGTAAAAGATCTGTACTCTGAAAACTATAGAACACTTGTGAAAGAAATTGAGGAAGGTAAATAAATGGGAAAAACATTCCATGCTCATGGATTGGAGTAACAAATATTGTTAAAAGGTCTATGCTACCCAAAGCAATCTACACATTCAATGCAATCCCTATCAAAACACTATCAACATTTTTCACAGAGCTGGAACAAAGAATTTTAAAATTTGTATGGAATCAAAGACCTGGAGTAGCCAAAAGAATGTTGTAAAAGAAAACCAAAGCTGGAGGCATCACAATTCCAGATTTCAAGCTTTATTACAAAGCTGTCATAATCAAGATAGTATGGTATTGGCACAAAAACATACACATAGATCAATGAAACAGAACAAAGAAC
Source organism: Canis lupus familiaris (assembly GCF_011100685.1). Classification (NCBI taxonomy): domain Eukaryota; kingdom Metazoa; phylum Chordata; class Mammalia; order Carnivora; family Canidae; genus Canis; species Canis lupus. The sequence continues at coordinate 81,253,591 of NC_049260.1, forward strand.
CCAGAAATGGACGCCTAACTCTATGGTCAACTAATCTTTGACAAAACAGGGAAGAAAATCCAATGGAAAAAAGTCTCTTCAACAAATGATGTTGGGAAAATTGGACAGCCACATGCAGAAGAATGAAACTGGACCACTTTCTTACACCATACATAAAAATAAACTCAAAATGGATGAAAGACCTAAATATGAGACAGGAAACCATCAAAATCCTACAGGAGAACACAGGCAGCGACCTCTTCGACCTTGGCTGCAGTAACTTCTTGCTAAACATGTGTCTGGAGACAAGGGAAACAAAAGCAAAACTGAACTACTGGGACTTCATCAAGATAAAAAGCTTCTGCATAGCAAAGACAACAGTCAACAAAACTAAAAGGTAACCTATGAAATGAGAAAAGATATTTTCAAATGTCTTATCAGATAAAAGGCTAGTATCTAAAATCTATAAAGAACTTATCAAACTCAACACCCCCCAATAAAACTCCAGTCAGGAATTGGGCAGAAGACATAAACAGACATTTCTCCGAAGAAGATATACAAATGGCCAACAGACACAAGGAAAAATGCTCAACATCACTAGGCATCAGGGAAATCTAAATCAAAACCACAATGAGATACTATCTCACACCTGTTAGAAATAAACAACTCAGGAAACAACAGATGTTGGTGAGGATGTAGAGAAAGGTAACCCTCTTACACTGTTGGTGAGAATGTAAACTGGTGCAGCCACTCAGGAAAACAGTATGCAAGTTCCTCAAAAAGTTCAAAATAGAGTTACCCTATGACCCAGTAATTGCACTATTAGGTATTTATCCAAAGGATACAAACATAGTGATTCAAGGAGGCACATGCACCCCAATGTTTATAGCAGCAATGTTCACAACAGTTAAAATTTGGAAATAATCCAGCTATCCATTGACAGATGAATGGATAGTGAAGAAGTGGGTGGAATATTAACATATATATAATGGAATATTACTCAGCCATCAATAAGAATGAAGTATTGCCATTTGCAAAGACATAGAACTAGAGGGTATTATGCGAAGTGAAATAAGTCAGAGAAAGACAAATATTTCACTCAAAGATGGAATTTCAGAAACAAAACAGATGAACATAGGGGAAGGGAAGGAAAAATAAAATAAGATGAAAATTGAGAGTGAGGCAAACCATAAAAGATGCTGAACTCTAGCAAACAGGTTTGCTGGCGGAGAGGTGGGCAGGGGCAATGGGGTAACTGGGTGATGGGCATTAAGGAAGGCACTTGATGTAATGTGCACTGGGTGTTATATGTCAACTGCTGAATCTCTAAACTCTAGCTCTGAAACTTTTTTTTTTAAAAAGGGCACATCAGTTCTGTGGTATTCTTACCAAAAACATAATCTCAGTCTAAAACAGGAAATTATCAGACAAACCCTAATTAGGGACATTCTACAAAATAACTGCAATAAATAATAAATGCAATGTGGGATACTGGATTTGAACCTGGATCCAAAAAAAAAGAAATTAGTGGGACAAATGGAAAAAAATAAAGTCTGTAAACTAATTAATACTGTATTGATATTATTTTCCTGCTTTTTGATAATTATATTATGGTTATATAAAGTGTTAACATTAGGAGAGGCTTGGTGAAGGATATATGGTAACTCTTGCTATTTTTGTGATTTTTCTATATATCTCAATTTTTTTGTTAAAAAAGAGCTAATTGTTCTAATTTTTATTACTATTCTGAACATTTTTCTCAATTTATTAGTCATTTATGTTTTTATAACTTATTTACCCATTTTTATTGCATTATTGACTTTTTACATTAAGAAAATTATATATTATTGTATAATAAGGAAATTAGCTCCTTGTACATGGCAAATTATTTTCTAGTTTGTCTTTTGACGTTTTTTATGGTGGGTTTATATGTGTATGTATATATAGATGTTTTTAACCGATGATTTCTCCTGACCTGTGTGCAGAAAATAAGGAAGAGTAGCTAAGTGACTTTAAGTCTTCCATGTAATCAAAAGACCATAGAATAGAAACAGTACTTTATGAAAATGACTTTACGAAACTTGTTCTTCTCTCCATCAAAAATTATATTTATTTAAAAATTCACATATAGTAAAATTAATCCTTTCTTGAATATAATTTTTGACAAATGCATACAGTCAAATAACTATAATCAAGATACAGAAACTTTCCATTATTAAAACAAATTCCTTGTGCTACCATTTTGTAATCAGTCTGCCATTTTTAACCCCTGACATCGACTGATTTGTTCTCTGTTCCTATAGTTTTGCCTTTTCCATGATGTCATATAAATGGAATCGAACAGTAAGTAGCCTTTTGAGTTTGGCTTCTTTTACTTAGCAAAATGCATTTAAGATTCATCTAAGTTGTTGCATGTATTGCAGTTCATCATCGTTTTTATTGCTGAGTAGGATTCCATTATATGGCTATCCCACAGTTTATTTATGCACCAGTTGAGGGAGATCCTCCATTTTTATTTTCCTCTATTGTTAGTGATCTGCAGGTCTAGCAAAGGGAAGAGGTGAGATTTTCCATTCAACAGGAGTAAGTTTCTTCTGAAAAGTCCAGCTTAGAAGTATGTCCTTGGGTAACATGTGCAAGAGGTTATACCAGGATAACTTACTTCTTCCCCTTACACTATACTTAAAATTGAAGAGTTAATCTTAAGTGAGCAGTATATCAAAGGAATAGGAGTTTGTCCTGAGTATAGTTAGATGATATCCTCAGAGCAGGCCTGACAAATATTCTGGAAGCCAAGTCATTTGTAGAGTATCAAAATTCTTTTTAATTAAAAAAAAAACTGAAAAAGTAAAAATCACCTCAAATAAAACGACTTTAAAAATTTTATAAAGCAAAAGTCTCCTTTCAGCCTATGTAATCCCACTTCTAAAAGGTTTACAATTTGGTACATATATTTCCCAGCTTTTTCCTAAATTTATTCAGAAATACCTATATACACATGTATCATACATATACAAATGTTTTTGTTTATAAAAATGCATTCATATTATATCATTTCTTACTTTGTAAATAAATACAAAATTCTGCATACCATACAGATCAGAATGTATTCATAGATATACCCCATTATTTTAATGGATGTATAATATTCCACTAAATGAATGTGTCATAATTTATTTATTCATTTACCTATTGATGGACAGTTGGGTTGTATCCAATTTCTTTTTTTTGGTGACTATGAGATATAATTCATATACATACAATTCACCTATTTAAGGTACACAATTCATTATTTATAGTATATTCATAGAGTTGTACAATTATCACCATAATCAATTTTAGAACACTTTTAATCAACCTCTAAAGAAACCTCATACAATTCTATTATCCCAGCCCTGAGCAACCACTAATTCACTGTCTCTATATATTTACCAATTCTAGACACTTCATATATATGGAATCATATAATTATATAGTCTTTTGTAACTGGCTTTTTTTATTTAGCATGCTTTCAGGGTTCTTCCATGTTTGTAGTATATTATTAGAAGTGCTCCTTCTTCTCCTTTTTGGAAGAGTATGTAAAGAATTTGTATTAATTCTTTAATGTTTGCTAGAATTTATCTGAGAAGCCATTTGAGCCTAAGCTTTTTCTTGTGGGCATTTTGAAAAATTATTAATCTCTATGCTTATTATAGATCTTTATGGATTGTTTTCCATTGGTTTCAGTAGTTTGTGTGTTTCTAGGAATTTTTCTATTTCATCTAAGTTATCTAATTTATTGATATATAAATGTGCATAGTTTTCCTTCATACTTTTTTATTTCTAAAAGGGTGGTAGTAATGTTCCCTCCTTCACTTCTGATTCCGGTAATTTGAGTCTTCTTTTTTTCCTGGTCAATCTAACAAAAGGTTTGTCACTTTTGTTGATATTTTTTATAGAACCAACTATTAGCTTCATTGACATTCTCTATTGTTGTTATATTCTCTGTCATTTATTTATCTAATCTTTTTTATTTATTTCCTTCTCCTTGCTCTAAGTTTAGTTTGCTCTTCTTTTCCCAGTGTCTTAGGCATAAGACATATTGATATGTGATCTTTCTTGTTAAATATAAGGCATTTGTATTTATAAATTTCTTTCCAAGCACTGCTTTTGGTGCATCCAACATTTTGGTATGTTGTGTCTTTTCATTCATCCCAGGGGATTTCCTAATTTCCCTTGTGATTTTTTATTTGACCCATTGGGCATGTAATAGTGTGTGTAATTCATGTTTATAAGTTCCTCAACTTTCTGTTATTGATTTATTTTTTAAAATTTTTATTTATTTATGATAGTCACAGAGAGAGAGAGAGAGAGAGAGAGGCAGAGACACGGGAAGAGGGAGAAGCAGGCTCCATGCACCAGAAGCCCGACGTGGGATTCGATCCCGGGTCTCCAGGATCGCGCCCTGGGCCAAAGGCAGGCGCCAAACCGCTGCGCCACCCAGGGATCCCTGTTATTGATTTTTTTTAATAAAATAATTTTTATTGGTGTTCAATTTACCAACATACATAATAACACCCAGTGCTCATCCCGTCAAGTGTCCCCCTCAGTGCCCGTCACCCACTCACCCCCACCCCCCGCCCTCCTCCCCTTCCACCACCCCTAGTTCGTTTCCCAGAGTTAGGAGTCTTTATGTTCTGTCTCCACTGCGCCACCCAGGGATCCCTGTTATTGATTTCTAACTCTATTCCATGAAGTCAGAAAACATGATTTCAGTCCACTTAAATTTACTAAAAATTTTTTTTATGTTCTATGACATGATCTAATCTGGAGATATTTCATGTGCCCTTAAGAAGAATGTGTGAATCTGTGCTGGGTTAAGTGTTCTATAAATCACTTTAACGTCTAGTTCATTATGGCACTGTTCAAGTCTTTTATTTCCTTGTTTATCATCTAATTGTTCTATTATTGAAAATGGGCTGAATACCCCAACTCTTATTGTAGACTTGTGTATTTCTCCCTTCATTTAGTTCAGTTTTTGAATCATGTATTTTGGTGCTCTGTTGTTAGGTGTGTATATATATATATAAATTTTGCTCTTTCTGATGGGTTGACTCTTTTATCATTATGTCAGTTTATATGTCTAATGATATTTTTTGTTTTAAAGTCTATTTTATCTGATATTAATATAGCCACTCCAGTTTTCTTACAGTTGCCATTTGCCTGATATTTCTTTCTATTCTTTTACCTTCAAACTGTTTGTATCTTTGAATATAAAGTGTGACTCCAACAGATAGCATAGAGGTGAATCTTGTTTGTTTTTCCCAGTCTGATCCATTTTCTCAGTTTAATCCATTCATATTTATTGTTATTATTAATACAGGTGGACTTAAGACTGCCATTTTAGTGTTTGTTTCCTGTATGTCTCCAGGTTTGTTTTTTTTTGTCTTTCTCTATTCATCCTTTTGCACTGAATATTTTCTAATGAAAAATTTCTTTAATAATATTTTCACTATATATTTTCAGTTAGTTCCATAGTGGTTGCTCTAGGGTTTACCATACAAATCTTAACTGAATTGGCTTCAGACATATAAACTAAATTCCAATTATATGAACACCTTATTCCTATATGAACCTATTTCTCTCTCCACTTTTTTGTAGTATTGTTATACATATTACTTCTACACATTAACCCAACAATACACTGTTACAATTATTACTTGATATAATTTTGCCTTTTAAAGAAGCTCAAAGAAGAAAGAGCAAATAAATATTTGATACTTTTATATATTAATTTTGTTTCCCATTTCTTGCTTTCACTTGTTCCTATAGATTTGAGTTACCATCTAGAGTCATTTCTATAGTCCAATACAGCTTTGCTTCCACTCATCTCCTATGTCCTATGATTAGCAAACAAACTGCATTTTATATATTATAAATCCAACAATGCAACTATGTACATATTGCTTTATAAAATTGCTTTTTAAATTATTAAGAGAAGGAAAAATGCATTAGACAGTCTTTTCTAATTATGTAATTACTTTTACCCGTGTTGTTTCCCTATGTGTAGATTTAAATTATTATCTGAGGTCACTTCTTTCTTACTGAAGAATTTACATTAATATTCCTATTAGGTCTGTCAGCAACAACAGTTTATGACTATGTGGGAAAGCTTGTATTTTATCTTCATTTTTAAAAACATAGCTTTATTGGATGTAGGATTCTATACTGACAGTTGTTTTCTTTGAGCACTTTGAATGTGTTATTACACTGCCACCTCCATTGTTTCTGATGAGAAGTCAGCTGTTAATCTGATTGGGGTTCTCTTGTAAGTGATGCTTCATTTTTCTCCTGTCACTTTCAAGAGTTTCCCTTTGTCTTTGAGTTTTATGTTTTTCATTTTTATTATGATGTATCTGTGGATTTCTTCTTTATCCTACTGGGGGTTTGTTGAAATTCTTGAATGTGCAGGTAATGTTTCTCATCAAATATAGAACATTTACATCCATTATTTATTGGAATATTTTTTCTGCTTCTTTCTTTCTCTTCTCTTTTTCTGGTCTTCTCATTACAAGCATGTTGGAGTGCTTAATGGTCCCACTCTGTGTTCAACTTTCTTCATTTTTTTTCTTCCTGTTCTTCAGCCAAAATAATATCCTCTCACTTAATACTTACACCCCAATGAGGTAAGTAGTATTGTTATCCTCATTTTATAGAAAACTGAGGCTCAGATTAAGTGAATTGCCAAGTTCACAAAGTGGTAAGTGTGGCGTGAAGTTCACACAGATCTGATTCCAAAGTTTGTACTACTTCTCTATATCATACTTTCTTTCTATTCTACAGCAACTACAAACGAACAACTGATGGATTTGGGAATGAGTGGCTCTCTTCTAGAGAATGCTTTCTTCCCACCCTCCTTTAGTATTGTTTGCTAGTATGTTCGTCTTCTAAAATTAATATATCTAATATATTAGATATTCATTAAATGTTTATTGCTTTGAATTCAATGATTACTCAATGGAAGCTAGATTAAATGACTATGAGAACATCAACATTTTGGCCTAAATGCTTTCATTAGAAAAATATATAGCTTTTTGAAGACACTGATAACTTTATGGGGAAGCACTCATTAACTATGTGGACTGACTTATGAAAATACATATTGTCACTGATGATAGTTCTCATTCAACAGCATTTGTTGATGTTTAGGCCTGGGGTCTTGGTCATTTATTTACTAGATGGATATAATTAGGGATAAATGAGCTCTAGTAAATAAATATTTCAACATTTAATTAGTTTTGTAGTTCTGCATATAGGAGGCAATCTTGGAAATAATGTTATCTTCAGGGACAAATATTTAAGACCCCAGATAAATTATAAAGACTTAAAAAATCCTTAGAAATAATCCTTTGTAATTTATCCTGAGAAAATGATATTCTTTGTACCCTATACTTCATACTTTGCATATGTCTGTCCTATATAGTCTTTGATTATAAAAAATGTTTTCTACCAATTCATTCTGAAACTGAGAGGGATTATCTTAGATTTTTCTCTCCCCCAGTTAGTTTCTCTTCTTCAAATCCAAACAAATTGTTATCTATACACAAATCCTAGATCCAAGATTCTGATGCAAGAAAGACCTCCTGTGACTCACCATCTATATATCTTTTAGCTACCACTGATTTCTGGAGTGTTATCTGTAGCAGATGATATGAGAGAAGTAGCCTGGAGATCTGACCGCTGCTTTCTGTTCTTTCCAAATTCTATCACCAATATTTTCCCACGTAGTTTATATCCATTTACTAGATGTAATGCTTGCCATGCTATCTCCTTATCTAAAAGAGAAAGAAGAAAACATCAATTTACATAGGGCTTAATAATTCTATTCCAAGTCTAGTTTATGTTGTTTTGCCTTGGAGTTAAATATAGGCTATAATGCTACATAGTTATTTAATTTTATTATCTTTTCCATAATCTCAAATTTGTATAACTCAGCAAGGTTAAGAATAATAACAATAAAACTTAAAATGGATGTTTGAGAGTGTCTCCTAATTCAAAGGGTAAAGAAACAAGAATATAGACAGTGTGTCAAAGAAAGTTAAGCTATGACTAATAAGATATGAACCTCTATCTTAGATAACAGATTACAGGTATTGTGATAATAAAATCATTTTCAAAATGGATGACACAAATAAAAGATGTTATCATAGTACTGAGGACATTTTGTTACTTTTTTCTTTAGATGGCAGAGTGGGAGCCCTCCTTGGGATAAATAAGTTTAAGAATTCTTATAGGCATATGGATGCCTGAGGTGTAAGAGTATACAGTGTATAGCAGGAGTTTTCGATTTATGGGTCTCAGAGCCTAGATGTAAAAAAACTTGGAAGTGGAATCATTGCCCAGAGTATGTGAAATCATAGGTAGACAAGCAATGTCTTTAGACTAAACCAATTTATGTCTCACATATGTATACACTACCAATTTTCAAATGTTATACTGCTGTTCTTAGTAAAACAACTGTCTACTTTAAAGTACTTAGTTTATAAAACCTTTTCATTATATATTTTTTCAATTAGTGGATCATATTAGCTTGAGGTCAATGAAATATATTTTAAGTTTAAAAAGGGCCCTTATCCCTGATAAGACTGAAAATCACTAGTATGGAAGATCCACAAACCTTCAACATGATAGGAAAGATGATATAAGAATGTATGAAAAAAGTGGAGGGGAGTTTGGTACTGCTTATGTGTAAAAGCACTTGCCTATATATAGATTACTAGGCCATTTATCAGTAATGATAGATTAGGGATAATGAAAGCTATATCTCCTACCCAGCTTCCAAAAAAAGAGATAGTCTGGTTTGTTATAGAAAATGGATTTCCTAGATTATTGTTCTCTTTTAATTAGGATACTGAAGTTATGTATTAAGAAGAAACAATAGTTAAAAGAATTTATTATCACCCACTAGTTAATTATGAATTACTAGTGAATCAGCATATTCACTTATATTGTCTCCTTGTCCCAAAGGAATAGGGCATAAGGCAAGTATAAGTATTCTGACCAGAATACCAATATATTAGTAAGTAATACAATTATAACTTGAACTAGAAATACTGTCATCAGCAAAGGGAAGGTAAATTTTGATAGAGAGAAGGAAGTGTCAAGATTGGGGACAACTGAGGACAATGGGATAAAGTGGCCAAACATGCACTGTCAATGGAAAAGAGGAAGCATAGAAGGGAGAATAGAGGAACACTGAAAACATATTTTCCTTCTCTTTCTTTCTTCCCATGTGCTTTTTCAAGCACATGCTTTTCATGTGCTATGGAGAAATCAAAGGGCTAGATCTAAATTAGAGAAGGTATATATAAATAGTCTCCAATAAACTGATGCTACAATTAATTGTCCAGATGAAGCTACTTACTGGGAAAGGTGATAAAAGCCTGCCCCCTCATTCGTCCAGTCATGATTCGGAACTGAATTGGCGGTCCTTTTTTCTCCTGGAACCGGGCGAACAATGAGACAAGATCTCTTTCGGTCACCCGAGGGCTAAGGTTCTTCAGGTATAACACCTAAAGGTATAAACCGAGGATCAACAGAAATATCACATAAGGGAGGTAAGGCAACTATTTCACTTTGGTTAAATTTGTTTCAGAAAAAGATGGCAGATTGAATATAGGCATCTAATTTCACTCCCTCCAGAAAGCTCTCTAAAACTATAGGGGCATTTAAAAAAAATACAGACCCACAAGATCAGAAAGAACAAGGAAAGGAGGCAATAGCAGCAATATTCTGGAAGCTGAAAAATAATTAGATAAATGTACTCAAGAAAGCTGAATCTTAAACCAGCAATGGGGAAAGCCAGGAACCAACCCAATGTACACCTAAGAATCCTCAAACAATTTAGGAACTGAAAGCTTCAGGTACCTTAAGCAATGAATGTAAAGGGATAAGGTGGCTAGATTGAAAGTTGTTTAAAAGCCACCTAGATTTTGAAATATCCTCCCCTGAAATTAGCTATTTAGTAAAGACCAATCCCAATTCTGGTGAATACCAGTGGTTCATTTTCTGAATATGGGGAATGCCAGACACAGATGAGGGTGTAAATACTATATCTGAATATAAGGAGATTAAGATAAATAAGACACACTAAATATGATTAGCTCCAAGAGAAAAGATTTTTTAAAAAAATACTGATTTGGCATTGGGAATTTCTTCAACAAATGAACCAGCCAGATGGCTTTAACATGAAGCTAAAAGTCAACATGGCCCACTCATGTGCCGAGAACTTCCAATCTGCTTTTTGGCCATTACTCATAAATATGGGCACAGAATACCAGGCATCTGAGGAAAGCCTCTTATGTTAAAGAGAGAACAGAACAAACAGAAATGAAAGCAAATGAAAAAAAACAGACCATCAAGGTGAAGAAAACTTCAAAAAAACCCGTCACTAATACTCTCAGAAAAATGAGAAAATATTCTATTAGGAATGGAATACTAGAAAAATAACATTCAAGAAAACAAAGAACCCTCCGATGCTATTAAACTTATGTTCTTATCAGCTTAAGATAGACTGTTATAAGTAAGCCCCATTGTAACCCCAAAGAAAATACCTATGTAAGATAAACAAAAGAAAGGAAGAAAGGAAAAATCACATCACTACAAAAAAAATCAATGAAACAAAAGGAAATATTAGGAGAGTAAAAGAGGGACAAAAGAGCTACAAGACAGAAAACAAATAATAAATGGTGATAGTAAGTCCCTCCCTATCAATAATTATATCACATCTAAGTATTTTAAATTCACTAATCAAAGACACAGAGTGTCTGAGTGAATAAAAAATCAAGATTCAACTATAGCTGTCTACAAGAAACTGACTTTATATTTTAAGGCTACATATAAGCTAAAAATGAAAGGATAGAGAAAGATATTCCATGCAAATGTTAACCAAAAGAAAGCATGGGTGACCATGCTTTTATCAAGCAAAATAGATTTTAAGTCAAAACTGTCAAAAGAGACAAAAATGGACATTATATAATGACAAAAGGGTCAATTCACTGAGAAGATATAACAACTATACATATGCATGCAATGTCAGAGCATCTAAATATATGAAGCAAACACTGAGAGGACTGAAAGGAAAAACAGCAACACAATAATACTAGGAGATTTCAATATACTTCACTTCCAATAGCATACGGAAAACTAGAAAATTCACAAATATGTAGAAATTAAAAGTCATACTCTTGAACAACCAATGGGTGAAAGAAGAAATAACAAGGGAAGTTAGAAAATATCTTGAGGCAAATGAAAACGAAACCACAACATAACAACATTTATGGGATGCAGTGAGAGCTGGGAAGGATTTTTTTAAGATTATTTATTCATTCATTCATTCATTCATTCATTCATTTATGAGAAAGAGAGAGAGGCAGAGACACAGGCAGAGGGAGAAGTAGGCTCCATACAGGGGGCCCCATGTGGGACTCAATCCCGGAACTCCAGGATCACGCCCTGGACGGAAGGCAGGCGCTCAACCACTGAGCCACCCAGGCATCCCAGGAATTTTATAATAATAAATGCCTACATTAAAAAAAGATATCGGGTCTTGAGTTCAAGTTCAACCTTGGGCATTGGAGCCTAGTTAAAAAAGAAGAGAAAAAGATCTTAAATAAACAACTCTACAACTTAAGGAACTAGAAAAAGGAATAAACTAAATCCAGAGTTAGTAGAAGGAAAGAAAGATTAAAGCAGAAATAAAAAAGATTAGAAAAACAATAGAAGAAAAACAACTAATAGCTGTTTTTTTTTAAAAAAAGATCAACAAAATTGACTACTTCTAGCTAGACTGAGAAAAAAGAAGACTCAGGTAAAATCAGAAATAAATGAGATGGTACAACTGATGCCACAGAAATAAAAAGGATTGCAAGAGACTACTATGAACAACTATATGTCAATCTAGAAAGATAAATTCTTAGAAACATACAACCTACCAAGACTAAATCATGAAAAAATAGAAAATCTAAAGAGTTTTAGAAAAGCTGTGAGATTTAATCAGTAATCAAAAACCTCCCAGCAAAGGAAAGCCCAGGATCAGATGGGTTCATGAGTGAATTCTACCAAACATTTAAAGAATTACTGCCAATCCTTCTCAAACTCTTCCAAAAAACTGAAGAGGAGGAAACACTCCCAAACTAATTTTATGAGGCCAGCATTACTCTGATAACAAAAGAAAAAAAAAAGGACATTATAAGGAAACTACAGGCCAATTTCCCTGATGAATACAGAGGCAAAAATTCTCAAAAGAAAAGTAGTAAAATGAATTCAAAAGCACATTAAAAGGATCATATACCATGACCAAGTGAATTATCTCTGGAATATAAGGATGTTTCCATGTATAAAAATTAATGTAATATACTACCTTAACAGAATAAAAGATAAAAATTACATGGTCATCTCAATAGATGCAAACAAAGCACTTGGCAAAATCCAACACACTTTCATGATAAAAATGCTTAAGAAATTAGGAATAGAAGGAATTTATTTCAACATAATATAGGCCAAATATGGAAGGCCCAGAGCTAATGTCATGCTCAACAGTGAAAAACTGAAAGCTTTCCCTCTAAGATCAGGAACAAGTCCAGGATGCCCACTCTTGTCACTTCTATTTAACCTAGTTCTGGAAGTCCTAGCCAGAGCAATTAGAAAAGAAAAAAGAAATAAAAGACATCCAAAATGGAAAGGAAGAAGTAAAATTATCTCTGTTTGTATATGACAAGATCCTATGCGTAGAAAACCCTAAAGAGTCCACAATAGCCAAACTGTGGAAGAAGCCTTGATGTCCATCAACAGATGAATGGATAAAGAAGATGTGGTATATATGTACATATATACATACATGTATACACACAATGGAATATTACTCAGCCATTAGAAAGGACGATACCCACCATCTGCTTCTACATGGATGGAACTGGAGGGTATTATGCTGAATGAAGTAAGTCAAATGGAGGACAATCCTTAAATGGTTTCACTCACACAGGGAATATAAAAAACAGTGAAAGGAATTACAGAGGAAAGGAGAGAAAATGAGTGGGAAAAATTAGAGAGGGTAACAAAACACGAGAGACTCCTAACTCTGGGAAACGAACAAGGGGTAGTGAAGGGGAGGTGGGTGGGGGGATGGGGTGACTGGGTGATGGGCACTGAGGAGGGTACTTGACGGGATGAGCACTGGGTGTTGTACTATATGTTGGCAAATCAAATTTCAATAAAAAAATAAAATAAAATAAGAAAGCCCTAAAGAATCCACAATTAACTATTTTAACACAGGTTAAACTAATAAATTCAGTCAAGTTGTAGGACACAAAGTCAACATACAAAACTTAGGAGCAAAAAAAAAATCACCAAAGTGAAAAGGCAAAACACAGAATAGGAAAAAATATTTGCGGATCATGTATCTGAAAAAGGATTATATCTAAAATAAATGAAGCTCTTAAAATACAATAACAAAAAAACTCCATATAACACAATTTTAAAAATGAGTAAAAGGCCTGCATAGTCATTTCTTCAAAAAGACAAACAAGTGGCCAACAGGTATATAAAAAGATTCTCAATATCACTAATCATCAAGAAAATGCAAATCAAAACTTCAATGATGTATCACTTCACACCTGCTAGGATGGCTATTAATAACAACAACAAAAACAAGTGTTGGTGAGGATATGGAGAAATTCTAACCTTTGTACACTGCTGGTTGGAATGTAAATGGGTGTAACCACTACGGAAAACAGTATGGAGCTTCCTCAAAAAATTAAAAATAGAACTAAAATAGAATCCAGGAATCCCACTTCTGAGTATATACCCAAAAGAACTGGGATCATCCTGATGCATGGAAAAAGAATATGTGTATAAATACAATGGAATGTTATTTGGCCTTAAAAAAGAATCTTGTCATTTGCTACAACAAAAACTTGGAAGACACTATGCTAAGTGAAATAAACCAAACACAGAAGAACAAATACCACATGAGAATTTGTAGATTACTAAATGGGAATTTGTATCAGGTATCTAACATAGTCAAACTCATAAAAGCAGGGTAGAATCACGTTTACCAGGAGGCTCAGAGGTGGAGTAACTGGGGAGATGTTCATCAAGTGTACACAGTTTCACTAATGCAAGATGAATAAGTCCTAAACATCTACTGTACAACAGAGCGCACATAGTTATCAATACTATATTAGATAAAATTTATTGAGGGGATCTTATGTTAAATATTATCAAAAGAAAAAAGGAGGAAGGAAGTTTCTAGAGGTGATGCTTTAAGTTTAGGGCATTGTATATGGTGATGGTTTAATGGTATACACTTATTTTCAAACTCACCAAGATGCATACATTAATATGTACAGCTTTACTGGGTGTTAATATGTAAGTGATGAATCATTAAATTCTACTCTTGAAACCAACATTTCACTATGTTAACTAAAATGTAAATAAAAAATTGGGGCGCCTGGGTGGCTTAGTTGGTTAAGCATCTGTCTTTGGCTCAAGTCATGATCCCAGGGCCTCAGCAGGGATCCTGCTTCTCTCTCTCCTCCATTCATGTTCTCTGTCACTATCTCTGTCTCTGTCTCTAATGAATAAAAAGCTTTTAAAAAAAACTGATACTAAAAAACCCAACGAAACAAAAAAATGTACAGCTTTTTATATGTCAAGGGTAAGAAACACAATGGGGAAAAGATAGTTCCTTCAGTAAATGGTGTTGGGAAAAGTTGGTATCCACATGCAAAATAATAAAACTGGACTCATTTTATATCACACGCATAAAAATCAACTCAAAATGTGTCAAAATCTTAAACATAAGACCTGAAACTCTAAAACTCCCAGAAGAAAACTTAGGGGAAAAGCTTTATGACATTGCCTTGACAATGATTTCTTGAATATTACATCAGAAGCACAGGCAGAAAAAGCAAAAATCAAGTAGAACTACATCAACTGAAGCACTGTACGGCAAAGGAAACAATCAGCAAAGTGAAAAGGTAACCTACAGAATGGCAGAAAATATTTAGAAATCATATATCTTATTAAAAGTTAATATCTAACATATACGAGGAACTCCTACAACCCAATAGCAAAAAAACAAGTAACCCAAATTTTTAAAATGGGCAAAAGACCTAAATAGACATTTCTCCAAAGAACACATGTAGGAAATAAGTTGGTAAGGATGGAGAAAAACTGGAATTCTTGTACACTGTTGGCAGAATGTCAAATGGTACAACCACTATGGAGAAAAGTATAAAGGTCCCTCAAAAAATTAAAAATAGAACTACCATGGTCCAGCAATCCCACTTCCAGATACTTATCCAAAAGAATTAAGATCAGAATATCAAAGAGATAGCTGAACACATATGTTCATTGCAACACTGTTCATGATAGTCAAGAGGTGGAAATGTTCATCATGGATAAAGAAGATGTGGAATATACACACAATGGAATATTACTCAGCCAGGAAAAGGAAGTAAATCTGGTCATATGCTACAACATGGACGAATCTTGAGTGCACTATGCTAAGTGAAATAAGCCAGTAACAGAAAGACAAATACTGTAGGACTTCACTTATATGGTATCTACAGTAGTCAAACTCATTGAAGCAAAAGGTAGAATGGTGGTTGTCAGGGGCTGAGGGGAGAGGGAAATGGGAAGCTGTTGTTCCATATTTATAAAATTCAGTCACATAGAATGAAAAAGTTCTAGAGATCTACTATACAGCACTGTGCTTACAGTTAACAATACTGTAATATATACTTAAAATTTGGTTAAGAGAGTAGATCTCAAGTTATGTTTTTTACTACCATAAAAAAAGATGGAGGAAAAAATCTATATATTTTAGCTGGAATAAATTATATCCTTTATAATTTAATGGAACTTGAGAATAATTCAGACAGAAGCAGCACAAAAAAAGAGCTAGAAAATAGAGCCCACTTAAAAAACTTAACCACTGAAGCATGGATAAATGTATTAAACACTGTAATAAGCAAGAGACTCTATGTCTCAAAGGCTTTAGAAGCTGGATATTTGCATATTTAGCATTTAAATATACTTCTATCTTAAAGGCAAAGGCACAGACTAACTGACTTGTGATTCACTTAAATAAATTCAGGTGATCTAGAGTTCTGGCTCTGAAATACCTAAGATAAAAGTATCGTCAAATAAATAACCATAGAAAGGAGTATGTGAAACATACTGCAAGTTTCTCACCAAGTAGGAAAGATCCATACTAAAATTGTTCCCTTTGATATGAACACTTTTAAAAATCAAGAAGACTTCTGGTCAAGGTAGCTTGGTCATTTCTTGCTTGGATGCATCTTCTCTGTTCCAAACACACATGTGCGCACGTGCACGCACAAACACACACACATCCATATACATGTGTATGTATCGATGGATATATCAACACATATATATATTCATATATATGAACATAATTGTACACACAGATGCAGCTAGGCTCAAAAACAAGATAAACATTTCCGTGAAACAGAAAAACAGATACGCCAAGTAATAACACAGGATCAAACTTCCTGGCATCCTTCTGCAATATACAGTATTATTTTGCATGTTTTGAACTTTGTATAAATAGTACTATATTGTATTTTTTTTGCAAGTATCTGTTTTAAAGTTTTAGAGACTATTTTTTAGAACAGTTTTAGAATTACAGAACAACTGAGAAGATAGAATAGTTCCCATATACTCCATACCCAGTTTCAATTATTATTAACATCTTACATTACTATGGTGCATTTGTTGAAATGAATTAATATTGATACCTTATTATTAACCAAAGCCCATAGTTTATTTAGATTTTCTTAGTTTTTCCCTAATGTCCATTTTTTGTTCCAGGACTTCATCCAGGATACTACAGCATATTTAGTTTTCACGTGTCTTTAGGCTCTTCTTTGGTTGTGGCAGTTTCTCAGACTTTCCTTGGTTTTAATGATCTTGATAGTTTTGAGGCATACTAGTCAAGTATTTTGTAGGATGGCCCACTACTAGAATTTTTTTTTCTAGTGGTTAGATTGGGATTGTGGATTATGAGAAGGAAGACCAGAGAGGAAAGTGCAATTTTGATCACAACATATCAAGCATGCACAGGGTCGACACGATTAATGACTATTGATGTTGGCCTTAATTACCTAGCTCAGTGTTGTTAGGTTTCTACACTGCAATATTACTTTTTTCCTGCCTTTCCATACTGTACTCTTTGGAAAGAAGTCACTTAAGAACTCAAAACTAAGTAGTGGAAAGTTATGTTCCCCTAGTTTGAGGTGGAGCATCTATATAAATTATTTAGAATTCTTCTGTGTGAGATATTTGTCTTCTCTCCCAGTTATTTGATTTACTCAATCATTTTACTTATCAGTATGGAGTCATAGCAATTTATCCTATACTTTAGGTTATAATCCATTATTAACTTATCTAGTTTGTTGTACAAATTGTTCCAGTTTTGGTCATTAGAAACTCTTTCAGTTGGCTCCTGTACTCCTTTGACATATACTCAACGTTTTTATGTTGGGATTTTCAGCACTTTCCTACTTTCTGTCACTACAATATGCTCAAGTCTCATCTTGTATATTCCCTGCCTCAGTACTAGAATCAGTCAGTTCTCTAAGCAGCTCTGGTTACTTTTTTTTTTTTTATATAAAAAGAGTGTGAGCAGGGGGAGGGTGGAGCAGAAGTAGAGGGAGAGAGAATCCTAATAAGGCTCCACACACTCAGCACAGAGCCCAATGCAGGGCTCAATTTCACAACCCTGAGATCATGACCCGAGCTGAAATCAAAAGTTGGACACTTAACCAACTGAGCCACCCAGGCACACCATTGGTTCTTTTCATTAGAGAATGGTATTTACAAACTAAGATTTGGGTGCTGAATGTGCTCGTTGCTACTGGAGTATCACTTCATTTAGATCTCCTCAGGTGATAGAGAAAAACTTATATGTCTATACTAACTTGTGTGTATATACACACCTATAAATATTTTATATGTACCCATCTTTATATTAAGTTAAACATTATTTCATTCTGATGTCTCAAACTCTAAACCATTATGAATCATTCTAGCTTCTTTTCATTGCTTATCTGTATATTACACCAGTGAAAAATCTGGTTCCCGCCATCTGCCATCCATTTACTTAACTGCTCCACTCATTATACCTATGTATCAGTATCAAGATTGCTAACCAATACCCCCATGAGATACAAACTTATTAACTAGGGTACAGTGATTATATGCAGCTGTTTTTAGTCTTCTAGATTCCACATATTTCCAAAAATACTGAAGTCAGTACCTTTCACCCCCCCATACCTTCGCTGAGGTTGTTTCACATATTTATAACACAGATTCTCTTATTATAGTCTGCATTCTTTCCTGGGGTTCCCCTACCTCTCAAATGATTCTTTAATATTTGTGTACATTAAGGGTCGCTCTTCATGCT
This sequence comes from Canis lupus familiaris, assembly GCF_011100685.1. Lineage (NCBI taxonomy): Eukaryota > Metazoa > Chordata > Mammalia > Carnivora > Canidae > Canis > Canis lupus. The sequence continues at coordinate 81,272,042 of NC_049260.1, forward strand.
GTACAGTTTTATGGATTCTGATAAATGCATATCTTGCACCGACCATTATTTAGAATAACTTTACTACCTTAAAAATCCCCTGTGCTTCACCTATTTCTCTTTCCCAACCCCCTAAACTGGCAACCATTGATCATTTACTATCTCTACGTTTTTGAATTTCTGGAATGTCATATAATTTGAATTATACAAAATGTAGCCTTTTCATACTGGTTTTCACTTATTAATATATTAACAGTTTCTCTATGTCTTTCTGTGGCTTTCCAGATCATTTCTCTTTATTGATGGATTATATTCCACTGTACAGATGCAGCACAGGAGAATGTATCCATTCATCTATCAAAGGACATCCTGATTGCTTCCAGTTTTTGGCAATTATGAGTAAAACTGTTACAAACATTCACATGATGGTTTTTGTATAAATATCAGTTTTAAAATCAATTGGGCACATAACTAAAAGTATAATTTATGGATTATATGGCAAAACTATGTTTAGCTTTGTGAGATTGCCAAACTGACTTCAAAGACGTACTATTTTGGATTTTCAATAGCAATGAATAAGAATTCCTGTTGCTTAGCATCCTCAATAGCATTTGGTATGGTCAGTTTTATTGTGAATTTTAGCCATTCTAATAGGTTGGTAATGGCATCTCACGGTTGTTTTATTTTGTAATTCCCAGATGACAAATGATGATGAGCTCCTTTTCATATGCTTCTTTGACATGTATATAACTTCCTTGTTGAGGTATCTATTCTTACATTTTGGCCATTATTTCATTGGGTTGTTTGTTTTACTACTGTTGAGTTTTAACAGGTCTTTGTATATTTTAGATACAAGTCCTTTATTAGACATGTTTTATAAATATTTTTCTAGTCTATGGCTTGTCTTTTGATTTTCTTAGAAGTGTATTTCATATAGCAGAAGTTTATAAATTTAATAAAGTCTGATTTAACCATTTTTTTTTCTTTCACAAATCATACTTTCGGTATTGTATCTATAAATGTATCACCAAATACAAAGTCATTTAGGATTTTCTTCTAGTAGCATTATAGTATTGTGTTTTACATTTAGATCTATGATTAATTTTGAGTTAATTGTTTTATAGGATCTAAAATCTGTATTTAGATTCTTATTCTGCATGTGGATAAGCAGTTAGTTATTTTAGCACGATTTCCTGAAAAGAGTATCTTTCCTTCATTGAATTGCCTTTGCTCCCTCATCAAAGATTAGTTCATCATATTTGTGTGAGTCTATTTCTGGAGTCTCTATTCTGCTCCACTGATCTATGTATCTTTCTTTTTTCACCAATACCTTTCTTGATTACAGTAAATCTTAAAGTTGGGTAGTATCAGTTCTCCAACTTTGTTCTTCAGTATTGTGTCAGATATTCTGGGTCTTTTGTTTTTCCATGTAAACATAACCAGTCGGTCTATATCCACAAAGTAGCTTGACAAGATTTTATTGGGATTGTGTGGAATCTACGTGTCATTTTGGGAAGAACTGACATCTTAACAATATTAGATCTTCCAATCCATGAACATAGGTTATCTCTGCATTTATTGATGATCTTCTTTAAATTTTTAGCAGTTTTATACTTTTCTGTGTATAGATCCTGTACATATTTTTTTATTTTATTTTTTTTAAAGATTCTATTTATTTATTCATGAGAGACAGAGAGAGGCAGAGACACAGGCAGAGGGAGAAGCAGGCTCCATGCAGGGAGCCCGATGTGGGACTCAGTCCTGGGTCTCCAGGATCACTCCCTGGGCTGAAGGCGACGCTAAACCGCTGAGCCACCTGGGCTGCCCAGATCCTGTACATATTTTGATAGACTTGTACCTAAGTATTTTACTTTTTTGGTGCTTTTTATAAAACAGTATTGAGTTTTAAATCTCAATTATAATTGTTCATTCTTTAGTATACAGAAAAGCAATTGGTTTTTGTATATAAACCTTGTATCCTACAACCTGCTATATTCCACTTATTATTTCCAGTAGTTATTCACATTGTTGTTGATTCTTTGGGATTTTCTACATAGACATAGATCTGTGAGAAAAAAAGACAATTTTATTTTCTCTTTCTCAATCTGTGTGCTTTTTGTTTTTCTTTTTTTTAAATTTTATTGCACTAGCTAGCATTTTTAGTACAACAGTGAAAACAAGTACAGAAAGGGGACGTCCTTCCTTGCCTTATTCCTGATCAAAGGGGAGAGCATGCAGTTTCTCACCATCAAGTACATTGTTAGCTGTAGGGTTTTGTAGATATTCTTCATCAAGTTGGGAATGTTTCCTCCTATTCCTAGTTTGCTGAGAGTTTTTTGTTATGAATGGGTTTTGGATTTTGTTAAATGCCTTTTCTACATCAATTGAAATAATGATATAATTTTTCTTTAGTTTGTTGAATGTTGAATCAGCCATAGATACCTAGAATAAATCCTATCTGATCATGGTATATAATTATTTTGATCTATTGTTGGATGTGATTTCCTAATATTTTGACTTCAATCAAAATATTTTAATCAAATATTTTTATTTTCCTAAAATTTAGGATTTTTGCATCTATGATCACGAGAGATATTTGTCTGAAGTTTTGCTTTAATTGATGATTTTATCTGGTTTTGGTATTAAGCTAATGCTGGTTTCATAAAATCAGTTAGAAAGTGTTCCCTCTCTTTCCATTTTATAGAGAAGATTGTAGAGATTAGGTGTCATTTTATGATTCCATTTTTGTCCTTCTCAATGTATCAATTATATTTCATTTTATAATTTTTAGTGGTTGCCTTACTTTACAATATTAATTTACAACTAATCTAAGTCCACTCTCAACATTATACCACTTCACAGGTAGTGCAGATAACTTATTAACAGTTATATACACCAAATACTAATTCCTCCCTCTTATCCCTTATAACATTCCTGTTTTATAACAATCATTTACCCATATGCTATAATTGCCTAACACATTGTTGTTATTACTTTGAACAGTTATCTTTTAAATAACTTAAAAATAAGATTTTATTTTACCTTTATGTATTCTGTCTCCTATGCTCTTCTTTTCTTTATAGAGACCTAATTTTCTGAACTCTATCATTTTCCTTCACTCTGGAAAATCTTTTTTGAAAAAGAAATATTTCTCACAAAGCAGATTTACTATTGACAAATTCCCTCAGTTTTTGTTTGTCTGAGAAAGTCTTTTTTATTTTTTGTTTCATTTTTGAAGGATTGTTTTGCTGGATACAGACTCCTAGGCGAGTGTTTTTTTCTTTCAATACTTTCAATATTTCACTTTTCTCTTCTTGCTTTCTTGAATTTCTGACAAGAAATCCAATGTAATTCTTATTGTTCCTCTAATAATGTGTTTTCCCTGGGTGTTTTCAAGATTTTTCTCTTTGTCTCAGTTTTCTGTGTTTGAATATGATATGCTTAGGTGTATTTTGGGAGTATTTATCCTGGTTAGTATTGTTTTCCCAGATCCTGTATCTGTGGTCTAGTGTCTGTCATTAATCTTGGAAAATTCTCAGTTATTCCTACTTCAACTATTTCTTCTCCTTTTATTCTCCTTCTGGCATTCCAATAGCATGTATGTTATACCATTTGAAATTATCCCATAGTTCTTGGATATTATTTTCCTTTTTTTTTTTTTACAGTCCTCTTACTCTTTGCATTTCAGTTTGGGAAGTTTCTACTGGCATGTCTTCAAGCATACTGATTCTTTCCTCGGTCACTTCCCATCTAATGATGAGTGTACCCAAATCATTTCATTTCTTTTTAGTGTTTTTGATTTCTTGCATCTTCTTCTGATTCTGAGTTTCTATCTATCTGCTTACATTACTCATCTGTGCTTGCATATTATATATTTTCTCTAATAGATTCTGTAGTATATTGATCATAGTTACTTTAAATTCCATATATCTGTTAATTCCAAAACTTGTATATCTAAGTTTGGTTCTGATGCTGGCTTTGTCTCTTCAAACTGGTTTTCCTTTCAGCACACCCTGTGATTTTTTGTTGTTGTTGAAAGCTGGACATGATGTATAAATTAAGAGGAACTAAGGTAAATAGGGCATTAGTATGAGGTTTTATGTTAATGTGGCCAGGAGTTGGCTGTGTTTGGTGTTTATTCTAGTTGTAGATGTTAGAGGTTTCAATTTCCTCTAATGTCCTTGTTTTTTCTCTCCTGTTTTTTTTTTTTTTTTTGGGGGGGGGCGTTTCCTTAAAAACTCCTTAAATGGAGTCAGCCTTGTAAGTCTTTCAGCTATCATCCATAGTTAGTGTACTGAAGCCCTATTGATGGGGCAGTAAAGTGTGTGGCAAGGGAAACATTCTATAATCTCATAATTAAGTCTCAACTCTTTTAGTGTGCCCGTGTCCCTAGCTTGTAACCTTCGTAAGTGTTTCATAGCTTTTTTTTCTTTCTCTCTTAGATGAGACAGGAAAGTTAGAGGCATCTGGAGTTGGAGAATTTCCCTTCTTGCCAGCTGGCAAAGGCTTTCATAAAGTTGTTTCACTTGCTGGGTATCCCTTTGTTAGGCAGAAGCTCTGGATGTATTTCAAAATGATTACTTTTTCCTTCTGCATGCCAGGAACAGGAGATTGTTTCTTGGCCTTTCCCCTTGAGAACCTAGTGGGGTTCCTAGAGTTAAAAGTCATGAAAATGTGAGGGTCATCATAGACTGAGGCCCCTAGAATTTGTCACTCAAACAATCTACATTCTACTTCCAGAAATTTGTCAAGGTTACCATGTAAAGGTCCTTACCAGTTTATGGCTCCAATGCTTTTTGCTACTGATAAGCAGGTCTGGGCTGTGATTCTCTGTAATTGCCTTTCTCTCTAGATTTTGGGGTCACAGTTTACTCTGTGACTTCAGTTCTCTGATGGGTCAAAGAAAAGTCATTGCTGTTTCCTTTTTTCAGCTATTTTTCTTGTTATAAGTCATGAGTGACAATTTCCAAGCACTTTACATGTTGGAGCTGAAACCAAGGAGCTTTTTGCATTCAATATTGTGAGTTTCATGCATGTTGATACCTGTAGTTCTATTTTATTCATTTTCTATACCGTATTCTATTTTATGAATATACCATGCTTTATCCATTCTCCTGCTGATGAACAAGTGTGTTGTTTATAAATAATGCTACAGTGAGTATCTTTATAACATTTCCTAATGTGCATGTGTAGGAGTTCCTCTAGGATACCTAGGAGTGGGATTGCTGACTTACGGTGTATGAGCATCTTATATTTTACTAGATATTGCCACAATATTCATAAAAGTTATTGTCCTCATTTATATTCACCCAGCAATATATTAGAGTTCTTACTGTCTCATATGTTCACCAATACTTGGCATTGACAGGCCTTTAAAGGAATGCCAACTTCCTGGGTGTTAAATAGCTTTTCACTGTAGTTATATTTTGCATTTCTTTGATTGCTAATAAGATGTTATAATTAATTGGCTATTCAAGTTTTCGCCCCTGTAAATTGCCTGTTCACATCATCTGGCTATTTATTTATTTATTTACTTATTATTGGTTTGTAGAGAAAGAGTTCCTTAAAATGACTCAAAAAGCACAAACCATCAAATAAAATACTGATGGCTTGATAACATTAAGATGAAAGACTTCTGCTTAACGAAAGACATCAGAAATGTTTAAAAGCCACCTACTGGACGAATATATTTGCTAGATAAGCAACACATGTTTGTATCCGAAATTTAAAAATAATTTCTAGGCAGCTGGATGGCTCAGTTGGTTAAGTGTCTGATTCGTGATCTCAGCTCAAGTCTTGCTCTCAGGCTCATGAGTTCAAGCCCTGTGTTGGGGGCTTCATGCTGGACCATGGAGCCTACTTAAAATTTTTTTTTCTATAAATAATACGAAAAACTAAACAAATAATGGGCAAAGAAATGCAACAGGCAAAGCACACAAGGTTACTGAAAAGCTAACAAATGCATAATTACAAGCTTAACTTGATTGCAAATCAAAAACATGCAAATTAAATCAATGAGATACCTTCAAACATTTTAGACTGGCAAAAATAAAAAGTCCAATGCTAAAGAATCTTGGCAAGGATATGAAAGAGATTTCTGAAAACCTGCTCATGGAGTTGAATATATACATATCCTATATCATAGTAATTCCACTCCTAGGAATGTAATCTAGAACAATAATTCTTAAAATGTCACTCTTAGACCAGCAGCATCAGCACCTCATAGGAACTTGTTGGAAATGCAAATTCTCAGGCCCTACTCCAGGTCTGCTGAATAAGAGATTCTGAAGGTGGAGCCCAGAAATCTGTCTTTTAACAAGCCTTCCAGATGATGCTGGTGAATACTAACATTTGAGAATCACTGCAATAGAGCAATATTTTTCCAACTTTTTTGACTGAGATCTATAGGAAGAAATGCATTTTACATTCTGGCCCACATACATATCACATATCACGTACACACACACACACACACACACACACACCAAAAGCTTCCAGAAACAGTAATCACCCTTACTCTACAGAATATACTTTGATATTTTCTATTCTATTCCGTTTTGTTTCATTAAAAAAATTGCTTGTTGTGACCTACTAATTGTAACCTGAAGTTTGAAAAAGTGTCCTAGAGAAACTCTTATACATATGCAACAGGAGATAAGTACAATGTTCATTGCAGAATTGCCTGTAATAGCAAAAATAAAAAGAAAATATCTTCAGGAGAATGGATACATTATAGTATATTTCTACAATGGAATACTACATAGTTCCTTATAGTATTAAAATAAGTTTCAAAAGCATGTATATTGAGTAAAAAAAGCAAGTTGTAGAAGGATATGTAGAGTATAATATCTGTACTTTTAAATATGTAAAATTATTATGAATATATAAATATGTAGTAAAAATATAAAAACATGCATCTGAATGATAAATAACAAATTCAGGATAATAGTTCCCTCTGGAGAGGAGATTGGGAAATGGGATTGGTGAGGGATACTTGGAAGTCTTCGGGTATATCCATAAGGCTCTATTATCTTTCTAACTAAGCTAATATGGAAATTATTATGTATTGATAAAGATGGCTGGCTAGGTATAATGGTATTTGCTATATTATTCTCTATAACTTTTTGTATATTAGTATTATTTTATAATAAAAAACACAAATCAAGCTGCCCTTGAACTAACAGTAAAAATATATTAGAAATGCAATCACTCAAAGGAAATTGCTTTAATATCCCTCATCCACACTGCCTTTTTTTAAAATTCAGGGACAGCCAGAACCTAATATTATTTTTTTGGTTTTGTTTTTTAAATTAAACACAACCAAGCATATGTTCCAGGGGCTTGTGTTGCCTCTTTGAGTGACATTGCAATAAAATTTTCCATTCTGGATGTAACATATACCAATAATGTGAAATAATGAGGTGATCAATAAAACAAGGATTGTTTAGAACTCTACATATCTATTTGTCAATTTCTCAAGATTTAGAGGCCCTACACTTTCACTTTGCTACTTAGTATCAGCAATTTAAAGTCATATGTCACATGAGAGTCAGGTGGAGTATTCTAAAAAAAAAAAAAAACTCACGTAATAACAGTAAACTCTACTCAAAACCAGGTGGCCAATTATTTATGGACTACTAGCAGAGGAACTTCGGCTACCTGATATGGTGGTCCTATGAGTATTACTTGATTTATTACTAGCCTAGGAAACTGGAGGTTGCTTTTCCTTCAATTCAGGGCCTCTAATGGATATGAACTAGTTTCATCAAGATTTCTTTAAAACTCTAGGGTAGCTTCAGACCTTAGGAAACCACAAAGAACATCAGAGGAAATACACTACTTATATAGTATGGAGAGATTAATAGTCCAAGTCAAGGAAAAACACAATCACAGTACCTATGTCATGATTCCTTGGTATAATCAAAGCTAATTTCAAAGTATTAGTTTAGGTAGAAGTAAAGAAAAATGAAAACAACCCATGTTTTTTTTCTTGGTTTGGCCTATACCTTGTTTGGCTCCCCTGGATTATATGAAGAAAACATAGGAATTTTTCGGATCTCTTCCTCTGACAAACGATTTCTCTGGATCTCATCTTCTGGGACAAATTCTATTGGCTGCGTCAGCTTCTTAGGCCCAGTCCAACACTGCTCAGGTGAATTATCAATAACTTTTGCCACATGGAGACTGGGACCTTTACCCTGTGCTGCCTGTTTTCCCTTGTCCTGGAGTAATGACGGGTTCTCAGCTGTGTCACTATCTCCCACTGATGTAGCTGAGACCAGTGAGTGGGAAGCAAAGGGTTCACCTCTCATAAGTTGGAACTCTTCAAGACGTTTTTTCATTATCATCTCTTGGTAAAAACTTTCCAGGTTGTTCATGGGATCACCTTTGTTCTTCTTTTGGGGTTCATCTAGATCAAGACAAAGAGATAGGGAAGTTCTACAAAGCCTACCAATACAACCTTTCACAAATAATAAAAATTAAATCTTGGCTCTCAGATATAGAAACTCTGTGGGGATAAGTTTGACAAATGACAATAGTATACAGCTGTTTTAATGTAGTGCATCTCAAGCAATGCTGGAACTATGGTGAGGCAAGCAAGGCACCTCAGGCACAAAATTTAAGGAGGTACTCACTCTCAGAGTCATGCAAGTACATGCACCTAAGTGATAAGGACATTAAAAAAATGTAACCAGTACAGCATTATCCCACTTCACAAAATTAATAATAATTCCTGAGTTCAGATTCAAATGGCTCTGATTATCTCAAACGTCACTTCTGACACCTGGCTGTTCAATGCAGAATCTAAACCAGGCTATGGCTGTTCTCTCTCTTCTGTCTTAAAACAGTGCCCCTCTTTTCCATTTCTCCAACTCATTTTTTTCTCCATCCTATTGAATGATTAGAGGAACCACATCATTTGTTCAGAGAACAAATGAAATTTGGCTGATTATTCATCATGTTATTGTTTAACTTTTTCCTCAAACCCCTCTATCTCTTACAAACTGGCAGTTAAATCTAGATTTGTGCTATCTAATACAATAGTCACTGGCCATACAAATTTATTTAAAGTAATGTTTTAGATATCAGTTCCCCAGTTAACCGAGTCACATTTCAAATGATCAACAGCCATATGTGGCTAATGGATACCATAATGGGCAGAAGAGATAGAAACCATTTGCATCATTGTGGAAAGTTGCATTAAGATAGCGCTGATCTAGAGGCTTGACTAGATTCAGGTTCAATATTTAAGGTAGCAATCATCCATAGATAGATGGGTACTTCCTATGACATCACATCTTAGGGCATATAATGTTTGGTGGTTCCACTTTAATGATGCTAAAGTTGATCAGCAGATTTAGAAGGTATTAGTCTGATTGCTCCATTACGAAGTTTCCCCATTCACCTAATGGGTTTTGCACCCATTGATGACCATTGCCTCGATCTGTTAATTAAGAAGTTGCAAAATAAAAAAAAACAAACAAAAAAAAAATTAAAAAAAAAAAAAAGGGATCCCTGGGTGGTGCAGCGGTTTGGCGCCTGCCTTTGGCCCAGGGCGCGATCCTGGAGACCCCGGATCGAATCCCACATCGGGCTCTCGGTGCATGGAGCCTGCTTCTCCCTCTGCCTGTGTCTCTGCCTCTCTCTCTCTCTGTGTGTGTGACTATCATAAATAAATTTAAAAAAATTAAAAAAAAAAGAAGTTGCAAAATGGAGCTCCCCTAATGATATTAGTTCTTCTGTATTTATTAATTCTATTATTTCTTCTGCATTTATTATCTGGAATTCTAAAATGAACTTACCGTCAACTATTTGGGTTTCCCCATATACAGTTCATACAGCAAAGGCCGGACAAATGCTTGATTTCCACCCCCATATTTACCAACTATGAAAGTAATGAGTTAGTACCTTAGAAATGTCCAATGATGACCAACGATTATTTTTAGTATAATCGTGAGATCATTTTCACGTTTGACGTGTTTCACTTTAATGTAATCTTTATTCTTTTTAGTCATCAAATTATCCTACTTGGGACCAGTAAGTCCCTTCAGATTGGCTCCTTGTGTTGCTTTCTAGTTTTCTGGCACAGCAAGATGTCACAAGCTCATTTTGAATATTTCCTGACTCAAACCTAGATTATCTCTCCAAGGAACCCTGGCTCCTTTTAATGGTAAATAGTGTTTAGAAACCACAATGTGTTTGTTGTTAGGTGTGTTGATAGCTGTTGTTTTTGCTTCTGGGGCTTTTCAGTGGACAAAGCTAGGAAATTCTTTAAAAAGAAAAATAAATCATGAGTTCCTATTGGTATTTCCACTTTAAATTTAAGATTACAAGGTTTTTACTCAAACTCTTTGATCTTAGACTTGTATCTCTTTTCACATATGCTTAAAATATTGGCTCAATGATATTAGCCTTTTCCAATAATATGTTTATAGAATTTTAAAATGTTAGTAACAATACTAATATAACTATTAATGACAAAACTACTGAATACAGTTTTATATGTCTTTGCAGTTATTTTTGTCTTTAAAATATATTCCACTAGGCATATACAAATGTTGTTTTAAAGTTACTTTACATAATTACTTTTTCTGTATGGTTATGTTACCAACTTTATTCATAGTTATATTCATTTACCTCAGGTTATTTAAGGAATTGATTTACTTCAAGAATTTTAAGAATTGATTTTTTCCTTTTTGATTATTTTTTAAATTATGCAGAACATTTACATGAATCTAAAATTAAAACTGTGTTATACAGTACCTTCACAAAGTCTCACCTCCATCTCTGTCCCCTTCATCCCATTCCTTTCCTTCTCCATAAATAATAATTTTTCTTAGGTTTTGACATTATGGTTCCATTGTTTCTTTTTTGAAAATATAAGCAAATAGGCAGGCTCACACAACACATATGTGTGTATCTACATAATTCATCAGTTACACCCCTTTCCTATATAAAAGGTAACTTACTATAAATACTGTTCTACAATTTACTTTTTTGTACTTAATAATATATCAGAAATAACTTATTAATGTGTAGAGTTCTTCCCCTTCCTCTTGATATCTGCACAGTACTCTATTGTGTGAATGTACTAGTTTATTTAACTACTCTCCTACTGATGCACATTAGTGCTGTATCCAGTATTTTTTGCTTTTATGAATAATACTCTGACAAATAGCCTTGTGCACAACAGCATTTTGTATTCTTCTAGTATATCTTTGAAACAGATTGCAAGAGGTGGCATTGCTGAGACAAAGGGTGAATGTGTATGCAATTTTTCCACATATTGCTAAATTCTACTCTGTAGGAGTTGTATTATTCTGCATTTCCACCAGCAAGGTATAAGAATATTTATAGAAGGATTTCTTAAAACCCAAAAAAAACACTAATCATTAAGGAAAATATTGACAGATTCAACTAAATTTAAAACTTCTGTTCATTGAAAATATAAAGGGAAAAGTCATAGAATGGAAAAAGATGTTTGCTGCACAAATAACTGGTAAAGAACCATTAAGAAAAGCGGCAGACAACTGAAAAGAGGCCTCACAAAAGAGGAAATATACAGGGCTAATAAATATATGCAAAAGTGCTCAACCATATTAGAATTCAGGGAAATGCTAATTAAGAAGGGTTGGGATATTAATAGAAAACTGCCATACTGGCAAAAATTAAAAAGAACACCAATATCACATGTCAGTGAAATTGTAAAGCCTCATACATTGCTGGTAGTAATGTGCACCCATAGTGAAAATCACTATAATGTTATCTACTGATGTTGAAGATTTGCTCATAATATGACTAATCAGTTCCACTCCTATATATATATATCCTAGAGAAATTTAGGCATATGTGTACCAGGATACAATAATAATGTTTAGATCAGTGCTATTTAAAAAAAAAAAAAAGATCAGTGCTATTTATAATAGCCTGAAACTAGCAAAAATATAAATGTCCATCTAAGAATCAATTACAAAACTGTAGTCAGTTTATATAATGAAATACTATATTCTAATGAAAATGAACAAATTTCAGCTACATATGACCAAGTGGATAAATATTCTAATGTATACCTTCAAAAATAAATATTCAGTGACTATTATGACTCAGGTACTATTCTTTTTTGGGATATATCAATAAATAAAACAAAGTCCCTATCTTCATAGAGCTCAGTGAATATTATATAGTATATCAGAAGGTTATGACTGCTATAAAAAATACAGCAATGTAATGGGTGATTGGAAGTGCTAGGAGGTTATAGTAGTGGTAGTTGCAATTTTAATGTTGGTCTTGGTAAGTCTCATTGAGAAAGTGATATTTGAGAGATATGACTTAAAGAAAGTGAGGGAATCTATTATGCTGATGGTAGAGCGAGGGCTCCAAAGTGGGGAATATGTCTCAAAAAATTTAAAAAGTCTGAAATCATACACATATCTGATCACAATGGAATCACATTAGCGATCCATTGCTAGGGATCCCTGGGTGGCTCAGCAGTTTGGCACCAGCCTTCGGCCCAGGGGGTGATCCTGGAGACCCGGGGTCAAGTCCCACATTGGGCTCCCTGCGTGAAGCCTGCTTCTCCCTTTGCCCCTGTCTCTGCCTCTCTGCCTCTCCCTCTCTCTCCCTCTGTCTCTATGAATAATAAATAAATCTTTAAAAAATAGAGATCCATTGCTAGAAGAAATCTTAGAAAACACAAATATTCAGAAATTAAACGATATACTTCTAAATAACTCCTAAGTCAAAGAACTCAAAAATGAAATTTAAAAAACATTTTCAACTAAATTAAAGGGAAAACACAACATATCTAAATTTATAGATGCAAAAAATAAAAAAATAAAAATAAATTTATAGATGCAACTAAAACAATGTTAAGAGAGAAATTTGCAGCTTTAAACATCTACGTAAAAAAAAGAAGAATGTTTTTAACCTATAATCTGAGCTTCCAAACTAAGGAAACTAGAAAAAGAGCAAACTTAACCCAAAGCAAGGAAAAAGAAAATAATAAAAATTAAGGAATAAATCAAAGCGACATAAAACAGAAAATTAGAGAAGATCAATGAAACCAAAACCTGTTTCTTTGAAAAGTTTAACAAAATGGTGAACCCTTAGCTAGGCCAGACAAGAAAATAAGAGAGAAGACAAAAATGACTAAAATCAAGAATTAAAGATGAGGCATCATTACTGACACAATAGAACTGGAAATGATTATAAGGGAATATTATGAATAACTTTAGGCCAACAAATTAGAAACCTTAGATGAATGGGCAAATTCATAGAAAGATACAAATTACCAAGCAGATTCAAATATAAAGAGAATAGCTGAATAAACCTATAATAAGTAAATTAGTTCAATCAGCAATCAACAGTCTACCCACAAAGAAAAGTTCAGGTCCAGATACCTTCATTGGTGAATTCTACCAAATATTTAAAGAAATAATGTCAATCATGCACAAACACTCTCAGAAAATAGAGGAGGGAATCTTTTCCAACTTATTCTATGATGTTGGTCTATGATATCAATAGTATACTGAAACCAAAGCTAAACAAAGACATCACAAGCAGGGAAAACTACAGATATCCCTCATGAACAGACAAAAAAATCCTTAACAAAAAATTAGCAAGTCTGCCTAATTCAGGCATTCTCAATATATAGAAATGATTATACACATATAAGTGGAATTTATCTCAGAAATGAGATTGGTTTAACATCTAAGAAATCAATGAATACATCATATTAATAGATTAAAACATTAAATCACATGAGCCCTATAGTGAATGCAGCAAAAGCATTAAATAGAATCCAACACTCATCCATGATTTTTTTAAAAACTTCAATTAACTAGGAATAGAAGGGAACAACTTCAGCCTGCTGAATGATATCCCAAAAATGTCCACATCCTCATTCCTGGAATCTATGAAAATGTTACATGACAAACGAGACTCTACAGATGTGATTAAGTTACAGATCTTGAGTTAGGGAGATTATCTTGGATTATGCAGGTAGGCCCAATATAATTACAAGGATCCTTACTAGGAGGAGGCAGGAGGGTCAGAGACAGAGTAATAGATGGAAGTAGAAGTTGAAGTAATGTGAGGAAAGGGCCATGAGCCAAGGAATTACAGGTGGATTCTAGACATTGGAAAAGGCTCCCCTAGAGAACTCCAGAAGGAAGGCAACCTTATGCACAACTGATTTAACAACTTCTGACCTCTAGAACTGTAAGAGAAGAAATTAGTTGCTTTAAGCCACTAAGTTTATAATAATTAGTTACAGCACCCACAGGAAAGAATGTACTATGATTCTAAAGATCGTGTACAAAAACCTAGAGCTAAGATCATAGTTAATAGTTAAAAACTGAATGTTTTCCCCTTAAGACTGGGAAAAGGCAAAGATGCTTGCTCTCACCACTTCTTTTTGGAAGATTTTATTTATTCATTCATGAGAGACACAGAGAGAGAGGCAGAGACAGGCCGAGGGAGAAGCAGGCTTCCCACAGGGAGCCCGATGTGGGACGTGATCCCTGGGATCACGCCCTGAACTGAAGGCTGATGCTCAACCACTGAGCCACCCAGGTGGCCCACACTACTTCAATTTGACACTGTACTGAATTCTAGATTGTGCAAGGAAACATACATACATACATACATACATAGACATCCAGATTGGAAAGAAAGAAGTTAAAACTGCCTTATTCATAGGCAACATAATTGTCTAAGTAGAAAATCTGAAGGTATCCACGATAAAACTACTTGAATTAAGTAAAAAATTACAAGATCAAGAATGCAAGACAGATATACAATAATCAATTGTATTTCTATATACATGTATGTAATAATCAGAAAATGAAATAATGGTACACCTGGGTGGCTCAGTGGTTGAGTGTCTGCCTTCGGCCTAGGGCGTGATCCTGGGGCCCGGGGATCAAGTCCCACATCAGGCTCCCTGCATGGAACCTGCTTCTCTCTCTGCCTATGTCTCTGTCTCTCTCTCTCTGTGTCTCTCATGAAGAAATAAATAAAATTAAAAAAAAGAAAATGAAATAGAACAATTCTGTTCACAAGAGCATCAAAATGAAAAAGTAAGAATTAGTAAAAAAATATAATATTTGTAAACTTAAAACTATAAAACATGCTGAAATAAATTACAGAAGAGCTATATAAAGGACGAGACATTCTATGTTCATGGACTAGAATATTCAATATTATTAAAATAGCAGTTTTCCCCAAATTGAACTACAAATTCAACACAATCCTTATCAAATATCAGCAGGCTTTTTTTTAATAGAAAAATTGACAAGCTTGTTCTAAAATTTACATAGAAATACAAAGGGCCTAGAATAACCAAAGCTATTTTGAAAAACAGGAGGAAAATTGGAGGAATTACACTACCTGATTTCAAAATTTATATAAAAGTAAAGACATTCAGAGTATAAGGATAGGCATATACATCAATAGAACCAAAACAAGTGAAATAAACCCTTACATTTATGGTCAATTGATTTTCCACAAAAGTGCCAAGACAATTCATTGGGGGAAATAATAGTCTTTATAATAAATAGTTCTGGGACAGTTAGATATGCATATTTAAAAATATGAACTTAGAACCTTTATCTCACTCACAAAAATGAACCCAAAATCGATAAGAGATCTAATTGTAAGAGCTCAAACTATACACATTCTAGAAGAAAACACAGGAGAGTAGTATCTTTCCTACCTTGAGTTCAGTAATGATTTCTCAGATATGATACCAAAAAGCCCATAAAGGTTACATAAAGGAACAAATTAATAAATGGAACACCATTAAAATTAAAAACTTTTGTGCTTCAAAAGATACCATTAAGAAGATAAAAAGATAAACTACAGACTGGAAGAAAATATTTTCAAGTCATAAAACTTATAAAGTGCTTGTATTCAGAATACATAAAGAACTCTTACCACTCAATACTAAGAAAACAATCCAACCAAAAAATGGGTAAAAGACTTGAATAGACAACTCATCAAAGAAGATATAAGAATGGCTAATAAACACATGAAAAATATTCAGGTTATTTCTTATTATAAAAATTCAAATTAAAACCACGATGAGATATTAGTACACACCTACTAGTATGGCTGTAAAAAAAAAGGAGGGGTACAAAAAGTGTTGGAAAGGATGTAAAGAAGTAGGAACACTCATACATCACTGATGAGAAAGTAAAATGATGCAACCACACTGGAAAACAGTTTGGCCATCCCTCAAGTGGTTATACAGAGTTATCATATGATCTAGAAAGTCCAGTCACTCGAGAGATAGGAAAACACGTCCACACAAAAACTTGGACATGAATGTTAATAGTATTATTCACAGTAGACAAGAAGTGGAAACAACCCAAATGCCATCAGTGATGAAAGGATAAATAAAATGTGGTATATCCATACAATGGAAAATTATTTAGAAATAAAAAGGAATGAATTGCTGATACAGGCTACAATAAGAACAAACTCTGCAAACATGCTGACAGAAACCAAATTCCAAAGACCACATATTGTTAAGACTCCATTTATATGAAACACCTAGATTCAACAAATTTATAGAGACAGAGGCTTGGGGTAGAAGTGGGAGTGATTTATTGCAAATAAACTCATGGGAATTTTGCAGAGGGATGGAAATGCCCTAAGACTGAATTGTATTGATGATTGCATAATTCAATAAATTTACTAAAAGTCACCTAATTGAACATTTATAATAGGGGAATTTTAACACTATTCAGTCTCACACAATGTTAGAACAGAAAATAGGGAAAATGTATTCAAAGACACTAAAGAATAATTAAATGAATGAGAAGATACAGCATATTCACACTTGAAGATCTGAAGATTCATACTGTAAATATGTCAACTCTCCTCAATTCATTTAAATACTTGATGGAATTTCAGTTGAAATCACATAAGAGAAAGTATGTGTGTGAGTATGTGTGTGTGTAACCTGACAAACTGATCCTAAGATTTCCATGGAAAAGCAAAGTATCAAAAGTAAATAAAATACTTTTGAAGAAGAACAAGGTAGAAGGAATGTTTTTTATTGTACTGGATATCAAGACATTAAAAAGCTAAACTGTGATACTGATTCTGATAAACTGATAGCCAAAAAGATCAAAGGAATCAAAGAGAACCCATAAAAACACCCATGCATACATGAACACCTGATATATGACAGAACTAGCAATACAATAACAGTACAGGGACATTTTCAAAACATAGTGTTGGGATAGAGGGTTAGTTATATTGTAAAAACAAACAAACCTGAAATCCTACTTTACACCATATACAGAAATCAATTCCAGTTGGATCAAAGACTTAAATGTGAAAGGCAAAAACATAAAGCCTTCAGAATAAAGAACAATATCTTCCTGAGCTCATGTAGGGTAGGATTCATTGATCAAAGTACAAAAATCACAAAGTAGAAAGAAAAATTAATAGATTTTATTATATAAAAATGAACTTTTATTCATCAAAAGATGCTATAAAGGGAGTGAAATGATAAGCCACAAAATGGGAATAGGCATTTTTATATAGCCAACAAAGAGCAAGTATCCACAATAATAAAGAACTTGTACAAATTTATAAGAAATGCATATTAAGATGAGAGATGAAATTTGGAGATAGAATAGATAGAATATTCAGGACATATAACCACAACACTTTCCTAGTTCCCTCCTCTCCATAGCAGTACTGAAGGTAAGTAGTGATCATTGAGATCTGCCATATCCTAGGGTTTGGGGGCTGAGGTACTCCTTTGATACATGCCTAAAGTGACCTTTGAACCAAGATTGCATCTGGACACATATAAGCAGTTGAAAAGATATTCAGGTAGGAAATAGACATTTCCACATTTGCTAAATAGGCAAAAGAACTGAATAGCCATTTCACAAAGGAAGATATCCAAATGGCAAATTATGTGCAAGAGGGTTTCCAACCTCATTAGATATCAAGAAAAGGAGTTAAAACCACAATGAAACAAACAAAACAACATGGACTCCTGAAAAATATCAATGCCTGCAAGATAGACAGACAGACACACACGCACACACACACACTCACACACACAGAGGAGAACTTTTATAAAGCAAACTAAATGCAACGTTTGATCTCTGATTACATCCTGGATTTAAAATTGAGAAATCTAATTAGAAACTCTATATTAGATAATATTAGTGCAATAATGCTAAATATCTTAAGAATGATCATAATACTATGATTATACAGGAAAATTTCTATGTTCTTAGAAGAGACATAATGAAGTATTTAAGAGTAAAACCTCTTAATGTCTGAAATTTATTTTCAAATTGTGTAGCAATAAACAAACTACACACAGATTCCAGTGTAGAGAAAAACAGAGGTAGAGCAAATGTGGCAAAATGTGGTTGGTAAATGTACTTGAAGGGTGTGGGTGTACTATTCTTTCAATTTTTCTCCATGTTTGAAATTTTTCAAAATAGAAGGTTGAGGAAAATAAGATTTTCCTAACCCTTGAAAAATAAGAAATAACATAAATGAATCCTAATTATTAAGAAAGGGGAAAATAATATAGTGAAATATAATTAAATACCCATCAGATGGGAGTCTGACAATACCCAGTGTGGACAAAGATATGGAACAACCTGAACCTTCTTCACATGTGGTTGGTGGGTTTTTAACTTGGGACAATCCCTTCACAAAAGAGTTGAGATCTATAAAGTTGAGCAGGTATGAATTTTTCACCCCTCAATTCCACTCCTAGTTATATACCCTGAGAAACTCCTGCCCATGTCCCAGGATACATGTACAAGAATGCTAACAGTAGTAGGACTGATACTTGTAGCCCCCACAAATGGAAACAACCCACATGTCCAACTACAGTAAAATGGATAAATAAGTACTGATATGTCCACATAAAGGAATACTATACTACTGTGAAAGTGAATGAACTATGGCTATGCATTGTAATGTGGATGAATCTCACAAATATAATGTTACATAGAAAAGGAAGGCCCAAGAGATTACACACAATCCAATTCACTGATATAATGCCTAAAAACAAGTAAAACTAACCTACTGTCTAGTGATGTATGTATGGGTGGTAAAAATATAAAGAAAAGCAAAGAAATTATTATCACCAGTCAGGAGACTGTTTATATCTGGTAGTCAGGGGGATGTGATTTCTGAAGAGCATACAGGGACTTTGGAGTATTGGCAAAGTTTGATTTCTTGACTTGACTGAACACATGTGTTAAGCGACTCTCTAGTGTGATCCATTTCATTATTAAAAATATTTTTAAAAAAGTAAGAGGGAAAGAAGAGGAGAGAACTCAATATACTGGGTTGAATAGTATCCCCCTAAAATTCATGTCCACCCAGAACCTCAGAACGTAACTTATTTGGAAATAGCATATTTACAGATACAGTTAGGTAAGATAAGGTCGCACTGGATTGGTGCGGGTCCTAAATCCAATGCCTGATGTCTTTTTAAGGAGGTCACGTAGAGACACAGGCACACAGACACACACATCACATAATGACAGAAGCAAAGATTGGAGTGATGTCTCTGCAAGGCAAGGATTGCCAGCAACCACTAGAAGCTAGAAGCTAGGGCACTGAACAGATTCTTCCTCAGAGTCTCCATAAAAACCAAGCCTGTCAACATCTCGATTTGAACTTCTAGCTTCCAGAACTGTGAGAGAATAAATTTCTGTTGTTTTCACTCACCTTGTTTGTGGCACTTTGTTAACAGCAGCCCTAGGAAACTAATATAGATTTTGTACTGGGAATCAGGGTGCTGCTGTAACAAATACTTAAAAAGGTGTAAGTGACTTTGGAATTGGGAAATGGGTAGAGGCTGGAAGAATTTCTGAATTGCCTGACAGCAAAAGGTTGGTTGCCTTGAAGAGACTGTTAGTAGAAATACGGATGTAAATAGTAGTTCTGGTGAGTGCTCAGAAGAGGCCAGTAGAGAAAGCTTCCATCATGTTAGAGAATACATATATCATCATGAATAGAATACTGCTAGAGATATGAACATTAGAAAATGTATTTCTGGTGAGGCATCAGAAGGAAATGATGAACATGATGAACATGTTTCCATGGATGCTGGAAGAAAGGCAATCTTGGTCATCAAGTGGCAGAAACTTGGCTGAATCAAGTTTGGCTGTTGGGTAGAAAGTGTAAGTGATGAACCTGGATATTTAGTTGAACCTGGATATTTCCAAGCAAAGTGTGGAAGATGCAGCCTGATTTCTCTTTGCTGCTTACAATAAAATGAAGAGAAAAGAGAGATAAATTAAGGAAAAGATCTGTGAAAAAAGAAACCAGCACTTGATGATCTATAGAATTCTCAGTGTATCTAAACAATGTGCTCTGGAAACAGGGCCAATGGTATGGCTGGACAGACCTTCACTGAAGAGATTAGGTGTGTGATTCATGAATGCAATCAACCATCTCAGCAAAAGCCAGGAAGAGAGGAGGGGTTATCCAGAAAGGATTTGTGGAAAACCCTTATAACTGATTATAGGGATCTCTTGACATGCATGAGACAAATAAGGTTTCAGAGAATTGTATATCAGCAGAAACAGTGCCAGCCTGGTGTGAAAGTGAAAAAGACAGGACAAAATGAAGGATGAAGGTAAAGTACAGTCTGGCCTCCAAATAATCATATCCATCTCACACACAAAATACATTCACCCCATTGTAGCATCCACAAAAGTCTTAACCTATTCCAGGTAAAGAATAGAATATCTTTCTAGAATATCTAGATATATATCTAGAATATATATCTAGATATATATCTAGAATATCTCTAGCAGTATTCTTTACCTTTGCGAAGGTAAAGCCACAGATGCAAAAGCCAGTGAGGTGGGGCTTCAGCTACCCTGGTAGGCTGAAAAGGTGGGGCTATCCCAGAGGACCCAGAGAACAAGACTACCCCTGGAGGACAGAGGACAGAGCACTGAGCCCAGAGCATCACTCTCAGGCTCTGAGACCTAAGAGAATTTGCCCTCCTGGGCTGTTAACTTGCTTTAGACCAGTAACCCCTTTATTCCTTCCTTTCTGCCCTTTCAGAATGGGACTGCCTATCCTATGCCTGTTTCACATTGTCTTTTGGAAGCAGATAATTTGTCTAGTTTCACAGGTCTCTGGACAGAGAGGAATTTCGCCCTAGGGTGGAGCATACTCAAAAGCCTCACTGACACCTGTTTTTTTTTTTTTTTGAAATAAGCTTTTATTTCATAATCTTTTAAAATACTTTTTAAAGTCATGCAGATTATAATATTTGAATTTTTATATTTGTATAATCATAAAAAGTAATAAAAGATTTTCATAAGTAGACACATCAAAAAAAGTTTGCACTGTTTGGGGATGATAATAAGGATAAAAATAAAGGGTGATTTTTAAAAAAATACAAATCATTCCATTTTCTTTCTTTTTTTTCTTTTTTTTCTCTCTTTTTAAAAAGGTTTACTTATTTATTTATTTATGAGAGACACAGAGAGAGAGAGGCAGAGACATAGACAGAGGGAGAAGCAAGCTTCCTGCAGGAGCTTGATATGGGACACCTGGTTTTGATTATTTAAATGCCACTTGAGAATTTTTGAGTTGATATTTAGATGAGCTTTGGAACTTAAACTTGATGCTGGAATAGGTTAAGACTTTTGTGGATGCTACAATGGGGTGAATGTATTTTGTGTGTGAGATGGATATGATTATTTGGAGGCCAGACTGTACTAGGTTGAATAGAGTACCCTCAAAACTCATGTCTATCCCAAGCCTCAGACATGACTTATTTTGGAAACAGGGTCTTGGTAGATGTCATTAGTTAGGATGACATTACATTGAATTGGGGTGGGCCCTAAATAAAATGCCTAATGTGCTTATAAGAAGGCCGTGTGAGGGATCCCTGGGTGGCTCAGGGGTTTAGCGCCTGCCTGCCTTTGGTCCAGGGCATGATCCTGGAGACCCGGGTTTGAGTCCCACATCAGGCTCCCTGCATGGAGCCTGCTTCTCCCTCTGCCTGTGTCTCAGCTTCTCATGAATAAGTAAATAAAATAAAATAAAATAAAAAAAAAGAAGGCCGTGTGAAAGCACAGAGACACAGACACACACTGAGACTGTCATGTGATGATGGAGGCAGAAACTGGAATAATGCGGGTATAACACCAAGGATTTTTTTGGCAAATGCCAAAAGGTAGAAGATACAAGGAAGCCTTCAGAAAGAGCATGGCCCTGCCAACACCTTGATTTTAGACTTCTCGCTACTGTGAGAGGATAAATTTCTGTTGTTCTAAGCCACTACATTTGTTGTCATTTGTTATGGCAGTCCTAGAAAAAGAATACAGTGATTAAAGAAAATCCTTCTAAGAAATTCTGTTGCAAAGCGAAGGAAAAATGATTGACATACACAATATGAATGAATCTCAAAAAAAACCTGCTCAGGTAAGGAAGCCTTACAGAAAGAAAACAAAGTATATTGTTTCAGTTAGATGAAGTTCTAGAACAGGAAAAATGAATCTATAGTGGAAAAAAGTCAAAACACTAGTTGCCTGTTGGGAAATTACTTACAAGAAGTATGATAAAAGTTTCTGGAATGGTGGTAATCTTCTATGGATTAAGTTACACAGATGCAGTGGTATGCTAGAAATGGTCCAATGATTATACACGTATCTTCCAGATTCCATGTTCAGTGATAACTTTGGTAGTTTGAAATTTTCCATGGTGCAAGTATGTACACCATGGAAACTGGCAAATGGTAGAAATCAGAGCCCTTTTACTTTCTGGAGAGCCAGCTGTTAAACATTTACCAACACATCATTATAAAAACGTATACACTGGTCAAAAGTTAGCAAATAAACACTTAAAATTTGTGCATTTCATTGAACATAAATTTTGCATCAAAAGAAAAAAATTTAAATATTTAATTCTAGCTAACAATATGCATAATGAAGTATTTAGGAGGGTATGCATTTACATTGGCAATTTATTTTAAATACATCAAGAAAGATGGATCGATAAATGAGTAGAGGGATAGACATGTGATAAAATAAAATATTAATGGTAGAGTCTAGTTGGTGATGTAATAGATGTTTGTGATAAAAATCTTTCAACATTCCTGTGTGTTTGAAAATTCGCATTAAAGACTGGAGAAACATCATTTCCTGTATGGATATCAAAAATATTAATATATGTACTTAATTCTATTATTTTGATTCCATTTTGATATTTCATTTTTAAACCAAGTGCTACTTATTGTGATCACAGTAAATGGAGAGAATCAAAACATATTCTTTGCTCAAGTAGCTAACAACTGAAGGGAATTTTTTGTTTTTATCATTTTTTAAAGAGAATTCATGGTAGGAGTCTGTACACTATGGAAACCGGCAAGTAATACAAAGCATGTTAAGATCCTGAAAGGAAAAATGCAATACTTGGGATAACTGACCAAGGTATCTAAGGAGATAAGAAGGCTAGGATCCAGCACAAAAGTGTAATGATTAACTTCAGGCATGAAGGATGTACCTACCACTGAGTTGGGATGGAAGAAAATAAGAGTGAGGATATGGAAGTTAGCAGAGTCAGGCAGAAAGCAAATGGTTCATAGGCATACATGTACAAGCTAAACTTCTATGTTCTGCAAAAGAATCCATATGACAAAATCTTTGCAATCTTGGGTTAGAAAGAAATCTTAGCTATAGGACCAAAAGCAGAAGTTATGAAAAAAAAGTAAATTTGACTTTGTCAAATTCACGAACTTCAGGAGATACTGTTAAGAGAGGTAACATCAGTGAAAATGGCAGAGTATGGACCTCCTGAAATTCTCTCCTCCAACAAGCAAGGAGAACACTGGCCAAAATGGTCAGAATCAGCTTCTCCAGGACTCTGGAAATTAACCAAGGGCCTGCAGCAATCTCAGAAATATTTATTCAATAAAAATAGTTAAATCTCAGTATGAATAATACATTTTGTGGCATTTTAACTTGCCCTTTTCTTGTCCTTTTCTCCCAGATCTGTGGTAACCTTGAAAACCAACAACCTGAAATTGCAGCAAAAACCAGGAGCCTGGCAGCCACTGGAGAAGAAAAAACAGGGCTGGAACTCATTCAAAGCACCATTATCAGAGAACAGTCATTATGTGGTCTTTCTAGTGACAGGCAATACTCTCCTTAATGTAACCCAAAGCTCACCACCCAGTGCTAAGAGACTTCCCCAGAACTTTCGTGGAAAATGATCAGAGGCAGTTGGTGAATTCTTCCCCTGCCTGAGGTGGTGGAGTTGGAATAATCAATAGGTTAACCAAAAAGCTTAGAAGGAAATCTTGAGGGATGAAATGTCCTTAAAGGACACTGAAAAGCTCCAACATACTCCCAGGAATCTAGAAGGCCACACATGTGCACAGGCCTGTCCACATGGCTAGAGCTGTATGCATGCTCAGGAAAGACTAGAAAATCCCTAAGCTCTTACCTCTGACTAATCTCAAGTCTCTGCACAAGCAGGAAATGAGGGCTAAGATGGAGTTGTAAACTGCTTAGCTGCCTGTGGAAGATGTGCTTAGCTTGCATACAAATCCCTCAGTGCTAGGAAATCCCTCAGGACTGGGAAAAGTACTAGTTTTGGGCATAGTTAAAACACTGCATTAAGTTAAAGAAGGTCACATGTTATAAGGTCCCACTTATAACAAAATGTCCAGAATAGGCAAATCCCCATATAGAGGGATAATAGATTAGTCACTGTCTGGGCTGGGAGAAGAAAAAGGGACTGAGAGCCATCTTTGAGGTATTGGAAATGTTCTAAAACTAGAATATGATGATGGTTGACCAACTCTGTAAATTTACTACAAGTCACTGAATTGTACACTTAAACGAGTGAGTTTAATACCATGTAAATCATAACACAATAAAAAGTGGGAAAAAATGACCCAACTACATTCCATAAGAAACTTATTTTTTAAAAAACATGAAACTCACTTTTAAATATAATAGTATAGATAGGATAAAAGTAAGATGGGGAGAAATTTCTTCTAGAATGTTGGAGTAAGGACCTTGAAAATCCACTCTTCCATAAAAAATTAAACTTTTGATAAGTCTGGAAATTAAATAAAGGCATACAATAATAGGAGGAACAGTTGTTCAAGAAAAACAGCTGAGGCTCAATGAGAATAGTAAGATTTCAACTTTCTGAAATCACATTTCCCTCTCCCCAACTTTGCAGTAGCTTTGAAAACCAACAATACAGTGGTTGTAAATAAAACCGCAGTCTAGCTGATACTACAGGAAGTAGAGCAGTTCTGGAGTTCACCAGAAGCGCCATCCTCAGAGAACTGTCGCTGTTTGACCAGCCTAGTACTTTGCTGAAGCTACATTCCGAGGGCTTGTTTTTTTTTGTTTTGTTTTGTTTTTAAGAATGTAAACAGCTTAGTTTATCTTAATTTAACTCTCACAGAAATGCTTTCCCTGAATGAAGATTTTTGTTTTTGTTTTGTTTTGTTTTGTTTTTTGTTTTTGACTTGGTTCATATCTCACTCTGTAGGAACAGCCCAGCCCTAGGGCATTTGTCAAAACCAATTGGTGAAGGTTGTTTAACATGTAGCTGCTTGAGACAGCATTACCAGGTGGGGCTAACAAGAGGATGACAAAAAAATTAAAAGAAGACACAGGGAATGAGAATCACATTTATGGGTTTCAAAATATACTACAAAGCTATAGCAATCAAAATACTATGGTACTAAAATACAGACAGACAAACAGACCAGTGGAACTGAAGAGAAAACCCAGAAATAAATCCTCACATACATGGTCAACTGATCTTTGGTAAGACTGGCAGGAATATACAATGGGGAAAGGATAGTTTCTTCAACAAAAGATGCTAGAAAACTGAATCTCCACTTGCAAAAGAATGGAAAGGGACCCGTATTTTATACCATTCACAAAAATCAATTAAAAATAGATTAAAGGCTTAAATAAGACCTGAAACTCTAAAACTCCTATAAGAAAACACGGAGAAAAATCCTCTTGACACTGATATTGGCAATGATTTCTTTATAACTCCAAAAGCACAAGCAACAAAAGCAAGAATAGAAAGTGGAACTATATCAAATTACAAAGCTTCTGCATAGCAGAAGACACAATTAACAGAGTGAAAAGGCAACATATAGAATGGGAGAAAATATTTGTAAACCATATATCTAATAAGAGATTAATATTCAAAACATATAGGGAACTACAACTCAATGCCAAAGAAACAAAACCTGTGAAACTAATATAACACTGTATGTTAACTATACTGGAATTCAACATTTTTAAGATTTATTTGTTTGACAGAGAGAAAGTGTGGGTAAGGGGAGGGGTAGAGGAAGAGAATCTTCAAGCAGACCCCCTTCCCCGCCCCCCGCCCTGAACACAGAGCCCAGTGCAGGCTGGATCTCACAACCCATGAGATCATGACCTAAATCAAAACCAAGGGTTGGACACTTAATCAACTGGGCCATCCAGGCACCTTGGAATTAAAATTTTTAAAAATAATTTTAAAATTAAAAAAATCTGATTAAAAACTGTGCAAAGTATTTGTATAGACACTTCTCCAAAGAAGATACACAGATGGCCAAACAGGTATATGAAAAGGTGCTTAACAGCATTAATTATCAGGGAAATGCAAATCAAAACCACAATGACATATCACCTCACAACTGTTAGGTTAGGACAGCTAACATCAAAACCCAAAATATAACAAGCATTGGTGAGGGTCTTGAAAAACTGGAATCTTTGTACACTTTTGGTGGGAATGTAAAATGGTGTAACTACTACCAAGAACAGTATGGAGTTTATGCAAAAGATTAAAAATAGAAATACCATACGATAAAGCAACTCTACTTATGAGTATTCAAAGAACTGAAATCAGAGTCTGTAAGAGATATCTGAACTTCCTATATTCCTGGCAGCACTGTTCATGATAGCCAAGATGTGGAAACAACCTAAATGTCCATCAGTGAATGAATAAAGAAAATGTAGTATCATGCATACAATGGAATATTATTCAGCCTAAAAAAAAGAAAATCCTGCCATGTGACAACACAAATGAACCTTGAAGATACCATGCTAAATGAAATAAGCCAGTCACAAAAGGACAAATACTACATGAAACAACTTACATAAGGTATATAAAATAAACACATAGAAGCAGAATATAATGGTGGTTGCCAGGGACTAGGGGAAGAAGAAAATGGGGGAGTCATTATTCAAAGGTTATAAAGTTTCAGCTACGCAAAATGACTAAGTTGTAGAGACCTATTGTACAATAGAGTGCCTGTAGTTAACAACATGGTATTTTCCACCAAAAAATTTGATTGGGTAGATCTCATGTTAAATGTTCTTAAAAAAAGAAAAGCAAAATAGGGAATGAAATGTCCATAAGGGTCTTTGAAAAGTTCAGATATACTCCTGGGACTCTAGAAGGTAACAAACATGTGCTGGGTTATGTGTACGCCCGGGAAAGTTAGGACCTGAGAAGTCATTAAACTCTCACCTCTGGCTGACCTTGAGGGTCTGTACAAGCAGGAAGTGAAGTCTAAGAATTACAAACTGTCTGCCTGGGCATGGAAGGAGTGACCCAACACAGACAGACAGCACACACACACACACACACACACGCACACAAAGGCTGGTAGAACTTTTTGGTTCAAGGTATTTAAGGAAAACTTTCTCCAATAACTAGTGGGCCACTATGCTGAGTGAACAGACTTCAGTGGCTGTACATGACAAAGCTTTCAAATTTACAGAATTAGTCTAGGAAAATCACTATACAAATAGCAATAACAACAAACCCTGGGGTGTGTGTGGGAGAATGATTTTCAGAGTTGTCACATGACATTATTTTATTTTTTTATTTTTTATTTTTTTAATTTTTATTTATTTATGATAGTCACAGAGAGAGAGAGAGGCAGAGACACAGGCAGAGGGAGAAGCAGGCTCCATGCACCGGGAGCCTGACGTGGGATTCGATCCCGGGTCTCCAGGATCGTGCCCTGGGCCAAAGGCAGGCGCCAAACCACTGCGCCACCCAGGGATCCCACATGACATTATTTTAAATGTCTCATCTGCAACAAAAAAAATTCTAAGACTGTTATGGACTGAGTATTTGTGCTCCCCCTTTACCAATTTGTATGTTGAAACCCTACTGGTGATGTGATGGTAATAGGAAGTGAGAACCTTTGGGAGGTAACGGGATTAGATGACATCATGAGGGTGGAGCCCTCATAAATGGGATCAGTACCCTTACAGAAGTCTTGAGAGAGCTTGCTTCCTCTCCCTGCTCTCTGACATCTGAGGATCCAATAAGAAGTTAGCAGTCTGCAACCTAAAAGAGGGCACTCATCAGAACCTGATCATACTGGAACCCTGATCTCAGACTTCCAGCCTCCAGAACTGTGAGAAATAAATCTGTTGTTTATAAGCTACCCAAATGATTGTACTTTGATACACAGGAAAAAAGAAATAGTTAATAGAAACTTTTCTGAGAAAGCACATTGGGCTTCTCAGACAAAACTTTTAATCAGTTATTTTAAGTTCTTCAAATAGATGTGATATATATATACACACACAATGGAATATTACTCAGCCATTAGAAACAACGAATACCACCATTTGCTTCAACGTGCATGGAACTGGAGGGTATTATGCTGAGTGAAGTAAGTCAGTCGGAGAAGGACAAACAACATTATATGGTCTCATTCATTCGGGGAATATAAAAAATAGTGAAGGGGATTAAAGGGGAAAGGAGAGAAAATGAGTGGGAAATATCAGAGAGGGTGGCAGAACATGAGAGACTCCTAACTCTGGGAAATGAACAAGGATGGTGGAAGGGGAGGTGGGTGGGGGGTAGGGGTGACTGGGTGATGGGCACTGAGGGGGGCACTTGACGGGATGAGCACTGGGTGTTATACTATATGTTGGCAAATCGAACTCCAATTAAAAAAATATACAAAAAAATAAAATAGATAATGGATAAACAATTGAAAAAAAAGTAAGTCCTTCAAATAATTAAAGGAAACCATGTATAAAGTACTAAAAGAATGTTTCAGAATGCCTTACTAAATAGGGAATAAAAATAAAGAGACAGAAATTATAATAAAGAACCAAATAGAAATTCTGGAGTTGGGGTGCCTGGGTGGCTCAGCAGTAGAGTGACTGCCTTTGGCCCAGGGCATGATCCTAGAGTCCCGAGATCGAGTCCCACATCAGGCTCCCTGCATGGAGCCTGCTCCTCTCTCTGCCTATGTCTCTGCCTCTCTCTGTGTGTGTCTCTCATGAAAAAATAAATAAAATCTTAAAAAAAGAAATTCTGGAGTTAAAAAGTACAATAACTGAAATGAAAAATATACTAGAGGGGCTAAACAGAAGATCTAGGCTGACAGAAGAATCAGCAAACTTGAAGATATGTCAACTATCATCTAAGGAAGATTACTCAATCTGAGGAACAAAAACAAGAAAGACTAAAGAAAAAATAACAGAGCCTCAGAGACCTATGGGCAAACATCAAGCATACCAACATATGCATAATGGAAATCTCAGAAGAAGAAGGAGCACAAAGAATATTTGAAGAATTAATGTCTGAAAACTTCTTCAAATTGATGAAAAGCATTAATCTACACATTACAGAACTCGACAGAATCCAAGTAGGACAAACTCAAAGGGACCTACTTGGAGTCCGTCCAAGAGACATTTAGAAATGTAGCCAAATTGTCAAAAGCTCAAAAGCAAAAGATGAAGATTGAATCCTGACTATAGCAAGAGAGAAGTGACTCATCACGGATAAGGAGTCCTAAATAAGATCAACAGTTGACTGTTAAACAGAAACTACAGAGACTAAAAGGCAGTAAGATGACATATTTGATGCACTAAAAGAAAAAGATTGCCAACCAAAAACTTCACTGGCAAAAAACTATACTTTCAAACTAAAGGAGAAATTAAGAGGAACACTTGGGTGGCTCAGTAATTGAGCATCTACCTCTGGCTCAGGTCATGATCCCAAGGTCCTGGGATCGAGTCCCGTATCAGACTCCCCACAGGGAGCAATCTAAGCATAGATTGAAAGAATTCATCACTATAAGACCTACCCTCTGAGAAAAACTATAGGGAATACTTCAGGCTGAAATAAATGGACACTCTTCAGCAACTCAAAGAAAAAACACTAGTAAAGTTGATTATATAAATAAACATAAAAATACAGTATAAATGTATTTGTCTTTGTAACTCTTTTTCGTGTCCTGACTTAAGAGATAATTACATAATGCAATAATTATAAAACTATATTGATGAGCTTAAAATATATATAAAGATGTAATTTTCATGACAGTAGTAGTACAAAGGAGGAAGGAGAAAACAGATAAACAGGACTAAGTTTTTGAGTATTTTTGAAATGAAGTCAGTATTAATACAAGCTAGTTTGTTTAAGCTGTTAATTAGAATATCCTAGACAACTATTAAGAAAGCAACTAAAAAGTAATAAAAGAAACAACAAGTTGATTAAAATTATATATTGGAAAAACCTATTTAATATGAAGGAATAAATGGAGTAACAGGAACAAAAAAGATACAAGACATTCAGAAACAAATAGCAAAATGGCAGACCAAATCCTATCTTATCAAAAGACTCCAATTACATATATTAAATATAAATGAACTAATAAGCATTCAATTGGAAGAGTGGATTTAAAATGGAAAACACGGGGTGGCTGGGTGGATCAGTCAGCTAAGCATCTCTCTTTGGCTCGGGGAATAATCCCAGGATCCTGGAATCAAGCCCCAGGGATCCTGCTTCTCCTTCTCCTTCTCCCTCTGTCCCTCTGTCAAATACTTGCTCTCTGTCAAATAAATAAATAAAATCTTCAGAAAAATAAAAAAGGAAAACACGACCTATTTGCTGTCTACAAGAAATACAATTTAGATTTTTTAAAAAGTTGAAAGTAAAAGGATGGAAAAAGATGTTCCACGCAAACAAGAATCAAAGTAGGGCAGGTTATAAGAAAAATTTCCTTTTTCTTATTTCCTTGGTAAGTCTAGCTAAAGGATTATGAATTTTGTTGATCTTTCTGAAGGACTTTTGGTTTTGCTGATTTTCTATATTTCCTTAATTTTCTATTTAATTATTTTTGCTCTAATCTTTATTATTTTCTTCCTTCAGTTTGATGTGGGTTTAGGTTGCTTTTCTTTTTGTAGATTCTTTTTTTTATTAAGACTTTATGTGTTTAGAGCAGTTATAGATTCATAGCAGAAATGAGGGAAGGTACAGATTTCCCACATAACCCCATCCCCACACATGTACAGCCTACCCCATTATCAATATCCTCCATCAGAGTGGTACACGTGTTACAACTAATGAATCTACATCAACCCATTATGATTACCTAAAGTTTATAGTTTACATTACAGCTCATTCTTGGTATCACACATTCTAAGGATTTGGACCAATTTTTGTAGTTTAAAAAAAAAATTGTAGTTCTTAAAGTGAAATGTTTTGGTTATTAATTTCAGACTTTCGGGATCCCTGGGTGGCGCAGCGGTTTGGCGCCTGCCTTTGGCCCAGGGCGCGATCCTGGAGACCCGGGATCGAATCCCACGTCGGGCTCCCGGTGCATGGAGCCTGCTTCTCCTTCTGCCTATGTCTCTGCCTCTCTCTCTCTCTCTCTCTCTCTCTCTGTGTGTGTGACTATCATAAATAAATAAAAATTAAAAAAAAAATTTCAGACTTTCTATATTAATATGGGCATTTATAACTATAAATATCCCCCTGAACACTGTTTTACTGCATTACCTAAGCTTTGGTATGTTAAGATTTGTTTCCATTCATCTCAAAGTATTTTCTAAAGTCCCTTGTGACTCCTTTTTGATTCGTTGGTTATTCAGTAGAATGCTGTTTAATTTCTGCATATTTGTATACTTTCTAAATGTCCTTCTACTACTGATTTCTAATTTCATTCAGCTGTGAATGGAAGTGGCGAGAGTGCACATCTTTGTCTTATTGCTGATACTAGGGGAAATACTTCAATTTTTCACCATTTATTATAAAGTTAATTATTAACACAAACATATGTCCATTTATTTCTGATAAAAATGCAAAGGCAATAAAATGGAGAAAAAAATACTCTCTTCAACATATGGTGCTGAACAATTGGAAATTCGTAGGCAAAAAAGTGAACCTTAACCTAAACTCCACACTTCATATAAGTACCAACTTAAAATATCATAGATATAAACATAAATTATACAACTATAAAAATGTTTAAAGAAAAAAAATAAAAAAATAAAAATGTTTAAAGAAAAAAATCTTATCCATGATCTGCTGTCAAAGAGTCCTTAGACATGGAAAAAGAAAGCATAATCCATGAAAGAAAACCCTGACAACCGGACAACTGTATTGTGTCAAAATTTAAAACATTTGCTTTGAGGCAAAAAAACTGGTATACTAAAAACTACAAAATGTTTCTGAAAGAATTAAAGATACAGGGATCCCTGGGTGGCGCAGCGGTTTGGCGCCTGCCTTTGGCCCAGGGCGCGATCCTGGAGACCCGGGATCGAATCCCACGTCGGGCTCCCGGTGCATGGAGCCTGCTTCTCCCTCTGCCTGTGTCTCTGCCTCTCTCTCTCTCACTGTGTGCCTATCATAAATAAATAAAAAAAAATTTAAAAAAAAAAAAAAAAAAGATACAAATAAATGCAAAGACATCCCATGTTCATGAACTGAAGACTTACTATATTGTTAAGATGTCAATACTGCCCAAAGTGATCTAGTGTATTCAGTGTAATCCCTCTCAAAATCCCAATGACATTTTTTCCAGAAATAGAAAAATCCACCTTAAAATTCATATAGTATCTCAAGGGTTCCTAAATAGTGAAAATCTTGAAAAGGAAGAACAAAGTTGGAGGTTTCACACTTCCTGATTTTAAAACTTACTACAAATCTACAGTAATTAAAACAGTGTGGCAATGGCATAAAGACAGACATATATACCAACGGAATAGAATGGAAAGTCTAGGAACAGAGTCTTGTATTTATGGTCAAATGAGTTTTGGAGAGAGTGCTAAAAACAATAAATAGGTAAAGGACAGTCTTTTCATGAAGTAGTATTGGGAAAACAGGATATCAACATGCACAAAATAAAGTTGGATCCTTACCTTATAACATATACAAAAAAAAAAATAACTCAATATGGACCAAAGACCTAAATATAAGAGCTAAAACTATAACACACTTAGAAGATAACATAGGAGAAAACCTTTATGACATTAGATTTGGCAATGAACCAAAAGCAAAGATAACAAAAGAAAAAACTGACAAACTAGACTTTGTCAAAAATATAAACTTTTGTGCATCAAAGGATACTATCAACAGAGTGAGAAGGCAATTCATGAAATGAAGGTAAATACTTGCAAATTATTTATCTGATAAGGGAATCAATATTTAAAATATACAAAAAAATCCTACAACTAAATGATAAGTAAATAAACAATCAATTTAAATAATGGGCAAAGGACTTACATTGCCATTTCTCCAGAGAAGATACACAAATGGCCAAAAAGCACATGAAAAAGATGCACAATATCAATAGTCATTAGGGAAATGAAATCAAAACCAAAATGAAGTACCACTTCACACCTGTTAGGATGGCTATCGCAAAAAAGAAGAAATTAAGTGTCAACAAGGGTGTGGGGAAATTGGAATCCTTCTTCGTGGCTTGTGGGAATGTAAAATGATACAGCCTCTATGGAAAACAGTATGGTGGTTCCTCAAAAGATTAAACACAGAATTACCATATGATCCTGCAATTCCACTTCCAGATATATACTCAGAAAAACTAAAAGCAAGGACTTGAACAGACACTTGTACATCCAGTTTCATAGCAGTATTTACAACAGCCAAAAAGTAGAAGCAACACAAGTGTCTACAGACAGATGAAGGGATAAACAAAATGTGGTAGATACATGGACTGTATTGGAATATTATTGGAATGGAATATTATTCAGCCTTAAGAAGGAAGGAAATTCTGTCACATAGATGACCTAGAAGACATTATGCTAAGTGAAATAAGCCAGACACAGAAGGATAAATACTGTTTGATTCCACTTATATGAGGCATCTAGAGTAGTCAAATTCAGAGACAGAGGAATGGTGGTTGCCAGGAACAAAGAGGAGTATAATGGGAAATGGTACAGAGTTTCAGTTTGGGAAGACGAAAAAGTTCTGGAGATGGATAGTGATGATGGTTGCAGAACAATGGTAATATACTTGATGCCAAAGAATTGTACACTGAAAACATGGTTAAAATGGTCAATTTTATGTTAGGTATATTTTGCAACAATAAAAAAAAGTTTGCTCTACAAAGGACACTGTTAAGAGAATGAAAAGATAAGCTACAGACTGGGATAAAATATTTATGAATCATATATCCAACAGAGAATTGCATTTAAAATATATAAAGAACTCTCAAATATCATAAAGAAAATAAACAACCCAATTAAAAAACAGCAAAAGATTTGAACAGACACTTCAGTAAACAGGATATAAGGATGGCAAATAAGCACATGAAAAGATATTCAACATCATTAGCTATTAAGGAAAAGCAAATTAAAACTACAATGAGATACCACTTCACAAGTATCAGAAGAACTAAAATAAATACCAACAGTACCAAATACTGACAAATATGTAGAGCAACTGGAACTTTCATACATTGCTGGTGGGGATGCAAAATGGTTCAGCCACTCTGGAAAATGGTTTGGCAGTTTCTTATAAAGTTAAACACTTACCATATGACCCAGTAATCCCACTTCTAGATATTTACCTTAGAGAAATAAAAATTTATGTTCACACAAAAAGTTGTACAAAAATGTTCATATCAGTATTATTCATAGTCATCATAACCTGGAAACAGCCCAAATGCACTTCAATGGGTTGATGGATAAACAAACTTTGGAATATTCCATACAATGGAATGCTATTCAGCAAAATGAATGAATTATCGATACATACAACTTAGATGACTCTCAAAGGCATTACACTAAATGAAAGAAATCACTCTCAAGAAAATGACACAGTGTACGATTCTGTCTTTATGACTTTCTTTAAAAGACAAAACTACAGTGATGGAGAACAGGGATTGCCAGATTATGAGTAAAGTTGGGGGTGACTGTCAATGGATGGTATGGGGGATTTTTAGGGTGATGAAGGTATTCTCTATCCTGATTGTGGTGGAAGTCACATGAATCTACATGATTTATATGATTTACAATTTGTAAAATTGTACACCAAGAAAAAAAGAAAGAAAAACAGGCAATTGTATTGTAAATTCATTTTTAAAAGAAAATACTGCTATATCATCATCATCATCAACAGTTATATTTTAGTGATTAATAAAAATATTCAGAATTAGTTGTGAAATAGGATCCAAAATTCATTAAGGTCATTTTATGTCTGGTACAGTAACATAAAGAGAAAAAAAATCAACAACACTAAATGTAAAAGTTTTACAACTTCTACTAACTCCTCTCTTTAATATTCTTTATCAGGATAAATTGCTTCCTCAGGATCATTTCCTATACACATTGTCATATACTGAATATGGAATTAAATAAGTACTCGACTCAGAAGTCTGGGACCCTATGTTACATTCCTAAATCTAACACTGTAAGAAAACTCTCGACTTGCCTTTTGTGCCTAATTTTATCTTCCTCTTCATTGAGGTCATGTACGTGTCTGCACTTGTCTTTTTGTGGTATGCTGTGAAGGTTTAAAGCAAGGAGTTTCAAAGATAGGAAACAGAAAAGATTCATACACCACCCATCCACCCCAAATACCAGGTACTGCTCTAAGTGGTTTACATGTATTACCTCACTTAATCCTCCTAACAACCCTATAATATAGGTACTACTAATATTCTCATTTTACAAGGTAAAGAAACTGAAGTGTAAGGCGGTAACTTGCCCAACATCTCCTAACAAGCTAGTTAAGAGGGAGCCAGGATTTTTCCAGCAGTCTGCCTCTAGAGCCCATGTTCTTAATCAGCATGCTAGGTCTCTCCACAAGAGGCTGCTCACTTGTTCTTTCATTCCTTCCTTCAACACTGCTCTTCCATGTCTGTGGTCTCTCTGTCTCTAACAAAGCATTCATTCATACTTACGGCTTTACCTACCACTTGAGTGTACATGATTCTCAATTCTACGTATCCAACTCTGACCTCTTCCCTGAACTTCACTGCTGCATTTCCAACTGCCTCCTCGATATGTGCATTTAATGATCCTACCATGCTCACCAATTCAACATGTTTAAAATCAAACTCATCATCTTTCGTCAGAATTTCCCCATAAAGACTTTCTTAACTTTGCCAATCGTTAAAGTCACACAGACATGAAACATCTAGGTTGCCTTTGACCTCTCCTTTGATCTTCCTCCTTCGTTCTCAGGCAATAAGTTTAACTTTGTGAGGTGTCTTATAACCATACCTACCTCTCTTTCTGATACCACTACCATCATTCTAGTCTAGATCTTGGTCCCTATATGACTGTAATATGCTTCCTACATCATTCTCCCTGCTTCCAGTTCTTTTCTCTCTCTCATCCTATTTATTGACCCCCAGATTAATCATTTTCAAATACTGCTTTTATCAGGTTACTCCTGGCTCAAAATCCTCTCACCATATCGAAAATAATTAGCTGAGTAACTAACTCTGTAGAGGTCTATGCTACCTGCCAAATCGAGTTCAAGATTTTTAGCTATCTTTCTAACCTTGTCTTTCACAACAGCCCCAACCATGCCATCTGATGCAAATGAACTGCCTTTCCCTTCTCCTTACTATAGAATAGGAAGTATTAAAAGAACATTGAAATCTTACTCCTCTGAAAGACCTACTTTAGTCATGCCAACGCACAGTGGCCTTTCCCTCCTTGGAACTCCTACAGCACTTGACAACTATATCTAGCCTTGTTACTAAGTGTTACCTGGTTCTGTCTCCAACCAGACTGTAATTGCTACCAAGTCCAGAATGATTTCTTAAACTTCTGTGCACCTCCCACAGTGCCTAGCCAAACTTATCTGTTAAACTGATACTTTCTGGTTAAGATACATACCACTTATCTATATACTTTTTGCTCAATTACAGTTCAGCCCAAAGACCCTCCATAATCCTGCTTCACCTTCCTTTCCAATGATACCCCCTTTCTTCCCCCTGCTGTGCCCTATACTTCCTGCCACAACGAACTTCTCATCATTCCCTACATGCACCAGGTCCTTTCACAAACCTGTTCCTGTTCACCTACCATCTGTAATGCCCTCTCCCCCTTATTTACCTGACAAACGACTGTTGCTCTGGCAAGACTTAGTACAAATGTCAACTCCTGACTCCCCCAACTCAACTCAGATGCTCTATGTTCTGTGCTCCCCTAGCATTGTATTCATATCTCTGTAACAGTGATTTCCATGTGGCATCACAACTGTTGTGTACGTATTCGTCTCTGTCATGGGGCTATATACATTCCTCAAGGAGAGTGATTGTTTGTCTTTCCCCTACTCCCTTTACTAACTCTTCATTATTTAATGCCTTGCTGTTAAATTGCTCTCTCACAGTGAAGAGCACATCAGAGTCAGTGGTGATCACATACCTTGGTAATAAAGAGCCTTGAGGAAGGAGTGCCTATCAGCTCCCTGAAATAAAGACTTTTCTATTTCCATTTCTCGTCGGGTCAACTGCTTGCTCTTGGCAAATCTCTGTGGCAGGCAAAGGATGCGCTGACGCTCTGAGATCCTTTCTTCAATATCTTGAAGACGGTTCTGTATTGCTTCTGGGGTTGCCCTCAGTCTTGTCCTCTGAAACCAAAGAAATGGAGAATATGGATCATAGAGGACACACCCTGAAAGTGATGATCTAATGCCTCAGACAAGAAAAAAGATGATGAAAGGCCCGAAGAGACCATTCATAGATGTGTTAGCTAAAAAGTCAAGGAAGAGCTTCTCTTGACCAAGGTCCCTATCACAGAAACCAAAGAAGATTCAGATACCAAAGCTCAATTTTGTAAGAATGAAAAACGGAAAGATTCTCAGTGTCAAAGGAAGCGATCTCATTCTTTATTCTTCAGAAAAAAAGTGGCCCCACTCACCTTTTCACCTGAAACGTGGCTCTTCCAGATCAAGATTTCTGTTTCATTGAGCCCTAGTTCCCTAAGAGAAGCAGTTTCCTGGTCCTTCTGATGCAGTGTCTGGAACTGGGACAAAGTCATAGTCCCAGCTGCTTCCTTCCCAAAGGGCTTGTACATAGTACCAGGAGCAAAGCTCTCTTTCTTAGACACACATCTGCAAAACAAGCAGGAAGAAAGTAAGAATATCTTCAGGTTACACAATTTACAGAAATGGGAGGCTCATCATTAAAAGAGGCACAGTGAAACTCACTGGCAATTTCTCTCTCATGATCAATTTCTAGGCTGAAGCACCTCTGCAATGACATGGAACTCCATCAATAGTCCCCTCACCCAGGGCCAATAAAGGACTGAATCAAATATTTATTTATTGAATATCTACTATGCACCAGATACTGTGCTGGGTACTGAGGATTTAACATTAAAGAAGATAAAAATGGTTTCTGCTTGCGTGGAAGAAGAGTGGAAGAGAAGCAAGTAAACAAGACAACGGTCATATTGGGTTACAAGTGCTACATATGTTAAGGGAAGACATAAGAAAGGTACTTAGCCCAGACCTGGTGGGATATAGGAGACTTCCCAGAGGAAGAGACACAGAAGCAAAATGTTGCTTAATAAGTAGAAGTGTGCCAAGGAAAGGGGAGTGGGAGAGGAGTGTTCCATCCAGGCTTTACGAGGGGTTGGCCACCTGGAGGTGAGGGTCTATGATATTCTACCTGTTTGCAAAATCAATACCTACTCCTCAATGGAGACAGAGGTATCAAGTTGATGCTGAAGGAGGCTTTTCAGCTGCCTCTCCCCTTCTGTTTCCAACTCCTCCAGGACATGCTCACCACTCTTCACACAACTGTTTACCCTGGAGCAGATATAAGAATATATACAGAAAGTAAAAGAGACAGTCAATCTCAAAACATACTCTTTATATTATCTACCAGTAGTGACTCCATTTGTTCGAAGACACTTTTCTATTTGTTGCCCTTTATCATTCATCCCACAAACATTTATAAATACTTACACATAAAGCACTGTGCTAGGTACTGATGGAGTCAAAGACATTCAAGACATAGTCCTCAAGAAGCTTGCAATTTATTTAGGGTATGTGTGTATGTGGTGTGTTGTGTGCCTCTGGGGGGGGGGGGGCGGGGAGGGAAGGGGAGAGAGGGAGAGAGAAAAGAAAGAGATAATTGAGAGCTAGAGTGGTAAATGAAGACTTTAGAAAGGTAATTACTAAACTGGCATTTGAAGGACTAGGTATGATGAAGGAAAAGAACGGGGAGAATAAGTATGAAGAGACAGAAATATGTTCTGGGGATAATAAGCTCACTTTACTTGGCATTCACATAGGAGAGCATCTTGGAGGGGGTAATTAGACAAAGATTATGAATGGACTTAAATATTTCAACTAAGGGGCCTGGGCCTTCATGTATAGGTATTAGAAAAGCAACTTATTAGGCAGTTAAGTGACATAGTAGAAATGATGATTTAGGAAAATGGATGTGGTTATAAAATGGTTTGTGGATTCACAAGAAAGAAACCAGAAGCACAAGTTCAGAAACTCTTTAAATTTAAATTTATTGAGAATAATGCAATGAAAGTTCAAACTGGAGAGGTACCAGTGGAAACAGAAAGGAAGAGTTAGATGAGTGAGGCCTTTTGTAGGTAGGGGTAAGGAAGAAATCAAAGATAAGCCTTAAATTTTAAGCTGTGTGACTATGAGAACAATAGTACCAATGAAGGAAAGACAAAGATCCAGATGGAATAAATGATTTAGGAATAGGAAATTCAGTATTGTCTTAGCCATGTTGAGTGGCTATTTACAACTACCTTTTACAACTGAAACACTAGCTTGAAGTAGCAGGAATACTTAAAAGACATATTGAGTCTGAGGTGACAGAATAAGTGATATTGGCTAATAGGAAAGCGAGAGATGGGAGAATTGTATAGATGAGAGTCTGAAGCTGAACATGAAAATCTTGAGTCATCTGTGTTGGCAGGATCTGGAGCTGTGAAAGAGGAGGAGATACTCAAAGAAGAGAGTATAGAAGGAAACACAAAGGGGTCATAACACTTTATAGCAAAGGCACTACTCTGTAGAAATCTAGGAATGCTATTAGCTGGCCAACCCTAAATAACTGAAAACTCTTAGAGTGTAAATAGCAGGACCCGTAGAGCATGCAACAATAGGTGATAATAGACAAGAACAAAATGAATTAATT
This sequence comes from Canis lupus familiaris, assembly GCF_011100685.1. NCBI lineage: Eukaryota > Metazoa > Chordata > Mammalia > Carnivora > Canidae > Canis > Canis lupus. The sequence continues at coordinate 81,312,420 of NC_049260.1, forward strand.
CCATGAGAAGAATAAATATGAAATACCTTCTTTATAAAATAATCCTTTAATATTTGGGTTATGATATATCTCTCATAATTATAAGCAAGATTTTCATGCTCTAGAAAGACTAAGATCTATTTTAGATTTTAAAATATCCTTAGGCCCAGCGTTTTTCAAAACTTCCTTTTAAGTATCTCAGTTTGTATTTATTATTTAAAATTCTGAACGTTCTTGGGATGCCTGGGTGGCTCAGCGGTTGAATCTCTGCCTTCGGCTCAGGTCATGATCCTGGGGTCCTGGGATTGAGTCCCGCATCCAGCTCCCTGTGGGGAGCCTGCTTCTCCCTCTGCTCATGTCTCTGCGTCTCTCTCTCTCTCTCTCTCATGAATGAATGAATAAACAGAATCTTTAAAAATATTTAAAAAATAAAATTCTGAACGCTCTTGCTAAGTTTAATGTGGCTTTGAAGTGAAAAACCATAGCTAACTACATCAGTACACACTAATTTCAAAAAGAAAAGTTGAGTGAAACAAAAAGGCAAGTGATAGAAAAAGTCATACAATATGTGTCCATTCATATAGAGTTCAAAAATGGCTAAAACTAGCAACATTTTGCTTAGGGATAAATTCATCTGTGGTGAAACTATTTTTTAAAAAAGCAAGGGAATGATTAACACCAAATTCTGGACCATGGTCCCTTCAGGGATAAAGGAGGGAGGAGAAGCAATCAGGGAAGGGCACACAGGGGACTTCTACCACACTGCTAATGTTCTATTTCTAAAGCCTGTAGTGGGTATGAGTTTATTCTTATCTTTAAACTGTATATATACATTATTTTGAAATATATAATAATGAGCATTTTTTAAAAAGTCATTTTGAGGCAGGGAAAATCAGAAACGGTTTTTCAAAAAATGCAGAAACTGACTGTACAGGAGAGCATAACAGCAGAACCTGAAACGCACCGCCCTCTTCCGGAGTGATTAGTCTACTTTGCAGGGAATCCAAAACTAATTTAATGAGGATCCTTTAAAAAGTCATTGTGTACTGTCAACAACTTAGAAGCTCAGGCTTTCTACAAAGACCGGCCAAGTTAAAGCTGCCATTTCCTGCAGAACCAGTAGGGGGAACTGCTTACAGCAGTGCTTTTCTTTTCCTATGATACATACAGCCGGTTTCGTACCTTACTTCTAAATTTTTAGAAACAAACTATCAGTAGCTTAGGTTAAGATCTGAAAGCTCTACCTGCTCTCGGGGCCAGAGGAAGCTTTCCTTAGTACACAAATACTGAAGAAGAAAAAGAAAGGCGCCCACCCTGTGCCCCTTTCGGAGGATGAGGTGGAGGTAGGGTGGGACGAGGAGGAGCTGGCCTGGGTGTCCGTCGCGCTGGGCATTAGTCGGCCAAAACCCTTTTACCTGGGTGAGTCCGTCTGAAGCTGTAAGAAGCCAAGGCCTCGGTGCAGCTCCTGGAGCCGGCGCCGTGGCCTAGATGCCGGTGCAGGCAAGGCATTCCTATGGGAACCAGCGGCGGCGGCCCTTCCTGAACTTCGCCCCATAGGCCTGTCTAGCCCGTCTCCCCTCCTCCCTCCTCCTTTGTCTTCCCGCTCACACGAATACGCATTCCGAGAACGTGACATAGCCCAAACACAAAGTCATAAAAGCCATTTTCAAAGTTAAAAGGTAGAAGAGAGCTCCCTTCGCCGCCTGCTCTCAGACAAGCCCTTACCTCTTCATGTTTCCACAGGCCCCTATCTCTAACTTGGGTGAAAAGGCCGCGGACTTCAAGTCCCAGAACTCTGCGCGGCCGACTCTAAGGGGATTATGGTGGAGTGCGGGGCTCTGGGAATTGTAGTCGCGCAGAGCTTAAAAACCGGAAGGAGAGTACCTACAGAGTAACGGGTATGTTTTTAATTTGTTCAAATATTTCACCTGCGGGTTAATGGCAACACCCAATATATCCAGCTCATAAAGCTAGGAGTCACCTGAGACTTGACTGTGTCATCCAATATCGCCGAATCCTGGCTCCTCTTTTCATCCAACATATGCCTATCAACCCCGCTTCTATTTTCAAGGACTTCTTTTCCAGGCTGCTGTTTCCCACTGGGCTCCTGATCCATCCTCTGCAGTGTAGCGAGTGATCAGACACAAGTTTGACCACATAACCTGCATTAACGGTTCTCCTCTATCTGTAATAGAAGCTTATGAAGCATTGTATTTCTTTTTTTTTTTTTTTTTTTTTTTTTTTTTTTTTTAAAGTTTTATTTATTTATGATAGTCACAGAGAGAGAGAGAGAAGGCAGAGACACAGGCAGAGAGAGAGGCAGGCTCCATGCACCGGGAGCCCGACGTGGGATTCGATCCCGGGTCTCCAGGATCGCGCCCTGGGCCAAAGGCAGGCGCCAAACCGCTGCGCCACCCAGGGATCCCAAGCATTGTATTTCTTATCCTGAGATTCAGAAGTCTGTATGAATGTTTTTGTTCATAATTACGTTGAATCAAGAGAGAGGTATAGCATAGTGGTTAAGAGCATGGGCTCTGAGTTCCCACAGATGGAAGTATAGATGTCCCTAAGTATATGAAAGGAAAGATGTCTAATCTCACTTATAAGTGTGATGGAAATTTTGAAGTACACTGACTATAAAATACATGACTTGTACTCCTCAAAACTGTCCAGGTCATCAAAAATGTGGAAAGTCTGAGAATCTGTCAGCCAAAGGAACCAACAGACATAATGACTAAATGTAATGTGGTATCCTTCATGGGACTCTGGAACAGAAAAAGGGCCCTAGGTAAAAACAAAAAATATAAATGAACTATGCACTTTAGGTAATAATAAGATTCGTTAGATGTGACAAATATACGAGTTATGTAAGATGTTAACACTAAAGGTTACTGGAGTGGAGATATACAGAACTCAGTGCTGTTCAACTTTTCTATATATCTAAAACTGTTCTAAAAAAAAAGTTTATTTTTAAAAAGTACACTAAAATAACATTTTCACCTACAAGATCAGTAAAGATATATAAGTTTGAGGACACATTACTTTTATTGAGATTGTGGGAAAATAAGCACTCTAATTACACTGCTCATAGGAACATAAATTGGTACCACCTCCATGAAAGGTAATGTGAGGATACAATTAAAACCATAAATACTCATTCCTTTTAGAGCAGAAATTCAATCTCTGTGAATAGTATTCTTAATACTATGTATCCTCAAGTATGTGTATGTATGTATGTGTGCATATACACGACTTAAATACCCACAAATGTAGTAAGTCCCTTCAATGGAAAACTATGCAGCAGTCCCAAAGATGACAAAATTTTCTATGGACTGCTACTGAACAATATAAACTATATTTAGTACAATAGCAAGCTAGAGAACAGTATCTACAGTATGCTTCCATTTGAGTAAAAGGAGGGGGTATACCTATGTATTTGCTTGTGCATGCATCAAATATCTCTGGAAAAACATGTATAAACCAGTGAGAAGTGAATGCTTCCATGTAGGGGAGCTGGATGTTTAGCAAGAGTGGGGGGAATCTTCACTTTTTGTACCTTTTGCATTTTGAACCACATGATTAGGTTACCTAGTCAATAATAATTTTTTTATTAAAGAGAACCCTTCTTATACCACAAAGAATCAAAAAAGAAAAAGATCATGTGTTTGGCGGGGGGTGGGGGGGAGGCACACTGTGTGGATTTCTCAGTTCCCAGAGTTAGAGACAATACAACATAGTAAGTAGTACAGACTTCAATTTTTGTTTTGGCAAGTTACAAGTATATGTGAATGTCAATAAGTTCCTTTAACTGGCCTAGGCCAGTTTCCTCATCTGTAAAATTGGGATATTACCTTGAAATAGGATGACTATAAAGTGCTCTATAAAAATATGGTTTTAAAGTCATTTGATAGGTGGTCATCTATGAATGAATATTGTTATCCGGTAGGACTTATTCAAACTTTCTGTACTTCCATGCTTAAGTTAGAGGATAAGACCAAAGAACAGCTACTGGAAGACCTTGAGGTACGCAGGTGAATGAATGCTGATATAACATGCACTATTTTGTGGCTGTGGCACAGAGCATAGACAGAATGTTAAGCATGGACTAAGCGTAGGTAATACCAAAATCTGTCCCAGGTAAATACTATATGGTGGTAGGGCTGGATTCTGCTGCTCAACCAAACTGTCCAATTGACACATCGATCAATACATACATAGAAAAATTTGCCGAAGTTGCTGGTGAGTTTGCCCCCTGGGAAAGTGCCAAAGGGTGGAACACTGACCATCATACCAGAAATGTATACAACTTCTAATAATACATACATCCTATTGGTACAGAAGTGATACTCAGTACATTATGAATCCACTAGGTGGGATAAGTGGAGAATAAATGGCTAGAAAGACAAGTAGGATGGAATTGCAACTCAAAAACAAGGTCACAAGGAAGTTCTCTCTTTACCTGTGTATAACTGTAGCCAGTCCTAGTGGTAGGTACCAAGGGACAAACATTCAGAAAATTGCACTAGAAGGAAAAACAGGCTATTTCTGGCTTTGCCAAACTTATTAACTGTGGAATAATAGCTATTCCATTTCCCACAGTATGCTTTTCCCTGCTTTAAAAGGGACACAGTGTCTAAAAGATTTGAGACAGTTTATAAAAAGATTTGAGAGTTCTAGATGTTATTCATGGGGGCTCAGAGATCTTACCATGAGGTAATTTCGCCCCAGAAGAATTTATGACAAACTGAAAAATATGCCTCATTTGTCTTTCTGACAATTTAATAAGGTTCGTTTAATTAAGCCAGAAGTTCTTCCTTAACATAGACATATTTTCAGTGTTTGTCCTTTTTAGATGTTTTGTTCACAGAACACTTCTGATGAATACATTATGAAGCAATTATAATTTCCAGATTTGGAAGAAGATGCTAAAACCAAAAATCTTCTCTAGAAGAGGGATGGCATCACTCATCCAATATTAAGAGTAATCAACTGTGCGTGTCTTTCAAATTCCCCAAATGAGATAGCATAAATGCTGTTATAGAGAAAATAAATATAGCATCTTTTTCAAAGGACAAAGAAAAGTAGATAAGCACTGAAAAAGTGTCAAATTTAAGAACACAGCAGATTTAAGAACTCTTCCTTCAAGCTAATATTTTAGCTGATCTTTAACAATGGTTAGGAGAGGCTCAAGACTAACAAAAATGTTGCCTGAAAATGGGTTATTTGTAATCTTTTAATTAATATTTGTTCAACAATGTCATGTCTTTTAGACACCGATTAGACCCAGAGTCAGAAGCAAACTTAGAGATGAATTAGTCCCAGGCTCCAGATTCCAGACAGTACAGAGATCTGCCAATAAATTTTACATTGTTTTTTTTTTTTTTCAAGCCAGGCACCCCCTCTTCAGTGCCTTTATTTTTTCCTCTTTTTTTTTTAATATTTTATTTATTTATTTAGGATAGTCACAGAGAGAGAGAGAGAGAGAGAGGCAGAGACACAGGCAGAGGGAGAAGCAGGCTCCATGCACCGGGAGCCGGACGTGGGATTCGATCCGGGGTCTCCAGGATCGCGCCCTGGGCCAAAGGCAGGCGCCAAACTGCTGCGCCACCCAGGGATCTCAAATTTTACATTGTTAACTGTATTGATCTGGAAACCATTCTCCATCCACTGGCTTCTTCTATGTCCTGGGAAAAAACCCTCAAACTCCCAGTGAAAATTCAATAGGAGTGCTTTAGCCTCTTGTTTTACTGAGGAACTTTAGAGTAAACACATACCATTAGTGAAAGGACATAAAGGAATCACAAAACTTCAGAGAAATGAAAACTAGTTTCTTTTACTTGGGAAAACCTTATTAATACGGTTAAACACTTTCATGGGATAGATAAAAGATAATGCCCAAAATGAAATTATTCGCCCAATTAATTAAGTAGGGACAAGACAAAATCCAGTGTTTCCTCTAATATACTATGTACATTGTACTGAATGTAGAACTTAATTCATAAACCAACTACTTTATAAGAATTAAATCTACAAAAACAATACGGAAAATGTCTTTATCTAGGGTGTAACAGAAACAACACTGGGCTCAAAAATTAGAGATGACTCAAAATCTTAGTAAAAAGCTCTTTACCTATAGAAATCATCCACAAAATTAAATGGTTTCTGGATTATTTTCATATTCTAAAGTTTTGAGTGGTAACAAAAGCTTACCTGATAAACCTGTTACTTTGAGAAGTATGGGTAGGAATGGAAAGGCCACGTAAGTTCCGATGTTTACCTATAAGGTGGTAAAAATCACTGATACTCAATTTCAAAAATATTTCCTTCCTGTAGTATTACCCCTCAGGATAGTCATGTTCAGTCAGTATTACAGAAATTTAGCTCAGTATTTATAGGCAACTAAGATCTAGTCACTCAAATACTTTTAAAGAAGTTTGCTTTCATGTTACACTTTTATTTTTTAGAATATCACCTTTATTTATGACTTAGGTAAAACATGCAACACAAGAGATCAGACTGTTCCCAAGCTAAGAACAAGGCTTTTTCTTGAAAAAACAAAATACACAAAAACCAACAACTAAATCATAGGCTAAAACCAAATAAAATAGTAGGTTATTTGTACATCAAAAATAAATGAATTGCCTGAACCTTACCCTTTTAAAAATAACCTAATTCAAGACTGAAATCCACCCTAACATTTCTTCTTCTCCAAATTTCTATAGAATACCTTCTGTAACTTATAACACACTCCTTTGTATTTTCTATATTGTTATCATACAGACAGGCACTAACTATATCCCAAACTAGACAGTAAGTTCCTTTGAGGAAAAAGACCACAGTATCTTGCACTATATGTTGAAAGTTAACAGGCACCCAGTAAAGACTGGTTGGCATCTGTTTCTTGGCCAACATTTCTTGATGATCTGGTCAGAGCAAGAAGGACAATGTGTGCTGCTGGTAGAATATGGAATCTAGGAGAGTTTAAGATACAAATTACACACACAGAGTCAACATCTATTAGGTTGCTGCCTAGAGACAAGAGGGCTAATATAGTTCAGATTTGCTAATATTAAGAGCCAAACTACAGTATAATTCTCAACAGCACAATATATAAATGAAAAAAACCCAAACCAACCACATGTACACTCTATTGCAACCAAAATTAAGTAATAATTGTGAATACTACTCCATTTCACATCATCACAATTTTTAGGTAATGTATAATCCCAGAACAAGATGCTGAAGATATGGTCATTCAATCAAAGGCAATTCTGATATGGTTTTCCTGCTCCGTGCGACGATGATCCTCGAAAACCTGTGTTACCTCTTCTACTTTCCTTTGCAGCATGCCTACAGGAGGAAAAACCATGCATCATTAATCTGAGGTCAAAATATCCCAGGAACATAATAACTTACATTTGGATTTCAACACAAGATTTATAAAACACCAATTTTATTTAATAGCTTTAAGTATTAGAATATGCAGGAAAAAATCATCTATCTGTTTAGAAACTATGAAAACAGTGGACAAAACTGTTCTTGATTTGCTCTCTCTAGTTTTCTGGTAAATAACTGTCTACTTGACATTTATGTTTTGTTGAAGACAAGTGAGAACTGCTTTTTACTCATTATAGCTTAAAAATGCTATACAAGGTGGTCATTAAATTGAGGGTATAGATTTCGGTAGAGGTCTTTGCTGTCTATATGCAAATTAGTACACATAGTATATTCACATTTCTGTCCCTTTCTAATGATTTAATTTAACTTGGTGGTCCTCAATCTGCTCAGAGGCAGAGCAACACAAAATACCACTAATTTTACCATATAAAACAGCAACATTCTGTAGTAAAAATAAGCTGTCAAAGTAAGCATGATAATCTAGTTTTTTCTATTAATGTGCAGTTGGTCATTTGTTTTAGTGTTCATTAATGCTTACTTCATCAATAGGCAATAGCTGGTGTGAAAGATTTAAAAACAAACTTTACAAGAGAAAAACTAAAAACATGAAACAATATACCTTAATTTTCTTCAGCCAATTAGAAAAGCCCCAACGTTATAAATAAATAAGTAACTGACCAAAACAAAACAGAAAGATACACAAAGCTGGAAGAAACAATCCAGGAAGAATAAAACATTTTTCAAAGATTTTATTTATTTATTTGAGAGAGAGAGAGTGTGTGTGTGTGCAAGCATGAGCAGCGGGGAGTGGCAGAGGGAGAAAGAGAAGCAAACTCCCCACTGAGCAGGGAGCCCAATGTGGGGCTCAATCCCAGGACCCTGAGACCATGACTCAAGCCAAAGGCAGATGCTTCACCAACTGAGCCACCCAGGCATCCCAGGAAAAATAAAATATTTTAAAAAATCATTAATAATGTCAGAGAGAGGATACTGAATCCATGAAATAAGAAATGGATGCTATTTAAAACACATATACACAAATCATAAAACAATAGAAAAAGCTCTTACAAACTAAAAATTATGACAGATGCAAAGATCAATATAAAGACTAGAATAAAAAGCTGAGTACTTATTTGAGAAAGTTTAACAAAAATACAACAGAAACCTAATTCCAGAAAATTCCCCCAAACTGATAGAAACTAGTTTCTTCATTGGAAAAGCTCAGTGAATACCCTCTCAATGGATGAATTAAACAAACCTACACAGAGGCACATCATCTGAAATTTCAGCATTGTGGGGAAGATCCCCAAAACTTCCATACGAAAAAAAAAAACCAACATGAGAAGGATGGGGTCAGATAAAGGTTCAGGAGTCAGAATGGACCTCAAATCTAGAAGACAATGAACAACACTGTCAAATGTTTAAAAGAAAATTATTTTCAAGCTAGATTTTGATAGCCAATTATATCAATTGTGAGGGTAGAATAAAGACCTATTCTCAAAAAAAAAACAAACAGTAATTTGAAAGGATACATGCATCATTATGTTTATTGTAGCATTGTTTACAATAGCCAATCAGTTGTGAAAACAACCCTAGTATCCATTGATAGATGAATGGATAAAGAAAATATGGTGTATATATACTATGGAATATTACTCAGCCATAAAAAAGAATGAAATCTTGCCATCTGTGACAACGTGGATGATCCTAGAGAGTATATGCTAAGTGAAATCAGTCAGTCAAAGACAAATCCTGTATGATTTCACTCAATATGTGGGATTTAAGAAACAAAACAAGAGACAAACAAAAAACAAGACTCAACTACAGATTACAAACAGATGGTTGCCAGAAGGAAGGTGGATTGCCAGGGGAATGGGTGAAATAGACAAAGGGGATACTTATGTTGATGAGCACTTAGAAATGTATAGAATTATGGAATCATTATATTGTACACCTAGAATTAATACAACACTATATATTATTATCCTTGAATAAAAAAGGACCTTTTCAGACATGCAACATCTCAAAAAACTTACTTCCCATGCACTCTCTTAGGAAGCTGATGGAATACATGTTATATTAAAACAAGGGAATAAGCCATAAAACAGGAAGTATAAGAGCCACGAAACAGGAGAGTCAACAAAAAAAGAAATAGATGGAATACAAGATTGCTTTAGAGGGAAGAACCTAGCTGAGTAGTAAACCAAGAGAGCAACAATGCCAGATAATAGATTAGAGATCAGAAGGCTCTGGGAGAAAGGAATCCAAGAAGGTGAAATTTACAGATTTAAAGAAAAAGCATGGAATCAGAGAATGAACTACTGGTAAGAATGTAGATAATTTAGCAAATGATGAAATAAAATTCAAAGGAAAACAAAAACTTGTAAAAGAAATAAGACAGGGGATGCCTGGGTGGCTCAGTTGGTTAAGGGTCTAGCTCTTGATCTTGGCTCAGGTCATGATCTCAGGGTCCTGGGACTGAGCCCCACATCAGGCTCCATACTCAATGGGCAGTCTGCTGGAGATTCTCTCTGCCCCTCTCCCTGCTCTCTCTTGCTCTCTCTCTCTCTCTAAAATAAATAAATCTTTTTTAAAAAAGAAAGAAGACATAATATAATATGCTAACAGCTGGACTGTGAGTAACATTTATGCAATCATAACTCAAACAATAAATATTGTTCTATGTGTAATTGATGACATGGCTATCTTGGTAAGATGATAGAAAAGTGTGCTTACACACATGTATTTATATACTTCTCTATATGTAATATGTATATATATTAGGGAGCAGTATGGTAGTACATTATACATACATACTTATGTATTGCATGTACACACACACACACACACACACACACAAAATGAGGGTGATATAAAAGAATTAAGTCCTTATTTCCCGTTTGGAGAAGCCAGTACAGAAGGCCTAAAATGGAAAAACCAAAAAGTAGCAGTATACATGGTATTTAGAGATATAGAAATATTTTTTAAAAACCAGCTGAAATAATTCAAAGTAATTGTTTCTAGTAGGTGGGAAATGGGGTGTGGATAGGGGAGCTGATATTTCTCATAGACCGTATTAAAAAGCATTATATTCTACTTCCAAGGTAAGAGATAAAGAAGACCTGAAATAAGGCAGTGATAGGAATCTACCGAAAAGAAAAGAATCAGGAGCTATTAAGAAGTATCATCATCATCATTTACTGAAGAAATAGAAATAGTCTACCTTAAGTCCCTGAGTAAATAATAGCAACTGTAGCTGAGAAAAAGAATAGTTGTACTGATCTGGGAAGCTCAGGAGAGAGTGAAGATAATGCGCTTAGTTTTACACAAGTTTAATTTGAGGTGACTTTGGGGTAACTATGTGCATATGTTTGTTAACACAGAGCTTTAAAATGGAAAGTAAAAGAACCATTAGTAAAATTGATGGTTAAAGATGACAACTGAGGTTTAAAAACTGCTGATTTTCAAAAAGGCCTTAAAAGAGAACAGTATTAGAGACAAGGAGAGGTCTCAAATCAATAATCTAAGTTCCTACCTTAAGAAAATAGAAGACAAGCAAAATGAACTGAAAGCAAGCAGAAGGAAGGAAATAATAAGATTGGTTATCAATGAAATTGAAAACAGGAACACTATAGAGAAAAATCAATGAAACAAAAAGCTGATTCTTTGGAGAAAAAAAATCAGTAAAATTGATTAACCTCTACCAAGACAGAAAAAACAGAGAAAACGCAAATGAAACATGGAAGATCACCACAGATCCTGCAGCCATTAAAAGTGTCAAAAGGAAATCCTAAGAACAACTTTATGCTAATAAATTCAGTAACTTAGCAGAATTGTACCAACTCCTAGAAAACCACAAATTATGAAATTCAACCAAGATAATCTGAATAGTCCTGGAAGCATTATAGAAATTTAATTTGTAATTAAAAAGCTCCCCTGCCCAAAAAAAGAAATATCCAGGCCCGTGTGGTTTCACTGGAGAATTCTACCAAATACTTAGAGAAGAATCAATACAATTCTTCACACTCTTCTAAAAAGAGGCCAGCATTACCCTACTAACAAATGAAGAAATGATAGTATACAAAAAGAGAAAACTACAGACCAATATTTCTCATGAACATTTAAAATCTCTCACGTAAAAATCATCCATAAAATTCTAGCAAACCATCCAACATTGTACAAAAGAAACCATAAACCATGATGAAGTAGAAGTTATTCCACAAATTTAAGGCTGACTCAACATTGGGACGCCAGGATGGCTCAGGGGTTGAGCGTCTGCCTTCGGCTCAGGTCCTGATCCCAGGATCTGGGATCGAGTCCCACATCAGGCTCCTTGTGGGGAGCCTGCTTCTCCCTCTGCCTGTGTCTCTGCCTCTCTCTTTCTCTTCTCTCTCTCTGTCTCTCATGAATAAATAAATAAAACCTTAAAAAAAAGGCTGACTCAACATTTAAAAATGTGTCAATGTAGCCTTTGGGTAAATACCCAGTAGTGTAATTGTTTGATCATAGGGTAGATCTATTTTCAGATTTTTGAGGAAATTCCATACTGTTCTCCAGAATGGCTGCAACAGTTTGTATTCCCATCAACAGTGGAAGAGAGTTCTCCCTTTCTCCACATCCTCGCCAATACCTGTTGTTTTTTGTGTTCTTCATTTCAGTCATTCTGACAGATGTGAGGTGGTATCTCACTGTGGTTTTGATTTGTATTTCCCTGATGATGAGTGATGTTGAGCAACTTTTCATGTGTCTGTCAGCCATCTGGATGTCTTCTTTAGACAAGTGTCTATTCATGTCTTCTGCCTATTTCTTACTAGGTATTTACCCAAAGAATACAAAAATACAGATTCGAAGGTGTACATGCACCCCAATGTTTACCAGCATTATCAACAATAGCCAAACTGTGGAGAGAGACCAAATGTCCATCAACTGATGAATGGATAAAGAGGATGTGCTATATATATTATAAATATAATGGAATATTACTCAGCCATCAAAAAGAATGCAATCTTGCCATTTGCAATGACGTGGATGGAGCTAGAGTGTGTTATGTTAAGTGAAATATGTCAGTCATTGAAAGACAAATATCATATGATCTCACTCCTATGTGAAATTTAAAAAAGAAAACAGATGAACATATGTGGCGGGGAAAGAGGGAAACAAGCCATAAGTGACTTAGAGACAGAGAACAAACTGAGGGTTGATGGAGGGATGTGGGTGGGGGATGGGCATTAAGGAGGGCACTTATGATGAGCACTGGGTGTTGTATGGAAGTGATGAATCACTGAATTCTACTCCAGAAACCAATATTGTACTATATATTAACTAACAAAATGTAAATTTAAATAAGTATCAATGCAAATCTACCATATCAACAAGTTAAAAAAGAAAAAACATACAATTATATCAACTGATAGAAAAAGCATTAGACAAAATCCACTACCCATTCATGATAAAAATTGCCAGCAAGTCAGGAACAGAGTGGAATTATCTAAACTTGATATAAAGAGCATCTACAAAAAGCCTACAGCTAACATCAATACTTAAAGTGAAAGAATGAAGCTTTCCATGCAAACTCAGGAACATGACAAGGATGTCTGCTCTCATAACTCTTATTCAGCACAGTACAGGAAGTTCTAGCCAGTGCAACGTGAGGAAAAGAAATAAATGGCATACAGATTGGAAAGGAAGAAATAAAACTCCCTATTTGCAGATGATATAATGACCTACATAGAAAATCTCAAGAAATCAAAAAACAAAACAAAACAAAAATTCCTAGAACAAGTGAGTTCAGCAAGCATACAAACAAGATCAACATATAAAAACGAGTTGTATTTTTATGTGCTAGCAATGAACATATGGAAACCAAAATGTAAAACATAATACCATTTATAATCACAATAAATTAAAATGAAATAGTTAGCTAGAAATCTAACAAAACCAGGGGATCCCTGGGTGGCTCAGCAGTTTAGCTCCTGCCTTTGGCCCAGGGCACGATCCTGGAGTCCCAGGATCGAGTCCCATGTCGGGCTCCCGGCATGGAGCCTGCTTCTCCCTCCTCCTGTGTCTCTGCCTCTCTCTTTCTCTCTCTCTCTATCATAAATAAATAAATAAATAAATAAATAAATATATAAATAAATAAATAAATAAATCTAAAAAAAAGAAATATAACCAAACCAAAATGTATATAATGTCGGTGCTGAAAATTACAAAATGTTGATGAAAAAAATAAAAGAAACCCTAAAAAAATGTTGGGTCACGCCACATTCATGGATGGGAAGATTCAACATAGTAAAAAATGTCAATTCTCCCTCAAACTGATCCACAGGCTTAATGTAATTCCTATCAAATTCCAGCAAATTTTTATGGCAAGGAATTAAAATGGCCAAAACAATCTTGATGGCAAAAATAATAACATGACAGGAATCCCTCTACCAGATATTAAGGTTTATTATACAGCTACAGTAATGAAGACAGTGTGATATTAGTGGAGGGAAACACATATTGATCTATGGGATAGAGAGCTCAGGAAAAGATCCATATGCCAAACTGATGTTTGACAAAGGTGTAAAAGCAATTCAATTGAGGAAGAATAGTCTTTTCAACAACTGGTGCTGAAACAATAGGATATCCATAGGCAAAAAAAGGAAAAAAGGAAAAAAGAACCTTGATGTAAACCTCACATCTTATAGAAAAATTAACTCAAAATGGATCACAGCCTTAAATGTAAAATGTGAAACAATAAAATTTGTAGAAAAAAATACGATAAAATCTTTGGTATATAGTACTAGGCAAAAAGTTCTTAGATTTGACATCAAAAGCATAATCCATATAAAAATAGAGAAATTCAGAATTATAAACTTTTGTCCTGTGAATAGCTCTGTTAAGAGGAATAGACAAATGACAAGCCAGGAGATAATATCTGCAAACCACATAGCCAACAAAGGACTAGTATATTTCCTAGAATATATATATAAACTCTCAAAACATTAAAACAAAGGGACACCTCGGTGGCTCAGTTGGTTAAACACCTGTTTTGAGGCTTAGGTCATGATCTCATGGCCCTGGGACTGAGCTCTGTGTGGGGCTCCCTGCTAGGTGGGGAGTCTGCTCATCCTTCTGTCCTTTTGGTTCATTCTTTCTCTCTCTCTCTCTCTCAAATAAATAAATAAAATCTTTAAAAAAAAGCCAATTAACAAATGGACAGAAAACAAGAACAGACATTTCACCAAAGATGATATACTGATGGCAAAAAAGCATAATAAAAAAGATGTTCAACATCATTAGCCATCAGGGAAATGTAAATTAAAACTGCAATGATATAGATACATATCTATCAGTATGACTAAAATGAAAAAAAAATTGTGAAAATACCAAATGCTATTGAAGACCCAGTCAAATTAGATGTATCATACATCACGGGTGGATATGTAAAATGGTACATCCACTTTGGAAGAAAGTGCAGCAGCTCCTCATAAAACTAAAGATGCAACTACCATATGACCTGGAATTACACTCTTGGATATTTATCCTAGAGAAATGGAAACTTCTGTTCATACAAGAAATATGTACATAAATGTTCACAGAAGCTTTACTCATGAGTAGCCAAAAACTGGAAACATCCCACATGTCCTACAACCTTAAATGTGTAAACTGTGGTGCATATATGTTACCAAGTATTAGCAACAAAAAGGATCAAACCCTTGACACGTAATTTAGATGGATCTCAGGGGAATTACAAGGAGAAAAAAAGAAAAAGCCAACCCCAAATGGTTATATGCAGTATGATTCCATTTATATAGTATTTTGAAATGATGCAATTTTAGAAATGGGAGAATATAGATCGGTGGTTTCTAAGAATTAAGAACTGGGTTAGGGATGTGGGAAGACAGTGGGTGTGGCAATAAAAGGGGGATATGAGGGATTCTTACAGTAATGGAACTGTTCTGTATTTTGACTACAGTAATGGATATACAAACCTACACATGTGATAAAATTGGTATAACTAAATGCACACAAACACAATACAAGTAAAAACCGGAAAAATCTGAAGACAGATTACACCAATGTCAATATACTGGTTGTGTTACTGTACTACAGTTTTACAAAATATTACCACTGGGGAAAACTAGGTAAAGAATAAATAGGATCTCTGTATTATTTCTTCAGGACCTCTATATTATTTCTTAAAAGTATATGTGAATGTACAATTAACTCAATAAAAATTTCAATGATGAAGACTAACACAAATAAGGACTGGATTCCCAACCTCTTTTCCTAGAAGTGCCTGCTCAATAGGCACATAATATGACCCTCAATTTACATGATGTAACAGTTTTCACAAATCTCTTCTCACTACTTAATATGGTTGGCCATCTTTTCAGCTTTCAATATAGGTTTCCTCATTGTTGCATGCCTGTTAAGCTAAAGTCATATTTTAAGATTTTAGTTACTATAGTACATATGTCTGTATTTGGTTAGGCTGCTGTTTAAAAGCAACCTTGAAATCTCAGGAGCTGAATATAATTTAGGTTTATGTCTCATTCAGAAAGAGGAAGAAAGATAGAAAGGGGGCAAGAAAAGAGGAAAGAGAGGACACTGTCCTATTTGTCTTAGCTACTTTTTAAATTGGTGATGTGAAGATTACTCTGCTTGTGTATAGCATTACCCTCCACACAAAATTAATAAAATATACATTTCAAGGTAAGGCATAAAAAGAAAAGACTGTGAAAGTATCCTGAATTTTTGGAGGTGACATGGCAGAAATGAGGTAGTAGAATTATTATTACATTACATCCTAAGTGGTGTTCAGACAGTCATCCTGTTGAAATATCACTTACTATTCAAGTCTTATCTTAATTCTACCTCTTCTGGGAAATCAACTAAAGATTAGATTTCTCTTTCTTTGTCCCCCAACTCCCACACTTTGAACCTGTTAAGAGAGTGTGCTGCTGATGTCTGTTATCTCCTACACCAATTAACAGTGTCTTGGCCCATAGTAGGTGTTTAGTATTTAAGAGTCATAACGGGATCCCTGGGTGGCGCAGCGGTTTAGCGCCTGCCTTTGGCCCAGGGCACAATCCTGGAGACCCGGGATCGAATCCTACATCGGGCTCCCGGTGCATGGAGCCTGCTTCTCCCTCTGCCTGTGTCTCTGCCTCTCTCTCTCTCTCTCTCACTGTGTGCCTATCATAAATAAATAAAATTAAAAAAAAATAAGAGTCATAACTATGTGGTTCTGACTTGCATCTAAAAGGACACATTCCCATTATACAGTACTTCAGTATCCAAAATGGCTATACATATTACCTTAGTTAAGTCCCACAATATCAATCAGGATAGAGAAAATTAAAAACTCAAGAAGAAGGTAAGGTTCAGTAGCTTCCCAAAGGCCAAAGCTAATGAAAAATGATACCAGGATTCATATCTTCAGACTCCCATCTATGAGTGCTTTTTCTATTACAGTGTGCCTGTTTGTCAAATTCTGTGAAGATTTTAAAGAAAAAGTACTATGCTGGGCTAGTAATTGTCACCACAGCATAATGATATTTGTTATCCTTTCAAACCCTGAAGTGCTCAAAATAAGGCAGCCCTATCTGAACCCCATCTGGGGAGATTTCATCGGTGAAATACTATCAGGCCATTTCATCTATGAAATGGCCATTGAGCATGGGCCCCAAAACAGCATTATAGAAAGACTCCAGCATATTTATAGTTTTTAGTTACTAACAGGAAGAAAATTGCTTTGGAGAAAAATCTGTATATCTCACAAACAATATAAATCCTGCTATTTGGGAGTGATTTAAATCATGTTACATATAATTCATCTGGGGAGGCTCTCCAGCTTGAGGAAATTCACTTGGGCACAAAATGTACATAAGCAGGATTAGTGAGAAATCTAATTTTGCAGATGCATTGAGTGTATTTCAAATCTGGATTTACATATAGAAAAGGAATTTTAGAAGTGGAGCTCCGAGAATGTTAACCATCATGCACTATTTCCTAACAGGAGCTGAAGACTTCATCATTTTTAACCTTCATACCCTAATCTAACCTAAAAAAGATTCTTTAGAATCAAGGAACAATAACATGATGGTAAATCTATCTTGTTTGCAAAGGAGAGCAGAGATAAGGAAGTAGCTCATTAAACAATGGAAAGACATAAAATACGTTTCAGTTAACTGCAATGGGAAGAAGCACATGGGCACCTGTCTCTGTTGAGCTTACAAGACCTTTATAGCAGCAATGTCCACAATAGTCAAACTGTGGAAGGAGCCTCGGTGTCCATCGAAAGATGAATGAATAAAGAAGATGTGGTCTATGTATACAATGGAATATTACTCAGCCATTAGAAATGACAAATACCCACCATTTGCTTCAATGTGAATGGAACTGGAGGGTATTATGCTGAGTGAAGTAAGTCAATCGGAGAAGCACAAACATTATATGGTCTCATTCATTTGGAGAATATAAAAAATAGTGAAAGGGAATAAAGGGGAAAGGAGAGAAAATGAGTGGGAAATATCAGTGAAGGTGACAGAGCATGAGAGACTCCTAACTCCGGGAAACAAACAAGGGGTGGTGGAAGGGGAGGTGGGCAGGGGGATGGGGTGACTGGGTGATGGGCTCTGAGGGGGGCATTTGATGAGATGAGCACTGGATATTATGCTATATGTTGGCAAAGTGAACTCCAATAAAAAATATATACAAAAAAATAAAGACTAAAAAAATAAATAAAAAATAAAGTGAGTTGCCACATCTCTGGCAGATCCAGAGCATTTGCTTCTCAAGTATCTGAAGTGAAACATGATACTTCAGGATACAACAGGTGACCTTGCTGATCACCAAGATTTCCCAAAGAATTTAAGAAAGAGAAAGGTAAAACAAAACACCTTAATCAGTAAGTCAGATTTTGTTTTAGAGGATAGAAGAGAAAGAAGACATTTTATTTGGAATTCAAAGACATCTTTTGGCATTTCAGCATTCGATGTTCTTCAGAGATAAGAGAGATGAAAGTCAATGAATAAAAATATTTTTAAAGCATCTATCTGACCAAGCTTCTTTAAAAAATATGGCACATTGACATCATAATACCATATTGCATATTTGAAAGTTGCTAAAAAAAGTAGATATTAAAAATTGTTGTCACAAGAAAAACACACAAAAAAACTTTTTTTGTAACTATATAAGATGACAGGTGTTAACCTGACTTATTGTGGTAATAATTTACAATATATACAAATACTGAATCATGGCATTGTGTACCTGAAAATAATAAGTTATATGTCAAATATACCTCAATTTAAAAAAAAAGGTTTTGGGACAACTGGGTGGCTCAGTGGTTGAGCACCTGCTTTCTGCTCAGGGCATGATCCTGGGGTTGAGGGATCAAGTCCCACATTGGGCTCCCCACAGGGAGCCTGCTTCTACCTCTGCCTATGCCTCTGCCTTTCTGTCTCTCATGAATAAATAAATAAAATCTTTAAAAATAAAATAAAATAAAAAATTTAAAAGTCTTAAAAATACCCAATCCTGAAAAATCTAATTTAAAATAATTCCCTCAAACAATAAATATTAACATTGGGTAAAAATGAATTACAATTGTGACATATCACAAAAAACTGCTTCTCTGAAATGATCCCGAAGGCATCTGATGCAAGAGTTAGTCACGCCACACCAGACAACTAAGAATATTTTACATGAAAAAGAAAAAAATAAAGTGATTGTATACTAGTGCTAATGGGACTGTATTTTGGAAACATCACAAAATTCCTTATGATATTTTTAGTTACTCCAAGAGTCTTCTCTTTCTCCCCTAAATAGCAGTCAAAATGTTGTGAGCAGCTATTAAATTATTATGGGGTTGTAACCCATAAGAGACTGCAAAGATCATGGATTAAATATATTTTAGTTGTGATGCTTTCAGACACCTCGCCAAAAATGCAAAATGCCATGAAAATACTCAAGGAACTTCTAAGTAATGATAAGTTTAAGATTTTACACTGCCTGTCCCTTCATTGTGGCATGTGATAAATATTAATATTATGGACCCAACAATAGTGTGGTATATGGAGAAACAAAAAAAGCCTGTCCTTCACCCCTATTTCCCTCTCTCTCTAAGAGAAGTAGCTCCACATATTTAAAATGAATGGCAAATTAGCTCAGATTGATTGGCAACTCTGTCCTAAGTGGTCCCAGAAGAGCTGGAGCTGCTGCAGTTTCAGTGACTGCCAACTCAGAAGACAGATGTATGACCGCATTGTTATCAAGCAAACCTTGAAATAAGGCTGTAATTTTTACAGAGACAAGAGAGGAAAGTGGTATTTGACTATCTCTACTATTAACCTTCAATTTTCAATTATCTATACTAATCAAGAGGAAAAGAGGTAGAGATAATGTTAAGCAATGGATGAATATCAAATTTGCAAACTGGTCAATATGAGCACATAGTCAGACATTCTCTAATTCAATGCTCTCATACTTATCTCAGATACTTTCCAGCTCAGTCTCATCAGACAGTTCTATGGAGGTTAGAGGAAAAAAGGGGCCTGCTTCTCTATAACTTACTCATGAGTATTGAACAGTTGATTAGACAGTACCATCTTTTAACATATTTCAAGTATACTGCATGGTTTCACTTTTAAAGATAAGCTGATTCTTAAGTTAAATACATGATCCTATTAGCATTATGGTTGCTATGTTTCATAATAGGAAAAAAATCATACTAATGTTAAGGATATTAAATCACAAAAACATTTCCCAGAAACCTTTTAAAATACAGATTTTGACATTAAAATCATTTTTTAAAAAACTATACAGTTTAGGGGTACCTGGGTGGCTCAGGCAGTTAAACATCTGCCTGCAGCTTAGGTCATGATCATCAGGGTCCAGGGATTGAGCTCTGCCTTGGGCTCCTTGCTCAGTGGAGAGTCTGCTTCTTCCTCTTCTACCCGCATCCCACCTCCACCCCCACCCTGCCCCTGGCGCCCTGCTGGCACGCTCTTTCTTTCTCTCAAATAAAATCTTTAAAAACCCAAAACTAGGGGAAACCTGGGTGGCTCAGTGGTTGAGTATCTGCCTTTGGCTCAAGTCTTGATCTCTAGGTCCTGAGATCGAATCCTGCATCAGGCTCCTGGCAGGGAGCCTGCTTCTCCTTCTGCCTATGTCTCTGCCTCTCTCTGTTTCTCATGAATAAATAAATAAAATATTTTTAAAAATTTAAAAAACTATACAGATTTTTCTTCAGTAGAAAATATATTATTAAAAATATATTATTGCCATTAAAAACACATGCATTAATTTTTCTATAATTATTATTTGAATGTGAATAAATGGACTTATTGAGAAGTTTAACCTTTAACTTCTCAGTCCATAGACCATTTCAGTAAATGTGATCTCATTAACTATTAAAAAGCAAAATAAACCACAAACAACAAAAAAACCCCATTCTTAGCATAATTGAAGCCTGCTACTCTCCATTACTTGATCATGTCATTTCCTGATATGAAAAGGAAAGGTTCCTTGGGTGGGAACAGCAAAAAGGAGCCCACAGTATCATGAATTACTGGGCTTTCCCCCTACTCTTCACCATGACCTCCACTGTCTCAGTTGAGAATCTACTGACCTTATTGTGCTTCCCGCTCAATTGAATTTTAAGCAAGAAAGTCAACTCCCAGTCAGTAATCATTACTATCCATAGTCTTACTCTTTTTACCCTGTGTGGTCTGAGAAATTTACCCAGACATTTAGAACATATGTCCCACACAAAGTACTGCCATTATCATACTTTGAAGACCCTTGTCCTCTACTGTTGGTAGAGGACATGATAAAGATCTGTTTTTCCATCCAGTGATGCCTACATTACAATTGCTTTGAGGGGCACCTGGGTGGCTCAGTCAGTTAAGCGTCTACCTTCAGCTCAGGTCATGATCCCAGGGTCCTGGGATCAAGCCCCACATCAGGCTCCCTGCTCTTTGGGGAGCCTGCTTCTTCCTCTGCCTCTGCTCTCCCACTCTGTCTCATGAAAAAATAAATAAAATATTTGAAAAATTGCTTTGAGAGCATACCAGGAAAAAGAATACTCTTCTGGTAATCTGGAAATTTGGATTCTGGTCCTAGCTTTGCCAGTAACTAGTTGTGTGTTCTTAGGGAAGTCATTTAACCTGTCTGGGCCACAGTTTCTTCATTTATATAAAGTAAGTCCTCTGCAGCAATAGCAACCTTAATTTTATTAGTAGGAAAACATTGGCTGAGAGCCTTGATACTTCACTTTTGACAAAGAAGATCCCAGCCAAGAGAAAAAAATTACTGTAATCTTTCTTTACAGCGTATTTATAATTTGACACCCCCTAACTCCACCCAAGAAGCATTGCTCGTTATAGGAAAATATGCAACACACAGGAAGACAATTGAGTCAAACTTTGCATTATCTTATTCCTTAGTGTTTTCTAAGTCACTGATATTCTCCCACATCTCAGCCATTCTCACAACTTCTCCAAGGTAAGTAATTTTTAGTGATAAATTTCCTGGAACTACCTTCTCTAGACCAATTTAATAGCTACATTTTGAATCCAATGGCTTTGTTGTCTTTCCCCCTCTCCCTCTCTCCTATACACAGTGATCTCTGATAACCAGTTCTGCCACTTTCATTTACTGACTGCTAACCTGGGCCATGCACTGTTCAAGGAAAGTTCAACATTGTTTCTTTTAGTCCTTATAAAACAAACAAACGAACAACAACAACAACAAAAACCCAAACCCTGAAAGGTAAATATAGTCTCTCATTTTTCAAATGAGGATACAGGCTCAGAGAGATTAAGCAACAGTTTAGGTCACACAACTATTAAGTGGTAATGTCTTGACTTGAACCCATACCTATTAGATTCAGAAACTTCTCCTCATCAGGTAACTCATACTAAAGCAATATAGAATTTAACATCCCTGATGATTCAAAGGGTTTAGAAAGAGACAGGACACTTCTTCCTCTGAGAGAAGTAAAGGTGGATGATATAGGTATGTCTGGAAAGGGAAAAAGGTGATAAAGTTCATGGTTGATGACCTCTATTAATGAAGAGAATGAGGAATCTGGAAGTGAGAAATGAGAAAATTTGTATTGTTTTCATACTATATCTTTAAAGAATAACTATTCTGATTGCCTAACTAGCCCCCATTTATCTCAATTACTGAGGTCTCACTATATTCCATATTTTAGACAAAAGCTATAAAAATGATTTTCCCCCATATTTTTATTTTAAATCTATAGAAAGTTGAGAGAATAGTAAAAATCACAAGCTTGTATATCCTCCATATAGATTAACCCACTGTTACTATTTTGCCTCAAATTGCTCTCTTTCTCTTCACAAGATTTTGGTTGAACCACCTGAAGGAAAAATAGACATGACACTTCTCTAATGTAGCACACAGCTTCTAAGAATAAAAATATTTTCCTACACAGCCACAAAAACACATGTAAAAAATAAAAAATTCATTAATATCATTTAATATACATTTCTTATTCAGTTTCCCTAATTCTAAATAATGTCTTCTTGAGAAAACAGGTGATAAACTCCTTGACGTTGGCCTTCATGATGATTTTTTGGAACTGACTCCAAAAGCAAAGGCGACAAAATCAAAAACAAATAGGACTATATCAAACTAAAAAACCTGCACAGCAAGGAAACCATTAACAGAATGAAAATACAACCCACTGAATGGGAGAAGATATTTGCAAATGATATTTCCAATAAGGAATTAATATCCAAAATATATAAAGAACTTATACTACTCAATACCAGAAAAACAATCCAACTAAAAATGAGAAGAAAACATGAATAGACATTTTTCCAAAGAAGATACACAAATGGACAACAGACATATGAAAAGATGCTCAACATTGCTCATTATCAGGGAAATGCAAATCAAAGTCACAATGAGATACCACCTCACACCTGTCAGAATGCCTATTATCAAAAAGATAAGAAATAACAAGTGTTGGCGAGGATGTGGAAAAACAAGGACGCTCATACACTATCAGTGGGGATGTAAGTTGGTACAGTTACTATGAAAAACATTATGGAGGTTCCTCAAAAAATTAAAAATAGAACTACCAATGATCCAGTAATTCCAGTGCCATGTATTTATCTGAAGAAAATGAGAACACTAAAAAAAAAAAAAGAAAAAAGAAAGAAAATGAGAACACTAATTTGAAAAGATATACACACCCTTATGTTAATTGCATCATTATTTACAATTGCCAAGATATGGCCACAATCTTTAGTGTCCATTGCTGGATAAATGAATAAAGAAGATTTGGTGTACAGAGAGGGTATGGGTGGGGGGATGGGTGAAATAGGTGAAGAGGATTAAGAGTACAGTTATCATGATGAGCACTGAGCAATGTATAGAAATTGTTCAATCACTATGTTATACACTTGAAACTAATACATCATTAATTAGACTAGAATTAAGTTTTTTTAGAAAAAGAAGATTTGGTATACACACACACACACAAAATGGGATACTACTCACCCATAAAAAAATCAAATCTTCCCATTTGTGATAACATAGATGGAACTAGAGGGCATTATGCTATGTGAAATAAGTCAGACAAAGACAAATACCGTATGATTTCACTTATATGTGGAATCTAAAAAACAAATGAACAAACAAAACAAAACAAAACTCAAAAAAAGAGAACAGCATGGTGATTGCTAGAGGGGAGAAGGCGAAATGGTGAAGGGGGCCAAGAGGTACAAACTTCAATTATAAAATAAATAAGTCATGGGGATGTAATGTACAGCATAGTGACTCTAGTCAGTAATACTGTACTGCATATTTGAAAGTTGCCAAAAGAGTAAATACTGAAAGTTCTCATCCCAAGAAAAAAATTTTTTTGTAATACTGTATGGTGATGGTTGGTAACTAGACTTACTGTGATAATCATTTCATAGCATATATAAATGTCAAATCATCATGTTGTACACTTGAAACTAATATAATGTTATAGATAAATTATACCTCAATAAAAAATAAAAAGGAAGGCAGGCAAGGAAAGAAAGGGGGAAGAGACAGAGAACAAGAACAAGAACGAAAGAAAGAACGAAAGAACAAAAGAATTAAAGAACAAAAGAAAGAAAGGCAAGAAGAGGAGAAGAAAGTCTGGTTTTGATCCAGTATCCAAAATCAACATAGTAGACTTAATTGTTATGTTTCTTTTAGTCTGAGACAATCCCCTTAACTTGGTTTTAAATCCCATGACTGACTTTTTGAAAAGTCCCAAGCCAATTATGTTTCACAATGTGTTACACAGAGTGTCTGATTATTTTGTGATTTTATTCAATTAAACATTTTTGATAAGAATACTACATTATCTTTCAAAATGTCTCAACCATAGAATGTCTGTTTTCTTACGATTAGATTCACATGAGCCATTTTTTTTTCACATGAGCCATTTTTGATAAGAATATTACATATGTGATATTGTGTATTTCCTATCATGTCAGATCAAGAGGCACATCATCAAGTTATCCCACTATTAGTGATATTAAGCTTTATCACTTGATTAAAATGGTACTTGTCAGATAGTTCTGTTGTAAAGGCACATTTTCTTCTTTATAATTTTTAAGTAATGTGTGGAGTGATACTTCTGAGACCATGTAAATACCCTGTTCCCCAACAATCTTAAACTCAGTGGTACTAGCATTCACTGATGAGCCTTGCCTGAATCATCATGATGCTGGGGATGCAAAATGGTGACTTTCTCACCAAACTGTACAATTAAAGTGGGTGAAACTTATGGTATATAAATTCTACTTCAATAAAACTGCTTTTTAAAAATTAACTCAGTAACATGCGATCTGTATTGTGTCCATTCCTTCTAGCATATTTTTTCTGCCAAGAAATGACTGACAGTTGAAACATTTTATAAATGAGGCAAGTTATTCAAGATCAGGGTAAACTTAATATAAATGCTCTGTTGAAATTTTTTTAATTGCTGTTCTCTAATTCTATCATTCCTTCTACAATTATTAGCTGGCCCACTTCTATTAAGACTTCTCCCCCTGTACCTCCTATTTCTCAATCTCTCTCTCTCTCTTTCTCCCCCTCTCTCATCATTCAAGATTCATGGATTTTTCCTCCTCAGTGTATTATAATAATCCATTACTGATACTCTTTTTGATGTTCAAACCATCCTAATTTGGCCAATAGAATCCATTCAAACACAATCTCATGTCCTGAAATAACCCCATTAGTTTTGAACAATCTATTTTCTTGCATAAAAAGTTCCTAGGGGCACCTGTGTGGCTCAGTCAGTGAAGCGTCTGACCCTTCATTCCAGCTCAGGTCATGATCTCAGGGTCATGAGATCAAGCCCCAGGTCAGGCTCTACACTGAGTAAGGAGCCTGCTTAAGATTCTCTCACTCTCCCTATCTCTTTGCACCTCCCCCTCCATTCATGTTCTCACTCTCCCTGTAAAAAAATTTAAAAAATAAAAAATAAAAAAGTTCCAAACTCACCCTGTATATTCCCTAAAACCTGAGATCAGCTATTTCCCCAAGAAGCCTTAGTTACTTTTAATGGGAATGGTATTTAGAAACAAAGATTTAGGTCCTTGATGGGGTGTTTATTGCTAATTGGGTTTGTCATTGCTTCCTGGCCCTTTATATAAAAAGAACAAGGTAATAGGAAGTCACACTAATATTTGCATCAAATTTATGATACAAATATAAAAGAATGAACAGAAAATTATCTTCTCTTTTACTTTCAATGAAAATCTTGGTTTCCATTATCATTACTACCCTTATGCCTCTGCTTTATTCTACCATATATAAGATGGCAATAATATTGTTATATTAGAACACATATAACATAATATAGTATAATTCTGAAACTAACAATAACCTATTAAGAAAGTCTAAGATTTTTCTTAAAAGATTTTATTTATTTATTCATGAGAGACACAGAGAGAGAGAGGCAGAGACACAGGCAGAGGGAGAAGCAGGCTCCATGCAGGGAGCCCAACATGGGACTCGATCCCGGGACTCCAAGATCACACCCTGGGCTGAAGGCAGGCGTTAAACTGCTGAGCCACCCAGGGATCCCCCGAAAGTCTAAGATTTCTTTACAGTTCTTTTCATCCTTAAGATTACATCCTAGTACGAATGTACTATCAAGAATAACGCGTTCAAAAGTCATCTGAGCTGCATGATTATGTTATAGTTACATAGGTTTGTTTGGTTTCAGTTTGCATGTATTCAATTTTAGCATTTGTCTTTCTTTCCATTATTTTTGGCTTAAGTCTAATTTTTGAGTGTTTAAACTTTTATATGGGCCCAAAATCAAAACTACATACAAAGATACACTTGGAGAAGTCCTATTACTGTCCCTATCTCCTCTACCTCATTCCTATACAGCCCCTATTTTCATTAGCTTCTAATTTATTCTTCCTGTGTTACACTTTATAAAAACAAGCAATTATAGTTCTTCAGAATTAATATACATACTGTAAATTAAGTAATACCCCTAGAACCAAGTTCTCATTTAAATGTGGTCATGGTGCACAAAACCTGACTTACATCCATTGTCTAATTGCAATAATGGATATTTTCATGTACAAATAAACTCCCACCTGAATTCTGATTAATCCACTGTAGAGAGTCCATATGAGCATTCAGAATTTTGCAGATCTGCTGGAGCTAAAAACATATACAAATTTTTTACATTAAGATTATTCTGATATGGTAAACAAAACAAACAAAAAATTGAAATTAAGAAGTGACTTTTCATTTCTTTTGGTAAGAAATGGACTGAGGATATATAAAATATTAATGACATTTTTTGCTATTTCATATTTATAATGTTCATTACATCTTTATATTACTTCAATCTATTTTGTAACTGTGAAGAATGTGATTCCTATAATTCAATAAGACACTGACTACCACAGTACAAAAATAAGTAAAAAACATTTAAAGATGTTTCACAAGATAAGAAATTCATATAATAATTTTAAAAATTATGTTTTTCAACCAAATCAGCAATATTTTACATTCTATTAGTTTCAGGCATATAACTTAATGATTTGTTATTTGTATATATTGCAAAATGATCACCACAATATGTCTTGTTAACATCCATGACCGAATGTAGTTAAAAACATTTTTTCTCATGATAAAGCATTTAAAGATCTAATCACTTAGCAATTTTCAAATATGCAATACAGTATTATGAATAATAGTCACCATGCTGTACATTACATCCCCAAAACTCATTTTATACCTGGAAACTTATACCTTTTGACCACCTTCACCCATTTCACCCACTATCCACCCCTGCCTCTACAACCACCAGTCTATTCTCTCTATGAGCTTGTTTCTTTGGTGTTGGTGTTTTTAAATTCCACACATAAGTGAGATCATATGGTATCTGTCTTTCTCTGTCTTACTTATTTCACTTAGCATAATGTCCTCAAGGTCCAACCATATTGTTGCAAATAGCAAGATTTCCAAGTCAGCAAGTTTTAATAAATGGTAATACTCAGTTGTCAAGTGTGTGGAGAAAATAGGTACATTCCTATACAGCCTATAGTAATAAAAATTGACCCAACCCTTCAAAATGTAAATTTTTACAATATATATCAACAGTCTTAAAATATTTATAACTTTTAACTCAATATATTCTACTTCTAGGAACGTATCCAGAGGAAATAATCAAATCTAAGCATAACTGGTCATTACAGAACAATTTTATAATGGCAAAAATTTGGAAACAATATCTCCACCAATTTAAAAAAGTAATATAATATATTATGGTAAAGTCACTTCTAATGAAACATTATAGTCATTAATACTTTTAAAAAATTTCCAAAGTTTTCAAAGAATGCTTAAAATTGGGCAGTCCGGGTGGCTCAGTGGTTTGGTGCCACCTTTGGCCCAGGGCCTGACCCTGGAGACCCGGGATCGAGTCCCACATCAGGCTCCCTGCATGGAGACTGCTTCTCCCTCTGCCTGTGTCTCTGCCTTTCTCTCTCTCTCTCTCTGTCTCTCTCTCTGTGTCTCTCATGAATAAATAAATTAAAAAAAGAATGCTTAAAATTTTGAGAAAACACTGTGAAAGAATATGAAATGAAGACAGAATACAAAACTCTATATCCTTATGATTCCAATGCTATTTAAAACAAAAGAATTTTTACCAGCATAGCAAAAAGACTTGGAAAAAATATAGCAATATATTAGAAAGGTATTGATAATAGAGATGATTTAACTTTCTTCACAGATTTCCATATTTTCTAAGCATAATACATTGAGTAAGTATATGTATTAATTCTGTAGTGAGATATACTGGACATTTAAGAATGTTTTTAGAATACTTTTGATGATTATTCTAGTAAAGTCTAGTATAATAAAGAAAGTAGGAGGACATGAAAATGTTACCACACTTAAAAGAACAGTATGTAATGAAAATAGAAATTTAGCATATTTTAACATAACAAATAGAAATACAACTTGTGGTAGGAACAATGAGTTTTTGAAAGAAAATGTAACTGAAGACCATATGCCATAATATGGATCTGCTTAATAAAAAATTTAGGTGTTAGGTAGACTCTCCTATCTCACCCACACCCCTCCTCTGCATGGAAACAGTAAAAACAAACAGGTAAATCCCATCATTGTGAATATCATTAAATATCATTGCTATTTTCCTACCCTGGTGTATGGCCCACAGTAAAGAAGGTTTGTTGATCTGGTTATAATAAATTATCTACAAGAATATTATTGTTCAGCAAATGTTTCTCTCTGCTTCGCACCCGCACCCGATGATTTATGCTATCTGAGAAAAAAAGATGAATTGTTGCTGATCTCTTGCTTCTTTTGTCCTGCTACTGAGCTGCAATTATCTTTAATTGACTCATCTTAAATATCTCAATCACTCTTGTGAGGAAAAACAAAAACAAAAGACACACCATTTACTCCCCACTACCAAAATAAAATAAAACAGTTTAAGGCTAAGTAGAGAAAAAGGATAAAGATAGGATTACAGTCCTCTTTTACTAACTCTATTCAGAAACTTCTCTTATTTTAATTCAAACACAGACTAGACATCAGCTCTGCCTCATATCTAAATCTACATGTATTTATTCATAAAAATTCTTTTATAAAGTAAGTTTAGATTTTATAATCACAATGGTGAGCTAATATTTCATAAAAGGAAAACTTATATTCTGTCAACTCTTGATCATCTATGTGAACACAAGGAGATGGTAGCATAGATAATCCCAGACTAATTTATATTTGTCTTTGTTCAATTTTAGATTTGCCCAAAGTAGAGAATGGCATAATTTTTATAGCTAGAGGGGACTTCAAGATCATTTAGTCTACCCTTGACATTTTGCAAAAGAAGGAGCTAAGATCCAGAGAGATTAAGTGACTTAAATAAAACTCTAATGCTTTCTCAACTATACTATGCTGTCTCTTTATGATTAAAAAAGCTAGTAGTGTGTACATAGATAAAGAACTGTCTGTATGATTGGACAAAGAGCTTACTAAAGAATAATCACGATATATATCCTTTGTCCTCACCTACCCAGATCCCAGCCTCACTCTGAATTATAATCAACAGACAGAAAGTACAATGGAAGTTCCCACAATGGGAGATTCCTCTTACCATTACTGCCACAGAGTGAGAGAGGGAAAAGAAGAACTCCATTTAGTTGCTAAGACAATAGGGAAAGGTAGAGGAAATAGGCTCTTTAATTAGAGCATAGATAAAGGAAAAAACCCAAATCCTTTCTTATGGCCAAATTAATTCAAAACATCTCAACTCTGTAACTGGAGCCTCAGCTTTATTTTTCAATGCTAAAATACACTTACATTATGAGATAGGTAGCCTCTACAAGGCAGGTGGAAACCTAATAACCACATCTAACAAAGTTTCTATATATATAAAATATATATTAAGACTCAGAAATTATATTAAGAAAAATATTCTTTAAGACTCAAATAGTTGGCTTATCAAAATTTTAAGATATAACCTAGTCATAAATTAAGGATTGCCTGGATATACCTATTTTTCTTAAGATTTTATTTATTTACCCATGAAAGACACACACACACAGAGAGAGAGAGAGAGAGAGAGAGAGAGGCAGAGACACAAGCAGAGGGAGAAGCAGGCTCCATGCAGGGAGCCCGACGTGGGACTCGATTCCAGGTCTCCAGGATCAGGCCCTGGGCTGAAGGCTGCGCTAAACCACTGAGCCACCCGGGCTGCCCATGGATATACCTATTAAACACAAACATATATACTCACAATTGAATGAACACACAGATAAATATATAAAAAGAAGAATGAATTAGCCAGTGAGTAAGGGAATAGAAAAATAAGTACAGGGACATATTTAGCTATGTGAAAAACAGGGAGAAAACCCTGAAAATTTAGGGAGGAAAGTCATTTTTTTAATCCTCCTGGGGATAGTCACAAAAAACTCATAACCTTTTCTGTTCCTAAATATCTCCTGCCCTATTTAACTATATCCCAAAGTTCGTATCTGTAAAGGCAGATAAGGAGCACAAGAGGATAGGAGAAGGTGAGTAGCTAAAGGAACTCACAGAATACTAATTTCATATTAAATCTTGGCTGTCTAAATAGATAAAGCAGTTCACACACCGGGTCAGTAGTGTCAGCAGGACTTCCAAATGTATTCAGGTGCTCAATAATGTCCTTGAGATCTTGGGCCATTCGTTTTAGCTGAGCATCTATATTTTCTGCTAATCTGTAACTGAAAAAGCAAGTAAAATAAAATGATTATTAACAAGAAATGCTTTCTCCACTATGTCTTGTTACTGACATAGAAAGAGGATACTGCCAGTTGATTTGCACCAATTTCCCCTACCTTCTAAGTAATTTTCAGTTATAACAAATGGCACATTTTTATGTAGGCAGCATTCATGACCTTATTATTACCATCTTCTACAAAGACACCAAAGGTGAAGGCTTTCACCCATCTTGCCATTTTTGCAGTCACCTATTTACCCTCTGGATAATGTTCCAGGGAGCTCTGAAGCAATGAATCTCTTTTTAGCTCTTACAATGAACTCATAAGACATTTAAATACATGAGAAGTTATCGGATATTAAGCAGTATTCGGTAAGTGCTCAGATGTCTTCAATGTTTTTAAATATGCACATCTTCAAAGTAAAGTCTTATATAAATATACCCCATCATCCAACAAAAGATGTTTTGAGAAATGAGATTAACAATAATCAAAATTAGGTAAATCTGCTAAGTTCACAGCAAATATTAATTGGCTAAATTCTCAGATTTCCACCCAAAGTATTTACACATACATAAATACACACTTAACCTAGTCAATAATGTTTATGAATTAAAGTGATCAGAGTTTTTCAACCTTAATGTCTTATAAAGATTAAAGGATTCAATGAGATTTATTGATAACTATCCATTGCCTTTCTGTCCCAAAGTATTTAAAGGTAATTGATTACCTTGATTGCTGAAGATCCTACTAGGGATCCCACCACAATATAAATCTGACTACATAAAAACAATCGGAAAGAACTAATGTTTCAATTATTCCTTCAAATTACAATTAGGAACTCATGGCCAAAAATGTAACTCTCTGTTTCAAAAAAATGATAGAATGCTTAGAAAGCAATGCAAAGAAAAAAAAAAGATTCACAAAGGCTGAAATACAAAAGCATAAATAGAACTAAGGTCCATACAGATTAGCTGTACTTACCATATTTAACATACTTAACAGAAGAATTAATTTGCAAGGCTTTAGAAAATAAGCTCCATATTAACTCACTAATAACCTATTACTAAAGGGAGTCTGATTTGGTCT
Organism: Canis lupus familiaris; assembly: GCF_011100685.1. Lineage (NCBI taxonomy): Eukaryota > Metazoa > Chordata > Mammalia > Carnivora > Canidae > Canis > Canis lupus. Next base: position 81,344,651 of record NC_049260.1, read on the forward strand.
CAGCCTGGTTTATGTAGCACATTCAGACAAGTGTTTCCTAACAACACTTTATTATATGGCCGGATTACCAAATTTCAGTTATGGAGAGATAGTTACTATGGGGACGCTGGTAATGTTCTCAACAAAAAGACTGAATCACACACATAAAAAATATATTCAGCCCAAGACATTGACAAAATCATTCAATTTTGAAAGCTATGCAGTCTGCCCCCAGGTTAACAAATTGCCTTTAAAACAGCCAATGATTTATTATTGAAGCAATTGCATTAACATTAGGTTTAAAAGAGTCAATATAAATAGGAGACCATAAATATCGCATGATACTATGACACCACACACATGAAACTTGTATTTCTAATTTAAGAACAAATTTGACAAATATAAAAACTTTACAGTGGTCATGGATAAGCTTGAGATTATTAACTGTACAAAACGCTATAAAACAAAACTGCCAGAATGATTACTTCATTTTCAAGCACTCTGAAAAGATAAATGGAAAAGAGCCAAGTAAGTTGACAAATGCAACTACAAGAATTTGTCCTTTTCTAACAATTTTTCCCTGCCTTTCAATTTTATTTTCCCCCCTTTTTTTAAGTAGCTAAATTTTACCCCATTCTTTGATCTTTATCCAGTTACTTACGTCTTCCCATGCACCTTATCTGCATGCTGCAGATACACAGACCCACTCTGGTCCTTCACAAACTCCTCTAAAGGGGTCAAGAGATCTTCTAGTTCCTTCTGCTGTGACAGAATAAAATCTAATTCTTGTTCCAGCCTGAAAAAAAACAAGTCAACGGAAGAGCCAATGAAAGGAATTTGGAGTACAAAATAAATGTCAAAAACTGGGCAGATATGTTCTCATTCATTTGGGGAATATAAATAATAGTGAAAGGGAATATAAGGGAAGGGAGAAGAAATGTGTGGGAAATATCAGAAAGGGAGACAGAACGTAAAGACTGCTAACTCTGGGAAACGAACTAGGGGTGGTAGAAGGGGAGGAGGGCGGGGGGTGGGAGTGAATGGGTGACGGGCACTGGGGGTTATTCTGTATGTTAGTAAATTGAACACCAATAAAAAATTAAAAACAAAAAACAAAAAAAAAAACTGGGCAGCCCTGGTGGTTCAGCGGTTTAGTGCCGCCTTCAGTCCAGGGTGTGATCCTGGAGACCCAGGATCAAGTCCCGCATCGGGCTCCTTGTATGGAGCCTGCTTCTCTCTCTGCCTGTGTCTCTGCCTCTCTCTTTCTCTCTCTGTCTCTGTGTCTCTCATGAATAAATAAATAAATAAAATTTAAAAAAATGTCAAAAACTACAACAAGGAAAAAAAAGGACAAGAAATAGATCTTTAATCTTTCAACCTAGGGAGTCTAACATTCTACCTCTGTTGATCCAGTTTCACTTTTTCCACTTCTCCATGTAAAGTAGTAATCTATAAAGGAAAAAAAGAATATAATAATGTAAATCTTTGAATTTATGTTGTAATTTTAAGGTAATATTAATTTTCTCATATACACTTCAAATATGAACAATTTCCTAATTCAGGACACTCATTACATATGGAAAATATTTTTCAGTTGATCACCAATATTGGGATAGAAAATTAACCACAAAACATATCTGTGCTCTTGTGCAATGCAGGTAGATTAATGTGACTATCGTCTTACCTTCTCACCATTCTCAATCAATGTACGGTCCCAAGCATTGACCTGAGTGGCCTGGTGAAGAAAGTACTTCTCTTGATCTTCTAAATCAAGGCTCCATTTGTTTATCAGACCCTCTAGCTGACCATATGTCATCACAGGAGTTACAATTGCACTAAAAAAAAGGATACAGTAAGATCATATGATCATACTTTTAAAAGTATAACTATATTTCTGAAATGAATAATGTAGGAGGATTTAGAGAAGAAAATATCACATGAATTTTTCAGACCTGCTCCCCAACAAAACCAGCACAGGTGGTAAAGATTATTTCAAAAACAATCATTTCAAAAGCTGTGGAAATTATCCTAAAGGGATATAGCAAGTTTTTTTTAAAAGATCTATTAAGAAATCTACTAAATTCCAGTAAGAACAGCTAAAGTCTGTGCCACACTTGCTTGCTTCCTTAACCCTCAGCTCAGCACGATGCAAGTTCCATTCTGGGTGCACATGGCCAGAGACAGGACTCCCTCTCCCCATAGCTCTTTGTCAAAATGATCCGTTCCCAGTCTAAGTAGTGGCCACAAAACAGTGTGCAGCTGATCTTCCATCCTCCACTTGGGCAGAACCAAGCAGAACTCTGACTCCCCTTCCAGGTGGTATCAAATAGGCTAAGCAGGTAGCTGATTTTCCATCCCGTGACTGGCAGAACCAGGCGATGCCCTGATTGCTTTGCTGGGGCAGTGTCAGCAGGGCTGAACAGAGAGGTAATCATCGATTCTCTGCTCAGCAGTGGCAGGTAGTGTTCTATTTCCCTCTACCAGGGTTGTGTTGGCACTGGCAAGTGACAAAGTGAATCTAAATAACCACCCAGGGGCAACACAACTTAATCAATCAGTGAGAAAGGGTTAGTTCCCACTGGGCTTCACCACTTGTCTTCGGTGTCAGTGGGACCCAATGGGGAGCTAACCTCTGTGCCCACCTGGCATGACTGAGACTGAACAAAGTGAGGCAAACTGGAGCTAGTCAGGACTCCACATCCCACCACCCTGGTGTCAGCAGGGCTTGATGCGGGGCTTAACCTCTGCAACCTACTGGGGAAAATCAAGACTGAAGGAGGGAGAGTAAAGCAGGGCTAGTCAGCACTCTGACCCCCTTCTCTACAGAGCCTGTGTCAGGGAGGCCCCAGTAGGGAGCCAAGCTTCCATACCAAACCAGCATCAAAAGGCTAAATGAAGTGATAAGAGACAGAACATTGCTATCCTGCTTCCTCACTCCTTCTGTGCCAGTGGTGCCCGAAAGGAAGCTGAAATTCTGCCTCCACCCTTCAGCAACTAAGCAGTATGAGTGGTCCCCCACTTCCTCTTGTTCTGGGGTCCAGAGACCCAGCTGCAAGCTAAGCCAACATCCCAACTTGACGCAAAGAAGTGGCGTGACCCATTGCCCCACATTCATGAGGAAGGGGTCAGAGGACTGAGGGGTTCCTGATTTAAAAAAGAAAATAAAACAGGGCCCAGACTCTCCTAACGTAATAGACTTAATGTCCAGGATACAACTGAAAATTACCTGTCCTATCAAGAACCAGAAATATCACAACTCAAAAGAGAAAAGACAATTAAAGGCACTGACAAGGAGAGGTAGCAGATGTTGGAATTCTCTGAAAAGAATTTGAAAGCAATCATCAAAGAATGCTCCAACAAGCAATTGCGAATTATCTAGAAACAAATGAAAACTAGAAAATCTCAGCAAAGAAACCGAAGTTATGGAAAACAATCAAATGGAAATGATAGAACTGAAAATTAAAATAACTGTAAGAAAAAACTTACTTAGTGAGTTTGATACTGGAGTGAAGATGACAAAGGATAGAATCAGTGAACTTGAGAGTAGATCAATAGAATTTACAGAACTGCACAGGGATAAAAAACACAAAAAATGAAAAAAATCTAAAGAACCTAGAGGATGATAATAAAAGAGATAACATTCCTATCATTGGAGGATGATAGAGAGGAAAAGAGAGAATGGTACTGAAAAAGTATTCTGAAAAATAAAGGTGAAAACTCAAATTTGGCAAATGATATAAATCTACAAATTTAAGATGCTGAGCAAACCCCAAAAGAATAACTCAAAGAAATCTGCACTAAGACACATAATACTTAAATTTCTGAAAACTAAAGATAAAGAAAGAGAAGAATCTTGTAGGTAGCCAGAGAGAAACAACACATTAATTAAAAGGTAATACCAATTCAAACGACAGCAGTTTTCTCATCTTAAACCATTGAGGCTAAAAGGAAGTGTCACAACATTTTTCGAGTACTGTAAGGAAAAAAAAAACTGTTGACCACAACTTCTCTAATTGGTGAAAATGTCCTTCAGAAATGAAAGGAAAATAAAGCTATTCTCTTGCAAGATTTTTTTGTTGCTGGCAAATTAGCTAATCAGAAAAAGAAAATGAAAACAGAAGATGGCTTGGAACTTCATAAAGGAAAAAGTCAAAATGAACAAAAAGGGTAAATATAATAGACTATCCTACTTCTCATGAATTTTTAAGTCATATTTGATGGTTGAAGCAAAAAGTATAACACCACATAATGTAAATGGAAGAAATACTTGAGACAAACTTAAAAGGTAAGAAGAGTAAAGAGAGCTAAATGGAATTACCAAACCTTTTTTCCCCACAGGAAAATTAAAAAAAAAAAAGAAAAACAAAAACAGAAGTAACAAACGAATGACAAGTAATAAAATAGCAGACTTGAGCCCTAACATATCAATAAATTGCTTATATGTAAATGTGCTAAATATACCAACTAAAAGGCAGAAATTGGCAGAGTGGATAAAAATTATGATCCATCCAAATGCTATCTATAAGAAACTCACTTGAAATACAAAGACACAAATAGGTTGAAAGTAAAACGATGGAAAAAGATATACATGCAAGATTAATTTTTTAAAAGAGATGGATAAAGTCAATTTTAGAGCAAAGAAAATTACCAAAGAGGGACACTGCATAATGATAAAGGAATCAAAGCACCAGGGAAGGCCAACAATCTTAAATGTGTAAGCAACCAAACCAAACAGCAGAACCTTAAAAATATAAAAAGCAAAACTGGTAGAGCTAAAAGGAGAAACAGAAGAATCCACAATTCTAGTTGGGGACTTCAAACTGCTGCTCTCCACATCTGAAAGAAGCGATAGAAACAAAAGCTGCAAGGTTACAGATCTGAAAATACAAGGAAGTAGGAACTCATCATCATAAATAAAATATTCCACCTAATAGCAGAAAACACAACTTCCAGGTACCTGTGGAACATCTACCAAGAACTCTATCTTCATCCTAAAATGAACCTGAACAAATATAAAAGGACTGAAGTCACATAGAGCATGCTCTCCAACTACAATGGAATCAAACTAGAAATCAATCTTTTCTTTAAAAAAAAAGAATATGCAGTATACAGCTAATGCAATGGTGAGGATATTTATAGTATTAAATGCTTACATTAGGAAAAGTGAAAGGTCTCAAAACAATAATCTCAGCTCATACCTCAAGAACTTAGAAAAAGAGCAAAATGAACCCAACACAGAAAGAAAGAAATAATAAATCGTAGATATCAATGCAACTGAAAATGAAAAACAGAATAATCATTGAAATAAAAGCTACTTCTTTCGAAAAGGATGAATAAAATTGATAAAAGAAAGGTACAGAATACCAACATAAGAAATGAAACTGCTATTAAAAGTGTAAAAAGAAAAAAAAATAAAAAAATAAAAGTGTAAAAAGAGGGACACCTGGGTAGCTCAGAGGTTTAGTGCCTCCCTTTGGCCCAGGGCAGGTTCCTGGAGTCATGGGATCGAGTCCTGCATCGGGCTCCCTGCATGGAGCCTGCTTCTCCCTCTTCCTGTGTCTCTGCCTCTCCCTCTCACTCTTATGAACAAATAAAATCTTTTTTAAAAAGTGCAAAAAGGAAAACTACAACTTTATATTCATAAGTTCAACAACTTAGAAAATCAAACCAATTCCTTGAATACCATACACTACAAAAACTCATGAAAGACGAAACAGATAACCTAAATAGTCCTAGAACCATTAAAGAAATTGATTTGTAACTTAAAACCTCCAAAAAAAATACCCAGGCCCCAAGTTTTCACTGGAGAATTCTGCCATATATTTAAGAAATACAATTTTATACACAATTTTATACAATTTATTCTATAAAACAGAAGAGAAGACAATACTTCTCAGATCATTTTATAGGCTAGTATTATCCACATACCAAACCAAAAACAGAATAAAAAACGAAAAAAAAAAAACAAAACTACAGACTAATAGCTCTCATGAACTTAAATATAAAAGTCCTCAACCAAAATACTACCAAACTAATTCAAAAATGTATATAAAAAATTATACATCGGTCAGTTAACCATCTGCCTTCAGCTCAGGTCATGATCCCAGGGTCCTGGGATTGAGCCCCATGTTGGGCTCCCTGCTCAGTGGGGAGACTGCTTCTTCCTATCCCCCCTGCTCCTGCTTTCTCTTACTATCTCCCTTTCTCTTTCTCAAATAAATAAGTTTTTAAAAATATTTAAAACATGGTCCATTAAAAGAAAAATTGATAAACTAGATCTTATCAATTAAGTTTTTCTTTGGCAAAATACCCTATTAAACAGATGAGAAGACAAGTTACAGATTTAAAGAAAATATTTATAAACCACATATCTGACATAAGACTGAATCTAGAATATATAAAACTCTCAACACTTGAAATGTAAAAATGAAATTCAAGTAGAAAATGGACAAAGACACGACGTAAACAGCCACATTACCAAAGAGGATATGCTGATGGCAGATAAACACATGAAAAGATGCTCAACATCATTAGTCATCAGGGAAATGCAAATTAAAACCATAATGAGATAACATTTCACATCTATTAGAAGGGCTAAAATAAAAAGTAGCGACAACACCAGAACCTGGTAAGAATGTGGACAAGCTGGATCCCTCACAAATTACTGTCAGGTTTGTAAAATGGCACAGCCACTCTGGAAAAGAATTTGGCAGTATCTTAAAAAAATAAACATGTAACAACCATACCACCCAGTTAACTGCACTCTGGGCACTGATCCCAGAGAAATGAGACTTATATTCACACACACACACACAAAAACAAAAACAAAAACAAAAACCCAACCCTGCATGTAAATGTTCTCAGCAGCTTTATTCATAACAGCCAGAAACTGGAAACAACCTAGAAGTTCATCAACAAGTGAATAGTTAAACTATAGTATATCTTCAATACCATGGATCACTACTCAAAAATAAAAAAGAACAACTATTGATGCACATGGCAAACTTATCTCAAGGAATTATGCCTAGGGGAAAAAACAATCTTCAAAGATCACATAATATACAATTTATTTGTATAACGTTTCTTTAAATGTCATTCATAGGAATAGAGAACAGATTCATTGTTGCCCAGGGTCAGGGAAAGGAGGAATTGGTAGTGAGTATGGCTATAAAAGGGCAACAGGAAGGATCCTTGTGCTGATGGAACTGTCCTGTATCTTGATTGTATCACTGTACTCTAGCATTGCAGGATGTTATTACTGGGGGATATCAGGTAAAGGACACACAGAATTTTTTGGATTATTTCTTAGAAGCACATGTGAATCTACAACGGTCTCAAAATAAAAAGTTTAATTTAAAAAACAATTAGAGAGGAACATGGCATAGATTCTAAGAATACAGTCTCTGGAGCTCAACTGCCTGAATTGTAATCCTGGCTCAAGCGTTACCAGAGGCAGATAATAAAATTTCTATGCACTCCAGTTTTCTCATCTATAAAATGGGAACAAAAACCACTGACTACCTCATAAAGTTATTGTGAGGAATAAATGCTATGATGTTTGCAAAGCACTGTCACATCACTAAACATAATAACTGCACAGTGAATGTCAGCTATTCTTAATAATAGTAATAATATAATGGTAATAAAATATAGGTGTGCTATTAAGTGTTCAACTTCCTAAGCTATAGAAATCCTTCATCTACTCCTACGACTGAGTAATTTGCCTAATTTTCAAGCACTATTCTAAAGCTATACAAGCAAATCATACCTTGTACATGATAAATAAAATTAAATTCACACAAATTTTCAAATAAACAGGCTTACTTAACAGTCGAAGTAAAAGGTAGAGAATTAATACCGACTGGAACAATGTTATTAATCCCAGCTGATGTCAGTGACCTTAGGTTCAAGGTAAAGCCACTAGTGGTTGTAGTAGTGGTGGTCGTGGTAACAGTGGTAGTAGTCGTTGTTGATGCTGTAGCTGGAAAATAAAAATGCATGTTAGTAAGAAATTAAAGGCTTATTTTATTTAGTCCTTGATCATTCAGGATAAAAGGTATAGAAGCATTTTTTAAAATGTGAAATTGAACTCAAAGTTGTGTGGGTTTGCACTCAACATTGTTGTAATATGAAATAATATGAAGTGACATACAGCAGGCCAGATACCTGGGTTAACCTTTCTGCTAAAAATAAAAAATTCTGGATATGTGTGTCGAGAAAGCAAATTTACAACTTAACCAGGCCTATAATCATTAAAGAAATTGAATTAATCCTCAAAATTCTTCCCATAAAAAAACCTTCAGACCTAGATAACGTCACTAACAAATTCTACTAAATTTCCAAGGAAAGAATAATTGCAATCTTATACAAACTCTCTGTACATCTGTATCTTTGCATACTTACATGAATATATCTGTGTAATTAATTCCTCAAAATGAAATCTCTAGATCAAAGGATCAGCACGCTGTATATTTTATTTTATTTATTTTTAAGATTCTTATTTATTCATAGAGACAGAGAGAGAGAGAGGCAGAGACACAGGCAGAGGGAGAAGCAGGCATCATACAGAGAGCCTGAGGTGGGACTTGATCCAGGGCCTCCAGGATCACGCCCTGGGCTGCAGGCGGCGCTAAACCGCTGCGCCACCGGGGCTGCCCTGTATATTTTAATATATCTTGCCAAAGTGCCCAATCAAAAAGATTTTGCCAATTTACAATTTTGCCAATTTATCAGTAGGGGAGAGGGCTTGTTTCTCTAAATTATAGCCCATACCAGGCAATATATCTTCACCAGTCTAATAGGTAAAAGCCTCTAAAAGCTTCATCTACAGCCCAAACTTCTCTCTTATGTGTCTTTTTTCATCATACCCCTACTAGAATACCTAGCCCTCTCTAGATGAAATCCTGAATATACTTCATGGCCTAACTCAAACTCTTCCATCCCCTATATCTGTCACCCACTTCTCTTCAACTCCATCATTATCCCTTGGTTTTCAGAACTTCTATAGCACTTTTGGTTTTTCCTACACACTGAGCACTTAAAAGAAGAATTCACAGAAAACTGTGGCTGATGGGGACTGTGAATGTTTTCTTTTCTTCTTTTTGGTTCTCTGTGTTTGCAAATGTTCTTGGTAATTAATAGATGCTGCTTCTGTAACAAGAAATTTATTATAAAAATACATTATAACATGTACACAATTGTTTGTTTTACAATAGCCTTGCTTTCCCAATTAGCAAAATTTTCAGGTTAATGGCCATACTAGATAAATACATAAATAATGTTGCCTGCCAAAATATGCATGGAACTATATTGACCGAAACTGGACTACTCCATTCTTGCTGAGGGATCAAGCTCAGATACTCTTTTTTTTTATACCATTAATTCTGTCCTTTCCTCCTGGTTCACATTTGACTGGGACAAGAGTGGGCATCTGAAGTACAGTATTCCTCCCATATACTACTGGCAGCCTATACAAGGGTCTGGCATAGAAAGCTCTAGCCAAGCAGGGATAAAATAGGTCAGAATCTCATTTTCAAAAATTTAGAATTACGGAAAGAATGAGACTATAGGTAGAAACATAGAAATATTTCAGAAATATGGGAAGAATCAAACTGTAAGCAGAAATTTGGAAATATTTCCAGAAGTCTGAAAAGAATCAGACTATAGGCAGGGGGGTTGAAAGAACCAACAGAGGACAGAAAAGAAGTAGAATTAAGGAGTCTGAGGAAGTCAAAATTAAGAATAAGGTAAGTGGCACCTGAGTGGCTCAGTCAGTTAAGCATGTGCCTTCTACCTTCAGCTTGGGTCATGGTACCAAGGTCCTGGGATCCCAGCTCATCGGGGAGTCTGCTTCTCCCTCTGCCCCTCCCCCTGCTCATTCTCATTCTCTGTCATATAAATAAATAAATAAATAAATAAATAAATAAATAAATAAATAAAACTTAAAAATAATAAAATAATAAAATAAACTTTAAAAAAAGAATAACTTAAAATAGTACAGTAGAAAAAGAGATAAGGAAACAAATGAGAAGTTAGAAAAGAGAAGAATAAGGGAGAAGAGCTGAATTATGTTTATGCAATAGATTTAGGTCCCTAAAGCTGCCTTTAGAACTCTAAAATTCCAGTTTCTTTAAAGTTCAGTGCCATTACAATACCTGGGTTAGATTTTTAAGAGATTCCATTTCCCTTTTGGCCACAAAAATGCTTACAAGAATGCCCTCCATTCTTTGGGTTAACCTTCTTAAGGGTGGAATCAACACTACAGGGAAAGAGGGTACCCAGTCACAAAGGATCCCTGGGGTCACTTATCACTGGAGTGATAGATAGGGAAGATGACAGATTGGATCCCCTGGGGCATTCTTACAATCCTATGTCATTGAAATCATCTGAGATAAAAATCTTATCTGAAAAGAAACTTCCCCCAGAAATACTGAAACTTAATCACACGATCGAGACCCCTCCTTTATTTATTTAATTCGTTCAAACACTGTGTAACTACTACATGCTAGACAAAAAAACAATTAAGAAAAAGAAAAAGTTCTTCTTAGGAAGCTTTTTTCACCCAAAGCTGTATTTTTTTTTTAGCAATCTGGACTTCCTAGCATGGACAGATGTGCAAAGATGATACATAAGAAAGTAGCAGATTCTAGGATTATGTGTATGTGTGTATTTATAATGATCTCATTTTTGTAAAACAAATCAATGTATGTTTGTATGTGTTTTAAAAAAGGCTGGAAAGATAAACACCAAACTGTTCACTCTAGAGACAGTGTTATATGTATATACATATATATACATGTGTGTATGATTTTTTATAATAAAAAAAGCAACTACCATCACTACCAAAACATCTCCACAAAGATGATGAATAATACCTTCAGGAAATTAATACCTGTCAGCCTAAACATAAAAGAATCTTGAGTCATAAAAAAATAGTATGATTATTTTAACCTTTTTAAACAGTATTTATCTTTGTTCCTTATCTTTTATGGCATTTTAAAAAGGTGTAAATTAGCTCTGGCATAGGAGATAATACTCAAATAACAATAGTATTTCAATTAATACCAAAAAAGCAATGGATTTGAGAATGAAGGTTCCATCACAGTTTGATTTTGCAAGTTATGACTTTGGTCTAAACTAAATACAGTCAACTGTATATTATCCATGTAGTAAAAGGGAAGCACACATTTGCATTTAAATAAATCTCATTCTGATGGTCTTAAAGATCGTTATATAAAATAGTGAAAACATCCTTTAAAATACCCTACTATCCAATTTTCCTATCCAAACATTTTCCATACAAAAGATAAAACTGATAACAAGCAAGCTTCTCTTAAAACTTGCTGATTATACCTAGGGCAGAGAATAATCCCAAATGACAATAAATTTGCAGACACAGCCCCTTGAAAACTGCCCTACAAGGCTGATTTGTGAGGAAAAGAGTCTGAGCTAGTAAATATGCTTGGGGAAAAGGAAAAGTGAGCAAGGGGAAAAAACCAACTCTGAGGTAAGGGTGTCAAATTGAGATATGTCTGATGGGGAGATGGGTATATGAGGGAATGGTGGATGGAATGGCCAGGAAGGATAGGTTAGTAGCAAAGGTACCAGTTTACAGGACCGAATCTGAGACCTAGCTAGAGAGGGGATGATGGGTTATGGCAGAGTCACTGAAGAGCCTGCCAATTCATATTTCAGTGACTCAACCCATGGCTGAAAGAATCAGTTCTTTGTTCAGCATTTTACGGGGGAAATTATGGGTTATGCTATTTGTAAATACAGTAACCTATAAAGTTCTCAAGACACACTCTTCACAACTCTCATGGGTTGCCCAGTTGCCTAGTACATAGCAGAAACACAGTTAAGTATCAATCATGCAAAAGAATACATAGATGGTGGACATCTCTGTTAAGAAATAATTTAAATTTAAAAGAGAGTGACTTTTCATTTATGCCAGGTTTGAGGAAAGATTTATTCAGCCTTACATAAACTTTTCAAATAAAATAAATAATACTTTCCTAGGATGGAGTCTGACTTAAGTGGTAGGTTTAAGTAACAACTGACCCCTGACCACCCAGCTCACCATAAACTATAAGGCTACGACTATCCAAGTTCTCTTCAACCGACAACCTAACTATCTCCTAACTGGCAGAAACAAATTTAGGATGGAAACTCTTGTAATCAATTTTGCAGAAGGTCGACTTTAACACAGGTCAAAATTAAATTAAGCATAAGGGAAAAAGAACTATCAATCCTAATATACTGGGTCAATGTAAACACTATGCTCAATAATAAAAATTATTAAATTTAAAAGTTGACAAGAATTTGATAGCAGCATTGATTATGGTCATCTCAAAGAAAGTAGCATCATTGGTATCAAATGTCTCACTACACTTTGGCAATCATCACTATTGGTGTACCTTTTGCATACTATGATGAAATGATCAAAACTTACTTAGTCCTAAAAACTATGGAATACAACTTACTTACTGCTTGTTACACAGCACATTTCCAATGAGTATCCAAACACAGCATACACCCCAGTAATTCTAAAATCTTACTAGATGCAGTATGAGCTGCTCCACCTGCTCCAGGGAATTTTAATCCAAATCCCAAAGTTATGCCACCAAATGTGCCCATTGAAGTTGCTGGAGCACCAACTGCAGAGAATAACATAATATTACCCATTACACTTTAATTTAAAAACAGTGAATAATTTATAGAGTCTTTTTCATCTGAAGAGCCTTTTAGAAACTTCTGGATAAACTCCAAAAAAAACCTATGGTAAATCCATTTATAAGAAATGTGCAGAAAAGGCAAATCTACAGAGACAGAAGATAGATTAGTAGTCATCTGAGACTGAGAGATCTTATTTGGATGACAGAAATATTCTAAAACTAGAATGTCATGGTACTGTGAAGATATCTCAAAAGCAGAGTCAGCTTATATGGACCTGTAAGAAAGAATTGCTCAACATTTGCTGTTATTGTACTAATGTAAGATATATAGTTATTAAGATCACTGAATTGTACACTTAAAATAAGTTAACTTTATATATGTTTTACCTCATTGAGGTTACATATACTATGGTTGAGAATTCTTTTCATTTGGCAAGGACCTCAAAGACAGGAATGAAAACAAGCCTGCCAGAGGTCAGAGGGCAAGTCTTTGGCTGAAAATGGAATGCATTCAACAATTATAACTTTCAGCCTCAGGCATGGTCATATTCACAAAATCTGTTGTGGTGGACAAGGATATTGCTTACATGTATCAAAAGGCTAATTGTGTCTCAAAATTGGAAGTCTATTAGGTAGAAAATACAACCCAAGTGTAACTATGCCAACTTCACAAGAGGATAGGGATGACAGACCATTATTTTTCACCCTGAACTAGGCATGAGTAATTCCCAGAAAGTTTTATTCCCAGGAATGTGACAATCTTGCTATAATAGGGCTGTCCGGGGATCATATTACAGCTTGAATTAAAATAACGAAGTCTAATGATAAATGTCATGGTACTGTGAAGATATCTCAAAAGCAGAGTCAGCTTATATGGACCTGTAAGAAAGAATTGCTCAACATCTGTTATTGTACTAATGTAAGATATATAGCAAAGAAATTGGGATTACAAGATAATTAATATCCCACTTCTCAGCTCAAAGCATCCAGATGTTCCTCTTCATGGAGAGAAGCCACAAGGCAACACACACTGTCAATTAAAACCTAAAACTGGTCCTTCTGTCATCCATCACTTCTGATAGATAAAATGTAAGGACCACAAACCTGCTCTATCTAAAAAGACACATGATAGCAAGGCTCCAACATTTAATTCCCATTTTATCTTATTCACATGGATAATAAGACTTCTTCCCTTCAGACATACTTGGCAAAACTCCCACAATTCCTATTCCCATTAGCTTCAAGAAGTTGTTTCAAAACATTACAATGTTAATTAATTATATGCTTAAAATTGTAACTTTTAAGCTGGAATAATCATGTTAACACAAAATTCACAGCTAAAGCCATGACAATTAGGTTCTGAAGCAAAACTACTATTGATATTAGCAATTACAGATGGGTTGGAGCTTAATGATAATTTATGAGATCCAAGAGTTCCATAGCTTATATTGGCAAAGTGAGTTAAATGGCTTGATGCGAAATAACAATATTTTCTTTGCAACCAGTAACTTACAAGAGAGCCCAGTAGCAGCAGCAGAAGTAGAAGCATTTGACGTTGAAGTAAACAGCATGGTGCCTGAACAAGTAGTGGCGTCAGCAGCCGATGCTGAAGCCAAACCTAAAAATCTAAGTAACAAGCAGAAAAATATGTCACCAAAGAATAATTTTTCAAATATAAAACACCATTATAACAAGGTACATTTATATGAAGAAACTGAAACAAATCAAGGAAAATCAGATACTCTGAAATCTAATAAATAAAACATAATAAAAGCCTGATTTAAAAAAAAATACTTTATCAGTACTGCTTAGCACAGCCAGCCTTCTAGCACCATCATAAGAAATTCTACTTTACTGAAAAAGTAAATTTAAGTGGGGGATCGGATCCACTTCTAGAACTGCAACACAAGAAGTCCTGGGGACCTATTCCTCAGTGAAACAACCATAACTGGTAATAATAATAATAACAACAACAACAATAACATAATAAAAACAATTTGAAATCTCAGGAAATCATCCTAAAGATACACAGCAAATAAAGAACATTTATTCAAGAAAATCTGCTAAGATTCAGTTATACCAGTGGGAGTCTAGAATATGAACCACAACCCACTCCCTACCTTCCCTCTATACTGCCCCCCCCAACCTTGAAGAAAGTCACACTCCAGGCAGGAATGGCCAACAATAGTGACGTGGCCCCAGATCCCACCTAAGGGATATAATATTTCACTGGGCAAGGCAAGCAGCCAGCAAATCACCTCCAACAAAGATTTAATGGGTTGAAATTCCTGGTGAGTACAGCCAAAAGTTGAGGGACTCCCTTCCTTTAGTCAGCCCTCATTCATAGGACAGAGGCCCTACACCAGGCACAACAGGTTAAGAATACAGGAGGCCCATCACCCCTACTCTGACTGCCTTATAGCACTGAGGTTCCATGCCTGAAGTGATAAGCAAGAGGGTCAGAGGAAACTGGCCCTGCACAGTGCCCAAAGCACTATTTCAAAGATTTTGCCCAGGGGTAAAAGGAGGCCCCTAAAAACAGAGAGAGCTCCCAAGCTATACCCAAAAGAATTGACTTTATTTGAAAAGGAGTATGAGGGGAAAAAAAAAGGAGTATGAGGAAATTAAAGCCAAAGGACTCTATCTCAAAGAAAGTGGAGATTTTGGTGCTAAGCAATTTTTTTTTTTGGTGCTAAGCAATTTAGAGGAAACAAGTAGCTCCATAAGAGTAACAGTTGAGGCTGTAGGCCAGCTAGTTTACCAGGGGCAATGAGGGAAAGAAAAAGCTGAATAGTCCTCCGCCTGAGATCAGAAGAACCAAGTACTCACCTTGGATGAATCTTGAAAATATCATCCTAAATGAAAGAAGCCAGGCACAAAAGGCTACATATTGTATGATTCCATTTATAAGAAATGTCCAAAATAGGCAAATCAAAAGACATAGATTAGTACATGCTAGGAGCTGGGAGTGGGTAATTGGGGGGGGGTGACTGCTAATGGGTACCAGGTTTCTTTTTGGGGTAATAAAAATATTTTGGAATTGCACCGTGATGATGGTTACTCTCTGTGAATGTTTTTTTAAAAAGACTGAATTGCACACTTTAAAAGGGTGAATTTTAAGATATGTGAATTATACCTCTATTATGCTATTATTTTTAAAAAGCAGGATCATCTCAACAGAAGTAGAAAAAGCATTTGAGAAAATTGAACACAGCTTCATGATGAAAATGCTTAACAAACTACAAAGAGAAGGGAACTTCTCCAACATGATAAAGGGCACTTACGAAAAAACCACAGCTAACATCACATTTAATGATAAAAAAACTGCATACTTTCCCACTATTATTAAGAATGAACCAAAGATGTCTGCTCTTCCAAACAATACATTAGAAGTTCTAGAGAGAACAATTAGATATGAAAACAAAAATAAATGGCATCTAGGTCAAAAAGGAAGAAATAAACCTATTTCTATTCACAGGTGACTTGATCATGAACATAGAAAATTCTATGGCAGCCACAAAAAAATCTATTAGAACATCAAACAAGCTCAGTAAATTTGCAGGATTCAAGACCAACACAAATAAAATGAATTACAATTCTATATACTGGCAATGAATAATCCACAAATGAAATTAAGAATATCATTCCACTAATAATTTCTCAAAAATACTTAGGAGCAAATCTAGCAAGAGAAGTGCATGCAAGACTTATACCCGGGAAAATAGAAAACATCACTGCAAGAAATTAAAGACATCCTAAATAAATGGAAATATATCATGTTTGTGGATCAGAAGATTTAGTATTTTTAAGATGGTATGGTAGACAGAAAAATGGTCCCTAAAGATAGCTGCCTCCTAATACCCAGAGCCTGCAACATATTACCTTACTTCACAAAAAGGCCTTTACAGATGTGATTAAGGTTCAGTACCTTGAGATAGGGAGATTATCCTGGATTATCCAGGTAAGCAAAATCTAATGACGCAAATCCTTAAAAGTAGAGATTCTTTCCAGCCTGTGTCCAGAGGGAGATGGGACTACAAAAGAACGGTTGAAAAGATGCCAAGTTGCTGATGTAAATGGCCATCTATCTAACGCATGAAAACAGACTCGAGGTCATTAGTCATTAGGAAATTAAAAATCAAAACCACAATGAGAGTCTACTTCATACCAACTAAGATGTCTATAATCAAAAAGTCAAATATCAAGTGTTGGTGAGGACGTGGAGAAATTGGGAACCTCACACAATGCTGATGGGAAGGTAAGATGGTACAGCCACTTTGGAAAACTGTCTAGCATTTCCTCAATGTGTTAAATATAGAATTGTCATATGATCTAGTAATGCTACTCCTAGGTATCTACACAAGAGAAATGAAAACATATATCCACACAACAGCATGTGCATGAATGTTCATAGCAGCATTACTCCTTACTGATAAAAGGTAGAAATGGCCCAAATGAATATCAACTGATGAATGAATAAATAAAATGTGGTATATCCATACAACAGAATTTTATTTGGCCACAAAAAGGAAAAGCAACACTGTGATATGCTAAAACACAGATGAGCTCTTAAAAACATTATGCTGAGTGAGAGAAGTTAATCACAAAAGAGCACATATTTTATGATTCCTTTTAGATGACATGTCCAGAATAGGGGAATCTAGAGCCAGAAAGCAGATGAATGGTTGTCAGGGACTGGGGGGAGGGAAGAATAGACAGTGACTACTAATGGGTATGGAGTTTCCTCTAAGGGAGATGAAAATATTCTAAAATTGACTGCAGTAATGACTGCACAACTCGGTGAATATACTAAAAGCCAATTAATTGTATGTTTTCAATGGGTAAATTAGATGGCATATGAATTACATAATAATAAAACTCTGAAAAAAGGAATAAATAGAAGTCTGGGATAAAGTTTTAAGAACAGATTACCCGCCTCTTTAAAATTTCAAGGAAAATGTATAAAAAAATAGAGCTAGAGAAATGAAGTATATAAAGACACAAATGAGATTCACTGGTTAACTAAAAATGAAGTTTATCTTTTCATCCCCTTTCTAGACCATTGTACATGGCACATGGTAGTAAGTGCCCAATGAAAGTTGCCGCTGAATTGAACCCATTTTTTCCAGACTCCAATATATAATTACATTTTATTTCCTCTTCAAAAAGAAAAAGTACTTAATAAGGAACTGCACTTGAATCTGTTGCTGCCTACATCCAACTGCTGAACAACTCATGGCAATACATAACAAGACTCTGCTATCCAAAAGATCTAGGGTCACTGATGGTGAAGGGGACAGAGAGATGCTGGGAAGGAATTGGAAACATTACCACATACCTTCAACCATTTAAAATGTGTATTGTAGAGTATCCCTGTTTCATCTAGAAACGTGTAGTGTACTTTTAAAGAGATGGCCAGTTTTACAGAAAAGATGTTCTAATATTTATAATTCATTACCAAGTAGTGAGGCTAAATTTTTATTATGGGTTTAATGGCTACTTTAATTTCCTCATTCAAAATTGGCTATTCATGTCATCTGCTGATTTTCTCATTAGAGTATTGTCTTATTATCGAAACATATATCAAGGCTACTTAGTCAAATGTTGTAGGATGCCTGAGTGGCTCAATCAGTTTGAGCGACTGACTCTTGATTTCAGCTCACGTCATGATCTCAGGGCTGTGAGATAGAGCCCAGCATCCATCTCATGCTGGGTATGGAGCCTGCTTAAGAATCTCTCTCTCTCCCTCTCCTTTTGCCCCTCCCCCCTCTAAAAAATGTTGCAAAAATTTCCCAACCCCAGTTTGTCATTTGTGTTTTTATTTCGGTTTTATGTTTTATGTAGTCAAATCTTTCCATCATTTTTTCCTTTCTGGTTTATGTCTCCATATTATGTTTCTAATGCCTTCCCCTCTTAAAGATATAAAAGGTGTTTAACCTAGTTTTTAGGAGAAAATCACAAATTATAACTATATTGAGAACAATTTCACCAAACAGATGGTAAGAAATAAAAAACTAGTAACAAACACACTGTGTTAAAGACACTGTGAACAAACAAACAGCTTCTGAGGGTCCTAACAGGAACGTAAATTGGTATAATCCCTCTGGAAAACAAGTGGCCAATGTTCGAAAAATTCTAAATGAACCTATCTTTTGAGCCACTAATATTTCTTCTCAAAATGTATCGGTGAAGATGCACTTGCATATAAAATGACATGTAGGGCAGCCCTGGTGGCCCAGTGGTTTAGGGCCGCCTTCAGCCCAGGGTGTGATCCTGGAGACCCAGGATCGAGTCCCACGTCAGGCTCCCTGCATGGAGCCTGCTTCTTCCTCTGCCTGTGTCTGTCTGTCTGTCTGTCTGTCTCTCTCTGTCATGAATAAATAAAATCTTTAAAAAGAATAAAAAATAAAAAGACATGTAAAATGAGAGCCATGACATCACTGTTTGTATTAGTAAATGAGGAAACAACCTAAATGCCTAGCAGCAAAGGACTAGATAAATTATAGCACGTCTAGGCCATGGGATTCTATGTTGCAACAAAAAATACTGAGGGCGCTGTCTATATACTGACAGATGTGAAAAGATCTTCAAAATGTTTAAAGTAAGTGTATAAAGTTTGTAAGATTAAAAAGGCAAGGTACAGAGTACTGTGTATGCATCATTTATGTAAACAAAAATAAAGGTAGAGGGCTTAAGAATATTTTTTATTTGCTAGCAAATCCATGAAGAAACTGTGGAAAGATATATACAAGGACACATACAATTACAGTGGTCAGTTGAATGGAGGGAGTGGAGGGAGTAGGGGTAATACCAGGTAGATGGGACATAGTATACCTAGGTGTACTATGTACAGTCATTTTTGAACCATCTGACTGAATATATTACATGTTTTTAAATTATACATAAAGGTCCTTTCCCCAACCCAAGACATATTATTTACATATTTTCATATTTACCTGTGCTTTTAAAAAAATGTTTATTGTTTCATTTTCTATCATTAAATCACCCAGTATTTCTTTTGGTTGCTCTTCTTAAAAAAACAAAATTCAGTGGAGTAAATTTGAAGATCTACTAACTGGCTTTATTAATTCATGAATCTGGCAGTATCTCATCTAGCAGGTAGAGAGGCACTCAAAGGAATTGTACAAAATGGAAGGTTTTTATAGGAAGGAAGGTGGGGCAAGAAAATGATAAGCAAAGAAAAGAAAGAATTGTTTCAGGCAAGATAACCTTCTCTTAGGGGAAAGGGCAGGGAATCTTTTGATGCAGATGACCTCATCTTCTTTCAGGAGATTGAGAGGGCCCACTGACAGATTACCTCATTGGTGCTTATCAGAAAACTCCTGATTGGCTAGTTAAGACTCAGATTTCTGGGGGAGGTTGAAACTGCAGTTGGATTAGGTGTTAAGGCCTGGTTTACTGACTTGGGGCCTTCACCTACGTGATACCATTTTGGCCCTGTGGTTTTCTTTTTGATGATCTTCTTAGGCAAAAATTAATCCCCTTTCCCCCAAATCAGCTGTTTAGCCAGCTACTGAAATTCATTTACTCACTACTGCATCCTCTCTCCCCACAGATTTGAAATGCCATCTTCATAGACCCAGGTTTATTTCTGTACTTTAAATTTTTTCATTAATTTTTCTATCAATGTTCTACAAGAAAGTTTCAATTATTACAGCACTAGAATTCATGTGCTCTTATGTTACACAATATTTTATTTATTTATTTATTTTGTTACACAATATTTTAAATTTATAGGAAGAGAATAAAGTTAACATACATTTTTATGTATTTTCCTACAAGTACTCCATCATTACTTCCTCAAAAAACAAGAGTTGAGGGATCCCTGAGTGGCGCAGCGGTTTGGTGCCTGCCTTTGGCCCAGGGAGCAATCCTGGAGACCCAAGATCAAATCCCACATCGGGCTCCCGGTGCATAGAGCCTGCTTCTCCCTCTGCCTGTGTCTCTGCCTCTCTCTCTCTCTCTCTGTGACTATCATAAATAAAAAAATAATTAAAAAAAAAAAAAAAAAGAGAAGTGTCTCTTTCCTATTTAAAAAAAAATAAAAACAAGAGTTGAGGGGTGCCTGGGTTGCTCAGTTGGTTGAACAACCAACTCTTGATTTCAGCTCAGGTAATGATCTCAGGGTCCTGAGATTGAGCCCCAACACTGGGCACTGTGCTGGGCTGGGCGTGGAGCCTGCTTAAGATTTTTCTTTCTCTTGGGCAGCCCAGGTGACTCAGCGGTTTAGCGCCACCTTCAGCCCAGGGCCTGATCCTGGAGACCTGGGATGGTGTCCCATGTCGGGCTCCCTGCGTGGAGCCTGCTTCTCTCTCTGCCTGTGTCTCTGCCTCTGTGTGTGTGTGTGTGTGTGTGTGTGTGTGTCTCATGAATAAATAAATAAAATCTTAAAAAAAAGGATTTCTCTTTCTCCCTCTCCCTCTGACCCTCCCCCTGCCCCCAAAGTGTATGTGCACTTTCAAAAAAAGGTGGGGAGTTAACTAGTCTCATGTATTTATTTCCCCATTTAAACTTTAGATTCAACTATAGTCAAGTCCCACTTTTCCCTTCCTTCCTTCCTCAAAAAAAAAGCCCAATTTGGGAGTGATTTGTTCACCACCACAGGAAACCACTCAACTCAATTATAGTTTCAATCTTTTCCAGAAATGTGACCTTTCAAAACTCAATCTGAAATTTCCTGATCAGCACTAAGGGAGGTAATCTGCATGATAAAAAAAAAAAACAACCCTGCTGTTTCCTTCCACCCAAAAGACATCTGGCCAGAAACCTTTCTTTTCTTTTACTAGTAACTTCTTGCCCGACCCTCATTCCCACAAAGACCTTTCATTTTGTACAATTTCTCAGAGCATCACTCTTCTTGCTAGATGGGATGCTGCCCAATTCATGAATTGCTTAAAAAGCCAATTGGATCTTCAAATTTACTTGATTGAATTTTGTTTTTTAACAATTCCCATTATGGTTTTTTAAGAATTACATTAAATGTGTAGGTTAATGTGGAGATAAATGACAATCTTGTATATCAAGTCTGTGCCTTCACTAGGTGTCTTCATTTATTAATGTCTTCT
Source organism: Canis lupus familiaris (assembly GCF_011100685.1). Classification (NCBI taxonomy): domain Eukaryota; kingdom Metazoa; phylum Chordata; class Mammalia; order Carnivora; family Canidae; genus Canis; species Canis lupus. The sequence continues at coordinate 81,366,390 of NC_049260.1, forward strand.
ATTATATTCCTCAGTAGAATTTTGGAGTTATCTTTATATAGGCCATGCAGATTTTAAAAGTTTATTGCTAGGCATTTTGAATTTTTGGTTGAAATTGTTGATGGACCTTTTCTCATTATATATATTTACCAATTACTATTGCTTAAACATGGGCACACTATTGATGTTTGTATTTATAACTGGCCATATTATTGAAACTTCTTCACTAGTGCTAATTGAATTTGCACTTGATTTATGCCCATATTTTAAATCCTGATCATTTGTCTTGGGTACTGGCATAATTTCAGGGCCTGACCTTAAATCATATACCCAGAGGTAACTAAGGAAGCAAGTGCCATTTAATATGATTTGCTTTTAAGTTAGAGGAATCTTTCTCTTAAATAAGAAAGGATTTAAGAGATGGTTTTGTTTTCCTAATCATAGAACTAGAGCAAGGTTATTCAACATGGCACTACTGACATTTGGGGCCAGGTAATTCTTTGTTGCAGAGGACTAGCCTATGCTGGGATATAATAAGAAATGTATATTTACTCTGTGTCCCCTTTCCTGGACAGGTCCTGAAACCCTTGTAATTTCCTAAGTGACAAAAGTGTTAGGGACATCTTTTGTTATAATATTTGGCTTTTGTCCCCTGTTCCTGAAATAGCTCCAGAAGCAATAAAGGTGAAAGGAGCCTCTGGTTATTTATAACAAGCCCTTAACAACCAAACCTGATTTATGTTAATAAGGTGAAGTTTAAGGAGCCCTTAAGGATGGGCCCTGGTTACCAGAGGAACCAACCAAGTGATGAGAGGGTTAGAACTTTTACCCCACCCTCTAACCTCTGGAAATGGGAGGTGCTAAAGATTGAGTTCAGTCACCACTGGCCAATGATTTAATCAATCATGCCTACTTAATAGAACCTCCATCAATACCCTAAATGAGGGGGTTTGGAGGGCTTCTGGGTTGGTGAACACATGGAGGTGCTAAAACAGTGACAACACCTGGAAAAGACATGGAAGATCTAGGCCGCTCCCCCATACCTTGCCTTGTGTATCTCTTCTATTTGGTTGTTCCTAAGTTGTAACATTTATAATAAACCAGTAATTGTAAGTAAAGGATTTTCTAGAGTTCTGTGAGTTGTTCTAGCACATTAGTGACCCAAGGAGGGGGTCATGGGAACCCCCAACTTCTAAGAAGTTGGTGAGAAGTACAAATGACATAACCTGGAGCTCACAATTGTTTTCTGAAGTAGTAGACAGTTGTGGAACTGAGACCTTAAAATGTGTGGTCTGTGGTAACTCCAGGTAATGAGCATCATAACTAAATGTAGGAAACCCAGCTGGTGTCCAGAATTGGAGAATTGATTAGTGTGGGAAGAACCTCTCCTATCTGGTGTCAGAGGTACTGAGTGTAGGGGACACAAGGTTTTCTTTTATGTGCACTGCAGGATATTTTGCAGTGTGAAACTGAATAAAATAAACTTCATTTAAAATGGGGTTGGGAGGCCAGGAGAGGGAGCTCTCACATCATACCACTTATTGCAGCCATTTGCAGGCCCAAAAGGAAAACAAGAAAACAAACCTATTTTACTACTCCAGCAGGAGGAAGATTTTCTCCTTGCTCAACAACAGCCCAGCCAATGAGAGACTTCCAAAACTCAGTGAATGAAAAGCCACACACTTCAATCTCCCAATTAACTCCAATGGACTTTCGGTTTACAACAGCCCCTCCCAACTCCCCCCTTTCCTCTAGAAAAGGGCTTTCTCCTCCTTTGTTCTCCAGACTTGCCTGTGGTTTTGCCATACACTGCTTGTCCCAAATTGTAATTCCTCTGCTATTCAAACATATCTTGCTGGCAAAATAAGTAGCTGTTTTATTTCCAAGGTCAACAGCATCCCTGGACTCTACCCACTACTGCCAGTAGCACCTCCCCAGTCTCAACAACCAAAAATAGGACAGGGGGGCAAAATCATCTCCAGTTGAGAACCACTGGACTAGAGGAAGGGTTTATATAATTTTCTCCATCTAGTACTAACGATACCCAAATCACCCTTAATTCCTTGATGTTTAAGAACATTAGAAACTGCCAACTATTTTACAGATTTTATTTATTTGAGAGAGAGAGAGAGAAAAAAACATGAGTGGTGTGAGGGGCAGAGGGACAAGCAGACTCCCCACTGACTGGGGAGCCCTACGTGGGGCTCAATCCCAGGACCCTGAGATCACGAGCTGAGCTAAAGTCAGATGCTTCTACTGGGTATTTATCCCAAAGATACAGAGGCAGTGAAATGCTAGGACACTAGCACCCCAATGTTTATAGCAGCAATGTCCACAATAGCCAAACTGTGGAAGGAGCCTCGATGTCCTTCATTGTGTATATATATACACATACACAAAGGAATATTACCTAGCCATTAGAAAGGATGAATATCCACTATTTGGTTCAATGTGGATGGAACTGGAGGATATCATGCTCAGTGAAATAAGTCAATTAGAGAAGGACAATCATCATATGGTTTCACTCATATGGGGAATATAAGAAATAGTGAAAGGGATTATAAGGGAAAGGAGGGAAAATAAGTGGGAAAAATTAGAGAGGGTGACAAACCATGAGACACTCCTAACTCTGGGAAATGAACAAAGGATAGTGGAAAGGGAGGCAGGCAGGGGTATGGGGTAACTGGGTAATGGGCACTGAGGTATTATACTATATGTTGGCAAATCAAACTTCAATTTAAAAAACAAAACAGGGATCCCTGGGTGGCGCAGCAGTTTAGCGCCTGCCTTTGGCCCAGGGCGCGATCCTGGAGACCCGGGATCGAATCCCACGTCGGGCTCCGGTGCATGGAGCCTGCTTCTCTCTCTGCCTCTCTCTCTCTCTCTCTCCCTCCCTCTCTGTCGATCATAAATAAATAAAATATTAAAAAAAAACAAACAAACAAACAAACAAAAAGTCAGATGCTTAACTGATTGAGCTACCCAGGCTGTCAACCAACTATTTTAATAAATTGTTGGCCCTAGAAAATAGTCAAGATTTTTCTTAACAGGACTGGGAAAGGTGGCCCTATGCTACAAGATAGTGGGGCATGCTACAATAACTAAAATGGTGATATTAGAACTATAAAGGGCAGATCAATAGAAGAGAATAGGAAGTCTGGAAGTAGAACTAATCATATATAATTTGCTGTATGTGGAAGACAGCATCTCAAATCAATAGAAAAGAATTGCTATTTAATGAAATATAATGGTTTTACTCACTAATCATTTATGAAAAAAATGATTCCTTAAAAATATAAACCATAATAAAAGTATAAAAAGAACTAAGGGGGACACCTGGCTGGCTCAGTGGTTGAGCGCCTGCCTTTAGCTCAGTGCATGATCCTGGAGTTCCAGAATGGAGTCCCACATAGGGCTTCCTGCATGGAGCCTGCTTCTCCCTCTGCCTATGTCTCTGCCTCTCTCTCTGTGTGTGTGTCTCTCATGAATAAATAAATAAATAAACAAACAAACAAATAAAATCTTAAAAAAAAAGAATTAAGGATCTCGAGATGAAAAAGTCTATTTGGCCAGAGAGAGAAACTCAGGAGATTAAGAGATGTTAAAATATAAAAATTAAATTAAGGACTTCCAGGAAAATAGGATACATGTACTTTTCCTTATTCAAATAAAACCCCTGTTTAACTAAAACGTTATATATAAAACAAACATAAGAAGACTCTAAGAAAGGGTGAGAAGAAGGCAAACAGAGATCTTGAGACCCAAGGAATGATACAGGCTTTCTTTTTGCACTGTCTTTCCCAGGCTTGGAGTTGAATAGGCTAGCAATGTTGATATAACAATGGATATAGATCCTACCCATAAAAGCCCTAATAAAAGCCTGCTCTGTAGACGAAAGACAAGGAAAGGAGCAGACAAATAAGACAGAAAACTTTTAGACAATAACCACTCTAGTATAATCAAACACCACACAAAACACTGTGGCCCTATTTCCTACTTACTAAACACTAAGCAAGGAGCCTAAACTTCTCTACCCGTATGAGACTGGAATGAGGTGTCCTAATACCCCACCAGAGTGGTATCAGAGAAGGTCAAGTAGGGAGCCAGGTTTTTCATCCCTGACAGCAGTGTATGAATCCTCTCCTTACAGTGACACTGAAAACCACACTGGGAGCAGAAATTTCCATCCTCACCCACCAGTAACTAGGAGACCCATGCCTTGGTTAGCAATGGAGACACAAGGGAGAAATGAAGTTCTACTCCCACCTTAGAGTAACAAAGCAGCACCCTTTTCTTCTGCTGCTAAAGCAATGTCAAATTAAACCAGCTAAAGCAAAAAAAAGTGTAAATCAGATTCAGAGTTTCATAATATAATATGAAAACGTCCAGGTTTCAATTAAACACTCATCCTACCGAGAACCAGGAAGGCCTCAAACTGAGTGAAAAATGAGAATACCAAGATGACAGAAATATTAGAATTAACTGGCAAAGACCGAAAGCATCTGTGATAATAATGCATCAACAAGAAACTAAACACGCTTGAAACGTGAAAAAATAGCCTTAACGGGGGGTAAAAAAAGAAAAGAAATTTATAGAAAACGTCAGCAAGGAAACAGAATATATGAAGAGGAACCAAATGGAAATTTGAAAACTGAAAAAAAAAAAACAATAACCAAAATGTAAAGCTAAGTGAAAAGATTAGGGAGAACAGAGCAGATAGATAAGAATCACTGAAACAGATGATAGAACAATAGATGTCTACACCAAGATATTAAAAAAAAATCTTGAAAAGCAGCAAGAGAAACATAGCATCTAACTTATAGAGGGAAAACTACTTAAGTGACAGATTTATCATCAGAAACCATGATGATACATCATGGCAAGAACAAAGTATCACTGTATTTTTCAAGTACTGAAAAGAACTGCCAACCCAGAATCCTATAGCTAGTGAAAATATCCTCTAGGAATGAAGAGGAAATTAAGATACTGAAAAGGAAAACTCCAAGAATTTGTTGCCAACGGACCACCTTAAATGGACAGCTAAAGGAAATTCTCTAAACAGAAAGAAAATGACAAAAGAAGGAATCTTGGAACCTCAGGGAGGAAGAAACAACAAATAGAAAAGCAAAAATATGGGTAAATACAATAGATTTTCCTGTTTGTCTTAAGTTTTTAAAATTATGTTTGATGGTTTAAACAAAAATTATAACCCAGGCTGATATGGTTCTAAATCTATGTAGATAAAATAATTTAAGACAATTACATTACAAGTAAGGGTGGGTTAAGGGATATACAGGAAGAAAGGTTTTTTTTAAAGTAGGCTCCATGCCCTGCATAGAGTCCAACTCAGAGCTTGAATTCATGACCCTGAGATCAAGACCTTAGCTGCAACCAAAAGTAGGACACTTAACTGACTGAGCCACCCAGGCACCATGAGAAAGGCTTTTATATCTCACAAAAACAGGTAAAATGACAAGTAGACTATATATGTGTGTACCACTAAAAAAGCCGTACAAAGAGGTATTCTCACAAATACTATAATTAAACCAAAATGGAATTCTAAAACATGTTCAAGTAATCAATAGTAAGGCAGGAAACAGAAAATAGAAGAATGAAAAATATAAACAAAACAAAAAAATTAAGTGGCAGATGTAAGCCCTAACATAGCAATAATAACAGAAAATGTAAATGGTCTAAATAATCCAATTAAAAGTGAGATTGACAGGGACGTCTGGGTGGTTCAGTCGTTGAGTGTCTGCCTTCAGCTCAGGGCATGATCTCAGTCCCAGGATCAAATCCCTTCAGGGAGCCTGCTTCTCCCTCTGCCTATGTCTCTGCCTCTCTCTGTGTGTCTCTCATGAATAAATAAATAAAATCTTTTTAAAAAGTGAGATTGACAGAGGGTATTAAAAAACTATGACCCAATTCTATGTTGTTTATAAGAAACTCACTTCAAAAACGATAGAGGCAAGTCAAGAATAAAAAGATGGAAAAGAAATACTATACAATATTAAGTAGGAATGGATATATTATTATCAAAGTAGACTTCAGAGCAAAAACTTACCAGAGGGGCATATTACATAATGATATTACATACAGGCCTAATTCCCCAATAAATGTTAGCAATTGTATATATATACTAAACAACAGAGCTTCAAAATATGTGAATCAAAAACTGATAAAAGTGAAAGGAGAAATAGATAAATCCACTATCCCAGTTAGAAATTCCAACACCCTTCTCTTTCCAATTGATAGAACTAGACAGAAACTCAACAAGGATATAGACCTCATCAAAACCATTAACCATCAGAATCTAATTGTCCTTTATAAAACGCTTCATCCTATAAAGCAGAATACATTATTTCCAAGTGCCCCAGAACATATACCAAGATAGACCTTATTTGGGACCATAAAACAAACTTCAACTAATTTAAAAGACTAGAAATGATTCAGTATATTCTTCAACTACAATAGAATGGAACTAGAAATCAAAAGCAAAAAATAGGAAAATCTCCAAACATTTGGAAACTAAACACACACTGAAATAACCCATGGGTCAAAGAGGAAGTCTCAACAAAAATTTTTTTTTCAAAAAAAAAATTAAAAATACATTGAATTGAATGAAAATGAAAATACATCATACAAAAAAAGAAAATACATCATACCATAATTTGTGGGATGTAGTTAAAGCACTGCTGGCAGGGAAATTTATAGCAGTAAATGTACACATTATAAAAGAAGATGTACAGCATGGTGACAATAGTTAATACTAGTGTATATTTGAAAGTTGCTAAGAGAGTAAATAGATCTTAAAAGCTCTAATCACAAGAAAAAAAATTGTAACTGTGTGGTGATGGATGTTAACTAGACTTATTTGATCATTTCATAATATATACATATAGTGAATCATTATGTTCTACACCTGAAACTAATATAATGTCAATTATCTCTCAATTTTAAAAATTAAAAACAGAAGAAAAATTTCTAATCAATCATCCAAACTCTCACCTAAAAATCTAGTAAAAGAGCAAAATAAATGCAAAGCAAGCAGGAGGAAATAATGAGCAAATATCAATGAAATGGAAAACAAAAAAATAGAAAAAAATCAATGATACAAAGAGTTGACCCCTGAAACATCAATTTAATTAACAAACCTCTAAGGTTGAAAAAGAAAACAGAGGAAAGATACAATTACCAATATCAGTAATGAAACAAGAGATCATGACACACCATGTGGACGTCCAAAGAATAATACTATGACCACAAATTTGAAAATGTAAAGAAGGGACGCCTGGGTGGCTCAGCGGTTGAGCATCTGCCTTTGGTTCAGGGCATGATCCTCAGATTTGGGATTGAGTCCCACATTGGGCTCCCTGCGTGGAGCCTGCTTCTCCCTCTGCCTATTTCTCTGCTTTTCTCTCTGTGTCTCTCATGGATAAATAAATAAAATATTTTTTAAAAAGTTTAAAAACTGAAAATGCAAAAGAAATGGTCCAACTCAAAACATACAAACTACCATAAGTCACTAATACGGAATAGATAATTTGAGTAACCCTATAACTGTTAAGAATTTACTCATAATTTTAAAATTCCTAAAAAAAAAATCTTGAGGTCTAGATGGGTTCACTGGAGAATTCTACCAAATGTTTAAAGAATTTCTTTCAGAAAATAAAACAGGAGAAACACTTCCCAACTTAATTTATGAAACCAGTATCATTGTTTGATAAAAAAAAGACAAAATAAAAAAGAAAGCTGCAGACCAGTATCTCTTATGAATATGAATGAAAGAATAAAAAATCAAACAAAATACAAGAAAATAGAATTTGGCAATGTATAAAAGGGTTATAGACCACAACCAAGTGGGATTTATTCTAGGGATGCAAGGTTGGTATAATATTTGAAAAAGCAATCAGTGTGATCCACATGACCATATTACCTAATGAAGAAAAAGCTTTTATAAAATTCAAAACTCCGTTATGGTAAAAGTCTCAAAAAGCTAGGAATAGATGGGAACATCTTCAACTTGATTAAGGGCATCTATAAAAAAAACTACAGCTAACACCATACTTAATGAGAAACTAGATGTTTCTCCCTAAGATTGGACTCATCACTCTTATCCAATATAGTATTAGGACTTTTAGCTACTACATTAAAGCAAGGGGGGGAAATATCTAAACTGGAGAGGAAGAAGTGAAATTTTCCCTATTTTCAGATGACATCTACAAAAAAAAAAAAACCTTCCTAGAATAAATGAGTTCAGCAAGGTCATAGGATACAAGATAAACATACAAAATCAATTATATTTCTACATACTAGCAATAAATAAGTGAATATGAGATTAAAAATACAGTACCATTTACAATCACTTTAAAAAAAGAGATATACTCAGGTGTAAATCTAACCAGAGAAAAAAATCCCAGTTGATCAGCACTCTGTCTTTTGTAAAACCCTATTATCCACTGACATTTCCCAAGTCCCTTTGTAAAAAGGACCCATATAATACTTCACTATTTTTTAATGCTTTTTTTCAGACTCTAAAAGACATGGACAGATTGGATATACAGATGACAAATAAGCACAGGAAAAGATGTTCAACATCATTAGCCCTTAGAGAAATATAAATAAAAACCACAATATGATATCACTATTTGCAAGAATGGCTAAAATGAAAAATAGTGATAATACCAAATGATAGTGAAAGAGCAGAGAAAGTGGATTACACATACTTGCTGATGGGTATGTAAAATGGTACAGCCATTATGGAAGACAGTTCAGCAATTTCTTATAAGATTGAATATACAGCTACCATATGATCCAGCAATTGTACTCCTGGGCATTTAAGAGAAATGAAGACTTATGTTCACAAAAAAACCTGTACATAAATGTTCATAGCAGCTTTACTCATAATGGCCAAAAAGTAGAAACAACACAAATAGCCATCCATGGGAAAATAGTTACATAAACTGCAGTACATCCACACCATGGAATACTATGCATCAATAAAACAAACAACTGATACAACAATCTGGTTGAATCTATGGAAAATTATGCTGAGTGAAAAAAGCTATTCCTAAAATATCTCATATTGATTCCATTTATATAACATTTTGAAAATTACAAAATTATAGTAACAGTTGCTCTGAAGGGGCAAAATGGAGCATCCCTGTAGTGATAGGACTAGTCTATATCTCAATGATCAATATCAACATCCAGTCTGTGATACTGTGTGATAGTTATGCAAGATGTTACTACTGGAAGAAAATGGACAAAGGGTATGTGGAATCTTTATTACCTCTTAAAACAGCATGAGAATCCACAATTATGGCAAAATAAAAAGCTTAATTAAAAAAATTAGGATATTTTAATATCTATAAAAACTCTTAGAAAAATAAAATGTAAATAAACTAGGAAAATACTTCAAGTACAAATATCAAAGGGTTAAAATACTGTAGCTGCATTATCAATAAGAAAAAATAAATACCATATTGGAAAACTGAGCAAAAGATACAAACAAGGAATTTATTCAATTCTTTCTCTCACACACACACAAATACAATGACTCAATAAATAATTCAAAAAGAAGTAATCCTATTAGTAAAGAAACGTAAATCAAGATTATGCTGATATTATTTCCACTGTTAAGCTATCACATTAAAAAACAAACACACAAAAAGGATAATATCCAACATACTTAACACTGTAGGGAAATGTACATTTTCATAAAAACAACGACAGCTACCTCTGAGAGCCTATTACATGTCAGACAAGTTTCTACGCATTTCACCTATATTAACTTATAGAATCCTATGAGGTAGGATTGTTGTGGTATGTGCTGAGCACTTACAGATGAATAAACCAATCACTGAGAGGCTAAAATAACTTGCCCAAGGTCACAGAACTACTAATGAACAGAGCCAAGACTCAAACACTTATTTCCTAGATTTTTTAAAATAACAGATATGCATTATTTCTATTTTTTAAATTTATTTGAGAGTGAGTGTATTATTTCTAACACCAAAAATTCATTTGTATACAATTAAAATGATGCCCTTCCCAAGGCAGTAACAAAATATTCTAGCATAATTATTTCAATGTTCCACTTCATCTCTTCATGTCCTACAATGCTATACCAATCAATGAAAATTGGTTCTATCACAACTATGATTTATAAATAACTTAGTTCTATATTATCTATAATTTTAAAAATATTTTTCCATTTTGGTTGTTCCCAAAAGCTCTGAAATTATTACTATGAATATCTAATTTAATAAACTACACTATAATATAAAATGTATTAATGTGTATTAATTTATTAATACATGTATTAATTTATTAATAAATTATGTGTTAATAAATGTATTAGTATCTTACTCAGCACATTTCCCAAGTTCTAAAATATCTACAAAAAAATCAAGTTTATATGGGTTATAAATCAGAACTCTATTAACTGCATTTTGGTTTAGTAAGATCTTAAATGCCTTCTCATTAATGTTCAATATAGGTCAAATGTATTTTATTGAATCGTAATTATTTAGAAACTGGTAACCCACACGTGTAAGATGTTTCTACCAGCCAAAATATTTTGTCATTCTCCAATCATGCCATAGAAGTGACTTATTGCATTATTAATATTCTCTAAAATTTTACATCACTCTAAAACCACTTTCCTGTTCTCTTGTACCTCCTGATAAATTACATTTCAGAAGTTTTATTTTCAAAATGGAAAACAGAACATATCAACAGACTGTGAATAAGAATAAACTTGTTAAAAACGAGCATTAAACAATTGATCAAAACATTTCAGTATAACTCTCGTTACTAAATGCAGATTTGTCTCAACTGCTGGTTCCAGAAGGTTGTAACTTTTTCCAAAACAAACATTCTTTGGTTCTTTTTTTATGTAAATTTATTTTTTTATTGGTGTTCAATTTGCCAACATATAGAATAACACCCAGTGCTCATCGCATCAAGTGCCCCCCTCAGTGCCCATCACCCCCACCCCCCACCCACCTCCCCTTCCATCACCCCTAGTTCGTTTCCCGGAGTTAGGAGTCTTTCATGTTCTGTCACCCTTTCTGATATTTCCCACTCATGTTTTTCTCCTTTCCCCTTCATTCCCTTTCACTATTTTTTATATTCCCCAAATGAATGAGAACATATAATGTTTGTCCTTCTCCAATTGACTTATTTCACTCAGCATAATACCCTCCAGTTCCATCCACTCGAAGCAAATGGTGGGTATTTGTCGTTTCTAATGGCTGAGTAATATTCCATTGTATACATAGACCATATCTTCTTTATCCATTCATCTTTCGATGGACACCGAGGCTCCTTCCACAGTTTGGCTATTGTGGACATTGCTGCTATAAACATTGGGGTGCAGGTGTCCCGGCGTTTCATTGCATCTGTATCTTTGGGGTAAATCCCCAGCAGTACAATTGCTGGGTCGTAGGGCAATATCAGATAAAGGGCTAGTTTCCAAGATCTATAAACATTCTTTGGTTCTAAACCTAAAACTGCAACACCAGAAGGAGCAGTTTGGACTTAATATCTATCACATTTATCAATTACATTAAACTCCAGCAAGAGAAGTGAGTCATATTTGGATTTGAAGCAATCTAAAAAAGAATCTCAAAATCAGTCTTGAATACTGTGCTTCTCCACTGGGGAGCAGAGTTCCAACCACATGTGCAGGCTACCCACCAAAACTGAAGAAAACAATTGGTTGTGTGGCAGTTGTGCCACTAGAGGCTGAGTAGCAGGAGTGAGGGGTAATGCTACAAATGCTGTGTTCTCCACTGCAGAGACAGCACTGAAATTCCACTTCCACTGATGAATGAGAACCCTGTGGCAGTTGCAGACTCAGTAGCAGAGGTGATAGCAGAGCCAAAAACAAAAGGCTGGACGCTGTCACCCAGTACGATGGGACACTGCATGTTAAGGTGTTGGTAAGAGTGCTGGTACTCAGCCTTGAAGCTCCTGTAATCACTGCAGGTTGTATGAGAGAGCAAGTATTGCCCAAGTTTAATTTTGGTGCACTTATTCTAAATAGAAATATGGAAAAAAATCAATATAATAGTTCTGACACATTAAACGACAGCTAGATAACATAGTCACAACAAATTAAGTTTCAAATATGAATAGTTTGTGAGATTTTGTTCTATAGGTTTTCATCTCAATATGGAAGGGAAGATAACCAGATATTACAAGCTATTAGATACTAACAGAATCAGGGAGAATTCCAGAGAGAATACTCCAGCTTTTCATTGGACCACCAGGTACTACCAAAAGAAATGGCTGGATCCATCTGGATTTTTTTTAAAGGCATGAAGAGGGATCCCTGGGTGGCACAGCTGTTTGGCGCCTGCCTTTGGCCCAGGGCGCGATCCTGGAGACCCAGGATCAAATCCCACGTCGGGCTCCCGGTACATGGAGCCTGCTTCTCCCTCTGCCTATGTCTCTGCCTCTCTCTCCCTCTCTGTGTGACTATCATAAATAAATAAAAATTAAAAAAAAATAAAGGCATGAAGAGTGCTCCCTTTCAAATTCTGAAACGCGAGAGGGAAGAATGTATATTATAATGATCTCTCAAGAGAGAGAGAGACACTTAATCAAGTAGCCTGATTTCAAGATGATTTATGTCCAAAACTCAGTGAGCACTCCTCCTATGGCTCACACAAAATGAAGGGAAATCACAGATCAGAATTCAATGTGCCTTGTGCCTTAAATCTTATATGGCTTCAATTTATAAGACTATCTTGGAAATGAGGGGTATAATTCCAAATAGTTGACTTAGAAATACCATACCATTTCTTTAGCCCTTCCATACTCTAAATGGAAAGTTTATCTTTGAGATGATGACCTTTGTTACCACTAAAAGAATCAAACTGTACTGCTCTTACCCTAAGAGAAAACCCAGTTTCTTCTGTGGCAGGAGGTGATAACAACTTGTATTCCAAAGCTGAATGGTTTGGTCTGTGAAGCTGGAGCTGCATTACTGAATGAGAACAGGGCAGTAGAAGAGGTACTTACTTATTTATAACTGGTTGGGGTAGAGTCCTAAACTTAAACCCTCTTGCACCAGGTGTAGAGAATGTAAACCCGATAGCTGAAGTGGTGGTTACTGTCTTTGCAGGGCCAAAAGTGAACCCACCTGAAGGGGTACCAGTTTCTCCAAAATTAAACCCACTTATGACTCCAAGCCCTCAATGGGGGCAAGAGAGGAATGGAAGAAAACACACTTTAGAAATCTTGATGAGAGCTACAAGTCAAGATGGTGGAGAAAGCCACACTGGAATCACTCTCCCATACTCCAAACTCCTAGAAATATCAGTTTAAAAGTACTTCATAAAAATAAATAAATAAAAGTACTTCATAAAAACATTCTTTTTTTTAATTTTTTTTAAATTTTTATTTATTTATGATAGTCACACAGAGAGAGAGAGAGAGAGAGAGAGAGAGGCAGAGGGAGAAGCAGGCTCCATGCACCGGGAGCCCGACGTGGGATTCGATCCCGGATCTCCAGGATTGCGCCCTGGGCCAAAGGCAGGTGCCAAACCACTGCGCTACCCAGGGATCCCCATAAAAACATTCTTAAAAAAAACATTCTTGAAAGTACAAAGCAGAGTTTTTGGAGACAGAAGACAATTTTTCAGGGGCCAGAGAAGGAATTCGTATTTCTATGCAGAAGCTAAAGCTGCTTAGCCCAAGGGGGACATAAATGAGGTATGTGGCCCTAACAGCTGGAAATATGCTGGGTTACGGGTATGATCTGAGGCCATAGGGCAGGGCTCCTCAATCAGCAGAGGCCTAATGAAACTTAAATCTGAGAAAGATCTATGGGAGAATGGAAAAGGCAATGGAAACATGTAGGAACTCCAAGCTGGTGAAGAAGATAAGCACAGATGGCTCAAATTCCATTCATCTGTATGGAATAGAAACTTCAAGCTAAAATGCTAACATTAAAACTGATTAGGAGCTAAAAAAATAAAATAAAATAAAATAAAATAAAATAAAATAAAATAAAATAAAATAAAATAAAACTGATTAGGAGCTGATGAAACCTTCAAGGCTCAAGTAGGTTGCTCAGGACCTCATGTAATGGAGGTGCCTCATCCACTTCCTAGGTCACACAAGGTCAGAAAAAGCCCCCAGAGAATTAACTCATTGATAAGAATTATAAAACAACAAAGTAAGTAGTCTATACCCATAAAAAAAGAAAATTCTCATTCAAGGAATTAGAGATAACAGAGCAAAATGAATGCCACATTGAAGTATATATTTAGAGATGCCTGGGTGGCTTAATGGTTGAGTGCCTGCCTTCGGCTCAGGGCATGATCTCGGAGTTTCAGAATCGGGTCCCACATTGGGCTCCCTGTGAGGAGCCTGCTTCTCCCTCTGCCTATGTCTCTGCCTCTCTCTCTGTGTGTGTCTCTCATGAATAAATAAGTAAAATCTTTAAAAAAAAAGAAGTATATATTTAATATGTCTAAAGAGCTCAAGAGGGCAGCCTGTGTGGCTCAGTGGTTTAGCGCCACTTTCAGCCCAGGGCATGATCCTGGAGACCCGGGATCAAGTCCCACGTCGGGCTCCCTGCATGGAGCCTGCTTCTCCCTCTGCCTGTGTCTCTGCCTCTCTCTCTCTGTCTCTCTCATGAATAAATAAATAAAATCTTAAAAAAAAAGAGCTCAAGAAAGAAATAATATCAGGGATCCCTGGGTGGCTCAGCGGTTTAGAGCCTGCCCTCAGCCCAGGGCATGATCCTAGAGTCCCGGGATCGAGTCCCACATCGGGCTCCCTGCATGGAGCCTGCTTCTCCCTCTGCCTATGTCTCTGCCTCTCTCTCTGTGTGTCTCTCGTGAATAAATAAATAAATAATCTTTTTAAAAAAGGAAGGAAATAATATCCATAAAACAAACAAGTGAATGTGAAAAAGAACCAAGGAGTATCCAAGAAATAGATATCACTATTAGAAATAAAAAACTCAAGAGAGATCTAAGTAAACTAGACACAATTGATGAGGAAAAAAAAATCAATGAACTAGAAGAGAGAACAGAAGATATCCACCAGAATACAGACCAAAGAAAGTGATGGGAAAGAAGAGAGAAATTAAGAGATAAGAAAACAAAAGAACATCTTCAATATATATCCAGAAAGAATATCAGAAGGAAATATATAGAATGGCAAAGACAATACTGAAAGAGTTCATAAAAGAGTTTGCTAGAACTGAAGAAAAATGAGTCCGCAGATTAAAAAGGCCACCAGGTGCAAGCAGACAACCCCTCCCCACCGCCAACACACACACATGCGCGCACACACACACACACACACACAAGCACACCCTTTATATACAATATATTGAAACACTAGAATATTAAATATAGAGAAGAAAATCTGAACATTTCCAGAGAGAAAAAAACATATTTCCCTAATAAGGAGTAATAACCGGTTTGACAGAAGGCTCTTCATTAGCAGCAATAACTGTTAGAAGATGATGGAATATCTTTAAAGTGTTAAGGGAAAATCATTGTGTACTTATAATTCTGAGTCAAGATTTATAAAATGGGATGTGTCTAAAGATCAGTTTTTAAACAATAGCTCTGAAAGGCAATTCTAAGAATTCAGTTTCAAAAAATATTTCATCAAAATTAAGAGCCCCATTACTTTATGCACCAGTATGAAAAAAAAAACCTGTCACAATTCCTTCTTCTCATTTAAATTTTTGTATACTTCTTGAAAGACCTCTTCTCAATGTAGACAGATTTTATTTATTTTTTTAATTTTTTTTTAATTTATTTATGATAGTCACAGAGAGAGAGAGAGAGGCAGAGACACAGGCAGAGGGAGAAGCAGGCTCAATGCACCGGGAGCCCAACGTGGGACTTGATCCCGGGTCTCCAGGATCGTGCCCTGGGCCAAAGGCAGGCGCCAAACCGCTGCGCCACCCAGGGATCCCAATGTAGACAGATTTTAATCAAACATGCATACCTTGGGAAAAAACTATTCAAAATCCAATTTTCAACTCAAATTTTTGATGTCTTCCGTGCCACCAGGAGCACTGCTGACACAGTATCAAAGCCATGATACTGTGAGTATCAGTGAGTTTTTTAGGTCAACTTTTTGATATTATCATATAACTTTATATCATAAATATATAATAAATAACTATATAATAATATGCTATTAAAACATCATTTATAGTACCATAACATTTAAAACCTCAGGAGAGTGGTATGCTTGGGAATGTAAGATTACATAAATACAGCAAAAGAACTCATTAAGAGAACTAAAAGCCACTGAACTATGCTTTCAGGTCAGCTTTGCAAATATGTAGACTAGTGCCCTTTTGTCTCTCATTTCAGCAAAATCAGTAACTAGATCTGGTTAACCATTTCCACCATTCTCTGCCCACAACCACTGGTTTCTAGGAGTTAAAGGTGATCCCCCGTTGTCTCAGGATTTCCACCCAAACCACCTATTATGCGAGTTTTGATCCTAGACATTTTGATATTGCATGTGCACACAGGAACAACTCAACTTCTGCCTGGCCAAAAGGGACTGTAAAACACCATCGACTGTTCAGACTCATTCAATTTCAGAGAGGTCTAAAATATGAAAAGCTGTACCTCTTAAAGTTGATGACATATGGTATCTTGAGTAGTATTTGTGTCATGGATGTAAGTGAACATCTACCCAAGGGTAATTCTGAAGGACAATATTTATTTTAATGTCTTAGTTACTACATGCTTATCATTATTATTAGACACATGTTAAAACTTATTAAATGTAAGCCTCAAATGGTCAAAGTGTAATATTTCAAGTGTAAGAAGTCAGTCCTAGAAGGCACAGAAAGGCATCTTGAGCAGAGTAAGAGTTTTTGCTGTATTTACTCTTACATTCCCCAAGGGTACCACTTTCCTGAGGTTTTAATTATTATGTTATTATAAACTATATTATAATAATAGATTACTGTTATATGATATATAGTTATATGTATTATATATTTATTATATATAAATATATATGGTAATATAAATGTCAAAAAATTGTTGCCAAACTTTGGTTTTGAGACTGTAATAGAAATTGATACTTTCAGATTTAGGTATTGTCATCAATGTCACATTGCAGGCCAAAGGAGGCTTTTCTGGTAGTCATCAAAGGTGGCATGTTTTTTCCTGTCCCCTTGTATTTGTAGACTTGCTATTCTTTTTAAATTAATTTAAGAATCTTCCTGTTGAATGTAGCATGTAGCTTAAAATTTTTCCTACCTAAAAAATCTGAAAAAAAATTCACATTTGAACTAAAAATGCATTTTTGTCATTAAAAATTTGGCATCAAAGATTCTCTCCCTTCCATTCCATTTAGATCTTAAATCTTTCATATTATGCTTTTTCATTTTTCAATCTGTTTTCCTTAACCATTTTCTACAAAAGTGTTTTAAAAGTCTTCCTTTATTATTAGGGATTGTCAACTTCTCTTTATAATCCCATTGCTTTTTGTTTTTATATATTTCAAGACTATGTGGTTACGGCATAGGTTCATAGTCAATAGCCTCTTTGAAGATTTTTTTCCTTTAGTTACTGTGAAATGTCTGTTTATTATTAAACTGCCTTAAATCATATTTTGTATGACATTAAGGCTGCCTCACAATTTTTCTTTTGGTTGGTATTTGCCTCATGTATATTTTTCCATCCCTTTGTTTTCAAACTTTCTGAGTCATTTTAAGTATAGTTTTTGTAAATAGCAAAACTGCAAAATTTTAAATCCAATCTAAGGGTCTCTTAATAAGTGAGCTTAATTTATTTACATTTATTGTAACTACCCATATACTTAGACTTACTTCTTCCATCTTATTTTGTGTTTTTGATTTGCCAGAGTATACATCTTTTATCTTTGTCTGCATATTTGAATTGATGGAATTTTCCCTATTCCTTTTATTTTTCCCATGCTTGTAAGTTGCATATTCTATTAATTTGTATGAGTTTTTTTCTTGAATTCTTCTTTGTAACATACAGATCTACATTCATGTTTTTCTAACAGTCTGAAATTAATCCGTATTCCCTATTTTTTTTTAACAAACAAGACCTTAGCACACTTTAGCTTCCCTATGTATATCACTGCTTTATTAAAAAGTGGAAAACATGGACGCCTGGGTGGCTCAGCGGTTTGGCGGATGCCTTTGGCCCAGGCGTGATCCTGGAGTCCCCGAATCTAGTCCCATGTCAGGCTCTCTGCATGAAGCCTGCTTCTCCCCCTGCCTGTGTACTCTGCTTCTCTCTCTGTGTCTCATGAATAAATAAATAAAATATTTTAAAAATTAAAAAGAAAAAGAAAAAGTGGAAAACAAGTCTATACTCCCTATACATGGCTATGAGTGGAAATAGCTGTCTCTGTCATGATGAGTTCCTCCAGCCAACCTCAATTTCTCTTCATCCACACTGCCTGACTATAGGAGCTTTAAGTTGACAAAACTACAGCTTTTTATGTTGAGCCCAGCTTACAGTTCTATCTTGGATGCCTTAAACACAAGCACACATGTTCTAAGAAAGAAATACTGGTTGGTAAAGGATTTCTGCAGAAAACCTACTAGGCCCCCATAAATCATTAGAGCTCATTGAAAAAGTTCCTAGAAATGGGCAGATGCTCCCTGCCAGGACAGTCCAATCTCAATAGGGCTTACTGAATTAACTCAACAATTGGATAGGAAAAAAAAAAACATTCAATGAGTCCTGCCCATAAGACTGTACTAGTCACTTAAATGCACTGGAACCTCGGTGTGCTCACCTCTACAATTCGGGCAGTTCTGCTAAATGAGTAACCAAAATGTTTTTTAACAATAAGTTTATAAAGGGCCCTCCTTGTCTGATTTAATTTAATGTAAAGTGCTGTATGAAAGCTTTCCAGTATGTAATGCTGGGGTTCTCCTCACTGTCAGTGAAGGATCAGCAAATCAGAGATATCAGCCCTCTCGTAGCTGGCCCAGGGAGTGAACATAAATTGGATTTCAAATTACAATTCAAAAAATTACCATACATCTATCTAATTTATCAGCATGGAGATTATCCTATGTATTACCTATCATCATTTATTGGTCCTAGGAGTATTCTGGGTCGTAGAAAAACTGAATGGGGCCAACAAATTATGGTAGGTCATTTTAGGACACATCTTTTACCACTTAAGTTCTTGAATCTCTTATGTAATATAAAGGGGGAAAAGATAAAAGATAGCATTTATCAAATCAGAAACTCCTTATCTTCCAATTACCCACAACAAATCATGAAGGCATTTTGATCTCCATTCTATAGTTGAGGAAACTGAGTCTCTGAAATACTAAATCACTTCCCCAAGGCCAAGTGAAGGAAATGGTCACAATACTTCCATTTTGATATTAGCATAAGCAATGCATTATTAGAAAGACGAGTCTCTATCTCAATGACAGAAACAAAATAAACTCAAGCTTGAGTACCTATAATAAGCTATTTCAGCACAAATGTTTAGAGGCTTCTGTCTCATAAAGTATAAATGATTTGGGGGAATCATTCATGCCATTATTCCCTGACATCACTTGAAGAAATGATGGTCAAGCAGTGACTAGCATAGAAGCTCAACCATGAAATTTTAAAACTGTTTCCTACCTTCTCAGAAGCAAATAGACTATTCTTCCTTGGAGGCAACATTCCCCCTAACCTGTCTGGTTACTTGACAACCATTAAGTTCCACTAATTCACTTCACCTCAAGAACATCATGACTAGGGGTACCTGGGTGGCTCAGTGGTTGATTGTGCCTTTGGCTCAGGTCATGATCCCAAGGGTCCTGGGATTGAGTCCTGCATCAGACTCCCCACAGTGAGCCTGCTTCTTCCTCTGCCTATGTCTTTACCTCTCTCTGTTTGTCTTTTATGAATAAATAAATAAAATCTTTTAAAAATTCATGACTAAGTGATCTGGCATGATTAGTCACGTTATAAAGCCATCTCTATAAATAGCAATGTCTGATAACATGTATGATTCTTTAACATATCATTAATTACCAAAACCTAAAGAGAGAGGCAGAAAAGCAAAGGAAAATACAAATTCACTGAAGAAACTCCTTGTTCCACCATGAAAGCCTCCCAGAAAGTAGAAAAATGTAAGCCTCCAAGTATAGTAGGTGCTTTACTTGCCACTGAATAGTTATGGATGCCAACTCTAGAATTAGAAACTGAGTTACTAATGTTTTATTCTAAATGTTTGAGTCCCCAGAAGAGAAATGGAGAGGGACAGGTAAAATTTGCCCAGCCATTTTTAAGGGAAATAGGAAGGAATCAAAATTGTAATGATGATCATTTTATTTTATGCCACAATAAAATACAGGGTTACTGAAAATGGTACATTAGCTATGAGTTCATATTAAACATCTTAAGCAGTATAACTTACCAATTTTCTTTCACATTAAGTTCTTTTTTCCTCCTTCATCCAATAATATATCAAAGCTATAAGGTCAGAATCCTATTTTTTTAAGAGTCAGAAAAAAAATTTTCTTTAAAAAAATACCAAAATTAAGACCAACTTTCCAAATATGAAAAGTACAACATTGTAGAAGACTATAAATTGCCATGAAACAGGTCTCTTTCTTAGTAAATGCCTACAGCCCTTACAAAATTGGAAAAGGGAAGAGACTAGAGGTGGGATCAAAGGGCAGAAGGACTGGAGAGAGGAAGAATCTTGGAAGCCCTGAGAAAGATGAAAGAGCAAGCAGGGTGTATGTGTGCAGGAGGGAAACTTATGAGTGGGCAGACGTGGAAGACAGAGACCCAAATAGAAGGCATGGCTATTCGGAAACTGGGCATCTGGGCAGAGATGACCCAAGATGGCAGAGCACTGAGTGGGGATGGGGGTTGGGAGAAAGGGGAAGAACAGTGTTATGGGGAGAAGAAAGAGAGTAAAACACTTGAGAGCTAATCAAAGAAACAAAGGAAGAACGGCATTCAAATGCAAAAAGAAAGCCTCAAAGGCATACCCAGATGAATCCTCCCCAAAATACTGGAGAAGTAGAGCAAAACACAAACAAAAAGACCCCAGAGACTTCTGAAGCACAGTATGCAAAAAAACCTTACACAAGCATGTAAATAATAGTAGTCATTTAAAAATTTCAAAAAAACTATCATTTTACAAGGAAAAATAGATCTGGCTAATATAACTTAAAGTTTATTTTAAAAAATAAATCTCGCTGAGTGAAGTAAGTCAGTCGGAGAAGGACAAACATTATATGTTCTCATTCATTTGGGGAATATAAATAATAGTGAAAGGGAATATAAGGGAAGGGAGAAGAAATGTGTGGGAAATATCAGAAAGGGAGACAGAATGTAAAGACTGCTAACTCTGGGAAACGAACTAGGGGTGGTAGAAGGGGAGGAGGGCGGGGGGTGGGAGTGAATGGGTGACAGGCACTGGGGGTTATTTTGTATGTTAGTAAATTGAACACCAATAAAAAATAAATTTAAAAAAATAATAATAAAAAAAATAAAAAATAAATCTCACTTTTCTCAGTGCTTCATTCCACCAAAACCATGGCATCAAGTATATGCCTTTGAAGAATAAGCATAATTCTTATGTTTGCCATTTTTGACTGTGGTAAAATATTGTATATTTTATCATTTTAACCATCTTAGGCATACAGTTCAGTGGCATTTAGTATGTTCACAATGTTGTTCAACTATCACCACTATCCACTTACAAAACCTTTTCAATGCCAATACAGAGTTTGGCACTGAAAAATAACTCCCCATTCCCCACTCCCACAGCCTCTGGTAGTCTCTATTTTATTTTCTGTCTCTATGAATTTGTCTATTCTAGGAACTTCATATTAGAATCATACAGTATTTGTATGACTTATATGAATATTTGTATACTCAAAACTACCTAAATGTTCAATAACAATAGGGAGATTTTTCTTAAGTGGCATAGTTACATGATAGAATACAGCAATAAAAGCAAACTTTATCTATATTTAGCCATTTGGATAAATCTCAAAAACAATGGTGACCCAAAAAAGTTGCAGAAGAGTAAGTTGCAGAAGACAAATATGGTACATTGTATGTAAATATTAAAGGGCATACAAAAGAATAGATTACAAATCATTTATGGCCTTTCACATTTGAACGCACGTAAAAACATACATAGAAAAATATATAACAACTTCAGAAGAACAATTTTCTCCAGGATAGGAAGGAAATGAGACTGGGAAGGGGTACAAAGAGTTAGCTATAATGTTTTAGTTCTTTAAAAAACATAACCTAAAGAAAATATGGCAAAATCTTAACAACCATTACATCTTTGGTTGGTACATGGATGATGGTGTAGAATAGTCTCTGTACTTTTGTCTGAAATACTTTATAATTCTAAAAAAAGAAGGACTAGTTAATGTTTTAGAATGGCAGAAAATAAGACAATATGTGTGCTTTGAAAAGGGAGATGCACTAATAAAGGCCAATTATAGCTTTTATTCTCCCAATTTAATTGGCTCCTTTATAAAAAATTTTTTTAATTACAAATGAATATGCACTCATACAATCTTTGGAAAATATATTCATAAGGAAAGCTAATCAGCCTGAGTGTTATTATGGCACTTGAATCTGCTCAAATCTGCTATGGTTCACATATCTTGTAAAGTAAATCATTTTGAAAATGTCTATACCTATTAGTTAAAAAATGCATCCAGTCTAATTCATATGTACAATAGATATTATGGTTGATCACTGCTGCTCTGGCAACAGAAAGCTAGACAGGTAAATTCATACATCTAATTGGGGACAAAAACTAGCATCTCAGGTCTAGATCCCTGGCCTTCCTGTTAGGATTCCTCTTGAGTTTCATGGAAGGTAAAAATTATATAAATGATTTTAAATAACCCAAACTTTATAGTGCTATTTTTAAAAAAATATTTTATTTATTTATTCATAAGAGACAGAGAGAGAGAGAGGCAGAGACACAGGCAGAGGGAGAAGCAGGCTCCATGCAGGGAGCCCGATGCAGGGACTAGATCCCGAGACCCCAGGATCACGCCCCAAGCCAAAGGCAGGGGCCAAACTGCTGAGCCACCCAGGGATACCCTAATGTTATTGATAACATGAAATTACTGGAAATGAATTTTCTGTGGTTAGACTGAGTAAATTATGGCCATCTCACTCCTATGGAACATTAGTATGCTTTTACTAATAAAAAATTTGGAAACTATCAACCTGGGCACCTGGGTCGCTCAGTGTTTGAGTGTCTGCCTTTGGCTCAGATCATGATTCCAGGGTACTAGGATCGAGTCCTGCATTGGGCTCCACACGAGAAGGCTCCTTCTCCCTCTGCCTATGTCTCTGCTTCTCTGTCTCTCATGAATAAATAAAATCTTAAAAAAGGAAAACAATCAACCACATAGAAAAAAATTCCCAGAACAGTATTAAATAAAAGGAACAAAACCTATCTATATAAGCAAGGATTAAGAGAATTTAAAAATATGGGTACATATGGGGCCACTGGGTGGCTCAGTCAGTGAAGCATCTGCCTTTGTCCTGGAATGGAGCCCATGTCCTCAGGCTCTCTGCTCAGTGGCGAGTCTGCTTCTCCCTCTCCCTTTGCCCCTATGCCTGCTTGTACTCTCTCACTCACTCACTCTCTCTCTCAAATAAATAAATAAAATCTTTTTTTAAAATATGGGTACATATGAATAAAATAGGAGGGAACAGAAATAACAGTTATATTTTTTGCTGTAGAATTGGAGGAAATTTTTCATCTTTAATTTCTTTTAATGCTGGCTTAAAAATTACGTACTTAGTGTTTTCAGACAGTTGTTCTATATATTATAGAAGAATTAGCTAAACTAAATCTCTTTTTCATAGCTATAAACTTTTAGGTGTATTTTTTATTGTTTAGATCACTCAAGTTAGTAGTCAAAAGCCAGAAATTCTATAGCCTCTGCAAGTCAGAGCTCTCTGACTTGTTTAAACTTCTGCCTCTAGATCTGACCTGCTATCAAGAATATTACACTTCTGCCTCTAGATCTGACCTGCTATCAAGAATATTACACTTGATTAAGTGAGTTCTATTGCTGAGATCCATTTATTGACAATGTGATCCTGGGCTAATCACGGAAATGCTGTAATGTTTGTGTTCTATCTCTAAGTTTCTGTATTTACAAAATTCTCCATGGAATTCAAGTACTCTAAGATTCACCTCAGATCCAGGGCTCATCCCCTACTTGCCTACCTCTTAAATCCTGGGGAAAACAGTGCTTAGCACTGGATTCCACCTTGCTAGGGGCAATTGTATCCCCAAAGATGAATAGCATTTGTTTCCCAAGAAGTAAACTACTATTTATTGAATATTTGTACATCTGGCACTGTACCAAGCCCTTCAAATATATTCTATGAACCACCTTCCCCACCACAGACACACAGAACCTGGAGCCAGGGAAAACTGCATTTGTAATTTAGGGGTCAAAGGCAGGCATCCTCAAGATGAGCGACTTGGACCAAAGATTATGCTGAGCAGAAAACAAAGCCCAAAGACTCAGGAAGAAACTAACCCCACCACCCACCCCCATGCACACACACAGCTGCCCGAAAGATTTTAGATAAAGGACCTGTTCCAGCAAGAGAGCTATGAGCATAGATAACATTATAATATGAACTAGGCAAAGTAGACAGGAAGGAACCTAGCAAAGCCTGTTTGGTTAAAGTCCTCTCTATGTCCTATGATTTCTGAATAGCCCAGAAAACCTTTATTTACCAAACATTTACTCTTTTTCATCTTCTAGCGAGTTGTGTTCCTTCCCTTTGAAATCCCAGACCACTTTTTCTCCTTAGTTCAGGATGACATATATACCTCCTTTTGCTTGTCTGGAATTTCACCTGTAGATTCATTCCCCTTATGTACAAAATTACATTGATTTTCTCCTCTTAATCTGTCTCATGACAATTTAAGTCTTAGTCCACCTAGAAGAATCTTGAGGGTCAGAGAAAAATTTTCTTCCTCTCCAAGAGTGACAAACATCCTGTGTGATTCCTAAACACATACGTTTGAAAACCAAAGATAGAAAGCCAATATTTTTCAAACTGAATGAAAATTCATTAGTGGGTTGTGGTCTACATTAAAATACGCACACACACACACACACATATAATGGATATAATCAGAGTAAATTGCATGTAGTTAAGTATTGTTTTTGTGAAATGACTGTCAATTATATATTGTATATGTATATACTAGGTCACAACATAAAATTAATTTCTTACTGTGGTTACAGCAAAAAGGTCTGAAAAGTACTAGCTAGGCATTACTTAGAATACTGCACAATGAGGCAGAATAGTAACAAAAAAGCAATCAAAAAAGAGCATATAAACCTAAGTTCCACAAATTTCTAGGGAAATAAAATTTAAGACACTTAAACTCCAATCATCTATAGTCATAAGGGGTATTGTGGTATAATTAATTTGGCCAAAAAGCCAGTAACTTTACTTTTAGCTAATAACTTAAACATTATACCTCGATTTATTTTGTTCGCTGTGCTAATAACAAGTAGAATGGACCAATTATTCAGGCTTCACTGTCGCCTTCACCAGATAAGATGGAAGCTGGAAAACCATGATAGCCAAAAGAAGGAAAGCAATTTAGTGAACTCATTAATCGAATTCCAATCGCTGGCTAACCAAATGTAACCATCCATTAAAGCCATTCTATCGCTCTTTGCCCACAACGCTCAAATAACAAATTAGGGGCCCCACAATCCAACGCAACTAATCAGTTCCGAAAAGTCCAAATGCTTATTATGTCATCCCCTTTTGCCCCTTTTGTTCAAAACCAAACCACGGAATTTACGTGAAACCCGTGTCACAACTGTACCTCTACGTGAAGTGAAGACACTCAGATTGCCAAGCAGTGGCAAGCGGGCGGCGCGCCTGCGTTTCTCCGCTCCAAGGCGGGAAAAGCAGGGCGCCGGGTCCCCTCTGTTACTGCGAGTGGGACTGTAGTTCTAGCGGCAGCAGGGATGCTCTCCCCCCTTCAGGCGCCAGAAGTCTTGCCCACCACAGCAGAGGAAAATAAGTTAGATCCCACCCTACCCTACCCTACCGTACACACACACACACACACACACACACACACGCTGAGCGGAGGAAAAGAAGCGCGATCCCACCTTACACACAAACACGCCCCGCGTGCGCGCGCGCGCGCTAAGCTGAGGAGAAGCGCGATCCTATCCTACACACCTCCCCTCACACACAAGCTGAGCTGAGGCAAAGAAGCGCGGTACCCCCTTACCTGCGCGCGCGGGTGTATACACATACATGCATGCACACAGAGAGACGCTGAGCTAGGACGGAACCACAACACGTGCCTCTGTCGCGGGGCGGGGAGGGGGCGTGGGGAGCGCGTGCAGAGCTGCAGCAAAACCTTCTCAACCCCCGGGCCACCGAGCCTCTCATTCCACCACCAATGTCCCGGATCCACGGGATCAGTTGTCCAGTCTGGAATTCACTTGCAGGAAAAGTGCAAAGATGAGCGAGCCCGCTGAGGATTGGGACCAACGAAAACCCCGCAAACTTACCCTGTTGCCTGCCGCCGCTGCGCCGCTCGCAGTCAGGAATCCAAAAGAAATGGGGAGGACCTCCGAGACTGTCTAAGCGGTCGGAGAGGCGGGCCTGGGCCTAATCCCACCAGAAAAAAAAAAAAAAAAACCGGCCTCTACAGCAGGCAGGTTGCTGCTGGAGTGACGCTGAGAGACACTTCACTGGGGTCCACCTAGTTAAACCGAGAGGGCGGCCATTGACCCTGACTGGAGCGCGCTCGGATTGGTTGGTTCTGGTGTTGTTTCAAAGGAAACTCTTCTGTGATTGGCCAGGAAAGTCAAGCGGGAACCCGGGAGGTGGTGAGTGGAGGGGGCAACAAAACTGTTACCTAGGCAACAGAGAGACGCGGAGCTCTCCGCTGTTTTCCGCCCAGCCAGCGACCCGAAAACTGACCCAGGTGAGAAAACCTGAACCTTAGGAAGGGGAAAGAAAGGGTCCACAAACACCCTGTCTATCGGAAAAACTAAGGAGAACTCTAGAGTACTTCTAACTCTGAAAAGATACCCCCAAAAGCCACAAGTAACAAGTAGAACAGACCTTTTCCCTAAGTTCCCCTGACCTAGACACTAGAAACCGGAGGCAGCTTTAACAAAACTCAAATCTATTCAGGTTGTGAGAGGTGGGACGGTTTTACAATACTAGGGAATAGATGCTGTTCGACCGTCTGAAGGCCAAAATGAACACATGAAGGCTTCTCAATGCCCTTTGTCAACTCACACATACAAATGGTTGTAACACTAATTTGAGAGTGAAAACTGTGCCCTTATAGGTAGATCTGGGTGCTCCAGATAACCCACTGTTCCTTGTGTTTTACATACACAGGCATCATTTACCAGAAGGGCTTGGTTGGGAGATTATATATATATAATATATATATATCTGTATATATAGAGATAAATATATATCTGTATTTATATATTAAATATACAAATCTGTCATATATATTCATATATATATATATATATATATATATATATATATATATATATATTTAAGGGGTACAATGCTGTTCAAATTGAAAGAATATTGGCCCGTGCCACTTTCTACATGGACAATGGCCTGTTTGCGCAAACCTGAACACTGTGGCCTGAGGGTTCCAACGGACGTTGGTCAGATCCGTTGAGGACCGAGAAGCAGTCAGACGGCACTTAAGTGGGCTGAAGCGCCGTGTGCGAAGACTACTTGTGAGCCTGCTACTCACCCAGGCTCACCGAGGGTGGATCAGGCGAGTAAGTATTATAGTCGTTGGACTATACCTGTCAAAAGGTAAGAAACAGTGTCAAAAATGAAATAAAATAAAATCAAAGGGGAGAGAACAGAATTTGACCAGAGTGGTAGGGGTCATTTCTCCTAAGAGCTTCCTGTTCTGACAAGGATTCAGAACAGAAACTGTTTCCCAAAGAAATTAATCACTGGCCTGTTGACTTAGGGAGAAAATTTCAAAGCACTGAAGGAAAATTTGCTGTCTCAGGTCCTTTTTAGATAGAGGTAGAGAATGAGGATTAAAGAGAAAAAAAATGCCAAGTGTATTGAGTTTGTCTAAAATAAATTGTAATAGAGGAAGTATTAAAAGAGGCTCATTTATGAAATATTCCGGGTACTTTCAAAAATCATCTTCCTATTAAATATATTTTAAATTTATAAAAAAAAAAACCCTGTTAAGTCTTCATAGTTACTTATGACTTGGTACATTTTATGGCAGTGAAAGTTTGAGACCTAAAAAAGGAAATCATTCTTGGTATTGTAAAGACAGAGTAAAAAATGAATTATTTTTAATAATCATTGATATGTATAGCTGTCAAAAATGTAAAAAAAGAAATTAGCCAACATACTGTAATTTAATTCAGACATAGGCAGAGATGATGTTTACTTTTGTATTTTCAGAAGAATTTTAATTCAGAAATTGCTAAATAAGAATTATGTGAATAAAGTTGCCAGAGAAATGCCAAATTTAAGAGAGTAAATGGATTTTGAATTCTTTGAGATCATTCAACTATAAACAGGGCTTTACATAGGGGTATGTGTTTACCTATTAAACAAGTTCCCAAAGGATACTAGCTATGATTCCTTATTTCCCTGGTTTTATTTACTATATATACTTGAATTAATATAACATTTGCCTTTGAGTAGTCTGTTATTCAAGGTTTTTACTAATTTCACTTAGATTTTTCTCCATTTAGTTCAAGTCAATCATCTCTACTGACACTGTGGATGGATGCAAATAATATAGAAGGAATGACCCCAGCCCTCACAACCAGAGTCAGACTTAATCCCTGGTTACTGATACTGCTTCAGTGCCATGGGTCTGGAGCCATCCTGGTTGAGCTTGTTTATTCCCTAACTGGTTTCTATGTTTCTGTAATGAGCCGTTTCTGAAGTGTCTGTCTCCTTAGCTCTTTGTGGCTAGTACCAAGAGAGATTCCCCCAATCATACATACCTTTATGTATGAAGGCCCCAATGGCTCAAGTTGATGTGGGCAAATCATAGGCTTTATCTGGAAAATTCTGCCTTTGGTATTAGCCTAGCAAAGGAGAGTGCGAGAAATAAAAACAAAGGGCCTAGAAAATCTATTTTCTAATAACCAAATCTTAAATTTATTTAGCAATATATTTTGTTTTTAATGAAACTATTACTTAAATTTTCTTTAATTTCAATTTATTCTTGGCCTGTTTATGTGGCAATGCCAGATTCAGGCAATGGGGCTCTAGAATGTTCTTTTTTTAAAAAAAAATCACTACACTGGGTAGTCTAGGCAAAAGGAAGAATACATTCTAGGGTACAAAGGCAGGAGATTATAGAGTATTTTTTTAAGATTTTACTTATTTGGGGAGGAGGGGCAGAGGAAGAGGGAGAAAGAATCCAAAGCAGACTCCTCGCTGAGGTGGGAGCCTGGAGCTGGCATTCAATCCCACAACCTGAGATCATGACCAGAGTGGAAATAAAGGCCCAGACATGCTTAACCATCTGAGCTAAGCAGGCGCCCCATGGGGTATGTTTAATAAGCAATTCAGTTTTTAACAGAACACAGATTGCATGTAGGAGAATAAGGAGTGGCAGAAAATTAGGTTAGGGTGACATCATAAATGACCTTGGTTGCCAGGTTTAAGATGAACCTGATGTATCTCAAATTTACAGGTAAAAGATAGCCTTATAAATGAATAATACTGCATGGTTTGTAAAAAGGCATCTTGCTTTAGTTTTTACAATGTGATGTTTCTGTCAAATAAACTTTAATGTTTTCAATAAAGTTCAATAAATTATTTTTAATTTGTTAGACTTCTAAAAAAGGTGATAGACTCTGCATTTCCATTAAATTTATAATATTTTTTTCCAAAAATTCACATCACTGTTTTTCTCTTTTGATCCTTTCAAATAATTAGTTATTCACAAAGTACTGGTGATTAATTTCTCAAAATATAATATCAACAAGAATGTTTTGATTTATTATTTTGTGTGTGCAGGTTATTGTTAGAGTTGATATGGTAAAAAATATTTTTGCTAATGTGCCAATTTCATTATGACATGTCTATGCCCCTTTAGCTACAGAAGAATCTATGCCATTTTATGCCAGCATAATTTAGAATTTAAGAAGTCTAATTCCTAATGTGCTTTATTTATGTAGAGTGTTACTATAAATTATTGTGGATGATTTGTTATATGATCAAATATACATCCCAAGAAGTGGCATCCCCTTTAAAACAGTCACTTTGGGAGTCTATCCACTTGCTCTTGCTATTGCTCAAATTATTTTTCAAAATACTCTTTTAGAATAGCTTTCAGGCCTATAGCACATTCTCTTGAATCTCCTCAAAGTAGCAAATCTTCATATTTTGAAAGTAGATGTAATATCTAAATACATCTAGAAATCACTTGGGGACAAATCTGTTGTATAATCAAACTGAGTGATGCCATAATGATACCTATTTTCTTGGTGATACATATGAAGGCAACTCCAAAATATTTTGAACACTGATATTATAATTTACATCAGCGTATAACCTTCCAAGGCGACTACTTTGAAATACAATATTCGTGTGAATTTAATCCTACTTCATTCAGTATTCATAAACTGTTGACTATATGCCAGCTCTGGCTTTTGAGACTCTCAGCTTACAGGGATGGCTTCCCACTGCCCATGCCCTGCCTCTCACCAGATAACCAGGCCAGAGCTACTTCCCAACTGGTAGGGATTTAGGATAAATCTGCTTTCCCTCAATCCAGTATCCACTGTACCCACTGAACAACAGCCTTGCTTCATAATGTAGCTACCCAGTAACATGAGAAAGCCTTTGATTCAGTGCCTAGTTCTCTTTTCCAATTGTAACATTGAGCCCTGCCCTATTCTGAACCTTCATCTAGCTGCCAACTCCCCAGTAATCCTCAAGAATCAATTGGCCCTGCCTCCTATACACTCCCACCTATGGACCAGGGTTCTAGGTACTGTTCACCTAAACAGACTTCCTATACCCCCACCTATGTACCACTTCTAGGCACCGATTACCTAAACAGACCTCCATGTAACCATGATTATTCAATCTTTCTGCCCTGAAACATTGCTCATGTCCCCAAACTCCCGCTGTCATGCCCCTGCCAAGCAGATGAAAATATATGAATAGTAATTCCGATCGCTACCTCAGACACTGTATTTGGGACTTCTGAATACCCTTCTTCTGGGTTAGCTTTGCTGGTTCCAGTTTATTCCCCTCTCACCAGCCCACCATTAAGCTCTCACAAGCCTCATCATCAAGTATCTGTGTGTGCAGGCCCTATGTGCCAAATAACAATGACAATTTTATACAGCTTTTCAGATTTTAGTAAACTCTTTCACCTGCATTGCATAATAAGGCCATCACAACAATTGTGTAAGGTGTGAAATGCTGGAATAATAAAACAGTTTCTGCTATATTTGTTTTATAAAAGCTTCATTGTTTGTGCAATCTCAACTCAAAGTATTGTTCATATCACTGCGTCTGAGACCTGGATCCATTTCCTCTTTTGTTTTCAAAGGTAGAAAATGTGTCAATAAGCTTTTTGCTTTTAGTGTTCAGTAAATATTTAATGAACAGATAATCAACAGAACTTTTGAAATATAAACAAGAGCCTTTGTGTTTAATTTGTCAATTATTTATTTCCATAACAGACTATCAGGTCATACCATGAGAGAAGATTGTTTTATCACTACTTATTTCACCTTTTCCAATTTAATGAGTTTCCAATGTAATAATGAATTTTATCATTAACTTATTTGACATCATTATTAGAAGTGATATTCATGCCCAGTAAAATTAAAATTTTAAAGGACCAATAATAGCTAACACATGTTGCACGCTTACTATGTGCCAGACACTGTTCCCAGCTCTTTGACATGTATGAAGCTTCTTAATCCTTATAACAACTCTATGAGGTAGCACTATTATTCCTGTTTTACAGGTGAGGAAAATGGGGTGTATAGAGTTTAAATGATGTGCCCAACATCAAAGAGCTGGAAAGTAAATAATAGATACAAATCTAGGCAGCAGGACTCCAGACACCTTACTCTAAACCACTGTAATACACTGCCTCTATGCTAGATGTATAAGGCAATTTCACATTTGTTTCATACCCTTGACATCTCCTATAGGCAATAAGATAGGTTTTTCATTTAAAAAAGAAAGTCAAAATAATAGTAAAACATAATAAAACAGAAGGTTTGTAAAACACCATCCGTATGCAGATTGATTTTGACAAGTGATTTTGTACCAGCACACATTTGAGAGTCCCTTTGTATTACTGTTATAGGCACAATGCAGGAATTGTAGTGGATCATTTAATAACAGTGCTAAAGAAGTGTTCCCTGTGACTTAATTTTATAAAATCATGTTTAAAAAATATTAGCAGAGGTATAGAACAGATTCCTATTATATTTATGCCCAAATAATTAACAATAGTCTTTACTCAGGCTATTCATTAAAGTCTGTGACACTTCCAAGATGTTTAAGGACTCTGAATTCCTACCCTAAATGTAACTGTAAGGATTACTTTAAAGGCTGAAGGTTGATTTAATCTTTGGTTGTCAATGAAACAGAAAACCAAACTATCTCTTTCTGATTATCTTCTTCCTCAGAACATGGAACCTGAAAATATGGAATCGGAAAATGCAGAAACCGAAAATATGGAAACCGAAAATCCAGGGTCTGAAAATATGGAGATCGAAACCATTTCTTCGGTTTCAGCTCTGCAAGCTCTCTCGAAGCTACTTTATCCTGAAGAAGAGGATGATTTTGAGCCTGGACAGGTGGTCATAGACTTACAGATGAATTAGTTCTATTCACACTAAGTTGTTAAACTGTATTTGAACATCTTGTCCCAACCTTGCTGTGGGGAGCAGGGCTATGTCATTCGATATATTCACAGGAGGTTGCAGGACTGATTATGCATGAGAGTGTAACCTCTGGTACATTTCTAGCAAACACAATTATATTTTTTCTAAACTACCTGAGTACTGAATAGGAAAATAGTTCTGTAACTATGGTAGCAATAGCCACATTTCAAAATGTTTGTCATTTATATTTATGGCCAAATAATGCTTGACAACCACTGCAAAGAGCGGTAGCTTGGGTTTTTAAGCCTAGACAGTATTCCTATAAAACAAATAACTTCAACTAGACAGTATTAATTAGGCCCCCATAATCCAGTTCCCTTAATTTTTAAAAATTTGTCAACAGGGCATCCCTGGGTGGCTCAGCGGTTTAGTGCCTGCCTTCAGCGCAGGGTGTGATCCTGGAGTCCTGGGATCGAGTCCCACATCGGGCTCCCTGCATGGAGCCTGCTGCTTCCTCTGCCTGTGTTTCTGCCCCTCTCTCTCTCTGTGTGTCTCTCATGAATAAATAAATAAAATCTTTAAAAAATTTTTGTCGACACATGAAAACAGAACAGAGAATCATTTGAGCCAGATAATGGGACAAACTACCTTTAGCTTACAAGAATTTACATCTGGATACCGGCTCACACAGAGCTGTGAAATCTAATTTGTTGGATAGCATTTGGGATCAGGGTAGGTAACCCCAGGGAGGCTTGCAAGCAGCAAGAGACGCTTCATTTTGGGTAGGAGAGTTCCATGAACTGACCTTCGCCCCTTCACAATCACTGCTGGTATTCCCAAAATAATCAAAATGCTTTTAGGTAACCCTCTGCTCTCTCCATTCCCCTGCTCCTTCAGTATCAGCAAACCTTGGCTGTCAGACTATCTACATGAAGGCAAACAAAATTTGGGGCAGAGATCTCCTACTCTTGCAGAATATGTCATATTGCTTTAAATGATCTTAGTGAAGTTGTTATGATGACCAATCTGCCATGAAAAAATCATCTCCAGTGAGCATGCATATCAGTTTGTTCCCCCCCCCCTCCCCGCCAAATTCTTTTCTGCCATTGTGTAGGGAAACATATGTAAATACAGGGGCTCAGATCAATACTGGATGCAACTTTCACCCTCCAGGAAGAGTTTAGGTGGAAGGTGTAGAATTAAGGAAGATGTGCAATGGAAATAAAATTTGTAGATGGTAGCTGAAGCAATTTTGAGATAGGATCCAAGAAGGACTAATCAGGGAAAATGTAGTAGAGGCTAAACAAAAATCAAGAGATTAATAATAACATTGAATATATACAACAAGCAGCACCCTGGAGAAAAATTTAAGAGCAACGTATCAATGAGGTTAGGAAGGTAAGTCCATTTTTTGCCACGTTAAGCTGAAATAGAAGGCTACATCCTGGGAAGGGTAGAGCTATGTCATGTACAAAAAGTATATTAAATATTTGAGACACAGCAACGTTGAAAAGAGGTAAGTGGATCTTCTCACTGGGACAGATTCAGAGATAAAGATTTACCCTGGTAAAACAGCCTGTTCTCTTTGGTGTTTACGTATGGAGAAGTTTATTTGCATTTAGAGGTGATTCTAGGAGAAAGATGAGTGATTATGAGAACAGAGAGATGAAGATTATTTTACCAAATGGTACAATTCATAGCGGAAAATTACTGTAATAATGTATGATTCTGTATATCTGGGTTATAAGCAATTTTGAGGTAATTGGTCATTCAGACACTGCAGTACAGATATCATTAGAGGATATAGAATTGGAGTATCAGAACAGTGGGAGAATAATTAATGTTTCTAATGAACTCTTAAATTTTCCAGGAGAGAAATGGCTTTTCATTTTTTTAACATGCATTAATCTTGGGAACTGTACAATGATTACAAGAATGATGGTTTTTGGAAAATGCTCTCTCTGAAAACAGCATCAGAACTATTGCAAATGAGTTGGCTTATTTACCCCATCCCCACCATGAATTGCTAAGAATCTGGGAGGTTGGGAAGAGAGTGTTTTTTTTTTAAACTCACAAGGGGATCTTAACATCTGTTTGAAATAAGGTTCACCACTCCACAGATAATTGTAACAAAGTTGTTCCAACTCTCTCCCATATTGCAAAGTGGCATGAATTGCAATGATAAATTTCTTAGATAATTGGGTGTGGGTCCACGCTAAAGGCTGAAATTATTTTCTTAGAGAAAACACTTGCAAGATGGTTTTTAACGTTTTTATTATCCTGGTTCGTTTTTTCACCTGAAATTTTTGTTTTTAATCATTTATTTTCATGAAGTTAATAAACCACAACTCCCCTTCTGTTGTGATGCAGTGATCCAATCATCACTGTGCATGGAGAGCATACCAATTTTGGTCAGCAATGTTCAAGTTTTTCTTTCTACAGATTTTAATTTTCCACAGAAGGAGTCACTCAACAAAACAAGAGGCCCTCATGTTCCAAGATACGCTTTGCCCTGATTTACTATTAGTATTCTGGTGATTAATAACTTAAGAAAAGCACTATAAGTTTATATGACCTTAGTGGTGAAAAAGAAAAAAAACTGTACAGAACACTGTCTTGGGATTTTTCATATAAAAATGCCTGTAACACCTTAACTGCAGACCTAGCACTTTTGAAGCACCTTTTGGAAAGGAATGGTTACTGTCTTAGAAACCGGTGAGATGTTACAGATTAATTTCTGATTTATAGTTGTTGGAATAGTTTAGTATAATAAAGACACAGGTGAGCTTTTTCACCGGCTTTCAAGGACAGACACTATTCCTCTTGCCCCAAACAGGACATTGTAACTCCTGTGCATGTCTGAAGTCTTGGGAGATCGAGGCAGGGGCCTGAGCAAAAAGAGCCAGATGTGCTAGTTTGCCAGGATCCAGGGAGAGAAGAATTCGTTGACTTCCAGCAATGGTAAATTGGAGCGGCAGAGTCTGGCATCAGCAAAAACATTTTAATAAAATATTGAGATTTTCTTGAAATATCCAAAGACCCCGAGAGGGATCAATGAAGTGGTTGCCACTCTTTGATAGTGTAAAATATGTTATATGTACTTATAAAAGTAAAATTGTTCTTGTACTGGTGAGGAGAAGGGCAGTCCTGTGGGGGCGTGCAAAGAGGATGGCGAAATGAACTTACATGGACTAAAGTGGTCCAGCATGTATCTGACACTGTTAATTTGGGGTCGCTGCTTAAATCCATTAGTTTGGGGCACCTGGGTGGCTTAGTGGTTGACTGTCTTATCTGCCTTTGGCTCAGGTTGTGATCCTGGGATCCTGGGATGGAGTCTCACATGGGGATCCCTGTGGGGAGCCTGCTTCTCCCTCTGCCTATGTCTCTGGCTCTCTCTCTCTCTCTCTCTCATGAATAAATAAATAAAAATCTTTTTAAAAATAAAAACAAAAATAAATAAATCCATTAGTTCTGTGTCATGAGGTAGTGTGACAAGGAAGTGTCTCAGGCCCACTGTGGAAAGAAGGAAAATCTGTTATCGGGAGTTTCGAATGAGTTCTTTGCTATCCAAACACTTAAGATTTGAGTTAGTGGCTTGTCTTGGTTTCTATAGAACTTTCCCATCCTTTTCCATCCCCCATCCAACTATGGTGAGATACGGCAAAAACCCAAAAGTGTCAATGCTCTTATACTAATACGTGGTTCTGACCTTCAAAGAGATGAATATGGCTCATTCCCCTATCCGCAGGGATACAGGATTCATTGGGCTAAAACCAGGGATTTAGTCTGATCAAAGATCAGTTCTGCCTTAGGGTCTATTAAACTAAATACTTTTTGAAAGGAAAAGGAAAACACATTCTAAATAATACTTGGCATCTATCTCTCTGTTGTATAACAATGATGATTAAATGAGAAGCTCTATGAAATTTTAGATGGAAAGCTTGTCAAATTTAAGTTACACAAGTAGTAATTACAGAATGTTGGACTTTTTTTCTTCTCTCCCAGCCAAATTGTTCATCTGCTTTTGGAGCCATGGGGCCTGGGAATATTGGACCTCCAAACACTGAAGAGCTCAGAGGTAAATTATTTAACAAGCATATAGATCAATACAATCAGTACAATCTTTTCTTTGGGAGCAAAATTATAGGGAGAGTAGTACTAACACTAGGATTTGTCAAAGAGGAACTCAAATAATCATGGAAATGATGGACAGCCATTTACATATAAAGATGTTGTTTTACTCTATTGTTGTAGGTAAGTCATTTTTATATTAATGGAAATTAATTTGCCTTGAATTATTCACATTCATTTTTTGGCATATTTCCTGAGATGTAAAACCAAGAAAGTCATGTGTGGTTAAATAACTTTTTTATTATTTGAGGTCTAGTTACCAAGATGCTTAGTTTCTTCACCTTCTACCCTGCTATATTCTGGCAATTTCACAGAATTCATTAATTCATTCAACAAATATTTATTGAGAGCCTGTTATGTACCAGGTAGTATGAACATCCCTGGGGTATGATGATCAAAATGGAAAAGTCTCTGCCCCCATTGAGCTAATTTAATAGTCCTTTAGAGAAAACAATAAAACAAATAGCTGCATAATTTTATCTTGCATCAAAATGCTTGTAAATTAAGGCCCATGGGGGGGACATATATATTGATGGGTCCAATAAATTAGAATAAATATTTGGGGGGAGGTTTTCCCAGCATTTTGGCCTATACATTTTCACAGAGTTGAACATCTTACACATCTCTAAAAATATGGAAGGCTCTAATTCTGTCAAAATGACAGTTACCAGAGGGTGGACAGGGAAAGGAAGTGAAGTTCCTTCATCAATTTAGCTGATTATAAAAGATTTTATCTGGAAAATTGTTTAAAATAATGGCTAACATGAGGTCTGAGAGGATGATTTTAATATTTCAGTGATTATACTCTACATACTCAAGAGTCTCTTTGCCTCATTCACAAGATGTTGGAAGACTAGTTCAAATTTTGATGTATTTCTATGCTGCCTGAATTTCTGATAGCATCTGCCTAATATCTTCTAATTTCTGAGAACAATGAGTCATATGTAAACACTTTTACTTACATCTGTAATTAGGCTTTACAAAGCCCATGTTAGACAGAAGCAGATAATTTTACAAGAGTTAGCAGTATTGAAAACCTGGTAATCAGGGATCCCTGGGTGGCACAGCGGTTTGGTGCCTGCCTTTGGCCCAGGGTGTGATCCTGGAGACCCGGGATCGAGTCCCACGTTGGGCTCCTGGTGCATGGAGCCTGCTTCTCTCTCTGCCTCTCTCTCTCTCTCTGTGTGACTATCATAAATAAAAGATTTTAAAAAATATTAAAAAAAAGAAAACCTGGTAATCAGGTGCATTTTG
Source organism: Canis lupus familiaris (assembly GCF_011100685.1). NCBI lineage: Eukaryota > Metazoa > Chordata > Mammalia > Carnivora > Canidae > Canis > Canis lupus. The sequence goes on from NC_049260.1 coordinate 81,404,650, forward strand.
GGGATGCTTAAAAGGAGAACTCAAAATAATATACTGCACTTAATGTTGAACAAATATAAGCAGATCTTTTGCATGCCTTATTTACTTTTAAATATTTAAAGATGACATGTAGATGCCCAGGTACATGCTCAGTCCAACATAAAGGACAAGTAATAAAGATTTTCTTGAAGGCTCACACATCTACATGAGGAAAATAGTGAATTAAAAAAAAATGATCCTGGGAGCGCTTGGGTGGCTCAGTGGGTTAAGCTTCTGCCTTCCATTCAGGTCATGATCCAGGGTCCTGCTTCTCCCTCTCCCTCTGCCTGCCGCTCTTCCCTGCTTGTGCTTTCTCTCTCTCTCTCTCTCTCTTTCTCTCTCTCTCTTTCTCTCTCTCTGTCAAATAAATAAATAAATAAAATCTTTTAAAAAGTAAAAAAATGATCATTGTATCCACTGCTTTCAGTTTCTTTAACTGATAGTATTTTATAAAGAGTTATGTCATGCTTGCATGGCAAAGGTATCAAAGAGCTTTTAGATAGTAATACCCAATGCAAGATAAGACATTGGCTCCCCAAATCAGAGTGATTGTATGTTTGATTGGTTCTTTTACATAAATGTTTTACATATGATCCTATCGATGTTTCTGGAAAAAATGTGCAATATTTCTTTGCATATATATGTTATATATTTTTTCAAATAAAATGTTATTTCACATATTAAGTATATATTATACATTATATATGTACACACATGCATGCACATGCACAGATAGGCTACAAAGATCCAGACCAGAATGCTATCTCTGGGTAGTTGGATTATAGATGATTTTATTTTCTTCTTTTTCCTTATATGTCATTTCCAAATTTTCTACTATTATTACAATTTTACAGTGTATTGGTTGTGGATTGATTTAAAAAATTCACACTTCTACTAATTTAGCTTGTTTGGACTAAAACATAAGCTAGTGATTACAAATAGAAAATGTTTTACTTTGATGATCCCAAACTGAGCGTGAAGAACAGACAACAGCCTCAGCTTTATCTTCCCTTTCTCCACAGTCATCCCTCAGAGCAGTGATGAAAATGCCGAGGAGATCTGGAATCCAGAAGAGGTTCCAGAGGGAGCAGAGCACGATGACATGTGGGATGTTAGAGAAATGCCTGAGTAAGTCAGATGATGCCAGCAAAGTGTTTGGGGGCTTAAGGTAGATGTGTCATCTGATACCATTCTATTTTTGACAAGATTGGTAAAGTAACTTCTACCACATAAAAGAGAAAACTATGGTGACAGTTCACAGAAGGCATGTGTAATTGATGATTTTTTTTCCCTCCTGGAGCAGAAACAAATAATAAAACATGACACCTTCTTTTCAGTTATTATCAAACAAAAACTGTCATTTCCGTGACAAATTTATATTTAATATTGGCCAGTTGTTTAATGGGGAACTAAGACTGGGAAAACCCATTGAGTTCCAAGCATTCATACAAGCTAAATTATTATACCATGTTTATGTGTCAAAGACCTGCTTTTAATTACTCAATGCTCCACAATTTCAGTAAAAGGCTGTGTTCTCTCTCCAATTATCTATTATTACCTGGACCTATTTACTAGTTATTTTAGGATTATGTTTAATACATTTTGCAGGCAGGCTTAAAGCCTCACTTTGTAGCCTTTTCAATAGGAATTGTGAATATGAATTGTAAATATGAAATTTAGGATTATTATCATGAATAGCCCTTCACTCTGATGAAATAAATCACCCACAATTTCAAGGAACTGAAAGTGTGTTCACATCCATAATTTAAATTAATGGTTAGATACACTAGGCTTTAAATATATGTATTCTAAAATAAAATCTTGATTATTTGGGATAGCTTGAGAAACCAAGGCAGTACTTACTAAATTATAATGTACTTTATAAATTTTTGAAGACTTCTATGGTAAGTGATCTGACAACTTTTATAATTCTGACTATAAAATTGTGTCCAATTTTTTTTTAAAAGAAAACAACCCTATGCTTTTATCTTCTACATCAGTTCTGAAAATAGAAGCAGTGGGAGACTGCAGATAATTAACTGGAAAAATGTATCCAGCTTTCAAATAAACAATGTCAAAAAACCCCATAAACCTCATAAAAAAGATCAAAAGGGATTTTAAAACATTTCTGTGTGTATCTTAAAAATGAAGAGAGTAAATCTCAGGTTATGTTTATACAGTACCCACACATCCGTGTGAAAGGTAAGAGGTAAGCCACACATTTGTCATATTGTCTGATGAATGTCAAACATCCATATGTGGCAAGTTCCAAATTTGAGTAAATTTTCACTTCTCCTCCTGATGTTTGATATTCTGCAGAAAGAACATCCATGAAATCTTTAAATGTATGAGAACTCCAATAAGGACATGAAAAAAATTACATTTTTAAAATTTCTTTTCTATCTTACACAAGTACATTTCAAAACGTCCCAGTAGGTAAAGATGAAAATGAGTAAAGGAAGTGAATAGGCAGCTTACAAAAGAAGAATCATGAGTGGCCAAAAAAAAAGTAATAAGGGCCTGAGCTAAGTCACTGGTCTTGGGGAGAAGTATGAGGGCCCTTATTTGAAAGATTCTTAAAGGAATCTATGGTATTTAATTAGACATAATAAGTGAGAGGAAAGCCTCAGAAACTATGCTGAGGGTACTGACTTGGGTGAGCAGGTGAATAGTGAGGCCCTTAATTGTGATTAGGAATGAAGGTAGAGGGGAAGCAGTGAGTTTGGTTTTGGACGTGTGGATTCTGAGGTGCCTTTGGGACATCCAGGCAAATGTATATAGTAGACAGTTGGAAAAATGCATCTGGAGATGGAGAGAAGAGCAGCAGCTAGAACAAATCTATTTGGGAGTCATGGGCATATGGATCAATACCTTTCTGTTTTGCTTTAACCTGGCTTCACCTTTGTAAATATCAGTTAAATGTTATAGTCTATTAAGAAAAAAGTGCCCCATATCAAATAGCTACTTATTGTGTGTCTTGTTCAAACTCAGAAAAATCCCTTTTTCATTCTTGGGCAATCCTATTTGCAAGTGATCAGAAGGTCGAGGTAGTCTTTTAGTCCTCCTATCCAGAGATTTAGCATCTCTTCATTAGGGGAGAATTAAATGGAAAAGATCATTAGTAAATGTTTGCTCACTTCACTCCACCTAAAAAGATGGGGCACATTATGGCTGAGTGTTTCTTTCTATAAACCATTATATCCCTAGGGATCCAAATTTGGGGGCAAGGAAAGATTTGTGAATTGTTCATGTGTGAGGTGAAATACCAGGAAAATCTTTCATTGGACTAAGAATTCTGTAGGCCTAGATTCTGAATACTACAAGGTAGTTGTGCTGAATGCATTATCAGTATTTCTATTGTACAATTTTAGAGCCAGAAAAAAGGTTGTAGAGATCACTGAGTTCAAACCTACCCCTCTCCCATAGATTGTACAAATCTGGAAGCAGACAACCCCACAGGTTTGTGACATGACCAAGGGCACACAGTTAATGACAGAAACAGATCTATACCTGGATTTTCTAACTCTACTCTGTAACTTAAATTCAGCAGATGAGAATTTCCACCTAAACATCAAACTCTGGGTTCTGGGCCTACTATATTTCTGAGCCATCACTTTTCAGGAAAAAAACAAACAAAACAACAACAACAAAAAAAAAAAACCACCTTTTTTTTTCTTCTACTTTTAATCTTATTAGAAGTTCCCTCAATCCACTTTATTTGTATAGCTCTAAAACAATTAATCTTATTTTTTTAAAGAAGCAAATACACTGTAAATCCTGCTTTACAGTGTCAAGTATTTGTTTTTAATGGTAGGTATTTTTGACTGAATTTTCTAGACTTCTATTCCTTTATGTTCTGCTACATCCCTGAAGAAACTGTCAGCACTTATTTAGTTCTTTTATTTTTTGTAATAGCATGTCCACATAATTTTCTAATTTTTTTTCCTCTGGGACAGAAATTTGCTCTTTCTCTTGAGTCCCTGTATCACTGACTTTTTTTTTTTTCAGATATGAGGTTATATTCAAACAGCAGGTGGGAACTGAGGATATATTCCTAGGATTTTCGAGAAAGGATTCTTCATCCGCATGTTGTGAAGATCTAGTGGTGAGCCTCTCTATTTTCTCTATGACCCTGATAGCTACGTTTACTAACTGTTGTATACATAATACCACAGGCAAGGCAGTAAACTCTTTAAAAATAGTGGTTGCTATGTTTTAGGTACTAAGGGAATAATGGGATTGACAGTTTAAATTGTAAACACAAACTAAATTACATATATGGATAAGATTTACAAATAAAAATAGTAGAATCATAGGATGTGATACACTATTTCTAGTCCTATGAAAACTGCCCTTCCCTGGATCTCTCTTATCTCTTCTATCTGTATTTTTTCTAATGACTCAGCTTACATTGTGAGACTTAAAAAGGGACTTTTTTCTTACTTTTTGGATCAGAACTTCTGATTTAAAACTCTAAAACTCCCTGATCGGGATGACACTGTTTCTACGTAATAACAACAGCAATACCAATGAGATCAATAATATCCCCTTACTTCTACTTATTTTAGCCTCAGAATGATTGAAGAGTCTGGACCTAACCAAGAAGATGGGGTGCAACTCGTTTTGGCAACCTACACTAGTAATTTTGGTGTAGAGAATTATTTTCCTGAGATCAGGGGCTATGCATTTATCTTTTCCCCTCCCTCTTTACTATACTCCACTGTATAGAGTACTGAGGTACCCATTGGAGATGCTTTGCTTAATATTTTTTTCTTAAGCAAATGATAAATGGAGTCTCTCTTTTGCATGAACTTCAGGGTTTTTCTTATTAACAAAATTTAAGACATTGAATTGAATCAAGTAACACAATGGGAATAGTGAGTTTAAGTACCTCAGGAGATTTTTCAAACTCTAATGAGTTAAGGTTTAAAGTGATCTTGAAGTAATTAGCTTCCAGGGTTTTACCAGTAATATCCCAATTCCTCTCTTTTAAATAACTGTAAAATGACAGTTTTGATGTCTACGATTGAGGATTGCTATAAACTATGGAGAAATTCTAGGCCCTAAGTAAATAACTGCTGTGAGCCTTTCTGTCTCTCTCCTGTAAAGTGCTACTAGTATTAATAATAATTGGTTATTGGAAACCAAATTATACCTCAGAGTAGGAGTATACAATTTATGCAAAACTCAACAAGTAGGGGATCCCTGGGTGGCTCAGTGGTTTAGCGCCTGCCTTTGGCCCAGGGCGTGATCCTGGAGTCCCGGGATCGAGTCCCACGTCGGGCTCCCCGCATGGAGCCTGCTTCTCCCTCTGCCTATGTCTCTGACCCTCTCTCTCTCTCTCTCCTCTCTCTCTACCTGTGTCTTTCATGAATAAATAAAATAATCTTTAAAAAAACTCAAGTATATACAGAAGAAGACTTGATCCCTCCCTTTAATGAACTTCTAATTGGGGAGACAGAACTCACATGAATGAAATCATCTTATTAATAGTTAAACTCACTGTTGACAGTTTTAAGTCTACCAGGAGTTTAGAGGGTTTGGATAAGGCATGGACAACACTGAATGGAAACCACATGAAGTATCTGTTGGTGCTATGGCACTTCACCACATGTACAATGTTTTTTTCTCTTGCTTTTTCTTCATATATGCAATTTTTAAATACTTAGTGAGTACAATTGCATACTAGGCACTGTTCTAAGTACTAGGGATACAAAGATAAATAAGATACAGTCATAACCCTCAAGGAATTTATAGTAAAAGAGGTGGACATGTAACAAATCATTGCAATTCAGTATGGTAAGTACATATTTAAAGGCATAAACCAGGTACATGGTGACATAAGGCAGAAAGGGATCAACACTGGATAGACAGGATTTTTCCAGCAGCAACATTCCAAGAAGGGCATTTCAAACAGAGGTAAAGCACTTGGGAAGGTATCCAGGCATGAAATAACATGGCCTAATTGAGTAAGTTGTGAGTATAAGAAGAGTAAAGAATAGCTGTGGAAAGTGGCATACTGGTAAGCTGACTCTCAAAAAAGAAAAAAAAAAAACCCTGATTTGTAGCTTGAATTTTATCTTGTGGGCATATTAATGATGATATCCACCATCATTGCTTAACCCCATTGGTAAGACTCAGACTGAAGAGGCTGTTGACCACATTTCAAGTATTTCTTGCTCAAATTTATAAGCTTATTATTCCTGTTGATAATATGGATTTTCTCAGATCTAAGATATCATCAAATTGTCATTTATTTAATAACAAAGGAATAACATTGATTGCATGAAGCACCCCAGAATCAGAAATACCAAAGTGTGGGGGAAATTACACCTTAGAACTGGCTAAATTTGTCATTTGGAGGCTTGACCTGGTGTATATGTAACAATCCAAAACAGAAACTTTAAGAAAAAAGAAGACCTCTGTTTAAGCTGAGGAAGATAGCACAAATAGTCTAAGTACAAGGAGTGATTTAGGGTTTAAAAATTCACAAAGATTACCCTTTTCTGTATCCTCCCCAGACTCTAAATAAGAGAGCAAGTTTCATGAGTCTTAAATTAAAGCGATTGTCCTAAACAAAATTCTCAGTACAGATATATATATCTTCAGCAAACCTTTTGTTCTTTCCTTCTAACCTCAAGCCAAAGAGCTTCATTATCTAAAGTTTACCTGCTGCTCCTCTCCCGAGTTTGTAGCTACCACTCTTCCCTTGCCTTAATCTATATTTAGTCATTTTATGCTCTAGGTAAAAATTGTACAACATGATGATTTGTGTACAACATGATGATTTGATACACATATACATAGTGAAATGATTACTGCAGTCAAGCTAATTAATGTATCCTCTCCTCACACACTTACCATTGTGTGTGTGTGTGTGTGTGTGTGTGTGTGTGTGTGTTGAGAGCACTTGAAATCTACTCTCTCAGCAGATTCCCAGTATTCAATATGGTATTGGTAACTATAATCATCATGCTGTACATTAATTTTAGAGCTACAGCTAGGTCAGTGGTTTGCAGGTTTGTTTTGTTTTTAGCTGCCAACCATTTTCTTCAAACAAAATTTTATGAGAAAGCCCAACGTATAAAATACATAAAAGTACCACTGCCTTGGTTAAAAGGGTACTCTCACTCATGAAGCAGCTCCTAGGAGAAAAACTGGGGCTCTTTGGAACATGGTTTAAAAGATGCTTATCTAGCCTTTTCTCCTTGTATTACTGTTAGGTAAATAAGGTATCAAATACTCATAAATTAATGGAAGAATAATAAGAGCTAGAGGGCTTTTTCCCTCCTGGATAACATGTATGTTTTTCCTTACATTTCATGAGTATAATGCCCCTGTATTGTTCTATTTTACTTTATTTTAATTTATTATTTTTATTGTCTCTTTTGTTCTCTATACTTTCCGACCCTCCCCACAAGAATCCCGTTATAATGGGTTTGATATATATCCTTGACTATATATCCTCAAATACATATTTACCATTGTTTGCTCTACTTTTTAATTCAACACATACTTATTGAGCACTTACTATAGGCCAGATACTTGGTATACAGTGTTGAATAAAATAGATAGGTTTCTCTTTCTCACAAGGAGCTTACTTGCTATCAAGAGATCAAGCAGTCTATAAGCAGCAGCACAGACTTCCATAGATCCATCCAATAAGGAAACAGTGAGCCCAAATAGATATAGGTTTTACTTACACAGGCAGAACAAGCAAGATCAGCATGGTGTCAGGTCCCCATGTCCTCTTGCCCCACAGGACAACATCAAACTAAAAATACAAGATGACAGGTGACATGAGCAGTAGGGCAGTCTGTTGCTGAAGAGCCAACTCTAGACTGTAGCTAAACTGTTTCATAGCCTGCATCTGTACCCAAGAGGAGGGAGGTAGAAAACCCTTATGCCTTATTGGAACCAGGGAGTAGGGTGAGAAACCGCCTCATGGTAGCCTCCTACAAGATAGGGAGCCTCCTACAGGGTAGAAACACAGAAAAGAAACAGCCTTGAGGCAACTCCTCACAAGATTGTATATCTCCCCATGTTCCAGGAGGATCACAGGATGTTCTGCCAGGACTTGGGGCAGATTGCAGTTGAGACCTGCCTATGTGGCCTATGTGGCCTATGTGGCCAATGTGGATAGTGCAGGGTCACTGGAGTGCCAAAACAGAGCCATTTCCCTAAATTTACAGTCTATGAATAAAGGTTTTTATCCTGATTGCTTTCACTTAAAATGATATAATAATAATACTAGCAAATAATTTATATAATGCTGATTATGTGCCAGGCATTTCTCTTAGAGCTTTGCAGATAGTAAATCATTAATCCCCACATCAACCCTATAAAACAGGTGCTATTGTTTTCATTTTATGGAGGAGGTTGCTGAAGCACAAAAGTCAAATGACTTGCTTAAGTTCACACACTTAGAATCAAGCAGAATTATGATTTGAATCCAAACAATTTGAATTTGACAGAAGTGCGTATAAAATGATGTGATGCAAAGAAGTAATCCAAGCAGATGTCACAATACAAGGTGGCGTTTGGCCTGGACATTTGAAGTACATACTATTTTGCCAGGATGGAAAAGCTGCTGCTGTTGAAAGTATATGATGTGTTTTGAGAGCTATTTGTGATGTTCTGGAACCCCAGAAGGTACTGGCATGGAGCAACAAAAAATAAAATGGAATAAGCTTAGAGCTAGTCATAAAAGCCCTTGAAAGCTGTGGATCGAATTTTGTCCCCCCCAAAGTTCATATGTTGAAGCTGTAACCCCTGTTGTAATGGTATTTGGAGATGGAACCTTTGAGAAGTAATTAGGTTTAGATGAGGTCACAAGGATGGGGCCCACTTGATATTAGTGCCTTTCTACAAAGATGCCAGAGAGCTTGTTCTGCTTACTCACGGCAAGAAGGCAGCTTTCTGAAAGTTGAGAAGAGAGCTCTCACCAGAAACCAACTATGCTGGCATATTTGGCATGCTCAGAATTCCAGTCTGTAGTATTTGTTATGGCAGCCCCAGCAGACTAAGACACCATAAAATTTGGCATTAGAGTTGCAAAATTTCCTAAAGCAGGTGAGTTAAACAATTAGATGTGTATTTCAGAACAACTCTAGTGGCAGATTATGGTGGAGAATTTGGCAGAGATGATGGTAGGAGATGAGTGTGAGTTAGGGAGATTGGTGGTAGGAAAACTAGCTGGTAAACAATTGCACTAATGCAGTAAGAAAGGTAGGAGCCTGGAGTGTGGCATTGGTGATAGAGAGCAAAGTAGACATTTCAGAGATACTATTGATAGGATTTAAAAAGTTGTCAAATGAGATATGTAAGGGAGAAACAGGAGTCAAGAGTTCCAGCTTGGGTGACTGGGTAAATGGTGATGACATCAATCAAGATATGGGAATGTTAGTGGTTTGTCTCTAGATGGTAGTCTTAGAGGTGGTTTCTATTTCTTTTTGCTCATCTGAATTTTCCTTCCTTTTTTAAAAATACTTACCATCTATTGCTTCTGGAATAAGAGTAAACAAAGAGTGGTTTTGTTTGTGGTATGGGGATACAGGTATGGAATGCAAAAGAAGACAATTGCTTCTTGGCCTTTTGGCTAAGATAAAGTGCAAAAGAAAGCAAAGTACTAAGAGAAAAAACACTAAGTTTTGGTTATATTGAGTTTGAACTGCCTGCAAGAAATCTTGTTGGAGGCACCCAGTAGGCTGTTAGAAATATAAATCTATGTGGAAATCAAATACAGGGACGGGAGATGTTGATTTTCAGAATTGGTATTTGCTCTCTGGGAGATTAGAATATATTACCACTGAGTGCTGGCTTTGCATTGGGCTTAGAATGAAGTAGAACTGATTTTAGGTAACACCTGTATGTTAGGAGAGGACAAGGTGTTGAGAGGAACACTAGGAGACTAGCAGAAATGGACTGAGGACAGAATACATACCCCTTGGGATGGGGTCAATATTCAGAGACAGAGTTCAAACAGAGGCATTGGAAATTCTCACTCCAGTTCCAAGCCGGGTACTGAAAACCAAAAGGATGTGGATCAGTGAAGTGAGGTTGAGACTGTGTCATGGCTATAGAGATAAAACAATGATGATGGGGGAAGCAAAAAATCTGTCATAGAAACAAGGTGGGAAAAAATAGGAACCTGCCTACCCCTGAGATATAGGGCTGACCAAAGTACTGACCTCTTGGGTGCCAGTTGGGGGCTGTAGGAAAAGGAACTTTAGGTATCAAAGTATGTAGGAAGATAGCCTGTCTTCCCTATAGGATTATTTGTGGTAGGAAGGGGGATGGGTGCAGTGGAGAAGTAGATCAATGGATTCCCATTTTCACCCTTGCATGATGAACAGCAGATTATCTCTAAAATTCAAAAGTAAATGGGCATACGATTATTGATATTCTGCCAAAATGACCCATAGTTTGTTCTAGAGGAGGGGAAAAGCGTCCTGCATGTAGTTTGATGCTCTCTTAAGCTGCAATGGATACATATTTTGGTTCTTCTGCTTTAATGCATCTGTATTGATAAGGGGAGTTTCTGATGTGACCTATAAAACAAAAAACTAAGCCTGTTTCTTTTTCATCATCATCTCTTCACTGGGATATGAGCCTTGCTCCATCTCTAAATCTCACTGAAAATGCGATGAGAGTCAGGGATGGGATAGGAGTCAGTCACTATCTGGCAGACACAACCAGGAGTCACATGTTTATCACACATTCTCATCTTAGAAACGGCTATCAGTCATTCTGAGCAAAGTGTCTCCCTATCTTCTGAGAATTCACTTGTTTCTTGAGTGGTCTACTTCTCAGGTCCTGATTTCCCTCTTAAGGTTAAATCAGTCATATTCATTTACTTTTAATTAATAAATAGATTTGGCTGCTTGATAATGGAATGTATTATCTTTTTCCATATAAATTCACACATTTTTTGTAGGCTTTCTGGTTATGCTAACCTTATTTGATTGGTTACATATCAGACTGTGGTCACAGAGAAGGATATTTGAGCTGTAATACAATTCCTTATTATCAGCTCAAGGCAGCACAGTAAACCTTCATTTCAATTTCTAATAGTTCTCAGTAATATATGTACATTTATAGTTAATATCATAACAGTCTTTCATAATGATGGTAGGGGATAAATACTTCCTTAAAAGCAAATCTAATTGTATGGATTTAATATATTTGTGATTATGAACATTAGATGTATTTAAATTTTTAAATAGTACCAAAATTAGTAGAGTTGAAAATACAAGTCTCCCATAATTAGAGATAGATGCAGAATACATATGGGGGAGAGAGAGAGAGATGGGGGGAGAATTTGAGATGGGTTTAGTGTCAGGTGTGAAATAAGAGTGAAAGGTGTCTTACCCATATTACATGGTTAAAAAAAAATTAGTAATTTTACATTTATGTAAAATGATGCCATTTTAAGGAGGCTTCATCAAAATATCTGAATCATATGGTCCAGAATCCTTGAACCAGAACTGGCAGAAACTTCTGAATCTATGCAAACAGATTAACAGATTGACAGATTGACCCTAGGAAAATGCCAACATTTGAAGGATGGATAAGGAAGAGGAACTGAGAAAGATATTCATAGATGGGGGAAAGCTGTAACAGTATCTACTGCTATATAGGAGTAAACCAGAATTAAAGTGCAGAAGGAATTTTTAGATTCATCAGTTAAATCTTTGGTGACCTTTGGAAGACAGCAACTTCAGTGGTGTAGTGTGTGCCAACACCAGATTGAAGAAAGCTGAGAAGGAAAAAAAAAAAAAGCTGAGAAGGGAATAGGAAGTGAGGAAGAAGAGGCAGCAAATGTAGATCATTCTTTGAGGAAGTTTAACAATGAAGGAGAGGAGACAGAAGAGATGGTTGTTGAGGAGGAGGCAGTATTTAGTGGTATTTTGTAGGATAAAAGAGAATTAAGAATGATTTTCAGACAGAGATTCCTTCATTTGCTTATGTAATATTTATTGAGTGCCTACTGCATGTCATTAGAGTGAATGAACAAATAGGAAAAAAGTAGTCATGGTATGGGCCCCCAGAAAACTTTTAGAAATGGATGGCAGCATTTTTGGTTATAAGGTGTTATTGAAATTTTTGGTTATAAGGTGTTATTGAAATTTAGTACTTAGGGGCCAGAGATGCTCTAAATCCTAAAATAAGAGGCACAATCCTAAAAACCAATAGTTGTCTTCCACAAAATTAGGAAAAGAGAGTTTGATGATATGAGGATGACCACCCAGCAGTAGTTTACCCTTTTGATTACTTCCTCCTTCTTAAAACATGTTTTTTTCTGTACATTAATGACTCCCCTCACCTGTTTTTTTTTCTTTTTCTTTTTTTGTATATTTTTTATTGGAGTTTGATTTGCCAAAACATAGTATAACACCCAGTGCTCATCTCATCAAGTGCATCCCTCACTGCCCGTTACCCAGTCACCCATCCCTCCACCCCACTCCCCTTCCACTACCCCTAGTTCGTTTCCCAGAGTTAGGAGTCTCTCATGTTCTGTCACCATCTCTGATGTTTCCCACTTATTTTCTCTCCTTTCCCTTTAAACCCTTTCACTATTTTTTATATTCCCCAAATGAATGAAACCATATAATGCTTGTCCTTTCCTGATTGACTTACTTCACTCAGCATAATACCCTCCAGTTCCATCTATGTTGAAGCAAATGGTGGGTATTCGTCGTTTCTAATGGCTGAGTAATTTTCCATTGTATGCATAGACCACATCTTCTTTATCCATTCATCTTTCGATGGACACTGAGGCTCCTTCCACAGTTTGGCTATTGTGGACATTGCTGCTATGAACATTGGGGCACAGGTGTCTCGGTCTTTCACTGCGTCTGTATCTTTGGGGTAACTCCCCAGTAGTGCAATTGCTGGGTCAGAAGGTAGATCTATTTTTAACTCTTTGAGGAAGCTCCACACAGTTTTCCAGAGTGGCTGTACCAGTTCACATTCCCACCAACAGTGCAAGAGGGTTCCCCTTTCTCTACATCCTCTCCAACATTTGTTGCTTCCCATCTTGTTAATTTTCACCATTCTCACTGGTGTGAGGTGGTATCTCATTGTGGTTTTGATTTGTAGTTCCCTGATGGCAAGTGATTCAGAACATTTTCTCATGTGCTTGTTGGTCATGTGTATGTCTTCTTTGGTGAAATTTCTGTTCATGTCTTTTGCCCATTTCATGATTGGATTGTTTGTTTCTTTGCTGTTGAGTTTAATAAGTTCTTTATAGATCTTGGATACTAGCCCTTTATCTGATAGGTCATTTGCAAATATCTTCTCCCATTCAGTAGGTTGTCTTTTCGTTTTGTTGACTGTTTCTTTTGCTGTGCAGAAGCTTTTTATCTTGATTAAGTCCCAATAGTTCATTTTTGCTTTTGTTTCCCTTGTCTTCATAGATGTATCTTGCAAGAAGTTGCTGTGGCCAAGTTCAAAAAGGGTGTTGCCTGTGTTCTCCTCTAGGATTTTGATGCATTCTTGTCTTACATTTAGATCTTTCATCCATTTTGGGCTTATCTTTGTGTCTGGTGTAAGAGAATGGTCTAGTTTCATTCTTCTGCACGTGGCTGCCCAATTTTCACAGCACCATTTTTTGAAGAGACTGTCCTTTTTCCAGTGGATAGTCTTTCCTGCTTTGTCAAATATTAGTTGCTCATAGAGTTGAGGGCCCATTTCTGGGGTCTCTATTCTGTTCCATTGATCTAGGGGTCTGTTTTTGTGCCAGTACCACACTGTCTTGATGATCACAGCTTTGTAGTACAACTTCAAATCCAGCATTGTGATGCCCCCAGCTCTGGTTTTATTTTTCAATATTCCCCTGGCTATTTGGGATCTTTTCTGATTCCACACAAATCGTAAGATGGTTTGTTCCAACTCTCTGAAGAAAGTCTATGGTATTTTGGCAGGGATTGCATTGAATATATAAATTGCTCTGAGTAGCTATGACATTTACACAATATTAATTCTTCCAATCCATGAGCATGGATATTTTTCCATCTCTTTGTATCTTCCTCAATTTCTTTCAGAAATGTTCTGTAGTTTTTAGGGTATAGATCCTTTACCTCTTTGGTTAGGTTTATTCCTATGTATCTTATGATTTTGGGTGCAATTGTAAATGGGATTGATTCCCTAATTTCTCTTTCTTTGGTCTCATTGTTAGTGTATAGAAATGTGTCTGATTTCTGGGCATTGACTTTGTACTCTGCCACACTGCCAAATTCCTATATGAGTTCTAGCAATCTTGGGGTGGAGTATTTGGGTTTTCTATGTACAGTATCATGTCATCTGCAAAGAGGGAGAGTTTGACTTCTTCTTTGCCAATTTGAATGCCTTTTATTTCTTTTTGTTGTCTGATTGCGGAGGCTAGGACTCCTAGTACCATAGTGAATAGCAGTGGTGAGAATGGACATCCCTGTCGTGTTCCTGATCTTAGGGGAAAGGCTCCCAGTGTTACCCCATTGAGAATGATATTTGCTGTGGGCTTTTCATAGATGGCTTTTAAAATGCTGAGGAATGTTCCCTCTATCCCTACACTCTGAAGAGTTTTGATCGGGAATGGATGCTATATTTTGTCAAATGATTTCTCTGCGTCTATTGAGAGGATCATAGGGTTCTTGTTTTTTCTTTTGTTGATATGATCACGTTGATTGCTTTTTGAGTGTTGAACTAGACTTGCATCCCGGGGATAAATCCCACTTGGTCATGGTGAATAGTCTTCTTCATGTATTGTTGGATCCTATTGGCTAGTATCTTGTTGAGAATTTTTGCATCTGTGTTCATCAGGGATATTGATCTATAATTCTCCTTTTTGGTGGGGTCTTTGTCTGGTTTTGGAATTACGGTGATGCTAGCCTCATAGAAGGAGTTTGGAAGTATTCCATCCCTTTCTATCTTTCTGAACAGCTTTAGTAGAATAGGTACTGTTTCTTCTTTAAACGTTTGATAGAATTCTCCTGGGAAGCCCTCTGGCCCTGGACTTTTGTGTCTTGGGAAGTTTTTGATGAATGATTCAATTTCCTCCTTGGTTATTGGCCTGTTCAGGTTTTCTATTTCTTCCTGTTCCAGTTTTGGTAGTTTATGGTTTTCCAGAAATGCATCCATTTCTTCTAGATTGCCTAATTTATTGGTGTATAGCTGCTCATAATATGTTTTTAAATTGTATTTCCTTGGTATTGGTTGTGATATCTCCTTTTTCATTCATGATTTTATTAATTAGAGACTTTTCTATTTTGTTTTTAATAAGGCTTGCTAATGGTTTATCTATCTTATTAATTCTTTCAGAGAACCAGCTCCAGGATTTGTTGATCTGTTCTACAGTTCTTCTGGTCTTTATTTCATTGAATTCTGCTTGAATCATTATTAAAGCTCTTCTTCTGCTTGGTGAAGGTTTTATTTGCTGTTCTTTCTCCAGTTCCTTTAGGTGCAAGGTTAGCTTATGTATTTGAAGTTTTTTCCAGTTTTTTAAGGGATGCTTGTATTGCAATGTATTTTCCGCTTAGGACTGCTTTTGTTGTATCCCAAAGATTTGGAACAGTTGTATCTTCATTTTCATTAGTTTCCATGAATCTTTTTAATTCTTCTCTAATTTCCTGGTTGACCCGTTCATCTTTTAGCAGGATGCTCTTTAACCTCCACGTGTTTGAGTTTCTTCCAAATTTCTTCTTGTGATTGAGTTCAAGTTTCAAAGCATTATGGTCTGAAAATATGCAGGGGACAATCCCAGTCTTTTGGTATTGATTGAGACCTGATTTGTGACCCAGTATGTGGTCTATTCTGGGGAAAGTTCCATGTGCACTTAAGAAAAATGTATACTCAGTTGCATTCGGATGCGAAGTTCTGTATATATCTGTGAAATCCATCTGGTCCAATGTATCATTTAAAGCTCTTAAAAAAAAAAAAAAAAAAAATAAAGCTCTTTTTTCTTTGGAGATGTTGTGCTTTGAATTTCTGTTATTTGCAGAAAGTGCCGTGTTGAAGTCCCCCAGTATTAGTGTATTATTATCTAAGTATGTCTTTACTTTGGTTATTAATTGATTGATATACTTGGCAGCTCCCACATTAGGGGCATAAATATTCATGATTGTTAGGTCTTCTTGTTAGATAGACCCTTTGAGTATGATATAGTGTCCCTCTTCATCTCTTACTACAGTCTTTGGGATAACCTTTAATTTATCTGATATGAGGATTGCTACCCCAGCTTTCTTTTGAGGATTATTGGAATGATAAGTGGTTCTCTACCCTTTCATTTTCAGGCTGGAGGTGTCCTTAGGTCTAAGATGAGTCTCTTGTAGACAGCAAATAGATGGGTCTTGCTTTTTTATCCAGTATGAAACCCTGTGCCTTTTGATGGTCATTTAGCCCATTAATGTTCAGAGTTATTATTGAAAGGTATGAATTTAGTTTCATCGTAATACCTATTCAGTCCCTGTTTTTGTGGATTATTTCTTTGGGCTTCCGCTTTCTTTTACAGGGTCCCCCTTAATATTTCTTGCAGAGCTGGTTTGGTGGTCACATATTCTTTCAGTTTCTGCCTATCTTGGAAGCTCTTGATTTCTCCTTCTATTCTGAATAAGAGCCTTGCTGGATAAAGTATTCTTGGCTGCATGTTCTTCTCATTTAGGACCCTGAATATATCCTGCCAGCCCTTTCTGGCCTGCCAGGTCTCTGTGGAGAGGTCTTCTGTTAATCTAATAGTTCTCTCCATATAAGTTAGGGATCTCTTGTCTCTTGCTGCTTTAAGGATTTTCTCTTTATCTTTGGAATTTGCAAGTTTCACTATTAAATGTCAAGGTGTTGAATGGTGTTTATTGATTTTTGGGGGGGACTTCTCTATCTCCTGGATCTGAGTGCCTGTTTCCCTCTCCAGATTAGGGATGTTCTCAGTTATGATTTGTTCAAATATGCTTTCTGGCCCTCTGTCTTTCCAGGCGTTTTCTGGAACCCCAATTAAACGTAGATTTTTTCCTTCTGAGGCTGTCATTTATTTCCCTTAACCTTTCCTCATGGTCTTTCAAATGTTTTTCTCTTTTTTTCCTCAGCTTCCTTCCTTGCCATCAACTTGTCTTCTATGTCACTCACTCTTTTCTACCTCATTAACCCTCATCGTTAGAACCTCCAGTTTGGATTGCATCTCACTTAATTGAGTTTTTATTCCGGCCTGATTAGATCTAAATATTGCAGTCATGAGTCTCTTGAATCCTGTATGCTTTTATCCAGAGCCACTAGTAGCTTTCTAATTGTGCTTCTGAATTGGCTTTCTGACATCAAATTGTAATCCAAATTTTGTAACTCTGTGCAGAGACTACTGTTTCTGATTCTTTCTTTTGTGGTGAGTTCTTCTTTCTAGTCATTTTGCTCAGTGCAGAGTGGCTGTATGAGCAGGCTGAGTGAAGAATATCAACCACAACCTAAATAAATTTCACCCTAGATGATTCTGACAAGGTCAGAGACCAGAAATTGAAAACAAAGATCAGAACGATATAAAACAAAAGGACCAGTAAAGTGAAAAACAAATTTTAAAACAAATTAGTAAAAAATAAAAGGCCAAGCATCCCAAAGAAGAAGAGGAAAAAAAGGAGAAGAAAAAAAAATGGGCAGGGGCTGGGAGATGGTGGTGGTGACAAAGTTGTAGTAGAGGCATAATATAGTCTAACTGAGGAGTTCTAGAGGGTGATCCTTTGGTTCTGAGTTACTAAGTTCTGTATGTCAGAAGATGCTCAGACCCAAATATATTAAACAGAAATACTTGTAGAAGGCCCCACCATTGACCACCAAAACATAAATTAGATAAAAGAGGGGGGGCAGAATGGGAAGGAGGAATCTCACAGAATGAACCAGCATGGTATACCACTTGGTTCTGGATGCATGCTGGTCATGTTTTAGAAGGTATTAATTTACGCCATTGTAGAACAAAATGAGGCAGAGAAAACAAAATACACAAAGCCAAACAAAAAAACATATGTTGTATATCTCCCCAAATTAAGTTGAGTATGTTGAAGGGAATATAGAAGTGGAAAATATATCTAGGACCTGTAATTGTAGAAATATGAAAGTCAAAAAGGAAGAATCTTAAAAATGAAGAGGTGGTAAAATATTGTTGTTAAGGTGGGGAAAGAGAAAAAAATGGAAATTTACAGTCTGATATAAAAACGAGTTGTACTGGAAAAAGGAAGAAAAGAAAAAAATAGGAGGGGTACCCTTTAGTTCTATATACTGTAAATCTCTAGACTTCCCTTGAAGCTTTCCAGCGCTGCTTGGTCAAAAACTCGCTCTTCTCCTGTCCTTTCAGCTGATCTTCTCGGGGAGGGGCCTGCTGTGCTGATTCTCTGGTGTGTGCACCTGAGGGAGCTGCCCCACCTCCTGCCGGGTGCCGGGCTCAGTGGGAGCTGTTTACCCCCAGAGGCCTCTGTTCCCTGGCGGCCCTGCCTCTCCCAGGCACAGGGTGACAGAAGGAGGGACAACAACACTGGCAGCGGCCAGCTCTCCAGCTCTGGAATCAACTCCCGCAGTAACTACCACAGTCTCCCAGTCTGCACTGGCCTGGATGCTCCCCAGCCGGCAGGGGGCACTGATCTGCACAGGTTGGGGGCGCCCCGCGGCAGGAGAGTCCTCACTGTCCTGTGCCCTCCCCGCCTCCGCCTGTCCCAGGGCGAGTGCAGGATCATGGACTTTGTCTGCTGGGTGCTCTGGGATCTGGGGCCTGTGCTGCTGGAATCGCGCTCCCAGGGCCTCGGCTCCTGAAGGCAGCAGGGCACAGACCCCTCCATCCAGAGCCCCCGCCTGACCCACCGGCTTTTCCCCAGGCCTTTACTGAGATCCGCCCACAGTTTGTGCAACGCTTTCCCCCGGCACACTTCCTCTATTATTGATTCAGGGAGACTCTCCGGGTTTTTCTCCAGAATCACTGGGCATTCCTTATCTCCTTGGCCCCAAGGCACTGTTTTTTTCTCTCCTGCCTGAAGTTCTCTAGGTCTCTGAAAAGAATCTATTTATTTTTTCTCTATTCTCTTTCCATCCAGTCCCATGACTTTAAATACTATTTCACTAGTCTTGGTCTCTCCCTGAAACTTCGGATTCATGTAACCATCTGCTTACTTGACATCTCTCACTTTAGCAGGCAACTCAAGCCTAACATGTCCAAAACAGAGCCCTTAATTGTCTTCCCCAGACCTCTTTTTCATTGATCTTTGTCATCTCAGGAAATGGCAAGAGCATTCACTGCACAAACTAAAAACGTAAATCATACCTCATTCCTTTTTTCCTTTATACTATCTGCAAGTCTTCTTGGCTCTACTTTCAAAATATATTCTAAATTCATCTAATTTTCCATTACCACTCCATTATCATGTTCCAAACCACCATCATCTCTCACCTGGACCTTTATGATTCCTTTCTCTCTCTCCTCCTTCCTTCAACAGTTGCTTCCTTGAAGCCTTTCCACTGTCTTCAGAGAGATCATTTAAAAAAGTAAATCAGGTATATTTTTAACTGTTTGAGGAACCTCCACACAGTTTTCCAGAGTGGCTGCACCAGTTCACATTCCCACCAACAGTGTATGAGGGTTCCCTTTTCTCCGAATCCTCTCCAACATTTGTTGTTTCCTGCCTTGTTAATTTTCCCCATTCTCACTGGTGTGAGGTGGTATCTCATTGTGATTTTGATTTGTATTTCCCTGATGGCAAGTGATGCAGAGCATTTTCTCATGTGCATGTTGGCCATGTCTATGTCTTCCTCTGTGAGATTTCTGTTCATGTCTTTTGCCCATTTCATGATTGGATTGTTTGTTTCTTTGGTGTTGAGTTTAATAAGTTCTTTATAGATCTTGGAAACTAGCCCTTTATCTGATATGTCATTTGCAAATATCT
This sequence comes from Canis lupus familiaris, assembly GCF_011100685.1. NCBI lineage: Eukaryota > Metazoa > Chordata > Mammalia > Carnivora > Canidae > Canis > Canis lupus. Next base: position 81,424,551 of record NC_049260.1, read on the forward strand.
TCTCCCATTCTGTAGGTTGTCTTTGAGTTTTGTTGACTGTATCCTTTGCTGTGCAAAAGCTTCTTTCCTCAAACAGTTAAAAATATACCTGCCCTACGACCCAGCAATTGCACTGTTGGGGATTTATCCCAAAGATACAAATGCAATGAAACGCCGGGACACCTGCACCCCGATGTTTATAGCAGCAATGGCCACGATAGCCAAACTGTGGAAGGAGCCTCGGTGTCCAACGAAAGATGAATGGATAAAGAAGATGTGGTTTATGTATACAATGGAATATTACTCAGCTATTAGAAATGACAAATACCCACCATTTGCTTCAACGTGGATGGAACTGGAGGGTATTATGCTGAGTGAAGTAAGCCAGTCGGAGAAGGACAAACATTATATGTTCTCATTCATTTGGGGAATATAAATAATAGTGAAAGGGAATATAAGGGAAGGGAGAAGAAATGTGTGGGCAATATCAGAAAGGGAGACAGAACGTAAAGACTGCTAACTCTGGGAAACGAACTAGGGGTGGTAGAAGGGGAGGAGGGCGGGGGGTGGGAGTGAATGGGTGACAGGCACTGGGGGTTATTCTGTATGTTAGTAAATTGAACACCAATAAAAAATAAATTTAAAAAAAATAAAAAATAAATAAAAAGTAAATCACATCACATCATTTCTTTGTTCAGAACCTTCAATGGCTTCCTACAGCACTTAGAACAAAAATCCAAACTCTGTATCTTGACCTATGAGGCCTTATATGATCTGACAACTACCTACTTTTCAGTTTCATCTGACACCACATTCTCTTCCTTGTTCATTATGTTCTAGCCATCCTGGCCTTCTTTATGATTCTTTAATGTGTCAGGTTATTTCCTGATACCTTGCTTCTCATTCTACCTGGAATACTCTTCCCTTAGATAATGACAGTTTTACCTCCTATTTTTTTCTTGTTTAAGTGCATCAGTCTGTACATCTAGAACCATATTACATTAGAGTAGTAAGTGTTGGTCATTATTTCCTCTCACTTTAATTTGAATGTTTCTGGGGCTTCCCCATTTGACTACTCATTCAGATGCTGACTTTGGGGTTGTGTGTTAAGGAACTATTCATCTATTCGGATTTTATTAAGAGTTCTAAGTAAGAATGGGTGATGAATTTGATAAAATGCCCTTTTAAGATTTGTAGAAGGGGAGGTGGGTGGGGGGATGGGGTGGCTGGGTGACAGGCACTGAGGGGGACACTGAGTGTTATACTATATGTTGGCAAATCGAACTCCAATAAAAAATATATATATAATAAATAACAAAAACTACTTTCATAGGAATTAAATGATGTGGTCCAGGTAGAATGTTTAAAAGTGTATATAGGTCATATTAAAGGCTTGCTATTGTCATTTTCATGGTTCTTCACATTAAAAGTGCTATTTTATAACAGAAACAAAACAAAAAAACAACAACAAGAAAGATTTGTGGAGATTATATGATACTTTTCCTTTTGATCTATTGGTAAATTTTATTAAATCTCTTAATATTGAACTACACTTGCATTTATTCATTATTCAACAATTATTTACTGAGTGCCTACGATGTGCCAGGTTCTATCCTAAGCACTGAAGATACCATAGAAACAAAACATAAGTTTATCATTGCCCTAGCAGAACATACCTTCTAGTGTGAGAGAAAAATGAACAAAATACATAAATTTTATTGTATATTGGAAGGCAACAGATGCTGTGAAGTAGAAAATAACAAGGGAAGTGATAGGGCATACTAAGGTTGTTAGTAGCTGCAATTTTTTTTAAGTAGGCTCCATGCCCAATGTAGGGCTTGAACTCATAACCTGAGATCAAAAGTCACATACTCTACTGACTGAACCATCCAGGCACCCCATAGCTGCAATTTTAAATAGTATGATCAGGGAAGGCCTCACTATGAAAGAAATATTTGTGCAAAGACTTGAAGGACATGCGAAAGTTAGGCTAGGAGGTTGGACAAGTTATCAAGACTGAAGAGAGAAATTTAATGTTAGAAGTATCAATAGAGAACAAAGAATTATTCTCAGAGAAGTAAAGAATTGGAAGATGATTGCAACAAGGAGGGTAACTGGTGGTACAGTGTGAAGACATGAGATTCATTTTTAAAAGCTAGAGGGAAGGGGCATGCCCAGGGATATAAATGTAATGGGAGGAAAAAGAAACAGGCACCACTTGAGAAGACTAGGGAGTGTCATCAAGGGAGATTCAGATTTCAAGAAATTGAAAGGAATATTCAGAGGCTGAAGTGATAAGGGATGATGGACTGTGTGTTCTGGAGGATCTATGGAAGTGTTTCACGAGTTGGTGGGTCATAGGAATTGGAAACAAAATGGGAGATATGAATATCCAGATGGTCATTATTAGGTTATAAACAAGGACTCGGGAGTCTGAGGCTCCTTGTGTTTATTGACAAATAGAGATAAAAGTATAATGTATTTAGTTCTGGTGTCTCAAGACAGCTAGTGGTAGTGAGGCTGTGAGTGTTTGAGGGTGATCATGGGGGCCAGTAGAGATATGGAGGTCCTATAGACAAATCTTATTCCAGAATGAACTGAGCTTACCCTGGACTCCTGTGAGAGAAAAGGTACAAAAAGAAGTACTATGCTTCCATGATCTCATAAGACAGGCATGACAATATAGTACTGGAATCTTTCCAAGTGGTAACATCATAGAAAACTTATCCATTAATTTAAAAAGATATCTATTGGTTTTGTGTCCTGGCTTTGGAGAACACATACCTCTATATTTTTATTCTTCAGAGGTAAATGTTTATATTATTTCAAAGTAGGGATCCATCAGTTTTAATATTTTTCATTTTCCTATAGATCTTTATTGCTCATGAGAATTTTTATAAAATACTTAGATGGCTGCAATGGGAAAAATGTCTCCATAATTAGACATGGGCTTCCATAGTTAAATAACAGGAAGTTAAAATACTGAAGCAATTTGGGATGAGACCTACCCAAACTTTTTCTGTTAATCAAAATTTCCTAACACTAAGTTTCCAATTGAAACTCAAATAGTCTTAACTTCTTTGCTAAGAATCAAATATATTGGAAGTAGCTGCTGTATTTCTGTCAAATAAAAATTTTTTTATAATATTCCAAATCCATAAATTAAATAAGATTATGTTTTAAATTTTCAGTCCAAACTCTCTGTCAATCAGTTTGAAGTCAATAAATAACCATGTCTATTTTCCAGGAATTCATTAAAAGTATTTCTAGGGCAGCCCCGGTGGCCCAGCGGTTTAGCGCCGCCTGCAGCCCAGGGTGAGATCCTAGAGACCCGGAATCGAGTCCCACGTCAGGCTCCCTGCATGGAGCCTGCTTCTCCCTCTGCCTGTGTCTCTGTCCCCCCCCGCCCCGTGTGTCTCTCATTAATAAATAAATAAAATCTTAAAAAAATAAAAGTATTTCTAAAGAAGTCTGATTTAATGTTTCAGAAATTTTTCTGTTAAGATTCCTATTGAACCTTCTACCTTATGAGATATTAACGTGTATGATTCCACTTAATTTGTTCCTTCCTGTCCCTCCTCTGAAACCATTTTTAGTACACAATTTTAATTTTCTCAAGAGGAAAAATTAGTGAGTTGTTTCTGAATTACCCTTCACTAGAGTTGCAAGTGATTTTAAGAACCACTTTAAAGTTCTACCCAGGAGTTGTATCTAAATTTCACATAAGTTATAATTTTTTTCCTTTCTCAAATGTCATTTCAACCTTGGGGAAATTATCTTTTACCTTGAAAAATCTAAACATTTCATACTAAAGAAATAAATATTTATATGCCTTGGTCCAGGTGATATGAGTCATCCTGCAACTTAAGAACTTCTCAACTATCAGATCTGCAAGTTATTATAATAAAAATAGGTCCTTCTTTGTCCAGTAGAATGCTCTGGACATTTACTTTGATGTAGAGCACCTATAACTACCACTTTAAGAAATGCTCTATTTCTCTTAAAATATCTGTTATTATGAAGATTTGAATTTTCAAAATATAAATTAGGAGGTAATTCTTTGCCTAATGAAAATATTAGCCATAGGACATATTTAGGTAATAGGACTTCTGGAGTTCTATTTACAAATATTTTTATATGCATATTTAGTAAACTTAAAATATAAAACTCACATACATGTAATGGTCCACATATTTCATATTGTAAAAACACTTGCTCTCTTTAAGCTTCTTACAAGGAATTCCATTTTCTCCATTACTTATTTGATATGTATTTCCGTCATAACCTGGTGCTTTCATCCTTACCATTCCAGTTCTTAAATCACCAGATGTCTGATATTTCAAGTCTTCTAGCTCATTTTAGAGAAGGCTTTATAATTTACCTTAAACTTAGGTTGTTTTCATTTGTTTATAGAAACCATAGATGGATGGATGGATGGATGGATGGATAGATAGATAGATCATCAACTTGTATCAAAAAGAGAATTAAGGGGCACCTGGGTGGCTCAGGGGTTGAGCATCTGCCTTTGGCTCAGGGCATGATCCCAAGGTGCTGGGATCGAGTCCCACCCACATCAGGCTCCCAGGGAGCCTGCTTCTCCGTCTGCCTATGTCTCTCCCTCTCTCTCTCTCTCTGTATGTCTCTCATGAATAAATAAATACAATCTTTTAAAAAGGGGGACTTAATTAGAGTTAGAGATGAGGCTTTGTACTGTGGTAAAATACACAATATAAAATTTACTGAGAGTGACATGTAGTACATTGACAATGTTATGCAACCATCACCAATATCTAATTCCAGAACATTCCATCAACCCAGGAAGACATCTGTACTCTAAACAGTCACTCCTTTTTTCTCCATCTCCAGCCTCTGACATCCACCAATCTGTTTTCAGTCTCTATGGGTTTATATATTCTGGATGTTTCATATGAATAGAGTCCTACAATATGGGCCTGGCTTCTTTCACTTAGCTTAATGTTTCAGGGTTCCTCCATGTAATAGTACTTCATTGCTTTTTATGGCTGAATAATATTCTATTGTATGGCTATACCACATTTGGTTTTTGTTTGAACACCTGTTTTAAATGATCTGGGGTAGGTACTCAGGAGTAGAATTGCTGGGTCATGTGCTAATTGAGATGAGACATTTTTCAGTAAAATCTTACCAAACCAATCAACAGTCCCATTTTTGTGTGTGTGTGTAAGGATCATGTTGTTGTCTTCTGTTAATAACTATTAGGGGCTCCTAAACTTCTCTAGGAATTGTGGTATGGGAGTATATACTGGGATACTACAGATGGCATCACCAACCCACACCCAACCTAAGAACTAACTACTTTTTATTCAAAGTGTCAACTGATGTAAAGTCCATTGAAAGCCCCCAACCTTAGCAGGTGCACTAGTCTATACCTTCAGACAATGAAAGTTACAAGCAAGTAACCAACATGTTCCTATATAGCATTGGAGTCAGACAGACCTTAGTTCAATTATACACAATTGCTCGTTGGCCACTCAGTAAACTTATCCGTATCTCAGTTTCACCATCTATAAAATGAGGGTATTCCTGCCTCTCAAGATTGTTATGAGGGAAGGGCCTAGCCCTGCACAAAGCTGGAACTTAATAAATGAGTTCTCATTTCCACTTATTTCCCTACACTCTTCACATTAACTGTTCTTCAAGACAGCAGTATTTTTCTTCTCATTTTCTCTTTCAGGTTAAAATTAAACTGCCAAATACGAACCCTTCTGAAATTAAAATTGATATCCAGGAATTGATCATTGACCTCCGTACTCCTAATAAGTGAGTACTACTTAGAACTAGAATAACAACAACAACAAAAAAGAACTAGAATAACATGTTATAATATTAATGAAACTTTAGTCAATATTCTTAAAGTGTACATTGTTATTTTGCATCACCCCTAAAGTCTGAAAAAAAGTGAAAGTCATTCAGATGTTTGATCTACATAGTATAAATATAAATGTATTTGGAAACACCTAATTTTTTTCTGCTTTGCATCCATACATTTGGAGTAGGTTGATATCACCAAAACAGTTCTTGACATTCAGATATAGTTTGCTTATCTGTGAGGAAAAATAATGAGAAGTGAAAATCTCTTAAGATGTAAGTCTTTCATGTGTTTTTTTGTACAATGATGGCATAAGAGAAGCAATATCTTTAAACTTTGTAGTTTTTGTGGGGATCTAAAGTTAAATTTGATTATACTTATTTAGAAATGAACAGAAAAATCTTGTCATCAATTACTTAAAACAAAAATTCTAACAACTAATTTATCACTAGCTCCTCAAGTAGTGCGAATACGTTGAAAAATAATACAGGTAATAGTGGAATAATTCAATTAAGCATTGATATTTTCAAGAGTCCTATTACACAGGTTCAAATTATCTTCCCAAAGCACAACATACAGTAAGATTCTGATATAAATATTATCTTGAAGCCTGGACAAATCAGTGCTGTCTCTCAAAACCAACTGTAAAGAAGGAATCCATGGAACCTAGTGTGTGCTAGATAAAATATCTAAATATCTCACTGCTAAAAAAAATAAAATATAAATAAATAAATATCTCACTGCTTTGTTCACTTTTCATCTCAATGTATAGCAGTTAGCACACTTGGGTTGATAGCAGTGGTTCTTTCTCTGTAACTCACGAACATTTCAAACTGGGTGTGGCTAGCAGTCAGCTACTGGCACCTTTTCTTTCTTACATTATCAGTATCAATAGTTCTCCCCTGTTGATCTTAGGACTTCAAAAAATAAAAAGTAGATCCTTCACACAAAAGACTTCTATGTGTAAACAACCCAGTGTATATACATAGCTTAACCTTGATTTCATTACAGCAGATGGATTTAACCCAAAATGATCTACAGATGAATATATATCAAATATTTTTCATTACTTTTATCATTTCCAAAATATATTCTCACAAGAAATTGTCTCATGTTATAAAAATTACACCCACTATTCCTACCATTCACTTCAAGGAGTATTGTACTTTTTAAATTCATATTATAAATGCTTCTATTCTCTCATACAACCTCTGCATGGAAAGTTGCTTAAATGAACAGTTAATCTTCCATAATATTGGTGTGCTTGTTAAAAGCACATACATATCTACACACCATGGAATTAATTTCCGTTCCCGTAGCAGTTCTCCACCAATCTTTAGGCAGCTGCTCTGTCTATGCTGTCATTCCAGATATCTATCAGAGCCCACTAAATGAAAGACTCACACAGAGATACCTGTCCACATAGAATGTGAGCTACACTAGAATTTTTGAATCATATACTGTTCTTATATATTAAATGCTCTGTGCAGAGAGGTGCTGTCTCCTGAGAAAAGAAATCATGAATTATTATAGAAGACTGAAGATAGGTTTTCATCATTTTTACCATTTTTCCTAAACACTTGAGCATTTTTTGGAGCCATGCTATTATCCAAAATTGTATTGTTGGAAATGTGTCTTTTTTTTTCAGTTTATTGATATTCACATAAACTTTCTTTAGTTTCTAATTTTGACACACTATAACACTGTTTACTCACCCCAAGAAAGGTAAGAGAAAATATCCTCCTGTTCGTGTATGTTTAAGACAGAACAAGTGAATCTATTTTAATTGAATGGACTAGTAATATCAGTCAAATGATAGTTAACTGCATTAGAATTATCAATAAAACCCAGATTTTTGGAATTATACAACCTTAAGAAATAAAGCAATGTCTTAAATTTTTCATTTTTAAAAAACTGGTTGTTTTGCATTGTCAATTCCCAACATGGAGTAGATGGAAAGGAGGAAAGATAGGAGAAATTGGATAATTTCCCAAGGACTTTTGTCTTCATAAGAGGTTTCATTATTTTTTGAAGTGAATCCTAAGAATGTCATAAATGAATTCCATGAATGGGAAAATAAAAACATATTGTAAATAAAAGTATGAGTTAATTTTTGGTTGAATGCTGTTCAGATTATTCTCACCTTTGCTGTGTCCTTTAATTCAGATTGATTGAGAATTGACTGATACTCAAAGTGAAAAAATTTTTTCAAAATGAAATAGTGAAGTTCAGCTCAGTAGCTATTTCTGCACTTTGAAAATAGTTATGGTTCCAATAGAAAACTTTTAAAAAGCCATATTTATTTTAACCCAGATATTTAGATAAAATAATTTATTAACTATGTAAAATAAAAGCTGCATTATGTGAATATGCACAGAACAAGGTTGTCCTGTATTTAAATCTCTTGCAAGGAACATCACCTTGACTTTGCTAATATAAATGTAAGTATGCAAGTCTCTAGAGTTCATTTTATGGATAGTTTTTTTTTGTCTTTACTTTTACATATTATAGTTCACGTTTAAATAATTGCTAATGAAAATCAACACGATGAACATTTGATCAGTGCTTAAACTGTAGCTTCTTAAAAGCAAGTACACTATCGAAATAAAGGCTGAGGGATTGGGTTTAAATGTTTATTCATATGTGGTAGTGCTAATCTATAGTAGGTATTCAAATATTATTTTGTGGTGACCTATTTGCTTTTCATCCATTTATTTATTCACTCAACAAACATAGGTCTTCTGCTAGACACTGGGGGGACACGAAGATAAGATATAGTTCTGTCCTTCAATGAATTGTACATGGAAAAGTATTTGTAGATTTTTATTTTGTTTAAATATAAATCTCAACTCAGATATCAAGCAGTAAAACAGACTAGACAAAAATACTTCCTTTCTCCTAAGATCCTAAATAAGTTTCAGTTTCTGTTGTTCAAAATTTTAGTATGTGAAGCCATACTACTAAAGACTAGACAGAAATGCAGGGATAGATGGATCATTACAATGGCCACTGTCTCTTCTGAATTTATTTCTCTCTGGACAAAGAGGTGTACATTATCATTGGAACTCCTTCTTCGGCTGATTTATAGTTGTCTTAGTGCAATGAAGCTACCACCACTGAGCTTTGCTTTATTTTTAAAGTGCATATATTATCATTTGTAGGATAAAGGATAAAGCAAATCTAACTCCAGCTCAACCTATATTATAAACAATTTTAAAAAGATAGACTCTAAATATTTTTTGCACCTGCTTTTTTTGAGATGCCAAATATAGACTATATTGAAATACATCACCATATCATTACTTCTGATAGAGAGAGCAGTTTTTCCTACCCTAAATATCTGGAATGGAACAAGAGTAACAGAAAATTTCTCCTTTAGGTTCCAGAGACATGTGATAAATACTTTTAATGAGCCCAATTTCCTGAACTTAAGTATTTGCAAATGAGTAAAGAGGCAATTGGTTTTCAAGAGTTTGTTTTCAAACACTAGTTATTTATATAAGTATTCAGTAAGTATCCCTAAAAAATACCAGATTACTTTACTAATTTGGGTCTTATGCCTTCTAAAAGAGTTTTTTGGTCCACTTTTTATAGAGATACTCAAGCCTTCTCTATGAAGAATGTGAGGTAATGAGTTTTGTGCATTTAATTTTCTTCAGCTACCAGCATGTGCTGACCCCATGCATAATACAGATTCATACCACTATGAGAGAATTATGGATGTCTCATCCCAGCAATGCATCTAAAGCATGCAGCTATCCAGCAACTGAGCCACAACTGCAAAATAAACCCTGAAATCTCTCACAAGGCTTTCATTCAATGTATAGTAGAAAGAACCAGAAGCAAGCCCAGAGTAGCACTTTCATTGATCTGGTATTAGAATTATTCCAGGCCGAATTTCAATAACTATACCTGTAGTGGAGACTCAGCCTAAGGTTGCATTAGCAGAATTATTATAGAACTATTCCAATTTTCAGATTTGTGTCAATCACATTCCATCTACACGTAAGCATGGCTGGCAACAGATCTATCCAACCAACTTAAAATTGCAGTGGCTCGGGACTCCTGGGTGGCTCAGTAGGTTAGTCATCTATTTTCAGCTCAGGTCATAATCCCAGAGTCCTGGGATCAAGCCCTGCATTGAGGTCCCTGCTCAGTGGGGAGTCTGCTTCTCCCTCTGCCCCTCCGCCTGCTCATGCTTATGCTTTGTCTCTCCCTGAAAAAAATAAATAAAATTTTAAAATCTTAAAAAAAAAATAAAGTTGCAGTGGCTGTATTCTTCTGCCTATTATCCAAGCCTGAGACTATGTGTCTATAATGCAAAATGAGGTCAATTTTGGAAAAAAAAGAGTGGGGGATCAAAACCCCTGCTTGGACTTTTAAGGCCAAAACTCTGGTATATGATTTATGTTATTTAGGCATATTTTTGATCCAGTACTTGTACTGTCTCATATTGTTCTTTGGTTCCTAATCTTCTGATACTTTGTATTGCTTTCCATTACCTTATTAAAAGTGACATCTTCTGGATTTCACTTTAGGAAGCTGATTCTGGGTTTTTATCCTGTCTTGTTTTGTTCTGATTTTTAGGAAGTTGTTGATAACTCTTCCTCAACCTGTGGAATGCAGCAGTGCCAAAGCTTTCTATATCCTGGAGACTGAGACTCTTGAAGTCACCATGACTATGAAAAGAGAACTGGATCTCATTAATTTCTTCTAAAACTTCATGAATAAGGAGGAAAAATGGCACAATAGCACTGATAAAAAATAAAACTTTGAAAAAATTGGTTAATGTTTTCTATCTTATTATTCTGACATATTTCTGAAAGGGTCTAAATTCAATTAAAGTGAGATCCTGATATTTACAATCATGTCTATTACTCTGGTGAGAAATATTGTTTTCTCATATTCATAAGTTATTCCATTTTTATAGCAATAGCTGGATAAAACTGACAGGTTAGCCAGTCAGATTACTGCATGGCCAATTAAAACTGAAATATTGGGCAGCCCGGGTGGCTCAGCGGTTTAGTGCCACCTTGGCCCAGGGCCTGATCCTGGAGATCCGGGATCGAGTCCGACGTCCAGCTCCCTGCATGGAGCCTGCTTCTCCTCTGCCTGTGTCTCTGCCTCTCTCTCTGTCTCTCTGTGTCTGTCATGAATAAATAAATAAAATCTTAAAAAAAACTGAAATATGACCATGAAATGGTTGGTCCACTTATTTCAGGAGTCTGAAGAACTTAAGCCAATTAATTATACTATGATGCAATCAGTTGCATTGCAGTTGGACATTATTATCACCAGAAAAGTTTATTTGGTTGCCTTTTCATTGATTTGATCAAATGATCTACAGTGTTCTCTGGTTAGGCTCTCACAATTCTGGAAAATATAAATAACAAAGGATTATAAATAGTTTGGAGCACCATACTAACAACATGTTTTACTTGAATAAGCAATACTTCAGAGCACACAGCATTATTTAGCTTCCCCAGTCCTGCTCTTGATATTTGGATCTAGTTAGGTTAAAAATAGTCTTCCTTTTGTGCACTAATAATTACTAACAATGCCTTTTGAGGTACTGTATGTATATTTAGTATCGAAATCCTTGACATTTAAAAGGAATATAAATAAAGTGTAGTGCATTCATAAAACTTGTTCTTATTTCCTATCTTTATTCATAATTGATCATACCTATTTTTATTTTTTTATTTTTTTTTAAATTTTTTTTCAATTTTTATTTATTTATGATAGTCACAGAGAGAGAGAGAGAGAGACATAGGCCGAGGGAGAAGCAGGCTCCATGCACCAGGACCCCGATGTGGGATTCGATCCTGGGTCTCCAGGATCGTGCCCTGGGCCAAAGGCAGGCGCCAAACCGCTGCGCCACCCAGGGATCCCGATCATACCTATTTTTATGAATTATGTCAATGTCTTCTGCCTCTTCTAGACTGTATTTCCTGTTTATTTCAGAATTATGAATAAATCACATTTTAAAGCTCATTTAAGTAGGCTTCACACATCACTGTAGAATTGTGAAGGTAACAGTGAAATTTTGAGAAGAGATGAAAAATTGAAAGATGTTTATCACTTCTGTATGATTAAAGGACTAAATATTCAAGCAGATGTTTTCTGGACTTACTTTTGTTGATAACTACCAAGTGCCTAGTTTGTGATGATCTAATAGAAGGAAAAGACTGAGATTTGGGCCAAAGTAGTTGTGTTAAAACCTTGAGTTGTAGAGAATTTGCCATTGAAATTAACAGCATGACTCCTCTATGGCAGCAAGAGTTGAGGGTAGGATTAACTAAAAGGAACTAGTGTCTGTGAATTTAAGTCCATGATGTTGCAGGAACAAAAAAATGTCCTACTTTGCTTCCTCAGCATCTTTTTTGAAGGCTATATTTTAAGAATTTAAGATTATACCCTGTAGTGTAAATCTGGGAGGAGGCCTAAGCAGTAACCAATATTTTTCTTCTCTAAAGAGCAATAGTGAGTCAGTGGAAAATGTATCTCTTTTTCCTATGTACTGGCCCTAATTACAGAGACCATTATTATTCAAGCTGACTGAATGTGTACAAGTTGTCCCTGGAAGAGAAGATAAAGCATATCCAAGCCAACTTGAATTGGGCTTTGGTTATGTTGTAGTGTATCAATTATATAATGAAACAGAGCTTCAAGACAGTGAAATGTGATCCAGTAATTTATACCCATCTGCACATCATCCTACTTCACTGTCTTTGGCCTCAGAAATAACAACTTTGTTGTCATTTTGTTTTTAAGCTAATTCATAGGACTTCCTCCCTTTAAAAGGGACTAGTCCAGTAAAGCAGACAGAGAAAAGAGAAGACAAAAGGAAACTTATCTGGTCAGCATTTTTCAATGAATCTTAGCCATACCAGGAGAACTCAAAGATATAACCACAATTGTGGCATCTTAGTAGCCTTCTCCTTTATGAACTTCTTCATTTTTTGTTTCCATAATGTCCAGTAGCACTTGTGAGGATTCAATCATGCATCCATCCATTTATGCTTTCTTTCAACAAATATCCATTGAATGCTTACCACATGCCTGGCTCTATATTAGGTGCTGGGGATATAGCAATGGGCAAACCATCCATGGTCCCCATACTTACAGAGCAAATGGTTTATCAAAGAAGACAAACAATAAACACATAAACATGTATTTGTAAGTTTCTTTTTACTGCTAAGAAGGAAAAGAATGGGTGCTTTGAAAATATCTATCAGAGAAACCAAACTTAGTGTGGGGGAGTGAGAGAAGAAAAAGTTTCCCTAAGGATTTAATACTTCAGCTGAAACATGAAGAATACTTGGGACTTGGAAAGGTGAAGAGAGTGTTGGGGGAAGGAGAGCAGCTGGACTTCCAGGTTCAAGGGGTAGCACATGTGAAGACCTAGATAGCAAGGACTTGGAGAGTTCAAGGAAATGAAAGACAGCATTGTTGGACTAGAGTGAATCTGGGGAGTGTGGCTGGAAGTAAGGTCAGAAATGTAGGCTAGATGGGGTACCTGGGTGGCTCAGTCCACTAAGTATCTGCCTTTGGCTCAGGTCATGATCCCAGAGCCCCACATGGAGCTCCACATTGAGCTTTCCTCAGTGGGGAATCTACTTCTCCCTCTCCTTCTGCTCTTCCCTCTCCCTCCCTTGCTCATGCTCTCTCTATCTTAAATAAATAGATAAAATCTTAAAAAAAGGAAATGTAGGCTGGAGCAATGTCACCCAAAACCTTGCAGTCTCAGGTTAGGAAATTGGATTTTATTCTCAATGGTGTGGGAAAGAGACTATATTAGGGCCAGAATGGAAAGGAGGAGACCAGTTATGAGGCTATGGCAAAAACCAAGCAAGTTGTTATTCTACAAGTTATCCTAAGTGCAATTCATTGTTGTTTTTTTTAATTAGGAAAAATATATATATGTGTACATGTGCCAAGCAGGAAAATTTAACAACACAGAAAAGTCTTTAAAAATAAATCAAAGCTATAAATAAATAAACAAAGCAAAGCTAAAAATCACCTGTAAGCCAACAAACCATATATAACCACTATTACCATTTTTAGTGCCTCTTTTTAACCTTTTTTTCAATGCATAACGTAGATGTTATTTTTCCCCAGATGGGATAATATTGCACAAACTGGTTTTATTACCTACTTTCTTTTTAATTTCCAAGTAAATACTTTTTTATTTTTGTTTCTTGGAATTCTAATTGTATTGCAATGTGATAAAACATCTATGTGTATTTTTAAAGAATGAGTATTCTGTAATTATTTGGTATAGAATTCCATGTACATCTTGAATTTTTTTAATTGGACTGTTTAAATCTTCTATATTCTTGTTAGTTTTTGGTCTGCTTTCTCTATCAACATGGAGAAGTGCATTAAAATTTACCTCCAATGATAGATTTGTTGGTATCTCCTTGTAATTCTGTCAGGTTTTCTCTTACGTATTTTGAGGCAATATATTTGGGTGCAGACAGATTTAGAACTGTTATATTTTCCTGGTAAATTCTTTCTTTTATAAATATACTATGGCACTCTTTATCCTTAATATTTATCACTTTGTATGTTTTATATGCTTTATATGTTTTGTATGTTTAACCTTACCATACCTACATCAATTTTGGTTAATATTTGTATGGCCTTTTCCCATCATTTCTTATGCCCTTATGTTTTGGGTGACTTTTATGAAAAGAATTTAGCTAAATTTTGGATTTTTAAATTTTTCAAAAGATTTTATTTTTTTTTTTAAATTTTTATTTATTTATGATAGTCACAGAGAGAGAGAGAGAGAGAGAGAGAGGCAGAGACACAGGCAGAGGGAGAAGCAGGCTCCATGCACCGGGAGCCTGACGTGGGATTCGATCCCAGGTCTCCAGGATCGCGCCCTGGGCCAAAGGCAGGCGCTAAACCACTGCGCCACCCAGGGATCCCAAAAGATTTTATTTATTTATTTGAGAGAGAGAGAGAGAGAGCATAAGGGAGAGGAGCGGAGGGAGAGGGAGAAGGGGATTCCCCGCTGAGCAGGATTGTGGGGCTCCATCTCAAGACACTGGAACCATGACCTAAGCCAAAGGAAGAGGCTTAATCAACTGAGCCACCCAGGCGCCCCTAAATTTTGGATTTTAAAATGCAAGCAAGATTCTGTCTTTAAACTCACAAGTTTTAGTCTAGCCACATTTATTATGATTAACGATATATATGGATTTATCTATATCACCTTATGGAATTTCTCTCTTATTCTGCTTTTTTCTACCCTTCCCCCCCTCCTTTCATGCCTTATTTCCCTATTAGTCAATTTTTTAAATTATTTTTTTTCCTCCCAGTGGTTTGGAGGTTATACATTTTGGTTCTTTCTTTTCCTTTTACTTAAAATGTCGAAAATTTCTCAATAGTTCTGCCCTCCCCTAAAGCAATTCAAGGACTTAGACAATTTTATCCAAACCATGCCGCTCCAACTTTGTTTTTATAGCCCCAAATTATTCACCATCCTCATTATTTTTTTTTTACAACCAATGCTTATTTAGATCTACCCACATGTTTACCAATATTTTTGTTCACAATTCTCTTTCCCACTTCAGTGCTTCCTTTCAGAAGTAAACACATAAGTATGACTTTTGGCAAGGATTTATGAATTCTTGATCCTCTCGGTTCATTTCTGGAAATGTTTTTACTGCCCTCACAGAATAATAATTTAGCTGGCAGGAGGAGGTGCCTGCCTGGCTCAGTTGGTAGAGTGTGTGACTCTTGATCTTGGGGTTGTGTTTTCAAGTCCCACATTGGGTGTGGCGGTTACTTAAAAATAAAATTTTTAAAAAATAATTTAGCTGCATTTTGAAATCTAGGTTGACAGATATTCTCCCTAAGAACTTTGAAGGTATTATTTACCTGTTTTCTAGCCTATATTTTATAATTTCAAAGTCTGCTGTTTATCTCATCATTGTTGCTTTGGATGTAACCTGTCTTTCCTCTTATAGTTTTCAAGAATTTTCTCTTTGTTTTTGGTTCTGTAGTTTGAGTCTAACATGTCTGGATATAGATTTAATTTTATTTAGTTTATTTGGCACTTGCCCTTCTTGAGTCTTTTATCAATCCTGGAAAATCCTTAGCCATTATCTCCTTGAATATTGCCTTTCTTTGGTTCTATTTTCCTCATGGAACGCATCTCAGATTAATATTTCAACCTTCATTCTCTCCTCTATGTCACTTTGCCGCTCCATCATACTTCCCATCTCTATTTGTTCTTTATACTGGACAATTTTCTCAGAGCTAGCCACCTCCACCCCCAGCTCAGTGGTTCTCAGGATTCTAAGCTTGCTGGCGTCTGTGTCCACTGGTTCTCACTCATGTTAGATAATTTATTCTTGCAGGTTTTTATTGTGATGTCTTCTTTAATGGGATTTGTAAAAAAAATTCTGTGAAAACATTTGTGGTCTGTGTTGTGGGAACATCCATTCAAAACAGTTCTACTTTTGCTTCTGCCAAGAGCATCAGAGTAAAGATTCCTGGTAATTCAGATAGTATAAATTAAAATCTAAAACCCACATGAGTTTCAGGCCTGTGCTTTAATTCACAGATATATATGTATTTTTTTTTTATATCTAGGACTTCGACACGGACAGATGAACTTCCTTGTACTTTCCTTCTGTTAAAGATGTAGATTTTTTTCTAGTCCAACCTTTTATGGAGAGTACATCCCTCCTGGGGGAACTTAACTGATGGGACCATTGGACCCAAGACTTCATCTCCTGTCCCTGTGGTTCTTTTTTGGTTAACTTCTTATTTTAATTCCATATAGTTAACATACAGTGTTATATTGGTTTCAGGTATACAAGAGAGTGATTCAGCACTTCTATTCAACACCAAGTGTTCATCACAGCAAGTCCACTCCTTCATCCCTGTCACCTATTTCACCTATCCCCCCACCTACCTCCCAACTGGTAACCATCAGTTTGTCTCTAGAGTTAAGAGTTTCTGTTTCTGGATTTGTGTCTCTCTCTCCCTTTATTTTCCATTGATCAATTGTTTTGTTCCTTAAATTCCATATATGAATGAAATCATATGGTATTTGTCTTTCTCTGACTGACTTATTTTGCTTAGCATAATATTCCATCCACATTGTTGCAAATGGCAAGATTTCATTCTTTTTGATGGCTGAGGAATATCCCATTGTGTATATATACCACATCTTCTTTACCAATTCATCAGTCGAAGGACATTTGGGCTCTTTGCATAGTTTGGCTGTTGTTGATAATGCTGCTTAAATGTCGGGGTACATGTGCCCCTTTGAATTTGTACTTTTGTGTCCTTTAGGAAAATACCTAGTACATTGCACTAGACCTAGTGCAATTGCTGGGTCCTAGGGTAGTCCTATTTTTTATAATTTGTTTTGTGACCTAATATGTGATCTATTATGGAGAATGTTCCAAATGCACTTGAAAAGGTGGTGTATTCTGCTGTTTTAGCATGGAGTATTCTGAATATATCTGTTAGATCCATCTGTTCTAGTGTGTCATTCAAAGCCATTGTTTCCTTGTTGAATTTCTGTTTACACAATCTGTCCTTTGTGTCCTTTAAACTAAGTCCTTTGTCCTTTAACACCCTTTAAGTGGGGTGTTAAAGTCTCCTACTATTACTGTGTTATTATCAATTAGCTCTTTTATGTTTGTTATTAACTGTTTTATGTATTTGGGTGCTCCATGTGGGTGCATAAATATTTACAATTGTTATATCTTCTTGTTGGATTGACCCCTTTATTGTGATAGTGTCCTTCTTTGTCTCTTGTTATAGTCTTTGTTTTAAAGTCTATTTTGTCCGATATAAGTATTGCTACTTCAGCTTTCTTTTGAAATCCATTTGCATGATACATGTTTCTCCATCCCCTCACTTTCCATCTGCAGGTGTCTTAAGGTCTAAAATGAGTCTCTTGGGGATGCCTGCGTGGCTCAGCGGTTGAGGATCTGCCTTTGGCTCAGGGTGTAATCCCAGAGTACCGGGATCGAGTCCCACATCAGGCTTCCTGCATGGAGCCTGCTTCTCCCTCTGCCTATGTCTCTGCCTTTCTCTCTCTGCCTTTCATGAATGAATAAGATATTTTTAAAAATAAAATAGGTCTTGTTTTTTATCCATTCTTTCCCTCTATGTCTTTTGATTGGAGCATTTAGTCCATTTGCATTAAAAAATTATTGATAAATATGTATTTATTGCCATTTTATTTTTTGTTTTGTGGTTGTTTCTGAAGGTTTTTTTCTGATCATGTCTTATCTTTCTCTCTTTCATGGTTTGTTGGTTTTATTTAGGGATATATTTGGATTTCTTTCTCTTTATTCTTTGCATATTTATTAGTGGTTTTTGATTTTTGGTTACCATTAGGTTTGTATATAACATCTTCTGCATATAGCAGTCTACATTACATTAATGATCATCTAAGTCCACTCCTGCCTGTGTTTTAGGTATATGTTGTCATATTTTACACACTTTTATTTTGTGAGTTCCTTGACTGATTTTTTTTACAGAAATATTCATTTTTACTGCTTTTGTGTTTCCTACCTTCAGCTGTCATTTTGGGTCTTTCCTTTCCACTCAAAAAGTACCCTTCAATTTTTCTTGCTAGGCTGGTTTTATGGTCATGAACTCCTTTAATTTTTATTTCTCTGGGAAACTCTTTATCTCTCCTTCTATTTTGACTGGTAGCCTTGCTGGATAGAGTATTCTTTGCTATAGATTTTTCCCATTCAGCACTTTGAATATATCATGCTCTTTTCTTCTGGCTTGAAAAATTTCTGCTAAAAAATCCCCTGATAATTTTACGAGGTTTCCTTTGTATCTTACTGAATTCTTTTGTCTTGCTGCTTTTACAATTTTTATTTGTCACCATATTTTGCCAATTTAATTGCAGTATGTCTTAGTGTGGATCTAAGACACTTTTGTTGGTTTTCTTGGGGTCCTCTGTGCATCCTAGACCTGGATATCTGTTTTCTTCCCCAGATTAGGGAAGTATTGAGGTATTATTTCTTCAAATAACTTTTCTGCCCTTTTTTCCCTTTTTCTGGGACTCCTATAATACAAATGTTATTACATCTGATGGAGTCCCTCAGTTCCCTTAGTCTATTTTAGTTTTGCATCATTATTTTTTCTCTTTTTTGTTCAGCCTGATTACTTTCCATTTCTCTGTCTTCTAGGTCATTCATTCATTCCTCTACTTATTCAAGCCTGCTGTTCATTGCATCAAGAGTGTTTCTAATCTCATCTTTTGCACTCTTCATCTCTGATGGGTTCCTTTTTGTCTCTGTATTAAGGGTCTTACTGATGTCCTCTACTCATTTCTGAAGTTCAGTGAGTATCTTTAAGATCACTACTTTAAATTCTTTATAAGGCATGTTACTTATATTTGTTTCACTTAGATCTCTGGCTGCAGCCTTGTCCTGTTCTTTCATTTTGGACAAACTTCAGTCTTCTCATTTGGCCCAAGTCCCTGTGCCTATTTCTGTGTATTAAGAAAATCAACTGTGTCTCCTGTTCTTTTTTTTAAGATTTATTTATCTATTTTAGAGAGAGAGAGCACACATGAGTGGGGGGAGGGGCAGAGGAAGAAGGAGAGAATCCCCAAGCAGACTTCCCACTAAGTACAGAGCTCTATCCCATTACCCTAAGATCATGACCTGAGCCAAAATCAAGAGTTGGATGCTTAACCTACTAAGCCACCCAGGCACCCCATATCTCCTGTTCTTAAAAATAATGGCCTTATGAAGAAGAGGTCCTATAGTTCCCTGCCATGTAGTATCCCTTCTTCCCCAGGGCCTGGAACTTTCAGGAGTATCTCCAATGTGTGCTGCATGTACTCTGCTGTTTTGTTCTGGCTGCTGATGGGCAAGGGAGGGAAATGGTGCCTGCCAGTTCCTTTGTTCTCAGAGGTGTCTCTCCATGAATGCTGTCACTCTGGGACATACTATAAGAGGAGCAACTAACCTCCCCACTGTGTGCCCCAGATGCTCTTCAGATCATTGTTTCCACATTGTATGTTCCACAGGCCGTTTGCAATGGCTTCTCTCCAAGAGTAGCTCCAATGCCCTCTGGGCTCTATCTGAGCCAAGCCGGCTAATCTTTAAAGTTCCAACTTTTAGCCCCACTGGTTGAAAGAACTAGCAAAATTCAGGCCCTGTTGCTTTCCAAGGCAATTGCTATGGAGACTTGTTTTCCCCATGCAGTTCTCTGTGTGCTAGTCTTTCTCTTACCCTTCTCTGAAACCGTGGCTCCCTCACTACCACAGTGGCCACAGTCCATTTCTCTCCCAAACCATGTCTCTGTACTTCCTATCTTCTTCAATGTGACCTCTTCTCTACTTTTAGTTGTGAAGTGTTCTGCCAGTCTTCAGGTAGATTTATGGGGTATTTAGGATGATTTGATAGTTATCTACCTGTATTCATGGGATTAAGTGAGTGTAGGGTCCTGCTCTACCACCTTCTTCCCCTCCTCCCCCTATGATTCTTAAAAGTTGGAATTCCCTTCTCAGGGCAACAACAACTTCCACTCACAAGATTACAACTTTGATTTTCAGTTTCCTCTTTGTTTCTAGAATCCAGGGGTTTTCCTTTATTTCTTGGGAGCTCAGTAATGAAATTTATTTTCATTCATGCAATTAAAAGAATGTTTGTATATTTTATCTTGCACTTACAGAAGTGTGTAACAAAAGGTTTTCAGGTAATTTAGTTGGCCATATTGTTGAAAATGGTAAGTCTTCTTCCTTAACTTAGCAAAATATTTTGAACATCTCCCCATGTTAATAAATATTCTTTAACATAATTATAGATTGAATTTCCCAGAAATCAGTCTCCAAGTAAGGCAAGAGTGTATGGGAGAGTGCACTTGCTAGAAGTCAAATTGCTAAGTAATTGCATTTTAAAATATTTTGATAGATTTAGCTAACTTGCCTATCAAAAAGCTTATACTTGTGTATACTTCCCCCAAAAGTATATGAATAATTACTTGTCTGCACTCTGAGAAACCCCAAATATCATTATCCTTTTTCATTTCCAATTTAATAAGGAAAAATTACATTATATTATTTTTACAATCTACCTTCTTTGACATTGACATCGTTTTGTGTTGGTCTCAGCCTACCCATACTGATACTAACAGCTAGGAATGCCTGGAGCCACACAGGCATTTCCCCAACAAGAGCCAATGTGTGGCTGGACTGGCCCTCATGTTTTTTACTGTGATTGCAAGAAATTTCTACATAACAACCAGTAGGGAACTTTGGAAAAACAAAAATTATCATTTACATATTCAGGAAGGTACACAGCATGCCAGGGCTACACAGAGAGGTCACAGGTAAGGAGTTTGTGTTCTGATTTTATTGAGTCAAAGGTGAGGTGCCTAGGGCTTCCTGGATTCACTCTTCATTGGTGAATTTAAAACATAAAGGTGGGAATTAAAGCACAAGAAGGGTAAAGCAGTCAGTTATCTAGATCAACCAGAGCTTTCTTCTTCTTTATTTTTAAAGATTTTATTTATTTATTCATGAGAGACACAGAGACACAACACAGGAAGGAGAAGTGGGCTCCATGCAGGGAGCCTGACATGGGACTCGATCCTGGGACTCCAGGATCATGCTCTGGGCCAAAGGCAGGTGCTAAACCTCCGAGCTACCCCAGCTGCCCTAGATCAACCAGAGCTTTCTAAAAGGGGAACTTCATTGGGGCACCTGGGTGGCTCCAGTCAGTTAAGCATCTGACTCTTATTTCTGCTTGGGTCATGATCTCAGGGTTGTGAGATCAAGTCCTGTGTTGGGCTCTGTGCTGGGTGTGGAACCTGTATAGGATTCTCTCTTTCCCTCTCCCCCTCCCCCTAAAAAATAATAAAATAAAATGGGAACTTTGTAGGTGGGGGTTGCTTGTCTCTTTATCTACTTGTGTAGCTGGTAATGTATTTATTTGAGATGGAAGTCTTTGATATGATGCCTCAGCAATCAAAAGTTTAATATCAGGCCTTTATAATCAAAGAAACTAATTGTCAGGTACTTACACTATAGACATGCTAGGGAAGTTGAACAATATTTTATATATTAATTAGTCATTTGTGTTCTTGTTTTGAGGACTTTTTTTCTTTTGATCATTTTTGTATTAGAATATTTAACTTTTTCTTATTTATTTGTAAAAGCTTCTTATATATTAAAAATATCAAATTTGCGGGATCCCTGGGTGGCGCAGTGGTTTGGCGCCTGCCTTTGGCCCAGGGCACGATCCTGGAGACCCGGGATCGAATCCCACGTCGGGCTCCTGGTGCATGGAGCCTGCTTCTCTCTCTGCCTCTCTCTCTCTCTGTGTGACTATCATAAATAAATAAAAAAGGAGAATTATTAAAAAAAATATCAAATTTGGTTATCTGTAATATATTTTACAAATATTTTCCCCAGGATGTTCTTTACCTTTTAATTTTGTTTCTAGTATTTTTAATAGGAAGTTTTAAATTTTATGTAGCATATTTGTAAACAAATTATTCACTTATTTTTATTTTGATATTTTTAAGGCTTCATCTTATACTTTTAACTGTATCCATCTGGAACTTATTTTAAAACAATTAATTTTTAGCATCCTGATACTAGACTCTGACTTCTTCCATTTAATTTTAACCATGAAATCATCCATAAATTATAGTGTTAGAAGAGCAGTTGATGATTTGTAATATATTATAAGGTAACAGAATTTGAGTGCCATGCACTTTTAGTCAACTCTTCTGACAAGCTAATTTTTAAATGTTTCTATTTGACTTTTATAGTATATAAAATACTATATATATATATATATATGCATATATACATATATTCAGTCTTCACTGAATTTATACCAGTGCAGATTTAAGAACTCTTTTATGAACATCCAACTAGACATGAGCTAGAAGGCAACCTGTTTTCCTCATCTTGCCAATCTGTTTTATCTTTGCTTGTTTGTTTCTTACTCCATGCAGAAAAAAGACAGAGTATCATCTTTCAACCTAAGCAGTGTTTTTATCTAAATATCCTGTCTGAATATTCCCACATTCAGGAGAGGAGCATTAAACAAATGAGTTGTAAGGGCAAAGGTAATTTTTTTTTGTTTCCAAACTTTACCTTGTGGATAACTAAGAGCATAGGAAAAGGCAAGCCCAAGATTAACGTGGAATCTTTCTGCAGGTAAGAAAAAGATTTCCCCCACTACACATTGACAAAAGGCCCCCAAACTGCACCCTCCGCAAAGAAACTGAACACAGAAAGGGACACTCCTCAGAGGCCAACTAGGAAAAGGCACTAACCAGTGCCTATGCTGGATTTTGGCCTCAACTTACTCCCTCTTACTCAGATATCTTTGCCCTACAAAACTTCAGGGAGTCTTTCTCTGCATCCTCCATTTTTTCCCCTCTACAATCTTTGCTGCACTACAGACTTGAAAAGTCAGTTGAAGAATCCAAATAAAGTCTCTAGTTTAGTTCGTATATTTCTCAGTTTTGATCATTGTATTATGGTTATGCAAGATATTAACATTAGAGGAAGCTGGGTGAACAATGAGAATGCTATATAATTTTTGTCACTTCTGGTGAGTCTAAATATTTTAAAATTAAAAGTTTGATTTAAAAAGTTGGAGGAGTGAGGCACCTGTGTGGCACATTTGGTTAGGCATCTAACTCTTGGTTTGGGCTCAGGTCATGATATCAGGGTATCTGGACTGAGCACCAATGTTGAGCTCAGTGCAGATTCTGCCTAAGATTCTTTTTCCTTCCCCTTCTGCCCCTCCTCCCCCATGCTCACACACACTCTCTCCCTCTAATAAATCTTTTTTAAAAGTTGGAGGAGAAAGCTATAGGATTATGATCATAGCATCACTAGTCTGTCTTTCTTTGCAGCTTGGCACTCTCTAGTTTTTGCTATGCTCACCTGTGTTGTGTTTCATATTTTGCTGCATATACTCCACCAAGCAGGGACTCTGTTTATGGATGACAGCTGGTTTTATTTCCCAAATACAACCTGTTCAACATAAAGACATAAAAAAATAATGAGCTTAATCTCAATTCTAATAAGGTTGATTAATGAACTTCTTTGCTAGACGCTGTGGAGGTAGTATACAGAAATATGCAGTAAAAAAAATCTATAGTTTGGGGAACATAAGTCACACGCAATACAGAAGCAAACAGATAAGATGGTATACAAATGTTAAACTGTGTACCATAGGACATTAACGAAAATGGTGTAGTAAGAACCACTGAAAATCCTCTTCTGCATAAAAGCAATGAGAAAACTAGCAAAAACTCTTAAGAATTAACTTTCTAAGACTCTGAAAATTAACCAAAAGCTTGCAAGAATTCAAGGAGTGTTTATTCAAGTAAAGGGGTTGAATGAGTAAAAACAGCAAGATTTGTGGCATTTTAACTTACTTATTCCTACCTCCAGCCTCTCCCCAGCTTCATAGAAACTTTGAAAACTATGGGGGGCCACAATCATGATGAAATCAAGCAACCTTGAAACCACTGGAGGGAGCAAAATGAGATTGGAGCTTGTGATGGTCAAATTTATGTGTAATTTGACTCAGTCACAAAGTGTCCAAGTATTTGGCTAAACATGATTTCTGGTTAAGTCTGTGAAAGTGTTTCTGGATGAAATTAGTATTTGAATCTGTGAACTCAGTCAAGCAGTTTGCCCTCCCCATTGTGGGTGGGCATCAACCAATCCCTTGAGAGCATAAATAGGACAAGAAGATGAAGGAAGAATTTGCCCCTTCCTGCCTGATTGCTTGAGCTAGAACGTTGATCTCCTCTTGCCATTTATGCTCTTGGTTGTCAGGCTTTCAGACCCAGACTGGAATCTACATAATCAACTCTCCCAGTTCTTAAGCCTTTGGACTCATACTAAATTACACCACTGGCTTTTCTGGTCTCTTGCTTGCAGATGGTAGATCATGTGACTTCTCAGCTCCATAATTGTGTAAACCAATTCCTTATTATATATATGTTATGTAATGTAGTTATATAATATATAATTATATATAATATATAATCTTATATATTATATGTACATAAAGACAAAGAGCTATATCTCCTATTAGTTCTGTTTCACTAGAGAACTCTAATACAGAGTTCCTTCAAACTTCCGTGTCCAGCATTACTCTAACATATAAATAAGACAAAGGCATTGCAAGAAAACAAAACTAGGGCCAATATCCTTTATGAGTATAGATGAAAAATCCTCAACAAAATAGTAGCAAACTAAATCCAGCAATATATATTGTACACCATGTACATTATACACCATGATTAAGTCGTTTCTATTCCAGGAATGGAAAGTAGTTTCAACATATGAAAAACAATCAATGTAACACTGCATATTAATAGAAAAAAGACAAAAACATAATTATCTCAATAGATACAGAAAAAAAGCATTTAACGGAATTCAATACCCTTCATGACAAAAGCACTTAATAAATTAGGAAAAGAAGGAAATTTCGCCACTCTAATAAAAGGCGTCTATGAAAAATCTAAAACTAACAAGCTTAATGGTGAAAGGTAGAACACTTTCCCCCTAAGATCAGGAACAAGACAAGGAGGTCCACTCTTACCACTTCTATTCAACATTGTACTGGAGGTTCTAGCCAGGGCAATTAGGTATGAATAAAAAAATAAAAATCATCCTGATTAGAAAGAAATAAAACTAACTCAATTCTTAGATAGCAAGGTTTTGTGTATTTAAAAAACTATAGATTTCTGCATATAGAAAATCCCAAATAACCCTAAAAAGGCCTCTGAGAGCTAATAATTGAGTTTATCAAAGCTGTAGGAAACATAATCAACATACAAAAATCAGTTGTATTTCTATACAAAAACCAGTTGTAGTTCTGAAAATGACTTAAGAAAATAATTCCATTAGCATCAAAAACAATAAAATGCAGAAGAATAATTTAAAAAAGAACTGCAAGACTTGCACATGGAAAACCACAAAATATTGTTGAAAAGAATTAAAGAATACCCAAATAAGTAGAAAGGCATCCCATGGTTGTGTATTGGAAGACTTTATATTGTTAAGATGGTAATATTCCCCCAAATTAATCTATAGATTCAACACGAGCCCTATTAAAATCCCAGGTGGCTTATTTGCAGAAATTGGCAAACTGATTCTGAAATTTATGTAGAAATGCAAGGGACCCAGCATAGTCCAGAGAATATTAAAGAAGAATGATTGGAGAACTCACAATTTCCAATTTTAAAACTTACTATAAAGGTATCATAATCAAGAATGTTTCAGAATAGGCAAACCCACAGAGATAGAAAGTGGATTTGTTGTTGCCTACATCTGGAGAAAAGCAGAATATGGAAGAATTGGCTAGTGGGCATGTCCCCACTTTGGGGGGTGATGAAACTCTTTTAGAAATAGAAAGTAGTGATGGTTTGTGGTTCAATATTATGTATGGCTTTGACATCTGAAATGAAGGGGAGGATTGACTCTAGTGGCCTAACTGTAAGCCATCCTCTCAAATCTACTCCTGTGGATAAGGTCCTCTAGCCAAACAACTTTCTTTGTGTGTGTGTGTGTGTGTCTATATTTTTTTTATTGTAGTTCGATTTGCCAACATATAGTATAATACCCAGTGCTCATCCCGTCAAGTGCCCCCCTTCAGTGCCTGTCACCCAGTTACCCCATCCCCCTGCCCACCTCCCCTTCCACTACCTTTGTTCATTTCCCAGCGTTAGGACTCTCTCATGTTCTGTCACCCTCTTCTGCCAAACAACTTTCTTTATCATGAGGACCAGGCAAAATTCCTGCTTATCCTTAAATAAAAGGTTTTAGTTTCCCTGCCAGTTTGCGAAATTATTCAAACAAACCACTCACATCATCTTGTGGGAACCAATGATTACTCCACCCTCCTGACACTACAAAGCCTGCCTCCTACAGCCCCTGCTTATTCACTCTGCTCCCTAGTATAATTCCTATGTGATCCTGTGTGACATGCTGTGTCATTCCCCTGGGATTTGAGTATATGTGATTAATAAACTGCTTTTAATCTCATCTGTTCAGTGTTAGGTATCATATACCTGGCCATCCCTATAACCTAAAAGCGAGACTCCATCTCTCACCAATGAGGTAAAGAGCAAGCAATCGAAATATGGCTGCACATCTTTGTGAATACACTAAAAATCACTGAATTGTACACTTTAAAAGGGTAAATTTTATGGTATGTAAATTACAAGTCAATTTAAAAATCATGAAAAATTATTTGCTACAGATGATAAATTCTATAGATTTTTAGAGGAATGGGAGCTCGGGGAAAGCTTCATAGAAGAGATGGGTCTTGATTTGGCTTTTGTAGGATGGCTGAGATTTGGGCACTCCAGGTAAGTGAAGGCCAAGAATAAGAAATGAATATGACAGATGTGAAGTTCAGTATGGAAACTAATCTTATTAAATTGGATGATTGTTTTAGGGATTAGCAGAGAATAAATCTGGCTATAGGTAGGTGGAGTAAAAATTAGAGAGGAGATTGAAAGTCAGCAGAGGAGTTTAGTCTTGATCCAGTAAATCCAGATTTTTATCAGATAATTGACATGATACAGAGAGGAAAGGCAGTATGTAACCTAATAATTAAAGAGCATAGGATCTATAGTCAGACAGACCTAGGACTGAATTGTGACTCTATTTCCCTCATGATCACCATACTTTTACTCTTTCACAGCTTTAAAGTCAGTTAACACCTCTGGATCTTGCTATGGCAAGGCATCATTGTCCCTTTTTCTCATTAACTGTGCTAGCATTCTTCCATTTACCGCTTGTTCTAAATATTCTTTCTTTAAGCCTAGAATGATTGAGCAATAAGACTCTGGAAAGGCTTGCTAACCTGATCCTCTTTTACATTTGAAGTGCTTAGATAATTATATTGCTTTGAAATAGCCTGACTAGAACTGAGCTAAAATTTATCTTTCATTGATTTTATAGGAAATAATGTAAACAAAATAGTTTGTTCCTTCAAAGTATTGAGAAATTAATTTTGGGAAGACTTCAGCTTATGTTTTAATGGCACTGATGCCCGATGTAATGGATAACAGTTGGAGTAAACAATAGATTACCTAAAAAGCTTAAAAGGAAAAACCGAAAATGAGTTGTCCATAGGGACTTTGAAAAGCTACTATATATTTCTTGTAATCTAGAAGGCCAGACACATGTGTAGGGCTCTGCACACACTCAGAAAAGACCTAAGAAATCGATAAGCTTTCACCTCTGGCTGATTTTGAGGTTCTGTGCAAGCACGGAGTGCAGGCTAATGCAGAGTTTTAAACTGACTGGGAGTACAACTTGCTTACAGATCCCCTTGGCAAAGACTAGGAGACAATTAGTTCTAGGCACTTAAGGAAATTGCTAATAATTAGCTTTCCTGTAAACTAACTGAGCAGAGACTTTACTGGCCACATATGACAAAGAAGGTAGAATTACTGAATTAGTTCAGAAATTTACCGAATGCAAACAACAAAAACCACCACCACCAACAAACCCTGGAGAGAAGGAATGGCATGATTCCCAGGATTATGAAATTATATTATTTAAAATATCCTGTATTTGATGAAAAATTATGAGAAAGATAAAAAAGGAAAAAAATACTATGGCCATGACACAGAAAAAACACCAAGCAATAGAACCTATCCATAAGGAAGCTCAGACATTAAAATTATTAGATATAGTTTTAATCATCTATTGTAAATATGCTCAAAGATTTAAAGGAAACTATGTCTAAAAAAACTAAAGGAGGGGCATCTGTGTGGCCCAGTTAGTTAAGCCTCTGATTCCTGATTTCAGCTCAGGTCATAATCTCAGGGTTGTGAGATCAAGCCCCACATCAGGCTCCATGCTCAGTGGGGAGTCTGCTTAAGATTCTCTCTCTCCCACTTAATTTTCCTCTACCCCCTCACTCACTCTCTATCTGTCTCTAAAATAAATAAATAAATCTTTTTAAAAATAAAAATAAAAAAACTACAGGAAATTATGAGAACAATGTCTTATTAAACAGATAGTATAAAGAGATAGAAATTATAAAAATGAACCAGATGGAGTTGAAAAGTACAATAAATGAAATGAAAATTTCACTAGAGGGGCTCAACAGCATATTTGGACAGAAGAGTTTGAACATAATGCTAGATCTGTTGAAATTATTAAGTCTGAGAAACACAAGAAAAAAGAATAAATAAAAATAAACAGAACCTCAGAAAGCTGTGGGATATCATGAATTATACCAACATAACTGTGAACTCCAGAAGGAAAGAAGAAATATGGAAACATAAAGAATATTTGAAGAAATATGATTGAAAATGTCCCAAATTTGATGAAAAACATTACACATAAAAGGCTCAATGAAGTCAATGAAGGACAAACTAAGAGATCTGTACTGGGACACATCATAAACAGTCAAAAGACAAAAATTTTTGAAGGCAGCAAGAAAGAAGTGGCTAAACATAAAGAAGTCATCCTCAATAAGATTAGCAGCTGATTTCTCCTCAGAAACCATGGGAGCCAGGAGGCAGAGGGGTAACATATTTAAAGTGCTAAAAGAAAAAAACTTTAAAAAAATATTTTATTTATTTATTCACGAGAGAGACACACACACGGGGGCGGGGGGCAGAGAGAGAAGCAGGCTCCATGCAGGGAGCCTGATGCGGGACTTGATCCCGGGGCTCGATCCCAGGGCTCCAGGATCACGCCCTGGGCCGAAGGCAGGCGCTAAACCATTGAGCCACCCAGGGTTCCCCAAGAAAAAAACTTTTAAAGGTCAATGAAGTATGTTATATCTGGCAAAACTGCCTTCAAAATGAAGGAGAAACTAAGACACTCACAGATAAATAAGAACTGATGGAGTTAATCTCTAGCAAAAGTATTCTCCAAGAATACTAAGGGGAGTTTTTCAGACTAAAAAAAAGGACATAAGATGTTAACCTGAATCAACATGAGACAATAAAGAGCACTAGCAAAGATGACTACATAGGAAAATATAATAGTATGAATGTATGTATGTAGCTCCATTTTCTTTTTTTTAGAAGATTTTATTTACTTATGACAGACACAGAAAGAGAGGCAGAGACACAGGCAGAGGGAGAAGCAGGCTCCATGCAGGGAGCCCGACGTGGGACTCGATCCCAGGTCTCCAGGATCACACCCCCCGCTGAAAGAAGTGCTTAACCGCTGGGCCACCGGGGCTGCCCAGCTCCATTTTCTTATATATGACTTAATAGACAACTTCATAAAACAATAATTATAACTAAGTTAATGAATACAACATATAAAAATGTAATTTGTGAAAATTATATGGATAAAGGAGGGGGTAGATAGAGCAATATAAGAGCAATGTTTTTTATACTATTGAAATTCCATTAGTTTTCATCTAAATTAGATTGTTATAAATTAAGAGGTTAATTATACTTCATAAAGCAATCACAAAGAAAAAATACTCAAAAATATATAGTAAAAACAAAAGACAAGGAATTAAAATAGTACACTAGGGGCAGCCACAGTGGCTCAGCGGTTTGGTGCCGCCATCAGCCCAGGGCTTAATCCTGGAGACTCGGGATTGAGTCCCACGTGGGGCTCCATGCATGGGGCCTGCTTCTCTCTCCCTCTGCCTGTGTCTCTGCCTCTCTCTCTCTCTCAAGAATAAATAAATAAAATCTTTAAAAAAAATGGTACACTAGAAGATATCTATTTAACAAGAAACTGCAGTAATTGAGGATTAGTAAAACAAAAAGGCAAAGGACACATGGAAATACTAGCTGAATGGTAGGCATAAGTCCCTATTTTATCAGTTATTACTGTAAATGAAAATGTATTAAACTCATCAATCAAAGGTAGAGATTAATAGAATG
Source organism: Canis lupus familiaris (assembly GCF_011100685.1). Lineage (NCBI taxonomy): Eukaryota > Metazoa > Chordata > Mammalia > Carnivora > Canidae > Canis > Canis lupus. The sequence continues at coordinate 81,455,245 of NC_049260.1, forward strand.
TATAAAAATCAAAATCTAGGGCAGCCCGGTGGCTCAGCAGTTTAGCACCGCCTTCAGCCCAGGGCGTGATCCTGGAGACCCTGGATCAAGGCCTACGTTGGGCTCCCTGCATGGAGCCTGCTTCTCCCTCTGCCTCTCTCTGTGTTTCTCATGAATAAATAAATAAAATCTTAAAAAAATAAAAATCTAACTATTTGCTGTCTTTAAGAGATTCATTTTAGAATTCAAAGATATAAATCTGTTAAAAGTATGAAAAAAGATATATCATGCAAACTGTAACCAAAAGATTGGTAGTTTAGACTAATAATATACAAATAGACATGAAGATAAAAATTGTTTAGAGAGACAAAGTAGAACATTTTATAAGACTAAAATGATCATCAGGGATGAGGGAAATGGGGGATAGGAATTTAAAAAGTACACTTATTATGATAAAAAATTAAATAAAATGTTAAAGAAGATTAAAATGATCAATCCAGAAAGAAGATAAAACAATGACAAACATATATGTACCTAACAGCAGAGATCCAAAAAACTTGAAGCAAATGCAGGCAGAATTGAAGAGGAAAATAGACAATTCAACAAAAAATAGTCAGATATTTTAACATACCACTATCAATAAGGGATAGAACAATTAGAAGAGCAGCAAGGAAATAGAAGACTTGTACAACACTATTAACCAAAAAGACATGACAAGCATCTAAACAATATTTCACCCAATAACAGGAGAATATACATTCTCAGCTGCACATGAAACATACTTCAGGATAGAAGATATGTTGGGCCATAAAAAAAGTCTTCATAAATTAAAGAGCTTTTACATCATACAAAATATGTTTTCAAATCACAAGGGAATGAATTTAAAAATCAATCAATAGCAAAAAGAAATCTAGAAAATTCACAAAAATGTGGAAATTAACATATTCTTTTTTAGAGATTTTATTTATTTATTCATGAGAGACACACAGAGAGAGAGAAGCAGAGACACAGGTAGAGGGAGAAGCAGGCTCCATGCAGGGAGCCCAATATGCGACTTGATGCCAGGACTCCAGGATCATGCCCTGAGCTGAAGGCAGACGCTTAACCACTGAGCCACCCAGGTGTCCCGATGAACAAGATTTTTAAAAAAATTTATATGAAAATGCAAGGAACCCTGAATAGGCAAAATAATCTTAGAAAAGAACAAAGTTGGAAGACTTACACTTCTCAATTTCAAAACTTACTACAAACTATAGTAAACAAAACAGTATAGTATTGGTATAAGGATAGGCTTATAATCAATAAAATAAATTGAGAGATAAAAACCTATACACTCTAAAATTTAAAAAAAAATTTTTTGTATATTTTTTATTGGAGTTCGATTTGCCAACATATAGTATAACACCCAGTGCTCATCCCATCAAGTGCCCCCCTCAGTGCCTGTCACCCAGTCACCCCATCCTCCTGCCCACCTCCCCTTCCACTACCCCTTGTTCATTTCTCAGAGTTAGGAATCTCTCATGTTCTGTCACTATCACTGATATTTTCACTCATTTTCTCTCTTTTCTCCTTTATTCCCTTTCACTATTTTTTATATTCCCCAAATGAATGAGACCATATAATGTTTGTCCTTTTCCGATTGACTTACTTCACTCAGCATAATACCCTCCAGTTCCATCTACGTTGAAGCAAATGGTGGGCATTTGCCGTTTCTAATGGCTGAGTAATATTCCATTGTATACATAAACCACATCTTCTTTATCCATTCATCTTTCGATGGACACCAAGGCTCCTTCCACAGTTTGGCTATTGTGGATATTGCTGCTATAAACATTGGGGTGCAGGTGTCTCGGTTTTTTCATTGCATCTGTATCTTTGGAGTAAATCCTCAGCAGCGCAATTGCTGGGTTGTAGAGTAGCTCTAATTTTAACTCTTTGAGGAATCTCCACATAGTTTTCCAGAGTGGCTGTACCACTTCACATTCCCACCAACAGTGCAAGAGGGTTCCCTTTTCTCCACAGTCTCCAACATTTGCTGTTTCCTGTCTTGTTAATTTTCACCATTCTCACTGGTGTGAGGTACATACACTCTAAATTCAATTGATTTTCCAAGAAGTGCCAAGATCATGCAATGTGGAAGAAATATCAGTCTCTTCAACAAATGGTGTTGGGACAATTTGGTATCTGCACACAAATGAAGGAATGTGGACACTTACTTCTTGTCATATGTAAAAATTGACTCAAAATGGATCAAAGACCTAAATGCAAGAGCTAAAATTATTAGCCTTTTAGAAGAAAACATAGGGGTAACATCTGCATGACTTTGAGTTTGGCAACAAATTCTTATTAGATATGACAAAAACACAAAGAGCAAAGGAAAAAAACATAAATTCAACTTTAACAAAATCAAAACTTTTGGAGGTGAAAGGATACTATCAAGGAAGTGAAAAGGTAACCCACAGATGAGAAAAAATATTTGCATATTATATATCTTTTTAAAAAAGATATTATTTATTATTTATTTATTCATGAGAGATACAGAGAGAGGGGCAAAGACGTAGGCAGAGAGAGAAGCAGGCTCCAAGCAGGGAGCCCGATGTGGGACTCGATCCTGGGACTCCAGGATCATGCCCTGGGCCAAAGGCAGACACTCAACGGCTGAGCCACCCAGGTGTCCCACATATTATATATCTGATATGATTTTATTATAAGTATTATATAATGAACCCATACAACTTAACAAAAAAGACAATTCAATTTAAGAATGGGTAAAGGAGTTGAATAGACATTTATCCAACAAAATATACAAGTGGCCTACAGCACATGAAAAGATGCTCAACATCATTAGTCACTAGAGAAGAGCTAATCAAAACCATAATTAAATGCAACTTCCCACCCACTACGATGGCTATAATTTTAAAAAAGCAAAAACAACAGAAAATAACAGGTGTTAGCAAGGATGTAGAGAAATTGGAACCCCCATACACTGCAGAAAAGAATGTGAAATGAAACAACCATTGTGGAAAACATTTTGGCAGTTCCTCAAAAAGTCAAACATAGAATTACCATATGACCCAGCAATTCCACTCCTAGAAAAATAAAAACATATGTCCACATGAAAGTTTGTACATGACTGTTCATAGCAGCATTATTCAAAATGGAAAAAAGTGTAAATAGTCTAATTTCCTATCAACTGATGAATGGATAAACAAAAGGGAGTATATCCATTCAATGGAATATTATTCAGTTGTAAGAAGGAATAAAGTATTGATACATGTTACAACATGGATAAATCTTCAAAACACAAAGGTTTCCATACCGTATGATTGCATTTTTATGAAATGTCCAAGACAGACAAATCTGTAGACACAGAAAGCAGATTAGTGGTTACCAGGAACTAGGGGGAAAGACATTGAATTGTACACTTAAGATGGTTACAATGGTGTATGATGTGATGTGAACTTTTCCTCAATATTAAAAGGATATGTGTACTAGCATAAAGATAGATATATAGATAATTGAGATGCATTATACATTGAGATAGAATTGTGAATCCAGTAATAATCCTATACAACCGTGGTCAATTGATTTTCTACAAAAGTGGCAAGACCAATAAATGGGGGGAAATAGTCTTTTCTAAAATTGGATGTCTTGGGGCACCTGGGTTGCTCAGTTGGTTAAGCCTTTGCCTTCGGCTCAGGTCATGATACCAGGATCCTGGGATCGAGCCCTGCATCAGGCTCCCTGCTCAGTGTGGAGTCTGCTTCTCCCTCTCCTTCTGCCTTCAGCAACCCCTGCTTGTGTTCTCTCTCTCTCTCTCTCTCATTCTTTCTCTCCCCTGCCAAATAAATAAATAAAATCTTTAAAAAACTTTTAAAAAATAAAATTTGATGTCTATGACATTGCTAAACATGATTCATGAAGATAAGTTAAGGAATGAGGTAATTAGCACCAAGAAATAGAAAAAAATTTCTCGGAATGTGGTCCTTAGACAAGACTTTATTTTTTTTTAATTTTTTAAATTTATTTATGATAGTCACACACACACACACACACACACACACACACACAGAGAGAGAGAGAGAGAGAGAGAGAGAGAGAGAGAGGCAGAGACAGAAGCAGGCTCCATGCACCGGGAGCCCGACGTGGGATTCGATCCCGGGTCTCCAGGATCGCGCCCTGGGCCAAAGGCAGGCGCCAAACCGCTGCGCCACCCAGGGATCCCCAGACTTTAGAATCAGTTGGAGATTTTATTAAAATGCCAATTTCTGGGTTCCATCTAGTGAATCAAATGTTAAGGTGTTAGGACCAGGAATCTACATTTTAACTAGCTCTCTGGTTAATTTGGATGCATACTGAAGGCTAAGAACAACTAATATAGAGGCTGGCATCGTGGGTTTTAGAGTCACAAAAACCTGGGTTCAAATCCCAGCTCTGCCAATTAGCAGTTTTACCTCTGTGCTTAAGTGTCACTCATGTGCTTCTGTCTCACTAGCTTAGCTCTTACCATGAGAAGCCTGTGTCGATTACTTCATGTTTTATAGCAACAGCAATATAAATGAATAACCCCAGGTGCAAAATCTTAATATATAACCTAAGTCCTGGGGATCCCTGGGTGGCTCAGTGGTTTAGCGCCTGCTTTCGGCCCAGGGCGTCATTCTGGAGTCCCGGGATCGAGTCCCACATTGGGCTCCCTGCATGGAGCCTGCTTCTCCCTCTGCCTGTGTCTCTGCCTCTCTGTGTGTGTGTCTCTCATGAATAAATAAATAAAATCTTTTTAAAAAATAATTTAAAAAATAAAAATAAAACTTAAGTCCTTCCTTCCAGTGCTGTCCCATTTCTCTAATCCCAGCACCTCCAACAATGACCCATGCTCCAGGTCCGGTGCCCCCATATCTCTCTTTTGCTGCAATACAAGTGGTCTCATCTTACTGTTGGGCGACGGGAGACACGAAAACAGAGAAAGGTTCATGAAAGGGGCCTTAGTCTGAACTGGACCTTGAAGAACAGAGCAGAATTTTCACATGCAGAAATGGGATGCTCCAGAAGGAGGAAACGCCATTAATGTAAAGGTAAAGAGGGAAGTTGCTACCTAGTTTGTCACTGGGACCAATCAGAGAGCTAGGCTTGGGTTACCTAGTCATTGGTTTACTGGTTTCCCTCCAATTTCTAGTTTGTGTTCATTTTTCTGACCAATCAGGGGGCTTGCCCTCACTTATTTTGTTGTTGATTGACTCTCAGCTTCCTTCCTCGGTAGCAACCCCAAATCCTGTGTACAAATTCCAAATGCAAACCTGTGATCCTTCCTGACATTTCCAGTCTAGCTGTTCTTCCTAGTGCTAATTCCTTTGAACCCTAGTGTTAATGCCTCTCCATAACTCCTCATAGTCACAGGAGAGGCCACTTCTATTTAGGGTAAAGGACAAGAAATCAGGGAAAGCTCCACAAGGGGAGGCTGTGTTTATGCAAAGTTTTAAGGGATGTGGGCAGGATTTCCCAAGGAATGGAGGGAAAAGCCATCTCAAAAAGAGGCCATAGGGACGCCTGGGTGGTTTAGCGGTTGAGCATCTGCCTTTGGCTCAGGGCATGATCCCGGGGTCCTAGGATTGAGTCCCCCATCAGTCCCCACGGGGAGCCTGCTTCTCCCTCTGCCTATGTCTCTGCCTATCTCTCTCTGTGTATCTCATTTATTTTTTTTATAAATAAAATCTTTAAAAAAAAAAGAGGCTGCAGTATGATTTTATTATTTCAAAAACATTTATGGAGGTCCTCATATTTTCCCATCAATCAATAGTGGCAACACAATTTTTTAGAGCACCTGTTATGTGTGGTGCTGGGCTTCTACATATTTGTTCACTCAAATTTCCACTTAACAAGACTTATGCTGGACACCTACCTCTCCGTGTACTCTGTAGCTTATGGAAGTGTGCTCCGAGGACTACCTGCATGACTCACCTGAGCAGCATTTCATATACCACCTTAAGTATCTTTGCTGCAGAGTCCCAGGTAATCTTTATCTTCAAAGCTGGAAGATTAGTAGGCAACTACCTTCAGGGACTGGGGCTCCTCATTCTCTCCTGCAAGCCACTGTCATCCTCAACTTGCTAGTTCCTACTTGCCATCAGGTCTATCTATTACATATATATGTGTAATATGTGCATACATATGTATATACATACACATAATGCAATACATATGTACGCATATATATTATGTACATGCATATACATACATATATATTGTTACATACATATGCATCATACAATATATATATAACTTCAAACATTAATCTTTTTAGGCGCACAGCCCAGTGGCATCAATTACATCCACACTGTCTTACAATGATTATTATAATCTACTTTAAAAAGTTTTTTTTTTTAAGTAATCTCGACACCCAACATGGAGCACAAACTCACTACTCCAAGTTCAAGAGTTACATGCTCTAACGACTGAGCTATTGAAGTGCCCATACAATCTACTTTTTATAAAGCCTTTTTTATAAAGATTTTATTTTTAAGTAATATCTATACCCAACATGGGACTTGAACTCACAACCCCAAGATCAAGAGTTGCACATTCTACTAACTGAGACAGCCAGATATCCCAGAACAATTTATTTTTAAAATATTTTCATCACCCCAAACAGAAACTCTGTACCCATTAAACAGTAACTCTTCTTTTCTCCCTCCTCCCTAAGCACTGGTAACCTTTAATCTACTTTCTGTCTCTATGACTTTGCCTATTGTAGACATTTCGTATAAAAGGAATCATCAGGGGATCCCTGGGTGGCTCAGCGGTTTGGCGCCTGCCTTTGGCCCAGGGTGTGATCCTGGAGTTCTGGGATCGAGTCCAGCATCGGGCTCCCGGCATGGAGCCTGCTTCTCCCTCCTCTTGTGTCTCTGCCTCTCTCTCTCTCTCTCTCTGTCTATCATAAATAAATAAATCTTAAAAAAAAAGAAAAAAAAAGGAATCATCATATTTGTCCTTCTGTGTCTGCCTTCATGTCTCAGCGTGATATCTTCAAGGTTCATCCATGTTATAGCAAGCATCTGATTTCCACTCTGAACGAAAGGGTTTCATTTCTTTTAATGGCTAAGTAATATTCCATTGCATATATCTACCACAGTTTGTTCATCCATCAATGAACATATGGGTTGTTCCCACGTTTTCACTTCTGTGCATAATGCTGGAATGAACATTTTCATACAAGTATTTGAGTCTCTGTTTTCAATTCTTTGGGGCATACAGCTAGGAGCAGCATTGCTGGGTCATATGGTATTCTGTGTTGAACTGTTGGAGGAGCTGCCAGACTGTTTTCTACAACAGCTGCACCATTTTACATTCTTACCAATGAGGTGAGGTTCCAATTTCTCCACATGCCTGCCAACACATACCACAAACCATAAATAGCATCTATATTGAAAACATGCCTTTACAACTACCTAGTTGGCTCTCTTCATCCTGGCTTATTTGAAACCAAAGGTTGTATCCTTAATTGTACACACTTTAACTATGAAATCTAAGGTGAAAAAACTGAGATAGATTTTAAGTCACAGCAACAAGTGAGCAGAAAATATTTGAAAGAATTGGAGATGATTGAAGAGGGAGAGATTAGTGTCCTTTGACACTTTTTCATCAACTGAATTCAAATTTATTCCGGTGACAGCATCTACAGCCATGAGAGAAAGGTTAACGTTTCATAGATCACTTAACAACTCTGCCCATAGCCATTGAAGTGAAGAGGTCAGCAGCCTGGGAAGAAATGACACTATGCCACTCACATTCTGAGTGGCTCCTTTTAGTTGATTATTTTAGAACTTTTTGGGTGATACAATTTGGCCATTTCTCCCTATTTTTAAAGTACTCAAGCAATTTTGGCATTTAAATGTTATTCCATCTTTAAGAGTTTTAATCACTTAGCCCTGCATTTTCAATCTTCTTGAATCAATTGAAGGCTTACAAAGTGTTCCCTTTAGCTAAGGTTGGAAAGAGAACAGCAGGGCTGAGCCAACCCTATTATTTGGTATCAGAGTGGAGATCAGAGCTAGTAAGGCAAGTTGGGCTGCCACCAAGCCTTTTACTTATGTTGCAAAGTGTGGCCTGGGGACCACTTGCTTTAGAACTACCTGGGGGTGTTTTATTTTTATTTATTTTTTCTTTAAATTCAAGTTAGTCAACATATAGTGTATTATTAGTTTCAGTGTAGAGTTTAGTGATTCATCAGTTGCATATAACAACCAGCACCCTTCTTAATGCCCATCACCCGGTTACCCCATCCCTCCCACTTTCCCTCCAGCAACCCTCAGTTTGTTTCCTAGAGTTAAGAGCCTCTTATAGTTTGCTTCTATCTCTGTTTTCATCTTATTTTATTTTTCCTTACACTCGGGGAGTGTTTTAAAATAACTTACTCAGAACTAGGGTAGCTAATCATCTAGGTTTTCCCTAGATTGAAGGCTTTCTCCAGACACTGGATTTCCAGTACTAAAACTGCAAAAGTCTCAGGTAAACTAGGATGGGTGGTTGCCCTCATCCCAGACCTACTGAATCAGAATCATTGCTTTCTTATAACTACTAAAAAGGTTAAGATCCACTGAAGTGGCCAAAGCACTCTGCCTTCTCCACTTCCCACTGAGGACCACATTTAGCCTGCAGCTGTCTCACTCTATCACTGCTATTGCTAATCACTTTAACTGTTACCTTCTTCCATTATTACATGTAGGTAGCCCTGTTACTTCGGTTGGACGGCAGCGCTTTTATGGCAATATAATGGCTAAGCAAGTATCAGGATCATCACTGTTGTTTGTATCTATGCACTAGGTGAAACAGGGAGGAGGTAATGGAAGTTCATTCTTTCATTTTATTCATTCCATGAACATTTAGTGAACACATTTTTAATATATAAGTTGAACTGTAAGTTGCTTAGAGGAAAAAAAGAACCTAAGCTTATATAGGCACACATGTAGGGACATATGTCTGGCATGCATCAGCATATAGATGAAGAAATACCCAATTTCCAAGAACTATACTATTTGAGAATATTCATTAATTCAGCAAATATTTATTGAGGGCCCTTTGTATGCCAGTACAGTGCTGGGATATAACAGAGAACAAGATCTACAGGTCCCTGTTCTCGTGGAGCTTACATTCTAGCGTAAAAGACAGATAAAGACACAAATAAATATATAATGACACACACAAATATATAATAATATACATATGTAATGACAGGTGCTTTGATAAGTGCTATATGATGTGATTGAGATGGAAGGTCTACTTTGGTTGGTAAAGGAATGGCTCTCTGAGCAGGTGACATTGGAGCCATCTAAATGATAAAAAGCCAGCCATTCGCAGACCTGAGGGAAAAATGTTCCAGGCAGGGGAAATAGCTACTACAGGAGCCTGAAAGCAGGAAGGAGCTTGATATGTTAGAGAAATACAGAGAAAGCTGGTGTGACAGAAGCGTCATGAACAACAGGGAGAATCATGTGAGAGGAGGATGGAGAGGCAGGCAGAGTTTAGATCATGCCCCTCTGTGGGCCTTGGGTCAGGGGCCTGGATTTCATTCTTGTTCTAATACTTGTTCAGAGAAAATATTGGAAGGTCGTAAGCAGAGGAGTGAGGTGATCAGATTTACAGTTTTAAAGACCTCTCTTATAGTTTTGGAGAATGGACCATAATAGAGTGAGAGTAGAAGCAGAGAAACCAACTAGGAGACTATTGTAGGTAGACAACATAAGAGATGGTGGAGGTTTGGAGTAAGGTGGTGGGAACCAGAAACAAGGACAATTTTGTATGTATTTTGGAGTTAGGGCCAACAGCTTTTGGTGATGGTCTGAATGTAGGGTATAAAAAGAAAGAGAAGACTCAAGGGCACTTCCAGGTTTCTTGATTTGAGCGAATGGTGGGATCATTTACTAAAATAAGGAGGACTCAAAAAGGTACTGGTCAGGTATCAAGAGTTCAGTTTTAGACGAGTAAAGGTTGAGATGCTTAATAAAATTCCAAACTGAAGTGTCAAGGAGATATATATGTCTTGAATTCTGGGCCCTGTCAGAGTAAGAGATAGAAGTTCATTTTGGAGGTAAGAGCACACAGATACTACTTAAAACCTTGGGATTGGATAACATTATCTAGGGAGATAATGGAATAGAAAAGAGGAAGAGGTTCCTCTAGACAGAGCCCTGGAACTGCCAACATTTAGAGGTCAAGCAGAGGACAAGAAACCAGCAAAAGAAGCTTAGGGGCTGGTCATGTATAAGATAAACCAGGAAAGTGTAGTGTTGAGGAAGCCAAGAGGAAAAAAAGAGCAGGAGTTTCAAGGAGAGAGAGAGTACTATTATTTCCATTCTTCAGATAAAGAAACTGAGGCAAGGGAGTATAAGTAACTTGACCAAGTTTGCACAGCTAGTGACAGAACCACGGGAGTTAAACCCAAGCAATCTGACTTCAGAGTCTGTGCTCTGGTGTAACCACTACACCAGTGGCTCTCAAGCTTTAGTGTTTATCAGAATCATGTGGAAATCTTGTTAACACACAGATTGCTGAGTGGGTCCTACCTTCAGAATTTCAGATTCAGAAGTTCTATGATGGGGCCCAGGATTTTATATCTCTAACAAATTCCCAGGTGATGCTGGTGCTGCTGGTCTGAAGACCACCTTTGAGAACCACTGCCCTACTATATATTACCTTTCATGTAGAAAGAAAGGCTTGTGATAATGTTGGTATTGTATTTTTTCTCCAATTGCTTTGTAAGACTCTCCCTTAGGTTGTGGGGGAAGAGCTATCCCACTACCCTTTCTAGAATTATCTGAGTAAAACAACCATATATCTGACTAGTGCAGAAGAGCTCTAGGGCTTAAGGATGTGGTGGGACCAGAAAAAAGGATAAGGCTACCAGCTCCTTGATGTTTACTCCACAGCTATGGTGGCCTAGTTGGGGACACTGCTGAAACCAGCTAAGGGCTGAGAAGGCCAAAAACAAATTAATAAATTTTAAAAAAAGACTGCAGGAATCTAGGCTTAGGACTTTAACAAGGGTGGGATTGAACCTTCTGATATCCCTGGTCAGTAACCACATTCTTCTACTATGTGGCCCACAATCATCTGTTTTAGCTTTATAAAGGTAGCAAAGGCATATAGGGCACTAGGAAGCAAAAGACTGGAAAAATGGATCCTGGCCTTGGATACACAAAAAAGCCTATGGGTACAGGCTTTGCTATGCTATGAGATCTAAGGGCAGAAAGAGGAAGAGTAATGGAATAATAACCAACAAGTATTTACTGTATGCTAGGCATTTTACATATATTATTTCATTGCATCCTCACAACAACCTATGAGGTAGATAGTTTTATTATTCTCATTTTACAAATAAGGAAACTGACCCGGTAGACTAAGGTCACAGCTAGTACGTGGCAAGGCCCCTTGATTCAAATCTAAGTCTAATCCCAAAGTTTTTGTTCTTTTTTTTAAGGATTTTATTTATTTATTTGAGGGAGATATGCAGAGGAAAAGGGACAAGCAGTCTCTGCATTCAGCAACCCCCAACTCCTATCACGGGGCTCAATCCCACAACCCTGAGATCATGACCTGAGCCGAAACTAAGAGTCAGACACTCAACCGACTGAGCCACCCAGGTGCCCCTCCAAAACTCTTGTTCTTAATCACTACACTCCAAAATGACTAAAATATGACTTTTCTAGACTGCCTCCATACAAATAAGACGGAGAAGAGTGCCATAGCTTTTTTTTTAAGATTTATTTATTTATTTATTCATGAGAGACACAGAGAGAGGCAGAGGCACAGGCAGAGGGAGAAGCAGGCTCCATGCAGGGAGCCTGACATGGTACTCCATCCTAGGTCTCCAGGATCAGACCCTGGGCTGAAGCCACCCGGGCTGCCCAAGAGTGCCATAGCTTAAGGAAGGCCTGCACTAGAGGGCTAACTGAGGCTGCCAGATCAGACAGAGATTGACAGTACAAATGCCTCCGGCCAGTGTCTTGCATACTGTTGTTTTTAAGTCATCAGATTTATTTAAAAAAAAAAAAGGCAGTTTGCCATTAACACTATATATGAGAAGAAGCATGTGAGATGAGACAGGAGAGGATGACCAAGGAATGATATGCATGATGCACACAATACATAGTATCAAATTGCTAGTCAAGTCAAACAGTCAAAAAGTATAGGCAAGGCAAAAAGTCAAGGCATTTAAGTGAAGATATTAATGGAGAAAAAAGATGACACATCTGGTGGAAGTAAATACATTAAAAGCCTTCACCACATTGGAGGATTCTGGGATCCAGGATCTTCTTTTATTTCCTTTTTTTCTCAGCTTTTCTCTGCTTTCTTTTTCATTGAAATTTTTCAGAATTGTATATTCATATGCAGTTGGAAATAATAATACAGGCAGAGCCCTTGTAGGCTTTGCACAGTTTTTCCAACTGGCAACATCTTGCAAAACTATAGTGTAATATCCCAACCAGGAAGTTGACATTGATATAATCCACCAATATTATTCAGATTTTCCCAGTTTTGCTTGTACTCACTGTTTGTGTATGTGTGTGTGTGTGTGTGTGTGTGTGTGTGAAGTTCTATACCATTTTATTACCTAGGTTTGTGTATCCACCACCATAGTCAAGACACCAAATAGTTCCAACACCACAAGGACTTCTCATATGGCTGTTTATAGCCAAATTACTTCCACTTTCCACCATATCCCATCCCTGAGCCCTGGCAACCATTACTAGCCTGTTCTCTATCTCTATAATTTGTGAAGACTGTTACATAAATGAAATCATGTAATTGCAAGTTTTTGTGATTGGCATTTTTTTTTACTTAGCACAATTTCCCTGGAGATTTATTCAAGTTTCTGTGTATATAAATAGCCTGTTTCTTTTTGTTGGTAAGTAGTATTGTATGGCATGAATGTACTACAGTTTTTTTAACTATATTCATCTGTTAAAGGACATTCGAATTTCCAATTTTTGGCTAGTATGAAAAAAGCTGCTACGAACATTTGTGCACAGGTTTGTGTGTGAATATAAATTTTCATTTCTGTGGGATAAATGCCCAGAAATGCAATTGCTGGACAGTTTATTAGTGGCATGTTTAATTTTTTAGGAAACTGCCAACATGTTTTCCAGACTGGCTGTACCATTTTACATGCCCACCAGCAATGTATGAATGATCCAGTTTCTCTACATCCTCACCAGCATTTGGTGATGTCACTGTTTTTGTGTTAGTCATTTTGATGGGTGTGTAGGAATATCAAATACCAATCTTTTGTTTTTAAAAGAGGTAAACTAGAGAAGAAAAATTTTTGGAATTCCTTTGAGATAAGATCTCTTATTGTTTCAGTTGAACCATCCTGACTAGTTATGCCTGGAAATCCATTTTGAACTTTTGCAATAAAAGATCTCCACTCATCTGGGAGCCTAGTTGCCCTAAACTACAAACTAATTGCTTATCTTCTAGGCCCAAAGAAAAGCTGAGAGAGCTATGGGAGATTCATCTGAAGTAGTCAGAAGAGTCAGGCAGAGAAGGGATATATAGAGAGAATTTCCTTGGCAATATTTGCAAATAATAATGTCTACATCTTGTTCTATATTCCCACTTTGACAGAGGCAGTGGTCTGGCAGTAGACTTGGTTTACAAGTCAGTTTGTCTGAAGGAGAAAACTGAGTTGTAATGGTGGTGTGAAGAGAGCTGATTCTGCATATCTATTCCCAACACTGTGTTCAGTGACTTTAGCTTGGTTGGTGGCTTAGCAACTTGGTAGCTTGAAATCTGCCATGGTCAGAGTATTTATACCACAGAAATTGGTAAACACTAGAAATAAGAGCACTTTTTATCCAGGGATTGGTTGGTAAACATTTATTATCATAATGCTCTACATTTCTTTCCAAAACATGTTCTCTACCATTAAGAGGCAGGTGATGAGGAGATATCAGTTGGAGTGCCTGCTACGTTTGTTAGCTCACATAATTCTCATAACTTTATGAGGTAGGTATTATTCTATTCATATTGTAGATGAGGAAACAGATTCAAGACGCAGTATTTTATCAATGTTGCACGTCAAGTAACTGGCTGACCCCTAATTTGGATTTGAGTCTAAGCTCAATACAAACCTCTTTTCTCTATATTTCATGGGCTTTCTAGAGGAGAAGAGATGCTACATGCCAGAGAGGAGTCGTGAGGCAAAACAAAACAAAAGAATTATTTCCTTGACTTTAATTAAAAGAAAAAAAGTTAATTAAAAGAAAATACAAGACTGCTTTTGGCATTGTGTAGCTTTTTAGCTTATATAAAGTATATTTATATTCTCATCTCAATTGTATGCACCTATGTATAGTCTAGCTATAGTGGACACAGTAACTATGGCTTTTGTCTTCTGGGCATTCTTTCTACTTCTCTTCTGGTTCTCCTGGAGAGCACTTCCCTCTCTCCATGTGACACTAGCAAAGCTGGCAATCACAGAGCTCTGGCCTCCCCCAACCACAGGTGTGACTGGGCCATTTAGGGTCCTCCTCAGGACTTGTCTATTGAAACTAAAAGAAAAGAGATTTTTTTTCCTGCTTGGGTTGCTTACCTAGGACATTATGAGTCTGAGACTCAATTGTTCTTTTCACATAGTAAATGAGGTGGCCTCCTACAGGTTTGAACATACTCTGTAGATTTCCCAATTAGTTGAGCCAATAAAGTCACCCCTAGCTTTTGTGGGTGAGTGCTTTCATGTTTAATTAAGCTGTCTGAATTGAGTTTTCATTATTTGTAACCAAGAGTCCCATCTCCTCTGTGGCTGCCCCAGCTCATTAGTCTTTTCATTCTATGAATTTTTACAACATTTAACAATCTATATACCAGCTCTGTTCAATAGAAAGACAATATGGGATATATATACATATATATATGTATATGTTATATAGTGTTTATATATAGTATATAGTGATATATAGTTTGTATAAACTATGGTATATAATTTATATATAGTGTTATATATAGTATATATATTTAATTTTTAAAAATTTTGTGTGTAGCCATATTTTAAAAAGTGAAAAAAACAGAAGTAAATGTAATAACATTTTTCATTTAACCCAACATATAAAAATATTATCATTTTAATATATAATCAATATAAAAATTCTTTTTTTTTTATTTATTTATGATAGGCACGCAGTGAGAGAGAGAGGCAGAGACACAGGCAGAGGGAGAAGCAGGCTCCATGCACTGGGAGCCTGACGTGGGATTCGATCCTGGGTCTCCAGGATCGCGCCCCGGGCCAAAGGCAGGCGCCAAACCGCTGCGCCACCCAGGGATCCCCTCAATATAAAAATTCTTAATGAGATGATTTACATTCTTTGTTCTAAGTCTTCAAAATCTGGTGTATGTTTTATACTCATAGCACATCTCAATTCTGACTACTCACATTTCAGTTGCTCAATAACCACATGTGGCTAGTGGCTATGGAATTGGACAACACAGATCTATACTATACATATTGCCACCAAATCATACATCATCATGTATTACTACTTGAATTTTTCATGTGTAAATGTCTAATCTTTCTACCTATCATAAGCTCCTCGAGAACAGAAACCTCATCTTAAAATCCTTCTATGGTCCTTAAGTTTTAGCACAGTGCTATGCTACTAGTAGGTAATAGTATAAATAAGTGATTTCATTTAAGTCATTCAATGAACAGAGGGTTGTAATTTACACCCTAGTAAAGAAATGTGAATGAAGAACATACAGCAGGTCTTCTGGAGATATGTCATATATCTGCATATGATGTAGTAAATGTTTCTCTGATAGCAAACTATCAAGCCCAAGGCAGAGATGATAAGGACCAAAGCTATAAGAATGCCATGATTCTCAAATGAAAAGTGCTAAATTCAAAGTGTGAAATGAGTATCCTTTCCCAGTGCCATTCCATCTTACAGATGAGAGTACTAAAGTGCAAGATGAGTGATTTCTACTTTTTGTAACACATAACTAGCAAATTGTTAGCTTCTGAACACAGACAGAGGCCATTTCTTTTGCCCTTGTATAGCCTCTGCTTTAAAAAAAAAACAGTGGAAAGTGGGGGCAGTGGGTTGGGGTGAAAGGCTGAAAAAGAGGTGGGCGAGATATAGATATCAGCCTACAAGTTTTTTCTCCAAGTATACATTTCCTATCCTCACCCTAACACACACACACACACACACACACACACACACACCCTTCCCACTGATACATCAGTGTCTCGTTAGAGTCCAAGAAAGAGTTCAAGATGTTCAGTGCTCCTAAATTCTACTGGACCTCCCCCAAAATATAAACACTCAGCTGCAAATAGTCCCTCAGATCACTTGGTCATTCATTTTTTTTACTAATTTATTTGGTATATATGATATGCCAGGTGCTACAGGGGCCGTAAAGACCAAAGATATGATTTCTTCTCTCATAGAGTTCAATCTACTGAGAGCACGGTGGGGAGTGGGGATGGCAATGATGACAGAAGAGACTGTTAACTATAATGCCACATGATAAACACTATAGAAGGGCTATACACAACATACTATTGTGGAATGCTCTGTAGCAGTTTTAAGAATGAAATGTATTCATGAAAAAATCTCCAGGCGTAAGTGTTTAAGGCAGTGGTTCTCAGTGTGGTCTCCAGACCTGCGGTTTCAGCTTACCTGAGAACTTTTGAAAAATGCTCATTCTTGGGCCTCTAATTCAGACCTACAGAATCAGAAACTCTGGAGGAGGGAACCAGAAATCTGTTTTAAACAAGCCTTCCAGGTGTTCCTGATGTATGCTAACATTTGAGAACCACTGGTTGGTTAAGAAGGAAAAAAAATTGCAAAATCAAATATATACCGTAATGCTATTTATATTTTTAAAAACACTACATGTTTTAATATGTGTGTGTGTGTGTGTGTGTGTGTGTGTGTTTGTATGTGCATAGAAGTCTGAAAGGAGACATACCAAACTGTAATAATAGGGGTTACCCCTGAAGAAGGGATTAGGATTGCAGGGCAAGGAGGTAGGTAAGTGGGTCTTTATCTTTTTCTGCATCATTTGAATTCTTAAGTAAGAATTTATTTGTATAATAATTGAGCAATTAAAAATAAAGAAATAGTATTTTAAATATTTTTACATGCTCTGAAAACATGTAGGAAAGAACCATTAAATCTTCCCAGAGGAGGTTGCCATTGAACCAAACTTTGTGGCTGGCCCAGTCCTTGCTTTCCATCCAGCCCTGTGGCTCTCCTATGCCCAGGACCTAGCTCAGATTTTTGTATTCTGGTCCTTCCAGATGAAGGAGGTATCTCGAGAGAAGCTACAATCTTGAGTTCTGAAATAGTAGAGTGGACCACCCACTCTCCCCCTAAACTTCAAGTCTCAGAGAAACTACTAAGGTAACATGCTGAGTTGAAGACTAAACTAGAAAGAAAATGTGACTGTCCTTCAATACAAAGAAACTGCCCTCCACCCTGTGTTTTAATAGTGATGTTGCTCTAAGCATATTAGGGTAGATGAAAAGCATAAAATAAAGATCATTATTGATTCACCCTGGGCCAGGCTCATTCAAATTCAAGATGGAAAGTCCTAGAGAGCCATCCATGTCCTTGTCTTCCAGTGTCCAGTGACAAACCATTTTGGGAAAAAAGCCATGCCCTTTAGAAGGCCAAGTTCTGCATCCTATTGACCTACTCTCTTTTACAATCTGTTTTGGATCTTTTTAGCTGATGAGATTGGTGGGAGGTGACATAGGAAAAACAACAATGGTAAGATTCACCGAGTCTCTAGCATGAACATGGCCTTTTCAAGTTATCAAGATAAATAACTATCTAAGCAGCATTCTGGAGAGTTTGTTTCCAATAAAGTGAATCTGAGGAGAAAAAAAAAGTAGTCACATTAACCTCTTACACAGCTTTCCAGGAAAAAGCTTTCATAACTAAAGGCCACTAATATGATGGCAGGAAGAAGCTCTGTAGAATGAGCCAAGTTGCCCTATATAATCAAGAGGGGTAAGGAAACCAACAGCCTGGAGAGAAGCCCCTATCATTTATGATCACTTTCTGACAATCTGGATACTAGAAAGATAGTCTCATGTACTCCAACTGAGTTGATAGGCTGGGGAGAATGGACAAGTACAAAATTTCTGTTACTTCTGAAAAGGTCTGAGAGGGAGAATCAACACAATGTGCTGGGAAGTTTGACTTTGAAATCAGAATTGTTTGTAATAAAAGAGTTTCTAGGGCTTTTGATATAGCAGGGGGGAACTCTGCATTAATAGATAGTAGTAGAATTTGGAGACAGAAGGATTCTCCTTGAAAGAGAATTTCTTTGATTTGGGTCAAGCATTTTGCTCCATTTTGAGTTTTATATAGGACCCTTGCTCTCTGCCAAACCATGTCAAAGCTTGTAGCTGAACTCAGAAAACTAATTATCATTCAAATTATTTGCCTTGACATGGAGGTGCTGGAAGAATTCCATCTAGTTTTTAAGATAGACATTTTTGTCACACTGGATATTTCAAAAAGTGCCTATTGGATATCTGATATGTGCGTAACACTTTACTGAGTGCTATAACAAACTCAAAGAAATACGTGTCAGAATATACTCTCAAGGAAAATATAGTACACTTAGGGAGGGGTGGTAGAGGCTGAGTTGAGTTGAGTTGGCCTACATGAAAGTTAACACCAATGGTACAAAAGCAATTACGAATTTTTTTACATTTCCATTATGTTTTTTTAAAGATTTTATGTATTTATTCATGAGAGATACAGAGAGAGAGAGAGAAGCAGAGACACAGGCAGAAGGAGAAGCAGGCCCCATGCAGGGAGCCCTACATGGGACTCGATCCCGGGACTCCAGGATCACGCCGTGGGCTGAAGGCGGTGCTAAACCACTGAGCCACCAAGGGATCCTCCATTATGGTTTTTTTTTAATTTAAATTCAATCTGCCAACATATAGAGCAATTATGATTTAATGCCAAAATAGTGACACTAATAAAAATCAGACTAAAGATAGAGAAATCTTTGTGGATTGAACAGCTCAGGGAAGTCTTAGGGAAAAGGGAGGAAATTAAATGAGGTCTTAATAAGTAAAGGATCTTTGGCTTTTGCTACTTGCCTTTTTGTGTACTTGAGAGACTTTTTGTGGTGCTAAATTATAAGTGGTGACCACTGGTGATTGATCTAGGACAAAATTAACAGTTTTTTAAAAAAATTTTATTTATTTATGATAGTCACAGAGAGAGACAGAGAGGCAGAGACACAGGCAGAGGGAGAAGCAGGCTCCATGCACCGGGAGCCCAACGTGGGATTCAATCCTGGGTCTCCAGGATCGCGCCCTGGGCCAAAGGCAGGTGCCAAACCGCTGCGCCACCCAGGGATCCCTTAGGACAAAATTATAAAGTAAAAATGTCTTTTCTGCCTTCTCATTCTACTCTTGTCCCTAGGCAGTGCTCTAACACTTCTCAAGTTGTTTAAGAGAGATAAGAAGTAGCATCCAAGTTGCTTTCCTCTGCTTAATCCAATTTACCTGTCCTATGTTACATTTTTCTCAAGATCCACCTTCTCCTTGGAAACCAAGTACAGCTAAGGTGGTAATGATCTTCACTTTGGTTATTAATTGATTGATATATTTGGCAGCTCCCACATCCGGGGCATATATATTGAGGATTGTTAATTCCTCTTGTTGGATAGATCCTTTAAGTATGATATAGTGTCCCTCTTCATCTCTCACTACAGTCTTCCGGGTAAATTTTAGTTTATCTGATATAAGGATGGCTACCCCTGCTTTCTTTTGAGGACCATTCGAATGGTAAATAGTTCTCCAACCTTTTATTTTCAGGCTATAGGTGTCCTTCTGTCTAAAATGAGTCTCTTGTAGACAGCAAATAGATGGGTCCTGCTTTTTTTTTTATCCAGTTTGAAACCCCGCGCCTTTTGATGGGGTCATTAAGCCCATTCACGTTCAGAGTTACTATTGAAAGGTATGAGTTTAGTGTCATCATGATATCTATTCAGTCCTTGTTTTTGTGGATTGTTCCACTGAACTTCTTCTTAAAGGGGAATTTTAAGAGTCCCCCTTAAAATTTCTTGCAGAGCTGGTTTGGAGGTCACATATTCTTTCAGTTCCTGCCTGTCTTGAAAGCTCTTTATCTCTCCTTCCATTTTGAATGAGAGCCTTGCTGGATAAAGTATTCTTGGTTGCATGTTCTTCTCATTTAGGACCCTGAATATATCCTGCCAGCCCTTTCTGGCCTGCCAGGTCTCTGTGGAGAGGTCTGCTGTTACCCTAATACTCTTCCCCATAAAAGTCAGGGATTTCTTGTCTCTTGCTGCTTTAAGGATCTTCTCTTTATCTTTGGAATTTGCAAGCTTCACTATTAAATGCCGAGGTGTTGAACGGTTTTTATTGATTTTAGGGGGGGATCTCTCTATTTCCTGGATCTGAATGCCTGTTTGCCTTCCCAGATTAGGAAAGTTTAAAAAAAAAAAAAAAAAACGAAAGTTTTCAGCTAGGATTTGTTCAAATACATATTCTGGCCCTCTGTCCCTTTCGGCACCCTCGGGAACCCCAATTAAACATAGGTTTTTCTTCCTCAGGCTGTCGTTTATTTCCCTTAATGTATCTTCATGGTCTTTTAATTGTTTGTCTCTTTTTTCCTCAGTTTCCCTCTTTGCCATCAACTTGTCTTCTATGTCACTCACTCGTTCGTCCACCTCATTAACCCTCGTCGTTAAGACTTCTAGTTTGGATTGCATCTCATTCAATTGATTTTTAATTTCTGGCTGATTGGATCTAAATTCTGCAGTCATGAAGTCTCTTGAGTCCTTTATGCTTTTTTGTAGAGCCACCAGTAGCTTTATAATAGTGCTTCTGAACTGGCTTTCTGACATTGAATTGTAATCCAGATTTTGTAACTCTGTGGGAGACAGGACTGTTTCTGATTCTTTCTTTTGAGGTGAGGTTTTCCTTCTAGTCATTTTGCTCAGTGCAGAGTGGCCAAAAACAAGTTGTATTGGGAAAAGGAGAAAAAGAGAGGAGAGAAAGAAGGAAAGAAAAGAGAAAAAGAAAAAAAAGGAAGAAAAAAAGAGAAGAAAAAGAGAAAGAAAAAGAAAGAAAGGAAAAAAAGGGGGTGGGGGAAGCAAACAAATCAAAAAGCAAAAAAAAAAAAAAACAAAAAACGGGGGAGGATCTTCTGATTCTGTATACTTTAAGTCCCTTGACTTCCCCTGGAACTTGTCCGTCTAGTTGGTCTTCTGGGGGAGGGGCCTGTTGTGCTGATTTTCAGGTGTTAGCACTTGGGGGAGCTGCTCTGCCCCCTGCCTGGTGCAGGGCTCAGTGGGGGCTGTTTACCCCGTGAGGCCCCAGGAGGAACAACCCCAGTGGCGGGGCCAGCTTTGGAGCCCTGGATTCAGCCCCCGCAGTAACTACGGAGCTCTCGGTCCACAGGGTCTGGATGCTCCAGGGGCGGGGCCGCTGATCTGCTCAGCTCGGGGCAGGGGCGTCCTTGCGGTCCTGGACCCTCCCGGCCTCTGCCTGTCCCGGGGGGAGGCCGGATCCTGGGCTGTGTCCCAGCGCCCAGTGCTCCCAGGCCTGCGCTGTGGGATTCGCGCTCCTGGTGGCACAGCCCCCTCCGCCGAGCCGCCGCCCGAGTCCCTCCGAGCTGATCCCGGAGCCGCCGCGCAGCCCCGTCTGCACGGACCCTCTTCCTCTGCCCGAGCCCCTCCGAGCTGCTCCCGGGTCCAGCCGTGGGTGCTGCAGCCCTTCAGGGAGCTCGGCGCACTCTCTCCGGGGTGCAGTTCCTCTGTTACTGTCCCAGAGAGCCTGAGGGCACACCCGCCCTCCTGGGGTCCTGCTCCAAATCCCTGCGAGGCCTTTCCACCCAGGAAGATTGGTGCAGCTCCTGCTTCTCCGGGACGGGGCCTTCCTGTCCTGGGGGCACTCGCCTGGGCCTCAGCCCGGCTCCTCGCGGGGCCCCTCCCCCTTGGATGCCTTTTGTTTCTTTATTTCTTTTTTCCCCCCGTCTTCCTACCTTGATAGAAGCTCGAACTCTTCTCACTGTAGCATTCCAGCCGTTCTCTCTTTAAATCTCAGGCCGAATTCGTAGATTTTCAGGATAATTTGAAGGTTATCTAGGTAATTTGGTGGGGACAGGTGATTTGGAGACCCTACTCTTCCACCGTCTTGCCCCTCCTCCCCAAAGTGGTAATGATCTATAATGGCTAGTGTGATATTCTTTCCAAGTAGTATCTTGGAAAATATACATTACTAGTCTCCTGTGCTAGATTACACTGTTTAATTTTCACAATAATCTGGTGGGGTAAGTTGTATTCTTCCTATTTATCAGGTGAAGAAACTGAGGCCAGAGAGATGAACAATTTAACTTGTTCAATTTAATTGGTTCATTTTTATTTAATGAACAAGTTAAATAAAAGAGCTAGGATTTGAATCCAGGTTTGTCATATGATACCATTATTTGATGACTTATCCAATCCAAAAGACTGCATGCATACACTTAAGGATTCATAACACCCTTTTAAAATTATATTTTCAGGTAATATCAATGAAAATGTCAGAGTAGGGAACTCTAACTACTCATCCCTCCACAAAAACAATGAGCAAATGGGCAAAAAACATCAGAATCAACTTTATTGGAACTCTGGAAACTAATGAAAGGTTTATAGTATCCAGGCAAATGTTTAATCATGAAAATGGGGTTGGGAGGCAGAATCTTTGTAGGAGAGCTTCATGACATTCTACTCACTAACTGACCAGTGAGAGAACTTAGCTGAGACTTCAGTGGCCATACACAACAAGGAATATACTTTAGAAAATTAGTTAAGTAAAGTCACTAAATAAACAAGAGCCAACAACAAGGAGCAACTGAAAACTATGCAGAAAGAGAGACAACATGATTTCCAGAGTTGCCATTTCATAATATTCAAAATGTCTAGTTTTCAAACAAACAAAGGGTTGCAGAAGGGGATGTGGGTGGGGGCACAGGGTAACTGGGTGACAGACATTAAGGAGGGTATATGTTGAGATGAGTACTGGGTGTTATACTATATGTTAGCAAATTGAATATAAATAAAATTTTGAAAAATAACAATAAAAAAACCAAATGTCTACTTTTCAGCAAAAAATTTCATGCAAAAAAAGACAATAGGGTCTATACACAAGAAAAAAGAAATTAATAGAAACTATCCTTGGGGAAGCTCAAACATTGGACTTATTAGACAAAGATTTTAAATTAACAAATTTAAATACGCTCAGATATTTAAAAATATAACAAGAAATATGGGGATCCCTGGGTGGCTCAGTGGTTTAGAGCCTGCCTTCGGCCCAGAGTATGATCTTGAGTCCTGGGATCGAGTCCCACGTCTCTCTCTCTCTTGCTCTTGTGAATAAATGAATAAAATAAATAAAAAAATAAAAGATATCTGGCTCTTGTGAATAAATGAGTAAAAAAATAAGAAAAGATATCTGGCTCTTGTGAATAAATGAATAAAAAATTAAAAAATAAAAGATTTTATTTATTCATGAGAGACAGAGAGAGAGAGAGAGAGAGAGAGGCAGAGACACAGGCAGAGGGAGAAGCAGGCTTCACCCAGGAAGCCTGACGTGGGACTCGATCCTGGGACTCAAGATCACACTCTGGGCCAAAGGCAGGCTCTAAACCACTGTGCCACCCAGGGATCCCCAAATAAAATCTTTTAAAAAGAAATAAAGACAATATGAATAAAGAGATGGAAATTATTAAAAATAGGAATTCTCAGGTTAAGAATTTTAATAACTGAAATAAAAAATTCACTAGAGGAATTCAACAGTAGACTTGAACCAGAGGAAAAAGAATATGTGAAGATGGGACAACTGAAATAGTGTGAGGAGCATGAAGAAAACTTAATAGTGCCTCAGAGACCTGTGGAACACTATTAATCATACTATCAAATGCATAATGGTAGTCACTGAAGGAGATACGGAGGATGCAGAAGGAATATTTGAAAAAATAATGACCAAAACTTCACAGATATAATAAAATATATGAATCTACATATCCAATAAGCTCAAGAACTCCAAGAAGGATAAATCAGAGATTGAAATCAAGACATGTTATAACCAAACTGTAAAAAGACAAAGATAATTTAGAAGGCACCCAAAGAGAAACAACTCACATACAATGGATCTTCAATACAATAAACAGATGATTTCTCACCAGAAACCATGCAGACCAGAAGACAGTGAGATGACATATTCTAAGTGTTGAAGGTAAGGGACTGTCAACCAAGAATTCCATATTTGGCAAAATTATCCTTCAAAAATGAAGGAGAAATTAAGACATCCCCTGGTAAACAAAATCCTGGAGAGTTTGTTGCTAGTAGACCTGTCCTATAAGAAATATCAAAGGGAATCTTTCAGGCTGAAATGGGATGATACTAAACAATAACTCAGACTCATATAAAGAAATAAATAGCAATGGCGAAGATAAATAAATAAATATAAAACTCAGTATTACTGTATTTTTGGCTAATAACTCCACTAGCCATAAAATTTTTTTCCTATAAAATTTAAAAGACTACTACATAAAGCAATAATTACAAATCTATGTCAATGAGCATAAAATATATAAAGATGTTAACTTGTGATCAAAACAATATAAAGGGAGGACAGAGCTATACAGGAGAAAAGTTTTTGTGAAATATTGAACTTCACTTGGTATTAATTTGAAGTAGATTGTTATGAAGTAAGATGTTAATTGTAATCCCTAGGAAAAATTACTAAAATTATATAGTAAAAGAAATAAGAATGTAATCAACTCAGTAGGCTAAAAAATATCTAATGTAGAGAAGGCAGTAATATAGGAATTTATGAGTTAAAATGATGTAAGATATATGAAAAACAAATACTAAAATGGCACAGGTAAGTTTTTTCCTTATCAGTAATTATGTTAAGATTAATGGATTAGGGGATCCCTGGGTGGCGCAGTGGTTTGGTGCCTGCCTTTGGCCCAGGGCGCGATCCTGGAGACCCGGGATCGAATCCCACGTCGGGCTCCCAGTGCATGGAGCCTGCTTCTCCCCCTGCCTATGTCTCTGCCTCTCTCTCTCTCTCTCTGTGACTATCATAAATAAATAAAAAATAAATAAATAAAAGATTAATGGATTAGGGCACCTGGGTGGCTTAGTGGTTGGGCATCTGCCTTTGGCTCAGGTCGTGATCCTGGCATCCTGGGATCGAGTCTCCCATCAGGCTCCCTGAAGGGAGCCTGCTTCTCCCTCTGCCTATGTCTCTGCCTCTCTCTGTGTGTCTCTCATGAATAAATAATAAAAATTTTTAAAAAAGATTAATGGATGATACTCTCCAATTAAAAGGCAAAGATTGAAGAAATGGATAAATACTGTTATGCAGCTATACACTGGAGACAAGAGATTCACTTTAGAACCAAACACAAATAGGTTGAAAGTAAAAGGATGGAAAAAGGTATTTCATGCAAACAGTAACCAAAGCAGAGCTGGTGTGGTTATACTAATATCAGACAAAATAGACAAAAATTGTTACAAAACATAAAGAAGGACATTATATAATGATAAAAGGGCCAATCAAGAAGATATAACACAAACATATATGGCTAATAGAGTCTCAATATATATGATACAAAACCTGACAGAATGAAAAGGAGAAATAGTTCAACAATATTGGTTAGAGACTTCAACATCTCACTTTTTAAAAATATTTATTTATTTATTTATTTATTTATTTATTTATTTATTTAAGAGAGAGAGCATGCATGCACATACAAATGAGGAGTGGGAGAGGGACAAGCAGACTCTGTGCTGAGCATGGAGCCTGACATGGGGCTCAATTCCACGACCCTAATATCATGACCTGAGCCAAAATCAAGAGTCAGAAGATTAACCGACTGAGCCACCCAGGTGCCCCTTCAACACCTCACTTTCAATAACAGAATAACTAGACAAAATATAAAGAAGGAAATAGAAGACTTAACAAATACTCTCAACAACCCAGACCTAAAAGACATGTAGAACTATTCACCCTACAACAGAGGAATATGCATTCTTTTCAATTGTACATGGAACATTCTCCAAGATAGATCATATATATCAGGCCATAAAACAAGTTTCAGCAAATTTAAAATGCTTAAATCATACAAAGTATGCTTTAGTACCACAACAGAGTGAAGTTAGAAATCAATACCAGAAAAAAAAAGAAATCAATACCAGAAAGAAATCTAGAAAATTCACAAATACACAGAAATTAAACAAAACTCTGAAACAACCAATAGATCAAAGGAGAAATCACAAGAGAAAGAGAAGAATACTTTAAGATGAATGAAAATGAAAACACAACATTGAAATTTATATGATGGACCCATCTCAGTTCTCAGAGGGAAATTTATAGCTATAAATGCCTACATTAAAAAAAGAAAGATCTTGTCAATAACCTTTCACTATAAGGAATTATAAAAAGAAAAGCAAAGTAAAACAAATAGAAGTAAAGAAATAAAAAGATTAGGGTAAATGTAAATGAAATAGAGAAAAGAAAAACAATTAAGAACAACAAAATAACAAAAAAATCCAGAAGTTAGTTCTTTGAAAAAAATCAACAAGATTGACAAACAGATCAAGAAATAGGGTAGATTCACACTACTAAAATCAAGTGAGAAAATGGGGACATTGCTACTCACCGTATAGAAATAGAAATAATTATAATAGAAAAGCCCAGGACCAGATGGCTTCACTGGCAAATTCAATCAAATGTTTAAAAAATTAAGAGAAATCCTCATCAAAATCTTCCAAAAAATAGAAGAGGGGAGAACATCTCCTTATCCTAAGCCTGGCATTACTCATACCAAAGCTAGACAAAGACATCATAAAAAAAGGAAACTAATTCAAATATCCCTTACAAATATAAATTAAAAAATTCTTAACAAAATGCCAGCAGAACAAAACTAGCAACATATTAAAAGGATTATACAACATAAACAAGTGGGATTGATTCCAGGAATGCAAGCACGGTTCAACTTATGAAAATTAATCAATATAAAATACTAGATTAAAATAATGGGGGGTAGGGGCACCTGGCTGGCTCAGCCAGTAAAGCATGAGACTCTTGATCTTGGGGTCATGAGTTCAAGGCCCACGTTGGGCGTAGAGCCTACTTAAAAAATAAATAAAAATAAGATATTGAGTTGGAAAAGCACATTATGATCTCAATGCAGAACAAGTGTTTGATAAATCCAATATTTTTTCGTGATTAAAAAAATTCAACAAGAGAATAGAAAGAAACTTCCTCAACCTGATAAAGAGTATCTAGTAAAAATCCAAAGGTAACATCATATTTAATTGTGAAAGCTTTTAGTCTTTCACAGATCAAGAACCACACAAGAATGTGTTCTCTCACCACTCCTATTCCACATTATACTGAAGTTTCTAACCAGGGCAATTAGACAAGAAGAAGAAATAAAAGTCATCAAAATTAGAAAGGAATAGTTAAAACTGTCTCTGTTTGCAAATGACATGTTCTTACATATAGAAATCTTAAAGAACACTCATACAAAGAAACTATTAGAAGTAATAAATTAATTCAGCAAAGTTGCAGGATACAAGAACAACATACAAAATCAGTTGTATGTCTATATACTAGAAATAAACATTTTGAACAGCAAATTAAGAAAACAATTTCATTTATAAAAGCATTAAAAAGAATAAAATACTTAGGAATAAATCTAACCAAGGAGGTGCAATATTTGTAAGCTTAAAACTAACAAAATATTGTTGAAAAAGATTGAAGATACTCTCTCCTCCAGCAACCCAAGATGCAGAAAGGAAAGAAGGCAAAGGGGAAGAAGATGGCTCCTGCCCTGCTGTTGAGAAGAAGCAGGAGGCCAAGAAGGTAGTCAATTCCCTGTTTGAGAAAAGGCCCAAGAATTTTGGCATTGGACAGGACATCCAGCCCAAAAGGGACCTCACCCGCTTTGTCAAATGCCCCCACTACATCCGGCTGTAGCAGCAAAGGGCTATTCTCTATAAACATCTAAAAGTGCCTCCTGCAATTAACCAGTTCACCCAGGCCTTGGACCACCAAACAGCTACTCAGCTACTTAAGCTGGCCCACAAGTACAGACCAGAGACAAAGCAAGAGAGGAAGCAGAGATTGTTGACCTGGGGTCAGAAAAAAGCTATGGGCAAAAGGGGATGTCCCTACTAAGGCCACCTGTCCTTCGAGCTGGGGTTAACACTGTCACCACTTTGGTGGAAAACAAGAAGTCTCAGCTGGTAGTGATTGCACATGATGTGGATTGCATTGAGCTGGTTGTCTTCTGCCTGTCCTGTGTCGTAAGATGGGGGTTCCCCACTGAATTATCATGGGGAAGGCCAGGCTGGGGCCATCTGGTCTGCAGGAGGACCTGCACCACTGTCACTTTCATACAGGTTAACTTGGAAGACAAAGGAGCTCTAGCTAAGCTGGTTGAAGTCATCAGGTGTTTCAATTTGATGCCCAAAGCAAGAAAAAGCCAATATCACAATTTGAAGGCAGGAAGAATTCTCACTTAGGGTAGGGGTTAGCCTTTTTGTTCTATTCACACCCATCTACATGAGAGAAGGCATTCTGCTTTACTCAGCCTACCAATTCAAATATTAAACTTATATAAATACACCTTCACAAAAATACCCAGAACAATGACCAAATATCTGGGTTTCCCATAGCCTCAGCCAAGCTGACACATAAAATTAACCAGGGGATCCCTGGATGGCTCAGCGGTTTGGCACCTGCCTTCGGCCCAGGGCGTGATCCTGGAGTCTCAGGATTGAGTCCCACATCAGGCTTCCTGCATGGAGCCTGCTTCTCCTCTGTCTGTGTCTCTGCCCCTCTCTCTCTATCTGTGTCTCTCATAAATAAATAAATAAATAAATAAATAAATAAATAAATAAATAAATAAAATCTTTTAAAAAATTAAAATTAAATTAACCATCACACCACAAACAAACCCCTCAAAATGGATCAAAGACCTAAATGTAAGAACTAAAAACTATAAAGCTATTAGAAAAAAACGTGTGTAAATTCTTGTGACCTTGGATTTGGCAATGGATTCTTTGACATCACACCGAAATCAAAGCAATAAAAGAAAAAAAAACAAATAAATGGGACTTCATCAAATTAAAGATTGTGAGCATCAAAAGACATTATCAAGAAGGTTAAAAAATAAACCACAGTATGCAAAAAAAGTTTGCAAATCATATCTGTAAAGGGCCTAGTACCCAGAATATATAAAAGAATATTTATAACTCAACTCCAGAAAGACAAACATCTCAATTAAAAAATGGGCAAAGGCTCTTTCCGGTCTCAGTCATGGGCACACTGCAGAAGGATGTTATCATCAAGTCAGGTGCACCTGACACGCTGCTGTTAGAGAAGCATGTGGATTATATCGCATCCTATGGCTCCAAGAAAGATGATTATGAATACTGTATGCCTGAATATTTGAGAATGAGTGGGATCTATTGGGGTCTGACTGTAATGGATCTGATGGGACAACTACATCGGATGAATAGAGAAGAAATTCTGACCTTCATTAAGTCATGTCAACATGAGTGTGGTGGAATAAGTGCTAGTATTGGACATGACCCCCATCTTTTGTACACTCTAAGTGCTGTCCAGATTCTTACTCTGTATGATAGTATTGTTATTGATGTAAATAAAGTTGTGGAATATGTTCAGAGTCTACAGAAAGAAGATGGTTCTTTTGCTGGAGATATATGGGGAGAAATAGATACAAGATTCTCTTTTAGTGCGGTGGCAACCTTGGCTCTGTTGGGGAAGCTAGACACTATTAATGTGGGAAAGGCAATTGAATTTGTTTTATCGTGTATGAACTTTGTTGGTGGATTTGGTTGCAGGCCAGGTTCTGAATCCCATGCTGGGCAGATCTATTGTTGCACAGGATTTCTGGCTATTACTAGCCAGTTGCATCAAGTAAATTCTGATTTACTCGGTTGGTGGCTTTGTGAACAACAGTTACCATCAGGTGGACTCAATGGAAGGCCCGAGAAGTTACCAGATGTCTGCTATTCGTGGTGGGTGTTGGCTTCCCTAAAGATAATTGGAAGGCTTCATTGGATTGATAGAAACTGCGAAGTTTCATTTTAGCATGTCAAGATGAAGAAACAGGAGGATTTGCAGACCGACCGGGAGACATGGTAGATCCTTTTCATACTTTATTTGGAATTGCTGGATTGTCACTTTTGGGAGAAGAACAGATTAAACCTGTTAGTCCTGTTTTTTGCATGCCTGAATAAGTGCTTCGGAGAGTCAATGTTCAGCCTAAACTAGTGAGCTAGACATTGATGGAGATATGAGATATTGCTTAGTATAGTTTTGCCATCTTAACATTTCTGTAAAGTGCTTATCAAATTTAGTGACTACTGTGTCACTATTTTGTATATTAATTGTATTAATTTTAATAAGTTATGTAATTATACATACTGTAAAATTAAGATCTTTATCTTCAGCTTTAGATTTTTTTCTGCAATGCTGTTATCCTGAGTACAGTATTTTGTTTCTGCTTAAGTGTATTTATTTGTATGTTTCCTTAACAGCAAACTATTGACTTAAAGTTTAAGTCTTGTGTTCTACTTGATTTTCCCATGTGCTTCTTTCATGTCATATAATAATGGTTAATGTAAATTGACCTATATCAATGAGAATGTTAACTGGTAAAAATGATAAACCTATCCATATATGAATTAAAAGATTCACCAGAAAAAAAATGGGCAAAGGATTTGAGTAAACATTTCTCCAAAGAAGATATATTAATGGCCAATAAACACATGACATCATTAGTCATTACAGAAATGCAAATCAAAGCCATAATGAAAGACCATTTCACACTCATTAGCATGGCTATAATTTATTAAAACAGCAAGAAAAGAACAAGTGTTGGTGAAGATGTGGAGAAATTGTAACCCTCATACACTGCTGGTGGAAGTATAAAATGGTGCAGCCACTATAGAAAACAGTTGGGGAGTTCCTCAAAAAGTTAAGCATAGAATTACTATATAATCCAACCATTCCACTGTTAAGTATATACCCAAGGGAAATGAAAATATATATCCACACAAGAACTTGTACATAATGTTCATAGTAGCATGATTTTATTAACCAAAAATGAAAACAACCCCAGTATTCATGAATTGATGAATGGATAGACAAAATGTCCATACAATGGAATATTATTTAGCCATTAAAAGAAATGAAGTAGTGATATATGTATGCTACAACATTGATGGACCCTGAAACCTAAATGAAAGAAGCCAAACATAAAAAGTCAAATATTATGATTCCATTTATATGAAATGTCCAGAATAGATAAATCCATAGACCTTGAAAGCAGATTGGTGGTTGCCAGGGGTTGGAGGGAGGGGGGAAAGGGAAGTGACTGCTTAATGCTAGCATCACAAAGGAGTCCATTTTTATCATATTGTTTGACCTGATGTGTTTGAAATATATCAAACTGTCCAACTCTATGACACTTGAAAGGTTTTGGCCTGACAGTGCCTGATCCCTTCAATATGGGTGGCATTTCATTTAGAAGAATATATGACCATTGCCAGAGGAGATATAAAGCTAGAATTAGATAGTGGTGATGGTTGTGCATCATTGTGAGTGTATTCAAAGCCACTGAATTGTATACTTTAATATGTTTAAAATGGAGGATTTTATGTTGAGTGAATCTTATCTCAATAAAAAAATGGAAATATTCAGATAATCTTTACAGTTTTACAGTCAAGATAGCAGATCTTCTGGAGAATCTTACAACGTACTGAGAGGATGATCATCAGTCCCAAGGCATATCAATAATCTGGAACAGACATTGGCCTTCTATAGGACACAGGCCAAAGCTGGCCATTGGCCTGTTTCATAAGGCCCATGAGCTCAGAATGGTTTTAAAATTTTAAAGGCCTTTTAAAAGCAACAATAACAAAGAATACATGACAGAAACTTTTGTGGCCATAAAACTGAAAATATTTACTATATGGCTCTTTACCAAAAAAGGAAGAAAAGATTGTTGACCTTGATCTATGGTAGTGATAAACGATAATCCCCCACATTTATAAGTGAACTTCAGTTTACAAGGCACATCTATTTTCTCTCTGCTGACTTTCAAAACAACTTTGTGAGGTAGATGAATTGTTACTTCTCTTTATAGAAGGGCAAACTGAGGCTTGGAGAGGTCAAGCTACTCATATCCCTTGCTGTGTCACTTGATAGAATTCAGATGGTCTGAAAGTAATTCACTATTCTACCCCTACAGCCCATTGCCTCCCTGAACACTTTGGAAGAACAACTAAAGGTTCTGTGAAAACACAATACAATTTAGACTTGACAGATCTTCCCAAGGTTGAGAAAAAGACCAAGAGAGCTTTGGCTAACTACTGCTGGGATCTCTCTCACAGCTTTAGATCTCCTCTGGCAATGGTCATATATTCTTCTAAATGAAATGCCACCCATATTGAAGGGATCAGGCACTGTCAGGCCAAAACCTTTCAAGTGTCATAGAGTTGGACAGTTTGATATATTTCAAACACATCAGGTCAAACAATATGATAAAAATGGACTCCTTTGTGATATGTCCCTTTATAGGAACCATGACAATCCCTCCTTCCCCAGATGTCCTGCATCTAACTTGTAGTTTCTGGACAGCATATCATGCAATTGCCATTCTGCCTTCCCACCAATTTACCAGGTGTCAGATTTCCTGAGCCTCAGGAGCTCTGTAATATGTTGAAGAGTAGGGGTAGGTTGCAATTGATATGAATATTTCTTAATACGCCCTTGGCACCCAAGTAGCCAATCAACGGCTTCAAAGATGGCCTCCCCACCTCTAGGTCACTGTTTTCTTCCTCCACTCTTCATCCCACATGTGCCTGGCTTAGTACAATTCTATGTACTACTCATTTACAATCTGTAATCTTCTCTAGTCAATTTTGGATTATAGTCTCATGGAGGGGGAAGGAGCCCTGCACGCACTGTTGATTCAGGTACTCAAGGGCTATGAAGTAAATGGCTGCCCCTACTGGAGCCACTGTAATAGAATTGTGGGGGATTTATAATTATATCCCTCCATACAAGTCAGTTAATTAATCAGCCCTTTCCACACACTTCTATTAGGTTCCTCTCACTGGGTAGGCCATTTTACTCACAGCATGTAGCTCCTTCATTCAATTCTCTTTCTGCCCTCTTCTTGGGGGTCCTTTTCACTAAGGGACCAGTGTATCCTCTCCCCAGGAAGAAGGATCTTTTACAATTTCAGGCCCTTTCCTTCTTTGGGGCCCCCATATAGATGCCAGGTTATTTGATAAGGTCCTCATATTTTGAATTTAATCTACATAAGGCCAAATTCCCTTGATTTTTAAAGAAACAACTTTAATTCTCCCACCTGACATTCTGATTGTATCCAAGGCCTGGATGCTACCTTAAGTTTTGTGGACCTAGTAGGGGAAATGATTTTAAATTCCGCTCTCACTTTGACTGCTAGGCTTTGATCCCATTGCCTGTAACACCTTGATTCTTTTTTTTAAAGATTTTATTTATTTATTCATGAGAGATACAGAGAGAGGCAGAGGCATAGGCAGAGGGAGAAGCAGGCTCCCCTCAGAGAGCCTGATGTGGGACTTGATCCCAGGACCCCAGGATCACAACCTGAGTCAAAGGCAGATGCTTATCCACTGAGCCACCCAGGTGCCCCTAACACCTGGATTCTAAATATGCTTTGAGAACAAATAATATTAACAGCCCCCTTCTTCTGTCTAGGCAGTCCCAATGCCTTGTACTTTTTGTTTTCTTTCTCATGCAAGATCTTTGTCTATTAGCATCACTTGTACATCTGGCCATCTATTACCTTAGATTCCTGGGAATTTGCAAGATTCACCCGGCCTTCCTGCTCATTGTCTTCTAAATCTCCCTTATCTCTATCTCTGGGTTCAACTGTCTATATGTACAGTTTCTAAGATATAAGCCCTGGGTCTGCCTTTCTTATCCAATGCTCCTACCTCTTTGTGGGGAGAGGTTAGGATTAAAACAGCCACCATGACTCTGCCCTCGCAAAATTTTTCCCTAGTTGGCGAAGTTGTTCTGTCCAGCCCAAGCTTTGTGGATAGCTTCCTGCTTTAGCTCTTTTCTCCTCCAGCTCCTAACCCTTAGCTTAGGAGTTTAAGTGGGGTTTCCAGTACAGATTATTGACCACTAGAAGTGAGCTAAAAGCTACTTAATACCTTAATGTTGAAATAAGCTAGTAGACCAAAGAATCTTCCTGCAGCCTATTCTAGGCCATTCTGCAGACTACACTTCTTTCCTCTTCATGTTTTATTTTATTTTTTTCCTCTTTTTTTCCCTCTTCATGTTTTAAGTATCCAGCTGCAGTGGATTCTGCATTATTTAGTTTAAAGATCTCTCTTTAAAGGCTTCCATGACCTCCCCAACTATCTGTAAAATTGGTGCTATTCAACTAACTTTCTGGAGGATATACTGGAGCTGTAAGTTGGTTTTTCACCCTCTGTCTCGTGTATCAGCGTATCATTAGACTGAGTGATGCCTAAATGGCAGAATTCAGTGATAGCTTTCAGTTTTGTATCACTGATAGGATTCGTGGTTTTTATGTATAATTACCCTGCAACAGGCCAGTGATCTTTTAAAAATGTAAATCAAAACATATCACTCTCCCACTAAAAACTCTCCAATGGCTTTCCATTGTACTTTATTTAAAAGAAAATATTTTATTTATTTATTCATGAGAGACAGAGAGAGAGAGAGAAAGAGAGAGAGAGAGAGAGGCAGAGGCAGAAGCAGGCTCCATGCAGGGAGCCTGATGTGGGACTCAATCCTGGGTCTCCAAGATCACGTCCTGTGCTGAAGGCGGTGCTAAACCGCTGAGCCACCCGGGCTGCCCTCCATTGTACTTTAAATAGAATCCAGACATCTTTCTGTGGCTTACAAAATTCTACACAACCTAAGCTCTGCCCACCTTTCCAAACTCATCTTGTACCATGCCCCTAGCACTCATAAATTCTTCAGCCCCATGGAACTTGTTTCTGTTCTTATAACCACAAACCCTTTCTACCTCAGGGACTTTGCACTTGTTATTTCTTCTGCCTGGTATATACTTTGCCAGATCCTTGAATAGCTGACTCCTCATTATTCAGATATCAGATCAAATGTCACTCACTCAAAAAGGCTTTCCCTGAACACCCAGTCCAAACAAACAAACAAACAAACAAATATTTTTTCTAGATCACTTACTTTCATGTCATCCTGTTGTATTTTCTTCACAATGGTTGCTGCAATCTGAAAATTATATTAATTACCCATGTACTTATCATTTGTCTCCCTTCACAGGAGAATGTAAATCCCACAAAATAGAGGCCTTGTGTGTTTTGTTCATTGTTGTATCTCCAGTGCTGGGCACAAAATATTTGTTAACGAATGAATATATGGCATATGATAAAAGTTCCTAGCTCTCTGTCAACTTTGCTAAATGACCCATGATGAGTTTCTCTCATATGTCTTTTAAGATTAAAGTTCTTAAAACACAACAGTTCTTGGATGCTCAGCTATTGGATTTTGGGTAATTCATTTATTCAAGTATTACTGAGAGTTAGACATTATGTTAAGCTCTGGGAATATAAAAATAAATAAGACTATAGCCTCTATCCTCAGAGATCTCATAATCTAGTGTGGGAAATGGACATGTAAATAATTGTAGTACAGTGATGTATATGCTAGGATAGAAGTTTGAATTAGATGTTGTGGCAACACTGAGGAAAAAGAGTCCATATCTTTGGTGCTGGAGTAGGAATGGAGGTGGTTCAAGAACAATCCTAGAGGAAGTGATATATGAGCTGGATCTTGAGGAATGGATTAGTTCATTGGGAAATGAAGACAAGAAGTACATTCTAGCATGTGTGGAATATGGAGAAGAGACTGGGCACTGACCATTCTGGAGAATGGCAAGCTGAAGGCTGTTATTGGAACACAGGGTGATTGTGGAAGATAAAGTTGGAAAAGAAGCAAGAAATTTGTTGAGTTGGAATCTGTTGAGTTCTCATCTCAACACAGCTATAAAATGCTCCCTATATACATTTAGTCCTTCTCACAAAAAGTAAATGAAATTGCCACCTGATAGTTAAACTAGTAAAATTCACTGCAAAGGGTTAGGATTAGAGATATCTGGAAATGTGTGACTGGAAGTTTTGGAAACTCAAAACTTTGCTCAAGGTGATCTAGGACAAATCCCAAGGAAGCAGAACTGGAATGCAATTGTAATTTTATAAGTGGAAACCAAATTAATTGTATTATACATTGCTTTGAGTGAATAGAAAACGGTTGGCCTGCTAGCAGCAAAGAAATTACTGTTACAAGCCAGCTCCATCCAAAAGAATGATCTTGGCCAAGGGAATCCAGCATTATGGGTTCATTGGCAAGGCTGGCCCTATAGTTGATGAAAGTGCTTCAAGTTGACTAATCTGTGAGGTTCTTATGATCAACTACCTCTCCTCATTGTGATTTTATGCTCACCAAACAATCTTTTGATAATTTATTTGGCTCCTCACACAACTTGCACACAGAGAAAAAATACACTGATCTGCCTACTCAAGCATTTTGACCTGTTAACAATTGTGTTTCTCATTGTGAATTGAGATATATGGGGGACGGATAGGTATAGATATAAGTACAAATGTTTTTTTAGAAGTCTCTATCTATCCAAAAGGCATGTGAGCATTCCTAAGTTGACTTTACCTTCTTGAATTCACTCAGGCCAGACTCTGGTCTTTAGCCAAGCAACTCAGAAAGCTATTTTTGTCTCTACACTGAGAGTCCAGCCATCTCCTGCAAAGCTTTTGGAAGCAGGCAACTTGCATTCCTTGGATAACCAAGTCCTCTGCATTGCTGTGTTATGTACTCCAAAGTTTACTAGGAGGACAGTGTTCATTATTCTGTGTTTTCATATGTGTCATTTGCATTGAGGAGTTTGATTTGAGAGAAGGAACATTGTTGTAAAACAGTGTGTGGATAGGAGCTATTCTTGTTTTATTTTTTCTTACTTTCAGTTCTCAAAATCAGACTTTCAGAAAAGGATTTGGGTGCAGGTGATTTATTGGAGAGGCAGTTTTGGGAACCACAAAAAGGGAATGGGCAAAGTGAGAAAAGAAGAAAGAAAAGCTAATAATGAGTATGTTATAATCAGCAAGTTACCCTGTGGGCAGCTGGGACTCAGTTCTGCTGGGAACTCTCTGAGAAACCATGTATAACATGTCTCAGAATCTTCCCACTGGAAGATACGGAGTCTGTGATATTTATCCACGGACTTCCATCCCCACTGGTTGAAGATTAGCCCTAGTGGTGTAAACTATCCTGTACTTTCAGGTTGCACCTGACTGAGGCACAGCAAGCTTTCACTGTGCCAGAGAAAGCCTCAGTAGAGAAGAGAGACAATCCACTTGAGGTAGAAGACTGTCAAGATGCTGGAAACTGCAGCTGCAGGTGAAATCAGGTGGGCCAAAGGGAATATGGGGTGGTACTGACAGCATCTGGTGCATTATTAGAAACAAATATATCAGACCTTGAGACCCTAGTGGGCATATGAACAAAGGATATGAACTGGTAAATTGTACAAAAAACTGTAAATGGCAAACGAAAAAAATGTAAATGGTCAAAAATTGTATTTTTATGCATTTAACCTTGGTCATAATCAATGAACTGTAAATAAAAACAAGATGTATCTTTTCCCCTTTCAAATTAGCATGGGCTTTTCTCAATAAAAAAAACAACACATGTTTGATGGGGATACACTGCAGGCAGGGATGTAAATTTGCAAAACCTTTCTGAGATGTAGTTTTTTAATATGTATCAAGAGCCTTAACAATGTTTGTCTTTTAAATGAGTAATTCCTGATAAAAGATAAGGATGATGATGATGTTATTTATCACATTAAATGTCCAGTAGGGTAATGGTTGAAATAATTATAGTATAGTCATATGTTAAACATTTAAAGAAAAACATTTTCAAACATTTGGTGACATTGAAAATGCTTATGATATATTCAGTTAAAAAGCATAATCCCAACTGTAGAGACAGAGTGAGCCCATCTATTATTTTTCTTTTTTTTAAAGATTTTATTTATTTTTTCATGAGAGACACACAGAGAGAGAGGCAGAGACACAGGCAGAGTGAGAAGCGGGCTCCATGCAGGGAGCCCGATGTGGGACTGGATCCGGGGACTCCAGGATCACACCCTGGGCTGATCCGCTGGGCACTAAACCGCTGAGCCACCCGGGCTACCCCCAACTATTATTTTTCAATTCAGAGATGACGTAAATTGTAAGACATTGGTTCATTAATAGCTTTGAGGAAAATAAACACTACCTTTAATATACCTAAACTTTAATCTGCCGAATAACGTATGTATATCCATACAATTGTATACCACTTTCTTTTTTCAAGAATACCCCCAAAAGGAGAGTCTAAACTTTCTTCACATTCCAGAGTTTCAAGATTCTTCTGTATTACTTTCGGCCATTGATAGTGAAGCAGCATATTGTGGTGACATGCGGCTACTTTTCATAACTCCAGCCAGTAATGATGTGAGAAAATCATATTGAAGCATGTAGAAGAATACTGGGAATTCACCCACATTTCCTGTTTGGTTAAACTGATAGTTTCTTTCAGTCATTAGAGTGTGCAACTTTTGATCTCAGGGTTGTGAGTTCAAGTCCCAAGTTGAGTGTAGAGATTACTTAAAATAAAATTTTTAAAAAGCCCTCATAGTTTCTTTTTTCTTTTCTTTGTTTTTTTTCCAATTCAATTACATTAGCTAGAAATCAATCGTTTTTTCTTGAAAGTCACTCAGAAGCTTTTGACAGACAGATGTTCAGTGCCTGAGTAATAGTCCCTCACAACACATGCAATGGTCACACCAACCTTTCCTAGCTTTGAAATTTTTATGATATATTCCAAGAGATTTGGCAATTTCTACCACCTTTAATTGCATTGTCTGGCATATGACAGCAATCTTCTGCAGACACAATAATTTTTCATTTCAATGATGCATCATCGTGTAATTTTAAGGAGACATTTTAAGTGACAATTAGGGAGAAAGCCAAATTTAAGTTAAAAATTTAGCCACAAGCAGTGCTACCAACAGAAATAAGTCATTTGAAGTGACAATCAGATGAACAGATGACTTCTATGCCCAGCTAAGTCTGCGCACACATAAGCAATGATGACAATATCACAGTGAATTCCTTTGCCTGGCCATTTGCACATCATTTTTTACATCTGTTATAAGATGCATCCTGATTTCAGAAATGAAGAATATGTATCTTAGAATGCAAGAAATAT
The DNA here is from genome assembly GCF_011100685.1 of Canis lupus familiaris. NCBI lineage: Eukaryota > Metazoa > Chordata > Mammalia > Carnivora > Canidae > Canis > Canis lupus. Next base: position 81,494,636 of record NC_049260.1, read on the forward strand.
GGTATGAGACATGTACACATTTTGTATACAAACACACATATGCAGACAGAAAAAAGACAAAAAGGAAATGCACCAAAATGCTTACAGCCATTGTGCCTGGATGAATAGAATATAAATAATAGTGAAAGGGAATATAAGGGAAGGGAGAAGAAATGTGTGGGAAATATCAGAAAGGGAGACAGAACGTAAAGACTGCTAACTCTGGGAAACGAACTAGGGGTGGTAGAAGGGGAGGAGGGCGGGGGGTGGGAGTGAATGGGTGACGGGCACTGGGGGTTATTCTGTATGTTAGTAAATTGAACACCAATAAAAAATAAATTAAAAAAAAGAAAAAACAGAAAAAAAAATATTGGCAATACCCTTATATTACTGTTAAATTGTGAAAAATAATCAATTTCTTAAAGGACTGGTCCTCGTATTTTAAAGGCTGTTGCTCCCTATTGGGAGATAAAAAGTTGGAAGAGAGATGGACAACCTTGAATCTAAATTGGACAGATGCTTGGAAGACTACAGTAACTTTTGGATCTTCCTAGTCCAACAGAACAAATAACCAAGTATTCTCAACTCAGAAATGACTCAAAAGTGAAAAAACTAATCAGGAACTTTGAGGTTACATTTGTCATTCCAGTCCAGTTTCTAACTTGTGGCATAATTTTGACAAGTCACTTACCCTGCATACTTGTTTTCTCACCTATAAATAAGAGAATACCTTCTACCCTTCTTCTTGCTGGCAATGATAAAAATGCAGTTAAAAACATTGATCAAATAGTTTACAGTCTTGTTTGTGTTCCCACAAGTAATGCAAATATTGGCCAATAATCCATTTATTAGCCAGTGACTATTTGAGGCCTGATGCTTGAGGACTGTGTTTTGTCCTTGCAGCCCATTTATTAGGAAGATCTCACCAGAAAGTTTCCCTAGGGTGTGGGGTGTGTTTGAGGGGTGAGTAGAGGGTAAAGGTGTGGCTATGTTTGGAGAGTGGGAAGGAGCATAGGTGGGAGGGGAGGTGTGTGTAGGCTGTGACTATGTGTGAATGCATGTGTGAGTGTGTGCATGCACACATAATGGGAAATAGGCGTGAGGGAGAAGGATGGTGAGCAAAGAGCCACAGGGTGGACAGTGTGCACACAAGGTCTGTTTCTGGGGCCTGAAGAAAATGCCAGGACTTGTGTAAGTTCTGTCACTGCACCTGGGCAAATTAATTCTATACTGGGAGCCCTTGCAGGCATTATCCAGCTTAGGGAATTTAATTTCAGCTCATTAACGTGGTCCCAGTTTCCCACTACCTGTTGATGGGGGAGAGGGCCCAGGAAATTTGCCCCATCTTGCATACCTCTGCCAAGTCTTACTCCCAGGCCTAGCTCCTAAAACAAAGTGGGGCGATGAGGAAACAGTCTTTCAATGTGGAGCTCTGGCTATAAGCAGCAGATCTGCAGTGCATTGTGATGAGAAGCTGCAGGGCTTACAGCACGCTACCCAGTGCAATCTTCAGAAAATATGTGGTGACAGGTTGCAATACCTTAGTTCAGTTCATCTTCCCAATGACCCAAGATTGTCACAACATGATTTGGAGGAGTCAGGACTGCTTGGTTGATGTCTAGCACAAAGTCAGTATAAACAGTCAAAAACCAGTAACTACTATTCTTCCCATCATCATTGTCATTATTCCCACCACAGAAAGGGCCTGTTAATCAACACCCTGTCCAGGCAGGAGTCCACCATCACCCCACCCCAACCTGCCCTGTCCTACCCTGGGACCTCAAGCCACTCCTTTGAGGCAAAGCAGTGAACACCCTACTGAGATGCAGGTGCTCTCTGGGAGATGATCCACCTCAAACCTTTCTAATTCATCAATAACTTTGCAATGTGAAGACACCAGGCAGCTGGACTGGGGATCCAGGGAATTGTGTGATTCATGAAGGAGGGATTCAGAAATGAGTTTGCTGGGCCTCTGACAAGACCAGCCTGTAGCATAGGTAAGCAGAGTGGTGGAGGAAATTGAACCAAGACCTTACCCCAGGCTGGCTCCTTGCCCAGGTCTGTAGGGATCGGGAACAGGGGAGAGAGGAAAGCAGTGTAAATTGGGAGGAGCCTCAGACCTCAGCTTCAAAGCCCAGAAGACTCCAGGTTTTGAGAGGGGGATTTGATCCAGACTGGTAGAAGGAATATGGCTTTCCCCTTCCTGGGCTCATGAGTGTCATGAGTATCTGGATGACTAGGTGGGGGCGGGGGGAGGCTTTTGCTCACCAGCAGCAAGCTGGACGCTGCTTTGGAAAAGCCAGCAGGACACAATAATTGATTGCCTTCTTGCTGCAAAATCAAAATGGCTTTTGATGTTCAGCCATTCATTGCCGTAACTGGAATAATAACACAATTCATTTTAGCTGCAGCCCTGCAAATGGATGGCTTTAATAATGGCTAATTTGGGATGATGAATGTGTCATTTTGGGGTGACATTAGTGCTGAATAAGGAGAAGGGCGTGCAAGAGACAGAGGGAGGAAGGGATGAGCTATATAAGACTAGCCACGTTTGCTAACTTCCAAGGCTGCCAGCCATTCAATTCCACTCCTCAGAATTGACCTTAGCAAGCATCTATTCCCTATGTAGCACTGGGCTGAGCAGTAGGGGAGATTCTGAAAAGATATTTGGTGAGAGTGACTATATGTCCTGGTTCCCCTGGAACAGTCCTAGTTTATGCCAGGATCAGATACAAATATTAGTATCACCCTCAGTCACAAAAATGTCTTGGTTTGGGAGATAATTATATTGTAATTCTGTGTGGCTCACTCTCTGCTTTTCGTAAGCATATAGATTTTCTGGGAAGATAAGACTTATTTATCTTTCTTTTTTATTTATTTATGATAGTCACAGAGAGAGAGAGAGAGAGAGAGAGAGGCAGAGACATAGGCAGAGGGAGAAGCAGGCTCCATGCACCGGGAGCCCGACGTGGGATTCGATCCCAGGTCTCCAGGATCGCGCCCTGGGCCAAAGGCAGGCACTAAACCACTGCGCCACCCAGGGATTCCATAAGACTTATTTATGCACATGGAGCAATTATAGTGTACTGGGGGACAGTATGTAACCAATAGATGAATCAAATAAGCACAAGCACCAAATCAATGCTTACAAGTTTGAAATTGATGGTAGCTGTGGGTTTCAATACATCAAAGAAGACTTTTACATGCTTGGGGATGATAAACCTCAATACCCTACTCACTTGATCTTCATATCAACCCTAATGTGACCTCCATCTGGCAGATGATGAGCTAGAGACTCGGAGAAGGGAATTGATTGCTCAAGGTCACAGAGCTAGTAATTGATGAAGGCAGGATTTGAATTCAAGACTGCTTTAATAAAAGCCAACTATATTTCCCCTTCAGAACAAACAAATCAGGTATCAGTGCTGGCTGGAGAGATCAAGGAAGCCCAAGAAAGAAGTGTAGTGCTGCCAATCCATAGGTAAAAGGGAATACAGTAAAAAAGTGAGTAAGATAAGGCAGAGAAGAGAGAGTAAAGAAATTTAAATGAGGTGGGATTAATCAGGGATGATTTGCAAAGGAGGTGTGTTTTGCACTAGGTTTGAAATTACTGATGAATATGGATTAACAGAGATCAAAGAATGCTTTCACATGTGTGGGAATGATAAACTCCAAAATCAGGGTGTTATTTCTTGGGAGTGGGGAAGTAGATGGGAATGGGGTAAACAGGAGATGCCAACTATATTTGTAAGGCTTTATTTCTTAAACACAATGGTGACTAAATGAGTGTTCATTATACTATTCTTTGTATTTTTGTATATCTGAATATTTCATGATAAAACATTTTATTAAGAGAGAGATTGGTCTTTCTGGATGAAGGAAATGTATGTTAATACAGGACATAGAAGCAGAGATAACAAATATCCACTCGGGTTATGTTCTAACCAGAACGCTAGTATATTTGGAACAAGCATTCATAATTTTCCTTGCAGAATGACCCACTGCCATTTCTTCTTCTCAACAAAGCACAACATTTTAAAAGCCCTGTGTGGCCTTAACTTTTATTTGACTCAAGATTTGGAACTTCTAAAAATACCCATTTACCACTTTCTTATAAGGTGTGCGATCCATGTGTCTCTCATTTGCTTTGGGCTGTACTAAGTACTAGTGTGTTTACTACTTGGGGGATTTGGTGTTTAAACAAAACCTTTGTGTCCTCACAAGATTGTGGCCTCTCAATTGGCAGCTGGGGTCAGAGACTGCCCCTCAGCCCCTCTCCCACTCCCCAAGACAGAAGGACAATCCTGAGGGGCCAAGGGAGCTGCTGGAAGTTTAGGATTTGGCCTCCTCTGTGCCTGGCTGCCACTGCACAGCAATAAACAAAGGCAGCAGATGAATCCATACAAATCCCATCACCGTGGCTCCACTGGGCAGTAAAAAGGCTGTAGCACAAGGCTCCACATACTTCACCCCCGAACAGGGCTGCAGTGGCTGCTGGCACATTTTAAGAGAGCACTCCATTGAATAGATCCTGTCTGTGGGCAGAGCATGGATGGCAGTTGTAAAACCCTGGGTTTTGCTTCAAGATGAGGAGCAGAGAAATGTTCGAACAGGGTGTGGTGGGGCCTTCTGACAACCCCCAGCCTGTCCCTGTATGTCTCTTGGTATGGAGCTTTAGACCTCAAGGCCAGCCTCACCCTGATCCAGGGCCTTGGGTCTGAAGCCCTGAGCCATCTACTTTGATCGTTTCTATTTCTGCCCAGTCCAGGCTGAGTTCCCCTGGCCATTGGTTCAGGCAAATGAAGGAGCGCTGGAAGAACCATAAAGGCACGTTGCATTTCCTCCTGGCTGATTCACCTAGAACAGGTGGCTCAAATTGTATGACACACACATGTACTTGTTACCATGCAGGGTGCTCCTGGGGGAGGAGGGGCTCTTCTAGCATCTTTTGATTCAGTCTCTAAGGTCACTTGTCCCACGTCCCTGGATGGATGTGCTAGAGAGGGAGCCCAAGAGGATTCAGTGTGGGAGGGTCGCAGGATGGGGTAGAAGGTTTGAGAGTCAGAAGGCACAGGTTCCTGTCCTGACTCCACTGAATTGGCCTATGACCTCTGGCGAGCATCACAGGCCACATTCCTAGGGGAGCAGAGCATGAGACAGAGCCTTGTGGGCAGGGGTCTCTTGGGGAGCCCTCTCATGGTCAACACCTACAGGGAATGAAGAAAGCAGCACTGAACAGAGGAGGAAGCTGAAGTGTGGTCTCCACTACTACTAATCTCCGAGAAATAGGATTATAAGGAATACTGTGAGCAATTGTATGCCAGTAAATTAGATAAGGTAGGTTAAATGGACAAATTTGTAGAAAAAACACAAACTACTGCAGCTGATTCAAGAAGAGATAGCCTGAATAGACCTATAACAACTGAAGTGATTTAAGAGATTGAATTAGTCATTCAAAAACCACCCATAAAGGAAAGCCTAGTAAAAGATGGTTTCACTGGTGAATTCTATTCAATATTTACAGAATTAACACTAATTCTTCATAAACTCCTAAAAACAGAAGAGGAGAGAGCACTACCCAGATCCATCTATGAGGCCTGCAGAATGATACCTGATACCAAAATCAGACAAAGACAACACAATAAAACTACAGACCAATATTTCACACAAATATGGATGCAAAAACATGTAACAACGTACTAGCAAAATGAATCCAGTGAAATGTATAAAGAATCAGATACTATGATCACGTGAGATTTACCCCAGGAATGTAGTATTAATATCTGAAAACCAATTAATGTAATCAACCATATCAATAGAAATAAAAACAAAAACCAAATTATCATTTCAATGAACAAAGAAAAAGCATTTGAAAAAAAAATCCAACACCTCTTCATGATAAAAATACTCAACAAACTAGGAAGAGAGAATCTTCCTCAACCCAATTAAAAGCATCTAAAAATCACCTGCAGCTAAGATCATTTTTAGTGGTAAAAGACTGATACTTTCCCCTTAAGATCAGAAACAAGATAAGAATATCCACTCTTATCATGACTATTCAACATTGTTCTGGCCAAAGGAATTAGGCAAGAAACAGAAACAAAAGACATTCAGATTGGAAAGCAAGCAGTAAAAACTACCTTTATTTGTAGATAACATGATCTTACATATAAGGAACTTTTCTAAAGAACACACACATGTGCACACACACACACCACTATTAGAGTAAATAAATGAATCCAGCAAAGTGGCAGGATACAAGATCAATAGGTATAAATCAATTTCTGTACACTTATAAAAAATCTGAAAGTGAAATCAAGAAAACTCATTTACAGTAACATTAGAAAAATAAAATATTTAGGAATAAATTTAAATAAACTTAATTTAAAAAGTGCAAAACTTATTCTCTCAATATTACAAGACATTGTTGAAAGCTATTTGAAAGTTTCTAAATAAATAAAATCATAAAAAATACAATTACAAGTGTTGGAAAGGATGTGGAGAAAAAGGAAACTTTGTGTGCTGTTGGTGGGAAAGTAAATTTGTACAGCCACTGTGGGAAAACAGTATGGAGGTTCCTCAAAAAATTTAAAAAATAGAAATGGTATATGATCCAATAATTCTACTACTAGGTATTTACCCAAAGAAAGGGAAAATGCTAATTTGAAAAGATACCTGTGCCCTTATGTTTATTGCAGCATAATTTACAATAGGTAAGACATAGAAGTAACATAGTATCCATTGATAGATGAATGGATAAGAAAGATGTGAGATAACTACACACACACACAGGAGTGTTACAAAGCCATAAAAAGGGGTGAGATTGTGCCATTTGCAACAACATGGCTAGACCTAAAGGGTATTCTGCTAAGTAAAATGAGACAGAGAAAAACAAATACCATATGATTTCAATCATATGTGGAATTTAAAAAAACAAATGAATAAGCAAAATGAAAAGCAGAATCAGAACTATAAATACAGAAGATAAACTGATGATTGCCAGGGGGAGGGAGAGAGGTTAGGCAGAATGGGTGGAGTGGGAGGTATAGGTTTCTAGTTATGGAATGGATAAGTCACGAGAATAAAAGGTACAGAATAGGGAGTATAGTCAATGATATTTTAATAGTGTTAGCTGATGACAGACTAGTAGCTACACTTATGGTGAGCGCAGCATAACATATAGAAAAGTTGAATCCTTATGTTGTAAACCTGAAACTGATTTAACATTGTGTGTCAACTATACTCAAATAAAAACATTACAAAGCTCTAAATGAATAGCAAAACATCCCATGATCATGGATTGGAAGACTTAATGTTAAGATGGCAATGCTCCCCAAATTGATCCACAGATTCAGGACAATCCCTATCAGAATCCCAGCTGACTTCTTTGTAGAAATTGACAAGTTGCTTTTAAAATTCACATGGAAATGCAAAGGATTCAGAATAGCCAAAACAAATCTGAAAAGGAAAACAAAATAGGAGGACTCCCACCTCCTGATCTCAAAGTGTAGTCTTCAGACCAGCAGCATCAGTGACACAAGAGAACATGTTAGAAACATAAATTCTCAGGCTTGCCCCAGACCTGTGACAGGTGATTCTGATACAGGTTCAAGTTTGAGAATCACCATTGGCCTAGACTACAAACTAGATTAACTTTACAAGATGAACTGAATTTGCTTTTTCAACTTCCCCATTCTCTGGATCCCTCTTTATTTTGTACTACACAGAAGACCAAAAAAAGATAAAGCCATATTGTTGGAGAAGGATATATGAAGCCCTGTTTCCTAATTAGAATGGACTTTCTTTCCACCTTAGTCTTGGAATTTCTTTTTTGACCAGTCATTTCTAATAGAATCCATGGCTGGTCTAACTTGATTTGCACTTGATACTTATTTCTCTAATGGCTACTGGTAAAAGCTTCGGCACACAAAACAGAGCATTTGTTGGAATACAACATGAATAAGCATTTTGAACAGAGATTTAGTTTCATTACAGTCACTGGCATAGTGTGTTTTACAGCTCTGATTTCAGTTCCAGTTGTGAAGACTCAGGGAAGGCAAACAGATTTCAGAAAATAAAGAAAGAAAATAAAAGGCAGGGAGAGGGGGAAAGACATACTCTCCACCTGGCAGATCAAGGCCAGAGAGCTAAATTTGCCAGGCAGTTTTATAGCAAGGGGAGAAGGAAAATGCAGCACTGGAGCATAATTAAGCTGTGGAGCCCTCACCAGGGAAGGAGGGGGCTGGGCCACAGCAGGGCTGGCTGAGGGCCCAGACAGGAGAGACCAGGGACCAGAGGGAGCTCTGCGGGAGAATCCCAGAGGCCCGGTCAGGGCCAGGGGCTCAGGTCTAAGGGCCAGAGATGATTACCAAAGGACTTCCCTTGCCAGCCAGAGTGATGGTTCCATAAAAGGCTCACAGAGAGAGGAGTCAACACTCTCCCTGCGTACCTGCCAGTGTGAGAAAGGTGACAGGAACAGAGTGTGAAATGAACCCCTGCCTCCCTCCCATTGCCCTCAGGCCTCCCCTGGACCCCACCGGGCTTCATGCAGCTTGGTCCCTTTCCCCAGCTAGTGGGACAAGACTGCTTCCCTCCAGCCCATGCCAGGCATAAGGCCTCCCTACAGAAAGCCACTCTCCCTTTTGGGCTTTGTTGGCTCTCTCCTTCTTTCTCTTCCTGGGGTCTTACCAGGAGCCTGAGTGGACTGGACGCCCCCTAGGGCTGGCACCTTGGTCAGCACAGAGCACGTGTGCTGGGTGATTTCTGTTTTCCCATCCTGATGGATGTGGGTCGCCCACCTCCTGGCTCCTACCTGGCAAGCATCCCAAAGCATTTCAGGGGGAAGGAGAGGGAAGCTGTAGCCACCTGGGGGGATGGGATGGGGGCACCTCTGGTGGGGCTGGGGGTGCACCCCAGATGAGGCAGGAGTGTGCTGTTAGCTCACCCAAAGCTGACTCCCCCCAGGGGTGCTCTTGATGCTAGCTGGCCACAGTGCCAATCTTCAGCTGTGAGTCAAGCTGATGCACTCCCCTGGTATGCTGGGTTCAGAGGGAAGAACGACTAACTTATAGGCACAGAACTAGCTGAGTAGCTTGTCAGCTCCCCCAGCTGGGGCTGGTCTCAGATGAAGGGAGTGGGGGGAGGAGGGCCACTTACTTATATGGAAAGATCTGAGGGTGCTTCAAAAATAGGCCAAAATGCTAAATTCTCACCATTGGAGTCCATCCTTTGGATGAAGGCATGAAAAAGTTCTCTTAACATGTGCTGTTATCTGGGAGGAGTTATCATCATTTCCCAAATTTCTCAGCAAGTATTGGTAAATTAGGTTAGAGAGTGGATTCTGCCCTCACCACCACCACCACCCCCTACACCCAGAATAAAACTTTGAAAATTCTTCCTCTGCATGAACACATTGTTGAGATAAGAGAAAGACTGGGTACAGAAGAGCAGGTGTGGCCTAGAAAAGGTAACTATGCAAGGGGGAGAAGAATCAGAAAGTTCCCAGGGATGGATGTAAGGAGTACAATATCCCAAGGTGGGGGATGTGGATAGGGGAGCTGGCAGGCAGGTTGTCAGAGGCAAGCCTTTCTCCAGTGGGGAGTAGAAGCCCAGATCAGTTCTCAAAAGGCCTGAATTCTAGCGTGGCTTGCTCTACTTAAGCCTTCTGTGAATTGGGGCAACTTAACTGTTCTGGGCCTCAGTTTCTACATCTGCCAGAAGGGAACAGTGATCTCTATCCTACCTGTTTCAAAGGTTGCTGTAAGGCTTACATGAACAACAGCAACAAAAAAGGAATAGCAAAACTTAATGTAAGCTGCATAATGCAGTATGAATGAAAAGGTTAGGATTTTTCTCTCATTGAGAGTGAGTTTAGGAAAATGAGCAATTTCAGATGGTAGAGTTTAAGACTAACTGTGAATTTCTTGCCTGGTTTTTGTAGGGATGCACCACATCTTAGTTTCCAGCATTCTCCAGCTTTACCTCCTGAGAGTCTCTCTTTTCTTTAGCCAGGCCCCAGCACTCTTTCCAGGTCCTGTGGGCATTGTGAGATGCTCTTAGGGGAGGGCTCAGACTCATTCTTTGCAGGAACTCAGAAACCCACTCCCTCTGTCCCTTCTGCCACCATCCTCTTGTTTTCATTTAGTATATGCCCTCATCCACGGTCTTAGCCTAACTTTTCAAAGGATTTTTTGGAAATCAAGAGGCTAACTCCTTTAGGTTACTAAGCCACACAACTTCAGGGGGACACTTTTTTTAAAAAAAAATCATAGATGACATGGGCATGACATTCCCTGGATCCGTGTAACACGCTTACCCTGCTTGCAAGATTTAGTCACCCCCCTGCCTCAGTCTGTCCCCCTCTTTAACCTACTAACTTTTACTTTTTTGGGACTGAGCTCTTCATCTTTTTCCTCTGAGATGACTGCCCCAGCTCCCCAAAACTTGGTGAGATGCCCCTTCTCTGCCCATATAGCTCCCTGTGCCTGCCTCTGCTAGAGTGCTGATCATTGTACTGAATTATCTGGTTACAACTCTTTCTCCCCGACTAGACTGTATGCTCCTTAAGGGCAAGAACTGTGTCTCTCTCTGTCTCTATTCTCACCTTCTTCCCCTGGGCCTGGTTAATAGGCATTGAGTAAATAGTTGCCAAATGAACTAGCACTCTGGGATGTTGAGAATTGTACAGCTGGAGAACTTTGGGAGTATAGTTATGACTTCCCTGCCTCATCCCCAAAGGACACTGTGCTTATTTAATTACTTGTGTGGGTGGGGTTTCAAACAGATGTTATAACAGCTCACTTAGCAAAGGACAGCAATTAGGGTTTTCTTTTATTAACGAAATAGACAGCACCCAAGTGGAATATTAAAAGCCAGATGGCACAACTTTCATTTTGTGTGTTTCTGGAAGGGAAGCACTAAAGTGCCAGCATTGTCCTGTTTAATCTTAAGTCCAGTCTCAAAGGATATTCCCTACCTACTTCTTGGTTGAGGCAAATGCATTGAGTCACACAAGCTTTAGCTCCCAGGGTATGTGAACAAAGACTTATATGCCTCAATGCATTTGCCTGCACTCCACATCCATTTCCCTGCTACCCTAGTTGAGAGAAAGCCAAAGGTGTAATAAAAGATGGGGTCTGTTTTATTTTTTTAATTTTTTTTATTTATTTATGATAGGCACACAGTGAGAGAGAGAGAGAGAGAGGCAGAGACACAGGCAGAAGGAGAAGCAGGCTCCATGCACCGGGAGCCCGACGTGGGATTCGATCCCGGGTCTCCAGGATCGTGCCCTGGGCCAAAGGCAGGCGCCAAACCGCTGCGCCACCCAGGGATCCTGGGGTCTGTTTTAGACTGAATTGTATCCCTTCCAAATTCGTATTTTGAAGCCTTAACCCCCAATACCTCAGAATGTGACTGTATATACAGATAGGACCTTTGAAGAGGTAATTAGGTTAAAAGGAGGCCTTAGGGTGGACCCTAATCCAATCTAACTGATGTTCTTATAAGAGGAAATCTGGGATACACAAATGAGACACCAAGGGCATGCATGCACAGAGAGACCACCACCACGTGAAAGAGGCAACAAGAGGGCAGTCATCTATAAGCTAAGGAGGCCTCAGAGGACTCCAATCCTGCTGGTACCATCATCTTGGCTTTCTAACCTCTAGAACAGTGAGGAAATAAATTTCTGTTGCTCAAGCCAGCCAATCTGTGGTATTTTGGCATGGCGGTCTTAGCAAACTAAGATGAGGTCTGATCATCAGCAAAACTTGGGTTTCAGTTCAGCTTTGGGATGCTGAGGTAACCTCATATCCACCCCTGAGCCTGAATCATCTGGGTCTCTGACATGGAATTTGACCAGAGTTGTGCTCCTCCCCCAAACTTGGTCCTGAACCCAATGCCCATTTTTTCATAGTTAAATTCATTGTATTTTTCCTCATTCATTCATTCATTCATTCAACAGTTGCTGAAGTGCTAAAAGTGATATAGCACCTTGCTCTCAAGGAACGTAATGTCTTATAAAGGATATCTATCTACCCTGTTAGAGATGAACTAAGTATGAGGCATCACTTCCAGCTGGAATGATTGGATTGGTCAGTGAAGGAGGAGCATTAGTCTGTAAGAAAAAGGATCAGAGAGTTGCAATGCAATATGGCATGGCAGTTAAGAGCTTAGATGCCAGGCAGCCCAGATGGCTCAGCGGTTTAGCGCCACCTTCAGCCCAGGGCGTGATCCTGGAGACCCGGGATCCAGTCCCACATCAGGCTCCCTGCATGGAGCCTGCTCCTCCCTCTGCCTGTGTCTCTGCCTCTCTCTCTCTCTCTCCGTGTGTGTGTCAAAAATGAATAAAATCTTTTTTTTTAAAGAGCTTAGATGCTGAAGCCACTCTGGCCTGGGTGTCACAGTTAAGAGGATAGACTCAAGGGTAGACCATTTAAGCTCAAATCTGGAACTTACTAGCTATATGAACTTGGCACGTTACTAAACCTCTCTGTTCTTCAGTTCCCCCATCTGTAAGATGGGGCTATACAATGCCTATCTCATGGTTATATTAAGATAAGATAAATGCCCACATGAAAAACTCTTCAAATAGTGCATGGCACATAGTAATCACCACACTTATTTTACCATTATAGAACTTAGGGACAGAAGATCTGGCTTTCAGGCTGTCACTGGGTCGGTATTCTGGGGCTAGTATGTTCTGCCCCAGTGGGCTACCTTTCTACCTATCAAGGTACTTGGGATGATCAAGTGAGAATATCAACATTTAAGGGCATGGCAAACTGCTATTATTGAGTTGAGCTTTGAAGGACAGTAAAGTTTTAATATGGAAGTTACCATATCCTGAGCACTTAAGTATATACCAGGAGCCAGTATATGTATATATGGGAAACAGAGAGTTCAGATATTCCCTTTACTAGCCTCATGGATCTGAGAATAAGCTGATTTTCCTGCCCAGATCTCTGAATCTTGTATAATTATCTAAAAGACAGAGTTGGGGTAGGCCAGGAGTCCGAGGGTAGGGTCAGTGGTGTAGTAGTATCAACAAGTGGCATTTTAGCTAGACTGGTTCTGAGATGTGAGATAGTTGAGGGTTACCCTGCCCAGCCTTCCTGGTCCCTAATTATTTTCTGAACTAGACTGTTTAATCTTTCAGTTGATTCTTTGAGCAAACTGCTACCCTTTCAATAAATTCCTCTGAATACAACTAGAGTCATTTTTTATTGTTTGTAATAGGGAGCACTGAATAATACTTATAAAATATTTCTCTCATAGACCTGAATGGTATTGTTTTCATCCAAATTTACTGATAGAGAAGAAACTGAACCTAGGGTAAGGGGTAAATATAACTTTCCCAGTATCACACTGATAGTAAATGATAGTAAAGTCCACTTTGAGTGTGGACTTATCAGTACTTTGTGATCACATTGTGATGCCCTAGGAGGAGAGATTGGTGAAAAGCATTCCAGGTGGAAGAAATCCCCCACTCAAGTCTATATATATGACAGCATAAGGGCAGTGGGGGTGGGGTGGTGGTGGGAGATGTTCAGAGAATTGAGAGTTTCTAGATTGATAGAAATAAAAGGTTGATGAGCCTAGCTAACTCAGTAGGCAGAGCATGTGACTCTTGGTCTCCAGGTTGTGAGTCCAAGCTCTAAGTTGAACATGCAGATGACTTAAAAAATAAAATAGAAATTTTTAAAACAGTTCATGTTGGAGATAATGAGAAATGAAGTTGGAGAGAGAGCATAGGATGAGCAGTGTGGATTTCATTTGTTGGACGTCAGGAGTCAATGTAGACCTTTGGCTTAAGGGGGCAACTCTGTTATACGTCAGTTGGAGTGTGAGGTGATAGGACCTTAACTGGGTAAGGGCAAAGAGAAATTTTGTAGAAATATTAGTCAAGTCTTGACTAATGAATGATTAAGTAGTGAAGAAGAGCCTGGTCACTGAGAGGCTATTGACATCCTTGACAGAAATGAGGAAGTCGGCCTAGGAGTGGTTTAGGGGCTACAAGAGGATGGAGGAGCTGTGTATTCAGGGGGAAGGGCTTGTTGTCTGCTTCTACTAAGATTGTCCTTCCTTGAATCAAGGCCACACTGTCATAATTTCTAGCTTTCTTATCTCAAAGCCCTTGCCATTTGTCTCTTCTCTGTGTGGTTTAAAAGCTAAGACCCCTAGGATTGGTTGATAGGACTCTGGCTTCATTTGGGGAACTTCACCATTACCCACAGATGTGTGAATCAATGGCTTTTTTGAAAAGTGGAATCCTAGCCAGTTGGAAGCAGTCACCTCTCTGGACCCCCTAAGGCCTGGATATGGTTATTAATAACTGATGGCTGCTCCATCTCTAGTTCCAACATCCCAGCAGGACCTCATTCTCTTATAGTCTGCTGCTCTTTTGCTACAGCTGTCAGCAGTGACTCAGCTGACAATCCTTAAGCCTGCATTTCCAACAATCTCCAGGGCTTCTTGTGCCCAGCCCTTGACATAGTTGTGCCAGCTTCTGTGATTCTAGGAGAAGGAAAAAGGGGATGAGCCATGTTCCAGCCCTTTGGCTAGTTTCTCTCAATTAGTCAAAGTGAAGTTGGTTTCAACCCAATTTAGTGACTTGCCCTCTCTCTCTTATTCTCAAGCGCTCTCTTTCTCTATCTCTCTCTCCCCTCCCACCCTTCCATTGTCCTTCCTTCTTCCTCTCCTCCTTTCCCTCTGCTTGTCTCACTGGCCTACCTATTACTGCCTCAGCTTCCTTTTGCCCTCCTTCTTTCAAACATTCAACACAATTTAGATCCCTACTATGTGCCCAGACCTATGCAAGTTGTTGGAAATATATGAAACAATGCAGGCTCTGCCCTCTAAAGAACAATGTGGGGAAGATATGCAATGATAGAAATAAGACTATGATATAATGAGAACATAGAGGACTGCCTTATTTAGATTGGAAATGGGAGAGAAGACAAGGAAAGTTTCCTGGGGGAAGTTATACCTGAATAGAATCTGAATTATCCTAGCATAACCTGTGTAAAGGAAAGAATGGGAGGACAATATTCCAAACAGAGGGGGTCAATAGAAACAAAGGCATAGAGGTAAAAAAACAGCACGCTGTGTGGAGGGAATAAGCAATGTGGTAATGCTGGGATATAAAAGCAAAAGGCAAGCCATGGCAGCAGATGAGCTAGACCAGAAATAAAAGCAGAACCTTGTATGTTAAGAGCTTAGTCTTTATCCAAAAGACAATAGATAGTTATTGAAAGAGCTAAAAAAAGGGAAAAGGATGGTTATGCATGTTTTTAGAAATCTAGACCACTCTATCAGCAGTGTCAGGGTTGGATTACAGAGGGATAAGACCAGAAAAGGGGAACTCAGTTGGGAAGCTGTCACCACCATCTAACTGGAGCAGTGAGTCTGGAAGGGAGAGGACAGAATTAAGAAAAAAATAGGGGGTAAAATTGGCAGGGCTTTGTAAGTGATTGGAGATGGTTGATATGTGTGAAGGAGACATCCAGGTGGATACTCAGACTGCTAGCTTGGGTAGCAATGTAGATAGTAATAATAATAGCAGTAATAAAGCTAGTAATAAGAATGGTGGTGCCATCAAGTACAATAGAGAATTCAGGAGGCAAGGGAATGCTGGTTTATAAGAAAATGGAGAAACCCCCTCTTGGACATGTTGGGTGTAAGGTGCCTTATGGAGCATACAAGAGATGACATCTAACAGGCATTTTCAAATTTAAATGTTAAATTTAAACAGTTTAAAGTCCTAGGGACAGTCTGTGTTAGAAATTTAGATTTGAGAATATACTAGGGATATTAGTCATGGTCTGCCAGTGGAACTGAGTAGGCCCCTCACCTAAGTGCAGGCAATCTGTGAACTGACAAGACTTATGACCAATGGCCCGGTGAATAAGATAAACTGGGCTCATTAGAATCCTTCTCTCAGGATTTTGAACTAAGAACTACAGAGATTCCAGGCCAGTTAATGCTGGGAGTTGAAGCTGGAAGATTGTGGAAAATTGGGACACCATACGCTGAGGCCATTTGAAGCTGAAGTATGGGATAGAGAAACCATGTGTAAGCAGAGGATGTTGGGCAGTAGAAAGAGAAGAACAGAGTAGATGCTGGAGAAAAAGGATACAGAGAGACAAAGACAGTGAGCATGTGACCCAAGAAAAAGATGCAGAGACTTGTCCATTCTTGAAGGTGCTTCATTACCTGATCGAGTTCCCATCTCAGTCAATGTGTGGCCTCAAATCAACACGCAGCCATCTGAGGATAATGTGAGTGAGGGTTTTCATTCCAACCAAAAGAGGAGTTACCAGCACAAGGGCAAGTGAGATCATGTAGGGAGAAATTCACACATGATAAAAGCAGTGGGTTAAAGACAGCATTGGGGAATACCAACTGTGAGGAAGCAAGTGGAGGAAGAGGAGCTCATACACAGAAACATGCACACAGGGTAAAACAAGGAGAACAAGAAGCCGTGGAAGCCAAAAGAGCTTTCTGTTTTTCTTTAAAGAGGCAATGATCAGAAATGTCAAAAACTGCAGAGAGATTTGGTAAGGATTAAGCACTGCCCATTGGGTTGGAAATTAATAGGTAACCGATGATTTTGGTGAGAATATTTCGTAGAGTGGTAGGAGAGAGACAGAAGCCAGACTTCAGTTGGTTGAGAAGTGGGTTGAAATTAAGACTGTGGAGGTGGGAAATGTAGAATTACTCTTCTGAGAAAATTAGATGAGAAGGAGAGGAAAAGAGACTGAACAGGAGCTAGAGGGGACTGAGGGCCATTAAGAGGTTTAGATTTGTCTTCATTTTGTTTTGTCCTGTTTTGTTTTTGAAAGAGGCTCGAATCATTAGGCTGTGAGGAAGAACCCAATTGAGAGAGAAAAAAAGAGGAAAAGGGGGGGGGGAAGAATCATCTAATAGAGAAAGGTCCTAGAAGAAAGCAGGAGGGGTAGGTCCAAGGCCCCACTAAAGATGTTGGCTCTAAACAGGAAGAAGGGGACCTCACCTCCTGAAACTGAAGGATAAGAAAGAAGAGATGGGTGTGGATAGAGATGAGATTGTAGGTGGTCATGTGGGGTGGGGGAGTGGAAGTTGGAGAGATCTATCCTGAGGACCTCGATTTTCTCAACAAGGTAAGAAGCAAAGCTCTCCGCCAAGAGTGAGTCAAGCATAGTGGAGTAAAGTGCTTGAGGATGGTAGTGAAAAGTCTGGAAAAGCCTTTGAGAGGAGTGTGAAAGGGACTGAACCAAGGACAGGGGAGAAAACTGACAAGTGAGGCTGAGAAGACTGGAAATTGTAGGAGCAAATACTGTTGTGCTGTTCTCCAGTTGGCATTTCATTGGGTGGGGGTGGTAGAAGGATAGGGGTGCCAGCAAAGGGAAGGTGAAACAGAGGAAGAGATTTGCATTCTTAGCCACAGCATCCTGCATGTTAAGGAAGGAAGGGAGATCAAGAAGGATCTAACAGACTGGGAGAATGGAGGAAACATGAAGCTAAAGGGCTCTGTGAGGTGGAAGAGCATGTGTTAGAAGGCTGGGGTGTGAACCAGCCTGGCATGTTCCAGGAACTGTTTGTCATCCTGTTGGCTGGATCATGGGACAATGGTGAAGACCCAGAGAGAGAGGAGGCCAAAGAGGTAAGCAAGGCTCAGCACAGGAGGCCTCATGTGTCACTATTTTAGTTGGATATTACAGAAGAGGCAGAAGCAAGGCAAGCTTACAGAGGTGGTTTTACAAAGTGAATTATGGAGGGAAAACTAGATCTTTAGAGTCCTGCTGAGTCTTTCCCTGAATTCTTGTACTCTCTTCTGATGATTTCTAAGGTTACCTTCGGATTCTAAAATCTGTAATGCAAATCATCCCCTCCTTCTCCCTCTATAATACTTTCCAGGTGGCAGGAAAGTTAATTCTTAACCCAAGGAGGGCCAGTCTGTTGAAAGAGCCCTGAGTTTGGAGTCTGGAATCCTGGATCCCAGTCCCAGCTCTACCTCCAACCAGGTTTGTATTCATCCCCATCTTTCTGAGCTTCTTTTTCATTATCTATAATGACAGAGGAATATTACCTGTTTTGCCTATTTCCTAAATTGTCATGAGGGTGAGATGAAGTGGTTGATATCAAAGTGCTCTGCGAAGTTCAAAGTATATGGTGAACAGAGTGGTGGTCCTTAGTAGGGTCTGGCCAGGTGCATTTTGTGTCCTTCCTTTACAGACCTTTGATGGCAGGGCCTGCCTCCTGCTTCCTTCCCTCATTCCCAGTCCCTACATGCCTGCCAGATCCCCCAGAGGTCAGGCCAATGCTTGTGGGAACTGATGAAACAGTCTCAGCAGCCCTGTCATGGATGATGAGCTGAGAAATCAAAGGCTCTATCTTTGCCAGGGAAAGGGTTTTCTTTGCTTTCTTCCTGCTCTCCAATAAATCTGTCTGACTGCCATTCCATGACGAGGCTGATTGGCCTTGCCCTTGGGACATGCCAGCTCAGCATGGGAGAGGGAGATGCTGCAAGATTTGATGCCTCCCTTTTCGATACATGTTTAATTCATTGTTGCAAAGACTTGGATAAGTAAAACACTAAGCTCCCTCTGACTGGGCTTCCTGGAGAGAGGGATTCCAACAGCTTTTAAAGGAAATGTCAAACTGTTAAGAGTTCAGGCTTCAAGCAGCTTAATGCTTTATAATGTTTTGGAGTGAATGTCTCGTGTATTTTTAATGCCTGGGTTATTTAGAATTGAAAATAACTGATCAGTTAGTCAATCTGATTAACAAGAGACAACCACAGTCAACTCCAGAGAAAGATGAATCCATTTTATTCATTGCTTCATAGATTCTTTTCCCATCAAACCTTTTAGCCAAGTTACTAATCAACCACTCAATATGAATTAGGGACCAACAGTATGCCCAGCTCTGTGCGGGGTACTGTGAAGGTAATACCAAAAAAAGCAAACAAAAATATATATTGCATACTATTATGGGCTGAATTATGGCCTTCCCCATTCATATGGGGAACCCCTAACCCCTACTGCCTCAAAATGCAACTAATAAGGCCTTTAAAGGGTTAGTTAGGTTAAAATGGGATCATTAAGGTAGGTACTATTCTATATGACTGGTGTATAAGAAGAGATTAGGACACAGAGACACCAAACACATGCATATACAGAGATATGGCCCTGTGAACACATAGCCAGAAGATGTCTGCTGCAAATCAAGGAGAGAAGCCCATCACAGAAACCAAGGAGATCTGGGATCTCCTCTCTCTGTAGTTTCTCTTCCTCTTCTCCTCTTCCACAGACTCCTGAATCCTTTTCTAGCCTGCTTCTCAGAACCAGGCTCCTGGCTCTACAGTATCTCACAAAGATCCTTTAGGTTCTATGGGTTACCTATGAACCTATGGGTTAAGGAGATCCCATGTCAGGAGTTCTCAGACTTCAGAACCATCAGGGGGTATCAAGTGAAAATGCAGATTCAAGGACCTCACCACTAATAATTCAGGTTTGAACCCTAGGGGGTTCAGTCACTTAAGCATCCGAATCTTGATTTCAGCTCAAGTCATGATCTCAGGGTTGAAAGATCAAGCCCCATGTTGGACTCCATGCTGGGCATAGAGCTGTGGGACCCAGGAAATTTAACAAAAATCCCCTACCCCTGGACAAGCAGCTCAGGACTAACTCCATTTTGTGCTGCACCTGCCACCTCCTATATGACCCCCACATGACCTGCTTATTGCTTAAGGCGCTGCCCCACCCTAGTCAAGCCGCTGGGCACACCCTTACTGGAAATCGGCTCATAACAATGTAACCCCGCCTTGTGCCCACCAAAACTGCGCGCCAATTCTGACCAAAGTCATAGGCCAGTTCAAATGGATACCATAGGGTAAAATGTTATTCAATTGGCCACCTGCTTGTGGACCGACATGACTGTGCAACTTTCCCCATATGTTACAATCCCACTGGCCACTGGCCCCTATAAAGCTGCTACACCTCTTAGCCTCGAGGTCCAAGTCCCTGCTCCGCTGTGTCGGGTGCACTTGGACCCAAGCTCGAGCTTGTAAATAAACCCTCGTGTGTTTGCATCCGTGTCGGTGTGGGCTCCTTGGTGGTTTCTCGGATTCGCAATCTTGAGCACAACAGAGCCTGCTTGGGATTCTCTTTCTCCTTCTGCCTCTCCTCTAGCTCCCCCTTTTAAAAAAAAGAAAAATATTCAGGTATGGTGGTTTGAACAAGGCCTAGAAATCTACACTTAAAATTTGTCAGTGTGAGATATGCATACAAAAGAGTATACATGATATATATGTATAATTTAAAGAATCATAATGAAATGAATAACCATGTATTAACCACTGAGCTTTAAAAATAATACATTTCTCTGCGTACCCTCCCCAAATACATTCCTCTCTTCCTACAAGAGGCAAACACTTTACTGAATTTTGTTAATCATTTCTTTGTCTCTCTTATTATTTTCCACATGTGATTATTTTTTAAAAAAGATTTATTTATTTATTCATTCAGAGAGAGTGAGAGAGAGGCAGAGACACAGGCAGAGGGAGAAGCAGGCTCCACGCAGGGAGCCCGATGTGGGACTCAATCCTGGGTCTCCAGGATCACACCCCAGGCTGCAGGCAGCGCTAAACCGCTGTGCCACCGGGGATGACCTCCACATGTGATTATATCTTTGAACAGGAAATACCGGTTTAGCTTGCTTATTTGGGGATTTTATATAATAGCATCATACTGTTTGCATTTTGGAGCAACTTGCTTCTATCATTGAACATTGTTTTTGAGATTCATTCATGTTGATGCATTTAGCTGTGGTTTAGTCATTTTAACTGTTATGCAGTATTGCATTGTGTGAATACACCACAATTATCAGTTCTCCTGTTCATAGCCATTTGGGTTGCTTCCAGTTTTTATTTATTTTATGTTTTGCTATTTTAAATAACATGGCCATAAACATTTTTACATATGTCTCTTGGCTCATAGAAATCTTCATTTTCTTTTTTTTTTATTTTTATTTTTTTTTATTGGTGTTCAATTTACTAACATACAGAATAACACCCAGTGCCCGTCACCCATTCACTCCCACCCCCCGCCCTCCTCCCCTTCTACCACCCCTAGTTCGTTTCCCAGAGTTAGCAGTCTTTACGTTCTGTCTCCCTTTCTGATATTTCCCACACATTTCTTCTCCCTTCCTTTATATTCCCTTTCACTATTATTTATATTCCCCAAATGAATGAGAACATATAATGTTTGTCCTTCTCCAACTGACTTACTTCACTTAGCATAATACCCTCCAGTTCCATCCACGTTGAAGCAAATGGTGGGTATTTGTCATTTCTAATAGCTGAGTAATATTCCATTGTATACATAAACCACATCTTCTTTATCCATTCATCTTTCGTTGGACACCGAGGCTACTTCCACAGTTTGGCTATCGTGGCCATTGCTGCTATAAACATCGGGGTGCAGGTGTCCCGGCGTTTCATTGCTTTTGTATCTTTGGGGTAAATCCCCAACAGTGCAATTGCTGGGTCGTAGGGCAGGTATATTTTTAACTGTTTGAGGAACCTCCACACAGTTTTCCAGAGTGGCTGCACCAGTTCACATTCCCACCAACAGTGTAAGAGGGTTCCCTTTTCTCCGCATCCTCTCCAACATTTGTTGTTTCCTGCCTTGTTAATTTTCCCCATTCTCACTGGTGTGAGGTGGTATCTCATTGTAGTTTTGATTTGTATTTCCCTGATGGCAAGTGATGCAGAGCATTTTCTCATATGCATGTTGGCCATGTCTATGTCTTCCTCTGTGAGATTTCTGTTCATGTCTTTTGCCCATTTCATGATTGGATTGTTTGTTTCTTTGGTGTTGAGTTTAATAAGTTCTTTATAGATCTTGGAAACTAGCCCTTTATCTGATATGTCATTTGCAAATATCTTCTCCCATTCTGTAGGTTGTCTTTGAGTTTTGTTGACTGTATCCTTTGCTGTGCAAAAGCTTCTTATCTTGATGAAGTCCCAATAGTTCATTTTTGCTTTTGTTTCTTTTGCCTTCGTGGATGTATCTTGCAAGAAGTTACTATGGCCGAGTTCAAAAAGGGTGTTGCCTGTGTTCTTCTCTAGGATTTTGATGGAATCTTGTCTCACATTTAGATCTTTCATCCATTTTGAGTTTATCTTTGTGTATGGTGAAAGAGAGTGGTCTAGTTTCATTCTTCTGCATGTGGATGTCCAATTTTCCCAGCACCATTTATTGAAGAGACTGTTTTTCTTCCAATGGATAGTCTTTCCTCCTTTATCGAATATTAGTTGCCCATAAAGTTCAGGGTCCACTTCTGGATTCTCTATTCTGTTCCACTGATCTATGTGTCTGTTTTTGTGCCAGTACCACACTGTCTTGATGACCACAGCTTTGTAGTACAACCTGAAATCTGGCATTGTGATGCCCCCAGATATGGTTTTCTTTTTTAAAATTCCCCTGGCTATTCGGGGTCTTTTCTGATTCCACACAAATCTTAAAATAATTTGTTCTAACTCTCTGAAGAAAGTCCATGGTATTTTGATAGGGATTGCATTAAACGTGTATATTGCCCTGGGTAACATTGACATTTTCACAATATTAATTCTGCCAATCCATGAGCATGGAATATTTTTCCATCTCTTTGTGTCTTCCTCAATTTCTTTCAGAAGTGTTCTATAGTTTTGAGGGTATAGATCCTTTACATCTTTGGTGAGGTTTATTCCTAGGTATCTTATGCTTTTGGGTGCAATTGTAAATGGGATTGACTCCTTAATTTCTCTTTCTTCAGTCTCATTGTTAGTGTATAGAAATGCCACTGACTTCTGGGCATTGATTTTGTATCCTGCCACGCTACCAAATTGCTGTATGAGTTCTAGCAATCTTGGGGTGGAGACTTTTGGGTTTTCTATGTAGAGTATCATGTCATCGGCGAAGAGGGAGAGTTTGACTTCTTCTTTGCCAATTTGAATGCCTTTAATGTCTTTTTGTTGTCTGATTGCTGAGGCTAGGACTTCCAGTACTATGTTGAACAGCAGTGGTGAGAGTGGACATCCCTGTCTTGTTCCTGATCTTAGGGGAAAGGCTCCCAGTGCTTCCCCATTGAGAATGATATTTGCTATGGGCTTTTCATAGATGGCTTTTAAGATGTCGAGGAATGTTCCCTCTATCCCTACACTCTGAAGAGTTTTGATCAGGAATGGATGCTGTATTTTGTCAAATGCTTTCTCTGCATCCAATGAGAGGATCCTATGGTTCTTGGTTTTTCTCTTGCTGATATGATGAATCACATTGATTGTTTTACGGGTGTTGAACCAGCCTTGTGTCCCAGGGATAAATCCTACTTGGTCATGGTGAATAATTTTCTTAATGTACTGTTGGATCCTATTGGCCAGTATCTTGTTGAGAATTTTTGCATCCATGTTCATCAGGGTAATTGGTCTGTAATTCTCCTTTTTGGTGGGGTCTTTGTCTGGCTTTGGAATTAAGGTGATGCTGGCTTCATAGAACGAATTTGGAAGTACTCCATCTCTTTCTATCTTTCCAAACAGCTTTAGGAGAATAGGTATGGTTTCTTCTTTAAACGTTTGATAAAATTCCCCTGGGAAGCCATCTGGCCCTGGACTCTTGTGTCTTGGGAGGTTTTTGATGACTGCTTCAATTTCCTCCCTGGTTATGGCCTGTTCAGGTTTTCTATTTCTTCCTGTTCCAGTTTTGGTAGTTTGTGGCTTTCCAGGAATGCGTCCATTTCTTCTAGATTGCCTAATTTATTGGCGTATAGCTGTTCATAATATGTTTTTAAAATCGTTTGTATTTCCTTGGTGTTGGTAGTGATCTCTCCTTTCTCATTCATGATTTTATTAATTTGAGTCTTCTCTCTCTTCTTTTTAATAAGGCTGGCTAATGGTTTATCTATCTTATTAATTCTTTCAAAGAACCAACTCCTGGTTCTGTTGATCTGTTCCACAGTTCTTCTGGTCTCGATTTCGTTGAGTTCTGCTCGAATCTTTATTAACTCCCTTCTTCTCTTGGGTGTAGGATCTATTTGCTGTTTTTTCTCTAGCTCCTTTATGTGTAAGGTTAGCTTTTGTATTTGAGTTCTTTCCAGTTATTGAATGGATGCTTGTATTGCGATGTATTTCCCCCTTAGGACTGCTTTTGCTGCATCCCAAAGATTTTGAACGGTTGTATCTTCATTCTCATTAGTTTCCATGAATCTTTTTAATTCTTCCTTAATTTCCTGGTTGACCCTTTTATCTTTTAGCAGGATGGTCCTTAACCTCCACGTGTTTGAGGTCCTTCCAAACTTCTTGTTGTGATTTAGTTCTAATTTCAAGGCATTATGGTCCGAGAATATGCAGGGGACGATCCCAATCTTTTGGTATCGGTTCAGACCCGATTTGTGACCCAATATGTGGTCTATTCTGGAGAAAGTTCCATGTGCGCTTGAGAAGAATGTGTATTCAGTTGAGTTTGGATGTAAAGTTCTGTAGATATCTGTGAAATCCATCTGGTCCAGTGTATCATTTAAAGCTCTCGTTTCTTTGGAGATGTTGTGCTTAGAAGACCTATCGAGTATAGAAAGAGCTAGATTGAAGTCACCAAGTATAAGTGTATTATTATCTAAGTATTTCTTCACTTTGGTTAATAATTGATTTATATATTTGGCAGCTCCCACATTCGGAGCATATATATTGAGGATTGTTAAGTCCTCTTGTTGAATAGATCCTTTAAGTATGATATAGTGTCCCTCTTCATCTCTCACTACAGTCTTTGGGGTAAATTTTAGTTTATCTGATATAAGGATGGCTACCCCTGCTTTCTTTTGAGGACCATTCGAATGGTAAATGGTTCTCCAACCTTTTATTTTCAGGCTGTAGGTGTCCTTCTGTCTAAAATGAGTCTCTTGTAGACAGCAAATAGATGGGTCCTGCTTTTTTATCCAGTCTGAAACCCTGCGCCTTTTGATGGGGTCATTAAGCCCGTTCACATTCAGAGTTACTATTGAGAGATATGAGTTTAGTGTCATCATGATATCTATTCAGTCGTTGTTTTTGTGGACTGTTCCACTGAACTTCTTCTTAAAGGGGAATTTTAAGAGGCCCCCTTAAAATTTCTTGCAGAGCTGGTTCGGAGGTCACATATTCTTTCAGTTGCTGCCTGTCTTGGAAGCTCTTTATCTCTCCTTCCATTTTGAATGAGAGCCTTGCTGGATAAAGTATTCTTGGTTGCATGTTCTTCTCATTTAGGACCCTGAATATATCCTGCCAGCCCTTTCTGGCCTGCCAGGTCTCTGTGGAGAGGTCTGCTGTTACCCTAATACTCCTCCCCATAAAAGTCAGGGATTTCTTGTCTCTTGCTGCTTTAAGGATCTTCTCCTTATCTTTGGAATTTGCAAGCTTCACAATTAAATGTCGAGGTGTTGAACGGTTTTTATTGATTTTAGGGGGGGATCTCTCTATTTCCTGGATCTGAATGCCTGTTTCCCTTCCCAGATTAGGAAAGTTTTCAGCTAGAATTTGTTCAAATACATATTCTGGCCCTCTGGCCCTTTCGGCGCCCTCGGGAACCCCAATTAAACGTAGGTTTTTCTTCCTCAGGCTGTCGTTTATTTCCCTTAATCTATCTTCATGGTCTTTTAATTGTTTGTCTCTTTTTTCCTCAGTTTCCCTCTTTGCTATCAACTTGTCTTCTATGTCACTCACTCGTTCTTCCACCTCGTTAACCCTCGTCGTTAGGACTTCTAGTTTGGATTGCATCTCATTCAATTGATTTTTAATTTCTGCCTGATTAGCTCTAAATTCTGCAGTCATGAAGTCTCTTGAGTCCTTTATACTTTTTTCTAGAGCCACCAGTAGCTGTATAATAGTGCTTCTGAATTGGCTTTCTGACATTGAATTGTAATCCAGATTTTGTAACTCTGTGGGAGAGACGACTGTTTCTGATTCTTTCTTTTGAGGTGAGGTTTTCCTTCTAGTCATTTTGCTCAGTGCAGAGTGGCCAAAAGCAAGTTGTATTGGGAAAAAGAGAAAAAGAGAGGAGAAAAAGAAGGAAAGAAAAGAGAAAGAGAAAAAAAAGGTAAGAAAAAAAACGAAAAAAAAAAAAAAAGAAGAAAAAGAGAAAGAAAAAGAAAGGAGAAAAAAAGGGGGTGGGGGAAGGAAACAAATCAAAAAGCAAAACAAAACAAAAACAAAACAAAACAAAAAAAAATAATAAAAGAACCACAGGGGAGTATCTTCTGATTCTGTGTACTTTAAGTCCCTTGGCTTCTCCTGGACGTTGTCAGTCTAGCTGGTGTTCTGGGGGAGGGGCCTGTTGTGCTGATTTTCAGGTGTTAGCAGTTGGGGGAGCTGCTGTGCCCCTGCCTGGTGCAGGGCTCAGTGGGGGTTGTTTACCCCGTGAGGCCGCAGGAGCAACAACCCTAGTGGCGGGGCCAGCTCTGTAGCCCTGGATTCAGCTCCGGCAGGAACTCCGGAGGTCTCCGTCTGCAGGACCTGGAGGCTCCGGGGCGGGGCCGCTGATCTGCTCAGCTCGGGGCAGGAGCGTCCTTGCTGTCCTGGGCCCTCCCGGCCTCTGCCTGTCCCGGGGGAGGCCGGATCCTGGGCTGTGTCCCGGCGCCCAGTGCTACGGGGCCTGCGCTGTTGGATTCGCGCTCCCGGGCCGCGCAGCCCCCTCCGCGGAGCTGCGGCCCAAGCCCCGCGGAGCTGCCGCCCAAGCCCCTCCGAGCTGCTCCTGGAACCGCGCAGGCCCCTCCGCACAGAGCCTCTTCCTCTGCCCGAGCCCCTCCGAGCTGCTCCCGGGGCCGCGCAGCCCCCTCCGCGGAGCCGCCGCCCGAGCCCCTCCTGGCTGCTCCGGGTCCCCCAGTGCGCGCTGCAGCCCTTAGGGAGCTCGGTGCACTCTCCTGGGCGCGCAGTTGCTTTGTTACTGTCCCAGGGAACCCGAGGGCATCCCCGCCCTCCTGGGTCCTGCTCCACCTCCCTGGAGCCCCTTTCCCCCGGGAGGGTCGGTGCAGCTCCTGCTCCTCCGGGACGGGGCTCTCCTGTCCTGGGGACACTCGCCCCGGCCTCAGCCCGGCTCCTCGCGAGGCCCCTCCCCCTTGGAGGTCTTTGTTTCTTTATTTCTTTTTCCCCGTCTTCCTACCTTGATAGATGCGTGAACTCTTCTCACTGTAGCATTCCAGCTGGTCTCTCTTTAAATCTCAGGCCGAATTCATAGATTTTCAGGATAATTTGAAGGTTTTCTAGGTAGTTTGGTGGAGACAGGTGATTTGGAGACCCTACTCTTCCGCCATCTTGCTCCTCCCCCCCTCGAAATCTTCATTTTCTAACCAGCTACCCAGGTTGAGTCTGAGGTAAATGGTCCAAGAAACACTGTCTTTGATCCTTCGTGTTCTTCAGAGTGATACATGTACAACATATACTTCTCTTGATAGTACCGACTTCATGTTGAAGCATGACTCCAATGCCTCATTTTGGAGAGGAAAAGAAACTGAATCTTTACTTTTATTTTCAAAAAGCCTACACTTAGTAAGAGGAATCTTTACTTTTATTTTTTTTTAAATTTTTTAGATTATTTTTTAAATTTTTATTTATTTATGATAGTCACAGGGAGAGAGAGAGAGAGGCAGAGACATAGGCAGAGGGAGAAGCAGGCTCCATGCACTGGGAGCCCGACGTGGGATTTGATCCTGGGTCTCCAGGATCGCGCCCTGGGCCAAAGGCAGGCGCTAAACCGCTGCGCCACCCAGGGATCCGGAATCTTTACTTTTATTTGCAAAAAGCCTACACTTTCCCCTGCAAGGAAAGAAGGGGCAGAGTGGGAAGAAACTTCCATATATCACATATATTGCATTGGAGAGATTGTATGTAATAAATGTTCAACTATGTGGTACAGATTATAAGTGTATTGATACTTATGTGTGGATATTCAGAGACAG
Organism: Canis lupus familiaris; assembly: GCF_011100685.1. NCBI lineage: Eukaryota > Metazoa > Chordata > Mammalia > Carnivora > Canidae > Canis > Canis lupus. The sequence continues at coordinate 81,522,557 of NC_049260.1, forward strand.
ATATCAACTATAGCCACATAATAGGTTTCAGCTTGTTCACCAATTTCAAAATCAAGGTACATTGAAATAGAAAGAAGTAGATGAGATCCATGCTTTGAAAGATGGGAAAACTGGAATTTGAGATGAGAGGTGGAACGGGCGTCAGTTGATGGCTAGAGTTTGCTTAAGAAAGAGAAAGCTAGAGAGGGACTCCCAAGCAAATCAGAAGTGTAAATGGCCAGGGATGCCTGGATGGCACAGTTGTTTAAACATCCAACTCTTGGTTTCAGCTCAAGCCCTGATCTCAGGGTCTTGAGAGTGAGCCCAGATCATTGTCTTTTTGGGTTTCTCTCTCCACTGTCTCTGCCTCTCTCTCCCTTCACCCTACTCTCTCTTTCTCTCAAATAAATAAATAACTCTTAAAAACCAAAAAGAAATGTAAGTGGCCAGAGTGGGGCCGGCTGTTAAAAACGGGCACTGAGGGGGGCACTTGATGGGATGAGCACTGGGTGTTATGCCATATGTTGGCAAATTGAATTCCAATAAAAAAAAATATATATATATATACACAAAAACCCTACAAATCTAGCCCAACAAAGGCACAACAAATCCAGTTTGGTTTTAGGTAAGTATTGAGTTCCCACGGGAATCCAATCTGAGAAAACAAGGAAGAGGGCACAGCTTTGAAAATACAGGGTAGAGATAATGAAAATGTCAGAGTCAGGGTACTCTGTAGAAAATAAAGCATAAAAGGTCATCATAAAGTCAAGGATCCTGGAGAACGGGGCTGACAGAAATAAGGAGGGTAATAATTCAGCTCTAGTATAGAGTTCCTCACAGATTTCAAAGTTTTCTCCTTGTTCTTCTAGATATGAGTCTGCATAATATCTTTTCTTGTCTACATTCAACCCTCTACCATCCATCTCCATTCTCAGCTGAAGACCTCACCTCCTACTTCACTGAGATAAGAGAATGAATTAAGTGGGAATTCCCTTACCTTCCCACTACATCTACCCACCTACCTCCATCTGTACCTTCCTTTCTGATATGTTGCATGAACTGTCTCCTGCTAAAAACCATTCCTTCCACTTGTGTACTGGTTCCCATTTGAATCAGCTAGAATTAACTTCATTGAGAGCAACAGGGGTCCAAAATAATCGTGGCTTAAACAAGGGAGTTTCTTTTTCTCACACATAAAAGAAGGAGGTAGGTAGTTCACATTCAATATAGTTACCCTGCTCCACAAAATCTTCAGAAGCCCAGGCTCCTTTCACCTCACCATATCCCTTGGGTGTAACCCTTGTCCTTAAGATCCAAAATGTTATCTCAAGTTCTGGCCATCACATCCAAATTTCATGAAGCTGGATGGAGGAAGGAACAAAAGATGGGATGAAGGGCATTGCCAGCTGTCTTTCAAAGGAGGTTCCCAAGAGCTGTCACATGAAATTTCCGGTAACATCTTATTGATCAGAGATAGTTACATAGTCACATCTGGCAGCAAGAAAGGCTGGAAAGTATAATCTTTATTCTAGTGAGTTATGATGCTAGTTATGAATTGGGAATTTTATTATTGTGGAAGAAGAGGAGATAAATGTTAGAGGATATCTAGAAGTCAGTGCCACACTGTCATTTCTTTTGTAAGGAGTTTTGCCCTCTATTAAATAATGCTTACATCATACAAACTTGAGTTAGCATTTACTATCTGCAAAATAAACTCTTCCTTGACCCAACTATCCCTCCAACTGCTTCTCCACATTTCTGTACCCATTAACAGTAAACATCCTTGATCTAATTGACTACATATGAAATCTTTTCTTCCTTACTTCTATTTATTTTCCAATCCTCTCCAGTCTGGCTTCCATATCTGTCAATTCACCAAAACCACTCTTAAGAACCCCAAGATCTCTGTGTTGCCAAATTTAATGATTACATTTCTGTCCTAATCTTATTAGCCTTTTCATTAACATTTGACCCAAGTGATCACTCCATATTTCTTTGAAACTTTTCCTCTTGGCTTTTTTAATACCATATTTTTATAGTCTTGCTCTCAAAGTCTTCTTCCTGAACTCTGAACATTGGAGCTACCTGTACTTTGTCTTGAGCCCTCTCCTTTTCTCTCTCAAATCATGCCTTAGGTAGTTTCATTAGTTCCCACAGCTCTAAGTACCATCTTTATGCTAATGACTCCGGCAAAGATCGTAAAAAAAGACTCTAAATATCAGCCCATTTAAAATCATCGCTTGGATATCTAATAGATATCTCTAACATGACACATGTAAACAGAACTCAACACTCTCCTCCTCAACACTCAACATGTTTTCCATCTTAGAAAAGGACATTTACATATGTCAGAAGCCTGGGAGTCATTGTTGATTCCTCCTTCTCTCTCACTCCCCAAATTCAACCCATCAGCAAATTCTGATCATTCTACATCCAATACGAATTTCTAGTTCATCTACTTCTTCCACTCCCACTATTACTACCCTACTTCAAGGGAAACTCATCTCTTGCCCAAACTGTAAGGTAAGGTAATCTTTTTAAAATGGGTATTAAATCATGTCATTATCCTGATCAAAATCTTCTAATGGCTTCCCATCACATTTAATATAAAATTCAAACTCTACATGATATAGCTCCATGGTCTGGATAACGCTTCATCCATTTTCATTTCTCCTACTTTTCTCCTCTCAACTTACCATGCTCCATCAATATTGGCCTTCTGTATTTGCATTATGTTACATAAGCTCTTTCTAACCTCAGAACTCTTTCATTTGTCATTCACTCTGCCTGAAATTCTTTTCTACTGAGTTCATATGTCTGACTCCTCTTCAACCCTCAAGTCTTGAACTCCTCTTCAACTTCCTTATAGGGATATTCCCTGACTACCCTGTCTAAAGTAATTTTTTCTATTTTCTATCAGGGTTTCTTCAGTGGTATTGTCACAATTTGCAAGTCTTGTCTTTCTTATTTACCATTGTATCCCAGCACCTAGCATACTTCCTGGTACTGTACCTGCCACCAGGCTCAGTAGAAACTCAACACCTATTTGTTGAAATGATGAGTTAATGAACAGGAATTGTCTGAATCTCCTCTTAGTTACTGAGAAGGGAGGAAGAAAGCGAAGCGAAGGGGGAAGTGGTGAAGTTGGATGGGATCAGCAGGGCTGCCAGGCCAAGACTAGAGCCACTGTTGAGGTTCTGAAGGGACAGCCAGAGGCAATGCTGTGCATACAACACTTGAGCTAAGAAGAGGATAGAGCCAAGAGTCAGAGTCAAGATGGAAACCCAACTGGAAAAGGAATAATTGGGCTGAGAGTAAATGAGAAGGGGCCTAGACAACTGTCAAGAACTGGAGAGAGAGAGAGAGAGAGGTTGCAGCCTAATGATAAGCAAAAGGACTAAGAGCGGAGAGTTCAGATGAGGCTGAAGATCATGTCAATAATCTGCAAACTTGGATAATCTTTTTCTCCAGCAGTCCTCAAAAGCAGAAAAGGTAGATTACAGGATCTGAGTGGAGGCTTATAAGGCATCTGAAGCAAGGTCCAAGAAAAAGTGTCAAAGAAGTAAGAGGGCTGGGGAAGTGAGATCTTATAATCTATGAATGGAAATTGGAGTTTAGAGTTTTAGAGATGTAGCAGTTCTGGGTGATAATGATTTCCACAGTATGGCTAAGCCAGTGGCTGAAATGAAGCAGAGCTGAAGATAACCTGAGATGAAGGAGTCAAGAAGTTAAGATTTGGGACTTCCTTATCAGGGTAGTGGGGAGGGGGAGAAGGAGACAGAGCACTCAGGCTAATGACAGGATTTGGGGTAGAGGAAAGTACTAGAATCTTCCTTGGATCTGGGTAGTAACCAGGATGTAGATAGATAACAGTGAGGAGGCATAGAGAGTAAATGGTGTGAGGATCAAAGAAGGAAGGAATTAAAAAAAAGAATGCAAATAAAAGAAAAGAACTAGGAAAATGCTGGTGCAATCTCTTGTTTTCAGACTTTGGGAGAAAGAACAATTCACACAAGAGAGGGCTCTAGGAGAAATGTTTTAGTTTTGATTGTCCCCACATCAGACTCTGAGGTAAGGATTTCAGCATAAGTAAACTTGTTTGGGAGGTGATCACGGGAAATACATATAAAGGAGTAGGGGGAGGCACATAGGGGAGGGAAGAAAGCCAATGGAGGGGCATGTTATCAAGCAAATTACCACTGTGGGTAGCTAAAACTTAATCATGCTGAGGAATTCTAAGAAGTGGTGTAGAACATGCATTCAGAATCATTCCACTTGAAGGATAACCTACTCTTGTAAGTTACTGCCTCAGAGCTCCTCCTAGGGAGGTTGTTCAACCCCTGGCACTTCTGGCTTCCTTTGTGTTCAGGGAAAGAGGGCTTTGGGGGCCAGAGAAAACCCTCCAGGCAAATAGATGCAGGGGCTGGCAGCTGGAAGTCAGGCTGGCATGGACAAAACTGGTAAGGGTCCAGGGACGTGGGTGGAACACCTGCAAGCAGGGAGCCAGGATTCAGTCAGGACAAAGAACTGGAGAGACCATTCTATAAAGATGGTGAGAGTGAAAGGTCTAATTGACTTTAGAATGGACATTTTAAAAAGTAACTATGTCCTTTACCTTAGCATACAGATTTTTTAACACCATATAATACTCAAACCAGATTCAAATCTCCCCCAGTTATTCCAGAAACATCCTTCATAGCTAGTTTGTCTAAATCAGGATTCAGTCCAAAATCGTGCATTCATCTCATAATGTCACTTGAATCTCCTTAACTTGAGAACGCTCTTTGTGAATTTCATGTTGTATTTACATATGGAACAAATCAGGTCAGTTGTTCTGAAGAAAGTCCCACTTTTGGGATTTGTCTAAGTGCCCATTTGTGGTGTTATTTAGCCTGTTCCTCAGGCTAAATCCAGTTTACAGGAAATGTCTCTGATATTTCCTGTAAACTGAACATTAGGTCTAAAGGCTTGATCACATTAAAATTAAATATCTTTAGCTAGAATATATCAATGTGACATTGCATCACATAACTGTAGCACTATGGTCAGGAGTCATATGTCTGGTTGCTCCTCTGATAGTAATGCTATGATTGACCACTGCATCAGCATGATGGCAGCCAGGTCCACTACACAGTTAAGTTTGCCTCTTGGTTTCCAAAAAATAGTCAGTGGGCTGTTTGTTTGGCACTATACAGATGTCCATCTTCCCATCAGCTAGTCACATAGTTGTTTTAATCCCATTTGACAATTCTTGTCTGAATCAATGAATTCATGTCAGCATTAAAAATGATTTTTTAATTCTATCACTCCATCTATATTTACTAGCCAGCATTCTTCAGGAAAGTGGAACTTTCCTTATTTAACCAGGACAGTCTAGTGCAGTGGGTAGGAACATGGACTTTAGAGCCCAGACTGCCTGGATTCAAATCCTGGTCCTACAATTTGCTGGCTGTGTAGCTAAGTCACCTCAACTCTCAGTACATCAATTTCCTTATCTGTAAAATATGATTGTTATGAAAATTAAATGAGGTAATACCAGGAAAGCCATAAGAATATGGCCTGGTGCATGGTTAGTTCTATATGAGTATTAAATATATTAAAAAGTAAAACTATGGCTATTTAATTATATTGAAATATAGTCCCTACTGTAAAGGCAGGATAAATGCTTAATTCTTTCCCTTTAATTACCAAGTCTCAAAGTAGGGATTTGGTTTAATAGCTGCCACAAGGGGTGACAAATAAGCAGAGGGAACATTAAAGGGCTCAGGGAAAGATTTGGGAGGGAGGGCAGCTGGGAGAAGAGCCCAGAATGAGAACATGCTGAGCAGTGTGGGGCTGGGAGAAGAAGAACACTGGAAATAGCCTTCTCCACCTTTTTTCTCCATTCCACAGAACTTCAGTCAAAATCACATAGGGCTGGGGCAACTAACAGAGATAAGAAACAGAGCTCCTGTTTAAAGGACAGGTGGTTGGCCATTCACATGCATCTGCAAAAGACAGCCATGCTTTCCCTTCATTTGCTGTTATGATAATACAGTTGCATTGTTTTGTTTGTTTTGTTTTTTGTTTTTAGATTTTATTTATTTATTCATGAGAGACACACACAGAGAGAGAGGCAGAGACACAGGCAGAGGGAGAAGCAAGCTCCATGCTGGGAACCCGACTTGGGACTCAATCCCGGGTCTCCAGGATGACACTCTGGGCTGAAGGCGGTGCTAAACCACTGAGCCACCTGGGCTGCCCGCACTGTTTTTATATAACATATGTTACATATATATTATATGAAATAGAAGTTTTCATTCATAAAACAAAACTTGGAATAAAACAACACAAAACTTATTCTAGCCCAATCATCTTGATCTGTTAAATAAAATAAGTCCCTATTTGAAGATCCTAAAAATGTTCCTAGGTAGAGCTGGCTTCTTGGGTATGGGACCTGGGCAGTATCACAGAACCCCTGGTTTAATGTCCTGCTGTCACCATCTTAAAACCCCTAATCATTTTTTTTGAACAAGGGACCCCGTATTTTCGTTCTGCACTGAACCCTGTAAATTATGGAGCCAGTCCTCTTCCTGGGGCTTTTCTGGACCCTTTACCCTGAACCCAGGCAAGCTGCCAGCCTGCACCCTGCAGAGCAGTGTAGATAGGTAGATGGCTCTTTGTATTTCTAAGCAATCGTTCGCTTTAATTCTTGGGCTGCTCTACACCTTGCTCTTCTTACTGACGGCTGTTTGATTTGGTTGTCTGCGTGGCTTGTTCAGTCTGCAGTCCCCTTCCTTTTTCCTGCTTCAGAAACATTGATGAAATGCATTTCTCTGTAGGCGATGCTCCTTCCCCCACCCCCAGGAACACGCTCTCACCAGAGCTGTGAGGATTGTCTGTTTTGTCCTCTTCCCCCTCAGTCTGAGTATTCTCTGTATTGCTTGTTGCTTGTTACTAAAATAAGACAAATGGCCAAGAAAAGAAAAGAAACCACCCGGCTCTCCCAGGCAAGCATTTATCGATGTGTGAACCAGCTCAGCTCTGAGGCTCTGGGACAGTTGAATGTAGGTGGGGGCTGGGTTGGAAGACAAGCAAAGCGAAAAAAGGAAGCTCTGAAAATGGTAAGATTATCCAGTTCTTCTTTCTGTCTCTCCGTAGGAGCTGCCTCCAGCTTTATGCCAGACAGATGAGGAGCTAATTCTTAAGGAGTAACAAGGGAAGGCCATGTCATGGGGTTTTTCCTTATAAAAAATTTAAGCTTTTCTGCCCACTTACAGTTCATTTCATTCATGAAACACCTTTCCAGAAATGATCAATGTCACGTTTTCAGCACACTAAACTCTAATCTTCATCCTTTCCCCATTTATTATCCCTTAGCCCATATTTAATATATGTGATTTCTGCTCTGACTCCTTGCTCTCTCTCTCTCCCTCTCTCTCTTTATATATATATATATACCAGCATTGTCCTATTCAGATGAGGCTTTATGTCTAAAATTTGCCTTTTGCCCTTCCTTCTTCGGTTTATTCTCTTTCCTTACCATGAGAATAAACTTTTCATTAGGGCTGGGATAAATCTCCAACTGTGTATTTTATTTGCTTATTTTATTTTTAAAAAATAAATCAAAGGTTGAGGGGTGCCTGGATGGCTCAGTTGGTTGAGTGTTCCACTCTTGATTTCAGCTCAGGTCAAGATCTCAGGATTGTGAGATCAAGCCCCACACAGGGCTTGCTGGGCATAGAGCCTACTTGAGATTCTCTCTTTCTACCTCTCCCTCTGTCCCTTCCCCTTCTCTAAAATAAACAAACAAATAAATAAATGGTTGAAAAGTCATAGTAGCAACAGTAGTAATATTGAGTGCTCATTATGTGCAAGGCACTGTCCATGTATTGCTAATCCTAGTGCCAACCCTGTGATTTAGGTTTTATTGTCCCCATTTTACAGACAAAGAAATAGAGGCTTACAAGTCAAGGAAATTTGTCCAAAGTATTCCCTTTTAAAATGACAGAACTAAAATAAATAAATAAATAAATAAATAAATAAATAAATAAATAAATATAAATTAAAATGACAGAATTGAGGTGCTAATGCCCCTCTGTTGACACCAAATCTTGGCCATCACACTGCCAAGTTCTCCTTTTGAAAGAGAAGACCACAGCATCCTCTCTCACTTTAACAAGGCCTCATTAGCTTGGTGGTCATGGCATGTCAACTCTTTACGTCCACGCAGACACCAAATGCTGGAGTGCCCCCCACCTGCACACCTTTCTCTCTATTATGTTACACATTAACTTTCACTAGCTGTTTGTTATGGAAGACGCTCCACATGACATCTCTGCTTTGCCGTCTTTTTTACATTCCCTGGAGCCTCTTAAAGATCTTTTTAATGTCTTCGTCCCCTAATCCATCAATTTCTATGTTATGGCTTTAGCCCTCTTTGCTATTTCTCTGTATGGCACTCTCCTGGCCTTCCCTTTGTGGTATTCGCCCTTCCTTCTTTGTTATACCCTTTCCACAGGTCACCCTATCTGTATATCTTGTGTTCAGTGACATGGGCTCCTTCTATTAGTTTTTTAATGTTGGCAGAAGGAATTTGAAGCCTGCCCCTAAGTTGTCCTCCCCTGGTATCTTACTTTGAAACATGAAAGCATTAAATTGTAAATCAATTCTGCATTGATCAAGGCTGGTTCCCATTCCCACTACCTGGCTGCGACCTCTGAATGCCAAAACTATGAGTTTGCTTCTGTGCTTGCTTTATTGTTGTACAAGGCCAAGAAAAGGTCCTCCACAATGAGACTGCACACTCTGTTGGCAGGAGTCAGGCAGGAAAGCTGGCAGCCAAAATTTGCTCAGTTCTACCTTTCTTTTCTAATGATAACCCTAGCCTCCCTAATTTGCTTCTTTTTAAATTTTCCTACTCCTCTTGCATCTTATTCTTCTCCCAAGTGCAATCAGGGAAGTCTTATCCTTACACATCCATGTTTTCTTCTTTCCCTTCTATTCCGTTCATTTGTCCTTTGGTTTGACTCTCATGTCAGTCTATTTGGATGATGCTTTTAATAGCCTTAAATAGTTCAACAAGCATGTACTGGATGCCTACTATGTGCTAGCTTCTAAACAAGGTCCCTTTATCTACCTTGATTTACAGTAACAAAACTCCCTCCAATTTGTATAGCTTGAATTTTTGCCAGGCCCTGGTGGGGGGGGGGGTAGATAATGAGAAAAGAGAAAATGAAGATATTTGCTCTTCATTGATTTTTGGCAGTGTTATGTACTCTGCATGGGTGTGGTTGGGATTCTCCTTGCTTTTCAGGAACTCCCTCTTTCCATGCCAAGACTTTGCACCCATTTGTCTGACATATATTTCTTCTCCAGACTTTTTCACATCCCCACTTAGATGTCTGAATTTAGGCACCTGAAGTTCAAGTGGTCCCAAATTAAGCTTATGATTTCCCTAATCCTCATACCTGTATCTTTCCTATTCTTCTCCATTCTAATAAATGCCATCCTGATTCATGGAGTTGCCCAGGCCAAAACACTTGGTGTCATCCTTAACTCCCTCTCACACACCACATCCAGTCCATCAGCAAAGTCTATTAGCTTTAACTGGGTTTGCCTTTAGAATATATGCCAAATCCACCTACTTTTCACTGCATTTGCTGCTGCCACCCTGGTTGACAGCATCATCATCTTTCACTTGGGGCTAATGCAATAGTCTTCTGACTGGTCTCCCTGTTTCCACTTTCACACCCTACAGTCCATCATCCACACCACAGATGGAAGGATTCTTGGAAAAGGTCAACCTGATACTTTCAATCCCCAGATTGAAAACACTCTAATGGCTTCCTATCAAATTAGGAAAAAACAAAGTCATACCCCAATCTCCAAGGCCTTTTGTAGATTGGCCCCTGGCTACCTCTACAGGCTGGCCTACCTTCCTACCACTCTTCTTTTAAATCACCTTTCTTCACTGGCCTCCTTTGCTGTATTTTTTTTTCAAACACTTCAGACATTTCCAGGCATTTGCACTTATTATCTCCTTAGCCTAAAATGCTTTTCTCCTAAATATCCACACGACTCATATCCTCATTTCATTTAGGACTGTTCACTCCTCCAAGGGCCTTTCGATACCATACTACCTAAAATAGCACTGTACTCCATCACTTCTTAGCTTACTAACCTGCTCTATTTTTCTTCATAATAATGATAAGATTATATTATATGCATAATTGTTTGTTATCTATTTCTCATCAGAATTCAAGCTTCAGGGCAGCCTGGGTGGCTCAGTGGTTTAGCGCCGCCTTGGGCCCAGGGTGTGATCCTGGAGATGCCGGATAGAGTCCCACGTCAGGTTCCCAGCATGGAGCCTGCTTCTCCCTCTGCCTGTGTCTCTGCCTCTCTCTCTCTCTCTCTCTCTCTCTCTCTCATGAATGAATAAATAAAATCTTTAAATAAAAGAATGCAAGCTTCATGTGTGCAGAAATGTCTGTTTCATTCACATCTGTATTCTCAGATCCTAGAACAGTGTCTGGCACATAGTAAGAGCTCATTAAATATCTGTTAAATGAGTGAATAGTTACATGGAAGGGGCCCAACTTAGCAGCCTAAATTATATTCACCCTAAGATTCAAATATATCTTGTGTCTGTCTAAGGAGGTCCAGGAGGGGTGTCCACTGGGGAACTATTTGTTTAAAAGCCCAAGAAGCTTCTCAGGAAAGATATCATCCTAATGGAAGAAAGAATGAACATATAAGATTCCTCTTAGACCTCAGAGTAGAAGCAGAGGGAAGATTTTGAGTACAACTCTCAAGTTGTAATTAATCTGGACATTTTAAAATAAGAACTAACAGAAATCTAACTCAACCCACCTTAAGCAGAAAAAAAGGACTGCACTAGTTCAGAGGACTAAGAAGGAGAGTGGGATGCTCAGAGGAACCAGAGTTGTGTATTCAACATGGTCAGAACTTCTCTGTGTCTATTTTTCATCTTTGCCTGTCTCTGCTTCTCTTTCCCCATTTGCCTCATCCTCTCCTGTTGTAGATGGTCTTCTCCATATCATAAGAAATGTGGCTGCCAACAGCTACCACTTAGCAGAGAACTTTAGTCTCCTGGAGTCCATGGATTTATTCCAAGGAACATTTCTGGTTGGCCTTTTGTGATCACATGTCCATCATGTAATCTAATCAATATTGCTAGAAAGAATGAATATTCTGTGATTGGTTGGGTCTAGTTCACATACTTATCCCTCTGGGCCAGGAGTAGAGTCTAAATCAGTTGAATGGAGTGGGAAATCTTATAGAGAGGACTAAAAACCAAATAATAAGAGCAATAAACACAATCACTACCAGAGGCCACTACCCTAGTTATCTTCTGATCCAGCTCCCAGAACTCATACCGAATTCTAAGCAGAGAGGGCTAAGACTAAGTACCAATTTAAAGGACAGTGCACTGAATACACAGACCACAACATAAGCATTGGCTTTAGTAGTTTCACTTGGGTTGGAAGGCAGCTTTATGACAGCAGCAGCAAGAGCAGCAGCAGCAGCAGCAGTCAGTGCATCAACGCCTTTGTTATGGGCATCAGAAGGCTTGGCAGCAGATTATCACCCCAGGATGCTAGAGAAGGAAAGGAGGAGATGGTAGAAGCCACTGGGGAGGTGAAAGGATTCTGTTAATTAACCTATGTGACAGATCTCTGGGAGGCTCACAGAAATTGGGTTCATGAAAGGCTTTGATAAATGGCAGATATAGGCAGGGGCAGAGTCGGAGAAATTCCTTTCTTGTGATTATATTGTGGACTTGATTTTACTTCCAGCCTGTTTCTCAGGTCAGAAGGATGTCTTCTGGGATCCCTGGGTGGCGTAGCGGTTTGGCGCCTGCCTTTGGCCCAGGCCGCGATCCTGGAGACCCAGGATCGAATCCCACGTCGGGCTCCCGGTGCATGGAGCCTGCTTCTCCCTCTGCCTGTGTCTCTGCCTCTCTCTCTCTCTCTGTGACTATCATAAATAAATAAAAAAAGGAAGGATGTCTCCTAACCACAGAAACGTAAGGAACAAGCAAATCAGCCTAGTAATGTCCCATCCCTCAGAGGCCCTAGAACTGTGCTCAAGTCACAAAAATCTGTGAAACACCACCTTTTTTTCTGGGAAGATTCAAAACAGGGCAGGGAGTAGATAGGTTCCAGTTCTGGGATCCACTGGCACATCCTAGTTGAGCTATGGTGTGGACCACCTAGCTGTTCCAATTCAGAAGATACTTTTCCTACTCTGATTTTATCTCCTCTTATTTTTTTCTTTTTGGCTTGGCACCCAGCCATGGGCCAACACCACAATTAGACCAGGATTCTCCTGACAGTGCCTTCTGCCTAGATTGAACCTCTGCAGTTTCATTCTTGCCTATTTATTCAGACTCCAAACTTTGTCTGTTTCCTCCAGTTTGGCTTTACGCCCTAGATTCAGACCTTGGCTTCGCACTCATAACTCATGGTAACTAGCTCCCTAGTCACTCATTCTACCTTCCCAATTTACCTGCTGCCCCCACCTGACTGTGAGTCCCGACTTGCATTGCTTGGCAGCCACCCATGACCTAACATTGAGTGTCCTTCCACCTTACTCTCCTTATCACTTGAATCCCTGAGAATATAAAGATGCTGCTCACGTTGATACATAATGTCTTCATATTTCAGCAGCTTGTCTGGCTGAAGGAACCTTCATAACCTCCTCTGGCAATCCATTCGACTGTCTAATCATGCTGATAGTCAAAATTCTTCCTTCTGTCATACCATTTAGTAGAAGCCTGAATGCTGCTGAACAATAATCATTCTAAATGTCATCCACCTGGGAGGGATAACAGTGATCCTCAGGGTATGCACTACTTGGAATGTGCCTAGAATGTAGAAACACCTGTTTGTGATGGAAACAGTGGTCCCCTGAACATATGTCATTAATAGGCCCAGGGAACTATAATAGTCACTCCTAGCTCTTATTGGGATAAAATGGGGGAACCAAGAGGCTGACTCTGTGACTGGGCAATTGAGTTTCTTGAGGAAGAAATCCTAAAGCTGGGGGTGGAAGAAGGTATCCTTCTCTGGCTGGATGAAAGCAGTAAGATTGCTTGACTAACACAACTTGTAATGTCCAGGCCAGTGCCTGGCAAAACAGATCCCCATTCAGTTTTACTTCCCTGCATTTCAAGTGTCACTACCCTGTAACCCTGCTCAAGTCCAGGCACCCAAATCATTCTGCCTAGACAACTGCAATAGCTCCTATCTGGTTCTCCTGCCATTACTCTTGCTCTCTTCTATTCTATTTTCCTCACAGCAGTGAGGAAAGATCACAGAGTAATCTTTTAAAAATGTAAATCAGATCTCATCACTCTCCTGCTTAAAACCCTTCAAAAGCTTCTCATTTCTCTTAGAATAAATTCCAAGCTTCTTCCAATGGCTTATAAGGTCCTCCAGGATCAGGCCCCTGCCCACCTCTCAGACCTCTTCTGGGCTTACTGTCTCTCTTCCCCACTATACTCTAGATACACTGAATCTATTTTATTTCTTCCTATGTGCTAAGCTCTTTCTTCTCTTGTGGGTCTTGACACATGTGGTTCCCATTGCCTAGAATGCTCTTTCCTAGGCTTTCCTAAAGGCTAGATCCTCCACAGTTCTTAGTTCTGGGCTATAATGTAACTCTGCCCACACTCGCAAAAAAAGTTCCCTCCCCTATTGTTTATTTCCTTCTTTAGCATTTATCACAATTACAGTACTTTGATGTGTCTATTTATTAATTCAAAGCCTATCTTCCTCACTAAAATGTAAGTTTCAAAAGGGCATCATATTATCTCCAACTTTAGCTCAGCACCTGGCACATAATAGGCATTCAATAAATAAGTGTTGAATTCATGCTTTTAAGTACAGGGAGGAAATTGAAGCAGTCATCAAAAACCTCCCAAGGCACAAAAGTCCAGGGCCAGATGGTTTCCCAGGAGAATTCTATCAAACATTTAAAGAAGAAACCATACCCATTCTACTAAAGCTGTTCTGAAAGATAGAGATGGAGTACTTTCAAACTCATTCTATGAGGCCAGGATCATCTTAATTCCAAAACCAGACAAAGACCCCACCAAAAAGGAGAATTATAGATCAATATCCCTGTTGAACACAGATGCAAAAATTCTCAACAAGATACAGCCAATAAGATCCAACAGTACATGAAGAAGATTATTCAGCATGACCAAGTGGGATTTATCCCTGGGATGCAAGGCTGGTTCAACACTCATAAAGCAATCAACGTGATAGATCATATCAGCAAGAGAAAAAACAAGAACCCTATGATCCTCTCAATAGATGCAGAGAAAGCATTTGACAAAATACAGCATCCATTCCCTATCAAATCTCTTCAGAGTGTAGAGATAGAGGGAACATTTCTCAGCATCTTAAAAGCCATCTACGAAAAGCCCACAGCAAATATCATTCTCAATGGGGAAACACTGGGAGACTTTCCCCTAAGATCAGGAACAAGACAGGGATGTCCACTCTCACCACTACTATTCAACATAGTACTAGAAGTCCTAACCTTAGCAATCAGGCAACAAAAAGAAATAAAAGGCATTCAAACTGGCAAAGAAGAAGTCAAACTCTCCCTCTTTGCAGATGACATGATACTGTACATAGAAAACCCAAAAGACTCCACCCCAAGATTGCAAGAACTCATATAGCAATTCGGCAGTGTGGCAGGATACAAAATCAATGCCCAGAAATCAGTGGCATTTCTATACACTAACAGTGAAACTGAAGAAAGAGAAGTGAAGGAGTCAATCCCATTTACAATTGCACCCAAAAGCCTAAGACACACAGGAATAAACCTAACCAAAGAGGTAAAGGATTTATACCCTAAAAACTACAGAACATTTCTGAAAGAAATTGAGGAAGACATAAAGAGATGAAAAAATATTCCATGCTCATGGATTAGAAGAATTAATATTGTGAAAATATCCATGCTACCCAGGGTAATTTACATATTTAATGCAATCCCTATCAAAACATAATTTTTAAATGAATGAATGCATAGAATGTGAAGGAAATCCCATGGACATTGAAAGGAAAATAGAGGAATATTACCAACAATTCTCTGCCCACCAATTTGATAACTTAAGATGAAGTAGATAACAGTCCCTTGAAAGACACAATTACCAAAAGTCATACAAGGAGAAACAGAGAATCTGAAAAGGCCTGTATTGATTAAAGAAATTGAATAAATAATTAATAGCCTTCCAAAAGAGAAAGCAACAGGCCCAGATGGTTTTACTATTAAATTCTACCAAACACTTAAGGAAGAAATTATTTCAATTCTCTACAATCTGTTTCAGAAAAAAAGCACTTGTTCTACAAAGCCAGCATTACCCAAATATTAAATCCAAACAAAAACATTGCAAAAAAGGAAAACTACAGACCAATATCACTCAGAAACATAGATGCAAGGATATTCCTAATTTTATTATATATTCAACTCCATCCCAATCAAAATCCCAGAGAGCAGCTTTGAGATATTGACAAATCGGTTCTAAAGTTGAAGTGAAAAGGCATAAGACACCAAATAACCAACACACTATTGAAACAGAAGCAGAAAGGGAAGAAGAAGAGGAAGGGGAAGGAAGAAAAGAAGGAAGAAAGAGGAGGAGATGAAGAGGAAGAAAATAAAGTCAGAAGATAGACACTATCCAAATTCAAGACTTATAGTAATCAAGAAAGTGTAGTATTGGCACAAGAGTAGACAAATAGATCAATATAACAGAATAGAATGCTCAGAAATACACCTATACAAATGTAGCCAACTGATCTTTGACACAAGATAAAGACAACTCAATGAGGAAAGAAGCGTCTTTTCAACAAATGGTGTTGAAAATCCACAAGCAAAAAAGAAAAAGGGTAAAAAAGAGTGAACCTAGACACTGACCTTATACTTTTCCCAAAAATTAGCTCAAAATGGCTCATAGACCTAAATGTAAAATGCAAAAGTATAAAACTTATGGAAGATAACATAAGAGAAAATATAGATGACTTTGTGTTTGGTGATGACTTTTAATATACAATACCAAAAGCATGGTCCATGAAAGAAAAAAATAGTTAAGTTTGACTTTATTGAAAGTAAGTCATCAAAAAAAAAATGGTAAAAGCATCTTCCCTGTGAAAGACACTGTTAAAGGAATAACAAGCCACGGACTAGGAGAAAATACTTGCAAAACACAAATTAGATGAAGAACTGGTAAAAAGAACTCTTAAAACGCAACAATAAGAAAACAACTTAATTAAAAAATGGGTGATTAAAATTAAAAAAAAATGGGCGAAAGATCTGAAAGGACCCCTCACCAAAGGAGATATACGGAATGCAAATTAGCATATGAAAAGATGCTCAATATCATGTCATTAGAGAATTGCAAATTAAAATAAATGAGATACCACTCACTACATACCTATTAGAATGGATAGAGATCCAAAACATTAACAATAACCAAAGCTAACAATGAGGATGAGGAGCAACAGGAACTCTCATTCATTGCTGGTGGAAAGGCAAAATGAAGCAGCCACTTTTGAAAAGCTGACAGTCTTTCAAAAAATTAAACGTAGTCTTACCATACAAATCAGCAACTATTCACATTTTACAAATGAATTGATAACTGAGAAAGCTTTAGCAAGATGGCAGACAAGTAGGGTCCTCAAGTCACCTGTCCTCACCAACTTATCTAGATAACTTTCAAATCATCCTGAAAACCTACAAATTCGACCTGAGATTTAAAGAAAGAACAGCTGGAACGAAACAGAGAGAAGTTGTAATTCTAACAAGTACCACTCGTTTTTAGCCACTCTGCACTGAGCAAATTGACTAGAAAGAAGAACTCACCACAAAAGAAAGAAACAGAAACAGTCCTCTCTGCCACAGAGTTACAGAATTTCGATTACAATTCAATGTCAGAAAGCCAATTCAGAAGCACAATTATAAAGCTATTGGTGGCTCTGGAAAAAAGCATAAAGGATTCAAGAGACTTTATGACTGCAGAATTTAGATCTAATTAGGCCAAATTTAAAAATAAATTAAATCAGACTCAATCCAAACTGGAGGTCTTAACAACAAGGGTTAATGAGGTAGAAGAGTGAGTGACATAGAAGACAAGTTGATGGCAAGAAAGGAAACTGAGGAAAAAAGTGAAAAGCAAGTAAAAGACCATGAAGAAATGTTAAGAGAAATAAATGACAGGCTCAGAAGGAAAAATCTATGTTTAATTGGGGTTCCAGAGGGTCCCAAAAGGGCCAGAGGACCAGAAAGCATACTTGAACAAATCATAGCTGAGAGCTTCCCTAATTTGGGGAGGGAAACAGGCTTTCAGATCCAGGAAATAGAGAGGTTCCCCCCACTAAAATAAGTAAAAACTGTTTAACACTTTGATATTTAATAGTGAAACTTGCAAATTCTAAAGATAAAGAGAAAATCCTTAAAGCAGCAAGAGACAAGAGATCCCTAACTTATATGGAGAGAACTATTAGATTAACAGCAGACCTCTCCACAGAGACCTGGCAGGCCAGAAAGGGCTGGCAGGATATATTCAGGGTCCTAAATGAGAAGAACATAACAGCCAAGAATACTTTATCAAGCAAGCTTTCATTCAGAATAGAAGGAGAGATAAAGAGCCTCCAAGATAGGCAGAAACTGAAAGAATATGTGACCACCAAACCAGCTCTGCAAGAAATATTAAGGGGGACTCTGTAAAAGAAAGAGGAGATAAAGAAATAATCCACAAAAACAGGGACTGAATAGGTATTACGATGAAACTAAATTCATATCTTTCATAGTAACTCGGAATGTGAATGGACTTAATGATCCCATCAAAAGATGCAGGGTTTCAGACTGGATAAAAAAGCAAGACCCATCTATTTGCTGTCTACAAGAGACACATTTTAGACCTTAGGACACCTCCAGCCTGGAAAAAAAGGGAAGAGAACCATTTACCATTCCAATGGTCCTCAAAAGAAAGCAGGGGTAGCAATCCTCATATCAGATAAATTAAAGGTTATCTCAAAGACTGTAGTAAGAGATGAAGAAGGACACTATATCATACTTAAAGGATCTATCCAACAAGAGGACCTAGCAATCATGAATATTTATGCCCCTAATGTGGGAGCTGCCAAGTATATCAATCAATTAATAACCAAAGTATGGCAGCCCGGGTGGCTCAGCGGCTTAGCGCCACCTTCAGCCCAGGGCATGATCCTGGAGATCCTGGATTGAGTCCCATACCGGGCTCCCTGCATGGAGCCTGCTTCTCCCTTTGCCTGTGTCTCTGCCTCTCTTTCTCTCTGTGTCTCTCATTAATGAATAAATAAAATCTTTATTAAAAAATAACCAAAGTAAAGACATACTTAGATAATAACACACTAATACCGGGAGACTTCAACTCTGCACTTTCTGCAAATAACAGAACTTCTAAGCACAACATCTCCAAAGAAACAAGAGCTTCAAATGATACACTGGACCAAATGGATTTCACAGACAATTACAGAACTTTCCATCTGAACGCAACTGAATACACATTCTTAACAAGTACATATAGAACTTTCTCCAGAATAGACCACATACTGGGTCACAAATCAAGTCTCAACCAATACCAAAAAACTGGAATTGTCCCCTGCATATTTTCAGACCATAACGCTTTGAAACTTGAACTCAATCACAAGAAGAAATTTGGAAGAAACTCAAACACGTGGAGGTGAAAGAGCATCCTGCTAAAATAAGAAAGGGTCAACCAGGAAATTAGAGAAGAATTAAAAATATTCATGGAAACTAATGAAAATGAAGATACAACCATTCAAAATCTTTGGGATACAGCAAAAGCAGTCCTGAGAGGGAAATACATCGCAATACAAGCATCCCTAAAAAATTAGAAAAAACTCAAATACACAAGCTAACCTTGCACCTAAAGGAACTGGAGAAAGAACAGCAAATAAAACCTACACCCAGCAGAAGAAGAGAGTTAATAAAGATTCGAGCAGAACTCAATGAAATAGAGACCAGAAGAACTGCAGAACAGATCAACAAAACCTGGAGTTGTTTCTTTGAAAGAATTAGTAAGATAGATAAACCATTAGCCAGCCTTATTAAACACAAAAGAGAAAAGACTCTAATTAATAGAATAGTGAAAGAAAAAGGAGAGATCACAACCAATACCAAGGAAATATAACAATTTTAAAAACATATTATGAGCAGCTATACGCCAAAAAAAATAGGCAATCTAGAAGAAATGGACGCATTTCTGAAAATTACAAACTACCAAAACTGGAACAGGAAGAAATAGAAAACCTGAACAGGCCAATAACCAGGGAGGGAATTGATGCAGTCATCAAAAACTTCCCAAGTCACAAAAATCCAAGGCAAATGGCCTCCCAGGAGAAATCTATCAAACGTTTAAAGAAGAAACAATACCTATTCTACTAAAGCTGTTCCAAAAGATAGAAAGGGATGGAATACCTACAAACTCATTCTATGAGGCCAGCATCACCTTCATTCCAAAACCAGACAAAGACCCCACCAAAAAGGAGAATTATAGACCAATA
This sequence comes from Canis lupus familiaris, assembly GCF_011100685.1. Lineage (NCBI taxonomy): Eukaryota > Metazoa > Chordata > Mammalia > Carnivora > Canidae > Canis > Canis lupus. The sequence goes on from NC_049260.1 coordinate 81,542,116, forward strand.
TCCCTGATGAACACAGATGCAAAAATTCTCAACAAGATACTAGCCAATAGGATCCAACAGTACATGAAGAAGATTATTCACCATGACCAAGTGGGATTTATCCCCGGGATGCAAGTCTGGTTCAACACTCATAAAGCAATCAACGTGATAGATCATATCAGCAAGAGAAAAAACAAGAACCCTATGATCCTCTCAATAGATGCAGAGAAAGCATTTGACAAAATACAGCATCCATTCCTGATTAAAACTCTTCAAAGTGTAGGGATAGAGGGAACATTCTTCAGCATCTTAAAATCCATCTATGAAAAGCCCACAGCAAATATCATTCTCAATGGGGAAATACTGGGAGCCTTTCCCCTAAGATCAGGAACACGACAGGGATGTCCACTCTCACCACTGCTATTTAACATAGTATTAGTAGTCCTAGCCTCAGCAATCAGGCAACAAAAAGAAATAAAAGGCATTCAAACTGGCAAAGAAGAAGTCAAACTCTCCTCCTTCACAGATGACATGATACTGTACATAGAAAACCCAAAAGACTCCACCCCAAGGTTGCTAGAACTCATATAGCAATTCGGCAGTGTGGCAGGATACAAAATCAATGCCCAGAAATCAGTGGCATTTCTTTACACTAACAGTGAAACTGAATAAAGAGAAATTAAGGAGTCAATCCCATTTACAACTGCACCCAAAAGCATAAGATACCTGGGAATAAACCTAACCAAAGAGGTAAAGGATCTATACCCTAAAAACTATAGAACCCTTCTGAAAGAAATTGAGGAAGACATAAAGAGATGAAAAAATATTCCATGCTCATGAATTGGAAGAATATTTTAAATGTTAATGCTACCCAGAGCAATTTACACATTTAATGCAATCCCTATCAAAATACCATGGACTTTCTTCAGAGAGTTGGAACAAATCATCTTAAGATTTGTGTGGAATCAGAAAAGACCCCGAATAGCCAGGGGAATATTGAAAAAGAAAACCAGAGCTGCGGACATCACAATGCTGGATTTCAAGTTGTACTACAAAGCTGTGATCATCAAGACAGTGTGGTACTGGCACAAAAACAGACACATAGATCAATGGAACAGAATAGAGAACCCAGAAATGGGCCCTCAACATTATGGGCAACTAATATTCGACAAAGCAGGAAAGACTATCCACTGGAAAAAGGACAGTCTCTTCAATAAATGGTGCTGGGAAAATTGGACATCCACATGCAGAAGAATGAAACTAGACCATTCTCTTACACCAGACACAAAGATAAACTCAAAATGGATGAAAGATCTACATGTGAGACAAGAATGCATCAAAATCCTAGAGGATAATATAGGCAACACCCTTTTTGATCTTGGCCACAGCAACTTCTTGTAAGATACATCTATGAAGGCAAGGGAAACAAAAGCAAAAATGAACTCCTGGGACTTCATCAAGATAAACAGCTTCTGCATAGCAAAGGAAACAGTCAAGAAAAGTAAAAGACCACCTACAGAATGGGAGAAGATATTTGCAAATGACGTATCAGATAAAGGGCTAGTATCCAAGATCTATAAAGAACTTATTAAACTCAACAGCAAAGAAACAAACAATCCAATCATGAAATGGGCAAAAGACATGAACAGAAATTTCACCAAAGAAGACATAGACATGGCCAACAAGCACATGAGAAAGTGCTCCGCATCACTTGCCATCAGGGAACTACAAATCAAAACCACAATGAGATACCACCTCACACCAGTGAGAATGGTGAAAATTAACAAGATAGGAAACAACAAATGTTGGAGAGGATGTGGAGAAAGGGGAACCCTCTGGCACTGTTGGTGGGAATGTGAACTGGTACAGCCACTCTGGAAAACTGTGTGGAGGTTCTTCAAAGTGTTAAAAATAGATCTGCCCTACGATCCAGCAATTGCACTGCTGGGGATTTATCCCAAAGATACAGATGCAGTGAAATGCCGAGACACCTGCACCCCAATGTTTATAGTAGCAGTGTCCACAATAGCCAAACTGTGGAAGGATCCTCGGTGTCCATCGAAAGATGACTGGAACAAGAAGTTGTGGTCTATGTATACTCAGTCATTAGATACGACAAGTACCCACCATTTGCTTCAACGTAGATGGAACTGGAGGGTATTAGTCTGAGTGAAGTAAGTCAATTGGAGAAGGACAAACATTATACCGTCTCATCCATTTGGGGAATATAAAAAGTAGTGAAAGGGATTATAGGGGAAAGGAGAGAAAATGAGTGGGAAATATCAGAGAGGGTGACTGAACACAAGAGACACCTAACTCTGGGAAACGAACAAGGGGAAGTGGAAAGGGAGGTGGGCAGGGGGATAGGGTGACTGGGTGACGGGAATTTAGGGGTTACTTGACGGGATGAGCACTGGGTGTTATGCTCTATGTTGGCAAATCAAACTCCAATAAAAAATATATTAATTAATTAATTAATTAAAAAAGAATAGAAAACTTATGTCCACACAATTAACCTACACACAATGTTCATTTCAGCTTTATTTGTAATTGCCAACTCTTAGAAGCTACCAGGATACCTTTCAATAGGTAAATCTGTAGACAGATTGGGGTACATCCTGGTAGTAGAATATTATTCAGCAAAGAAAAGAAGTAAGCACTCAAGCCATGAAAAGACATGGTAACAGGGTGCATAGGTGGATTAGTCGATTAAGCATCTACCTTCAGCTCAGATCGTGATCCCAGGATCCTGGGATTGAGCCCTGCATTGGGGGTCCCTGCTCAGCAGAGAATATGCTTCTCCTTCTCCCACTTCCCCTGCTTCTGTTTTCTCTCTCTGTGTGTCAAATAAATAAATAAATAAATAAATAAATAAATAAATAAATCTTTAAAAAAAAGACATGGGTATTACTGAAATGCATATCTCTAAGTGAAAGAAGCCAGTCTGAAAAGGCTACATACTGCACAACTCACAATTCCAACTCTATCATATTCTAAAAAAGGCAAAACTATAGAGATATATTAGTGGCTCCTGGGGCCTGGGGTGACGGGGGGCGGGGCACAAGTACGTGGAATAAGAGGACCGTGAAAGTATTCTGATGATATTATAAAGGTGGATACATGTCATTATACATTTGTCAAAATGCATACAACTGTAAAATACAAAGAGTGAACCCCAATGTAAACTATGAACTTTAATGGTAATGTATCATTATTGGTTCATCAACTGTAACTAATGTTCCACACTAATTCAAGATATTCGTAGTAGGGGCACCTGGGTGGCTCCGCTGATTAAGCCTCTGACTCTTGATTTCAGCTCAAGGCACAATTTCAGGGTTGGGGATTAAGCCCCGAGTCAGGCTCCCTGCTTGTCAGGGAGTCTGCTTGAAGGTTCTATCTCTCTGCCCCTCCCCCTACTCTCTCTCTCTCTCACTCTCTCTCTCTTTCTCTCAAATAAATAAAATCGGAGCTCCTCGGTGGCTCAGTCAGTTAAGTGTCCAACTCTTGGTTTCAGCCCAGGTCATGATCTTATGGATGGTAGGATGGAGCCCTGAATTAAGATCTCCGCTCAGCAGGGAGTCTGCTCTGCTTGAAGATTCTCTCCCTCACCTCTCCCCCTGCTTGATCATTCTCTCTCTCTCTCTCTCTCTCTCTCAAATAAATAAATAAATCTTTTAAAAAATTAAATCTTTTCAAAAAAGATATTAATAGTAGAGGCAACCATTTGCACAGGGAGAGGGATTATATGGAAACACTGTACTCTCTGTCAATTTTTCTATAAACCTGAATCCGCTCTAAAAGATAACCTATTACTTTTAAAAAGTGGAAGAAATGTGTGAGAAAATGTTCTAGAAAGTGCAAGTGTGGAGACAAGCCCCTGGCATTGCATAAGAAATGGAGGTCAATGGTTAAAGAGCCAGTTACGCTCTGAAAGAGCTTCTAAAATTCTCCTCCCACTAAAACCTGTGGCAGATGCTGGGCTCTACCACTGATCTTAACCCCACTCAGATTTCAGGCTTTACATAGCAGTTAAATCCCACTGGGGCCATCTCAGACAGGCACAACGACACCTCTTCCCCCCCACAACCTCTTTCTCCCATTAAAGTCCTATGAACTGTTATCTGACAGTTTGACTAAATCTATCAAAGAAATTTTCCCTATGATCATACTATTTATGTAGCTCTCCCAAATGGAAAGAAAGTAGGAAGGGAGAGAAGGAAGAAGAGAGGAAGGAAGGAAGGAGAAAAAGAGAAGAAAATAACTAATGGAAAACAAAACTAGAATTCATTTTACAACTAACTTTGATGGGTTACATCCATTCCATTAAAGTGTGGGATATTTGCATGCCTCTTCATTCATATACCCTACTGCCTCACTGGAAAAAGATATGACAAGCACACTCCTACTGCAACTTGTGCAACTGGTTATGTATTCTCCCTATCAGAGCTATTTGTGATTACCTAGGGATTTTTAGAGTCACCGGCTAGGAAGCAATTAGACTCATGGGGGAATTTCAGGCACTAGTGAGTGGTGAGGCCAGTGGGGAAATTCTTCACCAGGCTTCTTGGTCAATCTCAACTCCTGGATCATAGGAAATTGACTGGCTGTAGGAGGGGGAGCCTGGACAGGCTCAATCTCAAGAGTTTCTGTTGTTAATAATTCTGACAGATGGTTTAGGAGGGAGACAAGTCACACAGGCCAGATAAGAGAGAATGAGACCTAGTTCTGGTCTCACAGAGAATCGTAGGGGGAGGAGGTTGACTGCTTTTGGCTGCCGTGGCCCCACCAGAATTGAGGAGGTGACAAGAATTTCAAAGGCAGATGGCTCTGCTAGGAGAAAGGCAGCTGAGTGAGCTGTTTATTCAACAGGCACTAAAAATGAAGTTTGGCACCTCGTTTGAGAACTTCCAGCAGCATGAAGGAAGCTGATTCATTTTTTTCAAATAAAACTTAATCATTGTACTGTTTATTTAATACTGAAATAATAACATCTTATGTTTATGAACTGCCTTGTAGCCTGAGGGAGTCCACACCAGTTTACACACTTCAAAATGTGAAGGAAACTAGACTATGTCTTCTGAAATGCCATCACCCCAGGGGGCTGGGAACAAGGGTGGGGAGGGATTGGCTCAGTCAGTAGCACTGGCTTTACAATAACAGATGCTTCCTGGATTAACTTCCCAGTCTCTTTCGCCCAGTGCTACTGTCTCTAATGGGCAGGGTTACCATGTAGGGTTGCGCAGATTGTTCCATGCATGTGCATGATGCTGTGCTGAAAAAGCAAGTGGGAGCCAAAGCCTAAACCAGGGTCCATTTGCCAAGCCAAGTACCCTGTGAGAGTCTGCATCTGTCTAGGGGAAGGGGTACCCTTTTTCTCATTCACAGAAAGTAGTGTTTCTGATTTTAATTAGTGCAACATTTAATTCTAATGTGTATTGGCTAGCTGTGATGCACACCCACCCCCCATGAAGGGGTCTCTAAGGCGTGTGTTGTGAGAGAACCAGGCTGCCTTTAACAGCCTGACCTCCGCGGCAGAATAGCGTGGTGAAGGTGAGGTAGAGATCACTCTGACATGAAAGAACTGTGCAACCCACCTCATATTTCCAGGTCTCCATTTCTTCATCTGGAAAGGGGGGATCATGGTAGCTGATTTTTGAGGAGGGCTGCCCAAATGCACAGCTCCAGGGGGCACCATTCACATTGTGTCTGAAGAACCTCGAGCTCTAAACTCCTCTGCAGTCCTGACTGAATGATGGTAGGGCTGACCATTCCCCTGTGAGTCACTGAGGCCAACTGCTGCCACTTGCTTCAGGTTCTCTCACACTGAGGCCAGTTTGCTCTGCTCTCCACTTTCCTGGTACACAGAAGTCATTCTTTGTTTACCCCCTCACAGTATACCCTGATGTGTTCTTCTTCATAAGCTTGTAATATTTTCTCACTTGTTTATGTTCCTTATTAGACCATGATCTCTCCAAGGGCAAGATAGGATTTTTATTTTTTTATTTTATTTTTATTTATTATTTATTTATTTTTTTTAGGATCTTTATTTTTTAAGATTTTATTTATAGGGTGCCTGGGTGGCTCAGTGGGTTAAGCATCTGTCTTTAGCTCAGATCCTGGCCCCTGGGTCCTGGGATCAAGCTCTGTAGCTGGCTCTCTGCTCAGTGGGAAGCCTGCTTCTCCCTCTGCCTCTGCTCCTCCCCCTGCTTGTGCTCTCTGGCTCGGGCTCGCGCGCGCTCTCTCTCTCTCTCTCTCCTTCCGTCAGGTAAATTTAAAAAATCTTTACCAAAAAAGATTTTATTTATTTATTTGAGAGGGAGAGCATGAGCCTGGGGGAGAGGGAGGGTTGGAGGGAAAGAAAGAAGCAGACTCCTCACTGAGCAAGACCCTGAGATCATGATCTAAGCTGAAGGCAGATGCTCAACGGACTGAACCACCCAGGCACCCCAAGATAAGCACTTTTTCTTATCCATCTTTGCATATCCAACCTCTGCCCAACCCCCAAGACCCCACACAAAGAGTCTATGTAGTTCTTCTAGCTAATTAGAAGCTTGTAAGCCTGTTTGGTCCCTCTCTCCCTCTCTAAAAACTTAACTTGGAAGAAAAAGACTGGGGGATGAGGGTGGGAGTTACCTGGGAGACCGCTAAGAATCAACCATTTCCCATCTAGTCTCCTCTTGGCTCCAGGAGACCCCTTCTCATGCCTGCTCACTGCAGAGGAGGTGGGGGAAGGGCACTGGGGGAGTAAAGATTAGCTGATCTCTAAAGACTCTTCTGTTTCTGGCTTCCTATGAAAACACCCCAGTTGCCCTTAGTAACCAGCTACGCATAAGTTTATAAATCCATATAACCCTTTTAAAAAGGTATTTATACATACTTTCCGCTTACACTAACTCTTGAGGATAATGAATTTCATACATTTGTTTCACGTTGCATAAAAGCACATTAATTTGTGTTTTTCTAAATGTACTCAAGTGGGCTCTAATAGAGTCTCCACATCTGCATCCACTATCTCTGTAGGCCTTCCCCCCAGCTCTGCTCGGTCTACCTGCATACTGACTTCAGAGGCAGGAATTCTTTGTGCAAGGGGAGAAACAAGCCCAGTATTTGGTGGCCTGCCTTGACCACAGTGGTAGGCGGCCATCTCACGCTTAAGAAAATTATCTGTCACAGAGTTCTTTGTGCAGCTTTTTCCAATGGTCTGTCCCCAACCTCTTTCCTCCCAGCCAGTGTTGAAGTGGGTTTTGGAAAGTGGGAAATGCCCCCAAACAAGCTAGACAACTCTCACGAATCCTGGATGGGTCTTTGGCTGCGTTTCAAGAGCTCCCAACTCTTGGGGGGATGGGGTTTTTCCTGGGATCCTTGAGAAGCATGGGGCCTAGGGGATGCCAGCAAGATCAGCTGCCATCCAGAAAATATTTCATTAGAATACATACCATCGGCAAAGCTACTCCAAAGAAAAGGCAGTGCTCTAAAGACTAGAGAACTGGGTTGATGTACAAAGGACTTGCACCTGGTGCTGAACAATGCTGTCAGATTGCTAGGAGACGATTATCTCAGTTTTTCCATTCGTCTTGTGGGGAAGAATGGGGATGAATGATATAGCACAAACAAATGGTTAGTTATAATCCCAACCTCCTTTTAAAGAGTGTGGCTACTGGTACATGGAAGAAAGGTTTCTAATTCTGTTGAGGCCTTGGTGGACTGATCTTCTGGTTGCTCTGTCTAACAGAGGGAGAAGAAATTGCTTGTAAGAATACAATCTTCCCAGGAGGGAGAAGGAAAAAGGAACAGAGAAGGGAGGAGGAGGGGGAGAAGGCAGAGGAGCTGGCAGAAGGCTCCATGCTGTGACCTTCTCTCTGGGACCGTCCCCTCAAATCACTAGTCTACCCAGACTTGCTGAATACTACTGGAGAGAACTAGATATCTTTTGGAAATCAAAGGAAAGTCTGAGGTCGCTCCTGGTGTCCCAAAGGAAACCAAAGCAGCATATGGAGATGCAGACGCCAGAAGCAGAGTGAGGAGAAGATGAAAATGAACTGTCCAGAATGGCTGACTCCCCTTCCATCACACTGAGCTGTCTCTTGAGGCCTGCAGTGTCCTTTCCTGCCCAGAGGCTGTGATCAGGCTTTTCTACTTGGTCAGATGTCCCCAACCTGAAGTCTCTTGGAAGGGAGCTTGGAGTCCCATCTCCTTTCTTCACAGAAGGCCCTTGCACCCCAACACACATTCCTGGGGCTCTGCTTAAGGGACATGGGCTGGAGAAGCAGCAGGCCAAAGATCCTATAACATCTTTTCTCTGGCACAAACGTGAACACTGGACTTTAATTGACTTAACTAAGGGAAGCCACTCAAGAGATTTGTTTGGCCATAATAGAATTAAACAAAATCAAAATATATGAAAATCTGTGAGCTGAGGTGACATGCAGATTTGGCTCCAATAATTTTTGAATTGCCACCTCGAGGGCCCTCAAATGTCTCAAGGAAACCCACACAGCTTTCCAATTTTAAGGCCTCTTTCCCTTGGATCCACCCTTTCATCTATAGATTTGGCTAGTGCTGAAGGGGGAAGGGCAGATGGATCAATATTAATGAGGAGACAGCCCCCCTTCCCCCGCCATCCTGCTCCTGGGAACAAACAGGTCACCAAGCAACAGCCAGAATCTGATGCTGCACTGAGCTTCTGACCTGGGCCTGGTAGTCCTGCTGGCCTCCCCTTCCTCGGGAGCTATGAATCAGATGCACTGGAGGCATTTCTTCACGCAAGGCTGAGATGTGGAAATTCTCTAGTGCAGCCATTCCTGTTATGGAAATAATAGGGGGAAGGATGGTCTCAAGCAGGAGGGACACGCAACAGCCTCAGCAGCCTGCCCTCCCCGCCCTGTACTGTCTTCCACTGTCCCTCTGCCTCTCCTCTTCCTCCATAGGCTTTCCCTAGAATCCTAAATTGGGACAGGTGCTACCACTCCCACACCTGGCCTCTGACAACCCAGTGTCTCCCTAACTAGGCTGGCTAGTTGTGGACAAATCCCCCAGTTCTGCAGAAATAAAGTTGGAAATAGAAATCAACTACAAACATGTAGAAATGGGGTGGTGGTGGAGGCAGGGGGGTTGGCAGCACAGGCATCTTCAACGAAAGCCACAAAAATCTGTTTATAGCTTATAGGCCACTGGGCCCCCAGTTCCTTTTCCTCACTAAAAACCTTACTTTGTACAAAGGGTGAATGCTAGGGCGAGCCACTCAGACTTCCAGCCCAAAATGCTTTTGAGTTTATGCTGCAGTAATTGCATGGGGAGGAGAAGAAGCCCACACAGAAAAGAGGTAGGGACACAAACATACACCCCCCCCCACACACATACACAAACATATGTGTGTGGATAGATAGATAGATAGATAGATAGATAGATAGATATCATATGTATGATCCCTGAGCAAATATACTGACAATTACCATAAACAAGCCATAGTGCTTTGTGATCTTAATGCCATCAGTTAAACTGAGAAATGTTTTTCATTTTGACAGTTAAGGTCCCAATTGACTCAATTGATTTGACTCTTTCCCCTATCCTGTGTGCCACCTAATTTGCCCTTAGATTGGCTGAGATGGGCATCATCAAGGATCCTTAGCCAATTTTTAGTTTTGATATTTCTTTCTATGGCTGAAGGTTTAATCTGTTTAGAGAAGATTTGTGTTTTGGCTTTTGAAACAGCCATACTCTTTTCCTCTGAGAATTATGGGTCATTTCGGAAATGGGAGCTTCAAAGAAAGCTCTTATTGGATCTGGACTTGAGCCACTCCTGAAACTATTTGTTTCATCTAGTTCATCACTCTGCTTGCTGCCACCTACACAGATAGGAAACATCTCCTGGAACTGAAATTTACAAGCTCCTTGCCCATCATCCAAAGTGCTGAGTCTTATTTTCTGGGAGTTGATGTCTACTGATAATTGCAATAGTAAGATACAGACAAGAAACATAAATGCTGTTAATTTACTGAAAATAGCCATTCCAGAGTTCTGGGATAATAGGTGCCTGAAGAAAGTATTGACTGTAACCTGCCTACACCAAGGAAACCCAGCATACAACCAAGACTTGAAAACATGCAAGAGCTCCATGCAGAGCTTAGAGCTGACACCACCTTTTAATATGTAAACATTCCATGATCATTGAGGAAGAGGGAAACCAAAGTAAGTCTTTTCAAAGTGTGTCTCCTAGAAAACCAGCAGACAGATGTGTCTCTGAAATCTCTCTTCAGCCCCTCATGTGAATTAGGCAATGGCATTAAGTGACCAGCAGGGAAGACAGTGTCACATTATGCATGGAAGCCTATGCTTGCTGTAAGACTGCCTGGATTCAAAACTCTCCTGAAACACTAAGATTTTTTCTGGAACTTAAGGAAGGGAGTAAGGTTGTATCTCTCTTACTTACTTAACTTACTAAAACTCTTTGAGTCTGCATTTTCTAATTCATAAAATGGACATAGTAATAGTATCTGTTGGAAAATTTAACTAAGAAAATTCATATAAATATTTAGCCTAGTTCCTGGTTATGAGAGTTCAATAAATATCAGTTGTTATTGTTTATGGGCTTTAAGGAACTCATGAATCCACAGCAGATTTTGGCCCCTACTTCTAACACCAAAAATTATGGCTCTTTAGTTCTCTAGAATCCCAACATAAACTACTATCTCCTGTCATGAAACTATAGTGTCCAGTCACTGGGAGACTAGATTTTCAAATCAGATCTGAGGATGTATTAGAGTTCTTCAGAGAAGCAAAACCAATAGGATAGATAGACATGTAGATAGATGATAGATAATAGATAGATACATAGATACATAGATGATAGATAGGTGATAGATAGATAGATATAGAAATTTAGTATAAGGAATTAATTGACTCACACAATACAGAGACTGGGAAGTCACAAAATCTATAGAGGGCATGATAGAGACCTAGGAGAGCTAATAATGGAGTTCTAGTCTGAGTCCTAAGACCTAAAAAACCAAGGGAGCTGATGGTGTGAGTTCCAGTCTGAAACACAACAGGGTCAAGACCCAAGAGAAGTCAATGTTGCAGTTTGACTCTGAAGACAGGAAAAGATGAATGTCCTAGAGCAACAGTCAGGCAGTAGGAGTTCTCTCTTACTCAACTTTTTTATTCTATTCAGGCTTTTAATTGATTGGGTGAGGCCCACCCACATTAGGGAGAGCAATCTGCTTTACTCGGTTTACCAATTCAAATGTTGACCTCATCCAGAAACACTTCCACAGACACAACCAGAATAATGTTTGACCAAATGTCAGGGCATTCTGTGGCCCAGTCATAAAATTAACCAACACAAGGGACATATGCTAAATTCTCATGAGCCAAAGTGTGGTCTGCAGACCAGCAGCACTGCCACTCCTATGGAGTCTGCTAGAAATATTTAATGATCATGGGTTGTTTACATACTCAGACATGAGGCCTGAACAATAAGACATTGTTTTGGAGCAATGACTTGATTCTCTTAAGCTGATGGATTTAACTCTACCATTTTTTTCCAACACTGAACTCTTTCATGCTTATGACTTTGTTGTTATTCATTTGTCTGGGAAGGGGAGGATACTGCCTTGAAGTCTTTCTGGACATCCCAGATGGTCCAACTTCCCATCAGACTCGAAGCTGTACGGCCACTATTCCCACCCCCAGAAATGACCAGACTCTACAAGGGGTCTCCATACTTGCCATGGAGGGTATTGGAATCAGTGCTAGAGGAAAAAAAGTTTTTGGTGTGGGAGGTGAGATGGATGGGAAAAGACTCCAAGAAGATTCAGAGAAGACCCTCTAACTGCAAATCAAGATAAATGATGCCCCCCAAATATGCACACATGCATGCACACACACTGGTTATATGTCCTCTGAATAAAACTGGATGAATTGACTGTAATCCCAGCCCCTCCCACACATATCCAAATGTAATTTTATTAGCAGAGTTCATCCTGTCTCCTTTCTCTTTGAAGAAGAGACCAATTCAAGTGACCTAGAAATGCCTGGATCTGGGATTACCCTTTCACTGGCCCATGAAAGAATCAAGAGTTGGCAAAACTGAGAATTTTCCAAGGACTTTATAAGTACATCAAATATTGTTGTTATTTCGTGATGAGTTGCTTAGAAATTGCCCTGATATATATATATATATATATACTAAAGATTAAAATATATTAAAGTATATATTTACATATTATATTAATAATATATTATGTATTATATATTAATATATAATAAAGATTAACATATATTAAAATATATTATATATAAATATATTAATATAAATTAATATATATTAAGATATAACATGGGATCCCTGGGTGGCGCAGCGGTTTGGCGCCTGCCTTTGGCCCAGGGCGCGATCCTGGAGACCCGGGATCGAATCCCACATCGGGCTCCCGGCGCATGGAGCCTGCTTCTCCCTCTGCCTGTGTCTCTGCCTCTCTCTCTCTCTCTCTCTCTGTAACTATCATAAATAAATAAAAATTAAAAAAAAAGATATAACATATATTTTTAATATATATTAAAGATTTTATTTATTTATTCACGAGAGACACAGAGAGAGAGATAGAGGCAGAGACATAGGCAGAGGGAGAAGCAGGCTTCACGCAGGGAGCCCAATGTGGGACTCGATCCTGGGTCTCCAGGATCACACCCTGGGCTAAAGGTGGTGCTAACCCACTGAGCTACCAGGTGTGCCTGCCCTGATATATTTTTGACCACTGTTGTATGGTAATGTGTATATAGATATTTATATGTGTAAGTTTCTTTAAGAATATTCATAATTTATACTGTGAGTTTGTTTTTTCCATTATATACTCTCTCTTTAGGCCCTGGGAACTGTGAAAATTGAAAAGCGATCTTAAAGCTACAGCTAGGTCCATGGGGGTCATTAAATAAGTAGAAGGGGGAAAGTGAAGATAGTGGATCCCCAAAGTTTGTAACAGATGTACTAGTTTACCATGGGGAGATCTCAGGGGCCCCAGGAAACTGGCTAATCCCTTTGCTTATAGGTTTTGATACCTACTAAAATTTAAATACTCCTGGGCTTTACTCTAGTTATCAATCATTCATATCTCAGAACAAATATATAAATCCATTATTCAACAAATATTTTTTCATCTTTCTGCCAGGCACAATGTTTTAGGAAAAGTTATAAGTTTAAGATGGAGAAGAATTAGAGAACCTGGGTGGCTCAGTTGGTTAAGTATCCAACTCTTGATTTCCACTCAGGCCATGATCTCAAGGTCATGAGATCAAGCTCTGAGCAGAGTTCCATGCTGGGCATAGAGTCTGCTTAAGATTCTCTCTCTCCCTCTTCTTCTGCTCCTTTCTCACTAGTGCTCGAGCTCTCTTTCTCTCACAAAAAAAAAAAAAAAAAAAAAAAAAGATGGAGAAGGATTAAGAGAGAATCCCAAAAAGTATAAAAAAAAGGAGGACTGAGTTTCTAGGCTCTTTCTCGCCTGGAAATCTCTTTTATTCGTTAAGTCAACAAATATTTTTGAGTACCTACTATGTGTGAGATACCGGACACTCAGCACTAGGGTTAGAGTGGTGAATATAAACAAAACAGACAAAAATCCCTGCCCTCATGAATCTGCCAAGGTAATGGAGAGAGGGGCCATAAAGTAGTAAGGCAAATATATAGCATATTAGATTGTTATAAACACTATGGGAAAAAAGAAAGCAGGCTATGGGGGCTAGAGATGTCAGAAGTTGTGATTTGAAGTGGGAGAGGAGGCCACACTAAAGATGTGGCCTCTGAGCTAAGACTAGAAGACAGTGAGAGAGTGAGCCATGTGAATAACTTCAAGGGTAGAAGGAAACAGTGGTGGGGACAAAGGTTCTGAGGTGGGACGCTGGCTAGCAGGTCCAAGGAACAGCAAGGAAGTGAGTGTGACTGAAGTTCAGACAGGCAAAAATGAAGCAAGAGGATCGACTATGAGGACCTTGTGGGTCATTGAAAGGCCTTAGACTTTTACTCAGAGTGATGTGAAAGCTCTTGCAGTGAGTGTTGTGAACAGTGGTCAATCTGAGTTTATTCAATTATTTTTTTTTAAAAGTTGGATATGTACATGATGAAAAAAATCAGTACATAAAAGTAATGAAAAGCAAAACTCTTCCTTCCATATTCCCATCTATCAGACTATCTCCAAAGATAAACACTATTTTCATTATCTTGAGTAACCTTGAGGGAGAGAAAGAGAGAGGTGTGTAGATAGAGAAAGAAGCCTATTTCCTTTTTTATTTACACAAATGGAAAAATGAATTTTATACAGTTATGGCTTAGATATTTATTCATATTGGTCCATATAGGTGTATCTCATCTCATTCTTCTCAATGCCTGCATGGTACTACACTATATATCATAATTTATTAAACCAATCCCTAATCAATTGATGGATATTTAGATTGTTTCTAAAGCAGGTTTTTTTTCTCTTGGGGGATGCTATTATAAAAATACAGTAATGAATATAGTAATGCATGCATCTTTGAGCACAATAAAAATAATAACAGGTAACATTTATTGAGTGCTTACTCTACACTAGGTACTGTGCTAAGCACTTTACATGCCTTATCTCATTTTATCCTTATAACTCTTTGGAGTGAATACTTGCTGTAGATCGAATGTTTGTGTCTCCCCCAAAATTCATATGCCCCAAAACCTGATGCCCCCATGTCTCGATGCCCTAATGCCCAATGTGCTGGTATAAGGAGATGAGGCCTTGGGAAGTGATTAGGTCATTAGGGCAGAGCCCTCATAAATGGGATTAGTGCTATTTTATTTTATTTTATTCTATGTTATCTATTATTTTTTTAAAGATTTTATTTATTTGAGAGACTACAAGCACAAGTGGGGGGAGGGGCAGAGGAAAAAGCAGACTCCCTGCCGAGTCTGGGGCTCCATCCCAGGACTCTGAGATCATGATCTGAGCTGAAGTCAGATGTTTAACAACTGAGCCACATAGTTGCCCCTATTGCCCTTTTAAAAGAGGTCCAAGAGACCGCCCTTATCCCTTCTACCATGCGAGGACATAGCAAGAGGGTGGCTGTTTGCAACCTAGAAGGCGGCCCTCACCAGGACCCTGGACTATGCTGGCATCTTGATCTTGGACTTCCTAGCCTCCAGAACTGTGAGCAATAAATCTCTGTTGTCTATAAACTACCCAGTCTGTGATGTTATGTTATAGCAGCCCACACAGACTAAGACAAACCTATTATTATCCCCATTTTGCAGATAAGGGAAGCTTTAAAGAGGTTGAGGAACTTTCCCAAGGTCACAAAGCTAAGCTGCAGAGACAGAATTTGAATGTAGGCAATCTGACTCCAGAGCTTGTGCTTTTAATTACTTTACTATATAAATGGAATTTCTAGGTCAAAGGATATGTACATTAAAAATTACAGTCGTTGGGATCCCTGGGTGGCGCAGCGGTTTTACGCCTGCCTTTGGCCCAGGGCATGATCCTGGAGTCCTGGGATCGGGTCCCACGTCAGGCTCCCTGCATGGAGCCTGCTTCTCCCTCTGCCTGTGTCTCTGCCTCTCTCTCTGTGTGGGTCTCTCATGAATAAATAAATAAAATCTTTAAAAAAATTACAGTCGTTAAATTACGTGCTCCCCTATACCCTCATCAATGCTAGATATGGTCAATCTTTTTGAATATTAACCAGTGCAGTAGGTGAATAAAGGGCATCTTGCTGTTTTGATTTGCATGCTTTTGTTGAGGAGCAAAGTTGAACATCTTTTTACATGTGTAATTTGCCATTTGTATTTTTTTTCTGTGCACTGCCTCTTTTTATCATTTGTTTGTTTGTCTTCGGGTTGACGATGTTTTTCTTGATGATTTGTTTGAGCTTGTTGGAAATTAAGGAAATTAGTCATTTGCGTAAGTGTTGCAAATATCTTGTGGCAGTTTTTCATTTCTCTTTTGACTATTTTTATGTGTTTTGCTGTGCAGAAATTTTAAATTTTTATGTAGTCACATTTATCAATTTTTAAAATGATTTCTGGATCCATGGCCTGCCTAGAAAGACTTACCTTTTCCAAGATTATATGTATTTAAATTCTTCCATATTTTCTTTTAGTGCTTTGAAGGTTTAATTTTTCACATTCAATTCTTTGATTCATATATAATTTCCTTTGAAGTAAAGAATAAGTTAGAGAATTCAGCTTACCCATTACACAAATATAATTTTTGACTCATCCATCTTTTCCCCATTAATTTGATGTGCCATCTTTAAAATATACTAATTTCCCACATGTATTGAAGATTAATAGGCATTTTTTGGGTTACTTTTTGTTTTTTTGTCCTCAAGAACTCAACCATCTTTTGGTAGCATCATAACATGTTTTAATATCTGATAGGCCTTGTTCCTCCTCAAATGCTCTTCTTTCGGACTTGTTCTGACTTTTATTTATCCTTTTACCCTTGAGTTTCAGTTTCCTCTTTTGTCATCCCTCCCTCACCTAAAATGGCAGCCCTTCCTCCAGTTTCTCCATATCATCTGGATGTTGTTCATTCATTAATAAGTATTTACTAAGCATTGACAATGGACAGATACTGTGTGAGGAATGAGAGGTATAATGATGAATAATGACCCAGCCTTTGCCCTCATGAAACTCTCAATCTACTGGGATACATAGATAAGTCAACAAGTAATTACAAGACAACATGGTTGGTGCATTTCCTGAAAGATGTGTAAGTACAACATGGTTGGTGCATTTCCTGAGAGATGTGTAAGTACTGTGGGTCTCTGGCAGAACAGTAACTAAATCTAGACTTGGTGGGGTGGGGGGGGAGGAAAGAAGCCAAAAAAGACCCAGAGTAGGTGCCCCTTGAAAGACTATTAGGAGTAGACTGGTTGAAGGGGAAAGAAATAGGAGGGGGTTCTAGGGCAAGCAAGCCTCTTATGCAAAAGATCAGAAACATGATGAGCTTGACAAATCACAGGAAACAGTTGTGGCTAGAGCGTAGGATATGTGGGAAGTGTTGGGTGAAGGTCAAGATGTGACATATAGCTGGAGATGCGCAAGATAGGTCCTGTGTGGAGGTCTTGAAAGCTGTGCTAAATAGGTTGGACTCAACCCAATGAGCAACAGGACACCATTAAAATGTTTTAATCAGAAGAGCGACCTGATCACATTCTCACTTTAGAGTGATTGCTCTGGCTGCAGGGTAGAGAGCAACAGTGGGAACAGGGAGATGATTTAGGGGGCTGATGCAGTAATATGACCCAGAGTAGAAATGCTGGGCATCTGAATGAGGGTAGTAATGATGGAGGTGGAGAGAAGTGCATGGATTTGAAAAATGTTAAAGGTTAAAATTGACAGGAATTAATGATTAGTTGGACTCAAGTGGTTAGAGGGAGATATCAAGGATGCCTCCCAGGGGTCCCTGGGTGGCTCAGTCAGTTAAGCGTCTGCCTTCAGCCCAAGTCATGGTCTCAGGGTCCTGGGATCAAGCTCTGCATCTGGCTCCCTGCTCAGCGGGGAGTCTGCTTCTCCCTCTCTCTCTGCCCCTCTTCCCCCACGACCCCACTCCTGACTTGTGCTCTCTGCTCACTCTGTCTCTCTCTCTCAAGTAAATAAATAAAATCTTTTTAAAAAATGCCTCCTGAGTTTACTGAGCTAGGACATAGGGGAAAAGGCTCGGGAGGAATGTGGAATGTCATTGAGTACTGATGAGTGTCTTGTGTTATGAAACCTATTCTTCCCCCTTCCCGCATCAGAATTGATCTATCCTGTCACCCATTCCCGCAAAAGCTCTGTTCTCCCTTTCTAATTCACACTAGGATATTACAAGCTAGTTATTCTTACCATGCACAGGGAGCATTTTCATTTGGCAGCTACTCTTAAGGCTTTCATCTATAAAAATGATTTCGATAATAATGGTTTCAGGTAGGCCAACTGGGGAAGAGATTTTTGGCAGGAGGGCTTCAAATTTCAGTTGACCCTCAAACAGCCCAAGTGTGAACTGTGTGGGTCCACTTTTTTTTTTTTTTTTTTTTTTTTTTAAATTAATTTATTTATTATAGTCAGAGAGAGAGAGAGAGGCAGAGACACAGGCAGAGGGAGAGGGAGAGGCAGGCTCCATGCACCGGGAGCCTGATGTGGGATTCGATCCCGGGTCTCCAGGATCGCGCCCTGGGCCAAAGGCAGGCGCTAAACCGCTGCGCCACCCAGGGATCCCTGTGTGGGTCCACTTTTATGCAGATTTTTTTCAATAAATACAGTACAGTACTATAAATGTATTTTCTCTTCATTATTATCTTAATATTTTCTTTGTTCTAGTTTTATTGCAAGCATACAGTGTATAATACATAAGCATACAAAGTATGTGTTCATCAACTGTTTATTTGACAGATAAAGCTTCCAGACAGCAGTAGGCTATTAGTAATTTAGTTTGGGGGGAGTCAGAAGTTGTATACAGATTTTCAGCTACACAGGGGGTTGGTGTACCTAACCCCCATGCAGTTCAAGGGTCAATTGTATGCCATTGTCCACAGCCTGCTCCCCAAAGCAGAACCTAGAGCTGTTACCCTAAAGGTGGGTATGGCTTTGTCCCACAAGATGGAGGGAGGGAAAAAAAAGAAAAAAAAAAAGATGGAGGGAGGAGAGGTGCAGATCTTTGACTGGTCACACCGGCCCAGACATCAGCAGAAACAGGCCACATACCTAACATAAAAAAAAAAAATCTGTCTGCCCTGGTCTAGTCTCCCACATGTCAGGCACCCTCTTCCCCAAAAGGAATGTGGCCTTAGGGGTCTGGAACAAACAGTCCTGGGAGACAAGCAGTTATTAGATGAGCCCATTATTTAGCCCCTGAAACGAAGCACACCATTTGCTGCAGAAAGAAAACTGGCATTCTAGATTCCGAAGGAGGGGGGAGGGCAGTCTGACATCAGAGAAGAGGGATTCATGTTGTCATGGCAACCATAAGAGTTATACTGTATTGTTTGTACCCAGAATTTAAGAGATTACCCTTGGGCTAAAAAAAAAAAAAGAAAAAGAAAGTGTCACCCCTTCCACTTCAACATCACCATCTCAGGACACCCACCACCTTCCTAGGAGGAATTTTATTTGTTCATTCGTTAGATGTCACTTGGGTGTTTATTGATTTACTAATCTGCCTTCCTCCATTTTTTTCTCTTTCTTTTCTTTCTTCCCTGCATCTGACCAGCACAGCCAGAATGGAACATTTGTCTTCCCGCAGATGGTGCCAGTAAATCAAACTTCTGGATGGTGGAAACGGGGCCCTGGAAAACTTCCCAAGTTGGGAAGCATCCTTCCCATTCCTTAGGCCTGTTTCTGGTCTGCCTTGGGAGATAGCTGGGGAGGGGGAGACCGGGGTCTCTGAGAAAGGACTCTCTGCCCATAAAGGTGACAAAGAATAAGGCACTTAGGAAACCCTGCAGAGGTTGCCTTCCCAGCCAAGTCCTGCTCTGACACCTTTGAGGTCTATAGCAACTAGGCAGGGAGCTCACTCAAGTGACAGCCTTGACAGTGTCAGAGCAGGATTGGGAACTTGGTAACTGGGGAAAGACCTTTTTTAACCTTTATGAAGCAAGTAGGCAATTCAAATATCACCATGTGTTTCTTCCCATGTTACAGAAAAGTAAAGTGAGATGGGAAGGGCACACCCAGCCAGGATTTTGAAAAGAGTGAAGTAAAGAAGGATCTGGAAATATTGCAGTGCTTATTAATTCCTGCCTCCAGTTAACCCCACCTCCCATCAATAACACTGACATCACCTAGCTTTTTAAATCCCAGGACCTAATTGGCATCCTGTTTATGAAGCTTTAAAAAACCCTTTTCTTTCTTTCCCCTTCCTGGCTCAGTAACTCTCACTTTGGAAATCTCTGGAGATTTTAATTTCCCGAAGAGCCTCCTGTCATCTCTTACAGTAAGTCTTTTCATTTCACCTCGTTTAAGTATATTGGCTGGTTTAAAGTCTTAATTGCGATGAAGAAGATTAAGTCCAAATTTAATAAGCATTAAGAGTAGAACAACATCCTTTATTTCCTCTGGCTTCAATAATCATTGCATTTGGTTTTTTTTATTTGTAGTGGAAAAGTTCAGACGATCCAAACTCGGGGAAGGAGGTAGGCTAGAGCGAAGGGCAAGAGATGTCTGGCTGGCTTTTTTGTGCAGTGGCAGCACACAAATGGTTGAAGGAGGGTGATGGGTCTGGAAATGATCCAGCAAGAGCACAAGATGAAGCCAGCCTAGAGGGAGGAAGGCGTGCCTTCAAGCTCTTCCCTAGTTTGCAAGTGGGCTCTTTATTTTACCAGCAAGAGTGGCTTCCAGAACACTCTGGGTTCTCCAAGTCTCTTGGCATGGGTATAGCCAAATCTCTTTTCCTGTTAGTACAGCAAAGACCAGATTAGCATTTTTCAAAAAGAACTTGACTAGGAAATGAAGGGAAACACAAAACTAAAAAAAGAAAATGTAAATGCATAGAAATGAGCACAGAGTCTAAGATAAAGTCTAGCCCTAGATTGGCTCAATTGGCATAGACTACCATGACCTATGTTTATGTGTACGTGCGCGTGCGTGCACACACACACACACCTGATCCTTTCTCCTCCCCAGTGTTATTTGTGGAAACCTGCCTCAAAAGGCCCTCGAGTTTTTCTCCTATGCATTGCAGTCTTGGCTCGCTCCTCTATTACATCCTTTATCCCTCTGTTGTCTGATGATCTCAATACATATTTGTCTCTTCCTAGTGGACTGTTAAGCTCTGCAAAGACAAGGACTAATCATAATCATCTTTGTACCCACAATATCTGGCATGTGAAACCATCTGTAAAAGACTGTAAAACTAAAGTGCACCAGATCAGATCCTGGCAACCTAGAGTCATGTCTATCCTTGGAAAGTAGCTCCTCTAAAAGCGGGGTTCTGACAGTGGACAATGCTTCAATGCTTTACACTCTAAGATTAAGTCTGTTTGATCCCATGTAAACACACTTTTGGCAATTTACAAAACCAAGTGCTGCCTTATAATTGTATAGAACTCCGTGCATCTCAAAATGCGTTTCACACAGTATCTCATTTGATTCTAACCTTGTAAAGAAATGAGACTGAGAGAGGTTAAATAGATAGCCCTAAGTTACAGAGCTATATAATAATAGCAGAGTCAAATAGCTAGATCTAGGTCTTTTGGTATTTAAGCCTGTAGTCTTCCTGGTTTGATAGACTATATCCCGAAAGAGACATTTTTTGGTAAGGTCATCAGTAAATTCAGAGAATCATTCTAAAGGCTTGCCTCTCAAGATCACCATCCTCTCTGTCTTCCACTCACCCATTATGATACTATCCCAGGGAGAGAGTCCAATGATCATTTGAGGACAAGCAAATAGCAGAACCTTGCTAAATCAGAACTGAATGTTATGAAACCCAGCAATCCTATTTCTAGAAATATATCCTAACGGATCTTCTGAGTTCAACACAACTTTTTTTTTATTTAAAAAGATGTGCTGTCCAAACAAAACACAATTGTGAGTAGAAATCAGCCAATGTGTTGGCAGTTTGCTACTTCTGAAATAACTGGACAGGTGTGTAAAGATGTATGCATAAGGGTATTCATGACAGCTATGTTATATTGAGAAAACATTGGAAGCTACCTAATGACTAACAATAGGAGAAAGGGTTAAAAAAATTAAGGCACATTCATACTATGGATTGTCATGAAGTCAATAAAACCAATAATGTGGTATAGATCTATACTTACTGACATGGAAATATATCAATGGCACTGTGAGGCTGTTTTGAAAGCAAGCTACAAATCAGCATTATAGTATAACATCATTTTTGTAAAACACTACACTTCAGAAAACAGTCTGGGAGGATATTTTTTAAATGTTTACAGTAGTGGATTGTGTGACATTGAGATTGGAAGGTGGAATGATACATGATCTTCATTTTTGTTCACATATATTTTTCTGCAATGAACACACACTATTATTTTTTAGTAACCTCCATGCCCAGTGTGGGGCCTGAACTCATGACCCTGAGATCAAGAGTCACATACCTCACCAACAGAGCCATCCATGTGTCCTGAATATATATTACTTTCGCCTTAGTGAACATAAAAAATGATTTTCAAAGAAAGAGTTAAATGCTAGCCCTACCATTTCTGGTCAATTGATTTTTGACAAGGGTGCCAGTACATTTCAATGGCTCAAGAATAGTCTTTTCTACAAACTGTGCTGGAACACGTGGATATTTATATGCAGAAGAATGAATTTGAACCCCTACCTTACACCATATACAAAAATTACCTCAAGAATCTGACACTTAAAATACAAGAGCTAAAACTATAAAACTGTAGAAAACAAGTATAAATCCTTAATTCTTGAGTTGGAGTATAGTCTTCCCCTTTGGTGATTTTTTAAAAGATTTTATTTATTTGAGAGAGAGAGAGAGAGAGAGAGAGAGAGCATGAACAGGGGGTGGAACAGACAGAGAGATAAGCAAGACTTCCCACTGAGCAGGGAGCCCAATGTGATGTGGGATTTGATCCCACATCTCTGAGATCATGACCTGAGCTGAAGGCAGATGCTTAACTGATTGAGATACACAGGCACCCCAACTCTGGTGATTTTTTTTCAAAAATATAAATATCCTCAGGGCACCTGGGTGGCTCAGTTGATTGAGTGTCTGATTCTTAGTTTTTGCTCAGCTCACAATTTCGTGGGTCGTGGGATCGGGCCCTGCATCAAACTCTACACTTAGTGGTGGCAGGGCGGGGGATGTCTGCTTGAAGTTTTCTTGCCTCCTGCACCTCCCCTCACTCACTCTCACTTCCTCTCTCTATCTAAAATAAATAAATAAATCTTTAAAAAATATACATATATATAAATATCCTTGGGTAGGTGTATAGTATTTTTTAGACCCTGGTCTGTGGCACTTAATATTCTGTGTCATTGTTTGTGTGTGCATGTGTGTGTGTGTGTGTGTGTGTGTGTTTGTGTATTTGTGCATTGGGGACAGATGTGCACAGAGGATGAAGGAGCCTCCACCACCAGCCCTTTCATACTGTGGCTGTGAGCAAAGTGCCATTTTTGGGGGGGTTGGTGGGCCAGGAGTGGTGTTTTTTTTTTTTTTAAGATTTTATTTATTTCATTATTTGAGAGCGAGAGTGCAAGGGGGGTGCAGTGGAAGAGGGAGAGAATCTCAAGCAGACTTTGGACTGAGCATACAGCCCGACATGGGACTCAATCTCATGACCCCCAAGATCTTGACTGGAGCCAAAACCAAAAGTTGGATGCTTAACTGATTGAGCCACCCAGGCACCTGACCAGGATTTTGTTTTTGTAAGGAAACAGAAGTGAGTGGTAACCTAGACTAGATGCATAAAAAGGGATCCAGCTGAAATCTGCTGCTGAGCAGAGGTGGAATCTTTATTAGCTGTGCCTTGAAAAATACAGACTTTCCAATTTATTCTTTGTACTGCAGCCATCTTTTCTTCCTTAAGGTAGAGTTGCTTCACCCCCACCCCTCCCTAGTATTTTTTTTCAAAGATTTCATTTATTTATTCATGAGAGACACACAGAGAGAGGCAGAGCCATAGGCAAAGGGAGAAGCAGGCTTTCTGTGGGAAGCTGGATGCGGGACTCAATCCCAGGACCCTGGGATCACGACCTGAGCCAAAGCCAGACATTCAACCACTGAGCCACCCAAGTGCCCCCTCCCTAGTATTAATACTTGTCTTTTTGTGTCAATTGGAGTGTTACTTCTTCCTCCTCAGTCTTCTAGGTAAATCTATTTTCAGTTTGTTATCTTAGGTCAGGTTTCCTGAAAATAGTCTCTGATGCAGAGATTTGCATACCAGGAAGGTATGAGGGAGTACACTTGGGACCAATGCCTGTGAGGGAGTGAGGAAAGCAAGACTAGGGAGGAGAAGTTGAACTGGAAAGCCACAGCTATTCCCATAGGAAGCTCCAGAGCCAGGAAGACCTTTCAGAATTGTCAAAAATTGAGCCTAGGGAGGTGAGCCTCTGTATTCTCATTAGCTATGTGCTGCTTACCACACCATAACCTACCTGAAAGTGCATAACCTTGGGCAGGTCCATCTTTGGCTAAGAGCAATTCCAAGAGAGGGACATAACTGTGAGTCATCAGCATTAAACACTTCCAGCAGCTGGAGGGTGGAGGGAGGGGGAGGGGGAGGGGGAGGGGGAGGGAGAGACCTCAATGGTGCCTCACAACATCTACTACAGATATTTACCTGGTCGGACCTCAGAGAAAGCTCCAGAAAAGATTGCTGTGAATCCTTTCACCTTCACCCACAGTCCCCCATTTTTTCATGACTAGAGTTGACAGTTAGGAAGAGAGGTGTCAGACTCCCACATTGGGGGCATGAGCCACTGGTGAATAAAAAAAAAAAAAATCCCTGGCTTGAGCAAGTGGATGGATGCTGGTGCAGTTTACCGAGATGAATAAGGAAAAGGCTTGGGACAGGGAGAAATCAAGATTTTAGTCTTAGAGAAGCTAAGTTTGAGATGTTTTGAGACATTCAAATGGAGATGTATATTAGGTAAATGAATATATTACGGTGAGGTTAGAGAAGTCAGGGATATTGCTGTAACTTGGGAGTTAGTATATAAGTTGAGTTGAAAGCCATGGGAATGAATGAGGTCACTTAAGGAGATAAGTGTAGAAAGAGAAAACCTAGAGCTAAAATATAAACCCTTCCAGAAACCATTTTAATGCCTACAAAGAGGAGGATAGAGACAGAGCTGGAGTAGTCAGAAGAGTAGGAAGAAAGCCATGAGAGGATTGTGTCACAAAATCCACGAGGAGAGAATGTTTTGGAAAATGAGGACATGGTCGGCAGTATTAAATATTGTTGGGATGTGAAGCAAGTCAAGGATAAAAAATTTTCCATTGGATTTAACAACATGGGAGGCCATTGGTGATCTTTGTGAGAGCTATTTTAGTAGAGTTATGGGGACAGAAGGCCAGATTGGAGTGGGTTGAGGAATGAGAGGAAAGTAAGGAAATAGAGGCAATGTGTATAGAAAACTCAAGAAGTTGGCCGTGATAAGCAGGAGGAAAGAGATATAGGGCAGTTAGCCAAAAGCGTTTGTGAGCTTGAGGGATTGTGGTGTTGTCTGCTGATTTTGTTTGCTTTGGGATATTTTAATAGAAGTATAACATACATACAGAAAACCAGAAATCAGGTGTGCTGCTTGACGAATTTCCACAATCTGAACACGTCCATGTAACCAGCATCCAGAGCAAAAAAAGAACAACTAAAGGCTATATTTTGTATGATTCCAACTATACGGCATTCTGGAAAAGGCAAAGCAGTGAAGACAGTAAAAGGATCAATGGTTGTCAGGGAAGGAGAGTTGAATAGGTGGAGCATAGAGGATTTTTAGCACAGTGAAGCTACTCTGTATGATACTGTCATGATGGATACATGTCATCACACATTTGTCCAAACCCATAGAATGTACAACGCCAAGAGTGAACTCTAATGTAAACTATGGACTCTGGATGATTATGATGTATCAGTGTAAGTTCATTGATTTTAACAAATGTTTCCCAGTGTCATGGGGAACATTGATAATGGGAGAGGCTATGCATGTGAAGGAGCAGAGGTTATATAGGACTTCTCTGTATCTCCTGCTCAATAACACTGTGAACCTAAAACTGCTCTTAAAAATGTATATTTTTTAAAAGGGAGAGAACACCCCAGAAGTCCCCTTGTGACCTATTTCAGTAATTGGCCCCTGCAAAGGTAATCATCACCCTAATATATAACACCATGGAGTAATTTTCCTCATTTTTGAACTGCAATGGAATCATCCAATATGTACTCTTTCATGTCTGGCTTTTATTACTTCACATTACCTGTGGGATACATCCACATTATTGTGTGTAGTAGCATTGCATTCAGTCCCATTGCAGTGTAGTATTTCATTGTATTAATTTATCCATTCTACTGTTAAAGAACATTAGGATAATTTCCAGTTTGGGACTATTACAAATAGTACATTCTTTTAAAAAATTTTTAAATTTTATTTATTCATGAGAGACACAGAGAGAAAGGTAGAGACATAGACAGAGAGAATCAGGCTCCCTTCGGGGTGCCTGATGTGTGACTCGCTCTCAGGACCCCAGGATCATGACCTGAGTCAAAGGCAGATGCTCAACCACTGAGCCACCCAGGCATCTCCCAATAGTACATTATTGTGAATATATCTATTTTTAGTACTTAAACAATCATTAATGTGCTCCATATAAATCACTTTCCAAAAAGCACTCAAACATTTTAAAGCGAAACTTTGTGAAAATAACACACAAATCTTTAAAAAAAAAAAAAAGCTTAAGAAAAGACCACCCTAGGGTCCGATCCTACGAAGCTAACTTCATGAATTTCAGAATGATTTATTAAGATTCTAAATATTCATAAAATATTTCTCATTGTATGCCCATAGATTGAAAGGCACAATGAGAAATTTGCTTCAAGGCTAATCCCCCCCTCCATTGGTCTCCAAATAACTTTCCTACTCCAAATAATCCAAGAACCCATGTAGGTCCACATTCCTTAAATGTTTGCTTTAAAATAAGCCGGTAGTTAAGTACTAGACAGAAACTTTTTTTTCCAGGACATATGTGAATAGGCAGCAAGTCAAATTCAAGCTTTCTATTTTTAAAACTTTTTTATTATTGAGGTAAAATTCACATCACATAAAATTAACCATTTTAAAGTGAACATTTCAGTAGCATTTGGTGTAATCACAATGTTGTGCAACAACTACCTTTATTTTGTTCCAAACCATTTTCATCACCCCAAAAGGAAACCCGATTCATGTTAAGCAGATGCTCTCCATTCCTCCTTCCCCTCCCTCTGCCCCTGACAACCACCAACCTGCCTTCACCCTCTACAGATTTATTCCGGGTATTGCATGTAAATTCTGGACATTCTGGAATCATACAATGTGTGACCTTTTGTGTCTGGCTTCTTTTCACTGAGCATAGCTTTTTTGAGGGTCATCTGCATGTCCTACATAGTGTGTATCATGACTGCATTCATTTTTTGGCTTGAATAACATTCCATTGTATGTATATACCACAATTTGTCCATTTATACATTGATGGACATTTGGGTTCTTTCCACCTTTTGGCTACTGCAAACAGTACTCCTACACACGAAAGTGTTCGTGTATTTGTTTGTTACCTGTTTTCAGTGCTTTAACTCTTTAGGTCATATGGTAATTCTATGTTTACTTCTATGAGAAACCACCGAATTGTCTTACACAGTGGCTGAGCCATTTTCAATTCCCACTAGTAATGTACAAGACTTCCAATTTCCCCAAATCCTCACCAACATTCATTGTTTTCCTTTTGTTTTTAGTTAATAGCCATCCCAGTGAGTGTGAAGTGATACCTCACTGCCTCATTGTGGTTTTGATTCACATTTCCATGATGACTAAAGATGATGCACATCTTTCCATGTGCTTGTTGACTATTGGTATATCTCCTTTGAATAAACATCTATTCTAATCCTTTGCCATTCATTTTAACTGGATTGCTTGTCTTTTTTTGTGTGTGTGTGTTGAGTTGTAAGAATTCTTTAGATGTTCTAGACACCAGACCCTTGATAGATTTATAATCTGCAAATATTTTCTCCCATTCTGTAGGTTGTCTTTTCACTTTCTTGGTCATGTCCTTTGATGCAATTGAGATGATTATGGGCTTTTTCTTCTTTCTATTAATGTGGTGCTTCACATTCATTGATTTTCTTATGTTGAATCACCCTTGCATTCCTAGGGTAAGTCCCACTTGGTCATGGTGTTTTATCTTTTGTAATATGCTATTGGATTCTGGTTGCTAGTATTTTGTTGAGGATTTTTTAAATTTTTTTGAGGATTTTTTAAAAATCCAAAATGTGTTTATTGTGATAGTTTCCCACTCATCTTGATTCAGGGTGCTTTTAGTGTTGCTTCTGTCTAAAAGAGCATATCTTCTGTAAGCCTTGCTTTTCCTCCTATGGACTGGCAAAGGACAGTGGAGCAGCCAATACACAAAACTACTATTTGTGCATGGCCAAAGATGATGGTGATTTTGTAGCATCCTGGGCACTTCACATCCCTGAAGTAGGAGTTGGGGCTCTGTATCAGGTGCTTTTTCTTGTGCTTCTTCTTCTCTTTTGGGAACTGGTGGAGGAAGGTCCTTTTGGAGGGATATCTTTTCATATCTTTTCATGATCTTTTCATCATCACTAGAAAGCTTGTTGAGGATTTTTGCATCTATATCCATAAGGGATACTAGTCTATGACAAATGTTCTATTTTAAAGAGTAAAAGAAGGGACATCTGGGTGGCTCGGTGGTTGAGCAACTGCCTTCAGCTCAGGTAGTGATCCCGGAATCCTGGGATCGAATTCTGCATCCGGCTCCCCGAAGGGAGCCTGCTTCTCCCTCTGCCCTTGTCTCTGCCTCTCTGTCTCTCATGAGTAAATAAAATATTTTTAAAAAAATTAAAAAAAGGAAAAGAAAAGAAAAGAAATGTATCAACGCAGTTTACTCAAACAAAATAAGGAAAAGGCAAAAATCACACCACAGCCGTCATAACCTTGAACAGTATTTTGTTACACTGAAAAATATCATTGGCCATACATCTTGTAGGGAAATTTCCCTCAACAAGGATCCTGCTTAATCTATCCAATATACTTAAAAACAACTAAATCTTAAGCTCATCAAGTCATCTTAGAGATGGGGAAACAGTGCCACAGAAGTTAAATGATTTGTGGATGGTGACATTTATAGTAAGGAGGGATTGGCACTTTTATTTTGTCACCATTCGTCTGAAGCACTTTCCATTTCACCACTCTATTCTTTCCTACCAATCTCCAAGATTTCTTTCTTACCAAAAACCCACACCACAAAATTTTCCCTTGCTTCTATTGAAAATGATGTTCCTCAATTTAAGCCAATTACTCCCTGCTATCTTCTTTGGTGACACTAGAAAACAGCCAGTCAGTATTTTATCACAAAAACCATTCACATACTTGACGTACAATAAACCCTGTGGCCAGGTTCTTTGACATTTTTTTGTTCATATTATTTCCCAAGTCTTTGGGCTACTCTGTCCTGGACTGGTATATGTTCTCTACATCTCTCAAGGCTACAAAAGCCAAAGTATGCCATACTGTCCTAATAGAGGGGAATTCACGGGATAAAGCAACTGTTGATTATGAAGGTGGATGTCATTTTAAAGTTTGAAAAGTGACATAGAAATATGAAACCTATCTGAAATGTTCAAGCTAAAATGTTCAAATTGAGAGTATTGTTGAGAGACAGGGGAGTAAAAATGTGAACAATAATGATTTAATTCACATGTATGAGTCAATTGTATTTAGTAAGTGGGTGGAACTAGAAGTGGGTGGAAATAGGATGATGAAAACTAGGGAGAAAAATCAGCAATAAAAAAGTCAGGGTCAATTCAAAGGTCAAATGAACCATAAGTAAATCAATTGGGATTTATATAAAGTAGTTTACACAATAATCTGCCATATATCAGGCTTAATATGACATGCTGCTTCTGGTATCCTTATAAAGAGGCTCTGAAGGGCCCAACATTTTAATATTTGTTGGTGGTAATTTCAAGCTCCATAGTTCCAGCTTTTTGACAGTAGCACTCTGGTTCTATTGTTTTTTGTCCTTCTGAACTTTTCCCATTTTCCCTTGCTTTGGGTGATTCTTTCTCTTTCTTATTTTGATTCCCTGTGGTTAATATAGGTCACTGCCTCCTCCTGTCCAATCCCTTTCACAAGCTCAGCACCCCCACTCTGCCACTGTGCTTCCCCAACAGCAGTGACCCCCACTATCCAAAGACAGTTGATAGGTCTCTCTCACTTCCCCTTTCAAGACTGCAGGGCAGTGAAAGCCATGTATACATCTATTGGTCAATGTATTTGCCCATCTATGGAGTATACTCTTAGAAACGGGAATCACTGGGTCACAGAGAATGAATGTATAGTTAGCTTTAGAAGATACTGCCAAAGAGCTTGCAAAATGTTTGTATGAGTTTATATACTCCCACCAGTGATAAACAACAATTCAAGTTTCTCTTCATCCTCACCAACAGTTGGTATTGTCTTTTTCTTTCATTTTAGCCTTTGGTAGAATTGTAGTGGTATCTTACTGTGGGTGATTGTTGTTATTTGTGTCTTTCTTTTAATTATTCTGAAATAATTTTAGACTAAAAAAATAAATAATTTTAGACTTAAGAAAAGTTACAGGGCAGCCCTGGTGGTGCAGCGGTTTAGCGCCTGGAGACCCAGGATCAAGTTCCAAGTTGGGCTCCCTGCATGGAGCCTGCTTCTCCCTCTGCCTGTGTCTTTGCCCTCTGTGTGTGTGTGTGTGTGTGTATGAATAAATAAATAAAATATTTTAAAAAAAGAAAAGTTACATAAAATATTACTAGAAATCAGCATACCCCCTCACCAAGCTTCCCCTGATGTTACCATATTATGTACCCATAGTATAGCTATAGAAACTAGGAAGTGAACATTACATTATTATTAACTAATTTATAGACCTTATTTGAATTTTGCCAGTTGGCCTATTGCTGACCTTTTTCTGGTCCTGGATCCAATTGTATTTAAGTATCACGTCTCCTTAGTCTTCTCTAATCTATGACAGTTCCTTGATCTTTGTCTTTCATGACTGTGGTAGGTTGAATAATGGCTCCCAAAGATGTCCATGTTCTAATCTCTGGAACCTGTGAATGTTATCATGTATGTCAAAAGGGATTTTGCAGGTGTGATTAAGTTAAGGGTCTTAAGATGAGGTGATCACTCTGCATTAGCCAAGTGGGCCCAATTAATCAATCATAAGGGTCCTCATCAGGGGAAGGCAGGCAGGAGATCAGAATCAGAGTAGGAGATGTAATAACAGAAGAAAAATGATGGAGCAATGCAAGGAGGGGGTCACTAACCAAGGAATGTTGGCAGCCTCTAGAAGCTGAAAAGGCAAGGAAACAGATTTTTCCCTTAGAACCTCCAGAAATAAACAGCCCTACTGACATCTTGACTTTAGATTCTGGCCTCCAGAAATGTAAGAGGATAGATGGATTTTGTTTTAAGCCACTAGTTGGTGGTAATTTGTTATAACACCAATAAGGAACTAATAAAATAAACTTAACACTTTTGGAGAGTACTAGTTTGTAGGATATTCCTAATTTGGGTTTGTCTGATGTTTTCTCATGATTATATTGAGGTTCTGCACTTTCTTTTGCAAGAATACCACAGAGGTGATGTTGTGTCCTTCTCTGCATCATGTCAGGAGGTACATGATGTCAATGGGCCCTATTATTAGTGATAGTAGTAACCTTGATCACTTGGATGAGATGGTGTCTGCTAGACTTTTTTCCATTGTAAATTTTTTATTTTGCCCTTTGATAAACCTTTGAAAGGAGATACTTTGAGACTATGCTAATATCCCGTTTCTCCTTAAACATTTGCCCACTAATTTTAGCATTCATCAATGTTTCTTGCATGTAGCAAATATTACTGTGATGTTTGCCTAATAATGGTTATCAATTTCCATTATTCCTTCTACATCTATTAATTGGGATTATTCTGTAAGAAAGGGCTATCCCCATCCCTGCTGCTTTGTTCATTCACTTATTTACTTATATCGAGATGTACCCATATATATTTATTTTTATTCTGTGGGTTATAATCCATTGCTATCATTATTTACTTTGTTGTTCATATAGCCCCAAATTGGCCACTGAGAGCTCCTTCAAGTTGGCTACTCTATAAAAAGATATTTTCCAAGTTTTCTTCTGAAAAGTTTTGTTGTTTTACCTTTCATATTTATATCTGCAATCCATATATAATTCATTTCTGTGTATGGTATAAGGTAAGGGTCAACATACATTTTCCCCTGAATGGATAACCAAGTGATTTGGTACCATCTTTTGAAAACACTATCCTTTCCCCCATTGAACTTCAATGTCATCATTGACATAAATCTGATTGTGTGAAGTTGTTTTTAGGTTCTCCAAACAGTTCCATTGGTATTATTTCTCTATCCTTGTGTCAATACTGCATTATTTTAATAATTGCAGCTAGATATAGATTAATTTCTGGTATTATGTTTTGTTTTCTTTTTCTTCTTCAAGATTGATTTGCCTATTCTTGGCCATTTTTATTTACATATGATTTTTATGATTGGCTTGTCAGTTTCCACAAATGAAAATAACGTGCTGGGATTTGCTTGGGATTATCTTGAATCTAGATCAAATTAGCAAGAACTGACATCGTTACAATATGGAGACTTACAATCCATTTACAATCTACCTATTTATTTAGGTCTTATTTACTTCCTCTCAAATATGTTTTAGAACTTTCTGCTTAGAGGCCTTGAACAATTTTCCTAGTTTCACTCTTAGGTATTGAATGTTTTCCGATGCTATTATAAATGGTTTTGGTTTTGGTTTTGTTTCATAACCTGCTTTTAGCTTTTAATAAACCCATTTGTGAATGCAGACTTTTTAAAAAGTTTCTTCCTATAATGGCAAATAGAGGAAAATTGACAGAGAAGAGTGATTCATAATTATTAGATGACTCAGAATGTGAATATGAGAAAGAAGATAACAGCACTCCAGACTCAAATGATGACAGTGAAATTGTGTAAGTGAAATTTCAGACTATGAGTCTTCAGCTGAAGATCTATAATGTAGATGAATTTTTTCAGTCTCAAAAATTGACAACTTAATTAAATATTTCTATAGACAAAAAAAAAAGAAATGACAATACTCAAACCAAAAAAAGACACACAAAAAGGAATTTCAGTCATTTAAAATGAAGTACTTTATTATGCAGTGTTCTGTGACATGGACCTGAGCCATACCTTTTTACTGAGGTCAAGTGACCTCATTCTATCTATACCATTTATGATGTTTTTGTGCCAAAACTTACTGGATACAAAACTACATGTTATATTAAAATCCTTCCTAAATGATTTAATAAAAGTTACTATGCCTTTATGCTTACTTCTTTTTTAATTTTTTATTACTTCTTTTTTTTTAATTATTTATTTATTCATGAGAGACAGAGAGAGAGAGAGAGAGAGAGGCAGAGACACAAGCAGAGGGAGAAGCAGGCTCCACACAGGGAGCCCGATGTGGGACTCAATCCCAGGACTCCAGGATCACACCCTGGGCCAAAGGCAGGTGCTAAACCACTGAGCCACCCAGGGATCCCCTTATTTCTGTAAATTATTTGTAAGTTAACTTAAAAATGAGAAGACTGAAAAGATCACATTGAATTCAGTTAGTAAATGGGATGACTATTTTTGTTGATACACTAAGGATTAAGGTGTTATTAGTTTGCTTGTAATTATATTTCTCCTTAAGGTATATCCCACTGGAGATGTCCAATAAAATTACTATTTTTAAGGATTTTTAAAATAATTCTATTATTAGATACAAATTTTAGTTGATTTGTTTTGTTAAATTTTATTTTTAAGGATTTTTAATGCATAAAATTTTTATTTTGGACTAAATTTAGGTTTACCAAAAAGTTGCAAAGATAATACAGAGAGCTCTTGTATAACCCTTATACAATTTATTCTATTGTTTACATCTTACATTGCTATGGTGCTTTTGTCATATCTAAGAAACTGTCATTGGCACCTTACAATGAACTGAATTTCACATTTTATTTGAATTTCATTAGCTTTTCCATTCATATCCTCTTTCTGTTCTGCGATTCAATCCAGAGTAATGGTGTAGTTTTTACACTTTCATTTTCAGATTGTTTGTTCTGGTATGTAGAAATACAATTGATTTTTGTATAGTGACCTCATTAACAATGACTTTGTTTTTATCCACTTATCCTCAGAGTTTATCTTATTTTTATTCTAATTTTAAAAATTTATTATTTTATTATTATTTTGATTTTTTTGTGGATAACCAGGCATATCATCTGAAAATAGGGATGGTCTAAATTTTTAACCAACTTTATTGAACTATAATTTACATATAAAATACACCCTTTTATAGTGCACAGTTAATGAGTTTTGACAAATATATACACCTGTGTTCCTTCTCAGTTGATCTCCACTGCCTAATCTGGCTTCGAGTCATCACTCTAGATTAGATTTTTCTAAAGCTTCATATAAATGGAATCCTAGTATGTGTTATTTTGTGTCTGGCTTCTTTCACTTGGCATAGTGATTTTGAAATTCATATATGTTTTAGTTGATTTCTTTTAAAAATATTTTTAAAATATTTAAAGCTTTCGTGAAGTATAATTGAAGTAAACTAAACTGCACATATCTAGAGTATAAAATTTACTCCATTTTGACCTACATATATACTTGTGAGACAATCACCACAATCAAGATAAAAAACATTTCCATCAGCCCTGCAAAGTTTCCTTGTGCCGCTTTGTAATCCATTCCTCCCTCCACCCTCATCCCAGGTCTGTACTGGTCTGCTTTGTGTCACTACATCTTAATTTGCATTTTCTATAATTTTATATTAATGGACTCATGAAATATGTACTTGTTTTGGCCTGGATCCTTTCACTCAGC
Organism: Canis lupus familiaris; assembly: GCF_011100685.1. Classification (NCBI taxonomy): domain Eukaryota; kingdom Metazoa; phylum Chordata; class Mammalia; order Carnivora; family Canidae; genus Canis; species Canis lupus. The sequence goes on from NC_049260.1 coordinate 81,576,684, forward strand.
ATAATGATTTTGAGATTCATCTATGTTGATGAATATACCAATAATTTGTTCCTTTTAATTGATGAGTAGTATTCTGTTATATGAATTTACCACAATTTGTTTTTCCATTCATCAAATGATGAACATTTGGATATTTTCCATTTAGGGGCTTTTACAAATAAAGCTGCCATGAATGTTTGAGTGTACAAGCCTTTGCATAGACATAGGCTTCCATTTTTCTTGGTTAAATACCGAGAAGTAAAATAGCTAGGTTACTTTGTAGGCAACAGTTTACATTTTTAAAGAAATTTCCGAACTGTTTTCCAAATTGATTGTACCATTTTATATTCCCGTTAGCACTGTATGCTCCAGCTTCTTCACATCCTCACAAACACTTGATGTGGCCAAAATCTTAAACTTTAGCCACCCTACTAGATGAATAGTGATTTTAATTTGCAATTCTTTGATGACTTAATGTTATTAAATATCTTTTAACGTGTTTATTTACTATTCACACGTATTTTTCTGAGGTGTCTGTTCAAATCCTTTGCTCATTTTTAAAATTTTGTTGTCTTCTTACTGACAAGTTGTGTTTATATATTCTTGACACAAGTCCTTTATCTGATTTATGTATTGTGACTATTTTCTCTATGTATGATATGTATGACAATACTATGTATTGTGGCTTCTCTTTTCATTTTCTTAATGCTGTCTTCTGAAGAGCAAAATTTTAAAATTTTGATGAAGACCAATGTATTAATTTTTCTCTTATGGTTTGTGTTTTTGTGTTCCAGGAAGCTCTTGCCTTCCCTAACATTATATGTTCTCCCATTTTTCTCCTAAGGTTTTATAATTTTAGGTTTTATGTTTTGATATATTATCCGTTTCAACTTAATTGTTATGTCTAGAGAGAGGTCATAGTAGAGGTTTGGTTTTAGCATTAGGATAGCTGGTAGTTCTAGGACTATTTTTTAAAAAGACCATTTTTTTCTATTGAATTACTTTGGTACCTTTGTCAAAAATAAGTTATATATATATAATTTATATATGTTGAATTTATGTATATTATATTTTGTATGTATAGAATATATGTGTGTGTGCTTTTCTATTCACTGATCTGTGTGGGGTTTTTTAAAAGATTTTATTTATTTATTAATGAGAGACAGAGAGAGAGCACATGGCAGAGACACAGGCAGAGGGAGAAGCAGCCTCCATGCAGGGAGCCTGACGTGGGACTCGATCCCGGGTCTCCAGGATCAGGCCCTGGGCTGAAGATGGCACTAAACAGCTGAGCCACCTGGGCTGCCCTGATCTGTGTGTTCTTACATCAATACCACGTTGTTTAGATCAGTATTTTTTAATAGTAAGACTTGAAGTCAGGTAGTATAAATACTTCAACACTGTTCTTTTTCAAAATAATTTTTTATATTCTAGGTCCTTAGAATTTTCATATGAATTTTAAAATCATCTTGTCAATTTCTACCAAAAAATCTGATGGGATATTAATTAGGAATGCACTGAATGTATTGATCAATTTGCAGAGAATGGGCATATTATAAGAATACAATTGATTTTTATATATTTATTTTGTGCCCTGCAATCTTGCCAAACTCACTTATTTTGCAGAATAAGTAGTTCTTTTTTTTTTTTTCAGGGGAAATAGAAAGCGTGAATATAAACTACTCTGTCAAGACATTTGGCTGTGATCAGGAGTAGGAAAGAGATAGGGGGTGGTTAGCTGAAGGGTCGTGTGAGTTTGAAAGACTTTTTTGTTTGGCTATATGGTTTTCTTATCTTTTTGCTTTTGTTTAATTTTACTAATGGGAGAGTTTCAAACATTTTAAAAAGCTAAAAGATCCAATAGAGAGGGAACATTTTAATAATAGAGAACTAAAAAATCATTTGTAACTTAAGGAGTAGTTAGTTTTGCTCTTTAAAACACCACACACACACACACACACACACACACACACACACACTCACACTCACATAGACTTCTCTACCTTCTACCTTTCCAGTGAGTTACATCACAATTATTGTTTAAATTGATACTTACTATTTACATTAACATGACTATGACAATATCTTTCATTGCCGAGCCAAGTAGTATGCTATGACTGTATTTCCTTTTTTTCCACATCCCTTTTTCTCCATAGAGTGGGTTTGTCCTTTTTAAAAAATTTGTTGATTTTTCTATTTGCCTACTATCCAGATTCTTTTAACTTCCCTTTCCCCAGAATATTGTTTTTTATATTGTGGAAGACATCTGGGATTCTATTGGTTCTGGGGATTTTTTTTTTTTTGATGGAGACATCTGTCCTGCAGGCTTCCATCTTCTTGCTCCAATTTGGACTGGTTGCCCTCTAGGCTTGCTGCACAGCTCTCATCTTAATGTTTCCTTTCCTTCCCCTTCTATGATAAATCTCTCACTTCTTGGGTCCCAAATGTTCCTGTCTCCTGGAGCACTTCCTCTAGTCACTTCCTGAGAAAGGGTACATGACAGTTAAGTTTTCTTACATGTCTACAAATATTCCTTCTATTCCAAATCCTGATTAATAGTTTTGTTGTATATCCAAAATTTTTATTGAAAAAGAATTTCCCCTAGAATTTTAAAAACATTTCCCTGTTAATTTCTAACTTCCATGGTGGCTGTTGAAAATTATGCCATTCTGATTCTCCACTCCTTTGTATGTAAGCTGTTTTTCCTTCTGAAAGCTTCTGCTATCTTCTATTTATTCTCAGTGTTCTGAATTCTCAGGATGCTTTCATAGTCTAGATCCTTTCTCATTAACTGAGCTGGGCATTTATTGGTTCCTTCCAATCTGGACCTTCATATCTATCCTTCATTCCTGGGAAATTTACACTACTCCTTTTAGAATCTCCTTCTATCCAATTTTCTCTCTTCTCTGTTCCTAGAACTCCTCTTGATTAAATTTTGGCCATCGACATTAAATCTCTAATGTTTCTTTTCTTTTTCTCTGATTTTCCATGACCTTATATTTTTGCTTTACTTTCTGTGTAAGAGTCTTTATCTTACAACTCTTCCAGCAATTTTTTAAATTCCAGGTATGCTGTTCTTAATTTCTAATAGCTCTTTCTTATTCCTCATTCCTTTTTCTTTTTAAAGATCCTATTTCTGCTTATTGCATGAAATATCTTAACTCTATGAGGTTATTAATCACTGTTTCCCAAGTTTCCTGCTCTATGGATTGTATCTGAGGATTTTTTCTCCCTGTCTGTTTTTTCTTTCTTTCATAATAAAGGTTTTCGTCAAATGCCTGGTGATGCTCTGTTGTCTATATTTTAAAATGGAAGTTTTTCTAGAGCTCGCTCATAATAAGACTTACTCACTGTGGGGCTTACTAACTTTCACTATAGATAATTGGGCAGGAACACAGACATTTCAGTGGAAGAGCGACAGTAGTCATTATCAGCAATCCTCATTTTTCATGATTCCTGTATAAACAAATGTCAGTTACCATTAGTCCCCCAACAGCACAGTTCAAATTTCAGTTACCACAGTATATTAACTGTAAGTAATTACATAAAGCAAAACTACAATGCTAGCTTTTTAGCCAACAAGTCACCGTGTAAATAACAGATGTGCATCAAGACTGTGTCACTTCTTTCAAAGTCTATTAGTGACTGATCTACTGTGAATCCATTATTCAGTTCATGCATAGATGACAAAGTATGTACTGCAGTTGTGTTGCCTCCTTGTTTCACAGTGAGAAACTCACATGGCATTTACAAAAATGGATAATCAAAAGAGAGAATTGGCTAACAAAGATGAAAATACAGCAGAGAAATGAAAAGTGAAAATGCTGGAAATGAAATTGGGTGTGATTTGAATATGGCAGCAGCAAAGCAAAGATTGGACAAGACCTAGACCTGCATGAAGCTGTGGTAAGGACAACATTGGACAAGTTCAATTAATGTAAAAAAACCAGGTGAAGTTGCATCAACATCTTTTAGTTTAAATTGCAGTAGGAACAGAAAGCTACTTATGATTAAAATGGAGTGTTTACTTCTACTTTGGATTAAAGACTGAAAAAAAAACCCTAATCAGTTTGGCTAGTGTTTGGGCCAAAGCATTGAAGTTATTGCCAGTTAAGTCTGCTTTAACCATTTCAGAAATTGACATGAATTGGTTAACATTAATCTATCTGGTGAAGCTAGTAGCACAGATGTGGATACTGACATAAACTCTGCACCCAGATTCCAAATATTATTAAGGCAGGTGGTTATAATGATCATCAACCATTTAATGCTGATGAAACAAGTCTTTTTTGAAAGACAACTCTGTTGATAACTTATATGACAAAAGATGAAGGATCACGAAGGGGCCATAAAGGAGAGATTCTAGATATGCAGCCAGTAAAACTTAGTGAAGACAAACTTACAACATAAATGAAGAAAGTGGTTGTGAAAGGATGAAGGTGTCCCAAAGGAAGTGACGCTGGCAAAAAACACTTTGCATTAAAGGAATTCTGCTATGCTTCATAAGATTGAAAGTGCAAAAGACAAAATCTTGGAAGCTGTTCCAAATTTAGAAAAGGTTATGACAATTTCCATGACAAGGCATAGAAAGGTGCTGGCCCCACATCGTAAATTATACTATGAAAAGAAGGCAAGCTCTGTTCAAACTACTTCTTGGTAAAACACAACACAACACTCTTTAATTCTCAATGTTTCTTTTTTTTTTTTTTTTTTTTTTTTTTTTTATGATAGTCACAGAGAGAGAGAGAGAGGCAGAGACACAGGCAGAGGGAGAAGCAGGCTCCACGCACCAGGAGCCCGACGTGGGATTCGATCCTGGGTCTCCAGGATCGCGCCCTGGGCCAAAGGCAGGCGCCAAACCGCTGCGCCACCCAGGGATCCCTAATTCTCAATGTTTCTAATGTTTTAAATTGCAATGTACTAAATATAAGTTTTACTATTTCATCATTTCCCTATACATTTATGCCTAACAGAGAGTTCTTAATGTTTTCACAAAACAATTTAAAAATCATGGAATAGGGCAGCCTGGGTGGCTCAGCGGTTTAGTGCCTGCCTTCAGCCCAGGGCCTGATCCTGGAGACCCGGGATCGAGTCCCACGTCAGGCTCCCTGCATGGAGCCTGCTTCTCCCTCTGTCTGTGTCTCTGCCTGCCTCTCTCTCTCTGTCTCTCTCTGTCATGAATAAGTAAATAAAATCTTAAAAAAATCATGGAAGAGTTAGAATTTTTCCAATTGATTATTAGGATTACTTTGCATGGTTATTTTTATGGTCCCTCCCTCCTGTGAAAGAAAGGACTGCCTGCCTGTATCTGTAGATCTCTGGGCTGTTCAGTTTCTCTGGAAAGCAATCCTCCAGTCCCATGCCTGGTGACTATATATCTAGCTGCTAACATGCTTTGAGCTAAGTGACACAAGAGATAAAGGGGTGTCACTACTGACAGACTTTGGCTTAATCCCACTGTTTTCAAATGTTGCAGTGCTCTGTGCCTGACATTCCCAAAACCAAAATTTCCCTAGTTAGGTTTCTTCATGGAATAAATCTCCTATCTTCTACCAGGATGGACCAAGAGATTCAAGGTTGTAACTCTTTCTTATACAGGTTTTCAGGCAAACTCCTTTCTTTACAGCTCTACTTCTTTGCCAGCTCAACTGTACTCGTTAACTAGCACTTCCAATCCTAAGCTTCTCTGGGATTCTGTAGGTGAATTGGCTTGCTTCTCATCAGCATCATCCTTTTCATGGGCTTGGTATTCAGCCTTTTCCGCTCTGCTAATTCCTTTACCTGCTTCCATCTTCTGAAAATGTGTTCACATCTCTTATCCTCTATAGTCTGTTTTTCTGTTCTTTGTTCCCATGGGTTTATACTTAAAAATTTTTTTTCTTTACTCCCATTTTGACAGAGTTTGATGAGGGAATAGGTGTTCAATGTGTTATGTTTAACCGGAATAATCTATTGTCGTGGTGATAGTTTATGGTGATCCCAGTCTGCCTTATGGTATAACTTTTTTAGCAGTGCTTGGGTGCTTAGGTTAAAAAATCAAGAAAGTAGATCATAGGGTTCACTCAGAATCAAAGTTTTGTCAGACAGATGCAGCAGAAAAAAGTCAGAGGGACAGGAGAATTGGGGGCAGTGGGAAAACGTTGAAATTATGGATCATGTAATAAGAGCTGAATGAGAATGGAAGAAGAGAGTTGACAGACTGGGGGAAAATTAAGGAGTCAAAATGGTGGAGATGCTGACTAGGTCAAAAAAGGAGTCATTGTGAAAATAGTTGAATAAGTAACCAAGAAGAAGAGGAACCTGTGGCCATACAGTAGGATGTCTGAATTACTGATTTTGGAGCTTGAACAGGCATGGGTGGTTGAGGTAGAATAAAGGGCAAAGTTATTGGAATGAGGTATCAAAGAGCTGAGAGGCCAGTTGAATGAGTTGTCCACATGAACGTTGAGGTAATACAGGATAATGAGCAAAGGTTATCATACTTGAAGTCTCTTAGCAAGTGGGCTTTTTCCAGAACAACGGAGAACAACCAAAAAGGAAGAGGAGGAGAAAATTCTCTGTCATTTAGATTAGGTTCAACTTCACTGACAGAAAACCCCAAATAACCGTGACTTAAACAATACAGTTCATTTTTCTTTCATGTGTTGGGCTCACAGTGTTTCTTCCCATGATGTCTTCAGGGATCAAGGTGACTTCCAACTAAATGTTCGGCTATTTCTACAGCACTTGGCTTCATAGTTCAAGGTAGTGGTCTAAACCAACCACCACACCTGCATTCTAGAGAACAGGATCAGGAAGTTTTCAAGAAGTGAAAGAGATGGTCAGCTGTCATCAAAAAGACTCCTAAGAGCTGACACTTATCACTCAAGCTTACATCCCCCTGGCCTAAATATTACATACCACTGGCCCCAAGACCATTTCTAGCTGGAAGTGAAACTAGGAAATAGAATATTTTTTCTAGGAACCCATGTGCCTCCCTAAAATTTCTATTATGGTGGAAGAAAAGGAGAATGGATATAAGGGACAACCAGCAAGCTCTGCCCCAGGCATAGAAATCAGGTATGAGGGGAGAACTGGAATAAGATTTGTTAACCAGAGAGGAATATTCCCACTATTAAGTGATGTTCAAAAATATTTTATTTATTTATTCATGAGGTAGAGAGAGAGAGGCAGAGACACAGACAGAGGGAGAAACAGGCTCCATGCAGGGAGCCTGACATGGGACTTGATCCCAGGTCTCCAGGATCTCGCCCTGGGCTGAAGGCGGCGCTAAACCGCTGAGCCACCCAGGCTGCCCTGTGTTCAAAAATAGTCTTAAATTCTTTATGCTTCAGTGTTGCCTTACTTTCCTTAAAAAAAAATTGAGTAAGTTCTTGGTATTCATTAGCGAAAAAATCAGCAGGAACTCAGAGATATGCTGAATTAAGTAATGGGCCCTTTCAAGTTACCAGGAGGTTTGTCAACTTGCACTCTCTTAAATAATAATAAAGGTTACTGTGGTAGGCTAAAGTTGGTCCCACTAAAGATAGCCACCTCTTAATCCCTGGAAACTATGAATGCCGCCTTGTATGACCAAGGTCGGGGGAGAGGGGTCTTTGCAGATTTGATTAAATTAAGCATCTCGATATGTGGAGATGCCTTGTTCCCATCTTCTTCAACCCACTGGTGAGGGAGGGAGTCCCACTCTAGGGTTCCGGGGATGGTCAAATACATGGCATCCGACACTGGATGGATAAGATGGATAACAGTTTATTAGTCACATGCATTCACATTCCAGGGGAGGAGGACACAACATGCTATGCAGGGCTACACGAGGGTTGCACTTGGGAATAGAGCAAACCCAAAGGATCTGTGAAAGGCAGGCTTTGTAGTAAAAGAATGGTAGGGCATCCCTCAGTTCTAGAGGGAAGATGTGATTGGCTTGTTTAAATAATTTTGCAGGGGTTCAGGGAGGTGAAACCCATCAGGCTGAGGACTGGGCCAGGTGGGCGCAGCTGATCCAGATGATAAGGGGACCAGCTGGGTGAGGTCCTTTCCAGCTGGATGGGAGATATAGCTGGCAAGAGCAAAGCACGGTTAGGATTTTGAGGCCTTATGAGACTCAAGACATCAAAGCAGCACGTAAAATTTTAAGCCTTACACTACAGAAGATTTTTCTGGATTATCCAGGTAAACTCTAAATGTAATCCTGTATATCCTTATAAGAGGGACACAGGGGGAGATAAAACACACAGACAGAAGATAAGGCAATGTGACTACAGAGGCAAAGAATGGAGTAAGGGGTAGCCCCAAACCACAGAATGCTGGCAGCCACTAGAAGCTGGAACAGGCAAGGAATAGATTCTCTCCAGAGGGAGTAAAGCCCCGCCAACACCTTAATTTCAGCCCAGTGAAACTGATGTTGGACTTCTGGCCTCCAGAGCTTTGAGAGGATAAATTTCTGTTGTTTTAAAACACAAATTCGTGGTAATTTATTACAGCCATGCTATGATCTGAATGTCTGCATCCCTCATAATTCATATGCCGAAATCATAATGCCCAAAGTGATAGTATACTAGGTGGGACCTTTGGGAGGTGCTTAGGTCATGAGGGTGGAGACCTTATAGATGGAATTAGTGATTTTGTTGTTGTTGTTTTTTAAAGACCCCACAGAACTCCCTTTCCCCTCATACCATGTTAGGGCACAATCAGAAGGAGCTACCTATAAACCAGTGAGGAGGCTTTCACTAGAACCCAACCATACTGGCACTCTAATCTTGGACTTCCAGCCTCAAGAACTGTAAGAAACAAATTTTTATTGTGCATGAGCTGCACATTCTGTGGTGGTTTGTTATAGCAGCCACAGAAAATTAATACAGCTACCAGCCACCAAATGTTGGCTATGTACCCGATATTATGTTAAATCCTTTACATGTAATATCTCATTTAATCCTCACCACACCGCAAAGAGGTAGATACTATTGCCAACCATGTCTTACGATGGAGAAATCGATGTTTAGAAATGACAAATAACTTGACCAATGTCACACAGCACTCAAGGGTAGATTGACAGTGGTACCCCAAATCTACGTGGTCCTAAAGCCTATGCTCTTAACCACTACCCAACTTTATGATTAGAATATCCAGTGTTCATTTGCTTCGACATGGATGGAACTGGAGGGTATTATGCTGAGTGAAATAAATCAATCGGAGAAGGACAAACATTATATGGTCTCATTCATTTGGGGAATATAAATAATAGTGAAAGTGAATAAAGAGGAAATGAGAAAAAATAAGTGGGAAATATCAGGGAGACAGAACATGGAAGACTCCTAACTCTGGGAAACGAACTAGGGGTGGTGGAAGGGAAAGAGGGCGGGGGGTGGGGTGACTGGGTGGCGGGCACTGAGGTGGGCACTTGACGGGATGAGCACTGGGTGTTATTCTGTATGTTGGCAAATTGAACACCAATAAAAAAATAAATTTATTATTAAAAAAAGAATATCCAGTGTTAGGATCTTGAGAAAGTCTCCCTGAGAGAATGGGAAATAGGATACAGAAGTTTAGATGGTGAAAGAGAAAGTCAAGGCATAGAAAATACCAGGTGGTGGACAGGAAATTCAAGGTGCATATGCTAACAAAGCAGCTATTGGTTTTTTAATTCACCCATTCTACAAATATTAACTGAGTGTCCATTATGTGCTTGGCAATCTGTTAGATGTTGTAGGGATAGAGGCGATCAAGAACTAAACTCCTTTTTTAACTTTTCTTACCTCCTCTTGTCCAGAAAGAGTCACAAGCAGCTTTCACTGACTGAGACCCTGCCCCACATCTCTGCTGAGAATCAGCTTGACCTTCATTCATTCTAAAGCCCAGCCACCCAGCCCTCAAATCACTCAAGATTCCCAGTCAAGGAAGGTCAGAATCAAGGGCAAACCTCTATGAAGGGCTTATTACTCTCCAGCATCTCCTTAATCTAAGAATAATCTCAAGCCTTTCTTAAACTTCCCTTCCACCTGCCAGTCACAAAGGCCTTGCACTGTAGGGCTCTTCCAACATTGGAAGGGGGTTTTTTGAACAGAGTTTGCTTGAGAACTCTCTTAAGACCCCATTAAGAGGCAGATGCTTTTCTTCACTGCTTGCCCTGTAACACTGTTTTGTGAGCACCTATACTTCACCTCTTGCTGCTTTTACCCACATATTCATTAGTTTCTGCTGATGAAACCAATCCAGTTGGAATAAATGAATATAGCCATGTGTATGCATGAGCTTAGTTAATTTCCCAGTATGTAGACTACCTCATGATAAAGCTTCCTTGAATACATTGCATTGCGAAATCAGGAACCACATACAAATTGACCTTTTATCGTTTTAAAGTATCTCCCGAGAGGACTTTTTAAGCATAAATACAATGAGAGAAGTCACGAAGGAAAAATATAGAACTAAACTATGTTTATATCTATGTGACAAATTTGAAATCAAAAGCTTACCTGTATTAAAAAATAATAAGCATGGACCTTGCTGGTGGGTAAGTAAATTTGTACAACTTTCATGGAGGGCAATCAGGCATTAAAAGCCTTTCAAATGTGCTCTACCATGTCACCAAAGAATCCCACTGCTAAGAATTAACCCAAAGGAAATAAACATGTATGGGCACAAAGGTTTTGCTATGAGGGTATTTATCTGTTTTAATTAAATAGCGAAAGGTTGGAAGCAGTACAAAAGTCAAAAGATAGAGGGCTGATACATTGCTTGATGGAATACAGTGCAGACATTAAAAATAATATTTTAAGGAATATTTAATGTCATAGGAAGTGTTCAGGCTATATTTAGGGAAACAAAGCAGGATATAAGCTGTATGCACAGAATTTTTTAATGAAAATAAGTATATTAATCACTAATTCCACAAATATTTATTGAGGATCTAATATGTGCCGAGCACAGTGGCAAGTTCTGAAGATACAGCAGTAAGCCAAACAGACACAGTCTCTGCCCTCATGGAGGAAAAGAGACTGGAAAGAAATACATCAAAATCCCAATCCATAAAGGCACCTATATCTGGATGGGATTAAGGGTGATTTTAATTTTTTTCTTGATACTTCTCTATATTTTCTGTAATTATATAATGCTTTCATAATCAGAAAAAAAAGTTATTTTTAAAAAAATCTTCCTTCAAACTGAAGCCAGCTACTATACCCTTGTAAAGCCTAATAAATAAAAACCTCTCGTATTTAAAGAGCACAGGGTGATGAATGGAAGTGTTGAATCACTATATTGTACACCTGAAATGAATATAACATTGTATGTGAATTAACTGGAATTAAAGTTAAAAAAAAAAAACAGTAAAGACCTCTTGGCAATTTGGACCACTCCCATGTCTTTTTATTTGGCTCTCACAACAATCTTGTATAGATATGGAGGCAGGCAAACTGTGGAATGAGTCCATGAAAAGATGAACGGATAAAGATGTGGTATATATATACAATGAAATATTACCCAGCCATTAGAAACAACAAATACCCACCATTTGCTTCAATGTGGGTGGAACTGGAGGGTATTATGCTGAGTGAAGTAAGTCAATTGGAGAAGGACAAACATTATATGGTCTCATTCATTTGGGGAATATAACAAATAGTGAAAGGGAATAAAGGGGAAAGGAGAGAAAATGAATGGAAAATATCAGTGAGGGTGACAGAACATGAGAGACCCCTAACTCTGGGAAATGAACAAGGGGTGGTGGAAGGGAGGTGGGCGGGGGGGTTGGAGTGACTGGGTAACGGGCACTGAGGGGGGCACTTGACAGGATGAGCACTGGGTGATATGCTATATGTTGGCAAATTGAACTCTCTCTCTCTATATATATATATATACACATACAGGGCAGGGATTACCGTGCCCATTATATGGATAAAGAGACTGAGGCAGAGAAAGCAAATTATTGCTCTGGGAAATAGTGAGTTTGGGTTACAATCACAGTTCTCACATCAGGTTTCAGGGCTCTTTTAGCTCTACCCTATTTCTCTAAAGGTGTTGTAAAGGAAAGGGGCTCCTCGGGGCTTCACCCCAAAGTCTTTTACCAACATTTCACTCACTCCCTAGACCTTGTTGTCTTTCCCTCTTTTTTCAAGTGGTTGGATACTATGAAATTCTCAAATAAGAACGAGGAATTACCAACTCATTAAATCTTCCTGCCTCTCAAAAATTTAGAATCACGGGAGAAGGGGCTGTGGAAAGCATTCCAGCCTCCCGCCCCAAGTCGACAAGATTGCTTGGGGGTACCCATGCTCCTGATCTGCCTTTCTATCTCTCTCTGCCAAGTACAGGTACCCCTTTTCCCTCTCCCACCTCTTTTGGGAATTCTGCTAGGTGGCAGTTTGACTGAATGAATGAATTAGACCTAATCCCTTCTAGCTGGTAACAAACTCATGCCCCAATACTAAACTTCCCATGACAGTTGCATTTTGACTAGGAAGTCTAAAGACACCAACCCCAAAGGAACTGTGGGATTTCAAGCAGCACAGCAAGCTGGCAAGAGAGGTATCTGTAGTCAGGAGGGTTTTTTGCTAGCTCTGCTAAAGATTTCATAAAATCTAGGTAAGCTCCCTCCTCCTAGTGCATATAAGACTAGCTCCAACCTCTGGGAGCTGGCTCCTCTGCACAGGAGGAGAAAGGATCCAGGCTTCTAATGGCCCATCCTCTTGGCCTATGTCAGGGGTTAGAGAGTGCAGCCAAGTACAATGCCCACAATCACTCAGGAGGAATCAAGGGAGCCTGAAGAACAGTGAAAGAATGAGTGGCCAGTGGGACGCTTTCCAATTCTTCCCCCCCCAAAAAATCCAATTCCTATTAATTTGCCTCCTGGTTCTAGCTTCCATCTTCTCTGGCTTCCTCAAGTCAATGGCAAATCTGAGCTCTTTGTTGTCAGCCTCTTTGCCTTACTTCTGGTCTCTACTTGAGCTTGCTGCTGCTGCTGCTACTGCTGCTGAGGACCATCCTCCATCCATCAGCACAGCTGGCTCCCTGTTTGCTGCAAGAGAAAATTGGGATTTTGCGGCTCTGGTTCTGCTTCACTGCTTCCCTAATGCATGCAACTCAACCCTTCACCCACCTCTCTATCCCCATAGCTTCTCTCCAAACCTAAAGCTGCTTCCTGAAGCATCCCTTTTGGAACGAAAGTCACTGAGACTCAGATTTAGACCAGGACTGACTCAACACTGGCTGCAGTGGTCACCTGCTGGGTGTGGTTTTCATGGCATCAGGAGAAATTTCCTAGTCCAGACCTCTTTTGCCCAATTGCCTGTCAAAGCAATGATAATAATAACAACCAATATTTATAAATATGCCGACATGTGCCGAGCACTGTGCTAAGCAATTCACATGCATAAATCATTTAATCCTCAAAAGCCTAAGTCATAGGCACCACTATTATTTCCATTGTACCTTTTTTTTTCAGTTCAAGATGGTAGGCTGAGCACAAACATTTAAGTCATCTCCCTCCAGAGACCTCATTAAAATAATAGTACAGAAATTTTAAAATGCATAACCCACCACAATAAAGAGAACAGGAGGGGAGCTGTCAGTGGATGAGAAATTTAAATAAATTTCTGAAGTCAGAAAGCATCTGGAGGAGCGCTAACTGATGAAGCAGAGTGGAGCAAACAATCAGTTTTAACTATGTGTGCAAATGCTGCAGCTAAAGAGGCTGCCTGCCTACCTTGCAAACCTTAGCACGGTCTGGCCTCAGAGGCAAGTGTAACAGAGAATGAGAGTGATAAAGAATAAGCAGTGAAGCCAGCAAAGGGGCTTCACAACTGAAGGTCTGTGCGCAGAAGAGTTGACCCCCAATCCCAACATGGAGACAAGCTGGCAGCCAAATATTTACTTGCCAGCCTAAAGACAAAGGGTTTCTCCTTTACAGAAACTGAACAAAGTATCTAGAGAGAATGAGGTCAACTAGTTGGGTTTTAGTGCCTCAGAGTTAGGCTTTCTGCAATCTGGTATTTGGACTCTTCTCCCCCACTTTCGTACTCTCACAGAAGATTCATAACCAGCTTCCCAAACTCCTTAAGCAAAATCTGTCCATTGACAAGTTCTCCTCATACACTCGGCTCCCAGTCACACTTTTTATTGCCCCATTTTAAAGGATAAACAGGAAACTAAGGAGCATTAGACATAGAAGGAAAGGTTGGAGAATTAAAGAGAAATCACAAGATAAATGGAACAAGTAGAGTTAATTCAAAGAACTAAAGGTAACTTTAAATAAAACCCCAAGAATATAAATAATAGTGAAAGGGAATAGAAGGGAAGGGAGAAGAAATGGGTAGGAAATATCAGAAAGGGAGACAGAACATGAAGACTCCTAACTCTGGGAAACGAACTAGGGGTGGTGGAAGGGGAGGAGGGCGGGGGGTGGGGGTGAATGGGTGACGGGCACTGAGGGGGGCACTTGACGAGTTGAGCACTGGTGTTATTCTGTATGTTGGCAAATTGAACACCAATAAAAAAATAAATTTATTATAAATAAATAAATAAATAAATAAATAAATAAATAAATAAAACCCCAAGTAGTATCCATGGAGAAATTTGAGAATGTATTACATCTGTAAAACGAGAATAGAAAGGTATACAAAATAAGAACAAAGGAAACAATTGAGATTTTTTTTTTGCAAAACTTTTCTTTTTTTTTTAAGTAGGCTCCATACAGGGGAGCCCAACACAGGGCTTAAACTTATAACTCTCAGGTACAGACCTGAGCTGAGATCAAAAGTCCCATACTTAACCAATTGAGCCACCCAGGCATTCTGTAAACTTTTTAATATAGGTAGACCTTTGTATACTGCTCTGATTTTTGAACCATGTGAAAGGTATTACTTATTTTATTTTATTTTATTTATGATAGTCACAGAGAGAGAGAGAGAGAGAAGAAGAGAGAGAGAGAGACAGGCAGAGGGAGAAGCAGGCTCCATGCAACGGGAGCCTGACGTGGGATTCGATCCCGGGTCTCCAGGATCGTGCCCTGGGCCAAAGGCAGGCGCTAAACTGCTGCGCCACCCAGGGATCCCAGTATTACTTATTTTAAATAAGTGAGTTTAGTGTTTTAAAAGGATGAGCACTTGAAAATAAAAAATATATGCTTGGCAAAGCACAGCCATAGAGGGTGCATTTGTTTTCTATTGCTGCATAAAAATTACTAGAAGCTTAGTGGCTGAAAACAACACATATTTATTATTTTATAGTTTCTATAGAGTAGAAGTCCAAGCACAGCATCTGGGTTCCCTGCTCAGGGTCTCATCAGGATGCAATCAAGGTATACCCAAGAGGCTTTCTCATCTAGATCTCAGGGTCCTTTCCAAGCTTGTCAGGTGGTGGGCAGAATTCAGTTCCTTAGAGTTGTAAGAAGACCTTCAGCTCCTAGAAGCTGCCCCTCTCTTTAGACAGTTTATGACATGCTTATTTTCTTCTTCAAGGACAGCAGAAGAATCTATCTGACCTTCTGTCTCTGAGTCCTACACAGCCTTTCAGGAGCTCACCTAATTACATCAGGCCCAGCCAGGATAATCTCCCTTTTGATTAAGTAAAAGAAACTGATTTAGGACCTTACATTTGCAAAATCTCATCACCTTTGCCTTGTAACCTAATCATGAGATAAATATCCCATCAACTTCACAGGCCCCACCCAAACTCAAGGAGAGGGCATTATACAGGGCATGTACACCAGGGTTCAGGAGTATTAGGGACCATCTTAGAATTCTGCCTACTACAGAGGATTAGAAAATAAAGATAAGGAAATTTCCCACAATGAAGAGGAACAGATGGAAAGTAAAGGAGGAAAGAAAAACAATAAACATTCAAGAGGTTCAGTGTCTAACATCCAAGTATTAGAAAATCCAAAAAGAAGGAAGAGAGAAAATTATCAAAAGATTACTACAATCAAATCCCCCAAAGCTGATGGAAGACTTGAGTTTTGTAACTGAAACAGCCAACTGAATGTCACATAGAATTAATTTTTTCTTTTAAAAAAAAATTTTTTTTTATTATTTACTCATGATAGTCATAGAGAGAGGAGAGAGAGGCAGAGACACAGGCAGAGGGAGAAGCGGGCTCCATGCCAGGAGCCCGATGCGGGACTCGATCCCGGGACTCCGGGATCGCACCCCGGGCCAAAGGCAGGCGCCAAACCGCTGAGTCACCCAGGGATCCCCTAGAATTAATTTTTTCAATGCTACAGTTCCCAGCCATGTGTAGGGTTTATATGCTGAATACTATTACATACTGATGAAAGAAAGCACACCTAAGTAAATGGGGAGACATATTATGTTCATGGACAGGAAGGCTCAACATGGTTTAAAATGCCAATTCTTCCAAGTTGATTGATAGCTTTAACATAATGTCTATCAAAAAGCCAGGTTTTTGTATATATAGACAAGCTTATTCTAAAATTAATATGGAGGTGCCTGGTGGCTCAGTTGGTTAAGCATCTGACTTCAGCTTGAGTCATGATCTCAGGGTGTTGGGATTGAACCCCACATCAGGCTCTGCACTCAGCAGGGAGTCTGCTTCTCCCTCTCCCTCTGCCCCTCCTCCTGCTTGTGTATGCTCTCTCTTGCTCTCAAGTAAATAAATAAAATCTTTTAATATATATATATATTTTATATATATATATATTTATATTCCCCAAATATATTCATTGGGGAATATAAAAAATGGTGGAAGGGAATAAAGGGGAAAGGAGAAAAAATGAGTGGGAAATATCAGACAGGGAGACAGAACATGAGAGACTCCTAACTCTGGGAAACGAACTAGGGGGGGTGGAAGGGGAGGTGGGTGGGGGGTGGGGGTGACTGGGTGACGGGCACTGAGGTGGGCACTTGAAGGGATGAGCACTGGGTGTTATTCTATATGTTGGCAAACTGAACACCAATAAAAAATAAATTTATAAAAAAATTAAATTAAATTAAATTAATATAGAAAAGCAAAAGAGTCTTTATGTTCTGTCTCCCTTTCTGATATTTCCCGCACATTTCTTCTCCCTTCCCTTATATTCCCTTTCACTATTATTTATATTCCCCAAATGAATGAGACCATATAATGTTTGTCCTTCTCCGATTGACTTATTTCACTCAGCATAATACCCTCCAGTTCCATCCACGTTGAAGCAAATGGTGGGTATTTGTCATTTCTAATGGCAAAGGAATTAGAAAAGTCAAGAAAATATTTGAAAAAACATGAATTTAGATGAATCACGCTGAATGATTTTAAGATTTATATAAAGCTATGTAATCAAGACAATGAGATATTGATAAAGGGATAGCACATAGACCAGTGGGATAGAAGAGAGAGTCCAGAGACCTATAAGAGAGACAGATGTGCAAAAGCAATCGAATAGAAAAAAAAAAACAGAGCCTTTTCAACAAATAATGCTGAAACAGTTATGTTTAAAAAAAAAAACCAACTTTGGGAAGCCTGGGTGGCACAGTCAGTTAATCATCCAACTCTTGGTTTCAGATCAGGTCGTGATCTCAGGGTCATGAGATTAAGCCTTGTGTGGGGCTCCATGCTCAGCACAGTCCACTTGGGATTCTGTCTTCCTCTCCCTGTGCCCCTCCCCCATGTGTGTTTGCTCTCTCCCCCTCTCTTTCTCTTCTTCTTTCTCTCAAATAAACAGATCTTAAAAAGGAAGAAAGAAAAAGAAAGAAAGAAGAAAGAAGAAAGAAAGAAAGAAAGAAAGAAAGAAAGAAAGAAAGAAAGAAAGAGCGAACTTTGATCTAAATCTTATACCTTATGTAGAAATGAATTAAAAATGGATAGTAAAGCTAAGACTGTAAAACTTTTAGAAGACACAGGAAAAAATCTTCAAGATCTTGGGTTGGGAGAAGAGTATTTAGACATGGCTCCAGAAGCTTGATCATAAAAGAAAAAAATTGATAAAGTGGATTTCATCAAAATATAAAACTCTTGCAAATATAATATATATATAACTTGTGCTCTGTGAGAAACACTGTGAAGAGTATGAAAAGACAATCCCAAAACTGAGAGAAAATATTTGCAAATCATATATCTGACCAAGGATTTGTATCCAGAATATATAAAGAACTCATAATTCAACAATAAATATTGAAACAAGCAAATTTTTGATGGGAAAAAGATTTGAAGTGTCACTTTATAAAAGAACACATGAAATATCTCATAAGCACATTAAAATGATCATTCAGGAAATGAGAAATAAAACTTCAAGCAGTAATGCACCTCTATACAGCCACTAGAAATTTAAAAAGACAGAACTTGAGAGACTCCTAACTCTGGGATATGAACAAGGGATAGTGGAAGGGGAGGTGGGCAGGGGGAACAGGAAGAGGGGGGCAGGCACTGAGGGGGGCATTTGACGGGATGAGCACTGGGTGTTATACTATATGTTGGCAAATCAAACTCCAATAAAAATATACAAAAATAAAATAAAATAGACTATCAATTACCAAATTTTGTAAGGATGTGGAGCAACTAGAACTCTGATTGCTTGCTGGTAGGATTTTAAAATGGGACAAGCACTTGGGAAGACACTATGGCAGTGTCTTATAAAGTTAAACCTAAGCCTACTATGTGATCTAGCCATTCCACTTCTAGAGAGAGAAGAAATCATGTCCACATAAAAATGTGTATACAAGGGCGCCTAGGTAGCTCAGCCGGTTAAACATCCAACTCTTGGTTTTGGCTTGGATCATGATCTTACAGTTGTGGGATCAAGCCCCACATCAGGCTCTGTGCTCAGTGCAGTCCGCTTCAGATTCTCTCTTACTCTCACTCTCTTTCTCTCTCAAATAAATAAAATATTTTTAAAAATCAAAAAATTAAAACATGTACACAAATGTTCTTATAAGCTTTGTTTACAATTTTCAAAAATTGGAAATAACTTAAATGCCCAGTAAAAGTGAATAGATAAACAAATTATGGTATAGCCATACCATGGAATACAACTCAGCAATCAAAAGGAATTACCTATTGATTCACACAACATGGATGAATCTCACAAATATGCTGTGTATGCTGTGTGAAAGAAGTCATGCAGAAAACTTACTGCATGATTCCAGTTATACAAAATTCTAATCTATAGTGAAAGAAAGCCAGTCAGTGGTTGCCTAGGAATGGGGAAAATGGATTATAGAGGGGGCCTCAGAAACTTTTGGCAGTATTGGATATGTTCTATTCTCATTGTGATGGTTTCATGTATATAAACATATGTCAAGACTTAGTAAATTGTGTACTTCCAACATGTGTACTTTATTGTAGGTCACTTATTCTTCAATATAGCTATTTTAAAAGATTATAAAAATCACACTAATTTCATTTATTTTTTTATTTTTTTAATAAATTAATTTTTTATTGGTGTTCAATTTACCAACATACAGAATAACACCCAGTGCTCAGGGATCCCTGGGTGGCGCAGTGGTTTGGTGCCTGTCTTTGGCGCAGGGCATGATCCTGGAGACCCGGGATCGAATCCCACATCAGGCTCCCGGTGCATGGAGCCTGCTTCTCCCTCTGCCTGTGTCATTTAAAAAGTCACACATGAAAGGAAACATGTGTATAATTTCATTATACAAAGTTTGATACCATGAAAATGTTCTCATTTATTTAAAAATCAGAAGGAAAACTGAAATTTAGGTCAAAGAAAATACTCTAATATATAATATTAATACATTTCACTTTATAGTAATAAGCCATAAAATATGATTTTTGATCTTTTTTTATGAAGGAAGGGACCACCAACACAAAAGTGCCTAAGGCCCATGACAATGATAACACATCCCTGTCATCAGGGAATTTTATTTACAAGGTCATGATAATATAAACATTGCTTACTGGTTGTCAACTTTTTGAGTCCACCTATGAACAAAGCACAGGAGGTGTTATCAGAGTTATAAACGACAATGTCAATGCCATAGACCTTGACAATGTGTAAGTAGTTACACAGAAACCAGAGGTAGAAGAGCAGAAAGAGGTGTAGGGCACAGTACAGACTTGGATAGTTCCATTTTATGAAAGTGTGGAGTCAAAAGATGCTGTCTATGGTTGACAGAATAATATATAAGGGTTTGTCTACATTTTTCAATGTTCCAGAGGCAACTAGTACTCTAACTACAATACTATATACCTCTATTGGGAGGCATGGAAACATGGAAGTATGTGCATCATTGAGCACTGCATTCTCAACTATCATAGTAGAAATCCAGTAGATGGATATCTCATTTGATAAATCAAGAAAAGAGGACAGAGGGAAGTCATTTAGAAAAATGGAGCTCAAACATCAGAAGAATTAAAAAGAGAAATGTTAAAAGTGGAGGCTTTGTGGGACCGAAGGTGGGAAAAGTGGAGAAAAGGATTCTGCTCTTTTTTTACTACAAGTTTTTCCGTAGTGTTTGCTTTGTTTTAACCAGGTGTGTGTGTCCGGTTGATCAAAGTCAAATCCAAGTTCTCCCATCCCTGTTGTTCGCTAACTTGAGCACCATTTGCATCCTTCCCTGTACTCATCCCAACTTGTAATGACTTGAATTACATGTGTGGTGACTCCCTTAAGGTCCTTCTCCCCATGAGACTGTAAGGTCCATGAGGACAAGAACAGTGTGTCTTTTTCCACAAGTGCATCCATCATTCCTGGCACAGAACGCAGCCCAGGGATCAGGGTGGTGCCACACATATATCATCTTGAGAACTCTACATTCAAAGTACTCTCCAAGCTTCCTCTCTTGGACCAGCTGGCAGTTGAGATGGAAAATGTCCTGTTGCAGAAAGGCAGGAATAAGGCCGAGGAATAAGAAGAGGGAGGGGCATCAGAGGACAAAGGACCTATAGCCAAATAGTAGCGTGCCCCCCACTTCCGCAAAAAGGGCTCTAAACCTTTCCTAGTGGGGATGTGAGGGGGGGTGGGAATCTGGTATGTGCTTATTCCTCCAGCACAGAAATCCTCTTAAAAAGAACATCAAAGACTGCCTTGAAGGGGAAAAGAAATTCTAAATAGGCCTCCTGCAAGGAGTTGAGAAAAGAAGAGCAGAGGGGATCTGAACCTCCAGCCAGCTGGGGAGGTGGCCTCTTCTCCGTTGGCCTGGGCCAGCCAGCGGAGGCTGGTTGATTCAGATGCGGTTGATTCAGTGGTCCGCCTCAGACAGCTCTGAAGAGTCTGAAGACTGCTTGGGGGCTGATCTCGTATGTAGACTATCTTGGGGCCACAACAGAGAGCCTGGGGCAGGGAGCAAGGGAAGCAGGCTGTTAGGATCTTACAGAGCCACTTCCCTAAGAACCCCACAGGAGTGGGGGGTGGGGGAATGGCTTGGGCAGACCTGCTTACTCCTGATTAGATAAGGAAAGGTGACCTGTGAAGTGTCTGTCTCCTGACCTCGGCACCATACCTGCCCACTGGAAAGTCCCAGGTAGGGAGATTTTGAGGTTCAAACCAGACTGGAATTCCCTTGGCCTGGCCGGGCTTTCCTGGTGAAAATGTTCTTGTCCTGAGGGGAGCGAAAAGAGTGGGAAGAGGCCAATAAAAAATTATGGGTGATGCTTGTAGAGGGGGTGGGCTGAGGGCCAGAGGGTTCATAGGGTGGAGGCCCCTGCTTGGCGGGCCTAGAAACCTGGCACCTGAAATGGTTCCTCCTCCTTTCCAGGGAGGAAACAGTTTCAGGATTTCAGCTTCATCTACGGGGTGCTTGGAACCTCCCTCTGGCCTGATTCCAGGGTCTTGGTGAGTTGTCAAGAGGCACTGCATCACTCAGAATCCTTCTGGAATGAAGAAGGTCCAAGACAGGGGTTATTTGATGCATCCTGTACTATAGCTGTCTGTCGCTCAGTCTTTGGCAGATTTATTTATTTATTTTTTAATTTTTATTTATTTATGATAGTCACAGAGAGAGAGAGAGAGAGAGAGAGGCAGAGACACAGGCAGAGGGAGAAGCAGGCTCCATGCACCAGGAGCCCGACGTGGGATTCGATCCCGGGTCTCCAGGATCGCGCCCTGGGCCAAAGGCAGGCGCCAAACTGCTGCGCCACCCAGGGATCCCTATTTCAGGGGAAGGAAAGATTGGGAGTTGCAAGGAGAAAAATGAATATTGAGGCCATTTCTCATCAGTAGAAAGGACTTGGAGTGGAAAGTGTGAAAAATGGCCCTCCTGCTCTGGGCACACTTCTGGGGGCCTAGGGCAAAGGCAAGATGTGGTGTTCCTGCTCTTAGGGGGATAGAAAAAGCCAGTAGCAGCGCACAACTTGGGGCCGGGCTGGCAGCGCACACTGTCTTCACTACCACTAGCAATGGCTCGGGGACACAGGTAGTCATGGTCCTTAGAACACAGCTTCCCTGGATTCTTCAGCCCCCAAAGGTCCAGGGAGCAGCAGAGGCTACGTCACCCTAGACAGTGAGGAGTCCTGAGCCGAGGGCCTTGGTATATGCAGGAGAGTCACAGTCAAGCTCCGGTCCTTCCCCAACATCTAACTGGTTTCTTCCCAGCTCCTGCATGTGGCTTGGCTTTCTTTTCTCTGAGATGGTCACCAAATACCCAAAGAGAACTTTGCATTTGATACAACCTCGCTCTCCTGTCTCCAGAAGCAGTAGAATAGTTAAGGACACACTCTGGAGTCAGACCGCCAAAGTTTGCGGCCGGATTCTGCCATTTGTCAGCTCTGCACAGTTTGCTTACCTATTTTGTGCGAGCTTTTCTTCTCTAAAATGAGGGTGACAGCGGTATTTAACTCATGGAGTTGTTGTAAGGATTGAATGAGATAGGTAACGGGCCTGGCACCTGATTCAAGTTCACGAATGTTAGCCACTCTTATTTGGAATTGAAAGTCTTTTTCCCCCCTCTTATGCTCCCCTGCTCCTCTTCTCCCCCTAGCAAATTTCTCTATTCTTCTCCAGACATTGGGAGCCTTTTGGGGCTATGTTTCCTTAAAGAAGAGATTGCCCTTTGATCGTTTCCATCTCCTGTAGACCCCAGTCCTGGATAACCATTGCCTATCAGAATCAGAAAGGCCCTTCGTAAATCATCTGATTTATTCTATTCTTTTTGCACATGTCTAAAGTCAGAGCTAGAAAGACAAAGAGGCTTAATACCTGGTAAAGATCTACTATGGGAATTCCTCATCTTCCTAAATACCATCCTTCTATCCTAGTACAGTGGGCACACCCCTGCTAAATGAAGAGGTTTGTATACACTCAGAAATGGAGCTACAGTGTAATTGGTCTTGGAGACAGGTCCCTCTGGCCATGAACTTTGCCTGCAGGTCCTCACCTTAAAAGTAGATGAGAAACCAGTCCCCTCATCTTGGTGGAAGCTCAGTAAAGGATAATTAAAGGAAGAGCAAAACAAAGCAGTGTGTATCTCGGTGAGGCCTGGAAGGTAGAGGAAACCAGCTGGTTACTCAAGGCAGACTCAGTGTAGACCAGGGGTAGAAGATGAACAGGCTTTCCTGAGAGCTGGAACAAGATTGGGAATAGTTAGCAAATTAACAGTCCCAAATCAGGGAATCCTTGAAGCAAGACAGCACTGTATTGTGGGTCTTCACTGTGAGAAAGAGAGTGTACCTGTCCCCTTGGAAGGTCTTTTGGTGTAGAGAAAGGCATATATCATCTTTAGTTATGTATTGGTTCACTGAGAAGAGGTTTCCAGCAGATTAGAGGGTGCCATGCCCCTGAGGCTGTGCCCCTAAGAAGGCAGGAAGGAGGCCCAAACTGCTGAGTTTGGTGGCAATTTCCTCACCTTCAGTAAATGAGCAACACCCCAAGGTTGCCTTGCGACTTAAGGACTGACTGTCAAATCCTTTCCAAAGCAAATACTAAATAGGATATGGTGAGATTCTAGGTGGGAAACCTTTAGTGACCTTCCATAAATTCTAGTACTGATGTGGATCTCGGTGTATTTGAATGGATAAAGGGAGGGAAGAGGGGAGGAGATAGAAAGAGGAGGAAAGGGGCAGGATATTACACAGGTGTTGGCATGTTAATAGTAGGAAACTAACCTTCCTTCTCTCCAACACTGATCTTATTGATGGGGCTCCTTTTCGGTCCCCAGTACACCAGCCCCCGTGGCAGCACTAGATACAACCTGAAACACTGTCTTTTCTAGGCTCTCGTGATGCCATACCTTCTGAGTTGACACCCTGCCTTGTGCTCCCTTGGTCTGCTTTGCTGACTTCTCATTCTCCAGATGTGCGAGCTGCTCGAGGGTTCAACCCCAAGGCCCCCTCCTTGCAAAATCAATTCATCTAGCCCTATGATCCTAAATAGCGTTAATAAGATGAGCACCTCCTTATTTCTGTGTCTAGCACTCACCACCACCCCCCGAGCTCCAGACTTGTGGCTCTGCCACTTACCATGTGACTTTGACCGAGTTGTTGAACCTTTTCGCCTCCACTTCCTCTTCTCTAAAGTGGAACAATAATCCTACATGACCTCACAGAGTTGTTTGAGAATTAAATGATCATTGGATCATATTAATGTGTAAAGCACCTGGGACAGTACTTGGCACATGGTAAGCATCACTAAAGATTATTTATTTCTTATTATCATTATTATTTCTAACTGCCTACCTGGCAGCTCCTCTTGGGTATCTCAATAGGCATCTCAGACATAACAGCCAAAATGGAACTCCTGATTTCTATCCCCAAAATCACTCCTCTCCCACTTTCACTCATCTTTAGTAAATGGCACCACCAATGATCCAGTTGCTCAGGACAAATCTAAGTGTCATCCTTTTGTCATCATTTTACCTTATCTCTTACATCCAACCCTCCAACAGAGTTTGTCAAGTTTCCAAATATAGCCAGAACCTATCCACTTCTCTATTTCTACCACTCCCATCTTAGCCCCAACCAGCATCATCTCTCATGTGGATCCATCCTCCACACAGATGCCAATGATCTATTTAAGGCGGTTATTCAGATCATGTCACTCTCCTGTTTAAAACTGTTTAACAGCTTTCTGTTGGATTTAGGCTAGAATCCAAATCCTCTCATGGCCTGTAAGTCCCTCTGGGATCTGGCCTCTGCCTTGCTCTCCAAACTCATCTCCACATCCACCTGCCTTTTTAGGTTCTTAATTCACCCTAAGCCAGTTCAAGCTTCAGGGCATTTGCACTAGCTATGCTCTATACCTAGAATGTCCTTCCCCCAGATTCCCAGAGGACTGGCTCCTTTTATCACTCAGAAACCAGGTGAAATATCACAACATCACTTCCACAGAGAAGCATTTCTGGACTACTTAAATCTAAAGTAGCTTCCTCCACCACTGTTTTATTTTCTTCACAGCACTGATTGCTCTCTGAAAATATCTCGATTGTTCCTTTGTTGACTTTAGTCTCTCTCTCCCTTCTAGAATGTAAGTTTCAGGGGAGCGGAAATTTTGTCTGTCCTGTTCACCATCATATGCCAAGTGCATCACAAGGTCAAGGAATTTATTTTTTAAAGGGTTGCTTTGTTAAAATGGTGGTAAGACATACATAACATAAAACTTACCATTTTAAGTATTTCCAGGTTTATAGTTCAGTGGCATTAAGTACTTTTGCATTGTTTCCCAACCATTTACCACCATCCGTCTCCAGAACTCTTTTCCAGTCTTCCAAAACTGAAACTCTGTACCCAAAAAACAACTCCCCATTCTCTTCTTCCCTTAATCCCTGACAACCACCAATCTGGTCTCTGCCTCTGTGACTTTGTGCCTCACATAAGTGGAATCATACAATATTTGTCCTTTTGTGTCTGACTTATTTCAGTTAGCATAATGTCTGCAGGGTTTATCCATGCTGTAGCAGGTATCAGCATTAAGGCTGAGTAATATTCCATCATATATGTATACCATATTTTGTTTACGCGTTCATCTACCAACAAACATTTGCACTGTTTCCACCTTTTGGCTATTGCTGCTATGAACACAGGTGCGCAAATACCTGTTTAAGTCCCTCCTTTCAATTCTTTAGGGGGTATATACAACCAGAAGATAGAATTGCTGGATCTTCTGGTAATTTTATTTTTTTAGATTTATTTATTTATTTGTAGAGAGAAGAGAGAGAGTGTGCACATGTGCAAGAATTGAGGGGGGTGGCAGAGAGAGAGAATCTTCAGGCAGAATCCCTAATCCCTACATGGGGCTTGATCTCACCACCCTGAGATCATGACCCGAGCCAAAACCAAGAGTCTGCTGCCTAACCTACTGAGCCACCCAGGCACCTCCTCCTGGTAATTTTATGTTTAATTTTTTGAAGATTCACCATATCATTTTCCACGGCTGCCCCATCATTTTGCCTTTTCAACAGTGGTGTATATAATGGTTCCAGGTTCTCCACACCCTAGTCAATGCTTGGCATTCTCTGTCATTGTTGTTATTTACAGTGGGCCATCATAATGGATAAAGTGGTATCCCATTGTGGTTTTTGATTTTAATTTCCCTAATGCCTGGTTATCGTGAGGAACTTTTCACGTACTTATTGGCCATTTATATGTCTTCTCTGGAGAAACAGCTATTAAAGTCATTTGCCTATTTTAAAACTCAGTTCTTTCCTCTTTAGATTTTGAGTTATAAGTGTTCTTTATATATTCTGGCTACTCATCCCTTATCAGATGCACGGTTTACACATTTTTTTCTCTCATTTCATGGGTTGCCTTTTCACTCTGGTAATCTTGTCTTTTGAAGCACAGCAGTTGTTGTTGTTTTTTTAATTTTGAGGGAGACAGGATTGTTTTCTCAGAGCTAACAATTAGAGGAGGGACTGGGACTCAGCATGAGGTTTGATCTCAGGGTCCTAAGATCGGGCCCTGCATCTGGGCTCCCTGCTCAGTGAAGAGTCTCCTTGGGATTCTCTCTCTCTCTCCCCTCTGCACCTCTCCCCTCAAATAAATAATATATAAATCTTTTTAAAAATATGATGAGAAAAAGGCACAGGTGAGAAGGCTGATGTTCGGAGGAGTGCACTACACCAGCAGGTCTGAAAGGGTATCATGGCAGGGAGTCCTTGGCAATCCCAGGATGTCCTGAGGTCTCTGGAAACCCTCGGTATCTAAGGGCAAAAGAAGAGGGAATAATAATAGATAGCATTTGCTGAGAGCTTACTATGCACCGGGCACTGTGCTAATCACTATACATCCATAACCTCATTTAATTCTCCTGGCAGTTCTCTGAGGTGAGGATTATTATCAGCCCTAATTTATACTCAAGGAAGAGAAGATGCAGAAAGATTCAGCAATTTGCCCCAAGTCACACAGCTAGAAAGGGACAGAGCTGGGATTTGAACACAAGCAGTCTGGTTCCAGAGCCTGTGTTCTCATCCCTGGCCTTCTCTTCACTAAACTAGTAAAGGAGATATGGGTAGGGCATGAGAGACATTTTGGTTGTTAAAAATATGATGAAAAAGGGGCACCTGGGTGGCTCAGTCAGTTAAGTGTCTGACTCTTGGTTTCAGCTCAGGTCATGATCTCAGGGTCCCAAGATCGAGCCCCTCATCTGGGCTCCCTGGTCAGCCAAAAGTCTTCTTGGGATTCTCTCTCACTCTCCCTCTGCACCTCCCAAATAAATAAATAAATCTTTTTTTAAGTATGACGAAAATAAATAAGTCACAGGTGATAGCTTAAAAGTATGCCTTGAAGAGCAAAGAGAAAGTAGTCAAGGGTGGTGCTTTTTATTTTATTTATTTTTTTTTGGGTGGTGCTTTTTTATATTCTAGCTCCACAGAGATAGATTTTTCATTTATTTATTTTTAGAGAGAGCAAAAGGGGGAAGGGCAGAGGGAAAAGGAGAAAGAACCCCAAGCAGACTCTGTGCTCAATGCAGAGCCCGGGGGGGGGGGGGTGTGCTCAAACTTCAACCCTGAGATAACAATCCTAAGCAGAAACCAAGAGTCCAAAGCTCAACCTACTGGGCCACCCTAGCACCTCCACAAAGACAGTTTTACTCGTCAGGGTGGAATAGAGTGGTGGTGAAGTTCACATTTGGCTTAAAAAACCTGGGCGTGAATCCCAGTGTTGCCACTTACTACCTAGTGACCTTAGGCAAATTATTTCACTTCTCTGTGCCTCAGTTTCCTATCTGCAATCAAGGATCAAAACACTTACCTCGGAGAATGATTTTGAGGATTTTTAAAATTTTGTTTATTTATTCACGAGAGACACAAAGATAGAGGCAGAGACATAGGCAGAGGGAGAAGTAGGCTCCCCATGAGGAGCCCAATGTGGGATTCCATCCCACGACCCTGGGATCACACCCTGAGCTGAAGGCAGATGCTCAATCACTGAGCCACTCAGGTGTCCCTCATTTTGAGGATTTAATGAGAGGTTGATGTAACTAACCCGCATGGCACCATGCCTGGCACCTGGAAACGGCTCAGTAAATATAGGCTCTTGCTCCACAGCCAACGGGTGGTGTGGGCCTCTCCCCCATCTTCTTATTAAAGAGAAGATTTCCCAGGCCAGACTGGAGTAGTTGTATCTGAGTAAATTCATGGCCCATGAGTGGATAGGTGACTACAAGTGGTCTCTCCAGAGCAAAGAAAGAGACTTCCTTCCCTAAGGATGAGTTCCCACCATGCCTATTTGAGACTGAGGAAATGCAGTTTAGAACAACCACCCTGTCCCAGCTTCCAGCTACCCAGGGGTTGGAAACTCAGAGGATCTAGCTAGGCAATCAAGAATTTTTTTGTTTGTTTGTTTTTTTCAGGTATGCCTTAGGGAATACAGTGGCTGGCTGGCTCCACGGCAGACACTGAAAACCCATCTGAGGGAGGGTCGTATGAAAGACAAACTTCTCTGACTTCCCAGTTGTTTTTTTTTTCCTGCTCTGGATTCATTAATTTCAGAGAAACTGAAGAAGGTCCAAGGAAGAACCATCAGAATGATTAATAAAAGCGAGCTACTGAATGGTGCTAGGACTTTCTAGTGAAGGACAAGAAAAAAGGATGGAGAGGGGGGAGGCTCAAGCCTCCTGAAAACAAAGCAGCCATCAGAGACTGCAGAACTCTGGGGCACTATGAGAATTGGAAGGCAGCCTGGACCCAGCTCTGCCCCCATACCCCCACCACCAGCCATCACCCAGCATTGGGCCAGGCCCTCTGGCAGATCAGAAGGAGCATAAAGCCTGGTCTATGCCCACAAAGATAAGGAGACAGGGCTATGCCCACAAAAGGACAAATTACAGTCAAAGCCAAGAATATAAGTGCTGTGACTGGCACTTGCTCTGCTCTGTGCCAAATGACTAGCATGGAGAGAAGCGCTCAGCTTTCCTAGGAGGATGGGACTCTCGCAGGTGATGGGGCTGAGGCCTCAGGGGAGGGACACGATTGGCTAAGCAGAGAGGAGGGAGAGCAGCACAGGCTGGGGAAACTACAAAATCAACATACAGAAGGCAGGATAGGAGTGGTGTCAGCCATGCTTTGGCGAGATGGACCTGTCTAGGCGGGTAGACTGGAGGTGAAGATAGGAAGACCAAAGCTCAGACTGAGACTTTAACCTCCTGCAGCTGCAGCAACTGAAAAGGTGCTCTATCGCTGACAGGGGCCAGGTCTCCGGACAAAGCCAGCCCAAGCCCAAGCTTCTCTCTAAAAGACGCAGTCTGGTTCCACACTCTGAGACCACAGCCTTAGTTCTCACAGGCTTGCCAAGCCCATGGGGCTGGTCACTATTCAAAGCACATCTCAGCAAGCTTAGGCCCATACCAAGGACAGATTTCTGAGCAGATGATATCTCTGTTATAAATAGAGAATTTGACTCCAGGTGGGAAATTCAATTTGTGGAAGCAGATGAAATCTTCTGAAACCAAGATCTGATTTCCCGAGCAAATGTCCTTTGGTCTTAATGAACAAGAGAAGGAGATAAGAAAAAGAAGCTATAATTAGGCCTTTCTCCTAAATAGGAGGCTTCTTGAATTATAGGGGAACTGCCTGCCAGTGCCTTCACAAATGCCTCCCATTTGTGAGCCATGGCTTTGGAGGCAATGAATGCCATTAAACATCCATGCATCACTTAGGAATGGTTGCAAAGTGCTTTTCGGCTCTTGTTTTTCATTAGCTGGCCCCAGCTCCCACCTGTTCTCCTTCCCTCTCCTGTTAGGCCCACCCCACCATGACCATAGAGAGGCTTATGCAAGTTGAAGAGATGAGAAGTCGCAGACAGGTTAATCAATTGACTCCACGTCAAACACAGCAAGTTACTGACAGTCCAGCAGTGAGCATGTTCTCATCAGGCCTATTCTGGGGGTTATTGCTTTATCCCACCAAGATGCAAACCAACACCTGCTTTTCCTTGCAAAGCTATTTTTTTCCTTCCCTGTCTGTTGAATGGCAGCCAGAGAAACAGAGCACAGAAAACAGATCAGGGACAAACAGGAAAAGTGAATGGGAGAAGCCGCTGACCCCTCAAGACCTGGTATTCTTGAGCCCTGTGCTCTGCTTAGGTGGAGTAGGCAAGGAAAAGAGGGAGGAACACTCTGGGAATAATCACTGGCTTCCTACCTGTGGGGCCCTGGGCGGTCCTTTGGCCAACCTGAGCCTCAACTTCCTCATCCACAAAATGGGGGAACAGGGCAGCCTTGAATAGCTCGCAGCATTATTGTGAAGATCAAACAAAAGCCAACTGTAAAGCCCTGTGCGCTCATAAGGGGTTCTCTGAGGGTGAACCAGGAAATGCCCCCATACTCTCGAACTCCTCAGCCACCTGCCTGCAGGTAGAACATTCCTCCTATTATAAGCCACACCTTTGGACAAAGATATTGAAAGCTTGGCTCTGAACAAACATGGGGTGTTGGGAGAGAAATTCATTGGCTCATTAGCTCTCATCAGATGATCAAGGAACCCCTCCCTGGGAGGGGGTCGGGATTTGCAGGGACATAGACTTAAACACCCTTTCTTCCCTAGGGGCTTTCCAGAGACATTCATCTGCCTTTGGTATTTTGCTTCCAAAAAGGTTCACGTACATCCTCCTGTAAGTCTGCATCCCTGTGAAAAGCATTGAGCAGGTGTGAGATTCTCCTTCAGGTTCCCCGCCGAGAGACACCTTAGGCCCAGAGAGGTTAAGTAAAGCATCTAAGACCACACAGTGGCCCAACCCAGCCCTCTGCTCATCAGCCTAGGAGCACTTGCTCTCATCCACCCAGATTCTCCTTTCACTCCACCTCCACCTCCAGACCCAGACAGAGGTGAGCAAAGGCCAGGAGGCCAGCCCTGAGGAAGCAATGTCTCAAGCAGAGGCCCAGACTCCCTCACAGGGATGAGCTGTACTGGTGGCAACAGCAGTGGCAAGCACTTGGCATCTGACAGGCTCTGTCAGCATCAATTTAAATTGGTGTTTTGCTTCCGAACTCCAGGAGGGCAAACATGCCCAAGATGCCAGCAGGGGGGAGCAAGGGAAAGCACACAAGGAAATGTTGGGTGATTCCCCAGAGTCTGTCAATTCAGCTCCCACTCCAAGGCCTTCCTGGGCCACTGGCCCTCTCTGCAGGTCTCCCTCTGCTTGAAGGAGGTGGGCGAGGAGGAGGCAGCAATGCAAAAGCTGTTTCTCTAGAAAGAGATAAAAAAAAATAGCAGGGGGAGAGAGAGAGAGAGAGAGAGAGAGAGAGAGAGAGAGAGAGAGAAGGGAATGAAAAAAAGGAAGCTCCCAAGTCGAGCTAAGAGGATGCAAAGCTGGTGGGGAAGTCTGAGTCCAGGCCTTCAGTGGTTGCCCATTTGGCCCTGGCCCCCAAGACCCCCAGAGCAGCATTCCTCTTCTCAGGCTTGCTTTGGCTGTGCTTGGACACAAGTGTGACCCAGGGTGCTCTTTAAATAGAGTCCTGGGGCCCAGGATGGGGCCCTGGAATCAGCCTATTCACAGCTCCCTGCAGGATTCTGATGCAGCAGCGGGCTGGGGCTGGGGTAGAGGTCAAGACTCACAGCTGGGGAAACACTGTGCTAGAGCTCCTCCAACCCATCCCATAGCACCCTAAGGAAAGGTCCCCAGTCAATGTCTCATCCCCTCACAGCTCTGGCCTCCAAGAGGTGACAGGCAATCTGATAGATTTATTCAGGCAAGTGCATTAATGGGCGCTAATGACTTAATGTGCTGTCCATTCCAGATAACATGTGCAATTTACCAGGACCTTCTGGAGACTGGGCCTTAACCCAAATGAGAATTTCCTGCACACACAGTCCAGTGGGGGAGGGGGGGTGAATTTGAATAAGGGGAAGGCTCTAATCACACCAACTGCTGCCTGAGCCCTCTGGGACCTAGAGGTGCAGAGGAGTCCTGAGGGGGAAATAGAGCTTAATAAGAAGACAGGGTGACCCCTCCCCTCCACACCCTGCCACACCCCAACACTGCAAACTGTTCTAGTCATTCTTTCTGCTCACCACTCTCTTCAGTAGAGATCGTGTATCAAAAGCAGGTTCTGGGATGATGCATTTTTCAGTGCTTCTCGAATGTACCTTGTGGAGGACACAGAGCCATGGGATAAACAGAGTTCAGTGTTCTGGGGCTTCCACTTATGCACAGATTTGACCACTGTCTGTTGTAAATCAACCACCAGAGTATGGAGTGGAATGTGGACATTCATGTTTTGAAATTACATGTGAGACTTGGAAGAAATTTGACACTTTGGGCCACTTTGGCCTTCGCCTCCAGATCTTCACTTTATTCTATTGTTAGGAATTCTGTGGGAATGCATGCGCACGCGTGTGTGTGTGTGTGTGTGTGTGTGTATGTGTGTGTGTGTATAAAGGTTGAGAAGCACTGCCCATTAAACTCTGTGTTTAGGGATCCCTGGGTGGCGCAGCGGTTTGGCGCCTGCCTTTGGCCCAGGGCGCGATTCTGGAGACCCAGGATCGAATCCCACATCGGGCTCCCGGTGCATGGAGCCTGCTTCTCCCTCTGCCTATGTCTCTGCCTCTCTCTCTCTCTCTGTGACTATCATAAATAAATTTAAAAAATTAAAAAAAAATAAACTCTGTGTTTACCTAAGTATAGATTAGTTTGGAATTATTTTGGACTAGGACAGGGATGGATACATTTTGGTGGAGGAGCTGTCCAGGGGACAGCGCTCAAAGAGGATCTAGGGAAAAAAAGGGGGGGGGCTTTCTGGGGGGAGGTACCTGTGGGATGCCAGAAGGAAATTTTGTTCTGCCTATACTTTAGGTAAGTGAGAGAAGCAGGAGCAGGGAAGGCAAGAAACCTGCCTGGGCTTTATGGATGCAAATTTGTGTCCCTCTGACCCCAAACCCCAGAGAGGAGCCAAGAACAGAGTGACTACATTCTGGCCACAGGGCACAACTGTGAAATGATCCTCAATTTTGACTGGGGATTCCCCCTCCCATGACTGGTCACTTCCCTAGCAGGCTGCGTAGGGGAGGGGCAAGAAGAGACTGGGAAGCAGGGAGCTAGGGGGACCCATTCAACTAGCAGGCAGCAGGGCCAGCTGAGTAGCTGCGTTTAGGGGGAGGAGGCAGCGGCCAGCCCAGGCTTGGGAAAGGGCTGGCTGCAGTCTGTGGCTCATGGCCCTGCCTGCCTGATGTGAGCAGCTTCCTTCAGGGTCTCCCAGACCACACCCGCAGTCCGGCTGGGCTTGCCCACAGAGGGCCACCAAAAAGCCTTCTTAGCATAATTGCCCAACCTTTTGTCCTTCCTCCTAGTGACAAATCCTTGAAAACGATCCTTTTGTTCTCCATTTTTCTCTGGCAGCCTCTTTGTCATCCAGCTTGCCTGCTAGCTCCCAGTTTCCCCAATAGCTCAGGAACATGAGAGCTTCCTCTCCCTTTGCCTCCATGACCCTGTCCCAAACACCAGGGGCTTGGTTGGCCTGAGATGCTTTAGTATGGGTGGGTGTCTTGCTGAAAGGCAAGATGGGGCAAAAAAGGCTGGGGGTGAAAATTATAAAGGATCTTTCCAATTGTGCCATCCCTCCTACCATCCCAGGGCCTGCCCAGCCATCCAGGGGGTTCCCTAGCTGCCTTAGGCAGGTGCACTTCATACTCTGGCCATCACCATCAGTGGTACCCTCCTTTTCATTTTTTCATCTTTTTCTGAGTGTTAGTAGATGGCTGGGTGGACCCGGCAGAGGCAGACAGCTTCATACGTCTCCAAAAAAATGCCAGCAGCCTATCTTTTCTGTGTAACCTCAATTGAAGGCTGGGAGTCACAGCCTTTTGGGAGACGTTATACCCATTGTAGCCAAACTGGCATGGGTTCAAATCCTGGATTAGGCCCTACTAGCTGTGTGATCTTGTGGAGATTACTTGACCTTTCTGAGTCTCCGGTTTCCCTTCAAATTAGTGATAGCCATAGGACCTACCCTCTTGGATTTACTATGAGGATTACATGTGATAATGCTGCAAAATTCCAGCACAGTGCCTGGCCTATAATAAGCTCCCAATAAAAGTTAGCAAGCATAATTTTAGTATTACTATTAATTGTCATTACCTGTTTAGAATCCAGGTTCCATCATTTACTGCAACGTGAGTCTTGGTTTTCTCCTCTGTAAAATAAGCATGATGATGTTCTCTAAGTAAGATCATGAAATGAGTTAATGTATGTAAAGCTTTCAGGGCTGGCTGGAGGTCCTACCAGGGGAGTGGAACTAATTGTATCCCCTAGGATGAAGAACTGTCTTCTTTCCCAAGGAGCGGTGGCAAAGCACCCTATGTGCAGTGAGTGATGGGTCCATAAACGGTAGTCAGTATTACTATCATTACTGGAGGCCAAGAGAGATTCTATCCATTTATCCCTGGATTCTCACTTAACGGTGAGTTGGTTGTTTGCTTGCTCTCAGTCCATGGGGGAGAAAAATAATGCCACTTATTAGCGTCATCTCAACATATTGATTTTAATAGGAAATAGACTTCTGGCTGGAAGATCTTCATTCCTCATCCAATTGTCATGAGATTGAAAGGACTGAATTCTTACCCAGAGGGAATCGTTGCAAATACCAGTGTGACTGGAATGAGGGTCCCAGTTTGACCCGCAAGTGTTTATTTTGCTGCATTCTGGTGCAGGGTTAGGAATTGAAGGATCATCTCAGTACCCTGCCTCCTCACTCTCCCTCCCCTCTCATTTCTGTTGAGCATGGGGCGTGCACACAGCTCAGCTCTTGTCAAACAACAAAACCAAAACCAGAACCCTACCTTTGTGATTCACTGGGGTGGGGGGTGGGGGTGGGGGCCGAAGATCTCCTTTTGTAAATGAAGTCAGCCAATGTGCACACAGGCTGAAGAGCTCACTTTGGCCAAGAGCAAGAAATAATGCAAATGCTACATGAGATCAGACTGGAATGAAGCAGAATGAGAACAAAATGGGGAGCCTTTTAGCAGCTAGCTAGGAGGGAGATTGGTCTTGAGAAAGGATAGCTACCATTTACTGAGACCTTTTATATCCATTTTCTCATTTAATATTCAGGCTAACTGTATGAGGGAAGCTCTAGCATCTCCATCCCACAAGTAAGGCTCAGAGTAGGTAAATGACTTCCCTAAGGTCACACATCTAATAAGAAGTAGACTCCAAGAGCTGTGCCCTTAATCACCATTCTAAACTGTACAGTGCCTCACTGGTTACCCAGATGCCCTACACCTGCGTTTGCACAGTGACAGAGTCCCTTCCAATGGGTTATTAATCCCTTGTGCTTTATGGTAAGAACTGACACAAACTAACTTGTTGGCATCTGTGTTATTATTAGTAAGGAACAAACTCTGTAAGGATCAGGGAACAAACTCTGTAAGGATCAGGGGACTCTGGAGGGTATTCCCCCCTCCCCCAGACATCACCCCAAGGAAGCCAGCCAGGAACTGTCTGGCTACAAATAGCATTATTCATACTGGGCAGCTGGTTCCCGGCTCCCTCTCCAATCCCTGGAGATAGGAGGCCAACTCTTCCCTGCTTCTCGTCACCTCTCTCTTTTGGAAGGACTAGAAATCAAGTGTGAGTCACTTCTCTGGCTAGACTTCTTCTTCTTCTTCTTCTTCTTCTTCTTCTTCTTCTTCTTCTTCTTCTTCTTCTTCTTCTTCTTCTTCTTCTTCTTCTTCTTTTTTTGTATTAGCTCAGTATGTCTTGGTCCTACGTGTGACTATGTGTGTGTGTCCTGGTGTGTGTGTTGTGTTCCTCAGAGCATTCTCCTGTATTCAGGTCTGCCTATGCATCTGCCAGGAATATTGTGTTTTTCTCCCTGAATGTCTTTATTTTCACTCACCATCCATCTTTAATAATTCCATCGGCTTGTTTTCTCAGCCTGGACTACCCCCCCCCCACCAGATGCAGGGAATTTCCATCCCTTCTTTCAAGATAAGAAGTGCCAGGAAGAAAGCAAAAGTGTGCTCACTGGATGGATGGCCAAATCTGCTAGTCAGCTACTCAACTGCTGATCCTAGCTGCAGGGGAGCCACAGAGCTCTGCACCCAGAGTTATCCTCTGTATCTTGGAAATTCCACACACATCCTACGAGACCATCCTCTTGCTCCACAGTGGCCCCTCAGTAGCCCTCCAGCCTTTCCTGTTTAAACAGAACTGGAGATGGGGCACCTGGGTGGCTCAGTAGTTGAGCATCTGCCTTTGGCTCAGGTAGTGATCCTGGGGTCCTGGGATCAAGTCCCACATCAGGCTCCCCACCAGAAGCCTGCTTCTCCCTCTGCCTATGTCTCTGTGTATGTCTCTTGTGAATAAATAAATAAAATCTTTAGAAAATAAAGAGAACTGGAGGTGAGGAGGTGATTCCAACTGGAACGTGTCCCCTCTTTTGAGCAGCCTCCCTTCCAGAGTCCAGGCACACAGGGGAAATTGAGGAGGGCTTACTTTTCACCTTAGAACTGCTGAGGGCCCAATGTGTCTGTTAGCTTTCTCTCAGAAAGGCCCCTGACACTGGGAAATTCACCATGCGTTTGTCATCACCAGTGGCTCTCCCAACTCCACAGCTTCTTCTGCTTTTCTCTTCCCTGGCCTCAACTTCCCCCTCCCAGACTAGTCAGCGAGCATCCGGGTCCCCCTGGGTCCTCGCTGAGGCTGTCCTTTGTGGGAGAGGGAGAGTGGCCTTTTTCTTGGCCCCTAAAACTCCCCCAAAGGGGTCGAGGGCAGCTAGGAGACCAAGAGGCTTTCTTGAATCTTGGCTGCTACATGTTTAGTATTCATAGCATGTCTCTTAAAAGTGTCCTGAGCTCATTCATCAGGCACTGTGCTATGTGCTTAGCTACTCTCCTTTGGTGTGTATGTGTGTCTACGCAGGACCCTCCCTCCATAGGCTGGTGAACACCCACGCAGGCCGACCTTAACCTCCTTCCCCTCTCCCCAAACCAACCGCGAGCTCTAAGCGGACCTTTGCTGCTGGCAGATCGTTCTCTTCCTGAGGTGGGCTCCCGGGCTGGGGCCTGGGCTCGGCAACAGCTCGCACTCCAGCGCCGGGGAGAGACGCTGGGAGCAGGAGCCGAGCTCAAACTCAAGGTGCCTGTGGATGTTGGTAGTGGTGACTCGGAGCGGAGCCGCAGGGAAGGCAACCCCGGTGGATGGCGTGCAGATTGGGGGTGAGGGCGAGGGAGCTCGGGGAGCTCGGGGAGACAAGGTCAGGGGCCAGGGAACAGAGTCCCTAAGCGAGAGTTCCCCGTCGCCCCTTCTCCGCAGTTCACTCCCCACCCCCACCCCCGCACTTTCCCGGGTTCACTTTGGAAATTGGCTTTGCCCTGTTAGCTGCCAGCAGTTCCTGGCAGAGACCAACCAAACCGGCAGGTTCAAGAAGTGAGGCAGCGCCGGGCCGGGTGGCTGGGTTGCTGGGTTGCTGGGTTGCTGGGTTGCTGGGTTTGCGCCTTGAGAGATTCTTTTCCCCCAATTGTCAATTTTGTGCTTATTTTTAGTTGTGACCCAGCCGGGAGCTGCGCCTTTAAGCCGCGTTCCCATTCGGGGAAACCGACGCCAGCACTCGGGGGTCGGGAGGCGCCGGAGAGGCCCCTCTTTCTGCACTCCCCCCTCCCCACCCTTCCCCCGCCCCTCCTCCCCTCCCCTCCTTGGCAGTCCGGCCGCCTTGCCACCAGCCGTCACCTCGCCGCCTGCCGCACTCCTGGAGCGAGAGAGCGACTAGCGAGCCACGGCGATGGTGCCGCCCGCGGCGCAGCCATGGAGCCCGCCCGAGGAGTCCGCGCGCGCCGCTGCCAGCCTTCCCGCAGCCCGCCGCCTGCGCGCTGGCTCCGCGTGTCCCGGGCCAGCTGCTGCCGCCCCGCCAGCCTCTGCCCGCCCCGCTGCCCGGCGCCACTGAGCCCCACGCCCGTGTCGGGCTCGGGGACACGGGCGCCCTAGTCCCGCCGCCGTCGCCGCCGCCGCCGCCGCCGCCGCGCCGCCGCCGCTGCAGACGAGGAGGAGGAGGAGGAAGAAGAGGCGGAGGAAGAAGGTAAGAGGCGCGCTGCCTTCAGCGGGGGGCGCGCCCGCTAGCTCAGCTGGGCCAGGAGTGGGTCGCGGCGGGAGCTTGCCGCTGCGGGCCGCCTCGGGGGCGCCCGGCGCTTGGGCGCCCCCGGGAGCCGGGGTCAGGCCAGGGGGCGCCGAGCGTCGGGCCGCCCGGAGTTTGGGCGGGCGTGGGGAGCGGCCGGTTGCGCGCCCATTGCCGGGAGAGCCGCCGGCTTAGCGGGCTCGCCTCGGCCACCGGGGATGCAGGGTGAGGAGCCGAGTGCAGGGGAGTGCAGCGCGTTCATTGTGGTGCCTTTGTGTGTGCGCCGGAGCCCTGGGCACAGTTGGGAGAGCTGGCGAGACGCGGGGCCTGGCTGCTGGGAGGTGACCACTTAGCAGGGGTGCCCGGAGAAGCTCGAGCCCCAGGGCTGCCAGAAACAGCTGTCTGAAGCATGTGTGTGGTTCCTGAGGCCATGTTCACACGCGGACACGGACGCGCGCACACACGCACACACAGCCGCACCACAGACCCGGCGCTCAGCTAGTCACCCCCATCGAAAGACCACACACACACACACACACACACAGATACACTTGCCCCTCCACCAGGATGCTAATTAAGCAGTCCACCCAAACACATATAGCTATGCATACCTCCCCAGTGCCAAAAAACCTGTACACACACACACACACACACACACACACACTTCTACTCCCCAGCCTGGTGCTTTGGAGCTTGGAGAGTGTGTATGTGAGTGTGTGTTGTCTCAGAGTATCCCTGAGAAACTACATGACAACTGCACATTACTGCAGATCCAGTACCTGCTGCCTCCGCCCCCCCACACACACACACACGCACAAACACACAGCCAACCCCTACCCCAAGCTACGGTAGACACCTACACCAGGGCCCTTAAGAACTCCATTCTGGGGTGGGGGGAAGCATTGCTAACTCTGAGAGTGGTGCCCTTCCACCCAGGAGCTCCTGGGCCTCCCCCAACCCCATCCCAGCCCCTGCCTCCTCCCCGCGCGCGCGCGCGCGCGCGCGCGCACACACACACACACACACGCGCGCGCGCGCGCGCGCGCGCGCGCACGCGCGCACACACACTGAAACCACTGCAGGGGCAAATGCTTAACGCCTCCCCCCAGAAGCAGGTGGCACCCCCACCCTTGCAGGTGTCACCCAGGAGCCCTTGACCACGGTGTATACTAAATTCTGATGGACCTGTCCCCTCCCATTGGCATGCTGGTAAAGCTGCAGAGCCCCAGTGTCCACCGGGTGGTCTCAGCATCCTGCAGCTCTGGTGGAGGGCGGGGCAGTCTTTGGACTCCTGCCCCTTGGGGAAATTGTTATAAGACCAAGGTTCCCTTGGGGGCGCCCCTTTCAGGAGTGGAGGGTGCGGAATCTATGCTGACTCAGAGAAAAGCCCCAAGTGAGTTTTCCCTGCTGGCGGACTGGGGTGAAAGGCGCACTTTGGCTTTGAGCTGGGGGACCCTGCCTCTCCCTCCCTCCCCTTCCTTTTCCGTTAAGCTTACTGCAGAAGCCTAGGGAATCCAGTTCCCAGCTTTCTGGGAGCCCAGAGAGGCTTCCCAGGAAGCCCTGGCTATTTCCAAAGAGCTGAAGGCTCTCAGTTCTCCCCAGGGAGACCTCAACAAGACTTGGCCTTGCCGCAAACATGCCGGCTTCTACCCAATTTCGTGCCTTTTTTTTTTTCATACAAGAGAAGCAATTCAACCCCAGCAGCTTGGTGTGAGGGCATCCCTGAGTTGAAATAAGATATAACGCGTATGGAA
The DNA here is from genome assembly GCF_011100685.1 of Canis lupus familiaris. Taxonomy (NCBI): domain Eukaryota; kingdom Metazoa; phylum Chordata; class Mammalia; order Carnivora; family Canidae; genus Canis; species Canis lupus. The sequence continues at coordinate 81,616,773 of NC_049260.1, forward strand.
GGGGCAGCAAGATAGGAGAGGGGAAGTCGAGTGGGTCTGGCAGGTTTAAGTAGAGACACTGAGTCAGATTCTAGCCCTTGGTAAAGTCGTGACAGAGATGGCTTCGACGTCAGAGCCTGGTCCCTGCACCCCTCCCATGGGCTGCTCCCAAAGCCTCTGGGTCCTCTCCCCCACCCCTTAGACCTTTCTGGCCAGGCTTTGCTCCCTGCCCCGTCAAATCAGATGGCATAGTCCTTGCCTGGCCAAGGTGCTCATAGCTGATAATGTTTTACTGCCTTCACCTCTCAGGTAACATTTGCGTTTTTAAGGAGGCAAAGGAATGGCTCTGTTAGTAGGGCTGTCAGGCACCTGTGGTCCGATCCAGGCTGGAACATTTGTGGATGGCATCATCTACTGTCTCTGTCTGGCCCGGAGTTATGCGTGATGTGTGTGTGGGAGTAGGGATGTGGGAAGGTGGGATGTAATTATGGAGGGCTTTGAGGCCCACAGAGAGAAGGTTCAAACTGATGCAAGAGGCAATTGGGAGCCACTGCAGGATTCTGACAAGGGAGGGGATGTGATCCAAGTGGGAGAGAAACACTCGTTGCTGTGTGCAGAGGGATCCTCCTCTCTCTCCCACCGACACCTACCACCACAACTACCTTGCGAGTGTGGGCTGATGGCCACCAGAGAGAGGAGGCTAGCCAGGGTAGGGGTGGTGGGAGCCCTGGGCTCCTGGCTCTGAGCATCTTTCAGATCTGAGGTGTCCTGCAGACTGGCAGGGCTAGCTGCCCTAAACCAGCAAGTGCCCTCATAAACACAAGCTAGTGATGCTGTTGGTGCTGTGGCTTCAGACAGTGCAACGGAGCATCTGCCTCCTTGAATGAGGAGGCTAAGGACTCTTAGGAGGCTGCAGGCCCCATTTTTAATGAGTCAGGGGGACCTTCCCCACCTGTGAGTGGCACAGTCCCAGGGTTTTGGGAAGTGAGCCCTGTGGCCTGATTGGGGTATTTTGCCACCAGTGAGGTCCTTTGGGAGCAATAGTGGGTTGAAAAAGTGGCTGACAGCAGCAACAAGCTGGCCAGGACTTGGGGTGGGGGTGAGGCAGTTGCAATCCTGGGGCTGGGGTGGAGGAGGGAGTCCAGGGGGGCTCAGGGAGGCATGGGTGGAGGAGAGGCATTGGTCTGGCACTGCCCCACTGCAGTAGTCCCCACTCCAGCCCTTGGTGGGAGCCCAGGTAGATGCAGGACAGGGTGGATGCAGGACAACAGAAGCACCCTATATCCTCCCCCCCCCCAACTCTGCAGAAAGGATTGGTCAGCACCAGACAAAGCATCCTGAGAATGTGGCACCAATGCAATAGAAAAAGGATTCCTGTCTTTGGGAGCCTCTAGGCTATAGCTGAAACCTTAAGATGCACGTGCGGGTGCACACACGTATATACACACACGCACGCATGCCACACACACACCTGGAGCAAATTGTGGGAAGTGAGGCACATGCAGACAAGCTTGGCTTATGGGCGTTCATGCCTTCACAGGGCCCTAGCAGTCATTTCTAGGGGGAGCTGGGACAGTCCTCATTCATTGTGGGCAATGACCGTTAGCTTGGACAGGCCCCTGGGCGGAAGCCACACCCAAGTGAGCTTCAGCTGTGGGCCAGCCTTAAGGCTATTAGCATTAGTAGCAGAAAACTGTTCTGGCTCTTCTCTCAAGGACTTCTGTTTTCCTTCTTCCCATAAATTCAAAAAGATAAACATTCTCTTGCATTATCAGCAACCAAAATGAAGGACTCAAAACAGGCTGGACCTTGCAGCTCTGCTGAGAAATCCAAGGGCTAGGGGCTGATGGGGAGGGAAGCATACCTTCTTCCCTCCCTTCCAGTGCTGGCCCTCCCCCGTCCCCCAGCTGAGCTGGTAAGGAGAGGGGAGGGATCTTGGGGCTCTTTATTCATTCCCATCCAGGCAGCGTCCCCTTTTCTAAGAGCACCATCCTTACGATGGAAGGTTAGCAGCCCAAACAGCTCAGTGGCATGCTAGCACCTTATTCCCCTGGGCAGTCTGAAAATGAACTTGGAAATCAGAGTGTGTGTCTGACATGCAGGCAGGGGGAGGAGGAGGAGGAAGTGGGGATGGAGACACAGAGAGAGAGAGAGAGAGACAAAGCTCCCTGCTATATGGAGGAGCCACTGGGCCTGTCTGTGTTGACAAACATGAGATGAGTGGGTCTCTGTATGCATTCCATAGCTAGTGACCTTTCCTAACCCTCAACTTCACTTTGGCATTAGCCAGACTACTAGCCATCCCTGAGTTTTTGAAGAGCCCTCTGCCTGGTTATACTGTCTGTGTCTCCTTCCACCCCCCCGTGACCCCTCCTTTTTTCTCTGCTTTGCTAGTCCCTCCTCCCACCCCTCAAATCAGGGTGTTCTCCACCTCCTCTTGCTCTCCACTTCCTCTGTCACCAGAGGCACAGGACTGTGTCCTGGCCTCCCCTCCCACCCCTCTACTGACCCTTCTCACTTCTCTAGCCTCAACATAACCTCTCTCTTGAATACCACTCCTGTATTCCCAGCTACCTGCTGAATATTTTCCCTCAGATAGTCTGTTATCACATCAGACTCAACACACACCCTCATCTCATTATGTCTCAAAGATGACTTGTTCTTCTGACCTCTGTTACACAAAACTGCTCAAGTCCCAGACTAGAAGCCTCAGAACCATCCAACTGTACCCTGATCCACCCCACCCCCTAGTGTCTTTCCGAGCCAGTCTGTGATTTCCACACCTGCCACATTCATGTTCCCAAATCTCCATTATTCGTGATACTTTTGACCAACACCCTTGAGGGGTACCTGATGGCCTGTGGGATAAATTTCAGCTTCCTTAGCTTGACATCCATGACTCTCCTTGACTGGGCCTAATATTGTATACTCTTAGAGCTTTATTCCACACTGCTTGTCCCCATGATGTACTCTCAAATCTTAGTGTTTCTCAAAATCACTTGTAGATTCCTAGGTCCCACCATGGGAACTTCTGCTTCAGGAGAAATAGTCCCTCATGGACCCTCCACTCCAGCCAAATTACTTTCCTCAGGGTCTCCTAGACATGTCTTTTGTACATTTGGGGGGCACCTGTGCTCTTGTTCATGCCATCCCACTGACCAGGTATACCCCTCCCTCCTTGCCTGTATTCCCTCCCATCCAGTACCACTGTGCTCATCCTTCAATGCTACAGTTAAATTCACCTCCTCTGTGAAGTCTTCTGGGATCATTCTAGACTCAAGTGACCTTTCTCCCCACTATGAACTCTTCCTTCCCTTAACTGGCTCTAAAATACAAGGATGCCTGGGTTGAGGCGTCAACGGTTGAGTGTCTGGCTTTGGCCCAGGGCATGATCCGGGGTTCTGGGATCGACTCCTGCCTCAGGTTCCCTGCAGGGAGCCTGCTTGTCCCTCTGCCTATGTCTCTTCCTCTCTCTGTGTGTCTCTCGTGAATAAATAAATAAAATCTTTTTAAAAATAAATAAATAAAATACATTTGTCAAGTACATCACTCATACACCCCACTCCCATGGCTTGAATCATTAACTCATATATTCTTCACATACAAAAATAACTTCTCATATGGGCATGTGTGATCTACCTCATAAGCTCAGTGGAAGAAAGAGCCTGGTGTTTTTTGTTTCTCTTTTCATCCCTATAGCACACAATGCCCCCCATGCAGTAGGTATTCAATAAGCGTCTGTTGGGTGGGATTAAATACTCATTGGATCATATTAGAGTGGAATTCTATCACATCTCCCCCTGTGCATCAGCTCAATAAACATTTGCTGAGCACCCATCATGTGCAAGGTGCTGTGCTGGTTGCTGGGGAGGATATAAAGATGAAGGACGTCCCTTGTCCTCTGTCCCAGTGATTTCGCATTTACAGTGCCTAGTGCATTTAAGAGGCCCTGGATAGATATTTGCCAAATAAACAAATGAATTAATGAGCAAATGAAGTTCAGGCAAGAATCACGTGAGCAAGTATGTAGAGTAGCTGTGTCATAGACTCACAGAGAAATGAGGTAGGAATGGCAGATAAAGCCAGAAAGGGAGACTGGGGTACAGTGGATGGCTACTACCTTTGCTTTTTTTTTTAAAGGTTTTATTTATTTATTCATGAGAGACAGAGAGAGAGAGAGAGAGAGAGGCAGAGACACAGGCAGAGGGAGAAGCAGGCTCCATGCAGGGAGCCTGATGTGGGACTCGATCCTGGGTCTCCAGGATCACACCCCGGGCTGAAGGCGGTGCTAAACCGCTGGGCCACCGGTACTGCCTACCTCTGCTTTTTATTATAAACATTTCTCAAAGAAATAGATAAAATACATAATAACCCCATTTACCCATTATCCACATTAAGTAATTACCAGGACTTTGCCATATTTGCTTCCTTTATCCTTTTAATCCTTTGCTTTGTTTTAAAACAAAATCTGGACATCACTCTTGTCTCTTCACTCCTAATACTTCTCTCTGCATCTCTAAAACACAGACATTTTCTCACATAACCATAGCCTCATTAACACAGCAGACAAAAGTAACAATGATGCTTTTGCACTATCCAGGATCCGGTCCATAATCAGGTGTCCTCAACTAGCTCAAAACTTGTTTTATAGTTGGTTCGTTAGAATCAATACCCCAAAAAGCCCAACACATCACATTTGGTCATTATGTATCTTGAGGCCCTTTCAAAAATTGTCTCTCTTTGACTTATTAGAGACGGCAGGCTGGTTGTTGTGCATGCTGTCCTACATTCTGGTCTGTTTACTACCTCTTGTTGTTTAGCTTGTTCGGCAATTCCCTGTATCTCTTGTAAGTAGAAATTAGCTCTACGTTTCCTTAGATTCAGTCTCATTTTTCCTTTTTTAAATTTTCTTCCTTTGGCAGATTGATTCAAATAGGGTCATTTTGGAGGCATGAAGGCTGGTTTTACAAGAGTCATATGGGGATAGAAAGATGGAGGTGGCTTGGTCAGTATTGGAGGTAGAAAAAAAAAAACAATCTGCCTACCAATTGGATGAGCAGGATGAGGGAGGAAGAAGAGTCAAAGGTGATGCTGAGGCTTTGTAATAAGGGGAGTAACAATCCCATTATCTGTGAAGGATGGGTTTTTAATGAGAGCAGCAGGAATCATGGTTAGATTAAAGGAGGACCTCTCTTTCTCCCAGTAATCAGCCATCTGCTCTGATTTTTTTTCTTTCCAGACAACACTATCTTTTCCAGAAAAAATTGTGATGAGTGGTATAGCTAGTTTGGGCCCTCCAGAAAAAAATCAGAAAGGGCCTTCTTCTTTTTTGTTAATGGCCAAATAATTGGATTTCCAGACCCAGAACCTTGGGAGGAAGGATGGTATATATACCAATGGACAGGTATACATATGAGGTATGCTGGTAAGAAGGTAATGCTGTTATCACACCTTGCGGATTGGCCAACTGTCCCATATCACCATGGCTATCAGAGTCACCAGTCTTGGGTTGGGCCTCAAAGGATGCAAGAGCTTGGGATTACTGTAGACTCTGCCAGGGAGCACCCCTCATGGCCCAAGCCCTTCCTTAGGCTCCCCTTCAGTCTCCATCCCACACCTACCTCTCCATCCACTCTTAGGCCCTCAGCACCCCATGGCAGCAATGGTCCTGCCAAGGTCAAAGATTGCCCGGCAGCCCTGGGATAATCAGTGGGCTCTGAGCACAACCTCAGATTATTTGGTTGCCGCAATAAGAACTTGCTGTGGAATCAGATCAGGTGAGAACTACTCTCAGCTCCATTCTATCATATCCCCATTCATAAAAGATCTCCCTTTCCCTTCCCCCAGATCATCTTTCTTCCTGCTTTCTCTTCTGTTTCTCCCTCCCTCCTCTGTCTCCTCCAGAATACATTTATTCTCTAAAGTTAATCAAACACTGGCCCCTGCAGCCCATTGTGTCTCAGATTGATCACTTAAGCAGCATTATTGATCTGCTCGAAAAGCCTTAGGAGGTGGGAGTGTACTGAAAACTAGAGATCTGACAGCGGATTGGTTGGCTAGGCCTCTCTGGGCAGCCTCAGCTCTTCAACTGCCTGGAACATTGAGAGAGAGAGAGAGAGAGAGAGAGAGAGAGAGAGAGAGAGAGAGAGAGAGAATGAATATGGACGGACAGAGAAGATCCTCAGAGGGCCTTTATTCATCTCATTCTTCCTTCATTTTGAAGTTAAGGCAAGGCAACAGGAGTCGATTGAGAACCCCTGGGTTTAGCCCAATACCCACGTCAGGATGAGAAGGGGAGAACAAAGGGCCTGCTCTTTAGAAATACATGATTTAACAGAAAAGTAATACTTGCCCATGTGAAGCAACTAAGAATAATAAAACTTGGAAGACAATTACATGCTATATTATATGCCTTAAACTCTAAGCGCCGTAGGGGTTCAGAGCACAGGGAGGGACCAGTATGGGCTGGAAGGGAGGGAGAGACTTTCCTGAAGATGCTAAACTTTGAGTTAGGTTTTGGGAAATGTATGAGATTGAGACTGTTGACCAGCAAAGGAGCAGACTTCCAGGGGCAAGGCAGTGAGGGAAACTGACTTGGGGGCTAAGGGGTACTTGGATTTGGAGGGCCTTTGATGTCAGCATGGGCAGTCTGGACTTGAAGAGACCCCGAAGGGCTGTTGGAGGATTAATGCGGAGTGTTGCAGGATGGTTAGCAGTGTGATAGGAAACCGCTTGAGTGAAACAAGGAGGAATTGAGACCAGCTTGTAAAATACTACAGCATTCCAGGCGAGAGGGAGTTAGAGCTATGGCAGTAGGCAAGAAGAGGAGGGTCAGGCCCAAAAGTCACTTCAGCCTTCCGCATGGCTGGTAAGCCACCAACTAGATGCTCTCCACTTGTTTTTGCCTCCTGTACTCCCAGTACTCACACCCTCTTCACCTCCTGCCCTCGGAGCCTTCACATGTCATGATGTCAGGGGGAGCTAGGAAATAAGGAGTTAGTCAGTTAACCATCCCAGGGAAAGTAGATTTGCACCTGGGACCTTTAGTGCCTCCACCTGAAGGACAGGAAAGAGGGAGCAATGGGGAATCTGGCTGCAGAATCCGAGTGAGATGATGGCAGAGATGGAGTGCTGAGTGCTCTACCTCCATTAGGGAAGCTGGAGGCAGGGGCTGTCCGTTTCAAATTCCTGAGACCTCTCAGGGCGTTGACATCGAAGAAGAGACGCCTTTCAGCTTCCCTGGTGGAATAAGTTTGAAAACGCCTCTCAGCACTTGGGATAGTCCCAGTGGAGGTCATACCTGTGCCAGGGCATGGGGAGAGCTACCACAGCACTTTTATGTCAGCAGGAGCTCTGTTGTTACAGCTGGTAGGAGAGAAATAAGTGAGGAGCCCACAGGTGGGTGTGAGGGTGATGGCAGAGGCCTCTGCCTGCCCATTTGCTCTCCCACCAGCTCTCCCCTCCCTGCCCAACCCCCAGAAGATCAGCCCCAGGCAGGTGTCTGGGCCCAGCCCCTCATCCCTGGGTTGGAAGGGAATAGAGAACTGAAGATAAAGGGATATTTGTGGGATTTTAGCCCCTTTCTCTCACTGGTTCTTCTTGGGGTAAGGAATGATGTCTTCTAAAGATGTATGAGTCTGCCCAGGCTGTAGGCTCCTAACCACCAAGAGAGCTCAGCTCCAAGAGTAGGACCACCCAAACAGATCTCTCTTTGCTTCTGATCCAAACCCACTGGGAAAACAGAGAAACAGATGGTTAGACTGGTGAATGAACACTCACATGTGTATGTGCGCACACACACATGCATACACACACATACACACACACTCTCATACTGCATAGTCTGTCGGCCAGCGGTTTCCAGAATTTCCCTGCTGAAGATTTCTGGTCTGATTTCAGATCAGTCCTCTGGTTGCTGGTTTGAGGTAGGAGTGATGGTTGGAAGGAGGGTGGTTGAGAAGTGGGCAGGTGTCCCAAGTGGAAGATGCTTATGGAGGTAGGAGATTGGAAAGAGGGAATCCAAGTCATTGACTGGAGCCATTGTCCTATTTATGACCCTCTGCATGGAAAAGCCCATTCATTAAAAGTGGCCAGAAGGTGACATGGTGGTGCCAAGTGGCATGGTAGTCAACCGGTCAACCAAGACCTCTCATTTTGGAAATCCTGCAGCAGTGTATGCTCACTGTTTCTCTCCCAAGCTTCATCTTTTATTACTGCAGTTTTCCCTTCGTTAATTGTTCTGTTTATCTTCCCACTTCTAACCCAGACCCAAGCAAGTCAGCTACCCATACCTTTTCCAGTTGACACAGGGAGACTGAGGCACCCAGATTATATCTTAATGGGCCTGGCCTCTGATCCTGTATCAAGGTGGCCAGGAGTCTGGACTCTGTGGGCTGGGACTCTGAAGATAAGCCCACTCACCAGGCTGCAGAGGGCTTTGTGTGTCACACTGGCTCTGTTGCCACCATCAGCGAAATCACTGAGAGTGCAGATAATGATTAATAAAGGAAGTGTTGTTCTACACTCGTCTCGTCACCTACAGTCGAGCTGTAATCTTTCAAATATGTAGGGAAATCACTGACTGGCAGAAAAAGGAATGGGATTTAAAAAAAGAAGTTTTATTTATTTATTTATTTTAGAGGGAAAGAGAGAGCATGAGTACCTGTGCCAGTGAGTGGGGCGGGGGGTGCAGAGGGAGAGGGAGAGAGAGAATCCCAAGCAGACTTCTCGCTGAGTGCGAGGGCCCAATGTGGGTCCCGGGGCTTCAGGCAGGGTTTGATCTCACGACTCTGAGATCATGACCTGAGCTGAAACCAAGAGTTGGATGCTTAACCGACTGAGCCACCCGGGTACCTCAGGAGGGGGATTTTTGTAAACAGTCTCACCAGCCTGCTGGTACCCATAGTTTAGAGTTCATCACCTGCAAAGTCCAAACTGGAATTGGCTATTGGGTCTGCTTTTTTCCTCCCCACTCCCAGAGGTTTCCATGCTGTCTAAATGCAGCTTGTCCCACTTTGGAATTCTGGGTGATTATTGGAAATGATAAAGGCTGGCCTTTAACCTGAGCTCCGGTTTCATTTCATCATTACCTTTAAGGACATTTGATCTTCGGAGTTCACCATCACTTCAAATTCGCCCCAACTACAACCAGACTTGTGGTGTCTCCTCTCCAGCCTTAGCCTCCATGCCAATCTCCAGCCCCGAGCCCTTTCCTGGATCTCTGTCTCTATTAGTGATGCCATCATTCTTTCCGGAGCCCGTGGACTGAGCCTTGGGATGAGTCACCCTCTCCTCATACCATCAGTCACCACCATGCCTTGGCAGCTCATCTCTCACCACTACCTCATGAATCTGTAATTCCTTGACCATTCCCACTGTTGCCATCAGAGCCCAGGCTCTCGCTCCCTCACACCTGGATTCCTGCCGCAGCCTCCTGTCTGGTCCTTCGGCGTGCAGCCTCCCCTTCCCTGTCAAGCCACCCTTCAAGCCGCTGCCAAAGGAATATCCTTAAGACATCTTTCATCATGTCACTTCCCTGCTCAAGAGCCTATAATAGCTCCGTTTTGCTCTATCAAATAGAAACGCCTCTCCCTGGTATCTGAGGCCTGCCTTCCACAACAGCTGAGCTTCACTGTGTATACAGATGCTATATATAATCCTATAAACATATATACAAAATGCCTCTGACCTATTTCTTCCTGACCCCAAACTCCATCAGTCTCCTTACTCTCCCTGACCCATTGTACCCCACTCAGAGCTCACCCTTCCCTCTGCATTCAACTTTCTGCTGCCCCCCCAGCCTGCAGTGGCCCCCTTTTTTCCATCTCTGCAAATCCTTCCATCACATCCTCTAACTAACAAGCTCCAGTCCAGCTGCTGCTGTGACGCCTTCCTGATCATTCCAGCCCTCATTGGCTGCCCTCCTTTTTTTCAAATTCTAACTTTTCCGTGATTATGAAAGTAATACCTATACATAGTGGAAAACTTTGAGAATACAGAAAAAAAGAAAACAATAGTCACCCACAGTTCCTCCTCTTCCATTTTGGAATCCAGACCTTTTGTTCACCACAATCTGGCACTTGATCATACTATGTCATATTGCCTTGACTTCCTTCCTGTGTGTGTACCTTCCTCTGTAGCTAGAGAGTGGGCTCTTCAGGGGCCCCTGTGATCCGTGTGTCATTCAGGGCAGTGTCATAAGCACAGACACATAGTAGGGGCTCAGCAAACCCTTGTCAGTGGATGGAAGGTGAGGAACACAGTCCAGAGAGAAGGGGACTGCAGGTCAAGAGACAGAGCTGAGAGTTCAAGGTTCATAATGCCCAGGAATCCTGCTGCCTCTGATGACACAACCCTCTTGTGCAGTGCTGATTTCTCCCTCAGGAAGCCTCTGGCTTTAATTCATCCTGGTGGCCAGAATGTGCTTCTCCTAATATGTTAGCATTAACTTCAAGAATCAACCATTGCCCCCGTGTGCCCATCATATCGAACTGATATCTCTCATCCTGGCCTTCAAAAACCCTTTCCCTTGGGATCCCTGGGTGGCGCAGCGGTTTAGCGCCTGCCTTTGGCCCAGGGCGCGATCCTGGAGACTCGGGATCGAATCCCACGTCAGGCTCCCGGTGCATGGAGCCTGCTTCTCCCTCTGCCTGTGTCTCTGCCTCATTCTCTCTCTCTCTCTCCCTCTCTCTGACTATCCCAAATAAATAAAAATTAAAAAAAAAAAAACCCTTTCCCATCCAACTAACCTATCTCTAAGGGTTTCCCTAACACACCAAGCCAGCCAGTGTGGCATAACCTCAAAACCGAACTTCCCTGATGCCCAACAGTCAGCTCTTTGCTCCTCCCTCCACTTCAGCCTCAGACCCTGTATCACCTAGTCCCTCTACCATGAATCCTGGCCCTGTTGCCATCGCCCCCCCGCCACCGCTGAGGTTCACGACCCTGTCGACACGTGCCACCACTTACCTCAGACTCAGTGTGCCACCTTCTCTGTCCTTATGTAATTGTTTTGTATTAAAATATTAATATGTGCTTGCCACTATATTATCATATCAAAGTGTTCCCCCACTGGTTCTCACTTGGGTTATGTGAACAGCATTAGGCAGAGCATGTACTCTGGAGCTGGCCTTATCATACAGTGTATTTCAGTGTTTCAAAGACATGATTTTAACATTTCTAAAAGTGACATGCTTCTTACAATCCATGGCTCATCGTAGTTTAGCTGGCAGCACCTTTTCCATCTCAGGGAAATCCAAGAAAACGTGGTGTCGAACATCTAGAATCAGTGAAAGAAGGTACGAGGTGACTTAACCCCTCTCTGAGGTTCAGCTCCTTTCTCTGCAGAATACTTACATCAGATGGTTGTTGTGAGGACTTGAACATAATGTGTATACAGCACTTAGCACAGAGCCCCACACTTTGATAGAGGCTCAATAAATGTCAGCAATTGTAATTCCCCAACTTTATAAACTGTAAACCCCTCAAGGGCAGGGACATGTTTTTTCCTCTTCCAGCAGATGGTATGATGTGAAGGGTGGAAAAAGGTTCCCTTTCCAAAAATATCTTCTTCACTAGACTGCCAAATAGCTGAAATTTCAACATTTATCACTCCAGTTAAGGCATTATCTCCTAAGACCTCTGTTAAAAATGCAAATATATCACTTGGGAAGGTAACACATTAATTCATTAGCATTCATGATCCCATTAGTGCAGATGAGTTAATCAGATTAACTAGCTGGCACCAGGTAAACCTGAGAGCCCTAGCAAGGGGGCTGGCAAGATACATGCCCAAAGGTGGGAGTGGAAGAGTGAGGGGACAGGCAGTCCAGAGCATGAGGCCACTTCCCATCTGCTCTCACTTTTTGGGGTTTATTCATTGGCAAGATTGTGACTACAGTAAACACAGAAGGATCTCAGCGACAGAGACAGAAACACACGAGTGGGAGGCAGTGTAAGGTTGGGAGGACAGTCCTTAAAAGATCATCTAGTTCAGTCTACCCCTTCGAATTTTTAACCTTCATCAGCAGGGCATCTACTGCCTCCTAAGGGAGCCCATTCCAGGGTTGAACTAGTCTAATTAGAACTTTTTTGAGACTGAGCTAAAAGCCGTCTCTTCCAATAACTTCTTTCTCTTTCTCTTGGCAGCCCCTTAAAAATATCTGAATATAGTGATCACATTTCCTCAAGTATGTCTGTCTTTTGACTTTCACTTTATTTGACCCTTTGTGGCTAAATCTGCTGTTGGGGAGGAAATTTTTTTCTACTCTTCAAGATTCTTCTAGCTGGCCTAAGAGTTAAATTGACCTAAGACAGATTAACAAGAGAAAAAAAAACCCAGAGTTTCATTACATGCACACAGAAGCCCAATAATGCAATTGAGACCTAAAGAAGTGACCAAGGAAAGCAGTTCTTTATACTTTTCAGACAAAGAAACAATAAATCTGTGATGAATTGACAGGACAAAGATACTGATGTTTGGGAGCTTCAATTAGTGAGGAATTCTAAACAGAATCAGGGCTAGGGTAGTAAATTAGTAAAAAGTAACAGGTTTATCTCTACAGCCTTCTCAGCCATAAATTCCCTGTCTCTGGTAATAAGGATGTCTCTTTACCTCCTGGGACAGGGAAGGAACCTTTCATGTGGGAGATTTCTTTCCTTTCTGGAAACAAAGTGGGGGGTCAGAATGTTTTTGTTTTTGTTTTTGTTTTTGTTTTTGCACTGGCTATTTCTTAAGTAACTTTTAGTTAAAATAATCAGTATGCCAATGCAGCACATTTTTGAGTGGCCTGCCCTCAATTTGCTCAGTGATTCCTTTTGTGGTTTTATTCCACAGCTGAACTTCTTAACCTGGAGGTCCATGAACCTCCTGGAATTGGATGTAAAATGTTGGGTAAGTGGGGGGTGTCTGGGTGGCTCAGCTGGTTAAGCGTCCAATGCTGGTATCAGCTCAGGTTTTGATGTCAGGCTTGTGAGTTCAAGCCTGAACTTTAAAAAAAATTGTCTAAGCGTACCTACATGTCTTCCCTCTGGATTCACAGCTTTCAACAGCAGTCCAGGGCCTAGAAGAAGCCTTACCCTATTGGCCTTAGGGTATCTCAGTCACTTTCCTTTGGTAACACTCCAGTCTGTGAGAATGCTTCTTAGGGGTCCTGCCCAGAACTGAACACAGTCCTGCTGTGGTGCTCTAACCAGCACAGAGTACAGTGGACATGGCTTTTATGAAGAGCTTGATAATGTACAGTTTTCATCTTTGGAGAGCACTCAGTTTCATGGAGGATAACATCTTGTTCCCAGGCAACCAACCCTTCCCAAGACTAAGTCCCTTTCTTTCAAAGGAGCTGCTTGCTGCCCACCCCTCAGCTTACCAGGTTGAAGAGCATCTCAGTGCTCTCTCTCTCTCTCTCATTTCTTTTTCTAGATTCAAAGATCTAATTGGCTTCTTCAGTGACTCGTGAATTGGGTAGCATCCCATCTAGCAGGTAGAAAGGGCCCCCACATCCCATTTCTTTTGGCAGGAGCCAGTGGAGGCTCCTTGTGGCAGCCTGTGTGGTCAGGTCACTTAGTAGGCTCACGGGGGTGCCGTGTGACTGAGCACAGCCCCCCCTCATGCCCCCATTTTCCCAGCCCTGTAAAGAAATGCCTGGTTCACATATATGAGAAAATCCAGAGAGAGGACTGAGGCTCACAGCCAGCCCTCCTTGAGCCTCCTTCTAGAAGGCTTTAGAGTGGGCAGCCCCGGTGGCGCAGCGGTTTAGCACCGCCTGCAGCCCAGGGCGTGATCCTGGAGACCCTGGATCAAGTCCCACGTCAGGCTCTCTGTATGATGCCTGCTTCTCCCTCTGCCTGTGTCTCTGCCTCTCTCTCTCTCTGTCTCTATGAATAAATAAATAAAATCTTAAAAAAAAATAGAAGGCTTTAGAGGATGGAGTTTAGGGGACTGGTGGTGTCAGTGGAGAACAATAGCACAAATGTCAAACGCTTTAGGAAGGGTCAGTTCATGGGGGCACCTGGGTGGCTCAATGGTTGAGTACTGCCTTCGGCTCAGGTCAGGATCCCGGGATACTGGGGTAGAGTCCTGTATCAGGCTCCCTACAGGGAACCTGCTTCTCCCTCTGCCTATGTCTGCCTCTTTCTCTGTGTCTCTTATGAATAAATAAATAAAAATCTTTAAAAAGAAAAAAAAAAGGAAGGACCAGCTCTTAAACATGAGCATGTCAACGTGAGAAATAGGAATGTCTTGGGGGAGATAGGCCCCCTCATTTCCTCCATTCCAGTCCCCCAGGCACAGCCCTAAAAGCCTAAATATTAGAGTAACTTGGGACTATATGGGATAAGAACAAGCCAACTGGTAAGTGGCAATCACCCATAATGTGTGACATGAAACAGCCATAGCACCAGGGCCCTCTGGTCAAAACTTTTCCCTTTGAGCCTTGATTTTATAGGTAGATAGATAGATAGATACATACATACATACATACATACATACACACACACAGTGCTTGATCCAGTGTAAACATCACTGCCTCCACTAACTGTAAGGGAGCCTACTTTCCCACCATTGTGGTCACTCTTTTAGGGGTAAGTCTTAAAGCCTGTTGTGAAAACACACATGCTATTCTCACAACAGGGGAAAGGCATCAAATAAAACACTTGCCCTGTAAGCTGCTCTACAAAAATAAGAAAAGATTCAATGGCCAAATATGTCTGAGAAATGCTGTATCCCCCCTCTTAGGCCTTCACAGTGCGCCTTAGCACATGAAAGGCCCTGAGAAGTCCCACAAGTAGAAGAACCTGCTAACATTACTTAAGGTTTCCAGAATGTATTTGACCACAGCTCACCATCCTCCCGTTTTCCTCTTCTGAGTACAATCTATTAACATCCACACAATAGCTCGGTGGAGTTTAGCTTTCAGCTATGCCCCACCGTTTCACACCTGGATACACAAATGACTCTATCCTCCCAAGGTTCTGCAGAAATGGGACACAGATGCCTGAGTTTAGCTGTGGGGAGGCTGTACAAGACTCTTGGGACAGGGGGAAAAGGCTTTGGGAATCTGGGAGAGGGAACTTAAAAGGGGAGGAAATCAAGACGGAGTGCTGGAAACCAGCTCCCCCCACTTCGAGGTTTTTCCACCAGCCATCCCCTGGTGGAGGCTCGTGCTCTGGGCTCTGAGCCCACAGTGAGACAGCGGAGCAGCTTTGGCCAGACCAGGACCCTGCAGGGCCATTTGTGGTCATTGGCTTCTCAGCTAGGGCCTTTCCCCTTCCATTCCCTGCCTAATGTCCACTGTTTCCTCCCAGACCTCTGGTGCAATGTCAATTTCTCAGTCTTCCCATTGATCCACTTTATTTGGGTCTCATTCTTTCCTCTTCCCTTCAATGGAGTGGAGGGGGCTTTTGAGATTTGTGCTAGAATGAGAGTGCAGGGGCAGGGGGGAAAGGCAAGGAAAGGAGATGCCAGAGATACTTCCAGAGGCGGAGAAAACCCTTGCCTTTTGCCAAGAGAATCTGGGAGGGGTCAAGGATCAAAACGGCTGGGGGCGCACAAAGGCAGGAGGCAGAAGGGCAAAAGTGTCCAGCTGATATCTGTTGAAAATGGCTCAGGATAGGGAGGGACAGAGGGGGAAGAAGGGAGGCAGAGAGAGAGGAAGAGAAAGGGAGAGCAGTGGTGATGAGAAAGTATTCAGGCTGTGTGTGTGTGAGAGAGAGAGAGAGAGAAAGAGAGAGAGAGAGAGAGAGAGAGAGAGAGAGAAGGTAAATCTGCTGCAAGCTGGTTGAATCTTTCCTGACTGAGGAGGCCTAGGGGACACTAGGATATTTGCAGGGGGCACATCGGGATCACAGAATTGACTTGCCAGGAGGGAGAAGGGATAAAAGTCATTGTGGCACACCAGCCCTTTCATCATCAGTGGAACCAAGGAGATGGAGCAGGGTCATTTCCCCTCTCACAGGGTGTGGGAGTGTGAGTATGTCTGTGTGAGTGCACAAACACACGGATGCATTTGAGCTACAGCGCCCGAAGCCAGGAAGGGTTCACTGGTACTGATAACCCCCCAAAGGATGTGATTTCCCCTAGTTCAAATGCCTCTAACGCCAGTGAGTCAACCTCCTCACTAGGCAGTTTATTCTGCTGCCTAACTGCATTAAGGTTAGGAAATGGGCTGTTTTCCTCTCCCTCAATTCCATTCTCAGATGTGAAGACCCCAGGCTTTCTCTGTCTCTGTCTCTGTCTCTGTCTCTGTCTCTCTGTCTCTCTCTCTGGTGCCTCCTCTCATCTCCCTCTCCCACACCAGGTCACCAAGGTCCCCGGTAGTAGACTGGTCCCTAACTCACACAGAGAACCCCAGAGTTTGCTTTGAACTCTCAAAAAAGTCCTGAGGACCTTACAGTTTGGTTGCTGAATGCCCACTCCAGCCCCAGGACTGAGATCACTTTTCTCCGACACGTGTGGCTTTGGGACGATGGCCCTTTCCATCTTTCCTTTGAACTTTGCTGTACCTTCTGCCCTGCAAACTCTGCACTGCCCCGAAACTGCTGAAAATCTGCCAACCCTCTACCCCCTCACCCCCATCACCCCTTTGTGAAATCCAAGGCTAGGACATCATGCGGTTAAAAAAAAAAAAAAAAAGAAGGCTGCACCTGCTCTTCATCCCTGGCCCCCCACATCCCCAGCAGCCTGTTGAGGCAGAGCAGTGCAGTTAACGGATGGAGCATGGGGCCAGACATCTCACCAATTTTATTTTACTGGTATGGTCTCAGGATTTACTTGGACCCAGTGTTATTCTAGATGCCATGGGAAGTTGACGACTATGACGTAGGCTCGGCCCTCAGGATACTTGTTCTCTAGCTAGGGAATAACACACAAAAGGAGCTCCCAGGGAAAACATCTTTTTTATTCCCCCAACACATTCTTGACGGCTACCCACCACTTTCTATATGTGCCCACGACTGTTATAGGTCCTAGGGACATGGGACAGACAAAAATCCCTGCCCTCATGGAGCGTCTGTTTCCACGGGAACACACTGAAAAAGCAGTCACATAGGGATGTCTGAGTGGCTCAGTAATTGAGTATCTGCCTTTGGCTCAGGTCATGATCCCAGGGTGCTGGGATCGAGTCCCAAATCAGGCTCCCCGCAGGGGAGGGAGCCAGCTTCTCCCTCTGTTTATGTCTCTGCCTCTCTCTGTGTGTCTCTCATGAATAAATAAAATATTAAAAAGTAGACCCATAAATCATCACTATTGGCATTGGTAAGTGCCAGGAAGAAAAGAAACAAGGGACCAGGGTGAAAAGTCCCAGCTACTTCAGCTGGGGCAGTCGGGGGTGGGGGTGGGGAAGGCTTCTGTGCAGAAGTGACATTTTAGCTAAGAATTGAATGGCCTGAGGACAGAGAACTGACAGGCAGGAGGGAGTGGGGAAGGCTTTCAGAAGGAGATGGAGTTTTGCTGGGTAAAGTGCAAGGGTACAGAGCTTTGATCACTACTATTAGGAGCATTAGTCTCACTCTGGCAAAACAGATGCATTTCCACTCAGAGGATTCACAGTCATCTCGGAATCTGAGATGGCCACTATAAGACGAAAGGTCTTGGGGTGCCTGGGTGGCTCAGTGGGTTAAGCGTCTGCCTTTGACTCAGGCCATGATCCTGGAGTCCCAGGATCCAGCTCCGCATCAGGCTCCCTGCTGAGCAGGGAGTCAACTTCTCCCCTGCTTCTCTCTCTCTCTCTCTCTTCTCTCCCTCTCTCTCAAATAAATAAATAAAATCTTTTTTTGAAATTTTTAAAAAATAAGAGGAAAGATCTTTGAGATTTCTCCAGGTGATCTGACCATAAAACCCTTTCTGTGTCACATCTACTAGTTTCCAACTAGAAACATTGGCCAGGTCAGGAAGATAGCTAACAGGTGGGAGAAAATCAGGGGATTCTTGCAGTTAGAAGCAAAAGTTACATGGCGGAGAAGAGAGAAAGAGATGTGGGCTGGGGCCAAATTGTGGTAAGGGTCATGAAGAGGACTTTGGATTTAATCTGTAAAGCAGTGGACAGCCGCTGTCAGTTTTTGAGCCAGGAAATACAAGGAAGATGAAAGAGATGAAAGGTCCTGACAATTTCTGATAACCAGAGTCCCTCCTGCCCAGTACATGTGGGCTCCCCTCCAGGAACATGGTTATGACTAACATGGGCTCAAATCCCCACTCTGCCACTTACTGACTCTGAACTCGGACAGTTTACTTACCTCTTCTGTGCCTCAGTTTCCTCCCCTGTAGAATGGAGCTCTTGTGAGGATTAAATAAATTCATCATTTAAGTGCTCAGAAAAGTGCTCAGAAAAAGTGCTCAGAAAAGTGTCTGACATTTAGTTAGTACTCAGTAAACTTTAGCTACCATTATCCAAGAACAAAACTGGTATGAAAGGTTGCAATCTGGATACTGTCATGAACCTTGAGTTGTTTGGGGACACAATTTGATCATCTGGGGGTTCAAAGAAGCTGGGAGCATTGCCTAGGCTCAGGACTAATGCTTACAAAGTAAGTGGGTCCTCTGCTCCAATAATCTTTTCCTGCTACCAGTATCTGAAATCCCCACTGTTCTTTAGTGGCAATCTGGAGACTCAAGCATTTTTTTAAAAGATTTTATTAATTTGTTCATGAGAGACACACACAGAGAGGCAGAGACATAGGCAAAGGGAGAAGTAGGCTCCCCATGGGGAGCTTGATGCAGGAATCAATCCGAGGACCCCAGGATCATGCCCTGAGCCAAAGGCAGACACTCAACCACTGAGCCACCCAGGTGCCCCATGACTCAAACATTTTTATTATTATTTTTTTGACTCAAACATTTTTAACTGAATGTAGGTATCCTCATCCAACTTTTAAAGGGGGGGGGCAGCCCGGGTGGCTCAGCGGTTTAGCACTGCCTTCAGCCCGGGGTGTGATCCTGGGGACCCAGGATGGAGTCCCCCATCGGGCTCCCTGCATGGAGCCTGCTTCTCCCTCTGCCTGTGTCTGTGCCTCTCTCTCTCTCTCTCTAATAAATAAATAAAATCTTGAAAAAAAAACTTAAACATTAGGTCATTGGCTATCGTTGTCACTTGGGAAAAAGAGGAGCTTTGAGGGAGTGGGATGACACAGGGTGGTACAGTAGTTATCTTACTGCCATGTAATGATCCCAAAACATAGCCATTTAAAACAACAAACATTTGGGCACCTGGGTGGCTCAGTTGGTTAAGCGTCCGACTCTTGATTTTGACTCAGGTCCTGATCTCAGGGCCCTGGGATGGAACCCTGTGTTAGGCTCCGCACTCAACAGGGAGTCTGCATCTCCCTCTTCTTCTCCCTCTGTGACCTCTCTCGCTCTCTCTCAAAAAAATACATTAAATCTTATATTAAAAAAAGAATAAAAACTAAGGCAGCACACACTTAACATTTTACAGTTTCTGTGAGTCAGGAGTCTGAGTGCATCTTCACTATGTGGTTCTGGCTCAAGGCCACTCATGAGGTTGTGGTAAAGCTGTAATAACTGAAGACTCAGTTGGGGTTGAAAGATCTACCTCCAAACTCATTCATGTGGTTGCCAGCAGGCTTTGAGAGTTTCAGTTCCTTGCCATGTCATGTGGGCCTCTCCAGGAGGCTGCTTACAACATGGCAGCTTGCTTCCTCCGGTTTGATTGATCAGAGAGAGAGAGAGAGAGAGAGAGAGCAAGAGCATGACCAAGAGCAGGCCAGCTCAAGGCCGAAGCCACAGTCTTTTTATAACCTTATCTTGGAAGTGTTATGCCATCCCTTCTGCCATATTCTTTTCATTAGAAATGAGCCACTAGGTCTAGCTCCCACACAGAAAGAAGGTATACATAAGCATGTGACTATCAGGAGATTTGGGGGGCCGTTTTAGAGGCTACTGACAGCAGATGGAGAAGAGTTGATGGTAGCTGGCAAAAAGGCTCTAGTGAAGCGGAAATGTGGAATACCCTGGCTAATTGAGGGTCGGCACAAATAGCTACTGGACTTAGCTGTAGCCAAAGATTTGGGGTAACAAAAGGACAAAGGGAGGAGCCAGAAGGTAGGATGGATGGTAGCAGGGAGATGTTTGACCTTACCTGGAGTTGCTGGATGTCCTGGGCCTCTTCTGGGACCCTGGCCCACATTCCTGCAGAGGTATCAGCCTCCCCTGCAGCACCCCCCCTCACAATGGAGCTCAGCCCTATGGGCGTGGCCAGGGAGGGTGTGGAGTTGGGATGGTGCCAGGAAGCCAGTGGCAGCAGAAGCAAGGGAAGGGAATGCAGGTTCAGCAACTGCATTTGTTTGCAGTTGGGAAAGTTGTTAATTTTAGCTTCACACAAGGGGCTAAAGTGGGAGGTTTGTCGTTTCTGCTGAGCTAGCCCTTGGCCGCCTCCCACAGTCAGCTCCAAGCCACTGTTTTCAGGGTGGTATGCTTGGCTAATAGTAAAGAAGGGTTGCACCGGCCCAGAGGGGGGTGGCATAGGGGCCCCCAGGAGGCTGAGACCTTGGGGAGGGGGGCCCAGCCAGCTCCAGGCTAACAGCACAGTCTACACCATGGCTGCCTGCTGGCACTTCCTCCTCCGTTTTATAGCCCTTGTCTTCCCATCCCTGCTCTACTACTTGCTCATTTTGTGACCCAGGGCAAGTCACTTTATTTCTCAACACCTCCATTTTCTCCTCCGCAAAATGGAGATAGATAGTACCCAGCCTACAGGGTGGTTATGAGGAAATGTGGGTCTGAGTAGGTAAAGCACCAATAAGTGGTAGCTGCTAGTACCTATTTACCCAGCTCTGACCCAGAGCCCCCAAACCAAATGAGGCTTGTGTCTCCCAGTGCAGGACCCAGCTTCCCAAACCAATCAAGAAACTTCCCTGAGAGTCAGTGTCTTCTATTGCTGAGGGCTTTACATGGATTTACATGCATTAGACACTCAAATGATCTCCAGTTGACATAAAAAACTGGGGCTCAGAGAAGTGAAGTGACTTGCTCAGGGGCACATAGCTAATAGTAAGTGGGAGAGTTGGGATAATAATCCTGATATGTCCTAGTCCCAAATCTGTTCTTTTTCTTTTTTTCTTTTTCTTTTTTTTCTTTTTCTTTTTCTTTTTCTTTTCTCTCTTTTCTTTCTTCTTTCTTTCTTTCTTTCTTTCTTTTTTTCTTTCTTTCTTTCGAGAGATCACATGCTTGAACAGGCAGGTTCAAGCAGGTTTAGGGAGAGGAGTGGAGAGGGCCGAGGGAGAGGGAGAGAGAGAATCCCAAGCAGGCTCCATGTCCAACGTGGAGCCCGATGCAGGTCTCAAACCCAAGACCCTAAGATCACGACCTGAGTCGAAATCAAGAGTCAGACTCTTAACTGACTGAGCCACCCAGGTGCCCCTGCCTTTGTCTATCCTACCCACAGCTGGTTGGCCCTGAGCATGATTTTAGGATGAGATGGAAGTAGACGGTAGACAGTGGGGCCAGAGGCTGGCAGTGAAGGTCCTGATCATACAACTCTTTGGAATCCCACAAACTTGACTTTGCAGTACAGTTTCTACTCCATGTCAACTCCATCTCCACATGGCTTAACCAGGAGTAGAGGTTCTGATGTGTTTAATGAACTTTCCCACCCTCACCCCAACATAGACACACATGTGCACACACACACGTGCACACGCACACATGCACCCACTTTTCCACCAAATGGCTAATTTCTATTTGATCACATTTCCGAAATCAAGAAACACTGAAGCAGGTGTGTGTGTGAGTGTTCAAGGACCTGTTCAAAACACAAAGCTCTAAGAACACAGTCGTCCTCCTCCCAGAGATGCAGATACCCTTTCCTAGTTACCAAGGGGAACCTCATTTCCTGCAGCAGGAGGTGAGGATCTGGGCTCGCCACAACTTGCCCTGGCTTCACAGCTTAGGGCAGACCCAGCAGCTCCTGTATCTCCAGGAGCTGCAGAGAGGGAAGAGCTTGAAACCCCTGGAGCTCCAGGGTAAGGAATTAGCAATGGAGAAGCTGGACGAGTGCAGTTTGCTCTGGAGACAGGGAGGTGAAGTGAGGGCTGTACAGATCTGAGAGGTCAGAAAGAGGATAAAAAGAAAAGGCACAAGGATTGAGAGAAAGGCTAAGGGAAAGAGAAGAAGAAATCAAGGAAGAGAGGAGTATAGGAGACACAAAAGAATGAAGCAAAGAGGAGGACAAATTCAGATGGCAAAGTGCAGCCAACGAGTGGCCTCCTACACTGTTGTACAGGAAGAAGGTAGGGGCCACAGTCTCCCTGGTAGTGGGTGTAGGAGGCTTGTCTGGAAGCTGCCTTTGCATTTTTCTTGGGCGCACTTGCAGAGGAGGGTGCAGGTGCTTGTTAGAGCTCACTGGGGAAGGGTGGTTCCTCGCCCCCCCTGCAGCCCTTGGCACTGCGGCCACCAATGAGCCACATCTATAAAGTGCCCACCGTGTGCCAGAGAAGATGACATCGAAGAAAATCCAACAGCAGGAAGGAAAGGGAAAAAAGCAAAAGGGGCCCGAAAGCTTGCAACAGGTTGGGGTGGCCTGAAGTGGGTAGGAAGGTGGGGTTCCGGAGGCTTCTTGCTCAGCAGCCTTAGGGAGACAGGTTGGCAAAAGGAAGGCCTGGTATGGGAGACTCCCAAAAGAGAATGGGTGTAGATTCCTTAATCTTATTTTAGGGGACTCTCAGGCCCATCTCCACTGGCAGCTGGACTAGCTCTGAATTTAGAGTAAGGACTCCAAATGTGTCTGAATATCTCTATGCATATCTGCGTGTATGTTCCCAGGGAAAGCAGTTTCTCTCCTGGTACAGACACATTGCATCCCCGTGGGTAACACACTTGCAGTGGTTGTGAGGGGCATTACACGCATTCTCTGTCTGCTGGCCTGTGGGCAGTGGGTCTTCCTTGGGCCCTCATCCCTCCGCTGACCTCCCTTTCAAGTACCTGCTCTGCTTCTTGGAAGAGGGGCCCCCCGGCTGGGACTGTGTGTTTGCTTTCTATGGTCCCTTTCTCCAACCTTAGCCTGAGCCGTTCTTTCCCCAACAACATCCAAAGGGGGGAAGCAATCATTGGTTCGAGAAGAATCTCCGAGCCAATGAAATGTCAGCTCAGTCACTGTTTCCAGAAGCCTCAAGGAGAATTATCCATAGATGGAGCAAAACCTCAGTTGACCAGAATATCTGGGGTTGCGCAGATAACAATGCAGTTTTCTAGCAGGTCAAGGGTTTTCATTTTGATGCACCATGGAAATTCTCTATAAAGTCTGAGGCCTCTTTCTTGCCTTAGGATGTAAGGCCCAGGGAAGTGAATTCTGTGTTTGATGACTAAGGACCTGACTTTCTAAATATCAGCCCCAATGTTTAGGATCACAGGAAGATGGTATAGTACAGCAGTCAGAACGCTAGATTCTAGAAATCAGAGGGCATGGGTTCCACTTTCCAGGTGAAAATGTGTACTGAAAGCAGACCACCCCCCTCCTCTTGGAATTACTTACTTGAATTAACCCCTCACACTGCTGAGTTCCATACCCTTTGCCTCTTCAAACAGTGAAGTGAAGGAAAAAAATGTTTATGAGCAATTGATGGCTCACAAGATTGGGCCTTTGTTGGCTAAAATTTTATCATTTGTCCCATTTCTTCACTAGAATGTTAACCCATGAGGGCATACCATGTCTGCCCCACCCCATTCAGACCCCTTAGCCTCCCCCCACCCCGCCCCAGTTTCATCATGAGCACCTAACTGAGGCTTAGTCATGTTCAACAACGTGCCAGGGTAGGAGCCTTCACCATTCCACCGCTGAGCCAGGCTGCAGGTTCAGATAGAATTCCTGCCTTGAGACTTCTGAACGAGCCCTGGGCCTGGTGTTTGGTGAGTGCTTCCTACGTGGCAGGTGCTGGTCCTGGCATCATTATTCTTTGGGGACCAAACCGGGGAAGACAGTAGGAATGGATGCAGGGTTTTCAATTCCACCATGACTGCTGGAGTCGTTATTCATAATCACAGCAAGTGGAATCTCAGAGCTGGAAGAGTCCTTCCAAATGAGGAAATGAAAGTCAGAGGCTCCTAAGTCAGGCAGGATGCCAGTGGAGGTTGGAGGAGAGGGTGGCAAGTTTAGACTTTGGAGCAGATAGGAGAAAGGGAGGTAGACGGAGCAAAAGTTGGAGTTTGTGGTCTGGGCTCATTCCCCACCCCCACCTCTTCCCCAGCTGCTTCACCTGGTTAGGCTGAGGGTTTGGGAAAGAGGAGGGACTGACCTCAGGGATAGGAGTCCAGGCTTAGGTGACTTGGGGGACCTTGGGCCCCTGAGGGAGGAAAGCAAAGATGAGTGGGACACCATTGCTAGAGGGACAGCCAGAGGGCATCTAGCCAGGGACTGGGGCAAGAGGTGATAACAGTGGCATACTTAGCCTGCTCCCCAACTTGGCCCTAAGATACCCGAGGTATAGAAAGCTGGCTTCACCCTAGGGAATCACTTTGGAGCCCCGGGAAAGAAGAGCCAGATGAGTGCCCCAGGGCTGTTGGCATCCTGGCTCGGTGGTTCTGCAGACAGAGCTAAGCTTATGGTGTGTGTTGGGGGGACAGCACCTACTGCAGAGAGAACTGTGGGGAGAGAGGCCAGGCAACTGGCTCACCCAGGATAGGACTGTCATATAGAAATATTCCCATCTGGCTAGTTCTAGAGAAGCAAGTCTGGGTAATAATAAACTATGAATTTTATGCATGAGCTGAACATTGAAAAACTTCAGCCCCAAGCTCCCGGCTAGCATCTGAGCCAAATCCCACTCACATAGCATTTAATCAGCTTCCTGACAGATCCCAGTAAAAGGGAGATGAATTTACGAGATTGATTAGCTAATACCCAAGTGTTATGCTTACTCTGTGATCCAAGAGCACCAGGCTGGGGCCTCTAGACTTTTCTGCTACTCAGATTCCGTAGCTGCTTTCAGGGCAGGTGGGCCTAGGCCTGCCCCCTGGGGAGGGCACTGAACTGAGCTGTTCCTGCTCTCAGGCTCTCTCCCCACCCAGCCTATGATCGGCTGCCCCTCAGCAACCTAGGATATATCTGGTCCTTGGGAAAGAGTTATTCTCCTCATTGCACCCCTCCTGCCCCCTATGACAGCCTTTGGCTACTTTATTGCCAACTCCACCGCATGCCGGGGATGTCTCTCCTGGTCTATACCAGTCCAGAGTGTGCCTGCTATCTCACCTTTTCTGGAAAGCCTTTCCGGACTATCAAAGCTCTTGCTGAGCTTTCCCTTCTTTCAACCCCAAACACCCAGTATTGTGTGAACCACCCATAATCACAGATCACAGTTAGAGCTAAACCAGAATTTAGCTAGTTCCATCCATCCCCACTTGTAAATGCTGGATTTATTTAACCACAAAAGTAATACATGCTCATTATGAGCAGTCAAAAATACAGAGAGTCTTAAAGAGAAAACGTATCTCCCTCTCAAGCCCATATGATCCAATCCACTCAGAAAACCAGTATTACCAGTGCCTCTGCACTGTCTCCCTGCTCACACAGACATATGCGCACAACTCCTTTCATGTTACCTGTAAGGAACTGAGGCCCAGAGAAGTAAGATGGTTTTTCTATTCGCCATAGCTGGTGAGTGGCTGAGCTGGGAGTAAGAACCCCAGTGTCCGGGCTCTGGGCTCCCTGGCCAGCGACATTGTGGTTAACTGCCTCCTAAGAGAGTCGTGTCTCCCCACAAATAGTACGCTTAACGGAGGATGAGAGAGAGAGAGAGAGAGAGAAGTTTCTTTCTCGCATTTCCCACAACACCTCACACAGTTTCAAGCATCTGGTCCAGGGTGTTTACTAGATGTTTGTCTCCTCGTTTTAAATCCTTTCTGAAACAAGACACAGTATAAATAAAGAAAAAGAAAATGTTTGACTCAGTGCCTGGTTGCGCTAGACTGCAAAGCCGAGTCATGCAATCATCCAAAAATTGATTGTTAAGATGGCTGGGGAAAAAAGCAGCCGAAATTCAAGTGATTACTGACCGTGTGAACATATCTGGAGACAGAGACAAATATGGAGACTGAGGAGCCCAAACGTTCAAGGCACAGGGCCGAGAACCTGATTTGGAGGTGTCGGAGCAGGGGGTGGGAAGGACAGTGGTGGAGGTAAGGACTAAGGCCCTTCGATACCCCACTTTCTTTGGCACCTGTCACACCCAGTGCCATCCTCCAAATGGCCCCGTTGGCTGTGGCAAAGTACTGAAAGATCCTTTCCTGTGTCAAGTCTCAAGAACCTACTTTAGGGTCTTTTTACTCCTTTTGTGGAGTCATTAATGGGATTCATACAGATTTATTTGACATGGTTATTTGTTGCTGATCAGGTCCGAGAGTAGAAAAGGCCAGGCTGGAATGGAGGCTCCCACCCAGAGGCATGTCTCCCTGCTCTGGGTAGCTTGGAAGGAGTTGGGAGTGGCCTCTCTGGCACCTCACCTGATCTGGAGGCAGAATCCTTTAGAAGATGATAAATACGCATTGAAATTTGGAGCTGAAGCAAATTTACAAGATCATCTAATAAGGTTATTAATATCTCACATTTATATAGCACTTCATAAGTTTATGAAGTGACAAGATGTGACTCATGCCTCTCATTTTACATATAGAAGCCTTTGTTTAGTTAAGAAGACTGACAACTGGGTAGTAGATTAATTGTCTTCATTGTGAGCATGGCATTGTGGATATATTGGAATGTTCTAATTTTTAGGAGATGAATGATGGAAGTATTTAAGGGTGAAGTGTCATTGATATTTGAAACTTTAAAATGATACAGCATTTAAAAAGATATAATTAGGGGCTGGAAAGGATGGGGAGTTGGTATTTAATGGGTACAGAGCTTCTGTTCGGGGTGATGAAAAAGTTGTGACGATGCACATTGGTGATGGGCATCAGTGAATATACTTAATGCCCCTGAATTGTGCACTGAAATTGTGCCCCTGAAATGGCCATTTTAATGGCCATTTTTTATGTTGTGGTATTTTACCACAATACAAATATATATAAAAATATACACACAAATATAGATAAAGCAAACATATACTAATAAATGTTGATTCTAGGTGATGAATATGAAGGTGATTATTGTATTGGTTTTGAGGCCACTTTTGCTGCTCTGTATATTTGAAAATATTAGTAATAGAGCATAGGGAATCAAAGAAACTCTTCATGTGAGCAGATGGGACCCGGACCCAAAGGGCATGTGGGAGATTGGAACACATGGTGGAGAGGAGGCAGCTGGACTGTTGCATGGTTGGCCAATAATGGTCAGTTGACAGGTAAGACATGAGAGCTGAGCCAGTTGTCCACTCTGAATGTTCCCTGGGGTGGGTCACAGGAAAGCTGTAACATGGAGGGTCCTTAGGTTGCAACATGAGACAGCTTACATTTAGGGGTGTCTCAAGAGCTCCAAGTTATTCAGAGGTTCACTGACCAGTTCCTACCCCACACCTCCTCTGGCCCCTGGCGATGGTCACGAGTCCTCCATGATTGAACGGAGCAGAGAAATAGAAGTTGCCAAAACTGTCATCAGTTCATGTGAGTTGGCTTTGTGCCACCCAGCTGCACTCTTGAAATCTCATCAAATTGTACATCCTCTAAGTGAGGGTCAGAAGGACTCTCTGAAAGACGGCCCACAGGGGCCTGGTGGTGCAAGGGTGGCTGAGAGGCATAATCAACAGGAAGGATCTCATGATTTGATCACCTGGCCCCTACCAACATATGTTCTGTTCCTCATTTGAGCTTTTGCTGATGAGAGGGAAGGGGAGGTCCTGGCTCACTTCCGGGGCCCTCCAGATGTTCTTGCCTGGATCACAAAGATGCCATCAAGATCACTGCTGGCAGGGCCAAGGGTCAGTTCAGAAGTCTGCAGAGCCATTAGGGTGAGAACTGCTCCCTGCCTCTCCCCCCCAAAAAACAATGTGATGAGCTTTCATTTGTGGGGGTCACTTTGTCCCTGCTGTTGTCTTGCTGGACCTGCCCTGCTTCAGCCCCACCAGGGCCTCATCCCTCCTCAACAGACAGAACAGCTTTGACTGACCCTGCACACGAAGGAAAGGAACAGGGACTTCATTTGCATTTTCCTTTGGCCAGCATTTGCCTGGTGTCTACATTAATTACCATAAAGGATAAATGCCACCAAGAGGATGGAACAAGCCAGGGAGAGTGGGAGCAAGCGGGGGGGGGGGAGAGGGAGACAGAGATAGAGAGAGAGAGAGAGAGAGAACGAGAGAGAATGAGTACCTGAGCAAGTAGGGAGGCCTAAGAGAGGGTGGAGGAAGCCAGCTGGTCTGGAAGAGAACAGGCCAGAATGAATACTTGGTGACCTCTCTCTTCATATCCTGAGTCCCCTGGACTTCAGCCTTTGGAAAATTGTATCTCCTTCCGTGTCACATTTGATAGCCATATTCCAAAATAATGGAGTGTGGAACTAAAAGAAACAAGGCCGGGAGCAAGGCCTAGGCTGTGTGGTTAGAACAAATGAATGCAATGCAGGTGGGAGATGGGACCAATGAAGACAGAGTAGGGGGTTTGCGATTCTTAGTTCGGTGTCTTTTCGAATCAGACGCCGCAGGAAACCCAGACCCGGCAAAGGGGAAGGGACTTACCCAAGGCCACCCAGTTAATTAGTCCAGGTGGGGCCCCTGAGTCCTAAAACCAGTCCTTCTTCATTTAGATCATAACACCATGTGTCGCCAAGCAGAAACCCCATAAGCTGAGCGTTCTCTTTCTCTCAAGCCTCTTGGCAAGGTGGCACAGACAGAAACCCAGTCTCAGAAAAGGCCTGCCCCCCCCTTCCTGTCCTTCCTGGCAAGGTGGCTGTGCTCTGGAGGCATGCCAAGCTCCAGTGGGTCCTCACTCTGTCTCTGGCCTGCTCCCCCTCCCTCTCCTTTGTCAGCCGAGGCTTTACTGGAAAGGCCACTCAGAAATGAAGTTAATGTCAGCGAAGTGCTTGTTAGTAGGTAGCCGCTGGCAGGCTATGGGCTGGGCCATCCCCCTGGTCTCCATCTGGAGCTCGTGACCCGGCCTAACTCTTCTTACCTGAGACGCTGAGCACAGGGCTCACCAGAGGATGCCCTGGGGCCCCTAGTTTTTTCCACCCCAGGTTTCAGGGCGGCATAGCCCTTTGTCGCATTAACAAAGAGGCAGAGCCAGGGAGCAAACCTGGGGGGCAGAAGTAGGACAGTAGTCACAGAACCTCAGACAGGAAGGAACCTTGATCCACCCCCAACATACAGATAGGGAAACTGAGGATCACCATCCCCACTAATACAGCTCAGTTTCCACCTGAGAGCAGAGCACAAGGGAACAGGCCCCCCCAAAGAGTTTGCTTGCATAGGAGCACTGACACTATTGGAGAGGGTAGTTAAGTGGGAGGTTAAAGTGGGGGGCTTCAGGGGCAGGGAATCCAAGGGACGGGGTTGGGGAGGTAAAAAAAAAAAAGTGAACATTCTTTTCACGCCAGAATAAAGCATAAGAGAAACAAAAAGGTGCCAAGTCCTTGTTGGGCAGAAGGACCTGGAAAATAACTCCCTTGGGAAGGAAAAGGTATCTCCACCCCAGTGTCACCAGTGTGGCTTCCTGCTGGTCTGGTGCCCCATCCTGGATTTACTATTGTCCCTGTCCAGAGACCTTTCTTTACTAAACAGATGAGGACAGGATGTGGGCAAGGCTTTCAGCAGCCCAGTCTCCCTGAACTTCAGCATGAAGGAGGAGATTATTTGCTGCAGTAAGGGCTACCATGTATAGTTTTGCAGGTTGTGAACTGCATAAAGGTGCTTAGTCAAGGAGCTAAGTAGGGGCAGAGCTCTGCTCCCCAAACCCTAGTGCAGGGCCAAATCCACTTGGATGAAGGGGTGCATTTTTTTCATCTGCCAAAACCATCCTGTTACTGGGGCTGCATTCCCCCAGAGGGAGGAGCTTTCTCTAAGCTTTTTACACAAGGCACTGAATAGACTACTTGTGGCTCTGGCTGCCATCAGCCATGGGCCCTGGTGCTCCATGGTGACCCATCCCAGGCTCCTAAGCTTCCCTGCTATGGCCCATTCCCTCCCTGTGTACCTCCTAGTCCTAGACCTTTCATTCTTGCCAGCCACCTTCTGAGTACGAGGGCAGGGAATCCAGCAAGGTAGGTGTCTTGGAGCCTGGGGCCCACCTCATGAAGACTGGCAGATTTCTGAGCTTTCTCAGCGCTGCATTTTCCTGCCTCTGGGCCCTGCCCACCTGTTTGGCTCAGCCACCACATCTTGGATGCCTGCTCCCTTCCCAGTAGTCTGGTGCCAACTGTTTGTCTGATCGTGACTCTGGCTGCTGTGTCCCCTGTTTCTTTGCCCTGCCCTCCCAGCTACCCCTCTGTAGTCAGCTGTCAAAGCCAGAACACATCCCCTAGGCCAGTAGGGCTCTGATGTGGGGGCGGAGTGGGGGGGTACAGCTGACTCGTCCAGAGCCAGCGGCTTGTTCTAGCTCCTTGCCTGCCAGTCTGGATGGAGGCCTCCTGTTTGGTGCTTTTCACTGCAAAGGAACGTACATGTGGGGTAGGCGAGGCAGGGTAGGCAGGGAGGAAGACAGTGGCCAGGGGCTCTGGGTTGGAGAGTTTTGTCATGTCCACATCATGACATAGTGCCATGTCAGGACCCCACCAGACTCCCAGCCCATTCTCCTTGGGCTGCAGGGGAGGGGCTGTGGCAGGGCCAGGAACAGGCTGTAGAAACCTTCTGGGCATGAGGGGGAGGATGGGAAGGTTGGTCCTTGGGATCCGAGTCGCTCCTTCTAGCTACGCCTAAAGTGTAGTAGTCCTGGACCACCACACAGGCCCAAGGCTTCCAAATGAACTCACAGGGCCCTCCCAGAGTCTGATGGATGATGGTGCCAGATGGGCCTGAAACGAACCACCCAACAGAGTGCTGCTGGAGAAGAAGAGATCCTGGGGTTGGGACAGCATGGGGCCAGCCAGAGAGGCGGAAACAGGGAAGGAGCCAGGTTCCCAAAGCCTTTCCACTTTGACGGAGATGCCAGCATCTTCTCCGCTTAGCCCCCTTCGAGTGAGGACTAGCAAAAGCTCTTGAATCGAGAAGAATGTGAATGGGAACATCTAAGCGGTTTCCCTCTCTGCCTCCTCTCCAAATCCCAGAGCTGGAAGGAGCCAGACAGTGGAAGGAGAGGCAGGGAAAGAAAGCATCAATCTCCCGCCTGCATGGTCATGGCATCGCTGGCTCCATCTGGTTTCCCTGGCGGGGGAGAGCCCAGTGTGGGTCCTGGCCAGGAAGAGTAGGGGGATTGAGACACACGAGGCAGTGGCAGTTCTGGGTCTTAGAGCCAGGACCAGGGCTGGGGCAGAAGGCTGGGATGCCCCTCCAGGGGCAAGCCAGGGCAAGTCCAGCTCTGAATGGATACTGTACAGGAGCCAAGCTTTGTAGAGTCCAACAGCATTTCATCTGCTGCCTCTCAGGGAATAGAAACCGCTGGTTTCCCAGGGCCTGCTTCCCCACCACCACCCTGCCCTCCACCTCTGGAACTTCTCAGTTCAGGCCACTCCCCAGAGGTGGGTGCAAATCCCCGATGACTGATATTGTCAACTAATTGCCAAGGCCAAAGATCTGGTCATGTCAAGATGTGAGGGTTATAAAGAGGAGGGAACCCCAGATCCATTAGCTCACAGTCAGAAATGTCTGTTTCCTGGTTCTTTGAACTCTCCTGGAAACAAGCACATGGCCCCAGAGAATGTTCCAATTTAGTCACACCAGTGGGCTAAGCCAACCGAGTAATTTGGTGAGAGGGATGGAAAGGGGAAGGTGCCCCATGATGGATGGAAGAACTTCTCATGCAGTGTAGCTTGTGTTCCTCTGCTGGTGAGGTCATTCATTCTCAGGCATCTGGCCAAGGACCTGGTGGATCTTTGCAGAGGCCTCATAGCAGGAACATATAAATTGGGATTTTCTTGGGGGTGGAGGCCAATGGGAAGATGGGAAGTGCAGGAGAGAAGGTTGAGACAGTGAACAGAGTTCCCAAACAAACATCTACCAGCTCTGGAGAAAGTTCCTGAACCAAATTAAATGTCCAGTCCTGCTCAGATATAATGGCTGTTTAACTTTTGTTCAGTATGTTACCAAATATACGCAGCTTCGTTCTAGATTTAATTTATTTGCTAGGTCTTAAAAAGGACCCTAGTTCTGTGCCCAGTAAGGAAAGAATCTGAGGTCCACAAAGGAAGAGGTTCAGCAAATGAACATGTCTATTCTGACTTAGAGACATGCAGTCTGCTCAACTCAAGCTCCTACCTACCTGGGGGAGCCATGGCCACTGCCAACAGGTATAGCCTCTGGGACCTCAGGCTCTTTGAAGCTCTTGTCCTCATCTCAAGCTCTTGTCCCAGTGTAGAGGGCAGGGCTACTGAGAAAAGAGGACAATTCTTGAATCTATCCTGCTTAATGGTTTTCCCCCTGAAGAGCACGCATTTGTCGCATTTAGGAGGTATGACAGGATGATCCATCCCTCAGGCCAGGGCCTATAAAAACCAGGGAATTGGCACCTACAATCTGCCATTCTCTCCCTCTGCCTTCTCTAGCTTTCAGCTACCACTGAAATGCTGACTCCTGCCTTGTCCATGATGGAGCAAGCTTTTAACAGGGTAGCATTGCCTGTAAAGCTTACTTCATTCAGAGCCACATAATACTGGAGGGGTAAATAGCTAGAAGGGCCAGTGGTAAGGAGGAAGTAAGGAGGAAGACACCAGTAGCCTGGCTGGGTGTGAGAAGAGCCCCGTGAGGCTGGGCTATCCCTGGGTGCCATCTCCAGTCACACCCAAAGAATGTTCCAGATATTTCTCAGGTGTGGATCTCCAATAAGCAGCTTCATGGGTAGTCATCCACCCACATGGTGTGCTTTGAGAACCTCCACAGGTCCCTCCCAACCACAAAATACATTCTCCATGCTTTGACATCATCCCCGAAGAAAATTATTATTACCGTGTGTCAGGTCACCCTCCGAAGACCTTCATTAAAATGGACATTTTTTTTCCCGAGAAAAGTTTTCCTATAGTTCGTTGGCTTCTGCCTGTCAAAAGCAGGTTCACAAATAAATGGGATCCAGGGCAAATATTGCCAGATGGGAATGAGAGAGAAGATATGTTCACATCAAGGTGGAGCATAATGAGCCAGCTGGGTCAGGAGTTCTAATGGCTCAGCCAAGAAGGAAGGACTGGATGGCCCAGGAAAAAATCTGATGACTGGCACCAGCTATCCCTGTAATCCAGGTGTCCATGTGTTCTCCCCTGCCCTGCAGGAGATAAAATTCCTTCAAAATCCATACCCTTCCAGATCTTTGCATTCCCAGGGGAGGCCTGCCTTCTCGTCCCCTACCCTAGGCTACAAGCACCTGGTTCTCCTGAAAGAACTCCATCCACGCCAGTGGTTCGACCCCTCGGATGCTCATTCAGAATCACTTGGGGAGCCTTTAGAAGTTTCATTGCCAGAATCTCCAGGGTAGGATGGGGGGCAAGGGTATCCCAGGGCTTTCTGGGTGATTCTAATCTACAGCCAGAATTAAGAAGTGTGGGTTTGGATGTTCCACTCATCACACCTTTTCATGCCAACCGAAATATGGAGCTCGGCCCTCTTCCTTAATCCCATACAAATAACCATTCTCCCAAGGAATCTGGTGTAGAAGGCTTTTGGGGAGACAGAGCAGGCTCACAGCAGCACAGACAACTTAAAATGTGAAGTCCAGAATCCCGGACTCTCTGGGTCCCTGGTAATTTTCGCAGTCAGGCTCTTACCTCCTATCATGTCATCCTCTCTACCCTCCATTCATTCCTCTCCTCATCGTTCTCCCACAACCCAAAGTTCTGCTCATTTCCACCACCCAGCATTTACATTGTCTCCTCTGTTGCCTTGGCACCTGCCTACCCATGCTGTTAAGGCAAGCTGCTTATCAGAATCTTCCCCTCAAGACAGTTTCAGGTCTCTCCTTCCAGGGGACTCTCGTGCTAGCCTGTGAGCCGATTGAAACTTCACCCCAGATCCACATGGTTCTGACAAGGACCCTGGATGGCCACATCATTCGAGATCCACTGGCTCGGAGAACTATCACAGACTCAAGCTCTGCTATTCCATCCAAAGAAGCAGAGCCCACACCTTGCAGGGGAGGCCCAAAGTTGGCAAAGCACTTGAAGAATGACTGTGTATCCACTTGAGGGAGTCTTTGTGTACTTGTGGGTGTCTAGCCCTTATGGCTAATATTCCAATTTGGCCTGTTCACAGACTCCCAGGACTTTCCCAAGTTTGGGGAAAAACATCCCTGTTGCAGGACCTAAAGGAATCTATACTGTGGCTACAAAATGACTTTGAGATGAAAACTGTGACATTTTACTCAGTGGTATTTCCTGGGCATCATCACATGCCAGCCACTGGGCTAGGTGCTTTGGATTTGGTGATGACCTAAACCTGCTGCGTGCTGGATCATTATAGTATAGTGTAGTGAGTCCCCAGTACTCTTTTTTTTTTTTTTTTTTTGAGTTCCTCTTTTCGGACTGAAAGGCACTATTTCGAAAGCAAACAAACCAAACGCTAAGCTCCAAGTCAGGAGTTCCTAGGCACTGGAAATTCTCTTCAGCAAACAGGTGGGTTTCTGTATACGGGCCTGAGTACATTATTTCCTTTTTATGTGTGTGACATGGTAGTTAGTGTTTCAAAGGTACTTGGTGTGTATGTAAGCCTTTTATAGTCCTGTCTGTGATTCTTGGCCTGGACTGTTAGGACCCCTTGACTCCTGAAACTTTGCCTCCCAGAGCTCTGTCAAGTTTTCGGACATGGGATCACTAGCTAGCTGGCTAACAGCTGTCAGTGCCTATGGCTGACAGCGGGCTTGTGGCTTCATATACATCACTTCATTCTGTCCTCATGACGGGGAAGTAACTAGAATTATCGTCCTTAGTTTACAACTGGCAAGATGACTCACCTACTACTCAGTGGCAGAGCCAGGATTCAAATCTGGGACTGCTGGACTGCAAAGCCTTTCAAAACTCACCACCTCCTGGCGTGAGCCGCCAAAGCAGGGCTGAGGAAATGCAAGCTCCCTCATCATCAATAAGCACATCAGCATCATGGTCATTGTCATCCTGTCATCCTATCAGTGATTGTTTGCCAAACACCTTCTTGGGGCCAAGTGCTGCTTTCAATAATAATAAACAGAAATAATATTAACAGCAGGCAACAGTTACTGAATTCTTATCATGTGCTAGGCACTGTCCTAATCATCTTATCAGGATCACCCTAACCATTCCTCCCCCTACTGCTGTGAGATAGGTCCTATTCATAGCCCTGTTCTAGAGAAGAGAAAACCGAGGTTCAGACAGCCTCCTCTACCTGTGACCTCACAGCCAGTGTATAACAGAGCTGGGGTGTGGCCTCCGTCTGACTCCAGAACCTGAGCTCCCATGTCAGTGGATGCCTGCCTTTCCCTTAATTTCCAGTTTGGCAGCACTGCCCACCACTGGCTTCTAATAACAGGAGAGCTCTCCCAGACCCATCTGCCAGCTGGGATAGGGCATGGAGTAGTGGACTACTGTGGGCATGAGCAGATGCCCTCCTACATGAGCTGACAACCCGGACCCTCTCCCTCAGGATGCCATGAGCATGAGAAATGTGCCCAAAGAGGGCCTTCCCAGCCAAGCACTTTGCATAGCAGAACTTTGGGAAAATATGCAACTGAGACCCCGTATAGACAGAGACCAGGTAAACCAGGTGACTCTTCCCTTCATGTCTTTTCCTTCTCCTTCTTGAGGGACCAGTTTTATAGAGTGTATATTTTCTTCTCACTGTATCCCTGGCCTCAGCTAACCCCTGAGTCCCTTACCTCCTGTCTCCTCTCAGTGCTATTTCTTCATCATGTCCTTCCATTCCCCTTTCAAAAATACCCATTCCTTTCTGCTCCAAATCTCCTCGCTTTTCCCTGCTTTCATTTCAGCTCAAGCTACATTAAGGTTGTAAAGCATTTTGGGAAAGAACGGGCATGGCACCACGGTAAATAGAGTTTTATGGTGTTTTGCTATCATTGAGCTGGGAGCCTGAAAACCAATGGCAATTCATAGTCCCAGCCTACCTTCATCTCTGCAGGGATATTAACTAGCTCTAGATGAGGTCCATGGGCCATGACCCCAAATACCTACTTCTCAAACGATGTAAAGTCACTCCAGGTGGAGGAGTATTCACTTGAGTACCACTTCCCAAAATGGCTTCCATAGTACCCTGAGTGCAAGGGATTAATAGGTACCATGGGGAGAAAAAAAAAAGGTTTCTGAGTACAAACAAGTTAGACAAATGCTGGGTTGGATAAGCTAAAGTTACTACAGGGCTTCACAGAGCCCTTCACATACTAATGAGAATCATGAATCCACAAGAGGACATTTAGAACCTTGCCACCCAAAGTGTGTGTCCTGGGGATTGGCAGCATAGGTATCACCCAGGGAGCTGACTGGAAATGTTGACTCTCTGACCTCAACCCCAGACTTTCTGCATCTCGAACCGGCATTGTAATAGCATTCTCTGGTCATATGTATGCACATTACGTTTTGAGAAATACTCATTCAGAGTACCCTCCATCTTTCAAACTCTTGTCCGTAGAACACCTTTATGGGGACTCTTCTATGACTTGTGTTCTCTGTGACATACTTTCAGGGGAGAGGCCAAGGCTAGAGAGGCCTTCATAGGAATTTCTCACTGCCTAGAGACTCCGTTGAAAGACATCAGCCAAAACAATATTTTGAAATTGCAGAGGTGGGGCTATCCCTTATGTGGTACCTGCAGACATGCTTTACAGAAGCTTCAAGTCTTCTGAGTCATGTGCTCCTAGAAAGTCTTCCCATGCACCTCGATTAACTCCTTTCCTGGCACATTTCCAAGCAGTGCCACAGCTGTGCTGCTTTTTCTAGTCTCTGGGCCGGATCAACCTGTTTGTTTCTAAAACCTGACAGCTTCTCTCGAGTACTACCGAAACTCTAAAGAATGCCGCATGCCGGTCCCCTGCTATAGAGCATTAGAAAGACAATTTTATAAAAGCTGGGCAACTTTTCAGTCTGGTATGTTCTGTGCAGCTAAGCTGTCGCTGTTTTTCTTTTAGGCATTTAAGCTGTTGTGCCAAACATTACAATAACACTAGCTATTTTGTATTCAGATCTTGTGACTCATTTGGGGGCATTGTTAATATTTTATAGGAAACTTCTCAATTTTTCCATTCACATTTGTGATTTTCAAGTGTGTTGCTACATTGCATTTATAAATGTGATTTTTATTAAGTCTCAGGGCTCTAGTTTTTTTCTCCTCAGAGAAACATGTCTCCAATTTTATGTGAAAAGTTAAATGGAAAATAGGCTTTGATATGTGAAATTTTGATTTTTGAGACATTTGTCCAGGAGGCAACCATCCTGTAGAGTAAGGGGCTGCCATGCCCAGGCTCTAGTTAGGACATAGGCAAACCTCTCAGCAAGTCTTCTTGGCTCTTGTCATCTGGCATCTTCTCAGTGGCCACTTTGCGAGACTGGCCAGGATCGTCTGCTCAGAGTTCAGGAAGAGGAGGTGATATGAGCAGTAGGGTGGCACATGGGGACATGTGGAAGTGGTCCTTCAGGCTGGAGGACCTGAGGTTTTCTGCTCTGGGTTTGGTACCATCACATTGACCTCCCCTGCACTCCCACCAGGACAGAAGCATCAGAGGGAAAAGGGAATGGACTACGGGCATACCTTCTCATGCTGGTTCAGAAGATCCAAGGCTTCATTTGAAAGTCTCATCTGCTCAGTGATGTCGGGAACACTACTGTTCCGAGCCCCATCAGTTTAGAGCTAAAGGCAAACCCACCCGGGGAAAGGTTGCCTATTGATGCCAACAATCATCTCAGCCTTTCTCATGTGACAAATGCTCATTCATAATGTGAAAAATATAGGACACTCCCCATGATAGTGATTCTACTGGAATTTTTTCCCCGCTCTAATGACAGATCTACAACTGATACATTCAAGAATTTTCCTTACAAGGAATCCGTAGGCTTTTTAGGGGACCTGAGACATCCAGATTGTTCTCTAAACTTGATACCTGGGTATGAATGAATAACAGTAGCTTCCATTTTGGGGGTGTTTACTATGTGCCAGGCACTGGGCCCAGCATCTTACATGCATGATATCATTGAACCCTTGGCATACCTTACCATCATAAAAATGAGGCAGTTCAGGCTCTGAGAGGTAGGTGACTTTACCCAAGGAAGTAATGGCAAACCCATGAGGCAAGCCCAGATCTGGGCAGCTCCCAAGCCATGCTCCTTATTCCTCAGGCTGGGGGACTGGTTTTGATGGCAGAGAGCATCAGGAAGGCTCTGAATTCTGAGGGGCCAAATGGGCTCCTGGGGAAAGCAAAAGGACTAGGGGATGGAGGAGTAGCACACACGTGCATTTGCCTCATAATTGTG
The DNA here is from genome assembly GCF_011100685.1 of Canis lupus familiaris. Taxonomy (NCBI): domain Eukaryota; kingdom Metazoa; phylum Chordata; class Mammalia; order Carnivora; family Canidae; genus Canis; species Canis lupus. The sequence continues at coordinate 81,655,208 of NC_049260.1, forward strand.
CCTAGAGTTAGGCCTGTGAGCTAGCCAAGGTCAAGGTGGCCCTTTATGAACCACCTAGTGTGCTAATGATAGAGCCCACTCCTGAATCCACCTCTACACACAGAGCCGTTCATATGCATCGTCACAGACAAACTTCCAGTAACACCGGCCTCCTTCACGGTCCTTGGTCACTCCAGACACACTCTGTCCCTGGACCTTGCACATGCTCTTCCTTGTGCCTGACAGATGCTCCCCCCACCCCCGCCATAGCTATAGAGCTCACTCCTTACCTTCCTTGAAGTCTTTGCTCAGCTGAGGAGCATTGAGGACTTCCCTGATCACCCTATTTCGAATTGCAACCCCCTCATCCAGAAACCTGTATCCCCTTCCTTGCTTCATTTTTCTCCCAAACACTTACCATTCCCTAAAATATCATCCATTTCACCCATTTATCTGTTAATTCCCACTGGAATGCAAGCTCTGTGAGAACAGGGATTTTTATCTGCCTTGTTCACTGCAATATCCCTGGTGTCTAGGACACTGTCCGGCATGTAGTAGGAGCTCAGTAAGTATCTGTTGAATGAATGACCAAATACACACATGGCTCCCCACCCGTGTCATAGCTGCAGAGACACACAGGCTCTTTGAGATAAAACAGGAGGTGAACATGTAAGAGAATAAGTGCCTTCGTAGGTGAGAGAACATGGGGAGCACTCCATGCACAAAATGCCCATGGTCCTCAAATCTGGCTAAAGTCAAGGAACATATTGTGGACCTTTCTTGACAGCAGTTTTACTCTTTGTATCCTTTGGTTGAGAAACACAGAATGACCACAAACTAACATAAATGTATGATATTTTAACATGAATTTCAGTAATCATTATGACATCTGCCTAATGTTTGGAAAATAGTGATAGGTACACAAGTGGGATGTTTTAAGGTAGTGCTTAAATGCCTGGTCCCTGGCATCTGTCAGCCACGGTTCGATTTCTGGTGTAGCCACCTACTACCTGTGTGATATTGAGCAAGATGCCTAAACCTTTGTCTTAGTGTCCTTGTCTGCAAAACACTAATGATAATACCAAGTTCGTAGGGTTGTTACAAAGACTCAATAAGATCTTCCATGGCAAGCTCATGTAAAATGTCTGCCATATAGTAAATGCTCCTCAAATGGGAGTTGTCATCGTCATCATCATCATCAGCAGCAGCAGCAGCAGCTATTGATTGACATATCCACAGGTGATGCTTCCAAGTGTATGGATGTGCATCCCTCTTGCAGGACTCTGCAGTCTCCAGGGTCCTGGGCCCACAGTTCTGGGAACTAGAGCAGTAGACACTAAGTGGTTGTGGCAGTCAAGGAAGAAGGGTTGGCCACTCAGTGAATAGGGGCATGGGCATGGTAAGAGTGGGAAGGTAAGTAGATGAGAGAGAGTAGCTCCAGGCACCACCTGAGAATAGTGGCTGAGTGTATATGTTCAGAGAGGAGGCCAGACAGCTACACAGGGAGCTTTCCAACACTTCTGAAATCACTTTGCTAGAGATGGGTCAGGAGGATGGACAAAGGTGGTTACTACCAAATAGCCCTGGTTTAAGTTGAGAGTGTTTTATCACCTCTGAGTGTTAGCTCTTGGAGAGTGACGAAGCTGCTTTCATCATTGCCCTGTCTGGCCTTGCATTCAGAGAATTCTGAGTTCCAGATGTTAGCCCACCAGTGTCAGGTTGGTCCGGGTGACCTGGGCAGTTTCTCTGTGATATTTCCCTGCTTGTGTGCTACCCCACAAAATTGGGGCTCCAGAAAGCTGTTTTCAGGACAATCTGTGGGGCTGTAGCATGGAGGGCGATCAACCTGTGGATAGCTGCACTGGGAGCAGCAGTGGGTAGCCAGTGGGCAGGAGTACTCTCCTCCATGGCACTTCATTACTGTCCCCTACACAGCTGGAAGCCCAGGTTAGATTAATCAGGGGGTTCAGGGAGTCTGAGTTTGATCTTCAGAGATCAAACAAGAAGGAGGTCAGGGATGGAGCTAAACATGGTGGGTGGGGGTGAGGAGGAGTGGCCACCCCCTGAGGCTAAACATGATTAGACAGGAACTAGTCCACCCATGGGGAGAGCATGCAAGCTGTGCCCATAGACTGATTGATTTGATGAGAGTTGAGTACGGTCTGTGATTTTTTGCTCAAAATGGGCAATAGAGCCAATTAAACCTTCCCAAGGAAGAAGAAGGAACCCCAGCTTTTGGTTTTATTTTAGAAAGCTGATCTTTCTGGAAAATGTGCCACAAGGAGGCTTCTTCGTGAATTTCATGTGGAAAGCTTAAACTCTGGTGCGAGTCAAGAATTTTTGTCCTCACACCAAGGGTCTTAAAAGAGAGAGCTCTGTCAGTCTGGTGTGAACTGGCTGGGGCCCCTTTCCCATTTCTCTGGAAGCCTTGACTTCATCTTGTCATCATGCAAGTGGACCATTTGTACCTGTCCAGCCCCTTTCTGGGCCTGATGGGGAGTTTGCTCTGGGGCGTCATTTGCATAGACAAATGCAAACTGGCATCTGTCAGCTTAACACCTCAAGCCAAGGAGCTGGAGTGGCGATGGGCAACCTTCTGGGCAAATACCTTGGATATTGGATTCAAAAATGACAGTTTCAAATTGGGGCTAATTTGCATAGGCTTATCAGGTTAATTACTACAATGTCTCCAGGAACTTGAAAATCCTTGAATTCTTATGCAACCAGAATGCTCAAAGTCTGTTGCTATGAAACTTGGAGTGTAAATTACCATGAATACCATTAATCTGTTCACTAGGAGGTTAATTTGCAATTTGTTGGCAAATCACATGTGGGTCTTATAGCAAGAATGTGGGTGGTGTTTTGGTGCTAATTCGTGGCCCCGCCTATGTCACTGGATGTGTGTGTGTGTGTGCACACACATGTGGCATTGGGATAGGCACTCTATGGGAGCTCACATCCTAGACTTTCTCACTGCTTGCTAGGTCTCGTCGGGCTCTCCTGGCACATCCTGGCTCCTAGAGCATGTGTTCTCCGGGTTGGACGGCTGTTGTGCCAAGCAGTCTTTGACCCAGTGCCAGCTTACACGACATTAGCTCCTTCTGAGACGGGATCGCAAAGGTGTCCATTAATACTTCAGAATCATCTGGCTTTTCTGAAAGATGCTTTTTCCCATTAATGGCTCTCAAGTTGCTTTTGTGCACCAGCAGGTTATTCCTGGCAAAGGAACTCAGATCATCTAGAGAAACCAGGGCAGGGATGTTGCATGGGGATAGGAGATGGCGACAGGGACCACCCTGGGTGGGGGTGGAGAGAGAAGACTGCTGAGCAGAGCCAGAAGGCTTCTATGGCTGCCCTAGGTTATTGTTAATGGAGGGTGGCAGGGTGGGTGACACAAATCTCACCCCAGCTACCCTCACCTGCTCACCCACAAAAGACCAGTACTTACAATGAAGTGAGAAAAAATCCCCTCCTGACTTAGGGGACAGGCCGTGGGGCAGGACTGATGGGGTATTGGAACTCCTCTCACCTGGAAATAGCTCCCTGGCTAGCCTCCCAGGGCTGGCAATCCCCTTTAGATGGAGACATCAGGGATTCAAATATGTTGTCTGGGAATGAGGAGAGCAGAGCCTGAAGAGAATGGGGACATAAACTATCTCAGTTTGGGTGCTCAGGAGGGATCCCCCAGGAAGTGCCCAGTGCTTTGGGGACACCCTCAACAGCCTGGGGATGGAAGCATGTGAGTCCATCACAGTGAGGGGCAGTTCAAGGAAGAAGAGCATGCTGGAAAGTTGGAGAAGGCTCAAAAAAAAAAAAAAAAAAAAAAAAAAAAAAACCAAAAAACAAAAAACCAAGTCCAGGGCACCTGTGTGGCTCAGTCAGCAAAACGTCTGCCTCCAGCTCAGGTCATGATCCCGGGGTCCTGGGATTGAGTCCTGCATTGGGTTCCCTGCTTCTCACAGAATCTGCTTCTCCCTCTCCTTCTGCTGCTCCCCCTGCTTGTGCTCGCTCTCTCTCATAAATAAATAAATAAATAAATAAATAAATAAATAAATAAATAAATAAATAAAATCTTCAAAAACAGCACATCCATCTACCCTACAGATGAGCCTTAGACTAATCCTAGGAGGGGCATAGAGAATTGGTAATGTGAGTTTGAAGAACTTGGTGCGAGCACACAGAAGCAGATTTCAGATGTCTACCAGGAGCCAGAGAGCTCCAGAAAATGTGGCTGCTAGGAGGCCCTCTCGAACCTTTCTCTTCCTGACATCCCCGTCCCCCCATGTCCCTCAGTATTCCCTGAGTACCTATACCTGTGCTGGATGCTGACGGTGCAGTGGGCAAGATAGGTGCCTTGCTCTGCCCGCACCCAGCTCACAGTCTGATGGAGGGTAGACTTTTAAATTCGCTCTGCCTGGGAGGGCAGATGAGGCTCAGAGAGGGTGTTCCAGAAAAGGTGACTCAAGCTGAATCCAGAAAGGTGTGTAGGAGGTTACCAGGTAGATGACGCAGCAGAGGGCATGCTGAGTAAGGAAAGAGCAAGTGTAAAAGTGTGGAAGTGTGAAAGAATTTGGTATGGTCCCCACAGGCAGGACAAGACTGCCTTCCCCCAAGAGAAGGAAATGCCATCCTCCAGAATAAAACATTACCTGGAACTTCCACAATGGGCCCGAGAAGGAGACCATTTCAGTGGGGAAGAAGCATCCATAAGATTCATGTTCCCTTGTAAAGTTGACCCATTGCAGGGTATTATTTAGATCAGGCAGGAACTTTTCAGACAAAACCATATGTTAAAGGCTAGGAGATGACAAAGGGAAACCAACATTTGTCAAGCACTTTCTCTGAGCCAGGTGTTATTCTAAATGTACATGCATACATATACTCACTTGATCCTCATAATATACCAAAAAGGGAGGCATGGTACTATTATTATCATTATGCCCATTTCACAGATAAGGTCCAGGAAGCTAGACTAGACAGTTTGCCCTAGAAAGTACCATTTAGTCATCTGTCACTGCAGGGGTCCTCTGGGGACCCATTCTTTCTTCCTTACTCCCAGCGTGCCTCCATGGGCTAGAGGCCATCTATATAGTCCAAGTGCCCTCCTAAATGAGTTCCCAGTGCTCCCTCTCCCCCCATTAGGGAGGCAGTCAAGAAGAATGGGGTGGAGGGATCATCAGCTCGGATGCCTCCAAGGGCCAGCCCCCGAAGGAGTGAATATATTCACTAGGGCAAGATCAGATGTATGCCCCCAGAAATGTTTTATTCTCCTCTTTATTATTCTTTTAATAAGAATAGCAGCACAACAGTACAAGAACAATATTGAACGGCAGCTGACGCCTGGACCCAAGGCTAGGTTACAGAGGCAGTGGTGGGGACTGGAGTGACCTGGAGAGAGCCCATTCCCTCATCCAGAAGGGGCACTGCTACTTAGCTCCATCTACATATGGTCAGGTGGGACTTTAGAGGCCCAGGCTTGCCAGGTTAGCCAGAAATCCACAATCTTACATGAAATCTGAGGATTTTTTAAAAAGATTTTATTTATTCATTCATGAGAGACAGAGAGGCAGAGACATAGGCAGAGGGAGAAGCAAGGTCCCAGCGGGGAGCCCAATGCAGGACTTGATCTCAGGACCCTGGGATCATGACCTGAGCCAAAGGCAGATGCTCAACCACTGAGCCACCCAGGTGCCCTGAGGATTTTTAAATGTTGACAACAAATCAGCATTAAAAAAAAAAAAAAAAAAAAAAACACTGTGCAGGCCAAACAAAACACACTTGCTTAGCAGCTGGGTGACCTTTGGGCAGGTAACTTCATCCCTGAAGCCTCAGCTCCCCGATATGTAAAAGAAGGGGTAATATCACTATCTCTACTTTGGGGGATTAAGTGAGGTAAAATAAGTGAAACACCTGTCAGGATGATTATTATTCCTTGGAAGTTCCAGTCTTTTACTAGAGGAATATCTCTTCCTGGGTGATTGACAGGAAAGTCTCCATCCTTTACCTCCAGAGAGACCCCAACCCTTACTCAGGGAATTCAGCTCCACCCCTGCCAGCAGAAGATTCTGAGGCTACACTTACACAGTAATTGACCATCTTGTGTCTAGGGGGAGGGGGATGTGTCTCTTTCTTTATACCCTTTCATGCGGTGACCTAGGGGCTGGCTGATTCACCCAGCTACCTCAGGCCTGGGGAGGTGCTGAGAAGGCCTGCAGGATGATTTCGTTTCAGGCAGAAAGAAAGAACCGAGGCAGAGAAGTGAGGCCATCATCCACATCCCAGGCCACCTCCAGTTCTTCCTGTGGACAGCCAAGGTCTTCAGGAAAGCTCTCAGCAGCTAAAGCTTTTACACCCTCATCTACCTTTCAAGCAGTGTTCCCCCCTCCACCCCGCCCTACCCCGCTGCCCCAAACCTGGCTGCATATGAGAAACAAACACTGGAGCAGCTTTAAGAAAATACTGATGTATGGAGCCTGGCTTCTGGAGAGATTCTGTGACCCTCTCACACAACCCAAAGCAAAACTGGTTATGGGCACGTGTGCATGCGCCGCTGCGCACTTTCCAGGGGACTTGGCTGAGGACCTCAGGGGGCAGTGTCCCTGGTGGATGGTGTAAGCATGTAGGGCACTGTGGGGGCAGAGCTGTGCTCCTAGGCCTCCTCTGCCATCATGCAGGATCTGTCCACACACACTGGCCCGCTTACCCCTAGGAGCCCAGCTTTCTCTCTGGGCCCACAGGACTAGGTAATCAACACCCTGTTTGTTTCCTCAGTGGGCCTGGAACAAACTACCAAAGCACTTACAAGAAAGGGCTTTGAAAAAGCCTCATGCCCTCTCCACAGGGGAGAGCCCGCTATTACAAAATTAAGGAGGGTGTAGGTGGGGAGGTAGCAGAGGCAGCGGGAAGCAGCGCTACACATGGAGAAAAGGCCACACACATTAACAAAGCAGATCAGAAATGTGAGCAAATTAATATAAGGCCCTGCGAGAACAGAACATTCGCACCGTGGGGGCAAAGCACCCATTGGAGCAGCCGGGCCTTGGCGGGGGACGGAAGAAGAGCAGAGGGAGGGGAGCCCGGGGCCAAGCAAGGGGGCTTGTCAGTGCTAGGGAGGCTGGCTCTGATGGAGAAGCAGAAGGGAAGTGGTCAGCCACGAAGGAGGAGAAGACAGTGTGGTAAGTCCCCCAGGTAGGCAGGAGCATCTGACAGGTCTCCGGTGAGGGGGAATGGGGTGTGGGGGGGATACGGAATCAGGGTCCCCTTCTGGGAATCGTAGGAGAGAGAGTACCTCCAGCTTCAGTGCACTTGGCTTCACCCTCTGGCAGCTGGATCCTGACCAGAAGGCAGAGGAGTGTCACGGGGCAGCCTGCTACTAACTACCATGCCCGACTCCCACCAGGTCCTGCTGCTTTCTTTTCCTCTCTTCTCTGAAACAACCAGGAACCCCCTGGCTCAGAGGCAAGGAGCAGGAAGTACCTCAATTCAGGAATCCCTTGACAAAGTTTCCCAAAGAAATGGCCTGGAAAGGGGGAGGGGCATTGGACTTGACTAGAATCCTAGAGTAGGGTGATATTAAAAATACTGTATTGCCTGTGGGGCTCAGACACTGACCAGGTAGGATGCACAGCTTAGAACTAAAGCATTGTTCTGGAAGGGCCCTACTGGCCAGGCATTAACCCTTTGGTTGCTGGATCAGAAAGAGGTGGGGACCATCAGAGGGCACTGGCAGTGTATGTTGGGGGACGGGTGTTGAGTGATCACTAAGTCAGGAATATAAAGTCTGAACACTTGTGATAGTGGTACGGGGGTTCACTAGTAATAATGTCAGCCCTGACCTGGGACAGCTGGAATCAGTCCTGGAGGACACAGGGGATTAGCGTGCAGAGAGCTACTGCTGGGGATCTGAGGGGTCCTGTCTGCAAGATGAGGCTGGGGCAATGCACAAATTCTTTCTTTGTTCCCTGGCAAAAGTGGGTCAGACACTGGCTGCACTGTTGAAGAGCAGGGCTAGACTCATGCCCATAGGGCCTGTCTAGCTCCCATGGACACACAGTGCCCTGTCCAGTGTTGTGGAATGAGGGCCCATTCTGAAGGATACATCAGTCTACTTCAGTGCCCTGATAGAATAGGAAAGGACCCTACAACTCAGCTCCCTTTTGACATATGGAGAAACAGAGATCTAGAAGGGGAAAGTGTAGGGCCATACATCTAATTAGTTCCAGAGCCCGGATGAGCCGCAAGATGCCCTGCTCCCAGCCCAGCGTATTTTCTATTGCTTTCTTTGCTATTATTCCAAGTCTTCGTTACAGTCGAGGGAAAATGCCAGAATATCCTCAGGACCAACCTTACCCATAGGTAAACATGATGTGATCAAATATGTCTCAGTTGTCTGTCACTGTGCCTGAAATTTCACTGTCGGTGAGTCTTTCCTTTGGATTGTGAAGCTCTCTAGTCTTTCAGGGGGATATAGGTGTGGGATTTATTGACAATCACTGAGAGAAAGACTGCGAATCAGACTCAGGTTGTATCGCTGGAGGAGAGCCGCAGCAGCCAGCCCATGGAAGACGATACAGGCTGAGGTAGGCACGGGGACTCAGGATGAGGATCTGAATCCAGGGCCCAGGCCATCCTGAGGGGCGGGGGTGGGGTGGGGGGTGCAAAGGCCCACACCCAAAGCTTCCATTCACCCTCTGGCTTGGGTGCTCAGGAAGCCTTTCTCCAGGAGAGGGTTCCAGTAACCCGGGAGGCCTGAATCACTGCTGTGCGGCCCATGCAGAGGAGAAGGATGGGAGAGTAAAGGATAACATCAGGCTGTCTGGAGTGGCTCTGGGGGCACTTTATTAAGAAGAGCAGCCTGGGCGAGATGGATGTGACAAGGGAATCTATGAAGACATCGAGAGGAGCCTCCACTGCAAGAGGGATGGGCTCCAAGTCTGCCAAGGGAGGCCGGGCGTGGGGTATGTCTGTTCAGCCCCTCCTCCTCCTTTGGGGACCTGCTGGCTAGCAGGTGAGCTCCCTTCTGTTGCTACCCTTGGCTTCCATTCTAGTTTGGCTCCAGAGCTGTGCAGTGCAGCTCTGGGCCTGACCGGCCATGATGCCCTGGTCTTGGAGCCCCTTCATGTTCCTTATCAGTTCTAGCACATTTTATTATGGAAGCGGCTTCACAGTGATGGTCTGGTGGGAAACGGGAGAGGGAGAAAATAGACCATGGGATCTGTCTGGAAAGGGTTTGCCTCGTGTTTCCTGAGGGTATGTGTTTACTTAGAGGGTAGCAGGGGGTAGGGGAGACTGCTTCTGGAACTTTGGCGATTGAGCTTGAAGCTGCATGTGCATAGCAGGTGCGATCTTGTAATTTAGATTATAGGTCTGTTTAGATTGGGGTGGCTTGCTGGGGTGTGCTGAGCAAGCTGAAGACCTTCCCTAAGGCTCCAGTAGTTCTGTTGTAGATCTCAGCTCGCTAGGCAAACCCAGAATCCCTAGCTTCCCCTCCTTCAAAAGAGAGCATCCACCCTCAAGGCCCCCTTCCATTGTCTGACATAAGCCCTTGGCTTCCTAAATGGGTGTCCTCTGGAGGCCTCAATGAAGTTTATTTTTTTTAATTTATTTTTTATTGGTGTTCAATTTGCCAACATATAGAATAACACCCAGTGCTCATCCCATCAAGTGCCCCCCTCAGTGCCCATCACCCAGTCACCCCCACCCCCCGCCCACCTCCCTTTCTACCACCCCTACCTGGTTCGTTTCCCAGAGTTAGGAGTCTCTCATGTTCTGTCTCCCTTTTTGATGTTTCCCACTCATTTTCTCTCCATTCCCTTTCACTATTTTTTATATTCCCCAAATGAATGAGCCCATATAATGTTTGTCCTTCTCTGATTGACTTATTTCACTCAGCATAATACCCTCCAGCTCCATCCACGTCGAAGCAAATGGTGGGTATTTGTTGTTTCTAATGGCTGAGTAATATCCCATTGTATATACATAGACCACATCTTCTTTATCCATTCATCTTTTGATGGACACCGAGGCTCCTTCCACAGCTTGGCTATTGTGGACATTGCTGCTAGAAACATCCGGGTGCAGGTGTCCCGGCGTTTCACTGCATCTGTATCTTTGGGGTAAATCCCCAGCAGTGCAATTGCTGGGTCATAGGGCAGGTCTATTTTTAACTCTTTGAGGAACCTCCACACAGTTTTCCAGAGTGGCTGCACCAGTTCACATTCCCACCAACAGTGTATGAGGGTTCCCTTTTCTCCGCATCCTCTCCAACATTTGTGGTTTCCTGCCTTGTTAATTTTCCCCATTCTCACTGGTGTGAGGTGGTATCTCATTGTGGTTTTGATTTGTATTTCCCTGATGGCCAGTGATGCGGAGCATTTTCTCATGTGCTTGTTGGCCATGTCTATGTCTTCCTCTGTGAGATTTCTGTTCATGTCTTCTCAATGAAGTTTCTATCCAGACATGTGTGGTCCTGGGTTCTGTGGGCTCCGGTTGGGGGAAGGTGCCACCATTGCCAGGAATTAGAGACCCAGATCCAAGACTGTCCCCTGGGGCCACTCAGGTCCCCCCCCAAACAATCTTCCTGGCTTTAGGCCAGGCCATCACTAATGCGAGTGTCGGGGCACTGTTGAGGAAGGACAATATTTCACGGAGCAGAGACTCCTGCTCAGGTGCAGGATTGGCGACTCAGGGAAGCTGGAATTCAGGGCAATCAATTTGGGAGAATTAGCCCAGAATTCTTTTAAGCTTTACTTCCCAGCAGACCTCTCCCACCTTGGAGATGGCTTAATCCCTGACATTTGTCTAGTGGCTTTATACTTTTCAGAGCTCCTCCACACCTATTATGTCCATTGAACCTCATAAACACTGACTGTGAATTAGGACTGGAAGGTGTTATTATCCTTGTTTGACCAACAAGAAGATTGAGGTCTCCAAAGGACACATGACTCATCCAGGGCCACACAGCTATTTAGTCAAAGAACTAGGATTTAAAATCTGTTTCCTAACTCGCAGCCCCGTGTGCCTTCCACCTCCCATGCATGGATGCCCCCACAGAATCATGGAGGTGTCCAGAACCTGGCATGGTGCTTGGCACATGATAGATACTAATAAATATTTGCTAAATGAAAGACTGAGTGGATAAGCAGGAAAGAGGCAAGGGGGAATACAAACTGCCCCTTTTTGTGATGAGCATAGAAGGGCAGGCATACTGTGTTGTTTCATCATTTTGCCTAGAAAGAAAGGAATAAGAGATCTTTCCCATTTCACAGATGTCACTGTCCAGGCAGGAAGATGAGGATAGCTCCCATAGGGAAGCCACAGGCTTAATCCTCCCCACAGGCTGCTTTCTACTAGCACTTTAAAGAGGAATGAGTGGTGTGGGCCCTCACTCCAGGACCAGGGAGGAGTCACAATCAGCCCTAAAGGGAAGAGCATCCTCCGCACCCTGTCCCCTTGAGGCTGTTCTCTCCTTGTGTCCCTGCCAGAGGCTCCCTGAGAACACTGGCTACTGGCTCCTTTAGGGCCTCTGCACACACACACCCCACCATTGATCCTCCTTAGCATAACCCAGACCTCATGGGCTCAGTGCCTATCTCCTGTATGGCAACTGGACCAGTACTACCTCCCATACCTTTTGTGTCCCCCAAGGCCTGGCACACAGTAGGTGACTTGTCTGAGGTAAAGGGGGATGGCCACTCCCTGGCAGGAGGCACTGTAGACAGCATCCTGCCTTCCAGGGTCCCCACCTCCACCCTCACCAGCAAACAGGCCTGGAGTTGCCATTTGTCCCCTCGTCCTGTCAGAGAAAGGGGGGAAGTGGGAAGTGGAGACATGGGTTTTCAAATGTTGCTTTGTAGCAGCATGGAGTGGCCTTTGAGTCCCGCAGCTGAATCTGAGATCCCACTGATTTTCAATGTTGGCCTCCCCGTCCCCCTCCCCCAACACTTATCGGTAGCCCGTGTATCTGGGGTTATTTGCTTCGCTCCCCTGGACGTTGATTTTAATTTCTATGAGCTGGGGAGGATGCCAGGGTGAGCAAATGCATGTGGAGCACGGGAGCCGCCCCCCCCCCCCCAGAGACCAGAGTGCTCGCCCAGTGGCAGCTGGATTATCCGCACGGCCCCTCCCTGGCTCCCCCCCAGGGGGAGGAAGGGGGGGGGGCTCCTCCGCGGCAGATTGCGGGGTGGCGAGAGGCAGCAGACACCGCCGCCGCGGTGTTTACCAGCGGGCCTCGCTAGTTCGCCACCTCAGCCTCGCCACCTCAGCCTCGGCTCTGGGGCCAAGCCAGTAGCCTCCTTCTTTAAGATTCTGGTCACAGCGGGACTGGGTTTTAAGGCAGTCGTGATCTTTCTCTTCCTACAGACGCCGCTGCCTCTACGGTCGGCGCGGGGCACAGCCGGGGGCAGCGCAAGGGGGAGCCGGCCGACAGGGTTCCCGGGGTCGGGCATCCGCCCAGCCCCGGCCAGGAAAGGGCCCCTACAGTAAGTACGGCGCTCCGGGCCGCCGGGTTCAGGCTCGCCTGGGCAGGGGCCAGAAAGCCGGGCACCCAGCCCCGGAGGCTGGAGTCTGGAGTGGGGCCGGGGGAGATGGGGGGCGAGCAGCTGAGCGCTTGGGTCCCCCGCCAACCCCTCGGAGTGACTCGGGGCGGAGCGGGGAACGGGTCCCTGGTCCCGGGTGCGCTCCCCCTCGGCGCCCGCAATCGATGGGCCGGAGTTGGCACGTTGGGAGCTGACCTCCCTGCACCCCGCCCGGAGCCCTGAGCGCCCCCCTCCCAGGAGCCATTCGGGGGATCAGGCCGCCCGCGGGCCCCTTTACCACAGGGCCTGCGAGGAGACTAGAAGACAAGCTGTGCGGGGCTGAGCATTTGGACGCCTGTGGAAAAGTGGCGGGGTGAGCGGGAAGTTTTCCGCTGGAGGTTGGGGGCAGCGAGCAGGAAAGAGGGAGCGCAGGAGAGAGGAGAGCGGGAAATCGGGAGGGCAGCCCCTCACCCCCCAGCGAGAGGGAGCAGGGGCGACCCCTCCTGGGGCTCGAGTCTGCCCTCCCCACTGCCCTCCACGTGGAGCTCACCCCGCCTCAGGCTCTCCCCCCCTCCCCCGCACCTCCCACCTGCTCCCCAGGCGAGGAGCACCTCCCCCCCATGTCTGGCAACGCCAGGGCTTCCAGGCGTCCTGCCCCCAGCGCCCCGGCTTCCCCCAAGGCCCACGGCTCCCAGGCTGGCCTGCCCTCTCTCCAGCGCTCACGCAGGCAGGCCTCGAAGGGCTGAGAAACAAGACCACCCTGGGAGGTAGTCCATTACTCTCCTACAACCTTGGCAGATCTGAATAAGCAGGCACATACCTCTGTCCCTTTCTTTTCTTGAGCTGTGTACCGTTCAAGCAGAGGGGGTGCCCCTGGGTGAGATCACAAAGGTGAGTTTAGCCTAAGTCACTTAGTCCCCTGCTCAGAAAAGAACCAGATCTCCCCTATGCTCCGCAACCCCCTCTCATCTTTACTGAGAGTACTGATGATCCCTATGGGTACTGATGGCTTTTGTGCCTAGCATTGCTCTTTAGGTAGCAATAAGAATCCATGTACAATAACAGTAGCTGGCACTCACTCAGAGCTGTGTGCCTTGGCTCAGCATGTATTATATTTCATCTTCACAACCACCCTAGGAGGTAGATCTTCATGTTATCCCCATTTTACAGATGAGAAAATGGAAGTGATGTTAATGGAAAGGTGAACAAGCCCAAGGTCCCACAGTTGGGGAGAAGCAGAGCTGGGATTTCCATCCCGTCTTATTTCAGCACCCCCACTGTTAACCACTAGAAGTGTTATGAGAAATAGGCTTTAATGAAGTAGGAAAGTGGTTTGTTTTCCCCCACAGAAAAGCTAATTTATTCTGTAGATCTGAAGTTGGAACCCGCCATCTAAAGAAATTTGAGCCACCCTTGTTAGATTCTGTGGAGAAAGGCAAACCGGATGGACTACAACAGGACAGCAGACCCTGTTAGTAGGTGCCTACATAGAACAACAGTATACGTCATTGCTGATAGCCATTTTTTTAATTTTTATTTATTTATGATAGTCACACACACAGAGAGAGGGAGAGAGAGGCAGAGACATAGGCAGAGGGAGAAGCAGGCTCCATGAACCGGGAGCCCGACGTGGGATTTGATCCCGGGTCTCCAGGATTGCGCCCTGGGCCAAAGGCAGGCGCTAAACCGCTGCACCACCCAGGGATCCCACTGATAGCCATTATTGATTTGAGCTTTGTATATTTACTTTTTTATATTTATTTGTATACTCACTTTGTATATTTAATCTTTATGGACGTACTTTGAAGTGGGTACTAGTGGGAGCCCCATTTTATAGATGAGAGGACTGAGACTCAGGAGGTTGAATTAACTTGCCACAGAGATGGGATTCCAGCCTAGAACCACTACATCCAAAGACCGATGGGAGCTAAGCTTTCGCAGATGTGTGCAAGAGGCACAGGTTCCCCCGACTCTACCCCCTGTCACCTACCCCAGCTGGACCCTGTTAGCTGTCCCCTCCCCAGCCATTTGCCAGGAGCTCTGCACTGTTCCCTCTTTTCCTTGGCCCCTGTTGACATTAAAGAAAGGATTGTACAGGTTGTAGAAGAAAGAGTTCCCCAAAGAGCAGGTGGCATTCTGCATGGATTTGTTTTGTTGTTGTACTAAATGCCATGCCTATAACATCAGTAAGTTGTTCTGCTTTATAAGTTTTATTAATTACACAAGTGTCTGGTCTGCTGGCTTGAAGTTGTTAATCCAACATTATGGCTCTATCGGAGTACCTCTGTTAGGAATTATTTTCGGGGAAAGTTTTTAGAGCCTTACATGCAATGCTGAGCAAAGCCATCTTCCCATCTCCTCGGGCAGCTGAGGGGGCTTGTTTCTTGGCCAGGACTTAACCTGACTACTAGAAGGGCCGTGGTCATCCCTCCTTCCCCCAGGATGGTTGCAGTAGGGTGGACAGAATGTGGCCAGATCCCAAGGGGAGGGGCTCTTCCTGTATTGCATGTGGCCCTGCAGTAGGACTGTTGATAGCTGCCCCCCCCCCCCGCATTGGCCTATTAAATAGAGCTGGCTTCTGTGGTTCCTCTTCAATGTGGGCATAATAGGGTGGGGAGAGCTCTGTGATTTTGGTCTCCATTATTTTGGGGCATCTCATTCCATCTGCTGGTCTGTCTAACCTTCCCTCCTCTTTCTGTGATGTGAGAGGGGGGCCTTCCATGTGTATCTTTTGGAGACTGCATAGGATGCGTGGCTGGTAACTGTGTCCCTGGTTGTCAGTGTGGTCTCCTCTGGGTACAGTGCATCATCTCACAGGGCCACATGAGAGGGACCAGTGGGCAACATAAGTCCTCTGCCCTCACTCCTGCCACCAGAAGTTGAAGAATCCCTTCAGCTTTGCCTGGATTTGGTCTGTGATTTCTTCTTTTTGTCGCAGTGGCTTAAATACCTAGAGGTTTTCCTCTTTCCAGAATCGTCCTTATTATTCGTTTGCTGCCCCATTTGACATTCCTTTCCTGGAACATCCTTCTCTGCCTTGACCATCGCTAGCCTCCTATTCACCTTCACCACTAAGCTTGAGGAGAGGGGCTGGGGTGTCTGCTGGAAGTCTTGTGGGCTCTGGGGAATGAGCTCACCTCTGTGTTCTCAGCATCCTCTGCTGCCCCTTGTGGTTCCAGGCCACACGGGGTTTTATGTTGGTCACATACCTGCCCGCACCTCAGACTGCACCCTCCCTGAAGGGAGAGACTTGGCCTATCTAATCTTCATAGCTCCGGTACCCAGCACCATGCCCGCTACACAGGAGGTACTTGGTCAATTTTTGTTGCATCTATAAATAATAAATGTGCCAATGAATGTATCTAAAAACTGATAGATGGAGCCTGTGACTCAAGCAAGGGCCTCCGTTATTGTTCCCCTTACAAAAAGGGAGATAGGAGCAGAGCCTGCATTATTCTGCAATAGTCCCAGCTCCAGCTCTGTAGATTTTTAATCACTAAAAAAATACAGATACACTGGAATGCCAAAACCTCAAAACCTGAATGCCTGGGAAGGGCTTTTCTGGTGAATAGGATGTTCTGGGTAACTGAAGTTTAGGCAAAACAAAAAACAAAACAAAACAAAACAAAACAACAAAAACAAACAAACCCACCCTTTTTTCTTTCCCTTTCTCCTTCTAAAACGCCTGATTCAGGTTCTCTACCTTAGCGAGTTAGGTTGTCGTGGGCCCATTGTTGAATCTGTTGTTGCTGAGTTGGAGGCCTGCAAGTTCTCAGGATCCCCTAGGATTCTGTCTCCCCACAAGCCTGGTTGGAGAGTAGGGTGCAACCTCCTTACACCCCGCAACCCTCACCCCTACCCAGAGACAAGCCCACAGGCTGTGCCTTTGAAGTTTGTAAATTTCTTGCCCCCACCTCCAGGAAACAGGCAGCATCTCCCCCAGACTAACAATATAGGGGAGGTGGCAGAGTGTTTGGGGGCAAACTGACGCTCCCTGAGATAGTAACTCAGCTCCTGCTCTTGCCCTTGGCTTTTATCCTTAGGTGGAGGGTTCACCAACCTCCCTCCCCCTTCTCTGATTCCATAGCATTGTCCCTTTGCTTTAGGCAAGACCTTATGATTCCTCCCTCCCTCTCAGCGGAGAGATGCAATCAGGCAGAAAAGAAAGGGTCCCAGTCCTGAAGCTGTGTTTGGCACACCCTCCTCCACTCAGCCTTGTCATCTTCATGCCGCAGCCATAGCCCCCCTGCTCCCTTCTGTCTCCAGGCCTGCTCTTGCTTGCAGTGCTCTCTTTCTGGACTTCCCCAAAGGTAGCCCCTCCTCTAGAAAGCCTCCCCCTACTTCTTCTGGAAGTCAGCAGAGGGTGGATAAGAGTGAAGTAAATAACCTCCAAGATCCCTGCCAACTCTGAGATGTGGCTGTTTGACTGGAGTCAGGGGCTGGGGGCGTCCTAGGCTGGTGGCCCAGGCCATCAGCGTTTGACAGCCTCACAGAGAGGAGGGAGACTGCACGGCCAGTCAGCTAGCCAAGTAGGCCCTTGTTTGACTTCAGGAGGCTTTGCTGGGAGCCCTGTACTGCCAGAGCCTGCCAAGCAGCCCCCTGAGGGGCACGATTTGAGCCCTGGATCTTTGGCTGCTGGAGGCAGCTACTTGTTGGGATGTTTCCAGCAGCTCCTGCCCACACCTGCTCCCCCTTTTCTGGCCTCCAAGTGTTGTTTACAGTTCACCCCTTGGCTGGCTGACAAGATGCCAGAATCCAAGAGTAGAGAGAGAGAGAGATCTGGGTGGCCAGGGACCCTCTCCTAGCCTAGCAATCTTGTGCCAGATCACTGCAGCCCAGCCTGGTCTTGGAAAGATGTGTTGACCAAGGGAAAGAATTCAAGACTGCCGCCCCCTTCCCTGCCAGCTCCACTTGTTCCCATCATGACCATTCCCTCCCACCTTCTGCAATTCTCTCCCCTTCCTCTTTTCTCCTCTTGATCTCATTCCCTTTCACAAGAAAAGTACAGCCTACACCGGCTAGGGAATCAGCCCAAGTCAGACTGGTGTCCTCGGGTTTTCCTTGTGTTCCACCATGTCCCAGCTATGAGATTAGGGAGGGCCGTTATAGTGTCAGCGTGGCATAATCACAGTGACCCTCCCCAGAGAGCTTGATCACCCCAAGTCCCATACCAGACGGCTCTCATTGCCAGCTGCAGGAGACTGAGGGAGGGGGGTGGGGGTTTCAGAGCTGGGGGTGGCCCATGGGCATTTAGAGAGCAGGTGAAGCATGGAGCAGCCCCCAAAAAGCTAATGCAGACTGGAAGTTGGGGGCCATGGGCTGTCTGTCAGGCTTGCCTTCCTCAATCCTGGCCTTCCTCCTTCACTGTCTCCAAGGCCTTCCTGTTGTGTCATTTCTCCACTGCTCTGTTTTTCTCTGCCTCTTGTCACACACACACACACACACACACACACACACACACACACACACCACCCTGGCTCTGTCTGGTCCCCTTTCCTGACCAGCTATCTTCCTCTCCATTCCTTGTCCTCTCCCCTTCTGGCTCAATCTCTGCCTCTGCCTCCCTAGGAAGTACTTGGGGTGGTACATGGAGAGGGGGGTGGGGGACTGGGGTCTCCAGGGTTCTTCAGAGGGACACAACAACTTCTTTAAGCTCCCGTGAAGATCTCATGGCTCCAGTCCTCCCTCACTGCCTCTGCCAATGACAGGTAAGTTGGGAGAGGGCTAAAATGCAAAGGCCTCCCCCACTAACTCTACCACAGCTTCGTGGCAGCAGCTTTAGGCCTCGTGACCCATAGTGCCATATGGCATCAGCCTCACATCTGGCACAGTCCTCACATCTGTCACTGGGCTGGCAGCCCCAGCAGGGAGGGTTTAGGAGTGTGTCTGGGCCTATTAGACATGTCTGAGTCTACAGGATGTGTAGCCCCTGAGGGGAGAAATAGGGAAAGGGGGAGGCCGGCCTCCTTGAGGGTACCCCATAGTGCCCTCTCAGAAGCATCATGGGGTTGGTTTTTGTGAAGTGTCTCCAGGCTCCCAGGTATTTGTGGAAGGACAGATAATCTTTGTCTCTCTACCTGCTCCCTTGTGACCTGTTGGAATGGGTGGCAGGTGTTCTCCATCCCAGCCCACTGGGGAAAAGCAGCTGTTTGGACAACCAGGAAATGAATCCAGACACCAGCGGGTCTTCCATAAGATGCCTCTCCAGGCTCAGCTAAGGAGGGATTTGCAGGGCCATGAAGACCTGGAGGGAAGGAGGGAGGTAGCCCTCAGACAAAAACCAGATCTCCTCCCCAGAGGCTTCCAGGAGTGGGAACGGCTATCCAATTATCCTGCCCACCCCCTGGACCTTTGGCCATTCTGAACAAAGAGTTGTTTGCCTTTAAAGAATCACTCCTTCCCAGAGAAGGAATAGCTGTTAAATTCCCACCCCCCAACCCCTAAAAGGACTGGAGCCATGCCAGCCTCCATCTCTTTTTATATCATAACTCTCTTTTGCTTTTTCTCCATCCCCTCCCCACCTTTGTCTTGGGCCTGGGGTGTTGGGGGGTTTCTCTCCACTGGCCTGGCCCCATCCAGAAATGGTTCTCTCGCAGGGTGAGACAGGACCGGTAGGCATTCGGTAATGAGTCGCATGAACTGGCCAAAGGATTGCAACCTGTACACCTCAAAATCCCTCCCACCCATGCATCCGTTGATCCATTTAGAAAACATTTATTAATCACCTACTATGAGCCAGATACTGTACTAGGTGGTGGATACAGTGTTGAACAAGAGAGACCTTGTCAATCCCCTTATGGCATTTATAGACAAATAATCACATAAATGAATGTAGAATGTGAGGAGTCTCCTGAAGGAAACCAACAGGCTGTAGCAATGGGGACAACCAGGGCAGAGTTCTCAGGGAAGGCCTCTGTGAGGAGGTGACATTTAAGTGGAGACCTGAAGGGTGAAAGATCAGTCATGGGGAGAATGGGAAAAGAGGTTTCCAAAGAAATAAGGAATACCAAGTGGGAGGGCCTGGAGGGGGCCAAGAACTTGATGTGTTCAGAAAGTGCACAAAGGCCAGTGGGGACAGGTTGTCCTTGGCCAGAGTAAGAATAACATGAGAGGGGTCTGGCAAGGGGTTTGGTTGTTACTCACTTGTGGGAAATGTCTGTGGGGTTTTAAGCAGGGAGAGTGACAGGATCTGATTTGGCCTTTGCGTTATCTATAGAGACCAGCAGTGGCCGTGGGAGACAGGAAGGAGGCTGCCGCAGAAATCCATGGGGCAGATGATAGTCACTTGAACCCGGTGATAGCCATACAGATGAACAGTGTTGGTAAGATTGTGAAGGAAGAGCTGCCAAGACCTACCGAGGGATTTGTTGGCGGGAGAGGGGGGTTACAGAAAGGGAGAGACAGGATTCCAGAATGACTCTCAGGTTTCTGGCGTGAGTCTTAATTAAAGAGATGAGGGCACCTGGGTAACTCAGTGGTTGAGCTTCTGCCTTTGGCTCAGGTCATGGTCCCGGGGTCCTAGGATCAGTCCCACATCAGGCTACCTGCAGAGAGCCTGCTTCTCCCTCTACCTATGTCTCTGCCTCTCTATGTGTGTCTCTCATGAATAAATAAAATCTTTTAAACAAAATAAAAATGAAAGAAAGAAAGAAAAAGAGAAAGAAAGAGAAAGAGATGATGGTGCCATGTACTGAGATGAAGAAGGCTGAGTGAGGCCTAGGCTAGAGGGGAGGTAAAAACCAAGAGTTCACTTTTGGACATGTTAAGTTCAAGATCCCTGTGAGACTTAAATGCACAGGTGTTGGAATAGATCGTTGGAATATAAGAGTTTGGGAGTTCACAGAAGAGGTGCGGGTAGAAGGCAAATTTAGGATTGTGTGCACATAGGCTGTACTTAAAGCCAGGGGACTGGTGAGATCTCCTGAAAAGAGAGCAGAGAAGGAAGGCCTGGGACCGAGTTGGGAAGCATGGCAATATCTAGTGATTAAGTAGCAGAGGAGAAGCCCACAAAAGAGACTAAGAAAAAAGCAGGCAGACAGGTCATTGGAGACTCAGGAGATCATTACAGAATTCAAGAGAGGAGAGATGCCTGGGTGGCTCAGTGGTTGAGCATCTCCCTTCAGCTCAGGGCATGATCCCGGAGTCCTGGGATTGAGTCCTGCATCAGAATGCCTGTAGGGAGCCTGCCTCTCCCTCTGCCTATGTTTCTTCCTCTCTCTCTGTGTGTCTCTCTCTGTGTGTCTCTCATGAATAAATAAATAAAATCTTTTTTAAAATTTTTTTAAAAAGTCAAGAAAGGAGACCACCTCAAGGGAATGGCCGACTCTTCCCAAACCCAGCGAGAGGTTGAGTAAGATAGAGGTGAGAGATGACCTTGAAGGCCATTTGTCACCCTCATCAGAGCAACTCTGTGGAGTAATGGATATGGAAGCCAGGTTCTAGTGGATCGAGGAGTAAGTGGGAGATGCTGAAGTGGAGGCAATACATGTAGAAAACTCTTGAGGAGTTTTTTTTTTAAGATTTTATTTATTTATTTATTCATTCATTCATTCATGAGAGACAGACACAGAGAGAGGCAGAGACACAGGCAGAGGGAGAAGCAGGCCTCATGCAGGGAGCCCGATGTGGGACTCGATTCCAGGTCTCCAGGATCATGCCCGGGGCTGAAGGTGGCGCCAAACCCCTGAGCCACCAGGGCTGCCCTTGAGGAATTTTGCTATGAAGGGGAATGGGACAAAGGGACAGTGCAAGGGGACGTGGAGTGGAGGGAGATGGTTTCTGTTTATTTTCTTAAGGATGGGAGCCTGATGTGAGATTTAATCCTAGGACCTGAGCCAAAGGCAGACGCTCAACCACTGAACCACCCAGGTGCCCCAAGAATGAGTTATTTCCATCAGTGCACTAGCATGATTCCAGAGAGGTCTAAAGCATTATGGTTTAGGGAAGAGTGTGAATGCCCAATGGAGCAAAATCCTTCAGAAGATGAGAGGGGATGGGACCGGAGCATAAATGAAGAGATTTGCCATTGGTAGAAAAGACACATCCCCCATTTTCATTGGAGGGGAAGAGGAATCATGGGTACAGATGTAGGCAGGGTGGAGTATAGATTTGGTGATGGTGATGACGGGGGAGTAGCTCTCATTTGATGGTTGGTGTTTTCTCAATCACATACAGGATAAGGTCATCAAGAGAGGCTTGTCGGGGCCATTGGGGAGTGCAGAAGATAGAGGAGAGAGAAGGAGCTATGAAATAGTCATCTTGGAGAGTGTGAATGTGGTGGCCAGAGAGCATAGAGAGCCCACACCAGGTTGGAGACCATGAATGTAAAGTGAAAGCCTTGGATCCAGTTGTGTGGTTTTTCTCCAGCTGCTTTCAGCTATTTGGATGTAGGCCTGGGGCATGCATATGGTTGAGTTCATCAAGGGATGAGGTTTTGCCAGACAAGAATAGCCAAGGGAGAAGGAAGTAAGGGAGCTGAAGGTGGGTGCAAGAGAATGATCATAATGATAGACCAGGATCTCTAATTTGAACATGAAGGGAAACAAAGATGAGAAGGAGCTTGAAGGACAGTAAGAAAGTAAATAATTAGGAGAAGGGCATGAAGAATGCCTCTCTGAGGAAATGACATTGAAGCTGAGACATGAAGGATGACACAGCCATCCTGCAAATGCAAAGAATGGAAGAAGAGATTTCTAGGAAGGGGGAATACCAAGTGGGAAGTGAATAAGTGATCACGATGCTTCTGATCATTCTTGCAGTGGAAGTCCTGTGGAGGTAAACTGGCAGGATGACTGGGGTAGTAGTGAATTCGGGATGTTGGCGAGGGAGATCTGGGAGGTGGCGCACCCCAAGTCTAGGTGTGACAACAGAGTGAGGGACTGAGTGAAATGGAGGAAGCGGTTGTGGGAGGCTTCCCCATCACCAGGTGCATGCTGAATTTTCTTTCTTTTTTTTTTTTTTAGATTTTATTTACTCATGAGAGACACAGAGAGAGACAGAGACATAGACAGAGGGAGAAGCAGGCTCCTCACAGGGAGCCTGATGCAGGACTCCATCCCTGGATCTGGGATCACACACTGAGCTGAAGGCAGACGCTCAACTGCTGAGCCACCCAGGTGTCCCACAGACTGAATTTTAAGAGTTGAAGTGGGCACACCCACAAGGATGGCTATCATCCTCATCAAAAAAAAAAAAATAGCAACAAGTGTTGGCAGGGGTGTGGAAATATCAGAACCTTTTTGCATCATCGTCAAGAATGTAAAATGGCTCAGCCCTCTAAAAAATGATAGAGCAATTCCTTAAAAAATTAAACCTAGAATTACCATCTGCCCCACCAGTGCCACTTGTGGGTATCTACCCAAAAGACATGAAGGCAGGGGACTCAAACAGATACTTTTTAAAAATATTTTTTTTATTTATTTATTCACGAAAGACACAGAGAGAGAGGCGGAGACATAGGTAGAGGGAGAAGCAGGCTCCCTGTGGGGAGCCCGAAGTGACACTCAATCCCAGGACTCCGGGATCACAACCTGAGCCAAAGGCAGACACTCAAGCACTGAGCCTCCCAGGTGCCCCTTAAACAGATACGTGTACACTCCGGTCCATAGCAGCTTTATCCACAAGAGCCAAAAGGTGGAGTCAACCCAAGCATCCATTGACACGTGAATAAAATGTGGCACATATGTACAAGCGGGTTATTTACATTTAAAGAGGAAGGGAATTCTGACCCATGTGGCAACACAGATGACATTCTGCTAGGTGAAAAAAGACAATCTGAAAGGGACAGATGTCATATTTGTTCGCTTATGTGAGGTTCATAGAATAGGCCAATTCATAGGTACAGAAAGTAAAATGGTAGCTGCCAGGGACTGGGGGAGGGGAGAGAAGAAGGAGGAGCGGAGGTTTCGTAGGTCCAGAGTTTCAATATAGCATGATGAGACGGTTCTGGAGATGGATGGTGGTGATGGTTGCACAACAATGTGATAAACTTGACACCCCTGAGTCGTATCCTGAAAAGATGGCCAAAATGGCAGATTTCATATGAATGTATGTTTTGCCACGATCAAATAAAAAGAATTGGAGTAGATGGGGAGATCACGTGTGACCAGGAACTGAAGTCCTCAGTGAATGTGGGGGCTACCCAGGAAGTTGTAGATAGCAATGAGGAGGAAGAAGGAGTGGTAGGGGTTGGCAGTGGGCATGGTCCTCAAAGAAGCAGGATTTTTGGCACAAGGAGGTGGCCTAGAAGTGACATTGGCAAGCAGGCAAGAGGACATCTACCCCACATACAGGTCCTGAAGATCTTGAGAATTGAGTGTGAGAAAAAAAATATCTAGCTTCCATTTGAGAGGGCTGTGGGATAAATGATGTTTATTCCTCAAGGAAGAAATCAGGCCTTCATTGGGAGAGAGGAGCAAAGGGCACTTTCAGAGAACGAACTGGTGACGGAGATTTTGCTGTGAGCTGAGAGTTCCAGAGGGCACAATGGAAGGGTTGGAAGGGAGGAGGAGGAGAGTGTCATTAGGGCAGGAACAGACCACTATGGGGAGAGGAGAGTCTGGGTACCGAGGGACAACCAGAAGTGGGTGGGCTTCTTTCTGGTGATGACTGAAGTTAATAGGCACGTGAGGTCCTATGAGCCGAGTACCCCGTATGGGAGGGTGGACTTAGAGACTTGTGGGCAGTCAATTCTGAGGCCCAAGTCCCCACCATGTCCCCTCCACGGAGGTGATTCAAGGAAGGCCACTGTGACACCACCACGGGACGAGTGTCAGCTCACTTTCGGAGGAGCGGTATGTTAGATCCTTTCACCCAGTCTCCTCATCGTGGCTTGCTGGGCATATGCCCAGTCCACAGGTTCTTGGCAGAAACGGCATAGGAGGGATGCCTGGGTGGCTCAGTGGTTGAGCGTCTGCCTTGGGGTCAGGTCATGATCCCAGGGTCCTGGGATAGAGTCCTGCATCGAGCTCCCCACAGGGAGCCTGCTTCTTCCTCTGACTGTGTCTCTGTCTCTCTCTGTGTGTCTCATGAATAAATAAATCATTTTAAAAAATCCTTTAAAAAAAGAAAAAGAAAAAATGGTGTAGGAAAATAAGCCTGGGTGTCCCAACATTGCCGCCCCACCAGTGCATACAGGTGTATGTCCTGGACCAAGTTGCTTTACCTCTCTTCCTGAAGTTCAGTTTCCTAATCTGTAAAATGGGTTGTTGTGGGGCCGGAGTGAGGCAATATACGGATGGTGTTGTTTTCTGCACTGTCTTCTCTTTCTTCATCCTCGTCACCTTAGTTCCAGAGGTGTCAAGTCCTCAGGCTGTCTCTTGCTGACCAGAGTCTTCAGAAGGGCTAAGTCTAATGTCCACCCTGTCCAGACCTTCTTCTCCTCCCTAACACCACCTTACTTGTCCTACTTCACATCCATTGAGAGCCTTCCCTCTTCTCTCCTGGGATAAATCTGATTCAGCTAGTGAGCCTTTTGTTGGCATGACTTTATGTGTCCTTTTTCCAAGAAAGTATTTGTGTTTCAACTGGGGCCTTTGATTCCATATCCCAGTGGCGTAAAAGCACCTCTGTCCTCCCACCTGATTGTGACCTCCCCACTGTCTGGGATCGTTGCTTTCCCAAGTGTGGTTGGTGGACCAGCAGTATGGACACCACTCTGGAATTTGCTAGAATCACAGTCAGTACTCCAGGCCTACTGCATCAGAATCATCCTAGCAGCACCCCTAGGTGATTCACATGCACATCAAAGTCTGAGCAGCACTGTTAAAGTGAGGAACAGCTAGCCAAAGCAAGAGCCCCTTTACAAGAAGATAAGTTTGTGTCCAAGCTCCTTACAAGAGGGCATCCAGAGCAGCTGCTTCAGAGCCCCAGGGAGGGGGCTCCCATCCCTGACACCAGGAATTGATGGCATCTTCTGGGGGCCCAGCTGCCATGCTGTATCTCTGGAGCTTCTGGAAGAGTCAGGCTCCTATGATTGGAATCAGAGGGCTAATTGGCCCCACACGGCTCCAAATCCTGACAGTTGTGAGGGGAGTGACAAGACTTCCCAAGGAGCCAACCAAATGTAAAGAAAAAGGAGCCAAAGGCAAGGAGGGATGGGGTACAGAAATCTAGGGAATCTAGTCATTACATTTTTATCTTCCTGCCCAGAAGTGCCTGGGAAAGAGCATTAGCTCCGAACCAATCCATCTTCTTTGCAGTTCACATGTCCCTTAGCCACATCCTGCCTAGCAACAGTTGTCAGTAGGAGCTCCATCTCACAGTCTTGTCTTTGGACAGCAGGGAGGGATTCATTCAACCCACAGAGGAACTGGTGTCAGGGCATCCACAGAGTGCCAGCCATCTAGTAGTTGGATCAGGCACCGGGCTGCCTGGGAAGTGAGGGGACAGAGTCCATCACGGGGCTGCCTCTTGCAGGCAAGGAGTTGATGGGGGAAGGGCCCTGAACTGCGGGAAGTAGGTGAAGTTCATCTCCGGCTCCCTTTCTCTACCCCTCCGGCCACCCCGAACCAGGCTACCTACCAGTAGTGTCGCCACCTCTACATCTGTATGATGTGTTTAACCTTGCAAAGTGCTTCTGCAGCCATGATCTCATTTCATTCTCCCAACAATGCTGAGTGAACAGGATCAGAGATAGGGTAATGAGAACATGGGCCGGCCTTCCAGACTCAGCCTGGACATGGAGTGCTGCTGGCAGCAGGGTTGGGCCAGCCCCTTAGTGAGGACTGAACAGCCAAAAGGGTCCAGGACCCCGAGTGGCTGTAGGCAGGTGATGGGGCACCAGGATCAAGGGCCCCATCTGAGAGAGATCTGGCTCCAGCTGGGCTGCTAATGTACTTAGCCTCCTAGCGTTGCTTTTTGTCACCTAGCTTGAGGGCCAGGATGGAGGAGGAACAGTCACCAAGCATATTTGGCAGGATAGTTAGAGACTGTGAGGAGATAATGGATGTTAAAGCACCTTTTCTCAGATGAGGTAATGGGTGTAAAAATGAAAAGAAGCACTTGGCTATAAAGTGTCATTATCATTAGGCAGAAGAGAAAGTCTAGGCTTTTACCCAGTTCACTTACTAGAGAGGGCAAGCCTGGAGCAGGGCAAGGGGACACCTTTCAGAGGCCTTGAGTAAACAGGGGTCAGAAGGAAGGCATTGCACATGTCGAGGCAAACAACCAAAACACATAGCAGGTCCCAGAAATGAAGCTGGGGTCCACGGAGGATCACAAGCTTTGGCTGCTTTGGAATTTTGTTCTGGGTCACCCTGTTTGTCGGGACCAGAAAGTAAACATCTTTCAAAGTGAAAGTGCCTTGCCAGGCCTCCCCCCTCCCCCACCTCCAAGGAGGGAAGTCCTGTGGGAGGCAAGGGCTGCTTGCTGATTCGGAGTGGGGTGGGGGGAGGATCTGGTTTGGGACAGCTGCGCTTCAGGCCCATCTGGAGACATGTCTACAGCTCTAGGAATAATTGGGTTCCCTGGGGGACGATGGGGCTGCCCATGGGCAGAGTTCAGCTTCTTGTCTCTCTCTTTCCCTCCACACCCTTTCCTGGTCATCCAGCACTCCTCCCACCCCCTCTGGGGGTGGGGGACTCTCCCAGGCTTCTCCACCCCCTTCTCTGAACACACTAGTTAGACCTTAATTATGGACTTTAAATACTATTCTCAGTTACCATGCTAATTCTTCTGTTTGGTGTACGCTTCCCTTTCTTCCCCAGGCTAGATCTGTATGCGGAAGCTCTTTGAGGGCAGAGGTCTGTAACTTCTGTGTCCTTCAAAGCTCTGAGTAGGCAATCAATAAATACTTATTGATGGATTACCATGAGTCAAAACAGGAAAGCAAAACACTTGTCACAAAAGGTTCTTCCTCTATTGGTTCCTCCGGCTCCAGGAGTGTTCTATTTGCATCATTATTGGCGGTGCCTTCGGCCCAGTGGAGGCTAAAGCGTGCCCTGCTTCGGAAAAAGAAAAAGACAGCAAAACCGAGCTTACAGTGGCTTGGGGACCCTGACACCGTCCTGAGCTCAGGAGAGAACCTGTCGGGCTATGTAGCCTGTGGCATGTAAAGCAGGGACACCATGGCCTCCAGCTTGCCCTGGCTAGTGGCCCATGTCCGAAATAAGCCAATGTCACCCCAAGAAGAGGCTCCTTCAGTGCCAGTGAGATCGGAGATAGGAAGCAAAGAGGGTGCTTTATTTCAGAAGCAGCCCCAGGGGGTGAGGCAAGATGGCAGCTGCAGGGAAAATGTTCTCTGGCTCCCTTCCAGACCACACTCCTGCCTGCCCTCAGGAGCAGAAATGAAAGAGGTGCTAGCCTGAGGTCATCCTTATCAAGGCCCTGTCCTGGGAGTGTGCCTATCTAAGGACACCAGCCAGCAGCGTCCCAGCTTCTGAGTGACTTTCCACTGAAAAAATGGCCATTTGTCTTACTAGTGTGGGAGGGAAGGAGCTGGTTTCTGAATTTGCCTTCAGGGGGCCTCACTGTGTCCTGGCCAGCCCCTTATTCCTCCCTACAGGGCAAACAGACACACCCCAAGCCAGCTTGGTTGGGTGCCCCAGAGTTGATGTGATCCGCTCTACATCAGCCGTGGTCTGTCTTCCTTTCAGAGTTCTTCTATGAGAGAGACAAGCCCCAGACTATGAATTTCTCTTTTGTACAATTGCTCTAAATCTCCCACCACCACCATCATCTCCCCCCATATAAATAGTCCTAAAGTCTAATTATCAAATTTGTGTCCTGATAAACAACCTAATGTCTTGAAACCATTTACAGCTGAGGAATTTGGTATTCGTAGCTAGTCAACACTCTTGTGGTGTCAGAACCTTCCACTTCTTTTACAAACCTTATACCCATTTGATTAATCACCTCCTGCCCCTCTATATCTTGTTCGGAAGGGCCCTGCCTGGATCCTTAATTTTCAAGAATACACACACTGAGGCTAGGGAAGTCAAACCCCATTTGTTACACCAGAACTAGCCTGGGGCCTGAGCAGTGCCATGTGCGAAAGCTAAGGCTCTGAATCTCTTGGCTCTGGCTGCCCTCTCTTCCATCTACACCTGCCCCACCCCATCCGTTGGCCATTCATTGCCCTCTTTACCTACTTCCCTGCCTCTGGCACACAGTGCCCTCACAAGCCCCACAGTCCCCATGCCCTCACTCCTCTGGGCTCTTCATTCAAATTCTATGCTTACCAAGAAAAACAAACAAATTCTATGCTTAGACCCATCCTTGCCCGCAGTCAGGCCTTGTCCTAGTGCTGCCTGAGTCCTAAATTCCTCACGTTAAATTTTGTCAGCTCCAGCAACTTCATTTGTGGGTATCAAGAGAGCATGTCTGTCATCTCTGCCCGGCACAGGGACGGCGATTCTTCACAGTTCCTTGGGGTGCAGATCAGCTGGCAGCCACAAGACATAGCTCCCCTGCTGGCCCACAGGGACCATTTCCCAGTTGTGCCACTACCTGAAACCCTGTTGTCTTTCCATCCAGTTGTGGAAGGTAACGGTCCTCAGCATTAGCGCATATCATCTAAACAGTTTCTTTTTGCATAGAACCTAAAGGATATTTAAAGCTTAAAATTGCACAAGGACTTCATGAAAGGGGCATTCTGAAGCGACTTCACATTCCTTCCCCCACTCACTTGCCTGATTTTTGGTTCCTTCCTTGAAGTTTGGGTCTCCATTAGGGAGTCAATCGCCAATTCAGTAGGCGATGCCAGTTAACCGTCAGAATAACCTCTTTGCATCTAGGCTCCTCCTAGAGTCCCAATATCTTGGAGGAAAAGACTGACCCTAATGTCAAGTTCTGAGGCAACAGGTTTTTTTTCTATTGGCTCCAGCCATGTGAACCAGTGGCTTTTCCTTTCTAGACTCATCTTTCTCCAAACTGAGATACGAGGCAATCATTGCCTCCACTGGCTCCAGAGGACATAGGAAGCTAAGTGTGTGAACTCTCTAAGATGTGCCACAGCCAGCACTCTCATCCATGTGCCCTCCCAGCTGATTCTGAGGCTTAGTTGCCTTTGCATCTTCTTTTGCTACCATTTTCCCCTTCCCTCAGTTATGTGATACAGGAAGAGAGCACAAATGCTATGGAATGTGAGCAGCTGCCAGCAGAGACAATGTGACAAGTGATCATTCACCGACACCCTATATATGGCTTTGGCTTCATGGCTAGCAGTGAGTGGCCTATAATGGTGCAATCTGTGAGGCCAGGTAGTTGCTCCTCAGAGTGTCCTCTCCCCCAGCACCCACCCAGTTCACTGTTGTGATCCCAGGGAATAAGCAAAGAGTGGGTAAAGCCTCACCAGCTAATAACCCTGCAAGGGAGCTGGGCTTTATGAGCGATCCATACAAACCACAGAGGCTGCCTGGGGCCTGGGCAGAGGCCAAAGTTGATGGTTTAGTAGAGTCTCGGTTTTAATGAAGCCTTTCTGTTGATAGAACCTTCATAAAAGAGCCAGACTGCCTTGGATTAAAAAAAAAATGTCTATTCAATTCCATTCAACAAGTATTTATAGATTGCCTACCCTAGGCTCAGCAAGGCAGTAGGGAAATACAATATGCAGTTCCTGTCCCCAAGAACCTAACTCACTATCAGTCTGTGGAGACTGGTAGGCACTCACAAAAAAGGTCAGCCACTGTGGCTGGAGTCAGGACACAGGCCATAGGTGGGAGAGGACGGGGGAGGGCCATGAAATCCCCAAGCGCCACAGTGCCAGTGACAATAGCTGTCATTGATGAAGCACCTGCTGTGTGTTTTTTGTGTCTTGTTTATCCCTCTCAGCCAAGCCTGCAAGGTAAGTAGTCAGGCCCATTTGACCAAATGCAGAAACTGAGGCATAGGGAAGAGAAATAGCTTGTCCAGGGGCACTCAGGAGGCAGCAGAGCCAGGATTTGGACCTGGATCTGTCTGATGCTGACGCGGGAGAAGCAGTGCTTGGATGGGACCAGGTGGGATGACACACATGAAAGCCGCCCCCCCCCCCCCGAACTATGGGATCTGGCCATCATGAATGAAATGGCCAATGGCCTAAGCCCCGTTCCATTCCACATCTGCTAGGCATTGACAGAAAAAAAAATGGGCAGAAAGAAGCTTTATTCCTGACTTGCTGGGCCTGAGGCTTTAGATGTTTACAACAGTTTGTCTGCTCAGTCAAGAGGAGCAGCCAGAGTACAAACTGGTCTAGCAGAAATTTGATGAATTTTGCAATCCTCAAAGGAAAAGAAAAAGAAAGATTTTTGTAAGCTCCCTTTTCAACTAGAGGGCAGAATGGGAAAACAACAACAACAGCAATAACAATCCAGTACAGGAGTTCGTGGCTGACCTAAGGCTCCAGACTCAGTCATGCAGTCTGGTGGAAGGCTTTCGAGTCTTTCGAGCTCCTGCTTTTGCCTTCAAAAGAGACAGGACTTACAGGGCCAAGGGAAACCCCTAGGGCTTAGACAAGAGGGTCAGCTTTAAGCTGTTTGAAAAGGAAGAGGCAGGGGCACCTGGGTGGCTCAGTGGTTAAGCATCATGCCTTTGGCTCAGGTTGTGATCCCAGGGTCCTGGGATTGAGCCCCACATCGGGCTCCCTGCAGGGAGCCTGATTCTCCCTCTGCCTATGTCTCTGCCTCTTTCTCTGTGTCTCTCATGAACATATAAATAAAATTTTTAAAGAAAAAAAGAAATAAAAGTAAGAGGCAGAGGAGTGGGAATGGGGAAAGCCATAGGTGAGAGCCACAGAAAGTCATGGCATCAACAGGCAGAGCCCTATAGAGATGTGGTCTGATCATATTGCTGCTTCTGGCCCAAGTGGCTCTCAAATGCCAAGGACTTTTGGGTTCTATATTTGAGACGATAAGATAAAAGACAAGAGACATCCTATAGAGGACCAATCATGATTGAGCAAGCCAACACACCATTTCCAGAAAGCAGTAGTAGATTGATGCTACCACTGCCTGTCTGTTGAGTTCCATGAGGACTGCTTCTATTAAAAGGGAGGGAGGGAGTAGGGGAGACGTAGAGTGGCCTCTTCCCAAAGGCTGGCATGTTGGCCAGAGTAAATAAAAGGAATAAAATGAGCTGAAGGAACTGCCCTCCTTGGAGGACTATAACTACCGTCTAGCAAATTCTTATGACATTTATCAAAATTGTTTGGAGTGCCGTACACTCATCATCTCATTTATCCTCCCCATGTTCTATAATGTGTAGTACCATTATTTAACTCTTTTACAAAGGAGGCAAGAGAGACTCACAGAGATTCAAGGTCTTGTCCAGGGTCACACAACCAGTGTATCGCAGACTTGGGACTAGAGTTCAGATGTGGCTGGATGCAAAGAGTGGAGCTTCCACCACCCTGTTCTCTGCTCCTGAAGTCACTGTGCTATCAGGAGACTTTTGGCCTGGTGGGTTGGGGACAAGTGCAGTTATGGTGGTGAATCCCACTGGCTGAGCCACTTAGCCACCCTCAGCACACAGGCCCCATGCTCCAGAGCCCCAGGGCCACACTCAGGTGACATGGTTGTTTTGTGTGTTTATGCTTCTGGCATTTGCACAGCACACTTCTTTGTAGAGAGAGGGAACAGTTAGGATCCAGCCCTTTAAAGTGGATGCAAACAAGTGTCAAGACTGGTTTGAGAGTGGGACCTGTCAGTAAACATCTCTTTTGGCTTTCAGTGAGGCTGGGCCCGACTTCTCTTTCTCCCTGAATCTCTGCAAACCTTTTTCTCCAAGATCTTGGCTAAACACCAGAGACAGCACACCCTGCGGCACCCCATCGACCCCCATTCTTTACCCCAAGTAAGAAGGTGTGGCCCTCAGACAGGCCTGCTTTCTTAACCTCAACAGCACAGATGGGAGGAACAGAAGGCAAATTTACAACTACCCATGATTTAGGGTCTGTGCCTTGATCTCCTTGTGTGTTGAAGAGTAGCATCTCTCAGAGATGAAAGAAGGTAAATCCTTTGGGGCTCTTGGTCCATCCACCTGTCGTCTCCCAGCAAGTGAATTCTGAATCATTCCAGAGCATTGAGTAGGAATGTTGCTCAGGTAAGAAGGTTCTGTGTCGCTCCTCACTTCGCCACCTCTACCACCTTCAGTAGTCTGAAAGTCATTCCTCGCACCTAGGCAGATCCCTCCTGGAGAAAGGGAAAACAAGGTCCCTCTTCAGGACCAGGCCAGGAAAGCACTTATTCACCATCTGAGAACCAGGCCTGGGCTTAGGTTCCTTATGCTCCTGCACCACTCCCAGCCACAGGAAATCCATGCTATACTCTCCCTCTCCAGCCTCTGTCCCCTGCCTGGCACAGGCAGCATCCCTACCACCAGCTTTGTGGCCTGTGCACTTTCCTACAGGCTCTTAGTACCTGCCTCAGCTCCCTCAGG
Source organism: Canis lupus familiaris (assembly GCF_011100685.1). NCBI lineage: Eukaryota > Metazoa > Chordata > Mammalia > Carnivora > Canidae > Canis > Canis lupus. Next base: position 81,688,054 of record NC_049260.1, read on the forward strand.
CACTGGTGACTCCCACCCAGATCTGTGCTTCCCCCCATCCCCTACAATGGCCCCAAGCCCTCATGCCTCTCCCTTCTCCTCTGCAGGAGGCTTCTCTGAGGACAAGCTCCTGGCTGGTGACCAGATTGTGGCTATTAATGAGGAGAACGTGAGTGAAGCCCCCAGAGTGAGGTTCATAGAACTCATCAGGCAACAGGGGGCCTCTTGAGCCTTGGCAAGACCTAAGCACTAACCCTTCATCTGTCCCATCAGTGGCACAGGGCTACCATAGCCCTCCCTGGCCCTGAGAGGAAAGCCCTTCAGGCAGAGCAACCCTAGCCAGGGCTCTTGGCTACCCAGCCCTTCCGGGGCCCCAGTGTCCCTCACACTCTCTGGCTCAGCCTTCTCCAGTGACATGAGCAAACGAGAACCTTCTGCAAGAAGGCAACTCCCTCTACCTTACTACTCCCCTCACCCAAGCCCCTTGGTTTTTGACTTACTGTGCAGTGGGACAGACCAAGTCAGTGATAAGAACCAAACAAGCCACTAAAAGAACACTCTGGAAAAAAAGAGAAAAGAACACTCTGAGAAAAGCACAGGATGAGCCAGACATTGTTTCTCACCTCTCCAAAGCCCCCGCCCCACAAAACAAAACAAAACAAAACAAAACAAAAAACAAAAAACCTGAGGAGAAGAAAATCTGAATCCCTGGCTAATGGATTGAGGAACGGAACCTGCCATTGTGGATTTTGCTTGCTGTGTATGTGACCTCTTAGTGTCCTCCACAGATGGGGGCAAGAAAGAGTGAGAAAGGAGTGTCAGGGGGTACCACCATCTGTACGTGGGAGTAATCATATTGACTTTTCCCCCTCTTCACCCCTACACATACCACACATGCATATCATACCACATGCACACACACACACCATGCACCCCACATACCACACACATACACACCCCATGTGTAACACATAACATACACACACCCTACACACACCATGCACCACACATACCACACACACACCATGTGTAACACATACCATGCACACACACCATGCATGCCACATACCATATACACACACACCATGTACCCCGCATACCACACACACCACGCACACACATACATTATATACAGTTCCCTATCTCATACTCCTACCACATGCACATGCACATACCACCCACATGCCTCCTTGTAGACATGTGTTGATAAGGAATAAGAGGATAGAGGTGAAGGCCCTCAATTCCATGGGTTGTCTTCAGTTTTGGTGACTTTGTCTCCTCCCAAATGGAACTATGTGCTCTCTCTGCCTGCCTTGTGTAATCTGCTGTATCTCTACCTCCATCTCCTTCAGGCCTTCTTGGCTTAGAATGCTTTTCATCTCACTCATCTTTCTTATTCTCCCAAATCCCACCTGTCCCCAAAGCCCCTCCCTCCCCTTCAAAGGCAGACTTAGCACACTGTCTGGAACAACACCCTCTCACTAGCTCTGGAGACCTCTGGAGTGCTCCTCCTGAAGTCCAGAGTAGGTCTTCCTCCACATGCTCCCCCTCTAGCTCACATCTTGGAACATGTCTAGTCCCTAATGACTTGTAGTTTGTCTCTTCTCCAAATCCAGTGGCCCATTGCATCCCCCTCAACTCTACTCTTTACCCTCCACCACCACACCAAAATTAAGTAAGGCCTTTCAACCCCATCAAGGGCAAGTTGGGGTTCTTTCAGCCTGACCCTCCAGAAGTCTTCGCTCTGCTTCTAGTGAGTATCTTTGCACCCTAGAACAGGTAGCCCAGTTTTGTGATGGAGTCCAGGGCTCCTTCAGGATCAAGACATAGCTCATTCATTTTATAACCTCGGGGGCTGGCAAATTTTTATTATTTCATTCATTCAATGAATATTTGTTATCAAGTACTATACACCAGACACTGTTCTAGGCACTGAATATATAGCAGTGAATAAGACGGCAGAAATCCTAATAGAGTTTACATTCTCATGGAAAGAGATACACCTTACAATAAGCACCGTAAAGATGTAATTGTATGACATACTGGAAATGAATGAAGGTTATTGAAGGAGAACAAGTGGATCAGGATAAGTGGGGTCCAGGAGTGCTGGGCACAGGGGTGCTGGTGCAACCCTAAATAGCCTGGTCTGCATTAGCCTCATTGAGAAGGTGGCAACTAAAGAAAGACTGGAAGGAGTGGGGGGTGTCAGAGAGGGAAAAGCCAGTGCAAAGTCCTTGAGGCAGGAGTATGTCTGGCATGTTTGGGGAGCAGAGAAGCCAGGATGTGAAGTGGGATAAAGAGGGGAAGACCTGTAGCCACTATAAGGACTTCGGCTTTGTTCCATGTGAAATGGGAAAAAATGTGGTAGGGACTGGGGCAGACATATCGCATAATCTGACTTACTCCATGCCCTATCCTGTTCAAGAGACAGATTTTCCTGGAACTCTTTCCTTCTCCCAGGAGCTTCCCATCCCTGGACTTGGCTTCACTGAATGTGGAAAATGTTCCAACTCCTTGAGCAGGGCAGGGCTTGACCTTTCTTAAATACTGGGCAGGGCAGGGCTTGGCCTCTCTTAAATACGGGGAATCAGGTGATTTCAAGTCTGCCTCTTGAATACCTTTGTTCCCAGAAATGTACGAAAAAGTTCAGTGAGGAGAGGGGAACATCCTTCGAGTCAAACTCTTTCCATTTCTCTCAGTTATTTTAAAGGATCTTGTATTCCTGGGAAATAATTTTCATACCTCACAGCCTGTTTGATCATTGGCATAATTCTTGTCAGAGGAGTTTCACATTCTTCATCCTTCTGAATATTTGCTGTCTGGAGAAGCCTTGGTTCCATCTGTTGCTCCTTGGCTCTCGTTTTTTGGTCCTTCAATTAAAACAAATCTTCTGAGTATGAGTCATGATAACCAAATGACCTCCTTTGGGTTATTTCTTTGAATTTCGCTTCTGGCTTAAAGACCACATTGCCCATAATCATGGTACATGGTTCCCGGGACTCTGAGTGTGTGCCCTCCTAGTTCCATAATTCAGGCCTTTCGTTTTCCTTGAGAATTTTCTCTTCTATGGATAAAATTGCTCTTAAGGTTTGGGGAGTTCTACAGAGAGAATGTGAGAAGGGAACATAAAGGGAAGACCTAAAAAATGACAGCCCTAGAGATTATGGTAATGCCATCTTCAGATGCCTGCGTGAACCTCTATGGATCGTTTACGTCAGCTGCTTCAAATGATGGGAGGCAAGGCCAGACAGATATCCAGAGTGCCTGCTGACCTAATCCATATCCATGAAATGCAGCCCAGGGGAGAATTCTGGTGTTGCTTCTTATGCAAGATGAATACCTAGTGCATGATACACTACTCTTCTGTTCCTTCTTCATCCATCCTTCCTCGCGACGGAGGCGACAGAATCTCATATTGGAAAGTGACAGTAATGGGAGGGGCAGGTGGACAGAGAGTACTAGAATCAACCTGTTGTGAGCCACAGCTTTAGGAGTGAACTTAAAGCATACCTTTTGAACATCTTAATTTGCTTTCACCTTTAAGGCTCGGGGATTTTGGAAAGGCTGTCCAGGGCTGTGTTCTGCCCCATGCCTTCAGCTTTTACCACCCCCCCATCCTGAGGCTGCTCACTCACTGCCCTGGTCCCAGACAGATTTTCTACTTTTTTATTTTTCTGATGTGCCCCATCAAAATGTATTTTGTCCAGTGTCTAGCTCCCATAAAGTCCTTGCAGACAGTGGGTGCTAGCTAGTCTCCTTCGTCCATTCATACAGGGTTTACCAGATGGCCTGTGATGTAGGGGAGCTGGCACTGTGTGAGGGGAATTTGATGTGATGTTGGTGAGAAAGTACATTTGGACAAAAAGGTTCTTCTTTGTCCCGGGACAGTCACTAACCGGCTGGGTAACCTTGGGTGGGTCAGTTCCCTTTTTGGAACCTGTTTTTCCCATCTGTAAATTGAGGGGTTTAGACTACAACAGTGTTTTCCAAACTTGACTGATCAAAATAGTCAATAGGACTGCTTTTTAAAAGGATTTATTTATTTATTTGACACACAGAGAGAGCAGAAGAGGGGCAGAAGGCAGAGGGAGAGGGAGAAGCAGGCTCCCTGCTGAGCAAGGAGCCCGATGCTGGGCTGGATCCCAGGACCCAGGGATCATGACCTGAGCCGAAGGCAGATGCTCAACTGACGAAACCACCCAAGCACCCCACGGCTACTTATTAAAAGTAAAACTTTCCAGACCCCTCTCCTCAAGAGCCAGATCTAGAAGGCCCAGGGTCCATTACTAGGTCCCATTGTTAGAGCCATCTTAAATGCACAGACCCAAGTGCCAAACTTTTACATGCAAAACTCAGAGCCCTCCTATCTGCAGCCTAGTTGTCCCTTCTCAATGTCCCCAAGACTCCCCTCCTGTCCAGCACCTATGTCCCACCCCCATGGCCCCAGGAGAGGTTACATCTGTTGGGGGTGGGAGACCATGAAATCAGGACAGCCTGCACAGAAGAAGCTGCACCTGAGCTGTACCTCAAGAGATGAGGCATGATTTCCCAGATGGAGACAGAGGGAAGGATTTTCCAGAGAGTCAGCATTTCTGTGCAAAGCCAGGAACAGCGTGCAGGTGGCAAGCACGAGCTCATGAGTCAGGGATAGGGTTCAAATCAAGCTCTAGCACTAACTGCCTTTCCCCATGGCTCCCAGTCATCTTCCGCAGCAGTGTGTGTGATCCTCACACACACACATTTACATGTGCATATTCTCTTTCCTTCCCTTCCACCTCCCCCCTCTCCCTCTCATAGTTGCTGTGTGGCAGATAGGCCTTTCTCCATTGCAATTCTCCCATATCTCTGGGAAGGCAAGCTCCACCCCTCAGTGGGTGTTACCAATAGACCCCTCCTTCCCTTCCTTAGTGCACAGGTGCATTTGCCTAGCAGACAGTGGACGGTCATTCCCAGCCCCCCAGTCTCCCGTCATGAAATGAAATAGCTACCAGTTCTCCCCCGAAAAAAACATGCTTGTTGTGTTTTACCTCTGAACAGAGACCCATTGTGAGTTCCTTCATTAGTCAGGTGTCCTCAAATGTCATCTCTTTGTAGAAGCCCTCCTTGACTGCCCTTTATAAGAAAGCATCAGCCCATCGCTGTCTCCCAATACTGCATCATTTTCTCCCCCAAGCTAAAGTCTCATATTTGTAAACATTTTATTTGGAGATAATTACAGACTCACAAGATGCTGCAGAGCTAGTACACACATCCCCATGTACCCTTTACCCTGTTTCTCCCAAGGGCTACACCTTATGTCACCAAAGTGCAATGTGGAAACCAGGATATTGATAGCAATACGATCTGTGTGTGTAGTTCAGGGTCTGTCTGGCACATGTGTGGGATCCGTGAAGCACAGTCAGGACGCTGGACAGTACTATCACTAAAGGGACCCCTGCTCACCTTGCACTTTTATAGCCACACCCCTCCTCTCCCCCAATCCCAGTCCATGACGTCACCAACACCATCAGGATGCTGGACAGTTCTATCGCTAAAAGGACCTCCCTCACCTTGCCCTTTTACAGCCATGACCCCCCAACCCTAGTCCCCACCAACCACTGATCTGTTTCCCATTTCTAGAATGTCATCATTTCAAAATATCATACAAACAGAATAATGCAGTGCATAATCTCTTGGGATTGGTTTTTCTTCCTGCAACACAGTGCCCTTGAGAGTCATGCAAGTTCTTGCCAGCCTCAGTCACCTTTTCCTTTTTATCACTGCGTAGTATTCATGGTGTGGATGTGCCACAGACCGTTTAGTCTACCTTCACCCCAAACACCATTAGAATGTCAGCTCCTCAAGGATAAGGGACTGTGTTTTATTCACTGCTGCCCCCCACCTCAGCACCTGGAGGAGCACCTGCCACAGAGTAAATATCCGATAAGTATTTGTTAAATGAATAAAGGAAACCCAGCTTCCAGCCATCATGGCAACCTAAACACAAGTGTCCAGACTTAGGTGCAGAATGAAGAACCTAATGCTGCCCTCCGACCTGTGTTCTAGCTCTCATCCCAGTGCCCCCAACACCCCTTTGCCCTCCATTTCTGATGTCTCCACGGTCCCATCCCGTGGCCTCTTTGCTATAACCAGGCTGCTTTCCTTCTCCTCCTGGTATAGATCTTTGTTCCTACTGCCCTGCAGCTTCTGTCCTTGTACTGGTCCACACCTCTGCTAATGCATGTCAGTTTCTTTGAAGACCTGGCTTAAGACTCTTCCAAACAGCTTTGCCTGATTAGCCTCAATGAGAGTGTCTCACTCATTCATCCATTCAGCAAACATTATTGAATGCCTACCATTTTAGGTGCTTTTCTAAGCTGGGAACATATCAGTACATGGGACAGACATGATTCCTACCCTAACAGAGCTTACACTCTAGTACTTGGCCTTATGCTTTCTAAAACCTTGGAGCACAGAAGTGAGCACATACACACTGGGGTAACAGCCAAAACAATTAACCTGCACAGTAGGAGCCATTCAATCGGAATGTAAGCCAGCCACAGGCACTGGAGCAGTGACTAGGAGGCCTCCTAACTGTACCAGGTGTTAACCCTTCAGCTGACCATTGGTAAAGAGGTCCTGGGAGAGAGGTCAGGTGGTACCCAGGAAGCTTGAGGCAGTGGCATTTAAATCAGTGTGAAAGAAACCCTCACTGTTTTACAATGGGTATGGCCATATCACCACATCCCAACTAAATGTCTGCCTTACATACATGTATAGTCGATCCTTGCTACTTTCAGATTCTGTATTTGCAAACTCACCTACTCCCCAAAATTTATTTATAACCCCCAAATCAATACCCATGGTGCTCTCCTGGTTATTTGTGAACTAGGCAGAGGATGAAAAATTTGAGTCCCCTGAGGCATGCATTTCCAGCTGAGGTCAAATAAGGCTGTGCTCTGCCATCTTGTTTCAGCTGTCACATGGAGGTCCAGAAGACAGAGATGGCAGGGAGCAGTGCAGTGTAGTGCAAGAAGCTCTGGAACAGTTGGATGGAATCTGAATCCCAACTCTGGCACCTGTTAGTGGGGCAGCCTCAGGCAAGTCACTTCACACTTCAGAACTTCATTTTCTTCTAGTGAAATAAAATAGAATCTACCAGGATGAGTTGTTTTTAGAATTCAGAGTTATAATCTGTGTGAGGCATATACACACACTCATGTGCACATGCACGTACTCGCACATGCACGCACACGCACATGCATGCACACACACGATTTCTCCTAGGAGCAATGGTTCAGTATTCATTAGTTCAGTGTTCAAGGTGACTTTATAAAACATAACTACCGTGAGTCACAAAAATTGACTGAGAAGGAGAATCTTCTCTCAAGTTATAATGAAAGCTTATTGACACCCCCCAGCATATTTTCAACATGATAGCCCCTGCATCGCAGATCAGCATTCCAGAATCCACAGCAGGCACTTAACATTTATTAGGGTTGCGTGGAGACTGCCACCTCTTACCATACTCTCATTGTGTTCAAGCTTCTTCCAGAACACAGTCTCACAGTAGGTCTGGCATGTGGCCCAGGCATCATTTACCTCTAAGGCTCCTTCCGGCTTCTGCATTCTGTGGCTGATGAGGGTCCAATACAGTGGTTCTTCATCCTGACTATACATTAGAACCACCTGAGAAGCTCTTAAAACTATTGATACTCAGCTCTAACCCTGACCAATAGAATTAGAAGCTTTGGGGTGGGTCCCAGGTGTTGGTCTTTCGAAAAGGCTTCCAAAATGATTCTTATATAGCCAAGGTACATATCGAGAACTACTGATCTAATACATAGTCTCTGTCAGATGACATTTTTCTTTTGGCAGAGTGATTTTTATGATGGCAGATTATCAAGGGTATTTTAGTGGGATGGTCACAGAAGTCCATTCTCAGGGCCCTTCAAACCATACTTCACTGATAGCCAATTATTGGTCCCATATATATGTATTCCTTAATTTTTGAGTGACCAACTATCCCCCATGATTGACTAGATGTGTATTAATTTAGATACCCTTAGATCTTGGTACATGGTATGTCCTCTATGTCCTCAATAAATATTTTTAAAGTACTTTGTTGTGACCTAGAATGGCCCTGGTAAAGAAAGTAGACAGTCCCTTCAAATGAAACTCTAGTTTTCTGATACTGAAGACTTTACCCAAAGAGCCAGGATCCCCTTCTCTTGGAGCCACCTGCCTAGAAAAAACAAGCCAAAATAATGAGAACTACTGCAAAAGTACTAGTTTTCCACAGAGCTTCTGAGGTATAGTGCTTGGTTGGTAGTAGATACTCAAACCACATTTGCTGAATTGGTGAACTAATTCATTATGAAACTTAGCAACCAATTACTCTCTTTTATCCTGTGGCAACTCTATGCTTGGTTCTAGGGGTATATTGAGTAAAATACCATCTCTTTGTTTTTAAAGATTTCATTTATTTATTCATGAGAGGCACAGAGAAAGAGGAAGAGACAGAAGCAGGCTCCCTGCAGGAAGGGGAGCCTGATGCAAGACTCGATCCCAGGACCCCAGGATCAAGACTTGAGCTGAGGGCAGCCGCTTAACCACTGAGCCACCCAGGTGCCCAATACCACCATCTCTTCTTTTACAACCTGGTGGGGGAGATAAGCACTGGCAGTATGGATTCACAAGGAGTACTCTAGGGGCACCTGGGCAGCTTAATTGGTAAAGCGTCCAACTCTGTGTTTCGGCTCAGGTCATGATCTCAGGGTTGTAGGATCGAGCCCCATGGCAGACTCCACACTGGGCATGGAGCCTGCTTAAGATTCTCTCCCTCTGCTCTTCCTGCCCCCCATCTCTCTGGGTCGGGGGGGGGAAGAGTACTAAAGGAAATCCAGGGAGGGGGCTAGAGGAATTGGGAAAGAACCCAGGACCAAGGGAGAATTTGAGCTGGGATTTAGAGATGGCATTTAGCCAAGCAAAGGGGACACCAGGGGCCCAGAAAGGCAGGGATGGTGAAGAGCCAGCACTTCTGTAGGAAGCAGCCCAGTGTGCCCAGGGAATTATGGGCAGAACCACCTGACGAGGCCAGAGATGAGATGAGGAATGAGGGTTGTGTGTGGCTCACAGAGGGCCTTGGAAGCTGGAGAGAGGACATGTTCACCCCCAGACCCCAAATGCAGATAGGACTGGTGCCCTGGGTCCCTCATCAGTAGTCTGGTGAAACCAAGATGTCTCTCCATCATCCCCGACTCCCAGTGGTTGCTATGGGAATTGCTTATAAGTAGGCTCAGGTGTCAAAGACAATGAACAAACATAAAGGAGGATAAGAGGCTGTCAGCTTCAGGAACCTGAGCTTTGTCCTCTCAAAATCCAAATGGGGCCCTATCTTGCACGAAAATGTTGGGCCATATACCTGACTTTGAACACAACCCTGAAATCTGTACTAATAGAGCCACCAAATTTAAAAAATGGTCAGAGAATCACCAGCTGCTGAATTCAGTCCTGAGAGAGAGGCAGACTCTCTCCTCTTATTGCCTATTCCACTGAGCTTCTGGCCACATATTTGCTTCAAGGGGCTTGCAGTGGCCCCGGTGGTGCTTCGTGATTCTGGTCTCATGTTTCCAGCCAAAATTCATTTTTGTCGGCAAGGGTGCCTGTTGCAAAATGAGACTCCCAACTGCTTGCAGGACAAATGGGGTCAGTGAAGAGTTTAGATGTCCCAGCTTGAGGGTACTCAATTAATCTATGCTTAATGGGTTAGGACATTTTCAACAATATAAATTCCTGTGCTTTATGCTCCTAGAGGTTCTGAGTTTTTAAGTCCGGCATAGGCCTAGAAATCTGTGTTTCAGCAAGCACTCCCCAGGGATTCTTACCATCAGAAAAAATTTAGAAACAGTAGGTGAGGAACGCCTGAGTGGCTCAGTGGTTGAGCATCTGCCTTAGGCCCAGGGTGTGATCCTGGAGTCCCAGGATCAAGTCCCACATTGGGCTCCCTGCATGGATCCTGCTTCTCCCTCTGCCTGTGTCTCTTCCTCTCTTTCTCTCTGTGTCTCTCATGAATAAATAAATAAAATCTTGAAAAAAAGAAACGGTGGGGTGAGGGTATGCTAACGAGCTAGTGCAGGAGTCAGCAAACATTTTCTGTCAAGGACTGTCTAGCAAATATTGTAAGCTTTGTAGGCCATGCGTGATAGTTGCAAAAGCAACCATAAGCAGTGCATAAAGGAAGACCACAGCTGTATTCCAATGAAGTTTTATTTGCAAAGACAGGTGGTGGGCAGGATTTGGCCCAGGCAGGCCCGCAGTCTGCTGTCCCCAGAATTAAGTTCATTACTCCTCCCTTGTATCACATCCACATTTTGATCCGCACATTCCCAGTTCTCATATTTTCATTCACAAGGGTGATCCTAGCATTAAGAACTTCAGGCCCCATAGCTGAGCTTCAAAGATGCTTTGGAACAGGGTGACCTTTGAGAGCCCCTCATATCACACCGCAAGGCAGACATCACCTGTGTGGAGGCATAAGGCTAGACATGACTCCGTGACATGTAGCAGAGACCAGCTGGCAATGAATGTGTCACCGTCAGTGATCAAGGCTGAAGACAGAAGAGGAAGGAGTGTTCGAGATGGATAGGACAAGGGTCAATGAGGAACGAGGCACAAACAAGCTGAAAATAGCTCTACCACAGACATAAGAAATGATTACAGTCCCTGAAAAGATTGGCAATCCCACTTCTTCCTTCATAATTTTGCTCCTATAAATATCTGAATCTTTTGTTTATAGTGGTATCTGTAGGTAAGGCAGGATCCAATCTGGGACTTTTGGTAGGGATTTCAAGGAGCCTGTCCCCCCCTCCTCATAGGTGAAGACATAGAAGGATACCAGTTGCGCTTCTTCATATGTTCACAGGTCCATTCAATAGGACCAGGGTCGAACCAGAACCAGTGAGTGAAAGATCAGGAATGGACACCCAGTTTCAGGTGGTTGTGGGACATAGTCGCCAATCCAAGATGCAGGAAATCTGGGTTCTAGAACGTTTCAGCTCCTCTACCAAATTATTTTGGTACTTTGAGCAAACTATATCCTCTTCCTAGGCCTGTTTTCTTTCTTTCTCTCTTTCTTTCTTTCTTTCTTTCTTTCTTTCTTTCTTTCTTTCTTTCTTTCTTTCTTTCTTTCTTTTTTTTAGATTTTTATTTATTTGAGAGAGAGAGTGAGTGGGAGGGAGAGAGAATCTGAAGCAGACCCTGCGCTAGGCACAGAGCGCCTATTGGGGCTCAATCCCATAATCTTATGGTCACGACTTAAGCCAAAGCCAAGAGTCAGATATTTAACTGATTGAGCCACCCAGGCGCCCCCAGGTCCCTGTTTTCACGTGTAAAAAATGAAGGGTGGGCTACATGGCCCATTGAAGGCCTCTAGAGATGCCTCATTCCACACAGTGCATGAAGACATCGATGTTGGATGATTACAGATAAAGGAGGTGGTGATAGGGATAGGTAGAAAGGAAGATTTCACCTGCCAGGTGTCTGTGGCACCTCAGGTGGAAATTTGGACTACTGTGGAGACAGAGCCAAGTAGAGCTGCCTGAATGTAGCTCCAGATCTTTCCGTCTTGCCCCTTCCCTGTGCTCCTGCCTCAGCCTGCAGCCCCTGCCCAGGATTTAAGCACCACACTGCACAACACACAAAAGCATTTCTTGACCCCCATGAACAATCAATACTGTAATCACTTTCTGCAATGATCTCTAGCCCTGGATTTCATTGTGCTATATGGTCTGCTGCCAACAAACTGCCCCTGTGGCTCAGGATGAAAAGTCTATGGTTCCTTTAGCTCAGCGGGTCCCCGCAAACTTAGCTGCATTTTGAAGTCATTGGGAACTTTTTTAAAAAATGCCAATACCTGGGCTCCAGTCCCAGGAATTTGATGTCATTGATCTGGGGCAGGGCCTAAGCATCAGGGGTTTTGAAAGCTGCTCCCCTGTTTTTGCCACACAGCCCGGACCGAGACCCACTGCCTGAGGTGGACTCAGGTTGAACAGGTGGCTCTCTGCAAACTGCCCTCTAGGGAGAATGAGATTGCTGGCTCTGGAAGAGAACACAGCTGGGACCAGGGCCCCAGACCTGATGAGGACGTTTATTTCTGGTGTGCCTTTATCTTAGGGCCCTGCCCCTGTGGCTGATCTGGTAACTGAATTTCAACTGCAGCATTAATGGCAGAAAAGAGGGATGCCTGGGTGACACGACCGTTGAGCGCCTGCCTTCAGTCCAGGGCATGATCCTGGAGTTCCGGGATCGGGATCAAGTCCGACATCGGGCTCCCCGCAGGGAGCCTGCTTCTCTCCCTGCCTATGTCTCCGCCTGTGTGTGTGTGTGTGTGTGTGTGTGTGTGTGTGTGTGTGATGAATAGATAAATAAAATCTTTCAAAAAAATGGCAGAAAAGAACTTAATGTATCCCCTTCCCAGCTGGCAGGGGCCTTCTTGACTGTGGGACTCCAAGACTCCCTGCAAAGCCGGTAGGGGAGGTGGTTTGAAGGAGCCCCAAATCTGATGTACCCCCCTAGTCCTCCTCATCATCGTAAGTGGCAGCTCCCTTCTTCCAGTTGACTCCTCTCTTTTTCACACCTCCCACATCCAATCCGTCAACACATCAGCTCATTCTATCTTCAGAATAGAGCCAAAATTTACTCTTTTCATTGCCTCCATTATTACTACCCTACCCAAGCCTCCATCATATTTCAGCTGTATTATTACAGGAGACTCCAAACTGGTCACTCTGCTCTGGGTGTCAACCCTCTTACACTGTTTTCCAAATAGCAGCCAGAGGTATCCTTTTAAAATGCGAGTCAGGGACACCTGAGTGGCTCAGTGGTTGAGCATCTGCCTTCAGCTCAGGTCATGATCCCGGGGTCCTGGTATCCTGCTTCCCCGTCTTCCTGTGTCTCTGCCTCTCTCTGCATGTCTCCCATGAATAAATAAATAAAATCTTTAAAAAAAATAAAATGCAAGTCAGATCCTATCTGCTTAAAGCCCTCCAGTGGAGTAAAAACCAAAGTTCTTGCCATGGCTGACAAGGCCCTACATGATCCAGCTCCTAGCTGTGTCTTCTGAGCAAAACCTCTCTGGCTCCCTATTCATCGCCCTGCTCTGGCCACACTAGGCTTCCTTGCTATTCCTCATGCACCCTGACCCTCCTCCCACCATGGAGCCTTTATCATTCTGTCTGCCTGGGAGGCTCTTTCTCCAGGTACCACATGGCTCTCTCCCTCACTTGCTTCCGGTCACTGCTGCAATGTCACCTCCTCTGAGAGATCTCACCCCCATTGCCCCCCCACCCTGCTCAGTTGTACCTTCTCTTGTGTAGTCCTGATTCACCCTGCTTGATTTGTCCTCAGGGTCCTTATTTGCCACCTAAAATAGGATATTGATTTGTTTCTTGTCTCTGTTCCTGCTAGATGGATGCTCTTTGAGGCTAGGAGCTTTGTGTTGTTCACTTCTGAATCCCTCATCACCTAGAACAGTGCCTGGCACATAGGAGGTCTTCCCTAAATGTGTCACATGATTGAATAAATGCCCCCCAAAGACATGGTGGGGAACCCTCAGCAAGACTCCTGATTTTCCTTGAATTATTTTCTATAATCTCCTTCCTAGGGGCAGGGCATATCTATGAGATGAGTAAGATCATTTCTGTAAATCCTTTGAGATGCTCATATTTGGATGTAATAAAAGCCACCACTGTTATTCTCACACTACGAAAACCAAATATATAATAATTCAGTGTATGTCATTACAAGATAATTTTTGTGCACTCCCCTAGGCCTGGAGTGTTCATTACGGGATTCAGTTTACCCAAATTCAATTCATGCCCGGCCTTTTCAGAACACACCAATCATAGAAGGAAGCACTTCGCACATTGCCTTGCACCTAATAGGGAATCGATATGTATTTATTGACTTATGGATCAGTAAGGCAAAGTGTACCTATACTGAGACATCTTAACTCCAGCGTGGCAAAGGTCAGGTTTCTCCCAGGGATAGAGAACTCACCGGCCCTCTGTTCTTTTTCCAGTCTCCCAAATCTGCCTTCATCAGTGCTGCAAAGAAGGCCAGGCTAAGATGGAATCCTGCGAAGGTCCGATTTTCTGAGCAGGTGGCAGTTGGAGACACAGACGCAGTAAGTGCAGCTTTAGCTCCCTGTCCTCGGCCCTTGGCTAGAATCAGCCTGGCCATGGATGTCTGGCTCTGGAGCAGGTACTCATCTGCTGCTACTCGGGGTGGATGGTATTATGAACGGGTTGGAAGCGGAGGATCACGGGGCTCCAGGCTGGTGGTGAGTTAGAGGAGTATGTGGCATCCAGAAGAGCCCTGAGCACTGTAGGGACACAGAATCTGTATCACTTTGCTTAGGATTCTCGTGGTGCTTAGAGAAATCCCCATCTGTAGCACAGTAGCATGCACTCAGAGCAAGCACTTCACAAACATCTCTGGGCTATTTGATAGAGGCGGGAAGGAGGTAATGGTTTTCTGAAGATCCAGAGCAAGGAGTGGCTGGTGAAATCGAGCCCTCTTCACACTGAAGTGATCCTGCAATGGCATGTCTTGACTGGAGAAGACACCAGCAAGCAGCTGGGGGAAATGATACAGACTAGACTCTCACTGTCACAAAGCTTTGATTATGGATGCAAAATAAACACCTGTTCCCTGCCACTGGATACCACTTGGTGATGTTGGGGGGTTGGGGAGAAGTAGTTCAGATTGAGACAACACGGAATCCCACGCTGAGGGTATGGTTTCAAGGAGTGGATGATGCTTGATGGTTCATGCCTTAGAGCTGCCAGGCTGGGTCGGAGTGGGGGTGGGCTGTGAGGGTCATGGCCAGCCCGCAGTCTTTCTTACTGCTCTGTGGGATGTACATGAGCTGAGCTGCCCACTCTAGATAAGTAAATGAGAAGAGATGGGTGGAGAGCGGAGAGGTGTGTGTTAAGCAGGCATGGATTATGGCTGGAGTCCCCCAGGAGTCTGCAGAAGCCTGTGATAGCCAATGGGGGTGAGGACAGAGAGAGCCAGAGCTAACAGGCATTTGTATGCTTTTGCAGGTTTTTGTGGGCTGGGCTCTCATGAGGCCCATGGCATTTCTGTACAGAGGCACAGCTGCAGTTGAGGAAAGTCAGCAGGCCCAGCCTGAGTAGAAACCAGTGGGGTGCCAGGCACTTCTGTAGTCCCTTGAAGCAGAGCTACTCAGAAGAAGGGTTAGAGGACAGAGGTGTCTTCCATCTCCTCTTCCCTGGCACTCATCCCCCAACTCAGTCCAGGCCATCTTCCATCCCCATATAAGGAAATCTGGAAGCCCAGGGGACTCTACAGGGTCCCACTGGGGAAGCTGTCAAATAATTGGTGCTTGGGCTCCATGTCAGCCCTAACAGAAGAAGCTAAAGAGAAGTAGGGGGTGGTGAGCAGAGAGAAGAGGGAACAGTCCAGAAGCCCTGGAGATCATGGTGAAGGACACAGTTAGATCAAAGCCACTGAGGGGACATTTGTGTCCTGAGCCCTCGAGAAGCCAGAGGAAAAGCAGATTGAACTTGGAAAGGACAAACTATTCCATCTCAGCCTTACAGAGCAATCAGTCAAGGCCAGGCCACCACCAGGCCTCCATCTCTCTCTTCCCTTTTTCTTCCCATCTCTGCCTCTTCCCTCTACTCTTTCTTCCCCACTCTCCTCTTCCTACACCATGACTCCCCTTTCCATACATTGCAGCTATCCACAGACCGATCAAGCCCCGACTCCAGACCAACCTAAAAGCAAATGCCCCAGAGTGGCTAGGACCCACCCAGGGTTACTTCCGTTGCTCCTGGACAGGCCAGCAAGTGCAGTGTGAGGCTCCTATCTGAGAGAGAGACAGAGACAGAGAGAGACAGAGAGAGACAGAGAGAGAGAATATGAATATGAATGAGATGGACATCAATCTTCCCACTCTAGCTGTGCTCAGGAAATTACCTGATGTCACCTCCAGCCTCCCATGCCTCCAGTGTAGACTCTGGTAGCTTCACCATTGGTTGGGACTTAGGGGAGTCCAGGCCCAGGTAACTCCAGGCTGTCCTATTATCCCTTGGCCATGGTGTTCTGGGGCTTTATTAAGCAGCCAGAGCAAAAATAAATCCTGTGGGCGTTCCTTGCCAACTCTATTTTTAAGCAAAATCAATTAAGTAATTACCTGAGCCCAACCCAGTGTGCTAAATAAAACCTGCCACCTCTGAGTGTCACCAGCCTGGGGATCCAGGGCCTCTGGGCTTGGTAGGAGCAAGGCATCTCAGGACCAGGGAGAGAACCAGGAATTCACACTTTTCCAACTTTATACCCCATCACTTCCTACCATGGTTTGACTTCTGGATCCCCACCACCACCAACCAAACCCTGACCCAGGAGGACTTGCTTGTTTATTTTTTCATGTCCACGACAGTCCCTAGATGTGGACTCTCCCTCTTCTGGCACCTCTAATAGTCTATGCCTTTCATCTCCTTCAAAATCAAAATTTAATTCGCCTCACCTAGGAAATCTTACCTGTTGGTTTGGTTTTGGTTTTATAATTGGTCTCTAGTGGATTCATGTGTGTGTGCCAGATCACTGCAATAAGAGTATAAGACCAAACCCAGTCCTCTATTTTTGCCTAATCCTCATGGAACTTAGCGTGGTGTGGAGTATACACAAGAGGCTTGATGAATGCCCATTGAATTAAGGATTTCTGGCCATCTTATGTGGCTTTTCAGTTCCTACAAAACTGGTGATAGCCCAGGGAAATGATTGGATTCTCTTAATAATTCTTATCATTCAAGTAAGCACATATTAAGCATCTACTGCTCATATATTCAGCAGCCATTTATTGAGCACCAACTATGCCAGGAACTCCACTCAATGTCAGAACTACAAAGATTAAATAGGACATCGATGTGCTCCAAGGTCACCATTTGTGAAAGACAAACATTCCTCAAAAATACACTAAGAACACTGAAAGAGGTGTGTATAATGTTCCTATGAGAACACATGGGAACACCAGGTCCAAGTACCTGATGAGTTTGGACTGTACAGAATTTTTATTTAAGCTGGGTTTTGAAGGATGAATAGGAGTTTGCCAAGGAGGGAAAGAGGAAGGCAGAGAGAATAGTCTTTATTTAACAAATATTTATTGAGAGCTTAACACGCGACACTCTATAAATAAGGGAACATCTGGGCCAAGAAAACTTTTGCTCAGAAGTTATCAGGTGTTCAAAAACAGGCTTTGCCAAAGTGGTTCTCAATCAGGATGAGTACTGTGCATGCTCAGAGAGTTTTTGGAAATGTCTGAGGGGTTATGGGTCATCCCAACGACTTGGCATGCTATTGACATTGAGTGTCTCAGGGTCAGAGATGCTAAGTGTCCTGCAAGGAGTGACACAGTCCCTGAATGATTGTCACAGGTATAGAGGCATGGAAGAGCAAGGTGGGTACAGTCCTGGCAAGACAGGACTCTGGAGAAGTAGGCAGGGGCCAGGTCAGAAAGGAGATGGGAGAGGAGGGAGTTTGGGAGCACAAAGGCAGGAACATGGATGTGATCTCTGGGTGTGAAGAGCCTGGTGGAATGGGAAGAGTCAGGACGTAAGAGCAGGCAAGTGAGGTGGGTCCTAAGGAGGCCTTCCATCTGGTCTCTGAGGGCCAAGCACCACCCTATGTTGTGGAATTTTGAGTCACAGTAGAATGGGGGTGTGCCATGATATCAAATGAAGGATTAACTATTGACATGGCCCAGTGTTTTCTGAGAGCATTTGGTTCTGGTCTGCAGGTGACATCATCACTGATCTGTTCTTTCCTCTGTCTCTCTGTCCTTCCATATCTGTGGCTCCCTGTCTCCTTCCCTTGCTCCATTCTCTTCCTCTCTATACCCCATCTCTGGTTCCCCTCTGCCTTCTAAATGAGCCCTTCTCCTTGACCTTTTCCTGCCTATTCACAGAAAATGATGAAGAAAGAAGCTCTTCTCCTCATCCCCAACGTCCTGAAGGTTTTCTTAGAAAATGGGCAGATCAAATCATTCACTTTTGATGGCCGGACCACTGTTAAGGTACATACAGGGTCTTGCCTCTCGGGTTAGCATCTGTCCTTTCTAGGGCACACAAGGCTGCTGGTTCATGGGTGTCCCTGAGTCTGCACAGAATTGCTGCTGGGAAGCAAGGTGGCCTTTGAACTTCTGCCTCTGTGAGCCCCAGGCTGCAAGAACACACAGCCCTTGGATGAGCGGGCGGTGGGGGTGGGGAGACCTGAGTGCGCAACTGTGTGTGTGTGTGAGTGCATACGCATGCATGCCTGCACATGTATGCACAGGCATGAGTGCATGTTTGTACACTCCCACTTGTGAACTCCTTTGTGTCAGTGTTATAAGGGATCCTTCAAGACTCTGAGGAGCTAAGGAGTGTGAAGATCATTAAAACATTTATAAAGCAAAAGTGATTTATATTGCTACAATAACACCTACACACACTTACACACAGAAATCAACAAACACAATCTCTTGGGAGATTAGCTTAGCCATGCTTCACTTAACATAACAACCAGATCTTAAGCACCAAACCAACATGTGAAACGTCCAGCAACAGTCCCTTTGGCTACTCCTTTCATAGGAAGAGCAGTTACTGAGCTGTTCTTAAGAGCTCAGCTAGTTGTCTGAAAGTTGTAGTGGTTCCCTTAGTCCTGAGGAAGAGAGGCAATGAAACGATGAAACCCCAGGTTCAACTCTGAAATGGGACAGAAGTAACCACTCTTGGGATCCCTGGGTGGCGCAGCGGTTTGGCGCCTGCCTTTGGCCCAGGGCGCGATCCTGGAGACCCGGGATCGAATCCCACGTCGGGCTCCCGGTGCATGGAGCCTGCTTCTCCCTCTGCCTGTGTCTCTGCCTCTCTCTCTCTCACTGTGTGCCTATCATAAATAAATTAAAAAAAAAATTAAAAAAAAAAAAGAAGTAACCACTCTTGCTCCTTCTGGACTCCATCTAGAAAGAGAATGCCATTCCCCAAAATGAATTTCCATGCAACCAGTGGAATAGCAGCTGCCAGAAAACCCACCTTGGCTAATAGTCATCCTGAAGTCCCCAGGCTGTGGCCAAGACAACCCTATAAATAAACCCCTGAGCCAGGAAACTTCTCTAAGAGGAATTATCAGGTGTTCAGAGTTGGCCTTGCCAATGTTTCTCAGCCAGAGTTGCCATTCCCCTCCCAGACAGCATTTAGGAATTTTGGGTCATCACATGGTTTATGGTGCTCCTGGCATTGAGTGTCTCAGGGTCAGAGATGCTGAGTGCCCTGGAGGGAGTGAGACAGTCCCTGAATGATGAAGAATTGTCCTGCCCAAAGTGCCAATAGCGCCCAAGTCGTAAAATACTGGGCCTAACCCTTGTGGATTGAACTGAGAGTCTCTTTGGAAGGCTTAGGCCTGGGTGGGTCCCCCAAGGGGCCCCAGACCAAAATATATTCCTTAGGGGCTCCTGGGATGGTCTCTTGCCTATTGGAGGTCTCAGTCTATGGGAGGGACATTGAAGCACAACCAGGCCACCCAGGAGTGTCCACATGGCCCTCCCCCAGATATGGATATCTCTCTGCAGCAGAATCCTTCGTGGTGTTTATTCATGGGCCGGTATGTCCCTTGTAGATCTGTCTCCATCCCAGAACATCTGCTCCTTGGAACTTGGCCTGGCCCAGGCTTCTTCCCCCACCTTGCAATGACACTGTGACACAATGACATTGTTGCTTCCAGGTAGCCCCAGCCTTCCAGGACAGCAGTATCCCCTGACTTGTGATCTCACCCTTACTTCAGGGAAGGAACACACACTGGCCATTCATGGAACATGGAGCAGCTGCCAAGCCACTTGTCCCAGAGAGGTACCTGGGTGAATCGACAGTCTGGCACGGGGGCTGTTCCACTTGTAACACCAGTTGGCAATCACCAGCTTGGCCATCCACAATTCTAGTGCAGTTAAACTGCAAAGAAAACCTCATTTGTCCCTGCCAGAGCTCCAGCAATACTGGCACCTCTGTGGCTACTTGGATGATACAAAGAAATACTCTCAAGTACCCACCAGTTTCCAGCCTCACATTTGAATGGCTTAGCGTCTTTTAATATTCACTGAGGGGCTTGTTCGGCAACCCTGGCTGTAAGGGAGCTTCTCATTCCCAAGGAGGCTTCTTTCTGGCCTCCAGGGGCTGAGCTGGGCTGACTCCCTGAACATACAGGCAAACATACACACATACACACACATACTGCAGCCTCGAGTATGCTGAAGTCCCAGCAAATAGATGGCAGAAGTCACAAAACTGACATCTGGGCAGCCCCCAAGGATGTGTTTGCAGACATCCTAATATTAAAAGTAGGGCAGCAGAGCAGACAGAGCCCAGAAGAAGTCAGATTTATGACTATACACAAGACACGTGACACAGTGCCTCTGCGCGGACACATTTTTCAAGTCGCTAAATTGATTCTCTGAAAGCCAGCAACAAACAAAAAGAAATGAACATTCTGCCAGTAACTCAGTCATTCAATTTAGATTCTGAATCTAGAAAGAGTCTACTTTTAATCACATGACTATGGCCCTTAATTTGTGAGTTCCTGAGAAAAGGGTTGGTAGACAGACTAGAGAGAACATTCCGGCTTAGGGAAGGTGAAGGGAGAACCAGCATAGTGCCTGCCTTATTCGGTGGCTCACTTGATATGTGCTTGGAAAACATTTTGAGTGGAAGGAGAGAAGGAGGGAGGGGGGGTTGTGACCACATTTTGCCATATGCCTGTGCCAGGCCAAGTTCTGAAACCCCTCCCTCTACCTCCTGCACGTTCGGTGCTCCCCAGGGCTCAAGTCCTCATGGGTCACTGTCCTCATCCTAGAGAAGACCTGGGCCATCCTAAAGGCCTGTGTCTCCTTCTGGCCCCTTTCCCAGCCTCCTCCCTGGGAGCCATCTTTCTTGTTCAGTGTTCAGTCTCCTGCTCCCATATTGGGTGCTGAGAGTAGCGCAGAACTGGAATGGAGCTGTCTCCCTCTCAAGGCTCTCATCTCTCCCACAGGACGTGATGGTGACATTACAGGACCGGCTTTCCTTGAGGTGCATTGAGCACTTTGCCCTCGTCCTTGAATATGCCGGGCTGGAACAGAATCACAAGTTCCTGCTTCTCCAGGACAAGCAGCCCCTGGCTTATGTAAGTAACTCCTTCAGCATGGCTTGAGGGCTGCATGTGGCCTCTACTAGGGAAGAGGACTCCAGGTACCTTCTTTCTGGAAAATTCATCATGATTGGCTCAGCCAGCCCGCAGAAGTTATAGCTCTCAGCTAAGATCTACATGAACCACATCCAGCAGACTTTGGGCTGTGTTCCTTGTGACCTAGGAAGGGCATGGAGATTGTGAATCTTGGTCTCTAGTGGGAAGGGTATGGAGTGGTGAGTCACTGTCAAGCCTCCTGCCTCCTAAAAGCCCTGCCTGCTAGACTTTTCTGCCTCTGAGAGGAAACTCAGCCTTCAGACAGTCTTTAAAATGAAAAGGTCAATAAGCAGAGTGTACTGAAACCACCAAGACCGGAACAAGGGTGGGCTGAGTGGGGCCGAGAACAAGCAGCATGTCACCCATGTCAACTGCCAAGGCAGAGTAGGAGAAAGAGGCTGGGGAAAGCCAGGAATGCTGGCCGGTGTTTCACCAATGGTAAAGCACCCAGAAAGAGCCAGATAGGCAAACCAGAGCTGATCAGGATTCCCAGAGGAGGGAAGAGATTGGTGAGGGAAGGGAAAAAGAAATGCCTAAATGGAGATGTGAATGCGACAAAAACCAAAATCACACACACACACACACACACACACAGAGAGAGAGAGAGAGAGAGAGAGAGAGAGAGAGGATTTTAGGAAAGAAAAACTCTTCAAGGTTAGCCGTCAGCCAAATGCGAAGATTGTTAGCTTGAAAGGGTGGCCTATTCAACTCCCCACCCCCACCCCCAGCCCCTCAAGAGGCCTTTTGAGTTCAATCAGTCTCTTTTTCCAAATGGAATTTTAAACTTTTTTATTACCAAAAACAAAAACAGACCTCTAACATACACCAGAGTCTAAAAAATTGTATCATGAATCCTCATGACCTATGGCAGCTTCATCAGTTACCAATATTTGGCCAGCTTGTCTCACCTATACCTCCAATTGGGCTTTTAAAACCTCCATTTGGCTTTTCATTAGCAACTTCCTCTGCTGGTGCTGAGCCTCTCTGCAGGGTAAAGGCATTAGTCCCACAGCAAGAAGAGTGTCGGATAAGTTCCCAGGAGTCCTTTCTTCCCACCTCGTATCTTGGGCCTTAGACCCATTTGTGGATAAAGGCCACATCCTGGTGATGTGATCTAAAAATTATAGTCACTTTGGACCAGGGGGGCAGGATAGACCTTTCCTTGAAGGATCATCGGGATGAGCCAGGTGGGGGGAGTGATGAGCAACAGCCCAGCTCTGCCCCAAGCCCTGCCTTGAGGAAGCACCAAGCCAGCTCTCCTTGCTACAGCCACGGATTCCCAGATCTCTTTTCCTCACCCCTCTCCTCCCTGGGATTCAGGTGGTACAGCGGACACACTACCAAGGAATGAAATGCCTCTTCCGAATCAGCTTCTTCCCCAAAGACCCCGTGGAACTGCTGCGGCGGGATCCTGCTGCTTTCGAGTACCTGTACATCCAGGTAGAGTCTGATTGGGGATACCCAGACAGGCAGCCCAGTGGACAAATAAGCAGTCAGGCAGTTCTGCCATCACTGTGAAGTTACTCTGTAAGGTACTCCATCCTTCAGGTAGCTCTAAAGACCCTTTCCTTTCCTGCCACCATTGTAGGCACATGGTCACATTGTTTAGGCCTGGTGACCAGAGCTGGCTG